>NC_140416.1:86576522-87826522 GCF_965140295.1 Lepidochelys olivacea | reverse complement strand
GTTACCTCTCTGCTGCCTTTTCCTCTGACTTCTTACTTTCCTTTACTGACTGGTTATTGACCTGTAATTTTGTCCCTTCTCATTCAATATTAAAGCTTGACATGGAATCCACAGTTTAGCTGTCCAGCCAGAGATGTATGTAAGAGGATGACTGCCAGCTGCGGCAGGTGACAGGACATCTCACTCACTCCACTCAGTTTGCCTCCAGCCCCAACCTCCGGACCTAAGACCCAGGCCCTTTTGTCAGACTTTGCTTGTTCAAATGAGTCATTTGCTGACTTTGTTTTTTAAAAGGAGGAGAAGGGGGCAAAGAAAGAAAAAAGTGTCTCTAAACCCTTTATAAACAACTCAAAAGACACACCAAATAGAAGTGACTAGTTGGAGACATACAATAGTTTCTCTTGTGTCCTTTCATTGTTATTATTTATTTGTATTGAGGCCCTCTGAGGATCAGATATCCACTGTGTTGGGCATTGTAGTGGGGCAGCTGCCCCACTCCTGCAGAGCCAATAGTAAAAGCAGCCCTGGAGAGGGCTGCGGCTGGGAACAGCTAAGCTGATTGGGGGAAGCAGCCACAGCTGGGGCCACACCCCAATCAGGCCACAGCTGGCCCTTATAAGAGGGCTGTGGGCTAGAAGCTGGAGGAACCTTGCTCTAGTTCTGGAATGAGAAGGGTTAGCTGCCTGGAAGCAAGGTACCTGAGGTAGAACAGTACTGGGGAGCTCCAGCCTGGTAAACAGCCAGAAAGGTACTGGGGCTGTAGAGGGGCAGCCTGGGAATAGGCAGGGGCAGCTGATCCTAACCCCTTGCCAATGATGAATGGTCATTACACTGCAGTCTGCCCCAGTGAGTGAGGGGTTAGATGATGACTGGCAGTAGCCATTGAGGCAAGGTGAGTTTAGAGGGTTGGGGGTTCCCTAGGGAGGGGAGACCCAGAGTGTGGGGATACTGCTGGGGCAGAACCCCAGGGTAAAGTGCACTGGGTTCTGGGAGGGATATGGATGCCAATGGCAGTTGAGACACCAGCCTGCAGAGGGTGCTCTGAAGGCTGGAAGGAGCTAATTGCTGAGACAACCAGCAGGTGGTGCCCTGCTGGTGAGTCATTGCCCTGCTACAGGCATAATAATAAAGATAATTCCCCAGCTCTGAGGAATGTATAATCTCTTTTTGTAACACTAATTCTTGCAGCCTCCCACCACCCAATAACATCCATTGTTGTTTTGTGTCCAACATGGTATCCAATCCGGTGCCACCTAAGTAATTCCTGTGAAGTAAGGGCTCCAGACTTGAGCTCCTTGGGGCTTTTGTCTATGAAAAGCCATGCACACCTGCAGTGCTGTAGAAGTTAGTAGTATATCTAAAGTGCTGTTCAAGAAAAGCACAGGCAAGGGTTTTTAAAAGTGAACATTATATTATTATGCACTAAATATATTATCTCTTTTAAAGAGACAAGGTGGGTGAGGTAATATCTTCTTTCACCAACAGAAGTTGGTCCAATAGAAACAAGCTTTCAAGTATGCAGAGCTTTCAGATCTGGAGGAACAGATTGTTTAGCATAAGTATTATTATTTTATTTATTAAAGTAAATGTAGTAAAAGATGCCAGGATGGCAGTTCTGGAGACTCATGTCCTTCATTTATCCAGACTACTGGTGCTGCCAGGGTAGCACTGTGGCAAACTTCCTCCTGACACACAGTGTCCTTATCAGTGTACTTCCACCATAGTGATGAGAGGGGATTTCAGTCTCTGTGGCTTGGAGTGAGACATGGTAAGTCATGAATCCAGCCTCCTTGCAGGTGCTTTCTTTTACACATCCTCAGCACTGCCTATTCTATTCTAGGCCCATCTCTTTTGTTTGTTACCTCTTTAAATTATGCCACATGGACATTAGACAAGTCAAAAGAATAATTTTTACTTAAATGGTAAGCTGTCTGGGGCGGGGTAGTGATGTAGTGGCCTCCCACCCACCCATAGGGGGTGGGTGCACTTGCAGATCCCTGGTGTGTGGAGTGAGGCTGTGCTCACCCTGCCCACCAGAAGTCAGTGGATGGGACAGGAAGTACAAAAGGTGGGTCTGCAAGCTCAGTTGGGCTGCAGCCGCTGAAGGAGCCAGATGTCTCCAGCCTGCTCCCAAACTGGGAGATTGCCATGGACCCCTGCGGCGCTGAGGACTGGCCAATGTTGCCCAAGCCACATGCTTACCATGCCAAGGAGGAGTTGTCGGGACAACTACTGGCCTTCTACCTGGACAATGCAGAGATCCCCTTATAGATCCAGGTATGCCCCAATGGGGAGATAGGAAGTCGCCTGGGGGAACTAGACAACCATCAGGTTGAGAGCTGGCCTGCAACCCAGTCAGTGTGTTGCAGGAGGATACCCAGTGGCAGACTCCTCCACCACTGTTAGGGCCCTGGGCTGGGATGTGGTGGAGTTGGGTAGGTCTGCATCACCCCTGCCACTTAACTGCTGTCCTTAGGTGTACACAGCTGCATAGGGCACCTGAAAATTTGGGGCACCCCAGGGTCTTAGTGTCCACCCGCCTCCCTCTTCCTATCCCTGTTATGACCCTTCCTGCAGCCTGGTGAGTCTTCCTCCAGGGATCGAGTAACTTAAAAGTGAAAAAGCTTTTCAGCCTGCCAAACCTATTAACACAATATTGAAACTGTTAAAGAGGCATTCAAGTGGTAATGAAGCCATTTAACAGGCATTTGCCAACCCCCAGGTATATACTGTCAGTTTCTGAATTTACTGACAAACGGTTGTGCGTTACTGTAATATTTACTCAGAACATGTTAGTCTACAGGACCTTAGTTTAAAATTTGCTTTAAAAATATTTCATTTCTGTTGGTGAATATTATAAAATTACATCTCTAAAAAAATCCTTGCATAGATTTTTAGAAGCACAATCTGAGTATTCATCTTTAGCCTTAAATGCTTGGATCTTCAGACATACAGTTTTTTAAATAAATCCTTCAAAAGACCACCCTTATCTAAAATACACATGAATTTTAATTACTGTAGTACAAAAAACTTGCTTCCAAAGTCTCTGTCCATCCCTTTCTCTCTTCACTCCCCTGTTGGAGAGAGCCCTTAAAGGGACAACACCCCTTTCCTTCCAGATAGCTGGACAAATGAGTTTCCCTGTCTTTACCTCTGACTATTTGATGAACTAGTTTTAAGAGAACCCTCCAGTAAAATCAGTATCTTAGTAAGATATCAAATGCTTTGTTCTGCCTAAAATCTTTGGAAACATTTTTTAAAGTTGGTGAAATTTCATAAACATGTCTACTGTTATGGAGATCACACAAAGTAAATTAGTGTTACTTTTTTTCTAAAAGCTATGAACACTAAACCTCTGACTGATTTTAAATGTCTGTTTCAGTGAGTTAAATATGTAGTACTCTGGAATGATTACTTTATGAAGGCTTAAGAGTACATTTAAAATATAAAATCAGCTTAGAAATACTGATTAAGAAAATGTAAAACAGGGAAGAGCTGCATCATGTATTCCATAATATTTAATGCTGTAGTCAGCAAGACAGCTGACTTGCCCTTGCTACAAAGTTTTTTGCAAATAAATCTAACTTCAGGGTATATCAAAAAACCTGTGACTGACCTTTTTTATTGTTGGATCATATTAAAGAAGTTCTGTATTAAAATCACAAATGAGTTTGATTCCCCATAGTTTAAATTCCAGGGTATTACTAATTAAGAGGTCTCTTGGTTTTTGGTACTGTTTCTCTCCCTCTATGTGTGAAACTTGCAAGCTGCTAACTGTGTTAGTACATTCTAAGACAGAGTCTGTTCTCAAAGCAATTCACAGAGAGAGAGACTGAAAGCAATACTCTAACAGAAACAGCACCCAGAGACTCCCTGCCCTTTTGTTGTATTAACAATTGTGATTAAAATAGAGATAGAGGATGTATGTAGATGGATGCTTGGTGTGGATAATAACTGAATGATCAGGGAGGTGCCAGCCTAAGAATCCAGTGTCCATCGGCTGAAGAAGGCGTCAAGTGGAAATAACCAGAGGACCCCCCGCCCCCCGGAGGGCAGACTGGAATCCACCCAACAGCCTCAAGGATGGGAGAACCAAAGAACAAGATAACATCTTGGAGCCGTCAGGAATGTGCTATCTGCTGATTGATTCAGCAACAGCATGATGAAGCAATTCCCATAGACTGGCATAGGAAGAAATTCCTATAAAAATAGACTCTAAAAAGTGAGAACTTTGGGGTCTGATTCTGCAAACCAACTTCCAGGAGCATCAGATGAGCATCTGACAAGGCCCTGCTCCCTCCTCATGTCCAGGCCACCTGGCCAGTGGCTTGGCATGAGCAACTCTAAGGCTGGTAACTATGATAACAACCTTGCAGAACCTGTGTGTGTGGGTGTGTATGTGTGTGTGGGTGTGTTTGTATGAATGAATGTGTGAATAAATATGAGATTGAATGGAATGTTATAGCTATAACTAACTGCTTACTATGATTCTTTCTGTATTCACAATAAATGTGGTATTTTGCCTTTTTCCCTTTAATAAGATCCTGCTGGTTTTTATTTTATTGGTACAACATTATTCCCATGTTTAGTGCTTTTAATTAGGTACCTTCTGCATAGCCAGTCTTCACTAACTGGCATGCAGTAGAAAACATGCTCCATTTTCTTTAGAAAGAATTTGCAGAAGAGTGGTGTGTGGTTTTCTTCTCATCCCCTCCCCCCGGCCCCATGTCATCTGCTTCATTTGGGTTCAGGGATTTGGCTGGAAGGGGGTGAGCAGAGAGGAGGGAGACAGTGGGAAGAGGGTGGGGCCTGGGGTGGAGTATAGGAAGGGCCAAAGGCAGAAGAGGTGGGCTGCTGGGGAGCTAGTCTCCCCAAGCAGCAGCTTCACCCACCGCCCATGACAGCAGGTAAGAGCAGGTCAGCTCCCACACACCCAGCTCACGCTGCAGTCTCCTCAGGCAGGGGCCATAGTCAGAGCTGAATGCGTTGGTGCTGCACATTCTGCGTGAGGGAGAGGGTACGGGGGTCTCTGCAGGGAACACTGACTCTCCTCCACCATGAGGCGGGATGGGCAGCTTGGTATCCTTTGCTGCCTCGTCCCTCCCCCCAGGTTGCGAGCCAGGTTGCCGTCAGGCATAGGGGCACCAGTTTAATAATACTGCATAGAGCCCCATGAATCTTAAGGACAGCCCTGCATCTGCCTACAGTCCACCGAGTGAGGGCACTAGGCTCTACTCCCGCCTGAGCTCCCCTGGACTGTTTGGGTGCTCTACCCCGGCCTCAGCCCAGAGGACTTGTTGCCCATACTCTGTACTGGCCCAGCCCAATTAAGGGCTCAGCTTACTTACTGTCTCTTTGCCACTCGCCCCTGAGTACAGGTCCAAGCCACTGACCCTTCACTGCCTTGATTATGGCTTATCGCTCTACCCGGACTGCTGCCCAGAGCTACAAGCCAAGAGTGACTCAGCAATTCCCCCACCTGGGCACAACGCCCTGCGACTAGTGAGGCGGAGTGGCCTCTCACTGACCCAGAGAGGGAGGGGCTACTGCTAACCCACTACAGGCAGGGACCATCTTTTTGTTCTGTGTTTGTACAGCACCTAGCACAATGGGGTCCTGGTCCATCACTGGAGCTTCTAGGCACTAGGAGGATACAAATATTTATGTACAGGATTTACAAAAAGATTTACTGGTATCACTACGTGCTAAGAAGGCCTTTGAGAAAGTAGAGTGATCTTTCCTAAAAACATGACTACCAACAATGGGCAATATAAACACTTGGATAAATTACTCTCTCCACTAGAATAAAAGTTAATGAGGTATACGCCAAAGACTTTCATCTATGAAGAACCACCAGACAAGGTTGTCCTCAATTCCTCTCTTTTGTTCACTCTTTGTTGAAATTAGAAATTGGTATTTTAAAACATGAAATGATATGATTTAGTTACTTTTATTTGTATTATGTGCAATAAAGCAACATACAAAAGTTGTAACAGATGGTAAAAACAAAACTATAGTCTAGTTTTCAATGCTACTTTAAATGTACAGAGCTAGGAGGCAGTATACTGAAAGAGTTCAGTTTGTGAGTATTGATATTTTGGAAAAGCAACTGTAGTAGGTGATCACATATAGTAACATTCAGTTATGTAGAATTAAGACTTATCTGCAAATAGTGAAATTAGCAAGGAATGAACATACTTGTTAAGTTATCAGAATGAAAGATTTCATTATTTTTAAGTGAATAGTTACCTCAAGCTTTGCAGTTTCTTTTGTTAGAAGTACAGGATCTTCCAAAATTGAACATTGCTCTTTTCTAGTATTTTATTCAAACTAATCAGATGGAACATAGAATGATGTGATATGCAGTACAATCTAGGATCTATGTTCCATAAGAAATTAATGAATTCAGTGATATGAGGCTATGGAACTAGTTATACTAAATCTGAAATATTATACGGTGGGGGGGAGGGAATCTATTATTTACAAGATACATTTGTGGTTTTATGATCCAAACAAAGTATTGAGGAGTCAATATTTCTCTTAATCTCACTTGGCCAATTGAAAATCATTTTACTCATATTCTGAAAAATGATTTGCTGGATTTGGAAAAAACTACATTTGGCTTAGCTTGGCCATAAAGCAGCAGTAAAAATGAATTACTTAGCAAAACTTCATTTGCTATTTCAGGCCCTACCACTATGGATACCAAAAATAACTGGAGGCAATTCAAACAAATTATTAACTTTGTGTGGGACAGTAAACTCCAAACTTTAAATGAGAACTCTTAATAGAGCAGATCTGCAAGGGGGATTGGTAGTACCAAATTTACTAAACTATTATTGGGCAGCTCAATTAAAATCACTGTCAGCCTAGTACATTGGATGGAACTCAAACAGGATTTTAAATATAAATGTAGTGTATTTTTGTACCTCAAAAATTAAGACATACACACCAGGGAAACAATATATACATCACTTTGGATATGGAATCTGACACAGATAAGAAGTAGCCTCTTCCTCTCCCTGTTTACACCCATCAGAAACAATCCAGAATTTTAACCAGAGTTATCAAATCCAATGTAGACTATATGTCAGGAAAAAGTGTATACAACCACCGACTGGATATTCTGTAATGATAAACTATGGAAATTAATATGATCAAAAAACTGACAAGGAATATTAATATAACAGTTTGACTTATTGCAACTAGAGCATTATATCAAAACCCATGTAAGAAGCTTATATCTCAAGAGGATAGAAACACTAATTACAGGAAAGACCACCTTAGAGGGCCAGATCTCTGTATGGTACAATGAATTGTTACCGATGGACCTGGAAAGCAAGACTACGTTAATGGGAAAAGATCTAAAAATGGATATAACTTTGCAACAATGGGAAAATATCCTGAGAGGTCAAAACTTCATCTAATTGTGTAACCCTTAAGGACAATTATTGCAGAATACTTTATCAATGATACCTCACTCCATTTAAGCTAAAGAAAATATATAAAAAAGGAAGTCCTAAATGCTGGAGAGGATTTGGAGGAATAGGGACAGTTCTGTATGTTATGGTGGGAATGCCTGGATCGAATAGTATTTTGAACGCAAAAGCAGAAAATAAAACTTTCAAAATAATTAAAGTTAGGCTACCCATAGTGATTTTATTATGTTACAGCCCAAAAGAGACTATTGAATGGGGGAAGGACCTTTTGATCCTTGGGTGCATAAACACCGGAATCTCGAGTAGGAGTAGCGAGGTTATTTTTACATCTATATTTAGCTCTTGTGCCAGCACTGTTGGAATATTGTGTTTTGGTGTCCACACTTCAAGAAACATGTTGATGAATTGGAGAGGGTTCAGAGAAGAGCCGAAGAATCATTAAAGGATTGGAAAACATGCCATATAGTGATAAACTCAAACAGCTCAATCTATTTAACTTAACAAAGAGAAGACTACAGAGTACTTTAGTCAGTCTGCAAGTACCTACCTGGAGAACAAATATTTGATAATGGTCTCTTTAATCTAGCAGACAAACAAGATCCAATGGCTGGAAATTGAAACTAGACAAATTCAGACTGGAAATAAGGTAAGTTTTTAATAGTGAGGGTAATTACACACTTGAACAATTTACCAAGGGTTGTGGTAGAGTCTCTGTCACTGGCAATTTTTAAAGCAAGATTGACTGTGTTTCTAAAAGATCTGCTCTAGTTCAAACAGAAATTATTTTGGAAATTTCTATGGCATCTATAAGGAGGTCAGATTGGATTTAGTGGATCTTTCCAGCCTTAGAATCTGTGCATCTATGAATAACATGATTACTACTAGCACCAGATGTATGATAGTTCACTTTTAGAAAAATACAGATCCCCCAACATTAGTGGTATAGGAAATAAAGTATGTAAAATGCTTCCAATGGAAAAAATGACAGACAGCCTTACAGGAGGATCAAGTCGATTTTAAAATATATAAAAAGAAAAGGAGTACTTGTGGCACCTTAGAGACTAACCAATTTATTTGAGCATGAGCTTTCGTGAGCTACAGCTCACTTCATCGGATGCATGCCATGGAAACTGCAGCAGACTTTATTTATACACAGAGAATATGAAAAAATACCTCCTCCCACCCCACTGTCCTGCTGGTAATAGCTTATCTAAAGTGATCATCAGGTGGGCCATTTCCAGCACAAATCCAGGTTTTCTCACCCCCCACACAAATTCACTCTCCTGCTGGTGATAGCCCATCCAAAGTGACAACTCTTTACACAATGTGCATGATAATAAAGTTGGGCCATTTCCTGCACAAATCCAGGTTCTCTCACCCCCCTCCCAAAAACCACACACACAAACTCACTATCCTGCTGGTAATAGCTCATCCAAAGTGACCATTCTCCCTACAATGTGCATAATTAAGGTGGGCCATTTCCAGCACAAATCCAGGTTTTCTCACATCCCCTCCACCCCCATACACACACAAACTCACTCTCCTGCTGGTAATAGCTCATCCAAACTGACCACTCTCCAAGTTTAAATCCAAGTTAAACCAGAACATCTGGGGGGAGGGTGGGGGGTAGGAAAAAACAAGAGGAAATAGGCTACCTTGCATAATGACTTAGCCACTCCCAGTCTCTATTTAAGCCTAAATTAATAGTATCCAATTTGCAAATGAATTCGGAATTCATTTGCAAATTGGATACTATTAATTTAGGCTTAAATAGAGACTGGGAGTGGCTATTTCCTCTTGTTTTTTCCTACCCCCCCCCTTAGTCTGCGAATACAGACTAACACGGCTGTTACTCTGAAACTTAAAATATATAGTTACTGTTTTTTTTAATTTGAATAGAATACATACACAGATAATTATAAGATGTTGACCAAACACAAAGGGAACTTTAAAAGGTCACAAATACAGTTTATGAATAAGATTTATTTAATATCTGTATGGAAAGTTTATAGGTGTTAGTATAAATGCTTGGCGCTTCCATAACTATTTAATCTTGGTTTATAGTAACAATGGCTCAATTACTTGTACATTTTAAATAAAGTGAATTTTTACAATAAAGCTTTATAAAGTCAAAACTTCATTATACTATGGTCAAAAATCATCCAAGTGAGATCTTACTGAATAAATTAAATGGGAGCAACTATACTCCGTTAAGAGTTTGGGTCATAACACTACAAAGGGATACAGACCTTAGTGCTTCAGAGTATAGGTATGATGGCTAACAGGAGGCTCAGAAAAGTATTCTATCCCCCATCCCTGCCATGTCACATTCAGTGACAGCAACTGCACAACTAGGGTCTAATCCTGCAAGGCATTGAGCACCCTACATAAGAACATAAGTTATTGAAGTCAATGGTAGTTGAGGGTGCTCAGTACCTCCTAAGATCTGGCTCTTCCCCAGACCTATTATAGAGCTTTTTATTTTCTTCTGAAAGATCAGACCTTGACCACAGCTGGAAGCAAGATCCCAGACTAGATAGGACAGAGGTGGGCAAACTACAGCCTGCAGGACTGTCCTGCCCGGTCCTTGAGCTCCCAGCTGGGGAGGCTTGCCCCCAGCCCCTCCCCGCAGCGACGTTCTGGCCAGCCGCTCCTACTGGGCAGCACAGGGAGTGCAGCTGGCTCCGGCCAGATGGTGTGCTGTTGCTGCTCTGAGCAGCATGGTAAGGGGGCAGGGGGTGCCAGGGGGCAATCAGGGAGCAGAAGGCGGTTGGATGGGGCTGAGGTTCCGGGGCGGGGAGTAGGCAGGAGATGGGGAACAGGGAGGGTTGGGAGTGGGAGTCCCGGGGGGCCTGTCAGGAGGCAGGGGTGTGGATAGGACTCGGGGGGGGGGCAGTGAGGGGACAGGGAGCGGGGGGGGTGGGATCCCAGGGGCAGTTAGGGGTGGGGGGCAGTCAGGGGATGAGGAGCAGAGGGCGGTTGGATAGGGGGTGGGAGTCATGGGGGGGACTGTCAGGGGGTACGGGTGTGGATAGGGGTTGGGGTAATCAGGGGACAGGGAGAAGGGGGGGTTGGATAGGGGTTTGGGTCCTGGGGGCAGTTAGGGGACAAGGAGCAGGGGGGGTTGGATGGGTTGGGGGTTCTGAGGTGGGCAGTCAGGGGGCAAGAAATGGGAGGGGGAGGGGAAGGGGGCCAGGCTGTTTGGGGAGGCACAGCTTTCCCTACCTGGCTCTCTGTACAGTTTTGCAACCCTGATTTGGCCCTCGAGCCAAAAAGTTTGCCCACCCCTAAGATAGGCCAACGGTTTGCTCCGGTATGGCAGCTCCTATGTTTTTACCTGAGTGTATATGCACTATACATCCCGGTTTATTTCAGCAGGCTCGATTTTTCACCAATGGCTACCTAATTGCCCAGTTTGGGTGTGGCGTGTGAGCCTTACATGCATATGGAGCCCTCTTATAGCAGTGGTAACACCTGTGGTGGTTTTCCTTAGTTTATTTTAAAAACAATTTATTAACTAAAAATCCCACCTTCATCCTCCTCTGAGTCAGAAAATTCATGTTCCATGTTGCGTGTCCTTATCAGCACTCTGAGAGTGCTGCTTGTTACTTTGCTTTTTCTCCTCTGCGAATTACTAGTTTACAGTCATCTCTGTCTGACACCCTATGACCTCCTCACACAAAACCCCTGCCACAGCCACTCAACTCTAATTGTCAATCACAGAAAACCTCCAGGAGCAAGGGTGTCATCTATATGATTTGTAATCTTGATTTATACTGTTTCTGAATAGGAAGATCATTTCCCAGTCACTGGGGCTGCCTGGGTCATGTGGCAAGTTTTTGCAAGGCCCCTCTTTCATTTCTTCTCAAGCATTCCATGACCTCATCTGGACATTGTGACTCAAGATAGAGGTTTGAGCATTGGCCTGCTAAACCCAGGGTTGTGAGTTCAATCCTTCAGGGGGCCATTTAGAGATCTGGGGCAAAAATTGGGGATTAGTCCTGCTTTGAGCAGGGGGTTGGACTAGATGACCTCCTGAGGTCCCTTCCAACCTTGAGATTCTATGATTCTAAACTTACCACGAGATATCCTGCAGTCATATCACATCAGTCTTTGGGTGCATCAGATCTCATTAAGTAGGATCAGAACCGGTCAGCATTTGGATAAGTGTTTCAGAAAGTGGTGCTAATAAGCTGGCAAGGGGTGCTCACCCCTCAGAATCACTAGTGAATCAATGTACCAGCCCGGTACATTTTCAGATGAGAAATTCAGTCATGACCATTTGTAGTCTTTAAAGACTCTCAGCACTTTTTGCAAAAGTTGGTTTATAAGTCCCCATGTCCTGAACAGATTCCAACTTGAGTAACTGCTTCTTGCCTACTGTATATAGATGTGCTCTGTAATGATTTAAGTACCTAAAAGTGCCCTAAACCCAGGTATTTATTATTTATCCAAGCAATCTTAACTGATCCCAAAGATGAGGCGGCTCCATTGAATTGTCAAAGGAATTGGATCAGTGCTTTTTATTTATTTACAGTGTTAGAGGACCACTCAAAAGGCTGACAAAAATCATTTTCTTAATGAAGGAGGCTTTTTGATAAAGGTGGAGGAGAACTATACTCAGGACATTTAAGGGCAGTCTTCCCCTAGAGGAGGTAGCCCAATAAAGATAGTTTCTCATAGAGGTTTCACAATGTATATAGCACACACAGATTGCTAAGTGCTATATAGATATAAAGAAAAAGTCCCTGCCCCAAAGAACTGGGTATCTTAGAAACTTTGGTAGTTTTGTTTACCCATATTAAGCACAAAACTCTCAACGATTCCAGTTGTCAGAGTTCAAATAGGGTTATTCTTTGGTGCAGAAGAGTAAAATGTTGCGTAAGCCAATGGAAGTTTTGACCTTGAAATGCAGGCCCATTGTATGTTTTGATTTTGTTTGTGAATAATTTTTCTAGTGCAGGCATTACAATTTTGGTAGCTCAGACATTTGCTTGCTTGTGGTACTAATTAATTTTCCATGTTCCACTAGTTAACAGTCCTCACATATTTCAGTGTGATTGTCTCAATGTTGGATGGTTCTTGGATACTATACCTCTTCTGTCAAAGATCGACTTTATTTTAAAAATGCCCAAGTAATTATCATTTGCTGTTTCAATAGGCTGCTGCCTCTGGGCTATTAGTAATATCACCTTCCGTTTCTGTAGCTGAACAAAAAGGAAGAATAGTCTAGTAGTTAAGATGCTAGCCTAACACTTCTGAGACCTGAGTTCAGTTATCTGCTCTGTCACAGACTTTCTGTATGACTTTAGACAAGTCACTTTGTCTGTGCCCCAGCTGTAAAATAGGGATAATAGTAATGTCCCTTCCTCACAGTAGTGTGATAAATACAGTAAAGACTTGTGAGGTGTTGAGATGGTAATGGAGGCCATATAAGTACCTTAGGTAGATTCATGCATGGTAAATTTTGTTCTGTGGTTTTGAAACAAAATTATGTTATTTTGAAAATGCTCTGCAGATCACCAATCATTTTGTCTTATGAACCGTCTTGCAGCAGTCAGTGCAGGCTCTGTTAACAACATGTCAGCAATGTCCTTTTTGGCTAGAGGTTTCAGAGTTGTTTTGATAGAGATATGATTAATGTGCTCATCAGCAGGTGATGGGTTTGTTTTTAAGGGATGTTTGGAGATACAGTCAGCAGAGTTAGTCTTTCCAGTTCTGTGTATTACTACTTGTGTATAAAGAAAAGGAGTACTTGTGGCACTTTAGAGACTAATGAATTTATCTGAGTATAAGCTTTTGTGAGCTACAGCTCACTTCATCGAAAGCTTATGCTCAAATAAATTTGTTAGTCTCTAAGGTGCCACAAATACTCCTTTTCCTTTTGCGAATACAGACTAACATGGCTGCTACTCTGAAACCTGTACTTGTGTATAAGACATCAAGAGTATACTTGGAGTAACAGGGCATATCAGTACTCAATTTTATCTGACGTTTGGTTTCAGATTTTTAATATGGTCAGAATGATGAATGTAGCAAAATGTTCAAACTCTTCTCTTTCCAGATGAAACTATCTGGTTTCAATATGTGACAGGCTTCAACTTTCATGGGCTACAATGTGATCATGACTAGCTGGGACTGTTTGATTCTCTATAGCTCTTGAGTTTAGAGGGTGTCATAAATATAAAGAAAAGAAAAGGAGTACTTGTGGCACCTTAGAGACTAACAAATTTATCTGAGTATAAGCTTTCGTGAGCTACAGCTCACTTCATCGGATGCATTCAGTGGAAAAACTTCAAAAACAGACTCCAACGAGAGACTGCTGAATTCTGCAGTCTCTCATTGGAGTCTGTTTTTGAAGTTTTTCCACTGAATGCATCCGATGAAGTGAGCTACAGCTCACGAAAGCTTATGCTCAAATAAATTTGTTAGTCTCTAAGGTGCCACAAGTACTCCTTTTCTTTTTGCGAATACAGACTAACACGGCTGCTATGCTGAAACCTGTCATAAATATAAAGGGAAGGGTAAACACCTTTAAAATCCATCCTGGCCAGAGGAAAAACCCTTTCACCTGTAAAGGGTTAAGAAGCTAGGATAACCTTGCTGGCACCTGACCAAAATGACCAATGAGGAGACAAGATACTTTCAAAGCTGGAAGGGGGGGGGGGGAGAAACAAAGGCTCTCTCTGTCTGTGTGATGCTTTTGCTGGGAAGAGAAAAGGAATGGAGTCTTAGAACTTAGTAAGTAATCTAGCTAAATATGCGTTAGATTCTGTTTTGTTTAAATGGCTGATACAATAAGCTGTGCTGAATGGAATGTATATTCCTGTTTTTGTGTCTTTTTGTAACTTAAGGTTTTGCCTAGAGGGATTCTCTCTGTTTTGAATCTGATTACCCTGTAAGGTATTTACCATCCTGACTTTACAGAGGTGATTCTTTTACTTTTTTTCTTCAATTAAAATTCTTCTTTTAAGAACCTGATTGCTTTTTCATTGTTCTTAAGATCCAAGGGTTTGGGTCTGTGTTCACCTATGCAAATTGGTGAGGATTTTTATCAAGCCTTCTCCAGGAAAGGGGGTGTAGGGTTTGGGGAGGATTTTGAGGGGAAAGACGTTTCCAAGCAGGCTCTTTCCCTGTTATATATTTGTTAGACGCTTGGTGGTGGGAGCAATAAAGTCCAAGGGCAAAAGGTAAAATAGTTTGTACCTTTGGGAAGTTTTAACCTAAGCTGGTAAAAATAAGCTTAGGGGGTTTTCATACAGGTCCCTACATCTGTACCCTAGAGTTCAGAGTGGGGAAGGAACCTTGACAGAGGGCTTCAGTCAGTCTTCTATTAAAGGAAGGGTTGAAGGACAACATCTCATATGTTCATCAAGGCTACATATGATGACATCACCTGCTTCAGACTGTGCTTTTGCCCATACAGATTTTGTATAATATTTCATAAGATCCTGAAGGGGAGCAATTACACTTGCAAAATTAGGAAGGCAGCATGATCAATAACTATTCATGCCTAAAATGACTTAATATCTGCAATTGTTCAGTAAGACTATA
This sequence comes from Lepidochelys olivacea, assembly GCF_965140295.1. Classification (NCBI taxonomy): domain Eukaryota; kingdom Metazoa; phylum Chordata; order Testudines; family Cheloniidae; genus Lepidochelys; species Lepidochelys olivacea. The sequence goes on along the minus strand of NC_140416.1, from coordinate 87,811,529 downwards.
TGCTTTATTGTTTTGATTTTCAAAGGATATGAGATGACTCTTGTTTGAAAATACATGTCCAAAGACTTTTAAGTAGATTTTAAAAAATTGATCTTGTCCCTGTTTAATATGGGGGCATTCTAGGATTTTCTTTAGTGCATCGTCATGGTCTTGATATACTGTTCTGCACATACCTTACAGGATGGATTAGACGGCATTAGGAAATGTTTCTGCAGCCAGATATTACAATCTTTTGTAACGCATTGGCCAATGTGAGTCGAAAAGGTGGTTAGGTACGTGAATTCAGGGTCCATTTGGAGTTGATGGAATTCTTGTTTAGGCCCAGTTTTGATAAACATCCAGCACTATTAAGGTAATGTACAATACAGCCCAGACGGGTGTAATATATGCTGCTCCTGCCTGATTGCCTCCATGGGACACCACACAGCTCTGAGCAGGTATGATTAGGGTTACCATACGTCCAGGTTGTCCCAGACATGACCTTTTTTTTAGTCTACCGATCTCTGTCCAGGCAGATTTTTCAAATAAGAGGAAATGTCTGGGATTTTTTTTGTGGATCTGATGTTGCCACTCAGAAAGAGCCATCTCCATGTCCCAATTGGTCCCTTCCCATGCACCCTCAGCTGTCAGATCCTGGCCTGCCAAATAAGTGGAGCCACCAAGCACCTCTCCATCGGGCTACCTGCCCTGCCGTGGGGCCTCAGAGCCCAGCAAGGACGGGTGAGCGGGCCAGGGCCATGCTCCTGACCCTAGGGAGGGTGACAGCCCTGCAGGGCTGTGCTGCCTGAAGGCTGGTGCTGTGTCCCGGGCCTGCGCCAACTGCCCTACCACTGTGACAAGGAGCACGACACTGCCCACAACCTCGAGAGTGAGGCCACAAGCACCCCCCCAAATGCCCCCTCCAACACCCCCCAAATATCCCTCCCTGTACACACACACCCCTCCAGTGCTTCCCAAATATCCCTCCCTGTACACACACACACCCCTCCAGTGCTTCCCAAATATCCCTCCCTGTACACACACACACCCCTCCAGTGCTTCCCAAATATCCCTCCCTGTACACACACACACCCTTCCAGCACCCCGAAATACCCCTCCCAATACATATACCCCTCCAGCACCCCCAAATACCCTCCTAGTACACACACGTCCATCCAGCATCCCCCAAATACCACTCCCGAACCGTCCCAAATACCACTTTCGGTACACACCCCCCTCCCGCAACCCCCAGCTGTCCCCTCCCCTCCCCTCCCGCTGGTGCAGCGTCCTCTATTCAGGAACTTGAATGGCAACCCTAGGTGTGAGATGGGCGGATACCCAAACGGGATCAAACGCAGCACCGCTTCACAACGCAGACTCATCCACACAGAGGTTGGGAGAGCAGGCGGCCTGGAGCTCCTGGGAAAGTTTACAGGCCTCATCCCCCCAGCTCTGCTCCCCGCCGCGCTCGGTCTCCGGCCCCAGGACGGACGGACGGGCGGAATCCATGCCGGGGGCGCGGGGCAGCGCTGTGCCAAGGCCGGGCCGAGCCGCCGGCGGCTCCCAATAAAGTTGTTGTCGAGGCGGAGCCGGGCTGGGAGAGGATCGGGCCGGGCGGCATGATCGGCACCGTGCTCTGCTACCTGCTGCTGCCAGCGGCGCGGCTCCTCCGGGCCCTCCGAGGTAACAGCCCCCCGCCCCGGACCCCTCCCACGGCCCGTGCGGCCCCGCCCCCGGCCCCGCCGTGGGGACGGCGGCAGGCTATTGCCTGCGCCCAGGGCTGCAGCCAGGACCACGGGCCCTGTGGACGCTCCTGCAGCCCGCCCTGACTGGCGGGTCGTGGAGCAGCTAGATCACCTCGGGCCCGAGGTGGGCGACCCCCCCCCAGCTCCCGGGCCTGGGGTGACAGGCCTCCCCGACCCCCCCCCCGGCGACCTCCCCCTCAGCCCCCGGCCTAGGGTGACAGGCCTCCCCGACCCCCCCCCGGCGACCTCCCACTCAGCCCCCGGCCTAGGGTGACAGGCCTCCCCGACCCCCCCCCCGGCGACCTCCCACTCAGCCCCCGGCCTAGGGTGACAGGCCTCCCCGACCCCCCCCGGCAACCCCCCCGGCGACCCCCCCCAGCTCCCGGGCCTGGGGTGACAGGCCTCCCCGACCCCCCCCCCCCCGGCGACCTCCCCCTCAGCCCCCGGCCTAGGGTGACAGGCCTCCCCGACCCCCCCCCCGGCGGACCCCCCCCTCAGCTCCTGGGCCTGGGGTGACAGGCCTCCCCGACCCCCCCCCGGCGACCTCCCACTCAGCCCCCGGCCTAGGGTGACAGGCCTCCCCGACCCCCCCCCGGCGGTCCCCCCCCTCAGCCCCCGGCCTGGGGTGACAGGCCTCCCCGACCCCCCCCCCCCGGCGACCTCCCCCTCAGCCCCCGGCCTGGGGTGACAGGCCTCCCCGACCCCCCCCCCGGCAACCCCCCCGGCGACCCCCCCCAGCTCCCGGGCCTGGGGTGACAGTCCTCCCCTACCCCCACCTCCCGGAGTGACCCCCCCCTCAGCTCCCGGGGCTGGGGTGACAGGCCTCCCCGACCCCCCCCCCCGGCGGATCCACCCCTCAGCTCCCGGGGCTGGAGTGACAGGCCTCCCCGACCCCCCCCCCCCCCAGCGACACCCCCTTCAGCTCCCGGGCCTGGCGTGACAGGCCTCCCTTACCCCCACCCCCGTTACCCCCCTCCCTCAGCTCCCGGGCCTGGGGTGACAGCCCCCGGCGACCCCCCTCAGCTCCCAGGCCTGCGGTGACAGGCCTCCCCTACCCCCCACGCCGGCGACCCCCCCCTGCTCCCAGGCCTGGGGTGACAGGCCTCCCCTACCCCCACCTCCTGGGGCGACCCCCCCCTCAGGTCCCAGGCCTGGGGTGATAGGCCTCCCCTGTGACCCCCCCCTTCAGCTCCCAGGCCTGGGGTGACAGGCCTCCCCGACCCCCCCCAGCTAACCCTCTTCAGCTCCTGGGGCTGGGGTGACAGGCCTCCCCGGCGACCCCCCCCCTCAGTTCCCGGGCCTGGGGTGACAGGCCTTCCCGACCCCCACCTCCTGGGGCAACCACCCGCCTCTGCTCCCTAGCCTGGGATGTCAGGCCTCCCCTCACCCTGGAGAAATGCCCTTCAGCTCCTGGGCCTGGGGTGATAGGTCCCTCCTCCTCCTCCTCAGAGTGACCCTCCTCAACTCCTGAGCATGGGGTGAACCTGGCTCTCACTGATGTTTCCTGGAGAGACCAGCTCTCCCAGGCTCTCTTAGGTACCTCCCCCAGCTCTCCCCAGGGAACCCCAAGGAGACCAAATTCTCCCAGGCTGTTTTGGATAGCCCCTTGCCTGATTATTATTGTTTATATAGGCCTAGCAACAGTGCTAAAATCATGGGAGGGCCCTGAATGTCAGGTATCTTGCTTTAATTTAAACAGTAGTGAGACTAAAGAAGTGAGGTAGCCCCTAAAAGTAGTAAGGGGGCCCACTGTCCAGCCCTCCCTCCAGTCCCTCTGTAATTTAAGCACTGTTTAGCAGTGATCTAAGTGCTTTCACATCAGAAGACAATGTCCTTGCCCTGAGGAGCTTGAGCTCTAGGCAGATGGAGGCAGGGCTAAGAGGTGAAGCTGTGCTCTAGAGCTGGCTGAACAATTATTCAGTTTCTCTCTCTCTCTCTGTTTGTTTTAAAGGAGTAAAAGGATTAGTAGTCATCTAATTTGACAGCTAATCAGAGGAGGGTTTAAAAGAGAGAGTGGAGGCTTGGTGGAGTGGTCAGGTGAGACCATCTCTAGGTCCTCCTCCCAGCCCTGACCATTGTGTACAAGGGAGAGCAGCTCCTCCAGACCTCAGGAAACTCTAATTCTGATTGCTCGATTGCTAATAGTCAGCACTAGCCTGGGGAGCCCGTCTTTCCAGTAGATACACTGCTGCCTGTTTTTTTTAAGCAGAGGTCCGCAATCTGTGGGGTATGCCCCCCTAGGAGGCGCAGCTGGGACCTGGGCCAGCCCCCACGAGGGGTGGAGAGAGAGTGCCACTCAGCTCTGCTCCTGTCTCCCGCTGTTGGCCCCACGCCCGGGGATCAGCTGCCAGCCCCACACCCAGGGCTCTGCTCTCAGCCCCATGTCCAGGGATCTGCTCCCAGCCGCTGGCCCTGGCTACCAGCCCTGCACCTGGGGTTCAGCTGTCGGCCACAGCTGCTGGTCGAGGCTCCACTCCCACCCCAAGCTGTGGCCCTAGCCTCAGCCCCCTTACCCTTTCTGTGTTTCCCCCCTCCCAGAGCCACGGCCCCGCTCCCAGCTTGGGGGTGGCAGCGTGTGGACAGGGGTAAGGGTGGCGGGGCGAGGTAAAAAGTTTGGGGGCCACTGCAGTAGATCATTCTTCTTGGGGGAATGTACTTAAAGCAAACAATTTCAAGGGGAATGTCTTTAGAAAATTATATTTTAATTTTTTTTCCACTTTATACATCCTCCCCCATCAAAATAAAATAGGGTGCATCCGAAACCAAGTGCCTTGAGAATATTTATAAATACATTTTTATAAGCGCTTGTCTACACATGCAGTTACTCTGAAATACCTAATCCATTCTAAATTCACACCCTACCTTATTTTGGAAAAGCATTTATGTGTAGACAAACTCTGATTTGTAGTTCCATTCATTTCTCTTACCATTCTTACTCCTCAATCTCCAGTGAGCAATATCCAGGTTAAAGAGGGATAGAAAATGAATGATTTGCAGAGAACACAATATGCTAATCAGTAATGGGGATATGGTTGCACAGAGATTTTAGCAAAAACACAAATGCTTTTATCATCTTGAAGAGTATAAAGGGGAAATACTAGTGAAACTAGTATGTTCTTGTGTTGAGCATGCACTGAAGTATTTGGCCCATTACAGATGTCAGTCACCGCCATCGGGTGAATATCATGGGCTTCCTATTCTCAGACCATGGTTTCTTTCATGGTAGTGTTTTCACTAATGGGGCTTTTCCATCTTTAACTTCCATGTTTGTGCTTCCTTGTTCGTCTCTCCACTCCTTTTCTTATATGCATTTGAAAAGACAATTCAATGTGGAATGGGTCTTCTATATTGGGTCTCTGCAATTATGGAAATTCCTGGTATCTAAACTGAGGACCCCTTGTTCATTTCCTGAAAATTCACCCATTCCAAAGGTCAGCTGCTAGAACTTCCTTCCTGATGTCTCTGTCCCATGTGGCTAAATGTATCTGTATCTGTGTTTGTATAGAAGATGCTAAAGAAGGGCAGTACTATAGCTTAGATCGGGGTGGGCAAACTTTTTGGCCCGAGGGCCACATCAGGGTTGCGAAACTGTATGGAGGGCTGGGTAGGGAAGGCTGTGCCTCCCCAGACAGCCTGGCCCCCGCCCCCTATCCACCCTCTCCCACTTTCCTCCCTCTGACTGTCCCCTCAGAACCCCCAACCCATCCAACCTTCCCCCTCCTGGGACCCCCACCCCTAACTGCCCCCCGGGACCCCTTCCTTATCCAAATCCCTTGCTCCCTGCCCTCTGACTGTCCCAACCCGTATCCAACCCCCCTGTTCTCCGTCCCCTGACTGCTCCCCCCCAGAACACCCAACCCATCCAACCCCCCCTGCTCCTTGTCCCCTGACCACCCCCTCCCAGGAACCCACCCCGTATCCAACCACTCCCCGCCCTCTTACCATGCCGCTCAGAGCAGCAGGAGCTCGCAGCCCCACCACACGGCTGGAGCCTGCCGCGCTGCCCGGCAAGAGTGGCGGGCAAGAGTGTGGGCAGCGCAGCGAGCTGAGGCTGTGGGGGAGGGAGGACAGCAGGGGAGGGGCCGGGGACTATCTTCCCTGGCTGGGAGCTCAAGGGCCGGGCAGGATGGTCCCGCGGGCCGGAGTTTGCCCACCTCTGGCTTAGATGCTGCTCTGCTGACCACCTATTGCATTGTATAAATAATAATATAAAACCAGCTTAAATTTCACTTTCAGTTAAACCAGCACCAGCTCACTGAAGTCAATGGCATTGTACCAGCATAACTAAAGTCAGAATATGGTCCAAGAGGCAGCCTTAATTACTCAGAACTATAACTATGCATCTTTTTTGAGTAGCCACTCAGTGCTCTTGATGTATTCAGATGGTTCTATAGCACCAAATTGTAACTGATTTCTCTAGCCTAAATAAGCCAATAAGTGAAGAGAGCCGTGGATTTTAACCATTGTCTTGTATTAACTTCCTGACAGATGCTTTCTTTACGTGTCGAAAGAATGTGCTTCTGGCGAAGAGCCCGACCACCCAGGTAGGGGGTATCTCTTCTGTACCCAGCAGGAGGTCAGTCCCAGAAGAGCAGGAAGCCCTGCTGCAGCAACAGCTGGAGGTGGAAGCTGGTGGGCTATACAGCAGTGAGAGTCCTCTCGTGGTGGCGAAGGTGTCAGACACAGTGCCTAGTGACTGGCTGGAAGGCTCAGAATTATTGATGACCAGCCTTAGCAATCTGAATGTGGCTTCAGAGGTCACATGGTGCAGTGATCAGCAAGACGATGAGCTACATACATTAATATCTCTAGGACCAAAGGAGCATGCTGCAGTAACATTGGCAAAATTACCAGAAGAGGAAAGTGTGGCTATGATGGGCATTGCAGCATGGCCAGCTGTAAGGACACAGACCGATCACCAGATTAGTGGCTGCACCCCTTCAGCCCTGGAAAGGGAGGATGAAGATACTGCTGTGCTGGACTGGAGCTTAGTGCATGACACAGAAATAGTGCCAGTGGAGGCCACAGCCTGGCCCTTTTATGACACAGGACAATTCCAGCCTTTTCCAGCAGAGAGACCTTACCACGGTCAGTAGTAATACAGCCTTTTTTGATTCTGAGCATGCAGTGCTAGATTGGGATGAGGTAGTGTAACAAAACTTTCTGATCTCCCTGCATGTGGATGCTAAATCCTGGGTGAGCTGGGTATGTCTGCACTTGCTGTTTGTTAGGCAGAGGTTGCATCTTTCCATGCCAGGATGATTGCATCTGGTAATGAAAATGATAAAAGTAATCTTTCCTGATGGAAAGGCCAAGACTTCTGGCATTATTGGGTTGGCTAGTGTTGCTAATCACAATTCCTGTGAAGTTAACATAAGTGCCCACTTCATATTGGAGATGGCCTCCAAAGAATGGCTTGAGTTTTTCTAAAACATTTTCTCCCCACTAGGACCCTGCCATTCCATCCCTGTTGACAGCTATTCAGATTAATCAAAGAAAATCATCCGAGGGCCGATGTAGAGTACAAAATGCCCAGATTCAGGGAACAAGAGAACAGCTAATCCCAGTGCCCCAGCTAGCAGGGGCATTCCAGGAAATAGGACAGGGAAGGATACCCAGCATATATCTGACCTGTCTTCCTCTCTCTTACATATAGAGATTTTATGGAGGGACTGGGAGGATCTCTCTACACGGTTTGCGGTTCCAGAGCTAGGCTCAGAGAATGGGCCTCTGTTTGAATTCCGAGTCATGTCTTACAACATTCTGGCCCAGGACCTGGTGGAGCAGAGCCGTGATCTCTACCTGCATTGCCAACCAGATATCCTGGACTGGAGCTATCGTCTTCCAAACCTCTTGCAGGAAATCCAGCACTGGGACCCTGATGTGAGTACTACCCTGGCCCTTTCATGTCCGCTATCACCAGAGTTTTTGGGGTGTGAAGCCAGTGCCTCTGGAGTTATTAGGGTCCCTGGTTATGTGCCCACTGGCTCCTATAACCTTACTAGGATCTATTCTTTGATTGGAGGGGCTCAACTTTTCCTAATAGAAGTGGGAGCAGGACAGCCTGCTGCAGTCCTTGGCGAGGAGGCAGAGCCTATAGGGCAGTCTGGAACAAGCCCAGAGAAGAGGCCTACATGAGGGTGGACTTCCTGTTCCTTGCTTACTTCTGTGTTCCTCAGGCTAGCTTAGCATGCTGAGGAAGAAGTGTGCTCACCGCTAAGGATGAGAAGTGAATTTTATTTCACTCTTGCTTCCCCACTGGATAACTGAAGGAGAAGTATGTGCTTCAGAAGTTGTCCTGCATGCTCTGTCTCAGTGGTTCTCAACCAAGGGTACGTGTACCCCTAGGGGTAGCAGAGGACTTCCAGGGAGTACATCAACTCATCTAGATATTTGCCTAGTTTTACAACAGGGTACATAAAAAGCACTAGCAAAGTCAGTACAAACTAAAATGTCATAGACAATGATTTATTTTTACTGCTCTGTATACTATACACTGAAATGTAAGTACAATATTTATATTCCAATTGATTTATAATTATATAGTAAAAATGAGAAAGTAAGCAATTTTTCAGTAATAGTGTGCTATGACACTTTTGCATTTTTATGACTGATTTTGTAAGCAAGTAGTTTTTAAGTGACATGAAACTTGGGGGTACACAAGACAAATCAGATTCCTGAAAGGGGTACAGTCCTCTGGAAAGGTTGAGAGCCAGTGCTCTAGCTGGAGGAAAAGTTGCTTAGACAGCATTTCTTGGTGAAGGGGTTAAGTGTGAGAAACTGTTTTTCCCTCTCTTCCCTCACTGTCCCAACTCCTCTCCCCTCTCCACAAAAACTCCCCAAAGCAATTGCCAAACAATGGCAGAGTGAGCTAGGTCTCTGCCTTCCTTGCAGGTTCTGTGTCTCCAGGAAGTGCAGGAGAATCACTACTGGGAGCAGCTGGAGCCAACATTCAGGATGATGGGTATGTCCCTCTCTTTTCTACAGGTTTGGCTGAGACTTGCTGAGAACACTCCATGTCGATAGCTCCAGAGCTATACTTCTGTTTACAGAAGTAGTCCCCACCCCAGGTTTTGATGGCCACATTTCTGAAGCTGTCTGCACCCTTTCAATTGTTGTCCTGTTCCTGTTGTGACCGATTCTTCCCCATATTGGCTGATGAAAGCAACAAAACTCATCAGGGGCCTGGCTTATATAGAGAGAACAAAAGACACTTGATAGTACATGATGGCTAACGGGACAGTACTGCCTACAAGGGCATGAGCCAGAGGACGAGAGATTGATTAGAGCATCCCTGAGGGCATAACTAGAAGTATGGGCCGAAAATGAGCAAGAGGAAAATTCAAACTGGGTATTAAGAAAATCTTCCTGCCAGTGAGGTCTGCTGGACTGCAGAACAGTCTACCATGGGAAGTAGTGGGAGCTCCATAGGTTGTGCTATTTAAACCCTGCAAAACAGATTTCCTATACTTTGCTACATCTTACTAAAGAGGAGCCAAGGCTCCTGGCCATTTGGGCCCTCCTGATGGATGGTGGTTTTTTTTCAGGCTTTGTGTGCTTATACAAACGGAGAACAGGAAAAAAGACAGATGGCTGCGCAGTTTGCTACAAGCACAGCAGGTTCCAGCTGATCAGTGCCAACCCTGTAGAATATTTCCGGCCTGGCCTGGACATCCTAAACAGAGACAATGTGGGTCTGGTGCTGCTGCTGCAACCTTTACTCCCAGAGGATGTAGGACAGAAGGCAACAAGCCCCCTGTGTGTGGCTAACACTCACGTGCTGTATAATCCCCGCCGAGGAGATATCAAACTTGCACAGATGGCCTTGCTCCTAGCAGAGGTTGACAAGGTTGTGAAAACTGTTGAGCGCGGCTACTGTCCTGTCATCTTGTGTGGAGACCTGAACGCTGTGCCTGACTCTCCATTGTACAAGTTCATCCGGAATGGTCTGCTCTCCTACCATGGGATGCCAGCCTGGAAGGTAGGTGTAGACAGGGAATGTCATGGAGCAGCTCTTTGGGTTGGAGGGAGTGGAGTATTTGTATAGTTGTGTCTCTGATCACTATTATAAGGCTACTTCCTCTTATAAAGAATGAGCCCCACTCAGCAGCAAATTCATAGACGTACAGTACATTGTGATAACAGTGGAGGTTATCGAAGCAGAGAGAATTTTTAAAATCTTGTTTCTTTTTCACCGCTGATATTGCTTGTTTGTGATGTTAGCTCAGGTGGTGAAACTGGACTGGTCAGTTCATCATTGTCCTTCACTCATCCATCGCTGTTGTACTTGGGTGATAGTAATTGAAGGGGGAGGTGCAAATCCATATTCATGGAAATATTCTCTAAAGGTTGGGCCTAAACCTAGTTCTGTTCCTGAAATATACACCCATGCAAGCACTGCTCCTTTATACGTACTCTCTGTGGCTGTGCACCCAAACACGTACCAACCTCGCTTTCAAAATGGTTTGAATGAAATATTTCAAACAGAATTTTTTTTTTTCTTTCCCCACACCTTCGTTTTACTACATGTTCCCCAGCTAGTAGCTGCACCACGGATTTACATGATCCTTATTCTGTGCCAGTAGTAGTGCTGGGGTTTGGTTCTGTGTGGGGGCTGTGCACGTTGCTGGCCTCGCTTTAACTATTTTCCTCCTGGTACTTTGTTCCCCTCACCTTTACCCTGCTGCCTTGATGCAGGTTTCTGGACAGGAAGACTTCTCCCAGCAGCTGCACCAGCGGAAGCTGCAGACCCCACTCTGGCACAGCTGTCTGGGTATAACGGACAACTGTCAATATGTCACTCTTTGCCAGCCAAAGAAATCAGGTGAGCTGTGGTGTAAACGTGGGCTCAACGAAGATGATTATTGTGTGGGTCTTGCTCCCTCTCACTGAGCTGCAGTCTCACTCTTGGCAGGACATTGACACAACTCCAGGGCAGAACTGGGGAATGTGCTGCACCAAGCACTCTCCTTGACATGGATTCTCTCCTCTCAGAGTACCTGATTTGAACTGTATCACTTGTATGCCCCACAACCCGTCTCAGCCTGGGTTTCTGCCATCTTCCTGCACTTGCTGGAAGCTGAATGTCCCACGGTACTTCACATATCGTAGTCATATTTGGGATACGCTTGAAGGGCCTTGTCTTTTTTTCTTCAAAGCGCTATGTGATGTAGAGCCCATTTAGGCTCTCACACTGCTCTCCAGAGATGCTTCAGCATATGAAGCCCAGATCAGGGTGTTCTTGGTGGAAGCTTGGTGGATATAAACTCCCTAGAAATCAGGCTGAACCCATATCTCTTTTTCCCCTTCAGGCTGGGGTTTCCTCCAACATCTGTGTCATAAACACCCCAAATGCCTTGCTTAGAAATTGACTGGTATCTTGCCACTGTAGACCATATTTTGGGAAGGGGAAGCTCTTAATTTGTGGAACCCCCAGATACCACAGTGATGGGTGCATCAGCAATAGGTATTAAAGTAGCTGGGATGCAGTCTAGACAGTCTCTTCCTCTTCTATCACCATGTCTATTCTATATTCAGGTTCTTATATTGTGCCCATCACCATGGCATTCATGTACTCTGGTAGTATTTTTGGCATGGAAACCTAAAGAGAGAGCTGACTTCTTGGTTATTTCCTTCCTTTGAACTGGCTCTGCGCTGCAGACAGACGCAAGTACAGCCGGGACTTCCTGCTTCAGTTCCGTTTCTGTGATGCTGCCTGTGAACGACCTGCACATCTGATTCTGCAGAAGGGTGTGACAGATGTTAAACCAGGTACTGGAGCAAGTTCTCCCTACTTCAACATCTTTTCTGCGGCATGAGCTGCCTTTGGCAAGACTTGAAGCCAGCAAGCGGAGACCAGTCTTGGCTTGTGATTGGCTGGATGAGTCCCAGAAAAGGCAAGGACTTGGGAAGGTGGGAGCCCACCATTGCATCATATTCCCATGGTCACAAGTGGATTCCATAAGGGCTCAGCAACAGCTCTCAGCTACTGACCTGCTCCTTGCATAGCAAGTCTTGCTTTGCTGATTTATGTGTTTTACATCCTGTGTGGAGAGGAATGGAAGAGAGGGTTCAGTCTATTTTCTGTCCTCCCTTTGTTTTGGAGAAGGGCAAGTATTTTTCCATTCCTTCTGCGCTTCCAGATCCACTGGAATAAATTCATGGTGGCACCTGAGCTGCCTCAGTGCTAATATGGGTGGCATCAGCAGGTGACCACAAGCTGGCATTAGATCTGCTACTAAAGAAGCAGAACCTCTCCTCATCTCTGTGCCTTTTGACATGTTTGGTTCTGTTCTCCTCATTCCCTACCTCCTCTGGGATGGCAACCCATTTCATGATCCCAATTCTGTGACTGTCTGAGTTTCTCTGACAGCAGAGGTTGTAGTACAGGGCCACAGGGATCGGCCTCTGGGCAAAGGTAATGTCCACAGCTCTATGCACAGGAGCTGATTGACCTGGATAAGTTGGTTGCACTAATTTGCTCCTGGGATCGGCCCACTGACTTTTTGCGGGAGGGAGGTAGGGGTTAGGCTTTTTTTTTGGCCTGGTATCAACTTGTTACTCTTTCAGCACCACTGTACCTAGGCCTCCTGTCTGAGACCAGGACAGTTTGCATTCAGCTTTGGAACCTTGTCCTGACTTTCCAGCATGTACTGTCACTCCTGAGGGTGCCTATCCAGGAGGTCAGGAGGACTCTTGGCGCTGCAATAAGAGACCTTTTGGGTCCTGGGAGGAACTTTCAAACTCAAAATGAACAAACTGCTTCAGGACCAGTGGCATGTCAAATTGGAATCTCTCTGCTCCTTTTTAGATCGTCCTGCACATTGGCCCAAGCATCTCACCATGGTGAATGATCCTGATCCAGAGCTCTTCTTCCCAAGGTAACCTGGAGGGAGGGAAACTTCAGCTGGGCCATGTGAAGTTAGTGGCACCCCTCCTTGGAGTGGCCATGGTGGGGTGCTTGGAAAATGGGCACAGGAAGCTAAATTAATGTCAAGGTTTAAATAATTCCATGGTCCCTTCTCCCAGGCTAGAAAAAGAACACACTAGAGATGGGAAAGAATCAGAAAAATCTATCTACAACTGACCAGATCCATACCAGGCTGCACGAGCAGCTGGGAGCTTCCATGTCAACACTGGGTTGGTGCTGCAGGTCAGGAATGCAGTGCGTTGGCAGAACTGTATGTTGATGGTGAGGGAGCCCCTGTCCACTCAATGTCTTAGTAGAAATGGCCTTAATAGTCTCTCACTGATATAAGCATTAAAATATATTGAAATATATGTGTAGAAATAGTCTACAAACAGCTGCATCAGGAAAGTGGCTTAGTTTGCTTAGATTCCAACACTGAGCTTTGCATCCCCTCTCCCATGTGAGGGAATGGGGGAGCTGTTTCTTCTCTTCAGGTTTCCAGGTGTTATCCGGCATGGCCTTAATCTGACCTCTGCCTATAGCCACTTCTTGCCCCAGAGAGGTCGCCCTGAGGTCACAACCATGCCCATGGGCCTTGGAGCTACAGTTGATTATATCTTCTACTCGGCAGAGCCCATTGAGAATGGGAACAAAGAGGGTGAGTGTGGCAACATTGGGCCTCCTGAGAGCTTATCCCCACCATGCTAGGAGGGAAATGTGTGGTACAGCAAAATGGAGCTCATCATGGTGGGCAGTGTGTCTCCACCATGGCAGGAGTGGGCCGCTGGGTGTGGCAGCATGCAGTTTCCAGGGATCTGTGCCCAGTAGGGGCTGAGTGATGTACTGTGGGGAAATGCTGTCCTCCCCAGCTGAGGTGACAAGATCTCTATTTTATGCTATTGAGGAGATACAATAGTTCTGCCTGTCCTGATCATAGTTTTTAAGGGGAAATCAAAGTAGAATGGAATGTTACTTTCTTGTTGCCCAACACTTCACCTTGGGTTCACTTAGCATATGCCCTGGAACAGCCCCACAGGTAGTTGGCATTGAGATCTTAGCTCCTCTGGCCTGGTAGTTTGTATCCTTCGCAGCAGCATAGACCATCTGTAGGAGGCACCCCACTTCACCTCCAGGTGATACCCCCTGCAAGAGTCACACTGTTTGAAGGAGTTGATTTGATGAGGCTCTGCAAGTAACGGCATCCAGCTCCTACGCCCTCTGAGGCCAAGATCAGCTCAGCATGGGCTCTTTGAGGGTGTGGTGGGAATAGAGTGCGAAAAGTCTCCACAAGTCAAATTTTGTTTCCCCCGAGCCTATGGCTCATTGGGCTGACACGGTTAAGGCATGTCAGTTTCATAGCCAATGGTACGCAAGTCTCTTCAAGTAGAGGCCTAAATTCACCTCTGGGAATTTGAGTGCTACTAGCAAGAGCTTCCTTGTGAACAGCTGCATGATGACTGCAGTGTGTGTTGCAGCTCCTGTGTGTGCCGGAGCATGAATCCATATATCAGTAGCAGTCTAGGGTGCCTGTTGCTATAGTAGCCAGGTACGAAGAGGGACATGTTGTTTTGTATAGGCTGTCTGTGTGGATACACCCTTGCTTCCCTGACTGTGCAGCATATGCTAGCTGCCCTGTGTCTGCGCAAAGAGTTTGAGCACGAAGCTCCAGTCTCCATCTGACATGTCCTTCCCATTCCCTTGCCAGGTCGCAGGCTATATCGAGATGGAGCCCTGAAGCTGCTTGGCCGCCTCTCCCTGCTCTCCGAAGATGTCCTGTGGTTGGCAAATGGCTTACCCAATCCCTTTTGCTCATCTGATCACCTCTGTCTGCTGGCTAGCTTTGGCTTGGAGATCTCCAGTGCCTGAGAGAGGGGGATTGTGTGGGTCCCCTCAGACAAACTGGACTGAATGCAGAATACAGAAATTGTGCATTCAGAGCCTCAGTTGGCTCGCAGGAAACTTCCTTTCCATTTCCCCCCATCCTCAATGTAACCGGAGCATGAAGGGGCCAGGAAGACTGAGCCCTTCCCTGCATTGCTACTCCATGGGACTCCATTACTGGCTGATGCCCAGTTATTCTTTGGCTGCACTCTCTCTTAAAGGGGCCCGGGCAATTAACTTCCTTACCTATTTGGTCCTGCAACCTCTGGCAGATGTTCTAGCTGTGATGTTCTTACACTGCAGGAATCAACATGACTTCCGCTTATTTACTTGTCTCTGTGTGCTGCTCCTCAGTGATCTGGGAAAGATCAGGTGCAGTTTTGAGACTTGTGTGGGCTTTTTTTTTTAAGTTGGCTACTTGCTGCCAACACCAGGGGGTGCGCCCAATCATCATCTGCCACACTAAAATGGTGATTCTTTTTAATTTCCTAGCAACAGTGTATGGAATGCATTCCCCTTGGATTCACCCAAGCATCCCTTCTGTCATCTGTAACTTAAGATAGGACTGGGCTTGATGGTGGCTCGGAAATGGAATTGAAGTAGCGTTTACCTAGGGATACCTAAAGAGAGTTTCCATCAGGTTCACCCAGGTCTGCACCCAGCACACACATCAGCAGAGTGAGAGTTTTAAGTTTCAATAACTTTCTGTAGGGAGCTTTCTATCGTTACGAGACCACTGTACCAATAAGGTCTGACACAAAGATCAGTGTGATATGGAGGTGCTGGTTCTCCAGAACCATCATAGAAAGCCCTGGAATTGCCACAGCAGAAATCTGAGATCCTTGGAAAGGCTCCCTCACTGCCTTCCTGACCATCTCAGAACAGTTCCTAGTACCTCTCTTGGCACTTATAAGTGATAGAGAAGGATTTGCCAAGGCCTTTCCTACGGGTTTTATGCAGGGCGAACAGCGGACAGCTCTGGACTGATAAGAATGTGAGAGTGATGAAGGGCTGTGGTCATAGCTGCTTGCAGAACAATGCTAAAGAGAGAAGGGGTGCCAAAGGAAGTGGAGGAATAGCTGCTTCCTCTTCCTTTTAGTAGGTACTTCACTGATCTGCAAAATGTAGTAGTCAAGGCTCAGGACAGATCAGATGTCCTCCTGGCCAAACATGTTATTTTGTGTGCATATTATTGCCCCGTTCTGGATCTATCCTGTAAAGGGAGTTGAGCTGATAGGAGCTGCTCCTCTGTCTGTGATTTGGAGCCCTATCGGTTTGGAGCCAAAGCTTCAATACTTGGATCCCCATTGTAGCCTTATTGTCATGTGTGTTGATGATATATTCACCGGTCAGCAGTGGCTTGTTGCTAGTTCTTTTGGGGGGTTTTTTGGCGCTGGACCCTGCAGGTCAGATTCCTCAGCATGACCTGACTGTTGGTGCTCAGTATTTATCAATGAGTTATGAGAAGAATGTTAGCAGAAGAGTTCTCCACCCTTAAACTCCACTTCTGGGGCTGAGAAATCTCCTGACCCTGTCTTAGCCAGGTTTTCAGGGGGGAGGAGGTGAGAAGCTAGAAATAACTATAACTGGATTGTTTTGAATAATGCATTAGAGAGGTTTCAGTGTTTTAAGTGTTACTTTCTTAAACGTCTTATTTGAAAAATAAAATTTTATAATTTCAGAAAAAATGCACAGTAAAAGTGGCTGCTGGGGCTCCTGAGGGCAGAGCCCCCCTCCCCTTAAAGGCCTGGTTACACTTCAGTTGGTTTTGTGTGGAAGAGGCGTGGGGTAGGGTGTTAGCTGTGCAAGGGTCATGGCAAGAAGTGGGGAGAGGTTGGGCCTAGCTGATAATCTGTATAAACATTCATATCAAACAGGCCATGAAAAGCCCCAACCCCTGATGCCATTCTGGTATAGCTCATTTGGGCTGTTCTAAAACAGCTTCTAAAACTAAAGTGAGCTCAACCCACGAATCTTTCTTCTGAAAGTAGAGGCTATTGCTGGTTTCTAGAGCCTATGTCCAATCTTCAGGTTGTCTCAGCAGCTCAGCCAGACCTTCGTTATTGGGCTCCCATGTTATCTTTACAGTGGGGTAAGAGAAAACTGTATCTGTATGTCCTTTTCCTCTCACCCCGTTCTGTTGGGAGTGATGTCTGCCTACCTGTGGGTGACTGGACCCATTATTACCTGATGTGGGAAGTGGGTGAGTAGGATTCTATTGTCCATTTGTGTGCATGCTGTCCAATAATCTGTTGTGGGGGAGAAGGATTGTAGGGGCAGATCCACAAAAGGACTTAAGCAACTGAGTCCCAGCTTTAGGCACCACTGCAGTCCATAATGCCCCCGCTCAGCTGCAGCCTATACTCAGTGCTTAAACTTCCCTTGAAGAAGTTCCCCAGGTGCCTGTTTTTGCCACTGGGCATGTGAACTGCTGCCTCATTGTCTCACTCCTAAACTCAGTGCAATCCACATTGAGGAAGTGTGTCCTAACCACTGAACTATGAGAGACTCACATCAGAATAACCCAATCTCTCCGATTGAAGCCGGTCCACATTAATTGAATATGAATTGGGCCAGAGAGAGTGAGAATCATTCCATAGTCCAGAGGCCATGGCACTTACCTGAGATGTGGAAGATCTCTGTTCAGAACCCTTCTCATAAGACAGAGGTGGGAACTGAACCAGGATCTGCCACATCCCAGGTCAGTACCCTGACCACTGCGCTAAAAGTTACAAGGGAGCCTGGGGCTGCCAGTCTTTTCCTCTCCCTTCCCAGCTGTTTTTTGCAGAGTTAGGTACACCCACTTAATTCATTCTCACAAGAAACAGCTTACACACCTAAGCTGCCTTACTTCAGGAGAGGGGTTCCCAGCTGTGGATCACAGGCAGAGCTAGGTGCCTCCCTGTAGCCCAGACTTAGGTGCCAAACTCTGTGAGAGGGGAAGTGCTTAGGACACACCCACCTCATCAGTATCTCCCATTGGCTGACTTAGGCAGCTCCTTGCAGTAGCCTGCTGGCTTTTGTGCTTAGGGGCCTGTCACTCCCTATTCATTATATAGGGTGCCTGACTCAGGATTTGTGGATCCCATTGTTGTTCCAGTGATTTTCTAGGTGCCTAAAAGTTAAGTGTTGCAACAATCTAAGTCCCTTCGTGAGTCTAGGCCAGGGGTTCTCAAACAGGGTTGTGACTCTGACAGCTGTAACCCCCGGAAGCCTCCATCCCCAAACCCCACTTCACCTCCAGCATTTATAATAGTGTTTTTTAAAAGTGTTTTTAGTTATAAGGGGGTCACACTCAGAGGCATGCTGTGTGAAAGGGGTCACAAATACAAATGCTTAAGAGCCACTAGTCTAGGCCATAGTTGCATGTTTATGAAGTACCTCTTCCCCAACTTATATTGATTTTGGGGTGGCATTGTTTGGTGGGGTAAATGTAATTGTGAAAAAGTTCCCATAGCTGGTTGCTCTAACAATTGCATTAATTGCTGTAATACTTTTATTTTAACTTCTTTATAATGGGGGTTTCTGTATTTACAAACAAACAAATCCATGTAGCCCTTTGCCTGTGAGCTTCTATTCCTATGTCTGATTGGCTCAAGATTCTAGGTGAGCCTGAGACTGAAAGTGGCCCATTCTGCACTAACATACTCACAGGCTGGAAACACACAGAAGGGGAAAAACTGAAAGGTGGTACTTTGGGAGAAACCCACTGGAAAACTTAAGGCATTCAAAACTAATGCAACTAAGTGCAAAGTATTAGGTAATCACAGCAAAAGCTAATGTTGCAGAGCTTAACTTCAAAGACACTGGCTTAGATTCTAATAGGTAGGTTACACAAGTATATATCTGGAGTTATTCAATTGCCTTCAATGAACTCTGGAAATCCAGATTTTAACCAATGTAACTGATATAAGAATCTGACCAACTATTTAAGCAGCTTAATCTTTTTTTAAATAAAAAAGTTACAGTCACACTGAAATGTTTCTAAATGCCACAACGCAAGGGGGACTTTTAAAATTTTGAAACAAAAAGGTGTGTTGTTGTGTAGCCTTCTTTGTATAGCTCTAATGCTGAAATGGCTGAAGGTAGAAAGTTTAAAATTTGGCATAGAAGTAGCCCTCCTTGAGAAATGCTTTTGTGTGTTCTGCTGAAAGTATCACTTAGTGCAGCTGCAGTGCAAATGAGATTTAAAAAAAAAAAACTCAACACTTGGAAAGAAGATTAGGGTGGCCTGTACGTTGAATGAGGTGGGTTGAGCCCTGTTTCATTCACTGCATAGCAAAGCGTCAAGGGAGCTGCAGATTTTCTGTTCCCTCCCCTACAGAGTTTGACTTTCACAGGGAGTCTCCTACAGTACACAGGGGAGAGGACTCTGTGGGAGCCTCACTGAGTATGCACCATAGGTGGGAGTGGGACAGTATTCTACTGGGGTCCCAGCCAATTTGTAGCAGATTCTGGTCAGCCTTTATTCTTCACAACCCCCATAATAAGGGTCAGGGGGGACACCTAGGAAATTCAATTTAAAAAACTAAGGTTTCACAACTAAGCACTCAAGTCAGAATAGGCCAAAGCTGAAACCGCAGGTGCAGCCTTAACTTTCATGTCTATGTGTTTCCATGCGTTTTTTTTAAAATGACATAGTCCTGTAGTATTTCTGAAATAATACCACACAATTTATCTTCTGTGACCTTGAATTTAATGATGTATGGATTCTGCATGTGTATAAAACATATATTAAATTATATATAGTGTCACTGGAAGACATAACATATATAGATGTAGGTGGGCGGAATAGCATAATATGGTATTATTTGAGAATAGCATGTGGGGAGATAATTAAAAATTGTATCATAATGAGTAGTTTGCAACAGCACACAGGTCAGGTTGCATATATGGCCTTAACTTAAGCACATCCAGACCCAAATGCTTAACCAGGCAACATTAACACTTACCCTGCATAGTTTTTTTCCTTTTTTTCCAGGAACTCTGGAAACAAAAGGAAATGACACACACACACACAAAAAAAATTAGGACAGGTAATAGTTTCCATGACAAACACTTACTGCTGCAAGAGCATGTTCTCCTCCATAGCCTTTTCCTGACACAGTGGAGCAATACACATTATTCCCAGTTCCCCTTGACTATCTTCCTCTAGACTTCTGCTTTGGCTGACTAATTTTACACTGGGAAAGGCCTTTACAAAAAATAAATAGTTTAACTTAAGAGAACAGGCAAGTGCTGCATCTCTAGGCAGCCCCACCTGTCCCCTCTCCGGGTAATGGTCTAGTCTCCCAAAGCAATCACAGTACATTGAGACTGCAAGGATTCCTTTGACTTGGCATACAGAAACAAGAGTTTCCATGGGAAGAGAATGCAGATAAAAAGTAGCATGGGACATATATCAAATCAGTTGTTTCTTTTGACAGGTTTCAGAGTAACAGCCATGTTAGTCTATATTCACAAAAAGAAAAGGAGTACTTATGGCACCTTAACGACTAACCAGTTTATTTGAGCATAAGCTGTCGTGAGCTACAGCTCACTTCATTGGATGCATACTGTGGAAAGTACAGAAGACCTTTTTATACACACAAACCATGAAAAAATGGGTGTTTACCACTACAAAAGGTTTTCTCTCCCCCCCACCCCACTCTCCTGCTGGTAATAGCTTATCTAAAGTGATCACTCTCCTTACAATGTGTATGATAATCAAGGTGGGCCATTTCCAGCACAAATCCAGGGTTAAACAAGAACGTCTGGTGGGGGGGAGGAAAAAACAAGGGGAAATAGGTTACCTTGCATAATGACTTAGCCACTTCCAGTCTCTATTCAAGCCTAAGTTAATTTCTTTTGAGTAATTCTTTTTTTCCTGGAGCGTGAAAAGGAACAACAAGAGCAGAACCCAGCCTGGCTGCGTTACAGCATATGTGACTGGTTAAGGACACCCTCACCTGTTGTTAAAACTGACCTCAGTATCTCCTGCAGAGCCAGCAGTGGATGCTTGCACTGTGGGTTTTAGTGAGCAGCCATCACTCAGAGCTACCTCCCTGTCCTGCAGATATATTTTGGGGACAGAACAATGATTTTTCTAAACTGACTTAGAATCTGGTGCAGGAAACTTCTTACCAAGGTGAAACCATTTTAAAGAAGTTCAGAAGTGGTGATTGTGCTTACTGGATTTGGCAGTGCCCTTTTAATGTTTTACTTACTGGGGGAGGGATGGCAGCTTGCAGCCACTGGCTTATCTGAGGTGAGATGCTGCTTGTCTTGATTTTATCAGCTCTTAGTTTGGCTGACTGAAGTTCTTCTTTTGCTGTAACATGGGAAGAGAACCCTGGAACTATGTAGATCCTTTCCTCCACACAGAAAAGGCTTTTCCTTCATAGCCAAGTACTTTGGTGTGAAATTGAGTGAGAACCCTAGAACTGCAGCAGTGAAGCTAAGAACCAGTAGTGGCAACTTGTGAGCTGGGAGGGGGTCAGTGGTTGAGGGATAGTATGATCTTGTGGACGGGGACCACCCATGTTTTAATCCCAGCTGTTACAGCCTTGGGCAAGCTTCTTCCTTGTTCTTTGTCTCTGTAAACTAACATTCAGCCTGACCTATCCTGCATGGGTGGGTGTAAGGATTAACTGATGTTCAAGGGTATGTCTACACTACGGAATAAGGTCGAATTTATAGAAGTCGGTTTTTTAGAAATCGGTTTTATATATTCGAGTGTGTGTGTCCCCACAGAAAATGCTCTAAGTGCATTAAGTGCATTAACTCGGCGGAGTGCTTCCACAGTACCGAGGCTAGAGTCGACTTCCGGAGCATTGCAATGTGGGTAGCTATCCCACAGTTCCCGCAGTCTCCGCTGCCCATTGGAATTCTGGGTTGAGATCCCAATGCCTGATGGGGCTAAAACATTGTTGCGGGTGGTTCTGGGTACATATCGTCAGGCCCCCGTTCCCTCCCTCCCTCCCTCCATGAAAGCAAGGGCAGACGATCGTTTCGCGCCTTTTTTCCTGTGTTACCTGTGCAGACGCTATACCATGGCAAGCATGGGGCCCGCTCAGGTAACCGTCACCCTATGTCTCCTGGGTGCTGGCAGACATGGTACGGCATTGCTACACAGTAGCAGCAACCCCTTGCCTTGTGGCAGCAGACGGTGTAATATGACTGGTAGCCGTCATCGTCGTGTCCGAGGTGCTCCTGGCTACATCGGCTGGGAGCGTCTGGGCAGACATGGGCGCAGGGACTAAATTTGGAGTGACTTGACCAGGTCATTCTCTTTAGTCCTGCAGTCAGTCCTATTGAACCATCTTATGGTGAGCAGACAGGCGATACGGATTGCTAGCAGTCCTATTGCACCATCTTCTGCCGAGCAGTCATGAGATGTGGATGGCATGCAGTCCTTCTGCACCATCTGCTGCCAGCCAAAGATGTAAAAGATAGATGGAGTGGATCAAAACAAGAAATAGACCAGATTTGTTTTGTACTCATTTGTCTCCTCCCCCATCTAGGGGACTCATTCCTCTAGGTCACACTGCAGTCACTCACAGAGAAGGTGCAGCGAGGTAAATCTAGCCATGTATCAATCAGAGGCCAGACTAACCTCCTTGTTCCAATAAGAACAATAACTTAGGTGCACCATTTCTTATTAGAACCCTCTGTGAAGACCTGCCTGAAATACTCCTTGATGTAAAGCAATCCCCTTTGTTGATTTTAGCTCCCTGAAGCCAACCCTGTAAGCCATGTCATCAGTTGCCCCTCCCTCCTTCAGAGCAACAGCAGACAATCGTTCCACGCCTTTTTTCTGTGCGGATGCCATACCAAGGCAAGCATGGAGGCTGCTCAGCTCACTTTGGCAATTAGGAGCACATTCAACACCACATGCATTATCCAGCAGTATATGCAGCACCAGAACCTGGCAAAGCGATATCGGGCGAGGAGGCGACGTCAGCGCGGTCACGTGAGTGATCAGGACATGGACACAGGTTTCTCTGAAAGCATAGGCCCTGCCAATGTGTGCATCATGGTGCTAATGGGGCAGGTTCATGCTGTGGAACGCCGATTCTGGGCTCGGGAAACAAGCACAGACTGGTGGGACCTCATAGTGTTGCGGGTCTGGGACGATTCACAGTGGCTGCGAAACTTTCACATGTGTAAGGGCACTTTCATGGAACTTTGTGACTTGCTTTCCCCTGCCCTGAAGCGCATGAATACCAAGATGAGAGCAGCCCTCACAGTTGAGAAGCGAGTGGCGATAGCCCTGTGGAAGCTTGCAATGCCAGACAGGTACCGGTCAGTTGGGAATCAATTTGGAGTGGGCAAATACACTGTTGGGGCTGCTGTGATGCAAGTAGCCCACGAAATCAAAGATCTGCTGATATCAAGGGTAGTGACCCTGGGAAATGTGCAGGTCATAGTGGATGGCTTTGCTGCAATGGGATTCCCTAACTGTGGTGGGGCCATAGACGGAACCCATATCCCTATCTTGGCACCAGAGCATCAAGCCAGCGAGTACATAAACCGCAAGGGGTACTTTTCAATAGTGCTGCAAGCTCTGGTGGATCACAAGGGACGTTTCACCAACATCAACGTGGGATGGCCGGGAAAGGTACATGACGCTCGCATCTTCAGGAACTCTGGTCTGTTTCAAAAGCTGCAAGAAGGGACTTTATTCCCAGACTAGAAAATAACTGTTGGGGATGTTGAAATGCCTATATGTATCCTTGGGGACCCAGCCTACCCCTTAATGCCATGGCTCATGAAGTTGTACACAGGCAGCCTGGACAGTAGTCAGGAGCTGTTCAACTACAGGCTGAACAAGTGCAAAATGGTGGTAGAATGTGCATTTGGACATTTAAAGGCACGCTGGTGTAGTTTACTGACTCGCTTAGACCGCAGCGAAACCAATATTCCCACTGTTATTACTGCTTGCTGTGTGTTCCACAATATCTGTGAGAGTAAGGGGGAGACGTTTATGGCGGGGTGGGAGGCTGAGGCAAATCGCCTGGCTGCTGGTAACGCCCAGCCAGACACCAGGGCAGTTAGAAGAGCACAGGAGGGTGCGGTACACATCAGAGAAGCTTTGAAAACCAGTTTCATGACCGGCCAGGCTATGGTGTGAAAGTTCTGTTTGTTTCTCCTTGATGAACCCCCCCCCCCCCCCGCCCCTTTGTTCACTCTACTTCCGTGTAAGCTAACCACCCTCCCCTCCTCCCTTAAATCACCGCTTGCAGAGGCAATAACGTCATTGTTGCTTCACATTCATGCATTCTTTATTCATTCATCACACAAATAAGGGGATGACTACCAAGGTAGCCCAGGAGGGGTGGTGGAGGAGGGAAGGAAAATGCCACACAGCACTTCAAAAGTTTACAACTTCAAAATTTATTGAATGCCAGCCGTCTTTTTTTGGGGCAATGCTCTGTGGCGGAGTGGCTGGTTGGCCGGTGGACCCCCCACCGCGTTCTTGGGCATCTGGGTGTGGAGGCTATGGAACTTGGGGAGGAGGGCGGTTGGTTACACAGGGGCTGTAGTGGCAGTCTGTGCTCCAGCTGCCTTTGCTGCAGCTCAACCATACACTGGAGCATACTGGTTTGGTCCTCCAGCAGCCTCAGCATTGAATCCTGCCTCCTCTCATCACGCTGCCGCCACATTTGAGCTTCAGCCCTGTCTTCAGCCCACCACTTATTCTCTTCAGCCTCCTGGTCATTTTGTGCTTTCCTGCACTCTGACATTATTTGCCTCCACGCATTCGTCTGTGCTCTGTCAGTGCGGGAGGATAGCATGAGCTCGGAGAACATTTCATCTCGAGTGCGTTTTTTTTTTCTTTCTAACCTTCACTAGCCTCTGGGAAGGAGAAGATCCTGTGATCATTAAACACATGCAGCTGGTGGAGAAAAAAAAAAGGGACAGCAGTATTTAAAAAGACAAATTTTATAAAACAGTGGCTACACTCTTTCAGGGTAAACCTTGCTGTTAACAAAAAGAAAAGGAGTACTTGTGGCACCTTAGAGACTAATCAATTTATTTGAGCATAAACTTTTGTGAGCTACAGCTCACTTCATCGGATGTATACTGTGGAAACTGCAGAAGACATTATATACACATAGACCATGAAACAATACCTCCTCCCACCCCACTCTCCTGCTGGTAGTAGCCCATCCAAAGTGACCACTCTCTTTACAATGTGTATGATAATCAAGGTGGGCCATTTCCAGCACAAATCCAGGTTCTCTCACACCCCCCCCCCACCTTTTTTCCAAAAACCACACACACAAAGAGTTTGTGTGTGTGTGGTTTTTGGAAAAAAAAAAAAAGGGGGGGGGGGAGGTGAGAAAACCTGGATTTGTGCTGGAAATGGCCCAACTTACAATGTGTATGATAATCAAGGAGAGGTTTCAGAGTAACAGCCGTGTTAGTCTGTATTCGCAAAAAGAAAAGGAGTACTTGTGGCACGTTAGAGACTAACCAATTTATTTGAGCATGAGCTTTCGTGAGCTACAGCCCACTTCATCGGATGCAAGGAGAGTGATCACTTTAGATAAGCTATTACCAGCAGGAGAGTGCGGTGGGAGGAGGTATTGTTTCATGGTCTCTGTGTATATAATGTCTTCTGCAGTTTCCACAGTATGCATCCGATGAAGTGAGCTGTAGCTCACAAAAGTTTATGCTCAAATAAATTGATTAGTCTCTAAGGTGCCACAAGTACTCCTTTTCTTTTTGTGAATATAGACTAACATGGCTGTTACTCTGAAACTTGCTGTTAACATTACATACATAGCACATGTGCTTTCGTTACAAGGTCGCATTTTGCCTCCCCCCACCGTGTGGCTACCCCCTCAACCTTCCCCCTTCCCTGTGGCTAACAGCGGGGAACTTTTCTGTTTAGCCACAGGCAAACAGCCCAGCAGGAACGGGCTCCTCCGAGTATCCCCTGAAGAAAAGCACTCTATTTCAACCAGGTGACCATGAATTATATCTTACTCTCCTGAGGATAACACAGAGAGATAAAGAACGGATGTTGTTTGAACGCCAGCAAACATACACTGCAATACTTTGTTGTACAATGATTCCCAAGTACGTGTTACTGGCCTGGAGTGGTAAAGTGTCCTACCATGAAGGACGCAATAAGGCTGCCCTCCCCAGAAACCTTTTGCAAAGGCTTTGAGAGTACATCCAGGAGTGCTGCGAATGCCAGGGCAAAGTAATCCTTTCACATGCTTGCTTTTAAACCATGTATAGTATTTTAAAAAGGTACACTCACCGGAAGTCCCTTCTCCGCCTGCCGGGTCCAGGAAGCAGCCTTGGGTGGGTTCAGGGGGTACTGGCTCCAGGTCCAGGGTGAGAAACAGTTCCTGGCTGTTTTGCCCCCGCTTGCTTGCTGTGAGCTATCTACAACCTCATCATCATCATCTTCGTCCCCAAAACCTGCTTCCGTGTTGCCTCCATCTCCATTGAAGGAGTCAAATAACACGGCTGGGGTAGTGGTGGCTGAACCCCCTAAAATGGCATGCAGCTCATCATAGAAGCAGCATGTTTGGGGCTCTGACCCGGAGCGGCCATTCGCCTCTCTGGTTTTCTGGTAGGCTTGCCTCAGCTCCTTAAGTTTCACGCGGCACTGCTTCAGGTCCATTATGACCTCTGTCCTTCATGCCCTGGGAGATTTTGACAAAGGTTTTGGCATTTCGAAAACTGGAACGGAGTTCTGATAGCACGGATTCCTCTCCCCATACAGCGATCAGATCCCGTACCTCCCGTTCAGTCCACGCTGGAGCTCTTTTGCGATTCTGGGACTCCATCATGGTCACCTCGGCTGATGAGCTCTGCATGGCCACCTGCAGCTTGCCACGCTGGCCAAACAGGAAATGAGATTCAAAAGTTCGCTGTTCTTTTCCTGTCTACCTGGCCAGTGCATCTGAGTTGAGAGTGCTGTCCAGAGCGGTCACAATGGAGCACTCTGGGATAGCTCCCGGAGGCCAATACCATCGAATTGTGTCCACAGTACCCCAAATTCGAGCCGGCAAGGCCAATTTAAGCGCTAATCCACTTGTCGGGGTGGAGTAAGGAAATCGATTTTAAGAGCCCTTTAAGTTGAAATAAAGGGCTTCATCGTGTGGACGGGTGCAGGTTTACATCAATTTAACGCTGCTAAATTCGACCTAAAGTCCTAGTGTAGACTAGGGCCTAGTATCATTAGTAGCAGCTGCAAAGAGATGGAGGGGGGGTATCCACAAAGAGGAATGGTATTGGCAGCATGAGGTGAAATGGCACTGTAGATGACATTTACAGCAACTCCCAGCTCTGCTTTTGAAAGGTCTTTTCTCCTAAGATCTTGTGAATCTTGAATTTAGGTGTGATAGGGGAGGGGAATGCTGTAGTAGTTCCATTCAGCAGCTGAGACAAGTGATGTTTGCCAGTGAGTTTGCTATAAACAGCCCTGCAAATCCACAGATGTAGATATTTGTGGACCATGTTTGCAGATCAGCTGCAGTTACAAATTTTGTACCCATGCAGGGCTCTAGCTATAAACCCCTCTTATGCTAGAAGCATGGGCTGAAGGTTTATGGTGAGGTCACCTTAGGGATGAAGGGGACAGCCATTGCTTGGCAGGGGGCTTGTTACCATTACTTTTTAATAGTGTAGTAAGGCTTCCTCATTGATACAGAGCTTATTTCAGCTCAGAGGGATCATTGTAAGTTCCATCATGTCCTGCTGGACAGAAAGCAGGAGGACCCCATGTGGTATCTCCCCCACTTTCACTCAGGTGCCTGCTGTAAGCCTTATCAACATCTCCATGTGCTCATGTTCTGCTGTTATTCAGCTCTCTACAGTTAAGCAATACACTTTGTATATGACATACTAAAAGTTGGATCCTCCCTCATGGGGAAAGGACAGTTTTGCAGCTGCCTTTCCTTATTAGGCTACTCTGTGCTTTAAGAAAGAATCACGAGAGAGACCACACTGGTGAGGACATATGCTTCAGAGAGCTTGGACTGTATGTTAGAACTCCAGGTTTGGTCAGTACCTGCTGCTCTTGTGAGGACAGCTGGCTGGATCATCTATCGAAGGTTGGTTCTGCTTCCAGGCCATGGCACCCTTTGGACCACCACATCATCTTGAAGTTTGCCTCAGCTTAATTAGCAGTATGAAGAGAGCCTGGCTGCTCAGCTCCTTTCCTCTGGTGCTAGGACGCCATGTATTTCATTCCTGCTCGCTGAGTGGGTTTTGGCTAGCATGGGCATATTGACCAACCCAGATGAATGAGGGGGATGGTGTAGGGTTCTTTCCCCTTCCCTGTGAAAGCCACCTGTATTTATTCTTTTTTGGTGTTTGAATAGGACACACATCCTTTCCAGAGAGCTAGCATCACCATATAGCCAGACTAGAAGTTTAAATAGCACCTGGGCTCTGGTTTTACTGATCAGCAACAATGAAAACAGAGACAGTTTTCATTTTGTTCTCTGCACAAGGCAAGAGATGTGCAGATAGGAACTTTTATTTTCTCACGTGAAAGGAGGAGGAAATACTGATATGATACAAGTGCAGTTAAAACTAAATCTAGATACAGGTTCTGTGTTGACTATAGAAAAACAGGCCCACAACTGGTTAATTACAAAAAAAGACACACATGAAGCAGTCCATAAAGAAAGTCCTTCATTTCTTGGATAGTTCTGTGCAGTATCAGTGATAAAATGTAAATGGTTCTGTTGCACCATAGAGTAACAGAAACAGGATAAATACTGATGTGCATGGAAGGGACTATGCAAGTCCCACTAGCACCATCTCAGCCCTGACCTGGAGGCTGGAGGAAAAACACTACTCTGCAGAGGTATAGGAGATTCAGTTGCCTTCTTGGCCTAAGCTGGTTTTCTCCTGAGCAGACAGTGTCTAGGCACCACCCTGAGGAAGAGTGGTTGTGATATGAACAAACATCTGTTAAGGAGACCAGCAAGCATTCTGAACCCCCCGAGGAGCACAGCTCAGCTGCATAAAGACAGACTCCACCTTGGTTTGGCAGAGTAGGAGCCAACCAAGAACTGCTGACCTGAGTTGGATCACAGGCTCCCTCCTATGCAGATTCTATACATTAGAGACAGGGCAGCAGTGCAAGACTATTAGAGCACATGGTGCTGTTTCAACGAAGCAGACTCACAAGTAAGACACAGAGGGAAAAAAGAGCATGCCCTGTTTACAGACGTTCCCTGGATAGGTCAATCACAAGGAATAATGCCTAAAACAACTGGCCCAACTCAGTAGCAAGAGCCTCTGCAGTTGGATCAGGCCTACTACTTCCTATCTAGTCCAGACTTTTGCCCCTTAGCAATGTAGGATTCTTTTCTAGGCTGTGGTTTCTTGGCCTTTGTAAGGGACTATTTTAGGGACACTCATGTTCCAGTTTATACCACACCACATGTGAACCAGCCTTTCAGGTGACTTATGGGGTCAGAGTCTGGTTCAGGGTTTTAGCTGCAATACCATGGCAACATTCTTCACGTAAAGCAGCTCTGGTAACAGCAACAAAGCAAATAACTCCTTTTTCTGCTACTGGGCAAATAACTTACCTCTTCTGCTACACACAAACTACATCCAAGACAAGGCTCTGGAGTCATCTACTGTAACTGTCAAGGTATAGAGTACACTAGAGAGATGTGCAGTACATATGAACTGGGTGTCACAAGGGGTAGGATAATCACACCTAAATACAAAGCATTACACATCCCACAGCCGTGGCATATCATGAAATGCAGTAAGCCACTGCAGAGTGGTTTCAGAGCAACACTGGAGTCTCACAAGCCTAGACTATTGCACAGATGCTGATGGAGACCTGAGCCCACTTTTCAGCAGTCAGCCTGGTATATTTGTACCATGCCAGAGTACCCCAGGGCAGAACCCCTTGGTCTCTGTTCATTGCCTCATTTATTTTAAGACAGTTGTAGAATTAAATTGCTGAAGGGTGTGGAACAAGAGGCCGTGTCTACACCAGCACCACAGAAGTGTTAGGAAGAACTGTGTTTTGAACCCAGCATTCATATTTGAAAATGGTCTTGCTAACAGGAATTCAGTAAAGGCCCTCTCTCTGTAGCCCTGGTTAACCACATATAGCGGGATGGCCAAACTTACTAACCCTCCAAGCCACATAAGATAATCTTCAGAAGTTCGAGAGCCGCAAGACAAGCACACCCTGCCCTACAGGACAGCGCCTCCTGCGGCGCTGAAGCCCTGAGACCATCCTCCCCACAGGGCAGAAGGCTAGTAGGTGGAGAATGGGGGTGGGGGCATGGAGGGCGCCACAAGCCACAATTTGGTCCCACCTGACATATACAATGCAGGTATGGTCTGGCTCATGTATGGAGGAACTTCCTCCCCCCAGGTTTCAGACTTGCATGGACTAGGGAGTATATAAGGGGGAGAGCCTGAAAAAGTGGGATTTAAACACATAATAAAAACCTCACTGGTGATGTTTTTATAAGACCTTATTAGGACTCCAAGCTAATACTAGACAAAATCCTCTGCCCTGGACTCCACTTGGTTCACGTTTTACTC
The DNA here is from genome assembly GCF_965140295.1 of Lepidochelys olivacea. NCBI lineage: Eukaryota > Metazoa > Chordata > Testudines > Cheloniidae > Lepidochelys > Lepidochelys olivacea. The sequence goes on along the minus strand of NC_140416.1, from coordinate 87,781,481 downwards.
TGGAAACATTAAGGATTATCGATTGATCCAGGCCCATTGCCTTCATTCATTCCTAACAACTTTAAACTCACTTTCTTACAGAGGTTTGGGATACAGTGAAAGGACCAACTTTACCCTTAAGCTACAACACAGTCCCATCTTTGGGTCTAGCAGTCAGGCTACTACTCTTGGGGCTGGAGGAAACAGACCAGGGCGAGCAGCATGGGCAGAGAGAAAGACAGCATTACTACTTAACTGGTGAATTAAGGTTATTAAGCTATATGCCCAGGGTTTCTCATGGCTGGACTGCACCGATTGCTTCCTGGGGCAAAAACTATGTCCTGCTCTCGGCTACAGTGGACTCTGAGGTGGCAGGGAAGGTGGGATTTATTCTGAACTAGAATCATAGAATATCAGGGTTGGAAGGGACCTCAGGAGGTCATCTAGCCCAACCCCCTGCTCAAAAGCAGGACCCATACCCAATTAAATCATCCCAGCCAGGGCTTTGTCAAGCCTGACCTTAAAAACTTCTAAGGAAGGAGATTCCACCACCTCCCTAGGCAACGCATTCCAGTGTTTCACCACCCTCCTAGTGAAAAAGTTTTTCCTAATATCCAACCTGAACCTCCCCCACTGCAACTTGAGACCACTACTCCTTGTCTTGTCCTCTTCCACCACTAAGAATAGTTTAGAACCATCCTCTCTGGAACTACCTCTCAGGTAGTTGAAAGCAGCTATCAAATCCCCCCTCATTCTTCTCTTCTGCAGACTAAACAATCCCAGTTCCCTCAGCCTCTCCTCATAACTCATGTGTTCCAGACCCCTAATCATTTTTGTTGCCCTTCGCTGGACTCTCTCCAATTTATCCACATCCTTCTTGTAGTGTGGGGCCCAAAACTGGACACAGTACTCCAGATGAGGCCTCACCAATGTCGAATAGAGGGGCTCCTGTCTTGCTATATTCACCATTACAGAGTGGAGAGAAAGAGCAAGAGCAAAAAAGTGGAGGGGAAAAAAATGATCAGGTCATTACCAGTCTCCTGGCACTACCCCAGAGTAGAGATATAGGAGCACTAAGAAGTGGTGGTTCCAAATCCAACACGCAGGCAGCACCAGAACAACAATGCAAGAGGCCTCAAGTAGTCCTCAACTAGGGTTACTCCCCTGAACTGGCTTATGGAAGATACAGCCACAGTCTGATGAGTTCACTCACCCTTTTCCAAGGGAGGGGCTTGACTCCTGCTGTGATCATCTAGGATCTGCGGTATGATTCCAGCTTTTGTGGCTTGGACCATCCAGGAGACCACCACAAACTGGTACACTGCTGCACCCAGTAAAGGCACCTCTGTCTTGCAGAACAGTCCTTTGGGAAACGTGTGTAGATAGTATTCTCTCTCTTCTCCCATCACTGTTCCCAGGAGAGGACTAGGGATGCGGAATTTAACACGGGATTTTTGTAACTGGTATAGGATATCTTTCCGTTCAGCCTGGGGGTTTGTCCCCAATGGCCCAACCTAAGAATAGCAGCTATTGCCACATGCAGGAAGCTGCTGATGGCACCTATCACTTACTAGAGGAATAAGGAAGGGGGGCAATTACTGCTGAGATACAAGGAGCACAGCTGTCAAAGTATTTAGACCATATGCACTGTGGATCTGCATAGGAAAAAACCAATGCAACATCTACTCTTTTATCAGTGTTGAAAAGTGGACAGCAACAGATGCTTCAGAAGAATTTAAACACTCCTAATGCATTTAATTATGCAGCTACACCTTGAAAGAGGATATTCATGTCTGGCACCAGCTGGTGAATACACTGAAGGATGAGGAGTAAGAGACCTTGAAAAATATCTACCTGCCACTCATTTTTTAAAATGTATACTTAATTTTCTGTACTACTGGCTTCAGTTACAATCTACATGAACAAGCCACATAGCTTGAATTACAGGGTGGCACAAAACATTTTGTTTCATCCATTTTGTACTGATGATCTTTTAGTGTCACTGAGCTTGCCCTCGCCCTGCTTCTGCAAAAGAATCATTAGCATGCAGCCAACTTCTCAACTGCACAATTCTCTCATTCTTCTCCTATCCATCTACAGAGAATCAACGGTGGGATCCATGAAGGGACTTCCTACTCTGAGTGTCACAGTGCCTAACTTTTAGGCATCTTAAAAAAAAAACAAAACACAGGTATACCACTGTGATATACAAAGCCAAGTTAGGCACGTAGGCTCCTATACAATGAATGGGGAGAAACAGGGGCCCCAGAATGCAATCCACAAGAGCCAACATGCTAGGCTGGGAGCCACTTAAGCTAGAGGTGTGTGGTTAGCCTCATCTCTCTCAGAGATCGGTACCCAGCTCTGCTTAGTGATCCACAAATGGGAACCAGCCGCCTGGAGTCAGACAGCTTAGGCCCCAAGTCATTTCTTGAGGAAATGAGTTAAGCACCTGCCATGCTCCACACAAAATGGCAAGAGCTGGAGCTGCCCTGTGATTAGAGCACTCACCTGGGATGTGGGAGACTCAGGTTCAATTCCACCTCCTCCCCAGGGGGGATTTGAACAGGGTCTCCCCTTCTTAGGGGATTGCGCTAATCACTGCACTATGGGATATTCTGATTTAGGGCTCCCTCACTCTCTTCTCTTGAAGCTGTTCCATTGTGACTAAACAGTCACGGGGCAGAGTGAGAGAGGGAATAACTCCAGTAGTTCGGGCAGAGAGAGGTAGGAGACTCCAATTCCAGTCCTCCTACTCCAATCGCTATTTCATTATTTATGTTCTGGAGACTAGCACCTGTCACTTGTGTTAAATTCTTTAGGATTACCCACGTAATTATGGGTAAACAGCAAGTTATGCTACCTCCCTATTCAATCTTTCTTCCTGTCACACACCATGCTGCAGAAAGGACAAACAGCTAAAAAGGAGCCTGGACTGACAAACTGCAGTGATAACCACAGAGTAACTAACTGGTGGTGAAAGATTATGATCTAGGCACCTGCAAGGAATCAGTTAGATCCCTCTGGAGCAGTGCTTTAAGGGTTAATGCTGCTTCAACTGACAGAAGATATTACTTGATGTAAGGCCCCATTCAACACTACCAAAATGTCTGTGGCCACCCATGTTATGACAGAAAGCCCAGTTATCTACTATAGTTATAGTCTGAATCATGCTTCCAACATGCACTCAGGCAAGAAAGAATACGGAATGTTTAACATGATTTGGATACAGCCAGATTTCGTAAATGTTTAGACACTTTTTGTAGTGTAACAGGACCTAATGTTAAACATTTCACCAGCCCCTATCTATGTCAACATGCCTCAGGCTTGACCCACTCACCCCTTGCTTCCCACCTCCCTCTCTGAATCAACTCAGCCATGAGCTGCAGTACCCCTGGTATGCCAAGTTTTGGGCCCCACACGCAGATCTACCAATACTCCTCAGTTCTGACATGCAGCATGTGGACCGCTTAGCTGTGCCTCTCCTTTGAATGGAAATTTGTGGGCTGCCAAGGCTTTAGTCAGGTGGAGGGCTTGCTGGAGAATGGTAATCATTAACATAATTAGTGTTAAGTACACTGTGTCAAACAAACCGGAGGAGGACAGGCACACAGCTATGCTCCCTGCTCCTAGGACAGACAGACCTCTGCAATCAAAATGGGCCAGACTGAACAGTTTGGAGAAATGCGATACCCTGGAACAGTGATTCCCCAAAGACATTTCAGTCTTGATTGGGCTGTTACCCTAGGTTTAACTTGGGCATGAGCCTCTGGGTTGGACTCGGTATGGCAGCACAACTCATCTATTTCTGCCCCTCTTGCCCAGCCTGCGCATGGGTTGCTCCAAAACCTCCACAGATGAAGGGAAGGAAGCATGGAGTGGTAGACCAGTGCATGAAAGGGTTGGGAGTTATTACCCTACAGCAACAGTGCAGCACGCCACCTGATTTCAATCTGAGAAACATTTCCCCACTCTACCTGCAATAGCATTTATTTCCTGAAAACAGCCTCAGGGGTACCACATGGGATTTGCTGTGGCGGTGCCCTGCGTGTTCCTAGAGGCACTCCAGCAGGCATTGGCCAGCTGCGGATGTGGACAAGGAGTGGGGGCGAACAGGGCAACATGACCACAAAACACCATCTTATTTTGCTTAAGGATTTGCCAGCACACTGACCCCTCGAGCAGAGCACTGCACAGGAGCTTGTACCCTTCTGTTTTAAGGCTGGTTCCCAAAATTCCACTGTGGCTCTGAGCATCCAGGAAAAGTAGCCCTTCCTCAAAGGGTGAGATGGAGCCAGACTCTATAACGGGGAAGTGCAAGGCGTCAGAATAGTAGCTTCATACACACAAGAGCTAAAGTGGGAATTGGATGTGGTAGTGACTTGAACATTCCAGGGTTAAGCAAGTGGCCAGGATGGGAAGGAAGGAAGGCCCCCGCCCCCGGCCACGAGACTAACGCTACAACCCAGCAAGGAAAAATTGAAGTTCTTTCCTTTCTGAAGAGAAAGATGCTTGTGAAGGCTACTCATGTGCAGAGTCACTTGCTTCCTGGTGGAGTTTGCATCTCAGTGGCCAAAGCTTTTCCCACAGCTTCCAGTGACCGCCACTGAGACGGAAGTAGGGGAGGCAGAGTTTCCAACTATCGTACTAGCTAAGCACCCATCCCCACAGATGGAGCTGTCCAGCTGCCTGTTTCCACATTACGACAGCCTGGGCATTTCCTGAACAGCCTGCCATGAAGGGAAGCATCCACAGCACCTCACAGGAAAGGAGACACATACTCATCCCCCATAGAGTCAATGAGCCATAGTGGGATACCCTGCAGACCAGACAGAATGTTAGAGTGGTGGATTCACTGCATATGAGGCCCTCAACTCCACTGACAGGTTGCATTTTCATTAGTGAGGCAAGTATTAATTATTTCAGGGCTTATTCCTCTTCCCTGCAGGCACAGGGGATGGGGAAGGTGATCTGTGTATTTTGCTACTGTCGCTCTTGTTGGGGAGGGAGGGAGTGAAATGCACAAAGTTACAAAACCAAAAATCCTTCCTCTACCAGAGGCAGGGGCCTTTCCATTCCAAGACCTTCCCCTCCTTCAAGCCCAGGGGCTTTGTGCTGGCTTAAGACCTTCAGCATAGAAGAGGCACTGTGGATAAAATGCCCCATCTGTCGTCTTTGTCAGCCCAAAGGATTCCATGCAAAGCATGAGCTCTGCTTGGCCTCACTCGCTCAACCCCTCACCACGTCACAACAGGAGCCTTCCCGAGCACCCTGCAGCACCTTCCCATCAACTGGCAGTTCTGTTCTCTTAAAAACGTGTTTTGTTGAATTAAAAAGTGCTCTTCCCGAGAAGACAGGCAGGTGACTTGTCTGATCCCCAGGATACAGCTCTGGGATAGGCTTGATAGAAGTACCTTGGAAGATCAGCCCTCCACTTCCCCTTCCCCATGTTGAGCTTGCTACAAGTGGATCCTGGTCTCAAGTGTGGCCAGTGAAGAGTCGATGGAGCCAGGCACACCAGGTGTGCCTCTCTTCATACCCGGATTTGATACCCATTGAGGTCTGGCATGGCTTTGGATTCGGCAGGCTTCTTCTCACCAGACAGCCTGCGAAGAAAGAGGGAAGTAGATATTCAGAGGCATTCTCAATTTCTCCTCTGACAGGGTAACCTGTCGGATTGAGAGGTGCCAACATGAGAAGAGGAGTTTCATCCCTGTTACCAGATCCCATACAGCTAGAGTAGCAGGGGTGGCAGCTCTTCTTCACCCTGCTAACTCCCATAAGAGGATGGAATACAGAGTGGGAAGCCCAGCACCTCCACTTGAGATACCTTCCTGGAAAGATAGACTTGGGGTAGGCCTGAAAGCAGCCTCAAAGGCACACCAGTTCTCACTGACCAATGATGGAGGTTCAGACGTCTCTTTTGGGGGTCATATGTGTGACCCATCACACATTAGGTATTAGATGGGGTGACCTTCCTCTACCTGCAGCCCGCCCCTAATTCCAGCTATAGTTTGAAAGTGGGAAGGCAGCAACTCACACTGGAGAAAGCAGTGACAGAGTTGAAAGGGAGAGACCCACCAATGCAGCTGAGAGACATCTCCACAGTTATGGACCGTGCCAAGAGAGTTCTCAGAAATCTACTTTATCCAAGGGTGCGAGGGGATGGAGGGGAAATCCTATAGCACGACTAAGAAAGATCCTCCAACCAAGCCATCCACCAACCCCACTTACCGCCTCTCCCCACGGCTGTTGCGGCGGTGTGGACTGGACTGGCCCCGCTGTGGGGAGGACACATCTTTCTTCCTATCCTTTGTGGGAGATGGTGGCCCTGTTCCTTTGCCAATCTGCAGAAGGAAAACAACAGGATAAGAGAGAAGCCAGGGCTAGCAGTGGCTGGAGAACATAAAGCCCAAGGTACTCCATTGTCTGGGAATGGGTGACAGTGAGATGAAGAAAATCAAAAGGAAAAAAAGAAAAGGCAGTGGTGAGCATTATGTAGCTCTACTGTACTGTACCCCACCTTTAGAGAGTGTCAAGCACACCCATGCACGCAAAACTTCTGAGCAAGTATGTATCTTGGTTCATCTGTCCAGTGACCAGCAGGCATACCTGAAGGCACAGGATTCATATTCCCAGGTCTTGCCCAAGATACCCTCATACACAGCATCTACACCTGCCAAGTGGAGAGGGGTCTGCACCCCACTGGAGCCAGGGTCTGCAGAAAAGGAGAGGAGAATCCTTACCCCCTCCCTCCACCTCCCTGCCTTCCCCCATCCGCACCCCAACCCAGCAGGATCTGTACCTCCCAGCATACTAGCGCCAGGATCCATTTAAACTCCAAGGCTTTGGCACCAAGTACAAAGTTCACACCTGCAGCCTTCAAGAGCAGCAGGCTAGTCTCCCCAGCACCTCCCAGCTTCTCACCTTTAGCCTCATGTCCCGGGCATGTCTCTCAAGCTCCTTGCGGAAGTCCTCACGGCCCAGCTTTTCCACATCCAGAATGGAGTGCTTCCACTCAATCTGCTCCACACTGTGTGGGTCATGGGACACACAATGGCCCAGCTTCACCTTTTTGAGGACGTGCCAGCAGCGGTGGTATGCCTCCTCGTAGTTGAAGATCAGCTCGCTCAGTGTGCGGAAGGTGGGCGCCTTGTACATGAGCTCCTCACGCCGGCTGATGCCCAGTGCCCCATAGCGACCCCCAAAGTTCACCCCCAGCACAATGTGGCGGAAGTAGTTCCCTGAGAAGTGAGTTTTGAAGCTGATGGGGAAACGCTCCAGTGTGGGCATGTTGTTGGTGAGGTAACTGGCAACATCACCCCATTCAGGAAACAACTGGTGATGCCAAGAAAAGGAGTAAGCCTCTTCCTCCCCATCCCCCAGAACATCTCAGTCAGCCTAGACTGGAAAGCAGATTCACTGCTGATGACAAGTACTTGATTGACAGCCCTGGAGACCAAATCCCCAGAGCAGGTATAGCTCCAGCCCCGCACAAGACAAGTCTACCCTGTCCTGGGATCAGAGGGATGCTCAGTCCTCACCTTCTCCAACAAGGCTGCCCACAAAGGGAAGACAGTTATAATGGCAGTTTTGTAGTGTGTACACCTGTCCTGCTAGGAGCTGGGAGGACCAGGGCCACCATCTCATTTCACACAGAGGCAACTAGGCAAGTTAGTTAAATTGACCATCACTATCGGCCTAGGAGGGATTGGACCTGGTGCCCTACAGGTAAAATGTAACCCATTCTTCTGAGCCATCGAGATCCCCAGACTGGCATCTCATAAAAGCACTGCATTTGAAGACAACTAACTTTCCAAAACGCAAAGACCAATTAACCTAGCTTTCAAATGCTTCCCCATCACTGAGGGAACTCCAATAAATAAATAAACGTGGCCCCAGTTGGACTCAGCCTGGCAGGTCCCAGAGGAGATGTGTTTCCCAGGACGTGTGTACACGGAGGTGCTAGCTCAAGTCTGCATCTAAAAGCAAGGATTACGCAAGGGAGAGTCTGACAGGTTCCCTTCCATATCTGCCTGCAATGTGGAGAAAGTGCAAGGTGACATAGTGAGTGAAACATCCCCACTATTCAACAGTGTTTCTGACTTGAAGCTATTTCCTTCCTGTTTAATCCCCACATCCTTCGCCTCTCCCTCCCCCAGTTATGTCCAAAAGGAATAAACACTCAATCCTAAAGCGGGGGAGAGAAGTGACTCTGAAGAATTAACTCCACTACTCGGGTTCTCTGCTTGGGCCCTTGCAATGCTCCAGTAGCATAAGAGGGGCATAAGAGAGCAGGGGGAGTAGAGCTGTGAGCGGATACAAAGTTTGTATCCACATCCAATCCATGATCCACAGATATCTGAGTCTGATATAAAGTGGATATCCCCAGATTTGCAGGGTTCTACAGGGGGAGAACACATTAGGATGGGCACACATGCATGTTTCTAAGAGGAAAGGATACATTCCCAGGATCACAGCTTCCAGGCATTTGATTGGCAGGGCCTCTTTGGTCATTTCTTTGGCCAGGTCCATCAGCCTGTTAGACAGCACAAGCAGGAGAGACAGAGGAGAAGAATTAAAAGGGTTTGCATTGGGTGGGGCTGGTGAATTCAGTCGCTGGGCAGCATATATGCAGGGCAGGTTGCAAGGAGAGAGGAAGGCTGTTAAGGCAGACGGGAGAGGAGAAAACCCTTTAGGAATAAATAAAATTCAAACTCAGTATTTTGGCATTCTCCTCCAATACTGCTGCTGTGGAGTTTCCCCTCACTGAGCCAAACAGGATCTACCCTCTATGCCAGACACTACTCTCAGCAAGTCTGGAGTAATTCCCTTTCATCTCAATGCAGTCCCTCTGGATTTCTACCCATCAGACCAAGATGAGACACCTCAGGCAGGAGGCCAAGTTCCAGAGACACTTGCTTTCCCACATCTGAGGGCAGGGAAGGGGCCTGCAGCAGATTCTGCCCTGGCTACATCATAAGATGTTTGGAATGCCCAAATATCCACCCATACCTGATGGCTTGGGCCAGCAGTATTAATATTGGCACAATGGTTTGGTTAGCAGACTAAGAGGTCCCTAACTGTACATGTGGAACCCAGGTGCACGAAGATGATTGCCTCCACCCTGTGTACATGCCTGAGGGTTTACAATGCATAGCAGTCTGGGGGTGTCCACCACCACCTCCTCCTTCCTTCCTCACACATTTCTTTGTTCTTTATAAAGTTTTTTTTTTTTTTTGGTGACTGAAAAAGGGTCTAGCAAGTCCACATTCTGCACCAAACGCACTCCAGGATTCTGGACAGCTAGAATTGCAGCGACATTTGGCCTTTGGAGAGCTTGTTTAAGGCAGGACTTTGTTTTACTTTACACAAAATCTCCCAGAAGCCCATGATCTAGATCAGGGGTCTCAAACACGTGGCCCGTGAGCTGCATGCGGCCCGTGGGGTTCTTTCGTGCGGCCCACCAAGCTCCCTGTGCCCCCACCCCCGCCCCTCTGTCTACCTCCAGGCCAGGAGTAGGCAAACTACTGCCTGTGGGCCGAATCCGACCATGGGATCGCCCCCCGCGTAGCACGCGGAACCATGTCCCTGCAGTCCCGGGGCGGGGGAGGGCGGCAGAGGACTCCATGCATTGCTCTCACTTCCGAGAGCCACCAACCGCAGCTCCCATTGGCCAGAAACGGGTAACAGCAGCCAATGGGAGCTTCGGGGGAGGTACCTGAAAGAAAGCAACACGGAGCCCTCTGCCCCCCCCCCCCCCCGCAGGGACCTGGTTCTGGCTGCTTCCTGGAGCGGGGCCAGGGCAAGCAGGCAGGGAGCCTGACCTGGCCCCAGTGCACGCTGCTGCCACCCTGGAGCTGCTCTAGGTAAGCGGCGCCAGCCCTGAGCCCCCTGCTGCACCCCAACTCCCTGCCCTGAGCCCCCTGCACCCCCTGGGGGCAGGGAGGAGGCGGAGTTGGGGTGGGGACTTCAGGGAAGGGGTTGGAATGGGGGCAGGGAAAGGGTGGGAAGAGGCGGGGCCTGGGGCAGCGAGGTGGGGGTGTCAGTGATGCGGCCTTCGGGCCAATGCACTAGTCCTCCTGTGGCCCTTGTAGTCATTTGAGTTTGAGACCCCTGATCTAGATTATAAATTAGATGTGCTCAGAGACTGGGCACCTCTGAGTAACAGATAAGTTTACTGACCCTTGGCAACAAATCCAGCCCTCATGCTTGAATAATGCTAAATTATGGCTCTGACCAGCTGCACCCTGAGCAGAGTCCAACCCCCTCAGGAAGGGCAGAACTGTGACAGTGAACAAAATCCCCAGAGTCCAGCCTGTACTCTCGGCCAGACTCAGTACAGGGGTAGCAGAGGTGGCAAGTTCCCCAAACAGAAAGGCAGGAGCGTGAGAAAGGCTGACAGCACTTACCCGGTCAGAGGTCTGCTCTTCTTAATTTCAAAGAACTGCGTCCCAGTATGATTGTACCTGGAGAAAAAAGGTTAAGGGGCCATGCAGACTGGAAGAGAGAGCTGAGAACACAGAGTTGCCCACATACGGCAATCTGCCTGGATGAAGCTCTTTGTACTATCAAGGTATCAGTTACCATTCTCACAGGGATCTCAGGATCCAGCAAGCAAAATACCAGCAAATAGAAAGTAAGCGTTTCCATTTGGCTATTCCTCCCACTTGCATTCTTTGGCCTGGGGGAGGAAGGAAACAGAGTGGCAATCTATTTCCCTCCCTATTCCTGCTGACAGCACATTTTCTGGTCAGCCTCCTCTCCAGCAGCACAGGCTCCCAGACCCGAATAGGGTTGAAACGAGTCCTCTTTTGCTGCTGCCTGCAGGGGATCATGACCAGTCTAAATGATGCCAAAACTACCTTGCTTTCATGCTGGCTGGGATCTGTCCCCAAAACAACCCCAGGATTAGCAAAAAAGGTGCTGGCAGACTCCATTCCCACCTAGAGTCAGCTCCATATCCCACCAGCAAGATAAAAATGCACTTGTGTTGCACATGCCCTCATCCACACTCCAATCCAGCACACAGTGCACGAGGATATGTAGGAGTCCTGTTCCCAGGCCATGAACATACAGGCAGCTATAAATGGCTGGGAGTTGGTCATCCACCTGACTCTCAAAAGCAGGAGGGACCATCATGTTCTGGCCACCTACAGAGAAGAAAGCACCCCGTAAAATGACTCAGCATGAAGCTCAAGTTCCCCATCGCCAGCACACCCAAGCTTGGCAGGGGAGATTAGCATTTTCTAATCCCAGGTTTTAATCTGTCCCAGGCCCTCCCTGCACGGCTAGGCAAGCACAGCAACTACAAGGACCTTCAATTAGGATGTTTTAAAAGGAACAAGCACTTGAATTCAAGGTGTCTGGCTGAAGGAGAACCTACCACACATTAGCTTGGCCCTGCTGACACACATGCTGCTGGGACAAAGGGGTTAACCACAGGAGACACAATTGGGCAGGATTAGAATAAAACAGCAAAACCACTCACTGTCACAACTTCAGTTTCCTGCTTTTAGGGAACAAGTTTCATTTCCCCTTCTGGCTGAAGCAGAGTCAGCTGTTCTCTTATGGTCAGCTACTGGAAGGTCTCCTTGCTTCCCCTTCCTGGATCATCATTCCTTGGTGTCTGTGATAATAGTAAAGGATACTGAAGCTCCTTGATGTAGCGCTGTATGGCTTCCAGACGCTCAGGGATGGGGGTGGACGGCTGGAGCGCAGGCACACTCGGTGTGGGAATCTGAACAGGGGGAAAGCAGAGTGAGTCAGAGAGCAGACATCTCCTGAACCTGCTAGGCCCTTTGCTGAATGCACTGGCACATCACCATAGGAATTGCATTCCTCTGTAACCCAAGGAGCTAATCCCTTTTTGCTGTCCACCCGAGATATTCTTTGAGTGGACAGTCACTTCATTCTTCTAGCCTCAAGTTGACAAACTGGAGGGGATTCAGAGAAGAGTGACACAAAGTTATTGGGGAGATGGAAAGACTGTTTTTTAAAATGAAAAACTAAAAGAAAGTCTGTAGAATTTAGTTAAGTGACAACCAAGGAGGAACACAAAATAGTCTACAAACATCTAAAGAGCATAAATACAAAGGAGGAAGAGGAGCTCAGGACGGTACATGGGTCTAAGATGGAGGCATGGAATGAAAATGTAGCCAAGTTCAGTAAGAATTCTACAACAGCAAGAAATATCAGGGCATGGAACAGACTCACAAGGGAAGGGGTGAAAGCCCCACCTGTTGGCACTGTGAAAACTAGAAACGAATTGGGAATGAATTTGTATTGGCAGGGAGATGGACTGGAAAAGGCAATAGGGTTTTTCCATCTCAAACTTCTATGACTTTCAATTACACAACTGTGGATATTACCCAGACTATTGCCTTGAATCTGCAGTCTTGGCCTCTATAGTCCATCCAAACCTTCCTTTCTGTTTACTCGGAAGTCAACATCTGCAGCTTTCACAGCTGCTAAGAGTTATCCTAAGAAAGGAGAAGGGTCCTGTCTGCCCAGCCAAAACAAAAAGACAGGGCTGGACTCACAAAAAGGGCCAAGGAGACACTCGGTCTATGAAAGAATGGAAAAACAGATTTGGTGCGACTATGATAGAGAGAACTTCGTGGCACAACTTCCCCAAGCCTACTGAGGAAAGTTAATGCCTTCTGCGTGTGGATCCAACACCAAAGCCCCAACTCTCAGTGTGGTTTTGTCAGTTCCATCCTTAGGGAACATGCGGTCACCCACCCCTTGTATAACAACATTAATTGGAGACAGAGCCCTCCCTCTGGTCCTTTCATTGTATTTGGTGGTGTCTGCCTATTTAGGCTGTAAGCGTCTCAGGGGAGAGGCTGTTTTGTTCAACTCCAAGCACAGCAGTATTTACACAACAGCAGGCAGCTGTAAGAAGTTCTAGGTCTTGATTTTCTCTTGTGTATTTTGATCTTTCTTATTGTCTTGTCTTAAGATTTTCCCCATAAGTCAGTTTGATGAAGATGCATTTTGTGACCGGTGCCCATTTCCCAGCACTTCTCAGGGAGACAAGCTGTGACTAGACATAAGAACCAACAAAGTGTGCCAGCTGTTGTCTCCAGTAACCTTTGTAAGCAAATACCTCACTGCAGTCCCTTGCTGGGAATGTGCAGATACGAGAGCTCCTTCTATTCCAACCTCTCTCAGCAGGAAGCACTGCAAGGGAGGGGAAGGAGAGATACAAGATCCCCAACAGTTTGAGCTCTTATCCCCAGGGGAACAGGAAGCCCTCTAGACTCTAGAGAATGATGCAGGGAATTCGGCAGTCTCTGAAACTAATGCACGCTAAATTGGTTTAGAAGCTAGGAGTTAACATACTGAGTCACAGGAAATTACTCCCAAGCAGAACCAATGAAAGTGGTAAAACCAGGGCAGGCTCAGCATTTAGCCTTAATTCATTTCTTCAGTGGGTAACCTTTGTGCAGAGACAAACAGCTAAAATTAACTCCCTGGGTTCCAGTTAGATACACATTACCAGCACAAATTACTGGTTCCTTTTAGTTACTCCTCTCTGCTGCTGGAAACCACTCCTCGCTGTCAGATCCTCTTTCCCTCTGGGGAACACGCAATACCCTGAGACAGTGTAATGGAAACCATTTCACTGGGAGACTAGTTAATGTAGAAGCCGTGTTAGTCTGTATTCGCAAAAAGAAAAGGAGGACTTGTGGCACCTTAGAGACTAACCAATTTATTTGAGCATGTCTCTAAGGTGCCACAAGTCCTCCTTTTCTTTTTAATGTAGAAGCGGCACCTTAAGTAATTAAGCTGTGCTCTGGCTCTCAGATCTGGCCATGAAGCCCAGACTGGGCTATGGTTTCCTTGGCAGCAGGTCTCCAGTATGTTTGCCTGGGGAAAAGGTGGGGAGAAGTGAGAGAAGAGATAAGGAATCTGTCCCTCTCATCCCTGTGCTGAATGGAGGAGTGATAACACTTTGGCCTTCTCCAGCATCCTCCATCCACAGGTCTCAAAGAGTACAAACAGGTATCTTCACAGTCCTCAAGGAGGTGGATGGAAATTTATTTTAAACACAGAAGGGAACGTAGAGGTGGATTACCTTACCCATAGTCACCAGCAATTTGGTGGGATAGCAACACAGGTTTCCTGGGGCCTGCTGCTCCAGTCACTGGAAAGCATGCCCCTGCAAGGCTGCCTGCCTTACCCATTCTTGTCTTCCCTTACTTGTATGGCTGGGTTACATCCCAGCACTCCCAGACTTGTAAACCCTTGGATATTGCACTGAACTCCTGCCTGACACAGCTGAGTCCCAACCCCATCTTCGGAAGGGAGCCTGGTGAAGATCTGAGATTTCCAAGCTTAAAATGAGCCAAGCAGAATGAAAGCAAACCAGCTGGAAGAGGCGCACAAACAGAGCTCCTCCTCCCTCAGGGAGGAAGTGTTTGATAATGTAACTTAAAAAAAACAAGCTGTCTCTCTCAAAGTACTTATGTGGTCCTATCATCGTAGTATTAGGGCTCTAGCTGCTCAGATGCTGCTGCTGCCGCCAACGGAGTACTGATGTTATTCAGACAGCAGATGGATATATTAACCCCCCCACCCCATAACTAAAGCTCAAGCATGCACATCACAGCCTGTCATTCATAGATGTTAAAAATCCAGCTTCTTTTGTGGGGGTCCCCACCGCCATCACTGACCAGCTACAAATCTGCTTGTTTCCCCCTTTATATCTCTGCCATTTAGAATGCAAAACCTTTACAAATGCATAGACAGATGTGCTCCCTACCTTCGTGCCATACCACCCATGGAGCCACTGATTCAACATCAGCTCTGCAGACAGACACCACCACCTCTTCTACCAAAAGCAGCAAGGCCAGCAACTGCCAACAGTGCTATCATCAGGTCAGCCTTTGGAAGCTGAGGGCAACTGAATGGAGTGGCACTAATGCCCATTTCCTCTGGAATAACTGGACAGCCAGTGGGTTATTCTGAAAGGCTGTCCTGCCCTACAGAGTGAGGGAAGGTAGGAAGGATATGCTAAAACGCAGGACAATCCAACAGGTAGGAAAGTGCACTGGAAGTCAAGAGATCTGGGCCCTTGTCCTAGCTCTGCCTCTGACCTGCTGTGAACACCTTGGGCAAGTCACTTCAGCTCTGTGCTGTAACGTGATGCTTCTTGGTGGCACCCAGGGTTGTGAGACACCTCACTAGCACTGCCATTAGTGTGAGAAAGCTTTGTCTGCACCTGCTGCGGGTCGGCTCCCCAACACCACTGGCCAGGGGCAACACAAGCACTCTGCTTTAGGCCTATGTAGCCTACCCACTACAGGTTAGCAATAGGCACACTCCAATCCCAGCACCCCACAAACATCTCCCTGGAGTGTCCAGCCCCGATCTATTGGGCACTCGCAGTATGCACAGATTTGTTGGCTCTAGAGAAACAGTACATCACAGCTTACCAGTTCCACCTCAGATCACTGCTCTGCTTAACACACAGCATTTAGATAAATATATTTACACACCAGCATAGATGTTTAAGTAATAGCAAGTATTGGAAACAAATGCTTACATATAAAATTAAGTCATAACACATTCTAGAACATAGACTTAAAACGAGATACTCATGTCTTGTTGAGCAATGCTCACCCGAAGTCCAAACAGCCTTTTACAGCTGTTTGGCTGTGATGCCTCTTCTAGGAGACCAACACTGTGAGCTTGTCTCCTACATGAAGGATCCAGTGTGTTACTTTGCTTCCCAAGATATACAGGTCCCATCCTTTGTCTTCATTCATAAACAGGACACCCACCATGCAGTTTTGTTTTTTCTTGTAGATCTTGCAAACTTTCTACTGGCATCTGGCTCAGCGTGCAATAGACCTCCATCGTGAGGTGGACAATACGCATATGACCAGACTCAGAGATAAACATCTGTTGCCTTGGATGTGTTCCTTTCAGACAGGAGGGTATGTCACCTCCTGGTGACCTGCCTTACTTTCAAGTCCTCAAGAACATCATTTTCAGTACAGATACATAACCTGTTAAATATTATCCGTACATACATTTTATGGTGACTGGTGGGCTCTTGGCTCTCAGAGACCTCACACGCCACCCATAGGTGAACTATTATGCATATATGTGACCCTGGGGATCCTCACAAACCCTATGCATCTCCTCTGCCTGTTGCCACCAAAAGGTCACTGTGTCAACACTCATTAATTCCCCCATCTGTAAAATGGGGATAATTATACTTCATTTCCTTCATAAAGCACTTTGAGATATACAGATAGAGAGCTATGAAAGCGTTATTAACTAATGAGTTCTGAGGCCTCATTCACACTGCCACAGCAGCCCAAATGGGATAAACAATAGACTTCTAAGGGAAGTAAGAGATGTTTCAGCACTTCTCTCAACACTGCCTACAATGGAGGGGCTAGGAGAAGCAAGGTCACAGAGATGGTGCCCTGTTGTGACGTCCACATCACAATGCTCAGCTAAGGCCACAATCTCACCTCAAATCAAACTGCAAGCAAAATTACTAAGGTTACTTTGTGGGAAATGCCATTGATCTACTGCAGCTAGAGGAGTCTTGCTTCCTGGCTTGAAGAGGGCCCTGTCACCAGAAAAGTCACAAAAATGCTGTCAAACACCCTTTTCACTACTACTTCATTTCACTCCACTTGGGATAGCAAAACTGGACTAGTTCATTTCTCTTTCTATTTCTCTACCAGTTCAACTCTCCAATTAGGATCAAAAAGGGCCCTGGCATGCAGGTGACAGTCTGGCAGAACCCTGGGAAACAGCAGCATGAAGGAAGAGTTTGGGAAACCTCCTATAGACATTGCCAGACTACTTACCAGGATGTGCAGCACCGGTGAGCAGGAGACAACTCTGCTCTCTGTATTTTGCATTGGGTCATAATGCTGGCCGGCGGCGGAAAAGTTCATGTTAACATGGCAGGGGAGGCTCAACAGGAGCCAACATCTAGAGATTTATATGGATAATGAGATCATCTACAAATTAAGGACTCACAAGCTTCCCAGAAATTTGTGCCGGCTTCAGGGCTCAAGCTAAATGCAAACTGACAGGGGTTATTAGGAAACTTTCCATTGGCAGGTTATTCCTTTCGTGCCCCCTATACTTTCATCCATGTATCTACAGGATTCATACAGGAACAGTATGGCATCCTGCCACTGCCATCTTGTGATCTAGAATCTCAGCTTTTTTTTTTTTTTTTAAATAAAGTCTCTCAGGCAGAGATGCCTGTCTGAGTCTGCTAAGAGCCCGAAACAAGAGCTATGAGAGAGAACTGCTCTTTTCATCTCACTGAGGAGTTAACTCAGATAAATGATCAACATTGGGTAAGTGTCACTGTAAACTAGGTCACTGCTGATCAAGTCATGTAAGATAGGAAAAGGGAAATCATTATGAAAATCTACACAGCCTACGGTGAGTCACAGCTCATTTATTTGACAGTGTAACACCATTTCCTCCCTCCCCCAATCAGGGAGCCAAGCCTAGCAGAGCTCAGCATGCCACTGTGGGAGAGATAAGCCCAAGAAGATCACATGATGATGTTTTTAACACCTGTACAACATACCGTGGCCTGGTCTAAACTGGGGGGAGGGGATATCGATCTAAGTTACACAACTTCAGCTATGTGAATAACGTAGCTGAAGTCTTAGATCTACTTACCGCAGTGTCTTCACTGCGGTAAGTCGACTGCTGATACTCCGCCTGTGCCTCTTGCTCTGGTGGAGTACCGGAGTCGATGGGAGAGCACTCGGCAGTCGATTTATCGCGTCTTCACTAGCCACGATAAATCGACTCCTGCTGGATCGATTGCTCCGGAGGTAAGTGTAGACATGCCCTGTGATTACATCTCATTGTAGTGTCTCAAGGGGTGGAGCTTATTTTGTTGGCAGAGCTTGGAACAGTACCACTGTTTTCCCCAATTCAACCCCTAAGCATCTTGTACTGACCCTCATCCAAAACAGGATTTTAGATTAGCTAGGCCACTGGGCTGATCCTGCTATAGCAACTCCTGCATCCCACCCAAGGCCCATTTAGCCTCAGGAACCTAATGGGCATCAGCCTCTCACAGGAGCCAGCCCTGCAGAGTACACTTACAAAATATATTTCCCCCTGGAATATATTATTGCCAGGATTCTAAACTGTTGCATCAGTTCTTCAAAGAAAGAAAATAGACCCGCTTCTGTGTATTTCAATACAAATGGTGCTCAGAGACACGGAAACATCGGTACAGGCAAGGGTGGGCTCTTCTCATTCCCTTGCCCCAATCCTTCCTACCACATTCACTCCTCTGTATTCCCTGTAAGCTGCTGAGACTGATGAGCAGTGAGCCCAGATGGCAGAATGTGTTCTGCACCAGCCTCACTGAATACAGTGCACAAACCTGGCTACTACACAATGGTGCTGCAGGTACCAAAAATAGATGCTCGGCTAAGTTTTGGCCAAAGAAACACCCTCAGTGCTGAAGAGACACAGAAGAGAAACAAGGGTTGGAGTAAGTCTCATGATTCATACAGGGGACTGGACCCCTGAATTCCAATGTTTCCTTACTGGCTCTGCCACAGACTTGCTGTGAGAGCCTAGGCAAGTCACTTAATCTTCTTTGACTCAGTTGTCTCTATTTGTAAAAATGGGAATAAAGATATCTATTTCAAAGGACAGTTATGAGACAGTGAATATTTGCAAAGCACTTTCAATCTGAGGATCTAAATATACCTTAGAATTACCACCAGAAGCCATGCATATACAAAAATGGCAACATCTACAAAGACTCACGAGGCTCATACGCAAAGGACTCAATAAAGCATCAAGATTAAGTTGCATGATCTTGGGTTCCCCTTTTCATAGGATTCTCAGCAGTAGGGCCAGAAAAGCTGTGAGATCATCTAGTCTGATTCCTTGTTGGCAACAAATTCTACAAGTGCTCTCTAATTTGCTTTTAACTCCTCTGTCAGAGCCACCTTCATAGGCAGGCACCATTCCAGTGCAAAAATTCCCCTTGTTGTGGGGAAGACTGTCCCTCATGACCAACGTAAGTATTTCCTTTTATAGCCTATAGCTTGTTCCTGGTTATAATTACTCAACTCCCACTCCTCCAGCTTTCCCCATCTCAAGTATTTAACCAGTCATAAATCCCAGCTTTACTCTCCTTTTCTCCAAGATGCACATATTAAGTTTCCTTATCCACCAAACAGGTCCCATCGCCTTGTACTTTTAGCAGGTTGCCCTTCTGGATTATTTTTAATTACAATCTTTTAAGAACAAAGTGTCCAGATCAAAACACAACGCTCCAGAATACAGCTGGAGCACTGTCACCCCCTCTTTCAGGCCAGGCAGGCTGCCTCAGAAGCTCAATCCCAATTCTGTACTTTGTCTCAGAATCCTGGCTTTTCCCCATTTGGCTAAGGTTACTGGACATGTGGCTTTTTGCATCAACACAAGCAGTATCAGAGCAATTAAATGGGAAAATTCTATTAAATCAAAGCCCAAATCCCAAACAGCACAGGACAGAGACTCTCCCTCTGATATGGAATCCCGATACTTTACACCCTTATGACTGTTTCTGTTGAGTGAAACCCCCACTTCAGGATTATTGATCTGAATTTCCATGTTATATAACACAATCCCAGCTTCTCTACCATTCTCTGAGTGGACTGTCTAAAGCCATGTCATTTGATTTATTATATCAGTTCTTTCAGGACTTCTCACCTTGGGTAGGTCTGTGGCTCCTCGAATCCTTTGAGCCACCATTTCTCCCTCAGGGTGGATCTTGGCCACGTGTCTCCACATTCTCTCCCAAGTGGGCTCATCAATGGGTAGCCCTCCTCGGTTCACAAAGAAAGGAACTCCACCGTCTCGCAGATCTTCATCACCATCATCTTCCTGCTCCTCCTCTCTCTGAGTTGCCTCTTTGCTGGTCTCACAGCGCTTGGTGGCAGCAGCGCCACTACCCCCCGTTTTCCCCCCCGGCATCCCAGTCTGCACTTCGGAAATTGGTGGCTTACAACACTATGCCCACCACCCCCCTCAGCCTGCCAGAGAAAGAGCAGCATATGGCAGGCTGAGTGCAGAGACCCTTTAAGGAAAAAAGGGTGTGGCTCATTCACAGAAGAACAGTGCAATATCAAGGTATATTTTACCCAACAGGAGGTTGTTTCCTCAGGTCAAACCAGAAGGAAGAGTCAAGGCAGGGCCCCGGTGAAGCAAGCGAAGTGGCCTGGAGACGTACCTTAGATTAGGCTTTAAAAAAAAAAAAAAAAGTCACCCTTGATCAAGCAGGCAGAACCGGACAGGCGCAGAACAATGAAAAGGTCCAGTTATAAAACGGCAGGGGCTGTATATTCAGATCAGGCCACCAAAAATAAAAAAAGACAGGCTCCACTGACCTAGCAGGAGATTGCCGGTTACAATCAGTAGCAGCAGATCGATGAAGTATTACACCCAGGCAGAGCTACGGGGCAGAGCACAGCTGACTGTCCACAGGCTCATAGCACCTCAAAGCTTAACCCGCTAGAGACGCTGCCTGCCAGACACCGGAGAAACTGCAGCGACGCTAGACAATAAGACTATTAGACCCAAACAAAAGCAAATGGCCACAAAATAAGGCAATCAGACCGCTAGGCTTTGTTGGTTCCAGGAGCGAGCCGGCCCAGGGGCAGTTCAGGATACCCGCCTCAAACGCCATCTCCGCTTTCAGTCCAAGCTCCTGCCTGCTCCGGGTGGGGGCTGCTGAGCTCAGGAGGGGTCACAATGCACCAGGGGCAGGCGGCCAGGGCTCCAGCCCCCCTGCCGTGGGAAGAGGAAGCTGCTGCCAGCTGCTGGAGCCGGAGAGCGGAGGAAGCGCAGTCCTGGGGGTGGCTCCTGGTGAGCTTGCCGGGCAGGGGGCTGCAGAGACCGGGGGACAGGAGACAAAGGCGCGGCGGCCCCTGGCTGCCGCTGCGAGGAGAACCGGCTGGGCAGTGGGCTGCGGCGGCTGCTGCACGCGGAGTAACAAAGCCCCTGTCCCCGGCCGGACTGGCTGCTGGCCGAGGCTGTCCCCGGACCGCTGATACCGCGCCGGGAGCCCAGGCGGCAGCTCTGCTCCGGCTGCCCGAGCCGCGCGCGCTGGGATCACACGCCCGGGGGCTCCAGCAAGCGCCGCTGCCGGCTCGGCTCGGCTCGGCTCCCCGCCCGGAGCCAGAGAGACGCTCCCCGCGCATGCGCCCCTCCCCCAGCCAGCCCTGCCCTGTTAAAGGGACAAGAGAGCCCCCAGCCGGGCAGCCTGGGCCTCTCGGGCTCAGGGAGGGGCTGGCAGGCCGGGAGGTAGGAAAGGGGGAGTCTGCCCCCCAGCCCTGCCTGGAGCCTCCCCTGGTCCCCCGCCTGCCACGCCCCCGCACGCCATCCCCCCGGCCCCAGAGCGCCCGCCCCTGAGCGTCCCTCGCTCGTCTGCGCTGCCGCCTGAGGCTACTACAGCACAAGAGCCGGGCCCCGGGCAGGCTGAGGCAGCTGGCTGCTGCCGCAGTTGCTCCACCGCGGGGGGGGGAACGACACAGACACACACACACATTGGCAGCCCTCCCCTCCTCCGGCATCCGCCGGGAGACACCTGGAGCGGCCCTCCCTCACCCGAGCACCTGTTGGGGCTTGGGTGAGTGTCTGACCCTGTGATCCTCCCACCAGCCCGCAGTCACCGCTCCTGCCCCACGCTGCGCAAGGGGCAGCCCCATTCCCCCTGAGGCTACGGTGAGGGGCTGCAGCAGGGGAGGAAGGAAGCCACATAGGATGGCAGTCCCCACCCACCATAGGGGAGGTGAGGGGGCTTCGTGGGCCTGAGAGGGGCCCCAGGAGCATGTGCAGTGACAGCGGTACAGAGTGAGTGTGCTGGAAGGCGGGGGTCCTCAGAGCTCGCTGCTGCCGGCGGGGAGAGGGTTGGGGGGAGTCCTCTCTGGCCCTAGTCCCAAGGCAGCCTGTGTGCACCCCAAGCTCATGCCCCGCCCAACCCCAGAGCCCAGGCCCCCAGCAGCCCAACCCACAGCATCAGCCCTAAGCCCCCCTCCTACACTGTGAAGCCCTCATCCCCATCCCCAGCCCCATCCCAGAGCCCTCACCTGAAAGGGAAAAATACACAACTTAAATTTGACGGTCAGTTTGGGATATGATCGTGTTTAGCACAATACTTGGTTATTTTACACCCTTTAAAGTATATAATTGGTTCTATACAAATACAACAAAATATAATATATTGAAGCAGGCAAGTGCTGCTTCTGACTTTCCACTTTTAATTGGCCCTTGTAATCTTGTGGCACCGACGTGTTGTAGTTTCATTTTATCCCAGCAACAAATTCTTGATTTGTAGGACCAGTAATAATCAACAATGGATAAATGCTTAATAAAGTTACCCAGAGAAAAAGAAGAAAAGGATCATTCATCAAGTGATGGCCTGAGTTCGACACCTGGCTTTCAACCTGAAGTTATACAAAAGAAAGATGCTGCAAATGTACAAAATAAGAAAAGGAGTTTTCAGCAATCTTGGCTATCAAGATTTAAGTGGTTGGAGAACAACAGCGAATTAAATAGAGGTTTTTTCTCAGTTGGCAAAAACTGTTCTGAAAAGATTATCTTAATATTTTCTACAAAGGCTAAACCAACATTTATTTAGTCCAGATTTCAAGATTGGAGACATGCATTGCGTGGCTGTACATCACACAAAAAATCCTTCAGTCACAAGGAAGCAGTAATGAAGTATGCTGCTCTGCAATTTCTGGAGGGACCCTCTAGCAGCACAAGAGGGCCCCCCTGCCCGCAGCCACTGCTCCTGCCCCATCCTGGACAAGGGGCAGCCCCACCCCCACTGAGCCTACAGTGAGGGGCAGCAGCAGGGGAGGAGGTACACATGTGATGGCAGTCGTCCCCCCCCTGCTCCGCACCCACCATAGGGGAGGTGAAGGGGCCCTAGGAGAACGTGCACTGACAGTGGTGTGAGGTGAGTGTGGTGCAAGGGGGAAGTGGGGGACCCCTCCCCCAGAACTCGCTGCTGCCTGCGGGGTGAGGGCTAGGGGGAGTACTCCTCTCTGGCTTGCCTGCACCCAACTCCTCATCCCCAGCCCCCCCCACCTCACAGCCCTCACCCCAACCCTCTGCCTGAGCCCCTCCCAGACCCCAAACCCCTCATCACCAGCCCCACCCCTAAGCCCTCACATATTTACATTATTTTAAAAAATATACAGTAACTCCTCGCTTAATGTTGTAGTTATGTTCCTGGAAAGTGCAACTTTAAGCAAAATGATGTTAAGCAAATCTAATTTCCCCATAAGAATTAATGTAAATAGCAGGGGTTAGGTTCCAGGGAATTTTTTTTGTCAGACAAAAGACTATATTTTATTTATATATATATATATATACACACACACATACACACAAACACAGTATAAGTTTTAAACAAACAATTTAATACTGTACACAGCAATGATGATTGTGAAGCTTGGTTGAGGTGGTGGAGGCAGAGGGTGGGATATTTCCCAGGGAATGCCTTACTGCTTAATGATGAACTAGCACTGGGCTGAGCCCTCAAGGATTAACACATTGTTGCTAAGGTAGCCTCACACTCTACAAGGCAGCAGGAATGGAGGGAGGGGAGACAGCATGGCAGAGAGAGACAGAGGCACACACTCTGTGTGTGAGAGAGAGACACGCATTGCCTCTTTAAAGTAGGCTGACCCCACTCTAAGTACACTGCCTTTTTAAGTAGATCAGCAAGTTGAGACCACAGCTGCTGCCAGCAAGCTCCCTCTGTCCTGAGCCCTGTCGTGTCCCCACCCTGTTCTGTGGAGATGGGGGGAGGAACGGGGAAGGGGGACACCCTGACGTCAGCACCCCTCTTTCCCACCCCCGCCCCTGCACAGCAAACAGGAGGTTCACAGGAGCATTTCAAGGCAAAGGGCAGGAGCAGCACACAGGAGTGTTGGGAGGGACACCTGAACTGCCCAGCAATTGATAGCCTGCTTGGCAGCTGCCACACAGGGAACTTAGTGGGGCTGCCAGTCCATCCTGGTTCCAAGCCCTCACCACTAGCTCCAATGGGCTGCTCTTTCTGCAAGCAGTGGACAAAGCAGGCGGCTGCCAAACAACTTTAAATGAGCTTGTTCTCTAATTCAGAGGTTCTCAGACCGTGGTCCGAGCTCCATTCAGGTGGTCCGTGGATAGTTCCCTCTAAGGTGCACGCCTGGGCGGCTGCAGGTAAGAAAATGAAGGGCCACTCACCTAATTAGTGTGGCCGCACAGGCATGGCTCCACTAATTAGATGCCTGGACCCTGGAGAAGATGCACATGTAAGCTCAGGTGGTGGCCTTGGGGGGAATAGGAAGTAGGTGGGAGAGGGCAGTGGTGTGAGAAGAGGCGGTGGGGGGAATTTGGGATGTGCGGGGCTGTGGCTGCCAGAGAAAGAGGCGACTTTCCCCATCTCCAGGGCTGCAGCTGCTGGGGAGAGACAGCCCTCCTTCCCAGCCTCAGCTCTGTGGTTGCTGTGGCAGGGGAGAGACCCCCCACACCTTCCCAGCCCCAGCTGCGGTGGGGGAAGAGAGGGAGAGACCCTCTGCCTTCTTCCCAGCCCCAGCTCGGGGACTGCCACGGTGGGGGAGAGAGGGCACATCCATCCCATTAGAAAGATTAAGACTACTGAGATTAAAATATGAGTTGTGTGCTTTTATGTGTAGAACAAAAAAAGATTATTATTATTAAGGGTTTTTTTTATATAGCGCTTTTATCCAAAGCGCTTTACAATCATTAGCTAATGGTACAAACAACGTTTGGAAAGATCATTAAGTGGTCTGCTGAGACCCTCAGCAATTTTCAAGTGGTCTGCGAAAAAAAAAATTTAAGAATCACTGCACTAATTGATCAGCAATGTAACAACAAAACAACGTTAACTCTGGACGACTTTAATGTGTGTGTGGCGGGGGGGGGGGACTTGAACCTGTTCTGGGCACCACCAAAAATTATACAAACCTGCCGCCTCTGGCAGCCACAGGTAAATGTTTCTGCACTAATGCTGGCCAGTTACTGAAAAGAATCACAATCAGCTAGGATTGCACTGCACAACGTTTTTACCAGTGTTCAGTACCTAGCTGAACAAGGAATAGCGTTACGTGGGCATAATGAGAGTGATTCAAACTGGATGCAGCTCTTGTTGCTACGCAGTACAGATTCAGAGGAACTGAGACACTGGCTTAATCACACAAAATACAAGTGGCTGTCACATTAGGTTATTAACGAAATCATCGAAATGATGGCACTAAGACAAATTGTGCAAAAGATAAAGACTTCTAAGTTTTATGCCATTGTAATGGATGAGGCTACCAATTTGTCAAGAAAAGAACAAGTAAGTTTTTCTTTAAGGTTCTTTTCCAGTGAAGACTGGGAGATTTATGCAGAGTTTATTGGGTTTTACCAAACTGACGCAATGGATGCTGCTTCTCTTTTCAAAATTGTGGAAGATACACTTCTTAGGTGTGATTTGCCCTTTTCTGATTGCTGGGGGCAGTGTTACGACGGAGCCAGTAATGTGTCCAGCATATTTACTGGGGTCCAAGCCAGAGTGAAGGATCAAGAGCTGAGAGCAGAATTTGTGCTCTGTGTTGCACATTTCCTTAACCTCACCATGCAGGATGCCCTGCATAATATTCAAGAATGTTGTGATATGTTTTCGATGGTGAAAGATCTCATCAGTGCTTTCAGGAAGTCACCAAAACTTATGGCAGCATTCAGAGAGTTTCAGAATGAAGGGGAACCTTCTTTAAGACCATTGTGCCCAACAAGATGACGCCAAGGATCTGTAGCATTAAATCACTGCTCCATAACTACAAGGCCATGATGAACTGCCTAGATGAACTTAAAGAACGAGGAGTACTTGTGGTACCTTAGAGACTAACAAA
Source organism: Lepidochelys olivacea (assembly GCF_965140295.1). Lineage (NCBI taxonomy): Eukaryota > Metazoa > Chordata > Testudines > Cheloniidae > Lepidochelys > Lepidochelys olivacea. Next base: position 87,755,580 of record NC_140416.1, on the reverse strand, counting down.
TTTATTTGGGCATAAGCTTAATGGATTCTTGAAACAACTTCAGTCTTTCAACAAACTTTACACTAACAGTTCTTGTGAAAGTCACAGGTCCTGTAAAAGAAGCTAATGAAAAAATTCAAAGCCCAAATGTGTCATTGGCAAGCATTATGAAGAAAGTTGGCTTGTTGCAAGAGGTGTTGAGTGGGATGCGCACCGACTCATCATACAATCACTTCTGGGAAACAGTAGAGAAGGCAAGAAATCTTTATTTAGATGATCCTACTCTCCCGAGAAAATGCAAGCCACTGAGGAGGCTCGACCATGGAAGCTTTCCTTACACCTTCAGTGACCCCAAAGAGTATTTTTATCAACTATATATTGGGATCATTGATGCTTGCAAAATTGCCATTGAACAGCGGTTTTCAACTGAAAGCTTTACATTCGCAGTAAAATCGGAGAAGCATATAACTGATGCAGCTCAAAACGGGACACTGTCCCAATAAGTAGAGCTTTCCATGGTGATATTAACACAGAGAAGCTATTTCTTCATTTAGAAATGTTGAGTAATATTTGCAGATCGAGAAATTGCCAGCTTAATTCAGTGAGCGAAGTGAAGCAATTTCTGAAACAAAATGAAGGCTTGAGTGACATGTTCTAAGAAGTTACAATTCTCCTGAAATTATTCTACACAATTCCAACTATAGCCCGCACCACTGAGCGATCATTCAATTGCCTGCGCCAACTGAAAAATTATTTGCGAACGACAATGGGCAAAGAATGTCTAAATCACTTGGCATTTCTGCATGTTCATAAGAACTGTACCTCTGAACTGGACATTGCAAGTCTCCTGGATGACTTTGTTTCAAGAACCAAACAATGACGAAAAGTGTTTGCTGGCTCCTGATGAACATCGCAAAAGAAGGGGCTATAATTGTTTTAATTTTAGAAAGTATTTGCTTTTGAGGGTTATTGATCAAAGAGTGCTTGGTTGTTTCCATATTCAAAAGAGTATTAATGATATTCATAGTTAAATATTTTTTTCTTATGATAGTGATACTATGCAATAAAGGGAAACTGTTAAAGTCTTATGGTTTCCAGTCCATTTTTACATTATTTCAAAAAATATATATCTGCTTATCGGGCAGCGGGGAGGACTTAGACCCATTCTGTGCAGCACCAAAAATTATACAAACCTGCCGCCCCTGTGTGAGAGAACGGGTGGGGGCGGGCCCACAGGGCTGGGCAGCCAGGGAGCAGTTGAGGAGGATAAGGACAGCAAGGAGGAGCTGCTTTGCAGCCCCCAGAGGCAGGACCAGTCCCTGAAGGATGATATAGGAGGGGCTGCTGGACTTCAGACCCAGGGCTCAGCAGAGGAACTGCTGCGGATCACTGATAGGCGAAGGCTGGCAGACCTTCACCCCCAGCCAGAGAACATTGCCTGTGGGGGAAGGTGGGAAGACCCGGGCAGGTTTAGTCTAGGGCAGAGAAAGCTGCGGGGGACCAGCTAACAGTCTGCAATAAGTTCAGGGTTGCTACAAAGAGGACCATGATCCATTGTTCTGCCAGATCCACTAGGACAAGAAGTCATCGGCCTAGTCTGCAGTAAGGGAGATCTAGGTTAGACACAAGCTTTTTAACTACAAAGATAGTTAAGCCTAGCAACAGGCAGGACTAGCCCTAACCGTTTTGCCAACCAGGGCAGAAAATGTTTTTTGTTGGTTCACACCTAGATCAGCGCAAAAATGAAACAAACAACATCAGCCAATCAGTGGCGGGGGAGGGAACAACCTGCCAGCCAATCATCGTCTGAGAAAGAAAAAAAGCCAAGTGGTACAGCAGTCCAGCACTCCCTGGAAGTTGGCACCTGGAGCGACTGCCCTTCTTGCCTGGCCCTAGAACTTGCCTTGGAAACAGGTTGCTGAGGGAAGTTGTGGACTCCCTGTCTTTGGAGGTTTTTGAGAATAAGGTAGACAAACAATTGCCGGTGTCAGAGTAGCAGCCGTGTTAGTCTCTGTCCGCAAAAAGAACAAGAGTACTTGTGGCACCTTAGAGACTAACAAATTTATTAGAGCATAAGCTTTCGTGGACTACAGCCCACTTCATCGGATGCATAGAATGGAACATATAGTAAGAAGATATAGATAGATAAGTTGGAAGTTGTCATACAAACTGTGAGAGGCTAATTAGTTAAGATGAGCTATTATCAGTAGGAGAAAAAAACTTTTGTAGTGATAATCAAGATGGCCCATTTAGACAGTTGACAAGAAGGTGTGAGGATACTTAACTTAGGGAAATAGATTCAATATCTGTAATAACCCAGCCACGCCCAGTCTCTGTTCAAGCCCAAGTTAATGGTATCTAGTTTGCATATTAATTCAAGCTCAGCAGTTTCTCGTTGGAGTCTGTTTTTGAAGCTTTTCTGTTGCAAAATTGCCACCCTTAAATCTTCTACTGAGTGGCCAGAGAGGTTGAAGTGTTCTCCTACCGGTTTTTGCATATTATGATTCCTGATGTCAGATTTGTGTCCATTTATTCTTTTGCGTAGAGACTGTCCGTTTTGGCCAATGTACATGGCAGAGGGGCATTGCTGGCACATGATGGCATATATCACATTGGTAGATGTGCAGGTGAATGAGCCCCTGATGGCGTGGCTAATGTGATTAGGTCCTATGATGGTATCACTTGAATAAATATGTGGACAGAGTTGGCATCAGGCTTTGTTGCAAGGATAGGTTCCTGGGTTAGTGTTTTTATTGTGTGGTGTGTGGTTATTGGAGAGTATTTGCTTCAGGTTGGGGGGCTGTCTGTAAGCGAGGACTGGTCTGTCTCCCAAGATCTGTGAGAGTGAGGGATCATTTTTCAGGATAGGTTGTAAATCTCTGATGATGTGCTGGAGAGGTTTTAGTTCGTGGCTGAAGGTGACGGCTAGTGGCGTTCTGTTATTTTCTTTGTTGGGCCTGTCCTGTAGTAGGTGACTTCTGGGTACTCTTCTGGCTCTGTCAATCTGTTTTTTCACTTCAGCAGGTGGGTATTGTAGTTTTAAGAATGCTTGATAGAGATCTTGTAGGTGTTTGTCTCTGTCTGAGGGATTGGAGAAAAAGCGGTTGTATCTTAGAGCTTGACTGTACACAGTGGATCTTGTGGTGTGTCCTGGATGGAAGCTGGAGGCATGTAGGTAGGCATAGTGGTCAGTAGGTTTCCGATATAGGGTGGTGTTTATGTGACCATCGCTTATTAGCACAGTAGTGTCCAGGAAATGGACCGCTTGTGTGGATTGGTCTAGGCAATTGCCAGGATGGTCTCAATTTACTTAATTCTGCCCCAGCGTGGGGAGATGGACGAAATGGTCTCTTGAGGTCCCTCCCAGCCCTACATTTCTATGATTCTATATGCAGGAATTTGAAAATGGGCATGGCTGAGCTGCTAACAGAAATACATGCTCTCATTTGAGATCAGGTGCTTTGCTGGAGGCCTGGACAGTAGCAAATGGGGTAACCCCTTCCCCTCCCTCCCTTTTTATTCCCCCAAAATGCTAGAGGTGATCCTGGCAATCACAGACCAGTGACCCTTTGTTCAGTCCCTGATAAAGTAATTGAAACTATAATTAAAATAGAATTATAAAGAGCTAGACAATCATGTAGTGATATTCAGAAAACAGTATACCTCATCTAAAGGAAAACTGTGCCTCTCTTATCTACCAGTATTCAAGTGAGTTAGCAAAATAATGTATAAAGGAGAACTGGTTGATGTAATTTGTTTGGCTTTTCAAATAGCCTTTGACAAATTATCTCACAAGAGGCTATTAAGGAAACTAAGCAGTCACAGCCTGAGAGATAAAATTCTGTCATGGATTAAAAACTGGCTAAAAGACAGAAAACAAAAGGTAAATGTTTAAATATCAACAAGGCAGAAGGTTAACTGTGGGGTGCCACAAGGACTTTGTTTATTATTCTGACATGGTGATGTGGCTAACTTGGAGATATATTTATTTCAGCAACTCAAGGCTAGAGGTGGCTGTTAAGAGTGTTATCAGTTTAACAAAGCCGGGTGAATGAGTAGCTTGATGGCAGATGAAATTCTGTGTTGAGAAATGCAAGGTAATATGCACTGAAGAAACAAAATGAGCTACTGCTAATCACTTCTGGGTTCTGAGTTAAAGGCAACCACTAGAGGAAAAGACTTGGGTGTTATTGGGAACAAGTCAATGAAAGCCTCTGCTCAGAAAAAGTTTTAAAACATTAGGCTGTAGGAGCAATGGTATGAAAAATAACACTGAAAATTATTATTACTATATGAACACACTATATGCCTTCACTTGGGATACTGTGCTCCGTTCTTGGCCCTCTGTCTCAAAAAGGAGAAACAGAAGGGATTTAAGAGATGGGCAATAAAAATTATTGGAGGCTTGAAAAAATTTCCATATAAGAAGCAATTGAAGCGATTGGGACTGTTTATTTTATAGAGTAGACTAATAAAATTTTTAAAATTAAAACTAATTAAATAAAGATTGGATTTTTTTTTTAAATGACGTGCTCTAGGAATTATTTAGGGAAGTGCTATGGCCTGTGTTATATAGGAGGTCAAATCGGATGATCACAATGGTCTCTTCTGGCCTAGGAATCTATACAAATAGGAAATAATAGAGTTAGAGAAAACAATAAATGGGATGGTCCAATTTATTATTTTTTATAATATAGGACGAAGGTAACACTAAAAAGTGCTAAGAAAATAATGGAGGGAGGAACTTGCACAAGGAAGTAACTGACCTGTTTCTGTGCACTTATGTTCTCCTAAGGTTGAGTCTCCCTGGTTTATCTTTATGTACTGCTGATCCTTGGTAAGCACTGATAGCCTGAACTTTTGTTTTCCCTGGACTTCTGTGGAAAGGAGCCGGTTTCTAAATGTTAGGACACAAAAAACAGGATGCCACCACAGGAAGAGCACAATGGTCAGCCTTATTTCCATGAAAGAGGCCTCATCAGTACAGGGACATTTGGGTATTTAAATATCATGATAAATTTAAAAACTAGAGATTGTCCCAAACCAGACAATCCAGATGCTGATTTCAAATGCCTCATAATTGAGCAGTGTTTGCAGCTGGGGTGTGGGACTATCTGTATGCAAAATTGAATGAATGTGGTGGCTAGTTCCTGATTTCACACAGCTCTGTCCTGGCACCTCTGTGACCTGATCTGCAACTCCCAGGCTATTTCTGTCCTGGGCAGTGACTGCTGGTTGTGTTTCTTCCTTGTCCTGTTATATTGACCATTTCTGAAGCTTCCAATATGAAGAAAAGGTGCTTTGTAATTTAATCACTGAGAAAAAGAAATGACACACACAAGTTGTTGATGAATGTCCCAAAAGGACATCTTAAAATTCCTACATTTTACACCTTTTACAAAGGGTCCTTGTTTAGCCTCAGTGGGGGAAGTGGGAGACTAAGGGAAATGAGTCATGGAGCTGATTGCGGTGGGTTAAAAGAGGGAATTTGATGTGCCACTGGGAATTGTATGTGACCCCCATGCAAAGCAGAAAGGGTTCCCAGAAGAATTAGGGCTAGGGTGACATTTCAGTCTCTGAAGCCATTTGTTTGAGATCATGCCACAGTCAACACTTCAGGCAAAATGTTCAAAAACGGTATCTATTTCATCTCTCTAATCTGTCTAACCCAAACTTTTGAACACTGGATTCCCTTCAGGAAAATTAAACCAGTCATGTCCCACTCCCTCAGTCATTCCTACCATGTGGTCTTAAAGGCCTCCACATCTTAACTGAGATATTGTCTGTGCCTCCTCCCTCCTGGCTGGTCCTTGGTGATGGTGGAGGGATCCCCACACTTTGCAAAATGCTAGCCTATTCTGTCTCTGAAGTCACCCCTGTCATTTTGTGCATATGAGAGAAAACTTGATCACCTGCTGCATGTCCAAATGTTGCTTTCACACACACATTCTGTCTCTAGCAGGTACAAATGGTTTGTGCCCAAGAAATGGCAGAAGCCAATTTTGTGTCAGGGCTGGGACCCCCTTTGGAAATGGGTCCCTTAATGTGCATTTTGATTTGCCAGTGAAAACAGTGGGATGACATGTCCTGTGGGCTTGAATTGTAGCAAAATGATTGTTTATTCAAAATATTTTAAATTAATGTTGAGCCTCTGGTGGACTGATTGTCCTAGAGACTAAAACATCCCAGGATGACTGGAACTTTAATGTATTGCCAAAAAAATCCCTGAGCTTTTTCACTGAAATGACACTAAAGCCTAGATTGATGAGGTGTAAAGGAGAATTTATATAATGACAGAAACAGATCCTGACTAGAGGTGCAGCATGCAGAATGACAATTGTTCCATCATCCCCATGAATCAACATCAGCATCTAAACCCAGCACTAATATTGGTCTAGTCTAAAATTAGAGTTAAATGGGAAACTTTTAATATTCTTCCTATTAAGACAACACAAGAGTTGTATGTAGACTGAAATGCAGTACCAGATTCCAAACAATAGTGACTGAAGTGTCAGGATTTCATTCAGATTCATGCAGTCCATGACCAATCCAGAAAGAGTGTCCCCGCTCCTGATGTATTGTCTGTTTTGGCTAAAGTATTAAAACCTTGGGCTGGAAACCATAAATCCTGCTTTTGAATCGCTATTATCTCTGTGATGTTAACTGAAAAATATGGTACTCACAGCTGGCTATAAGAAAAGGAGTACTTGTGGCACCTTAGAGACCAACAAATTTATTTGAGCATAAGCTTTTGTGAGCTACAGCTCATATCATCGGATGCATTCATGCTGGCTATGTGGCCATCTAGTGGCTATTGGGGAAATGTTTAACAGATGCCAAAAAAATGGCCCTGATTCTGCAGCATGGCTGAGCTGAGCTTGGCGTGGAGATGGGGAGGCAATATGGTTTTATTTTGCCTTTGAAGCTCCTGGATTCTGGAGGTGAATGGGGACTGCTATAGCCCTTGGTATAAGTTAGAGCAACTTCAGGGGGCAGTTATAGGGGCCTGCAACTGCCCTCTTTGGGCGTCTGCAACAGACCAGAATAGCCAGAGAGCATGCAGTGCATACCAGCTCTGTCCTCCCTCCTTTGGCCATGCCCCTAAACTGATGGCTGCATGGAGGCGAACAATGCAGGGCCGTTCTGCCAGCTCCACAGCTCTTAACATTAAGGGGTCATCCATGTGGCCAATTCTGCTAAATTTCTGGCCCTGACACGGGAAGTGTATTGGCTCCACACATAACCTGGAATAGGAACCCTTTCATTTAGTTATGTCAGGGATGGCCAAAGTGCAGACAACAGGCTAAACGTGGCCTGTGGAGATTAGGGTGGCTAGGTGTCTGGTTTTTGACTGGAAAGTCTGGTCAAAAAGGGGACCTGATTGTGTCTGGTCAGATCTACTGACTAGGCACCCAAAGTCCGGTTACTGCAGATGGGGAAGGTGGGGAGGTGCTGAGTCATCAACCGTGGCAGCCCCTACTCAGCCAGGGCCACCTCCTACCGGCATCGGGCAGCTCCAGCTCCCAGCCCCAGCTCTGCAGGCGAGTCCCTCCCAATCCACCCTGGGGAGAGGGGGGAAGGGGCACAGCAGGAGCAGGGCCTCAGGCAAGAGGCAGGGCAGGGGGAAGCTTGGGGGAAGGGGCGGGGCAGGGACTCGGAGGGGAATGGGTGGGGAATGGAGGTTCCAGCACTCTTGCTGGAGAGTCCGTTTTTTAAATATTACAAAGTTGGCAATTCTAATAGTGATCTATATTGTGGCCTCACAGCCTCCCTCAAGTTTACGGCAGTGTGCAGCCCGCAGGTCCCAGGCTGCAATACTCTGGGCTAGATTATCCAATCTGCTGAGTTCATGCTGCGCTGCCTACATCTATGTTTGACTCCACTAAGACTTAAGCATGTGTTTAATGCTGTCCTGTGTAGGGATGCTTTCCTGATTCGGGCCCTTGCGCAAAGCCGAGTTGCCCTTGATTTAGGGTCTGTGGCCTGGCTTGGGATTGTTTGTTTTTTACTAAAAAACCACAGGCATTTCAGCAGAAGCCAGTTTCTTACATTTCTTCATTAAACAGCAGCAGCATGGGCAAAAGGAATGAACAGATCTGGAAGTCAAGACTTTAGGTTTCTAATTCCAGCTCTGTCATTGACCCCCTCTGTATTCTTGGGTAATTCAGTTCACCATTTGAGCCTCAGTTTCTCCATCTGTAAAATGGGGGTGATGATCATAATAATACTGACCCACAGCCAGGAGTATTGTGAGGCTTAATTAATGTTTGTGAATTTGTAAGAATGCTCATTAAATAAACATCAGGATAATGTGTTAGCCTAAAAGTGAAATGCAATCCCTGAATTTTTAATGCTTTCAAAATATTCTTAAATCTCACCCAAAGTAAATGTAACCAGAATATCACTAGAAAGCAACAGGACAGGATTTCTGGGGGGCTTTTTGCCCACTTAGTACTAGTTAACTACTACCCAATGCCCCTCCCTTATGCCCATGACTTCTTCATTTTGCAACAGCGGGGATTCAGTGTTTTAAGGTGATAACCCAAGCATAGTACTTTGCATGGTGGTGGGAGTGAAGCACATTGCACTGAGTGTGCCAGTCGCCTGCAGCAGCATGGGCTGAAGAATGGTGCAATAACAAAGGACCATGACTTATATTGCTACTTAGTCTGCACAAAATGTATTTTCTTATTCCTGAGCATTGTTATGCATCATGCAGGTTGTTCATAATGGAAGCGGAGTATTGACTTCAGCATTCTGGCAGCAGCTGAACTCCTCAGAAATCCCATGGTAAGACAATGAGATACTGAAAGAGTATTCTGTTTTGTGCAATTATCGAAAAATAATGCTTTGCATTTACCTAGTACCTTCCCTCAAACACATGGAAAGTGTTTGGAAGTAGGGTGAAAGTCACACCTGTGCAGTGGTTCTGCACAAAGTCTATGCACTACTTAAGTCCTAAAAATAAGACTTAAGCCATGCCAAGGCTTGTGCTGGCCTTCTGCATGAGGGTGAATTTCACCCACTAATGAATTAAAAAGTGTATGTGGGGGGAGCATTGTTAAGTTACAGGTAAGGTTACTAAGCCATTAATCAAAGAATAGAAGAGGTAAAAATAATAAAAAGGTGACCAAAAATCAACCAAACAAAACTCATTAAAATAAAGAATATGGGTTGTTAAGATACGAAACAAAATCTCTTATCTGAATTAAAATTCTATAAAGACCATTCAGAAGAAAAAGAAAACCCTTAACTCTGATCTTATGGGTGAAAGACTAGCCCCACTGAAGTCAATGGGAGTTTTGCCATTGATTCAAACAGAGCCAGGATTTCACACTGCATCTTTTTAAATGTGTGCAACAGTAAATAATGGACTCATGTAACAATTTCTTAATTCCATTTACATTTTGATGAATGTTGCTTTTAATTTCTACAGACTGTTTATAATGGTTACTACATGAAATAATATTAAGAACAAATTAGTTCTGTAATTCCCCTTTCTTCCCTAGTTACTCAGGAGCAGGCAACATTCACCTGTGTGCCTGGGCGCCTGATGTTGTTGACATTAAAGGAGATCCTGAGTATCCCAGTGGTGATGCTGGAGAAGTGGAATCCTCTATCCACCCCTCTGCTGCAGTCTCTTTACTTCTAAAGCAAGTTAAAGTTGGCAGTGCCTGCACCTGGCTGGCCCCTATACACACTCAATGCCCTGCCTTGGGAACCTACAGGAATAAAACCTAAGTCATAATAATAATTAATAACCTGTGGCATGAGTCTAACTCAAATATCAATGACAAATAATATACATTCAATATACTTAAATTAGAGCTAACATTCCTTTACTTAATAATTTAAAGAAACAGGGTATAACAGACTAAGATTAAATGTCACTACTAATTTAAATCCACAGGGGCAGTTGAATAAAATAAAATTAACAGATATAATATACGATAATAAATGAAACTTATGTAACTGGCATTTACACTGCCACCATTTACCCCACCCAGATTGTACACTCCTCTGGATTTCAGAGTCCTAGACACTCGCTTGCATAGGCGAGCTTGAAGATCTGCAGCTTTGTTGGTTCTGTGTATCAGTCCAGCCACGGCAACAAGCTGCACAACCCCTCTGATGATTGGAGCTGGCCCCACCAAATGCAGCAGCTCTCGGTCCTGGTTCGGTGGGAAGATCACTCTGCATCTCCTCAGACTCAGTCTCTCTGCTGTGCCCCTTCCCTTGCAAGTACTTTCCCAAACAAGAGTGGGGGTTACTCACAGTTCCTTCACTGCAGGCCCAGCACTAGGCACAGCAACAGTCTCTGCCCTGGCTCCAGTGAAGCCACCAACAGCCTCTGAAGCTCCCTGCTCGATCGAAGCCCCTGCAGGCTCCCAGCAGCAGCTTCTGGCTTCCTAGCAGCAGCTCCTGGTATGGATAGAGCTCTACAGCAGCAATCTCACTCCTTTCCCCAAAGTGGAGTTCACCACCTGCTCTCCCTGCACAAGGAATTCTCTCCCTCTTTCCCCAAGGCATCATGGGAGTTGTAATCTCTAAAACTAGATTACAGCACACAGGCTTTTCCCCTGGAACACTCCCAATAAAGTTGAGAGGCCCCTTTAATAAAGGGTGCTTATAGTTCAAAAACTAAAGCTATTGTTCTTTGACCTTGTGATGGGTTCAGTCACAGAGACCCCCTTGGGACTGTCACCTGACATGCTGGAATTACCTCTGAGCCCATTTTCCCTGCCAGTTTGGGACTCCAGAATCCTGTCTTGTTGAGCCAGACATGCTAGCCCACTGCAACACAGACCCAGGGTCTGAACCACGCCCCCAAAGCTGCAGATTTTAACAAAAAACTGCTCAATTGGTCACCTATCTCCAGCACCGACACCCAGTTCCCAGTGCGATCCTGTCAAATATAAAGGGAAGGGTAACAACCTTTATATATGCAGTAATATAAAATCCCTCTTGGCCAGAGGCACAGAATCCCCTTACCTGTAAGGGGTTAATCGGTTCAATTAACCTAGTTGGCACCTGAGCAGAAGGACCAATGGGGAAAGAAGATACTTTCAAATCTGGGGGGAGGCTGTGCTTTTGTACTCTGTGTGTGTTCTCTCAGAAGACAAAGAGAGAGACCAAGCAGGTAATCCTGCTCCTACTGAATGATACATCTAAAATTACAGGAATAGTAAGTAATAGCAAGGAAATGCGTCAGAGTATCTTTTGTTTTAACTTGTGAATTTTCCCTATGCTTAGAGGGAGGTTTGTCCCTGTTTTTTTGTAACTTGGGAATCCTCTGTGTTTTGAATCTGTTTACCCTGTAAAATTACCTTCCCTCCTGATTTTACAGAGGTGCTTCTTTTACTTTTTTCTTGATGTAAGCAGTGTCAGGATGAGCTCCACCCTGATATCTGATGGTGAGGTGTGGCAAGTTGTGGAAAAGAACTTTAGGGGCCGATCTCATTTGCATAGGCACACCCACCCCGCCTAGAATGAGACCATAGCTGCCCAAATGGTCACTTTGGCTGCTGTGGGATCCCCAGTGTCTCTGTTATTGGGGCAGGAAGAATAAATTGTTATTACCCTGATTATGGGAACTGTGCTTGGCCTTTTGTTATGATGGAGGGATTCACCATCAACTAAGTAGCACTCGCTAGGCAAGGGTCATGGGTTCCAAAACTCTGTGAATTGAGAGGTTGGGGACAAGTATTAATACTTGGTGGCATGGGCCCCTTGGTGAGGGCCTTATGTGCTAATTGCACTTCCTCCTCTCTCCACTGTGGAATATCAGAGCTAATTTTGATTTTATTAGAAGTCTAGTTATAGGCTGCTGAGCTCGCTTTGGGCTAACAGTGCACCAGCACTGGGGCTCCCCTCCTACAAGCTGACTTCACCTAAGAGCTGAAATCACTGAGCATTGTGTTAAGTAGTGGGGGAGCCTGAAGATATATTGTGGAGCAGTTTGCGGGACGGCTGGAGTGCCTTGTGGATAGGCTGGTGAAGCAGTTCGACGCGGAGCAGTTTGTGGATGGCAGGAGCTGCTTGTGGGCCACAGAGCTGAGTGAAGGAGTTCATGGGGCGGCTGGCGGAGCGGAGCGCAGCTGAGCGAAGGAGTTCGTGGGGCCGCTGGCGGAGCGGAGCGAAGCTATGGAGCTATGGGGCGGTCAGCTTCAGATCATGTAAGGTGCCTCTTACCCCCGTCCCATCTCCACCCAGGTTGGGAGGTAAAGCTCCGCAGAAAAACTTTCGAACTCTGGGGCTGCCCTGACCAGGGACAGAGACTTTTGGGTCATTGGACTTTTGGGACTTTGGGTGATTTGGGGTTGCTGGGCTCAAGAACCAAAGGGAAAAGGGCATGCCCCAATTTGCTTGGGGTGGGGTTTTTTTGCTCATGGGTTGTGTTATGAATCTTGTTGGTGGTGTTTCCCCAACATAATGCCACATTGTTTCTCTCTGTTATTAAAAGGCTTTTTGCTACACTCAGATTATGTGCTTGTGAGAGGGGAAGTATTGCCTCTTGGAGGCGCCCAGCGGGGGTGGTATATATTTGTCCCAGGTCACTGGGTGGGGGCTCGAGCCGGTTTGCATTGTGTTATTGGAATGGATCCCCTAGATATTGAACCCGGCCCTTGTTGCTGCCAACTCTGACGGGCAGAAGGGTTACATTTATAATAAAGTTCTGTTTTTTTTAAGAATCGGATTGGTTTTAGTGTCCTAAAAACCCAGGGGTTTGGTCTGTACTTACCTGTACCAATTGGTGAGGGTATTATTCTCTAGCCTCCCCAAGAAAGGGGGTGAAGGGGAATATTGGGGGGAATATTTTGGGGAACAGGAACTCCAAGTGGTTCTTTTCCTTGAATCTTTGTCTAACTCACTTGGTGGTGGCAGCAAATACCGTCCAAGGACAAGAAGGGATTTGTGCCTTGGGGAAGTTTTAACCTAAGCAGGTAGAAATAAGATTAGGGGGTCTTTCATCCGGGTCTCCACATCTGTACCCCAGAGTTCAGAGTGGGGAGGGAACCCTGACAGATCCAAACCTCAAATAAATCCATTTTACTCTGTATAAAACTTATAAAAGTAAACTCATAAATTGTCCACTGTGACAGGGTCAGGCCAGATGGCTACAAGAGAGTGGTCTTATTGGGATCCAGGAAGTGGGCGGGCAAAGCTCGCCCACTGCTAAAGGATCCCCCCCCCAGTCTAAGGGGGAGATCCACAGGACCTGGGAAATCAAATAATTACGGGGGACAACTAATGAACAACAGGGACGGGAGTGCAGTCAAAGGGTCAAACGAAGGGAACCGGACGGGGACACCGAGCAGAGAACCCCAGACAGCGCCCACCGCTCCTCAAAGGCGTCAAGGGAGTCAGTGGACGCTGCCCAGAGGAACTCTGCCCGGAGGCGTGAACAGACAGAGAATCGGAAATAGGCCCCGCAGTCACAGGAGACTCCATTGGCCAACCTCCTCACCCTGGTTTTATAGATGGCCACTTTAGCCAGGGCCAGGAGGAGGTTGACCAGGAGGTCCCGCGACTTAGTGGGGCCACGGACAGGGAGTTCATAGATAAGAAGGTGAAGAGAAAAGTGCAACCAAAACCTTAACAATATATTTGTGAGGAGCCGGAATAGGGGCTGCAACCTGGCGCACTCCAGATAGACGTGCGTCAGGGTTTCCCTCATGCCGCAAAAGGGGCAGGTGTCCGGGATTGGGGTGAACCGCGCCAAGTACACGCCTGTACTCATGGCCCCGTGAAGGAACTGCCAACTGATATCCCCGGTGAGCATCGGGACTAAGGTGGAATAGAGGCTGGCCCACCGGGGCTCCTCACCCTCTAGAGGTGGCAGGAGGTCCCGCCACTTTGTGTCAGGGCGGGACGCGAGGGTGAGGACATGAAGGGTGTGGAGCATGAGCGTGTAGAGATGTTGTTTTGGCGCGGTCTGGAACTGGACTGGCTGCAGCTCGCGTAGCCGGCTCACGGTGAAGGGGCGGGGGGGTTGGTCGGGTCCATGGGGCAGGAGCCCGATGAAAAGGTCCGGAGGGCCTGGGGTGGAGGGTGGGCGGGGCGCGCCCTCTCGCAGGACCTGGTCAAGGTAAACCCGAGCAGCGGGCGGCAAAGCGGCCCTCATCTCCTGAAGTACACGCAGGGCAGTACGAGGTCTGGAGAGCCCCATGCGCTGAGCGAGCATCAGGGGATCCAGCCAGTCTCCCCGGTCGTAGTCCAGGAGGTCTCCAACTTTGGTGACTTCTGCCAGGACCAACCTCTGGCGCACTGAGGGGGACTCTGCCGCCTGCACACGGAGCTGGGGGTTATGTAGCAGGGGCTCCGCGAGGAGATCTTCCCCCACGAAGGCCGCCACAGACCTGGTCGCTGCAAACAGTTTCCAGGTCCAGAGGAGGTCCTGGTAGAAGACCGGCAGCCTGGAGAGGTCTCGCGGAAGACCCCTCGGATGGAGATAAAGGAGCTGCCAGTCATATTGGAGCCCTCGGAGGTGGCGCAGGAAGGCGTGCGCCAATATGCTCCACGCCGGACTACCTGCACCATAAAGGAGCCTCTGCAGGGCCTGGAGACAGAAGACATGGACCTGAGTGCGGAGACACTTCAGGCCCTGCCCTCCCTCCTCCAGGGCTACAAGAGAGTGGTCGAAGGGAGATACATTAGTTCCAGGTTAAGCAGGTCCTTTTCCCTGGGTAAGATAACAGGTTATCTGAGTGAACTGCAGATTTGAGCCACGAAAATGGCCAAACTGAGGGCTGCTGTGAATCTCTGAGGTGAGGAAAATCCGCCAGTAAGCACAGGACCCACCAAGGTAGAGGAGGAACTTTATCACACCACCCTCTATAATACTGATAGAGAGATATGTACAACTGTTTGCTCCCCCAAGTATTAATCACTTACTTTGGGTTAATTAATAAACAAGTGATTTTATTAAGTATAAAAAGTAGGATTTAAGTGATTTCAAGTAATAACAGACCAAACAAAGTAAGTCACCAAGCAAAAACATGCAAGTCTAAGCCTAATACATTAAGAAATTGTTTACAGATAAAATCTCACCCTCAGGGATGTTCTAATAAGCTTCTTTCACAGACTAGACTCCTTCCTAGTCTGGGCCCAATCCTTTCCCCGGTACAGTCCTCGTTAGTTCTAACAGACATCTTAGGTGGAAAGCAGGTGTGTTCTCATGACTGGCAGCCCCCTTTGTTCTGTCCTACTCCCTTTTTATAGCTTTGGCACAAGGCAGGATCTTTTGTCTTTCTGGGTCCCCACCCTCCCTTCTAAATGGAAAAGTACCAAATTTAAGATGGATTCCAGTAACATGTGACATGGTCACATGTCATGTGAGACCTCCTTCTTCATCACCCACGGGCAGGCCCCTACACAGGAAGGTTTGCAGGTAAATAAAGCCATTCACAACCAATTGTCCTAGTCGATGGGAGCCATCAAGATTCTAAGCCACCGTTAATGGCCCACACTTTGCATAATTACAATAGGACCTCAGAGTTATACTTTATATTTCTAGCCTCAGATACAAGAATGATAGATAGATACATACATACATACAAATAGGAGGAATATATTCAGTAGGTTATAACCTTTGTTATGATACCTTTTTAATCTCCATAAGAGTTAACAATTGAAACAAGTAGCAGAGTTTTATACTTCTGCATCCGATGAAGTGAGCCGTAGCTCACGAAAGCTTATGCTCAAATAAATTGGTTAGTCTCTAAGGTGCCACAAGTACTCCTTTTCTTTATACTTCTGCATGTCAGTTATATATCAACAATGACAGGTTTCAGAGTAGTCTGTATTGGCAAAAAGAAAAGGAGTACTTGTGGCACCTTAGAGAGTAACACATTTATTTGTTAGTCTCTAAGGTGCCACATATATCAACAATGTTACTTTGTTTATTTTGTATATATTCTCTTATTCTGAATCCTTCCTGTACTGGCAGACATTAGGGAATGAATAAAGCTCCTATCCTGGGCTGCTCTTTGCATGTCCTCTGTGTTGTTAACTTCCATAATTCTCTGTCTCAAAGACGGAAGGATTCTTTCACTCAGCCCCTTTTAAATATTCCTTTAGCTGCCCGATGGCATGCATGCCATGGCAGGGATTCTGGCTTCATTTTTAACGTATTCCAGATATTTCCATCTTCTTGCCTGTATAACTTTGGAGATGAGGAATAGATGAACTCTTGATTTATTCTGGCATTTGTTAGACATTCATTCAATTTAATACCTAGTATTTTTCCTGAGGCATTTGCTTTTGGGCATTTAGACAGCTCTCTGAATCTTTGATGGATTTCCAGCTTTGACAACCATATGTGAAGGAGGAAATAACATTTTAACTGAAGACTTGTATCTTGTTTTTTAAGTTGTGGATTTTCTAACAGTAACTTTGTTACGTAAATTATTTCAGGAACATAAAATGCATAGTGTTTACATGTGCATATACATGAATGTAACCTTGTTTTCAACATTAAGGGCCTGACCCATTGCTAACTAAAGTCAATGGGAGTCTTTTGATTGACTTCAGTGGGTGCTGAATCAGTCCCTAAATGTCCCAATATGCTAACCTCACTCTCAGATGAGTAATCTATACTCACACAAGCAGTCCCATTGAAACCGATTACAGCACTTGCATGAGATGTGTGAGTCAGGCTCACAGGACGAGGGCCTGGGGAGTAAATTAATGGTCACCTCCTTTGTAGCACTGTGATTTTTTTTTAATATATTGGCAGAGTTAAGCCTCCCCTCTCTCCTTTTGATTGATTTTATAGGTGCTTTTTAGCTAATGTCAGAGAGGTTTTGAGTCTTTTTAACCGCTTTTGAAAAGCAAGCACTTGTTAAAGCAGTTTATTTTTCCATGGGGGAGAATGTTTACATTTGCCAAATACAAGGGTAGCAAATTATTCACCCAGCTCCAGGAGCCACAAAAGGAGGTATGGGGCCTTCTCCTCCTCTCTTGGTGGTGTAAATCAGGAGTGTTTCTAACAACAATTAAGTTATACCAGTGTAAAATTGGTGTGAGATGAGAATCAGACCATGAGATTTTAAAGTAAAGATCTTCTCCATTAAGCCTGAGGCTCTGGCTGAATCTGGGAAGGTGGCCACTCTTTTATCAGAACAATGTGATTGTTCATTGAGGCATGCTGGGATCAGCCTTGCCCATGACTTATCAGCTATCCCTCAGTCTCACTGATGAGCTGGCAACATCAGCTGTATGTAGTGGGGCTTAATTAGAAAGTCTGACCCCAGCTGTTACTTAAGTAAAGCGGTGCCCCTCATGGGGGGGAGAAAGGAAGAATTCCCTTTAGGAAGGCTTAGTAGCTTAGAGTGGCTAGGGAGCAGCCCTACAGGAGTAGGGTTAACTCCTGGGGGGCTTAAAGTAGAGAGGAGCCCTGAGCTAGGATTCACAAGGACCAAAAAATGAGATAGAAGTCTATGGAGGCAAAAGGCTACTTTAAGAGTATTTGAACTCCCAGTGGGGAAAAGCTTTGGGGGGTTGGTACCCTGCCAAGGGGGAAAGAATTGAATCTGAGCCCAGGAAGGACAAAGGATCTTTTGTTTGTGAAGCTGAGCCCAGGAAGTAGACTGAACTGTTGTGAGACTTGCCTAGAGGGCTGAGCCACAGAAGACCTGGAGAAGGAATCTGGAAAAGAGGAGTGGTTTCAGAGTAGCAGCCATGTTAGTCTGTATTTGCAAAAAGAAAAGGAGTACTTGTGGCACCTTAGAGACTAACGAATTTATCTGAGCATAAGCTTTTGTGAGCTACAGCTCACTTCATCGGATGCATCTAGGAGTGGTCACTGTGGCTGGGAAAGTGGCCACCAGTGTGGATGCAAGAGGCAAAATCCCCTCTGGTGCTGTGTTCAGGTACAAGGGGTGTGTCCTTACCTTAAGGTTGTCCCGAACAGGGTGTTTAAGCTATTAGGATATTTTGGGGTTCACCATTGGTCCTAGAGGCCTAAGGCAGATGGGTTGAGGGGTTGGCAGACAGTGTTGGTGCCCAGGAAATGTGCCAGAGAGGCTAAGGAAGGAAACTGTGTTGTTTCCTGCTAAAATCCAGGAAAGCTTAAAACACCCAGGGACCCAGGATCTGGCTTGTCTCAGAGTAGACTAACCAGTGGCCAAGAAGGGGTGCTCAACTGCAATCTGTAACAACTTGTTTCTAGCAATGGTCCAATTCCTATTGTGGAGTTCCTCAATGCTTCTCTAAAACACACATATGGTCCCATGCAGACACAGATCCGAGTCCCACACCAGCAGTGCCAAGGGCAGATAAA
Organism: Lepidochelys olivacea; assembly: GCF_965140295.1. Classification (NCBI taxonomy): domain Eukaryota; kingdom Metazoa; phylum Chordata; order Testudines; family Cheloniidae; genus Lepidochelys; species Lepidochelys olivacea. The sequence goes on along the minus strand of NC_140416.1, from coordinate 87,737,318 downwards.
CAAGCTGTGTATTTATCTGTTGTCGGTCACAAGATAGAGCGGTCTGAGAGAATGAAATAGCTATGCCAATCCCAATCCAGTTACACTCAAGCACCGACCGTTTGACTGGTTTTTGTTTTTTAAAGTCTTAGCAAATGGATCCCTAGAAAGTTTGTTGCACATCAGGTTGAATTGCAGCAGCCTTTGTCATGAGAAGGTTGGAACACTCACAGCCATCCTCTGGTGCGGGGGTCGGCAGCCTTTCAGAAGTGGTGTGCTGAGTCTTCATTTATTCACTCTAATTTAAGGTTTCGTGTGCCAGGAATACATTTTAACATTTTTAGAAGGTCTCTTTCTATAAGTCTTTAATATATAACTAAACTATTGTATGTAAAGTAAATAAGGCTTTTAAAATGTTTAAGAAGCTTCATTTAAAATTTAAATTAAAATGCAGAGCCCCCCCCCGGACCAGTGGCCAGGACCCGGATAGTCTGAGTGCCACTGAAAATCAGCTCGCTTGCCGCCTTTGGCACGCATGCCATAGGCTGCCTACCCCTGCTCTACTGCACCTAGCTCAGGGGCGGGCAAACTTTTTGCCCTGAGGGGCATATCGGGTTTCCGAAATTGTATGGAGGGCTGGTTAGGGGAGCCTGTGCCTCCCCAAACAGCCAGGCGTGGCCCAGCCCCTGCCTCCAATCTGATTCCCCCTGCTTCTTGCCCCCTGACAGCCCCTGCCCCATCCACCCTTCCCTGACCACCCCTGGCCCCATCGAACCTCTCCTCTCATTCCTGACTACTCTCTGGGACCCCTGCCCCATCCAACCAACCCTTCTCCCTGACTGCCCCCTGTTGCCCCATCCAACTCCCCCCACTCCTTCCTGACTGCCCCCTCCAGGACCCCTGCCCCCATTCAACCCTCCTGTTCCCCGCCCTCTGATCGCCCCGACCCCTACCACCACCCCAAACTCCCCTGCCCTCTATCAAACCCCCTGTGCCCCCTTATCGTGCTGCCTGGAGCACCGGTGGCTGGCGGTGCTAGAGCCACACCGCCCAGAGCACCAGGACAGGCAGCCGTGCCGTGTGGCTGGAGCCAGCCACGCCACCGAGCAGCACAGAGCACCGGGTCAGGCCACGGCTCTGCAGCTGTGCTGCCTGGCAAGAGCTCGCCGCCCAGAGCATTGCACAGGTGGCGCAGTGAGCTGAGGCTGCGGGGGAGGGGGAACAGCAGGGGAGGGGCCGGGGGCTAGCCTCCCAGGTCAGGAGCTCAGGGGCTGAGCAGGAGGGTCCCCTGGGCTGGATGTGGCCTGCGGGCTGTAGTTTTCCCACCTCTGATCTAGCTTATGCCTGATTGTGAAACTGAACACTGTAGAGAACCATGTAGTTGCTATTTTGCATGTAAAGTTTCTGTTCAGTCAGTTGTAGTGCAGATTGATCATATGCCCAAACTGCTTTTCATGTGGGATTTAAAAAAAAAAAAAAAAGCTAGATCAGAGGTGGGCAAACTACAGCCCGCAGGCCACATCCAACCCGCGGGACCCTCCTGCCGGGCCCCTGAGCTCCTCTGGGTAGCTTTTTATAAAAGTCCTAGAATATGTGTAAATAGAATGCAATATTGGTTTTGGGTGTTAGCTGGACTTCATTTAAAAAAAAATCCACTCTCTGCCTTAATTTTTTTGAACAGAGGGGGTGTGTAGTGTGGCTATTTTGGAGGGAGGGGGAGAAATAGCAATGGTCCTGCAAACACAATGAAATTCCAAATCTTAGCCAGCCTTTCACTGTCCAGAAACACCAGAACAATTACAACAGAGCTTGGGGCAAGGACCTTTAACCAGAGCAAAACAACAAGATGCACTGGATCACTCGTCTAGGAAGTTGTTTCCCCAGTGTCCAATTACAGGGGATAGCTTCTCTGTCTTTTTGTGTTGCTTGTCCTGCATGAACTGGGGTGAGATCTCAGACACTATCAGCAAATTGACTTTCTAAGGGCATGGCTACACTTGCAGATGTAGAGCGCTTTGAGTTAAACCTGCCTTCGGAGAGCGTAGTAGAGAAAGTGCTGCAGTCTGTCCACACTGACAGGAACAAGTGCACTGGCATGGCCACATTTACGGCACTTGCAGTGGCGTTGGGAGCAGTGCGTTAATGGCAGCTATCCCACAGAGCACCTCTTCCCATTCTGGTGCTGTGGCTTGTGGGAAGGGCGCGGAGGGTGCGGGGCATTCTGGGTCCTGTCTCAACGCCCCATAATGCATCGGTTTGCATCCCAGCACTTCCGTCCACATTTGGCGCCATCTTTCAATGTTTTTTGTACTGCGCACTCTGGCTTCCCTTTTGGTCTGGCTTCCCTTTTGGTCTGGAGCCCAAACTGCTGAGGAGTATGCTGACAAGTCTCGCCAGCACGTCACGTTTGGCAGTCGAGTTATTCGGTATGATCCAAAGTGACAGTGAGGGGTCCAACGATGATATCGACTCGAGTAACGCATATGACACGAGTTTGCTTGTGGCATTCACGGACATGCTTGCCACCATGGAATGCCGCTTTTGGCTCGGGAAACAAGCACTGAGTGGTGGGATCACATTGTCATGCAAGTCTGGGATGATGAGCAGCGGCTGCAGAACTTTCAGATGAGAAAAGACACTTTCATGGGACTGTGTGAGGTGCTTGCCCCCACCCTGCAGTGCAAGGACACGAGATTGAGAACTGCCCTGATGGTGGAGAACCGGGTGGCTATTGCAATCTGGAAGCTGGCAACTCCAGACAGCTACCGATCGGTTGCTAACCAGACAGCTGCCGATCGGTTGCTAACCAGACAGCTACCGATCGGTCGCTAACCAGTTTGGAGTGGGGAAGTCGACTGTTGGAATCATGTTGATGCAAGTTTGCAGGGCCATTAATTGCATCCTGCTCAGAAGAACTGTGACTCCGGGTAACGTGCATGACATTGTGGATGGCTTGGCACAAATGGGTTTCCCATTGCGGCAGGGCAATAGATGGCACACATTCCAATTCTGGCACCAGCCCACCTAGTCTCAGAGTACGTTAATTAGAAGGGATATTTCTCTATGGTTCTCCAGGTGCTTGTGGATCACCATGGGCCTTTCATTGAAATTAACACAGGTTGGCTTGGAAAAGTGCATGACTCAGGAAGCTGCAAGCCAGGACTTTTTTCCCAGACCAGAAGATCACCGTAGGAGAAGTCGAAATGCCCATTGTGATCCTTGGAGACCCCGCTTTCCCTTTAATGCCATGGCTCATGAAACTCTACACAGGGAGCCTTGACAGCAGCAAGGAGCGGTTCAACAACAGGCTGAGCTGGTGCAGAATGACTGTGGAGTGTGCTTTTGGCAGTTTAAAGGACTGCTGGTGCTCTCTGTATGGGAAGCTGGACCTGGTCAATAACAGCATCCCCGCGGTTATATCCGCATGCTGTACCCTCCATAACATTTGTGAAGGGAAGGGTGAACGATTCACTCAGGCATGGAACTCGGAGGTTCAACACCTGGAGGCTGAATTTGAACAACCAGAGAGCAGGGCTATTAGAGGGGCCCAGCGCAGGGCTGTAAGGATTAGGGATGCCTGAGGGAGCAATCTGAGGCTGAAAGCCACCAGTAATGTCTGGTGCCCTGCACGGGAGTGAAGTGCAGTGGTTCCAAAGTTAGTAGGAATCTGTTTTTGCTACGCTGACTTGCAGTGCCTGTTTCTTTCCTGGGCTAAGCTATCTTTTACTTTATGCAATAATAAAGAATGTGTTCAAAGCCAATAAATCCATTTATTGAAAAGAAACACAACTGTTTGGGAAACAGAAAGGGCAAGGCAGTGGGGTGGGGAACGGTACAATCACAGATTTGTGTCCTGTTTATCATACTCAGCCTTCCTGTCTGGAGTGCTGTGCAATGAGTGCTGCACTTCAGGATGGCTATACTGCATGGTGATTGGGGCATGGTGATAGTGGGTAAGGGTCGTAGTTTTCAGGGCTGGGTGGTGAAGCTACAGGCGCTGGAGGCAGCTGGTGGCAGTAAGAACTCGGATGTTGGGGAAGGTGGGTTGGAGGTGACATGGGGGCACGAGGGAAAGAGTTTTGGGACAAGGGCTGCGGGGGGGTCGGGCATTGTAGTGTTCCACCTGCATGGCTGCGAGCGCCTGGATCGAGTCCCCTTGGCGTGCCATGATGCTTATCAGCCAATCTGTGCTTTGCTGCTGGAGCACCGCGCTTTTGTGCCGGCGCTCCTCGTTCTGCTGGCGGATCCTCCTTTCCCTGTCCCGCCACTCCTGCACTTTTTGATTTTTTTCTTTTTTTTTTTCTTTTTCATTACTTGAATGCTGCATTACTTCATGCAACATGTCTTCCTTGCTTCTACGTGGCCTCTTTCTGATTCTTTGGAGTCTTTCAGCTGGTGATAACACGGACGGCTGAGATCTCAAGGTTGCATCTGTAAAGGCAAAATTCAACAGTTAACAGAGGCAGCATTATTCACACAGAGCAATGATTCCCCCATACTTAAGGGCAAGCACAGTCTACACAATAGCATAATTTGTCCATCCCAAAGCAAGCGCACACTACCCCCCAGGAGTCCCAAAAGGGTGAGTAAGCACAGGGTCAAGCGTGACTGACTGTTTCACAGCTGTACTGTCCTCTGGGTTTCTGTGCCTTGCAGAGAGCCAACAGCGGCAGGGGGCCCTTATACTGAACACTGTCCCCACATTTTCCCCAGGAGTTCGTCCTGGAAGATATGTCGCTGCTGAGGGTGATCTGGGAAGCAAGGTAGGGTCTTCTACTGCAATGCAGATTCCGCCCTGGCCCGTATACAGCTTGCCTGTATGCAGTAATGGTCCCCCCACTCCTCACGGCACAGTGGCACGGACAAGTTAGCCTTACTGGGACAAGGAACACAGTGGCTCTCCCAAGAAACCCACTCGAGCTGTTTGGATGAGACCTTTGTTTGGATGAGAACTTTGATGCCCAAGTTCTGGATGAGACCTTTGAAGAGATCACCGAGGCTGATTACCACGATGTGAGAGAGCACATCAATGCCCTATTCCGCATCTAGGCATGCATGCAGCCCTAACCCCCCTCACCTCATCCCAAGAGCCTGCACCGAATAACTTCCTTCCCAAAATAAAAGCTGCTTACCAGGAACCTCCTCTGGTGTTTGTCCTTCCCCAAGCACCGGCCGCCGCAACTGGCTACCTTCCTCCTGGCTTGAGGAATGCATACATCTAGGGATTCCGGGGTGTCTTCCTCCACCTCCGTACCCTCGCTCCTGCTTTGCTGCTGCTGCTCCTCCTCCCGCCTTGTTGAACTAGGCTCTGAAGTGTCCATGGTTGTCTTTGGAGTGGAGGTGGGGTCACCCCCAAGTATTGCGTCCAGCTCTTTGTAGAAATGGCAGGTCACAGGGGCAGCACTGGAATGGCTGTTTGCCTGGCGGGCTTTGCAGTAGGCATTCCGCAGCTTCTTCACTTTAACCCTGCACTGCAATGCATCCTGGTCATAGCCCCTTTCCATCATGTCCTTGATATCTGACCGAAGGTATTGTAATTCCTACAGCTGGAGCGCAGCTTGGACTGGACAGCTTCCTCCCCCAAACACTGATGAGGTCCAGCACCTTGCAATTGCTCCATGCTGGGGATCGCCTGGCGCGTGGAGGCATGGTGACCTGGAAAGATTCGCTGAGAGCACTCCACACCTGGCTGAGCAAACAGGAAGGGGATTTTCAAAATTCCCAGAGAATTTAAAGGGTGGGTCTGATGACTGAACTCTATTGCCCTGCCCTCGGGTGACCAAAGCGATGACCAGAGTGGCTAGAACAGGCATTGTAGGATACTTCTGGAGGCTGATCACAGTGCACTAACAGACCAGGGCTTCCACACTGGTGCTCCAGTGGGGGCGTGCAAAACATTATTTCAATTGCCAAGGTGGAGTACCAGGAGCAGACCAGCCGCGGAGTCAGAGCGCTCTACGTGCTTTGCCGGTGTGGACGGGTAGTGAGCTATGCGCCCGGGGCTCCTTTAATGCGCTGTAACTCACAAGTGTAGCCAAGCCCTAAGAATCTAATCTGCAGTATAGGAAGTTGGGGGAGGGAGGGAGAATGGAGTGGTTTTTATCCTCTATGTGAATGAGCAGCAGTTGGACATCAAAGGGTAGGTTCCTAGAAGTGCCCAGCATGGAGGCAATCTGACTGGAATAATTCAGGCTGGTTTAGGCTAATCTGCTTTCTAGAGGTGAGGTCAATGAAGCTGAGGATTTGTCTCTCCAAAGGAAAGCATGCAAAACCTGTCAGTGTAGACATTTAACCTGGTCTGGTCAGAGCAGCAGAATAAGCTTCCTTGCCTAGGTCCCTGCCTTTGTATTAATTATTATAGCTTTGAGTGATGGATTCTGGCATAAAGAAGAAGCCACCCTTGCTGTATGAGTGACTTCACTTCACTTCACTTCACTAGGTCTATTTTACTGGGGTGGGAAGAGGTTAGTTCTCTACGAACCTCCTGGAGTTCTGAGGTTTCCCCCACCACAAGCTTTCATCCTTCCCCTCTAGGCAAGCAGCAGACTCTACTGATTTTGGTTTACTTAATGTACCCTCTCTATACACACACACACACACACACACACACACACACACACAAATCATGAATTATTTGAAAGCTTATGTCTACTTTAAGATGAGGTATGATGTGCTGTTACCATAGAAACAGAGAAACAATGATACCATCACATTAAAATGACCACTTTGAAATATTTGCATTGGTTTCTGTGAGCTCTATCAACAGTGTGAGGGTTACCACAGTCATCTTTGCCTTGACACGTGTACATAGTGCAGGGAAGGTTCTGACTACAGACACAGTTGATTTTTCTCACTGACTCTTTCATGGCAAGTCAGTTCTGGGTGTGTTCTAGGCATTTCAAATGTTGCACGCTGTGTAAGAGACTGCCTGGGGAGCATGTGACTCCCACCCCTACACACACACTTCAGTGATACATCTTGTGATGCTGAACTATCTGCAGTCTGTTCCTGAAATACCCCTTCCAGCCATTGAATGGAAGGTATTCTTTCAATCAACTGCTACAAAATCCTGTCTGTGTATTATCATCTCCTTCATGGGTACAGTTCCATTTGGAATGAATATACCTCCCTAGAGTCTTTCTACTTCAGTCTTTGCAGCACTAGTAGTTAGCCACCTCAGCTCTGCATAACTGATGCAGAATCCATGAAGATGTAAGATGTCAATTAAATTGTGAAACCCAAATTCATGGTGTAGCTATGCAGCAAGGTTTACATACAGTGGCAAGACAATTCTGGAACTGTTAAATACTATGTACTCTACAACTAAGAGGCACCTTCTTTGACTGTCTTCTGAAGGATGATACTTGCTGCTGGCCCAATTAGATGCCTCTTCATCTGTCAACCAAAGGACAAACTGCACCAAGTGAGACACAAAAGTAGCTGAGTTCTCCTACAATCACCTGGTTTTGGAGAATATTCTGAGGTTTTCATTTTGGCTATTTCAGACTGAAGGGTTCGAATGGCATTATATCAGACCACTTGTTCGTTTGAAAGCTGTTCATCAGGATTACTTGCCAGAAAAACATCCACAAAACATTTGGATAACTTAAGTTCCTGCTTCAGATTACTAGCAGCTGGATAGCGTCACTAATGTTGTTGTGCTGCATCAACAATGGTAGACTTGCCTCGTCCATGCTGTGCATGGACTGAAATTGCAGAACTGTAGTGTTTTCTAATCTTGCCTGTAACTTGTTCCTGGAATAGCTTGCAGTTTGTACATGTGAGGGAAGTAGAGCTTTGTAGCTTTAGTAGCTTGGACAGAAGGAAGAAGCTTTTTGTTGCACATAAGATCGTTTTCTCTTCCATCAGCTGATTAAAATACACTGCAACAATAGTCACCTTGTGATATTGCAATTAGATGGCTTGGCTTTGATTTTGTTTTCTTCAAGTAAGAAGAAAGGCATGATGAGTGATAAACTCATCCCTACTGCAGTGCTATTATCTCAGCAGGCTCACTGGTGAATCAGCTTGGTCCATTTTAGTCTTAATAAACCATATGGGCAGGGGGCTGGGTGGTCTGTAACAAACCTAGCACAAGTCATCGGCAGGGCTGGAACCCAGGACCTTCAGCAGCAGGTAACATAAACCCTGTCATTTGAGTTGCGGGATTAGCTCTGTTAACTGTTGGTAAATAGTAGACTCCATCTCTCTGAGCTAGATGCTAGAGTGTGTGTGTGTGTGTGTGTCTCTCTCTCTCTCTCGATGTACTAAGCCTAAGTGCGCTATTCTACTCTGGAGCATGCCTTGAGTCATGTAGCCATACACACCTTTGAGGCATATGGCTTCACTTGCACACTTTCACCTGATGTCTGTTATCAATGGCTCATATCTTGGAGGTTCTAAGAACGGGCCACCTGGAAACCTGAATCTCTGTCATTGCTTGTTTGCTTTCCTTCTAGCACGTCTCCCTTAGGCTGAAACACCAGGAAGGCTGCAGACTCCTATTTTACAAAGTTACTTCTGCTTTCACAAGACCTCTGGGAATGGAAATCTGTCCTCTGGGCTGAACGATGTGGGTGGATAGCCGTGCCACCTGTTCTATTGCCATCATTCTCAGTATTCAAAGAAATATTGACAACCCCTCCCCACTCCCCCAAGCAGATGGACCTGAAACCAACTCCAGCTCAGGACACCCAGTCTCTGGGAAACGTCAGGGCTGAACTGCAAACCCAGATCCAGCTCTATCTCTATTTTAAAGCTCAAATGTCATGGCTTATCTAGCAACAGCCAAAGCACCACCACTGTCTGTGTCCGAGCCTTCATCTTCTGCATGGTGTTCTGTAGCAACAGGTATTAGCCACGGCAAGAGACATGGCCCTAGGCTATGAGAGAGTACAAATAGCCTGATCTAATCTAGCAAAGGCTGTACCTGGCAGCCCTAGAATTTTTTTCCTGTCAAGTATCTTACGTGAGGCTCAGGCATTTGGCTGCCCAGCTGAGAGGTCACCCATTTAACAGAGCTGAAGGCAGAGACTCTAGTGGCCCCTGCCCTGCAGACACTGCCTCTACCCTCTTTCTGCCCTCCAGGTGGGATCAGAGCAGGCACCAGTAAGTGGCTGATGGGAATGGACAATGATAGGCCCGGTGCATGTCTCAGGCTCCCTCACTGAGACCACAGCTATTTTCATACAGACTTTGAGATTGGAAGGGACCATCATGATCATCTAGTCTAGGGGTGGGCAAACTTTTTGGCCCGAGGGTCACATCGGGGTGCAAAACTGTATGGAGGGCCGGATAGGGAAGGCTGTGCCTCCCCAAAGAGTCTGTTCCCTGCCCCCTCCCCCTCCCCACCCCCTGTTCCCCATCCCCTGACCACCCCAGAACCTCCGCTCCATCCAAGCGTCCCCTGACTGCCCACCAGGACCCCCTGCCCCTTATCCGACCCCCTGCCCCTTATCCAACCCCCCGGACCCTGTACCCTTACCATACTGCTCAGAGCAGCATGTCGGGCTGCCGCACTGCCCGGCCACAGACAGACACGCTGCTGCACTGCCCTGCATGAGCGCGCAGCCCCGCTGCCCAGAACGCTGCCCACGCAGCGGCGTAGCTGCAGGGGAGGGGGGACAGCAGGGGAGGGGCCAGGGACAGCCTCCCTGTCCAGGAGCTCAGGGGCCGGGCAGGGTGGTTCCACGGGCCAGATGTGGCCTGCGGGCCATAGTTTGCCCACCTCTGATCTAGTCTGACTTCCTGCATGTTGTAGGCCACAGAACTTCACCCACCCCCTCCTGCAATAGACCTCTAACCTCTGGCTGAGTTACTGAAGTCCTCAAATCATGATTTACAGACTTCAAGTTACACAGAATTCACCATTGTTAGGCAGTACTCAGCACCCCTACCCCAAACAGCCAAGAGCTCCTCTGCACCCTCAGCTAACTGGAGAGACCCAGCACACCCTGACCCAAACACCTTCTAGCACCCACCTATCTATCTAGCACATTCCCTTCTGCCTATTTCTCTCTTGCTATTACACAACACATCTAATATGAAGGAGTCACAGGAGTCCAGTGAGGTCCAAATAACCATGTTTGCCAACTCCCTGCAGGGTGCAAGGCCTTGCTGCAGGGTGTACACTACTGTTCTGCAGGACTCCACTGGCTTCAGGATCATAGAGGACAGTGAGGGCTGCTAAAGGTATCTAAAGAGATATTATCCAATTTCTATAAACTGCACTCCCCCAGCTTGGCAACCCAAGTCATAGCTGCCAGGTTTTGTGTAACTCCGTGTCTTACCCTCACCACTGCCCCTATGTTGCTTGAGGCAGGGCCAGTCAGCTTAACTTTGATATCTGGAAAGATACTGGAACAAATTATTAAGTTGAAGTTTATGGCTCTATGCAAGTATGCAGTTAGCTAATTAAATAACTTGCATAACATGTAATATTTAGCTGCACAAAACTCAATAGCTATAGAGAAATTTCAGAAGGAGAAGCATTCAGAAGGTGGACAAAGTAACCAGGGGGATAGCCATTCTAGACTTGATTCTGACTAGTAGGGAGGAATTGGTTGTGAATCTGAAGGCAATTTGAATGAAAGCGATCATGAAACAATAGATTTCATGATTCTAAGGAAAGGAAGGAGTGAGAGAAGCGGAATAAGGACAATGGAGTTTAAAAAAAAAAAAAAAGCAAACATCAACAAATTCAGAGAACAGGTAGGTAAGGTCCCATGGAAAGAAAATCTACCAGATAAATGATTCAGGAGAGTTGGCAGTTTCTCAAAGAGACTATATGAAGGGTACAACAGCAAACTATCCCAATGTGAAGGAAGAATAGAAAGAGACCAACATGGTTCCATCAGGAGCTTTTTAATGACCTGCAAAGTCAAAAGGAATCCTACAAAAAGTGGAAACATGGATGGTTTGCTGAGGAGGAGTACAAAAGAATAGCACAAGCCTGGAGGGACAAAATCAGAGAGGCTAAGGCAGCAAGGGACATAAAAGGCAATAAGAAGAGGTACTATAAGTACATTAGGAGCAAGAGAAAGATGAAGGAAAGTATAAGTCCTCTGTTTAGTGGGTAAGGAGAGCTAAATAACTGATGACATCAAGAGGGCTAAGGCGTTTAATGTCCATTTTGCTTCAGTCTTCACTAAAAAAGTTAATTGTGACCAGTGATGTAACACAATTAATATTAACAAAAAGGAGAAAGGAACACAAAGCATAACAGGAAAAGAACAGGTTCGACTATTTAGATAAGTTACATGTATTCAAATTGTCAGGACCTGATGACATTCATTCCAGTGTACTTAAGGAACTAGTTGAAGCAATTTTGGATTTTTAGTGATTATCTTCACAAACTCCCTAACCTTGATACCTGGAAAGATACTGGAACAAATTATTAAACAATCAGTTTGTAAGCACCTAGCATATAATAGGGTGATAAATAATAGCTAACATGGCTTTGTCAAGAACAAATCATGTCAAACCAACCTAATTTCCTTCTTTGACAGGGTGACTTGCCGGGGTGGGGGGGGGGGAGACTAGTAGACGTGATTATGTCTTGATTTTTAGTAAATCTAGTAAAGTTTTAGGTTTTGACACAGTCCCACATGACATTCTCATAAGCAAACACGGGAAATGTGGTCTAGATGAAATTGCTATAAAGTGGATGCACAACTGGCTGAAAGGCCATATTAAGAGTTATCAATGGTTCCCTGTCAAACTGTGGAGACGTAACTAGTGGGGTTCCCAGGGGGTTTGTCTTGGGTGTGGTACTAGTCAATATTTTCATTAATGACTTGGATAATGGAACTGAGAATGTGCTTATAAAATTTGCAGATGACACCAAGCTGAGAGGTGTTACTTGCATTTTGGAGGCCAGGATTAGACTTCAAAACAATCTTGATAAATTGGAGAATTGCTCTGAAATCAAAGAGATGAAATTCAATAAGGACAAGTGCAAAGTACTACAGTTAGGAAGAAAAAAAATCCATGACTGCAAAAGGGGGAAATTAACTGGCTGAAAAGGATCTAGCGGTTATGGTGGAACATAAATTGAATGAGTCAGCAATGTGATGCCGTTGCGGAAAAGGTTAATATTACTTTGGGGTATATTAACAGGAATGTTGTATGTAAGACATGGGCGGTAATTGTCCCACTCTACTTGCAGTGTGTGAGGCCTCAGCTGGAGTGCTGTGTTCAGTTCTCGGTACCACACTTTAAGAAAGATGTAGACAAATTGGAGAGAGTCCAGAGCAGAGCAACAAAAATGATGATATGAGGTTTAGAAAATCTGACCTATGAAGAAAAGGTTTTAAAAAAAATCTGGGCATGTTAAGGTCTGTTTTCTCAAGACTAATCACGCCCCCCTCAGTCTCCAAATACGTTAAGGGCTGTTATAAAGAGGAGGATAATCTGTTGTTCTCCATATCCACTGAAGGTCAGACAAGAAGTAATGGGCTTAATCTGCAGCAAGGGAGATTTAGGTTAGATAATGGGATGGGGACTTTCTAACTATAAGGATAATTAAGCTCTGGAACAGGCTTCCAAGGAAGGTTGTGGAATCCCCATCATTGGAAGTTTTAAAGGACAGGTTGGACAAACACCTGTCAGGGATAGGCTAGGTTTACTTGGTCCTGCCTATGCATCTATGAAACTCCTTCTGAGCTTCCAGTATTCCAGCTGGTCCAAGTCAGGGAGGCTCCCCCCCCCCCGGAATATCAGCTGTGACAATATGCACAATTTTTACTGGCACACTTCAATTCAGTGGTGACCAGCTAGGGAAATGTTACCTGACTGTTTTTTTTTTCAAGCTTAAAATTTCAAATACAAGAGGCCTGAGGTGCAGTTTCTACACTAAAATGCACCTGCAGAGCCTGGGGAATTAGGGTCCTCAAGTTTCACCAGAACCAGTAGGGCAGAAGGCAGGTGACCCATAGAAAGACGAGCCCCAGGTAGTTTAAGGTTTATATAGACAATATGTAAAGGAGGGAATTGTGCACGGTCTCTTCATGGCTGTATGTATCATGTTTTACAGAAACCACGTTTTTAAGCACAAAATATTCCCCTAAGCTTGGGTTACATATTTAAGTTGGGCCGTGTCCTGTGCAGGTGCCCAGCGTGGGAGGACACAGAGAGCCAGCTTGCCCTCTTGCAACCTGTGCATGGACCAGGTGTAGTTTTGGTATTTGGCTTCCAAGTCACTAGAATCCCCATAGAGGAAGGGAAGGGGGGAGAGAGACCGACCATGTTCTCCCCTCTCTGCCAGCTCCAGTTAGTGGAACTGGGCTGTTGCCAGATGACTTCTATGTTGCATCCTAATAAAGGTGGAAGTGTGGCACTGCTGCAGCACCAGGGTGTCTCTACTCCTGCCTCCCACAGGCAGGGCTTCAAGCCACAATCCTACCCTATGTGAGCTGCAAACTGTGGTGAGAGTTTGAATCCTGAGCTGGATTTCTCATGTCCCCAGCCCCAAACAATCCGGGCCATTTGGATCTGGGATTTAGTGTAGGTCCATCTCTGGTAAAGTTCATGTGTAAAATTGTATATTGGCTATGTAAACCTTAAACTACCCGGGGCTAGTCTTTCTATGGGTCACCTGCCTTCTGCCCTGCTGGTTGATGTGAAACATGAGCATGGCCTTCTGTCTACCTCGTGGTGTAATCTAGAGAGAGTCATGGGCAGAACTTTCCCGGTGAAGGGTCATGACTCATGAACACTTACATCCCTCAATGGGCAGCATCTTGTCAAGGAGGCCATTCAAACGTGCTGGCTTCTGATTTTTTGGCTACACAGTCAACATTAAAGATAGGCAAAAAGAAAAGGAGGACTTGTGGCACCTTAGAGACTAACCAATTTATTAGAGCATAAGCTTTCGTGAGCTACAGCTAGGGACTCATTCTGCCATCTATTGGCAATTTGTGTCACATTGCTCAGTCTAGAAGTTTAGCTAGCCTAGGCTAAACTAAATTGTTCCATCTTGCCTTGTTTCTTTGTCAAAAATGATTACAGAGGGATAAATCCCTCTAATTTTTGTACATAAATCTGGGCAAATACTGAAAAGAATTTTTGTGATTGTTCAGCTAAAGTCTTAAATGAATTTGCTTCACTTTTATCTGGCCTTTGTTTGCTTTCCAGGGATATTCTAAGGAGTGGTCCCCAAACCTTTTACCTTGCCCCCCACTTCAGAACCAGGACAGGAGCAAGACTGTGGCTCTGGGAGGGGGGCACATGGACAGGGGTAATGGGGGCGTGGGACTGGGGCCAGAAGTGGAGCTGGGTGGCACTCCCTCCCTGCCTCCCATGGGAGCTGGCCTGGGCCCCAGCCATGCCCCCCTGAATGTTTCTCTATGTCCCCCTAGGGGGGTGCATCCCACAGTTTGGGGACTTCTTTGCTAGAGGATGAATTTTCTGGCAGGAGTAGTCTCAAGTAGCGAATTCTAGGCGAGAATATTCACAGAAAGTGAACTTTTGAGTTCATAAATGTGAATAAACCTGCTTCTACATTTGGGCTCACTGAGAGAAAATGGAAACAACAATTGATAGCTATGTCCAATCAAAACTGCTCCAAACCACAAATGTCACTTCCTATAAAATACATTTAATGAACTTCTTGTGCAGTCTACAGATCAAGTCGTCACGCTAATTATTCAGTGAATGATTCTGATTACATAATGAAGTTGAGAAAATTGTAAGCTGTTTGCAGATAATTTGCAAACAGAAAAGTTAAATTTGTCTGATTATTTGCTTGGCTTTTTGGATAGTTTTCTTTTTATGAGAGAATTTATAGGTGATTTGTAAATGGGACTTTTTTTTTTTTGGTTCTCATTTACTGTTCTGTGATGTGTATAAAGAAGTCATGAAAGGATTTTTTTTAAAAAATATTCACACCAGAAATTCAGTCCTGTCTGTGGTGTGGGTTTTTTTTGTTTTTGTTTTGTTTTAATATGGAAGATTCTGTAGAGAGCCAGCAGCGTTATGAGATCGCAAGTAACAGAAGTGAAGCCAGAGAAGGGATCTTTAACTGGAATACTCTAGGTGTGTGGGTTTTGTATACACCTAGAACTTAAATAGCTGATAAACAGTTAGGAGAAAGCTCCGTTGGAGAGAGATTTGACATTTGTCAACTCTCACTTGACAGGACAGAAATCTCCCTCTCCAAACCTGTGGTTCTCCTGCAAAAACCGGGAAGATGAGAGTGGATATTCCTGATATTTGTAAGGTAAACACAACTGACACAGTCAGACTACAAGTCTGTTAACTTACTCTAAGACCCTGGTCAAATCACTTCCCCTCTCTTTGACCCAATTTCCTCACTTACAAGCTGGGGATAATGATATTGACCTATCTTTGTAAATTGCTTGGAGCGCTACTGTTGTAAGTACAAGATATTTTTCTCTCCTGATACACATTGAACACCTGTTGATGCCAAGTGTTGAGCATGAGAGTTGAGCAGTTTACTGCCTGAGCTATGCTTGGACCTTGGAACTGAATGAAAGTAACAAATAACAATTCTCACATGAACTCATAAAATGTGGTCTTTTTATTCTGTATTATGCATCTTTAATTTTTCATTGTCCATGAAAAGGTCACAAAATTGCCTTTCCCACATCAAATGCAAATGCTGGGTTCTAGCTGCAAAGTCAATTCTGCAGGAAAAATGGGCCTATCTTTACTTGACCTGTGAAACAGAAGAACTTTCATCCCACTGGGGGCCATTTCCAAACATGAAAGTAGATTGATTTAAAATGCTGATCTTACTCGTTATTTAAATCAGCAAGCAGGAAACCTTGATTTAAATAATTTACTTTAATGTTTTCCATTTGTCCTTTTCAGTTATTTCTCTAAAGAAAGTTTTTTATTATTATCAGTTAGTATAACCATTAATACATGCTGATTGGCAACCAAATAAAGCCTTTACATTAAATTTGGTACCACTTTTTGTTAATCAAGAGAAGATACTATATCTGTACACATTTATTTAAAGTTAAAGAGCTTAACACACTTATTCAGATTTGTAATTTTAATATTTTTGTTTGAAAATGGTGAATGCGGCTTTTTATATTTACTAGATTTAAATTTTTTTTTTAAAAAAAAATCAGGATTTTGTGTCAAGCTGTAGTCAGCATTTCACTTTCCATCCATTAAAATGCACAAAGATATTTTAAAATTGTTTTTATTAAATAAATCTACCTTAAATGTACTGAATACATAAGGGAAAAGTAAGTTTATCAAATTATGTTTTGCATTTAAAATTAACTCTTATTAAACAATGGACATATTAACTATAGTTAGTGAATCGATGGACTATTTCTGGTCACTGTGGGCCAGATTTTCAAAAGTATTGGAGCGCCCAAGAATGCGGATAAATGCCAAGTGGCATTTTGAAAAGTGAAATTAATAGACATTCTGAAATTCCTACTAGAAACCTGTCTGCGTCTTTAGGTGCTGAAGGACATTGGACCAGATTTTCAAGTTTTTAAGCATTACTAGGTTGCTTCTTCATCTCCCAATCATTTTCTCAACTCTGAATTAACTAGTCCAAGTGAAGAAAATATTCTCTTTGCACCTGCTAGCTAAACTAAAACTGAAAGTAAGGCAAAAGCTTTTCTCCACAACAGAAACTGAATACACTTTTATATTTGCTCCACTGTAAAGACTGAAAATAATATTGTTACTTAATGCAGTCAGTGGTGGATTAGTCACTGGGCCAACGGGCCCTCCCGAAAAATGGGCATCCCTCTGCCCATCTGGAGCTCCTGCTGGGAAGCAGGGGGTCGGGGGTGGAACAGGGCAACTCCATTTCCCAGGCAGGAATGTGGAGGGGTCGGGGGGACTGCAGACAGAAGGGGTGGGGAGGGCGCCCCCCCCCACTTGCTCTGGCGCAGGGCCCCACAAAAGCTTAATCTGCCTCTGATATGCAGTACATGACATTGACATTTATAAAGCTTAAGCTGACCTCAAAGTGAGAGATGTTTTCCCCTGATTCTGTAAGTATTTAAAAATACAGCATCCTTTTACCTTATTAAAGTTTGAAGAGAGCTCATTGATGCAGCATATTTGTTATTTATTTAAATGATTTTAGTAAATGTAGACCTTAATATAGGTTGTCAAAATTTCAAATTTAATTTTAAACAGCTTTATTTTTTAAAAGAAAAATATATTTAATTTAAACCAAAAATTTAAATACAGTAGAGGCTCAGTTACAAACAGCTCAGGAATGGAGGTTGTAATCAATGGATTTGTAATCAAAAATAATATCAAGTGAGCACTCTACACTTTGTATTCTGTGTTGTAATTGAAATCAATATATTTGAAAATGTAGAACAACATCCAAAAACATTGATAATTTTAAATTGGTATTCTGTTACTGTTTGACAGTGCGATTAAAATGGCAATTAAGTGCGATTAATTTTTTTTAATCGTTTGACTTTTAGATTATCATTAAACCCAAATAACCAAAGAGCGTGTGTCGCTCCTTCAGAGATGCTGGAGAATGCTCTTCCCTCTGAATCTGTGGGGACAGGATGGGAACGATATGCTGCTTGAAGGGGTAGCAGTGAGGCACCACAGCAGGATGTTGTCAGACACCATCCTGCTGGAAGTGCCTTCATTCAGATTAGGCATCGCTGAGGTCACTGGCTACTTGTGCTAATTAAAGCTCTGTGGCTGTTTTCACAAATAGTCTTGTCAACACCTGGCTAATGTCTAACTTTGGTAATTCTGTTCTGCCTCTCCACGTTTTCCCTGTAATTCCAACTGGACATGGGATTTTTCTTCTCTTCTGCCTTTGTGGTATTACTTGCTGGGTTCCATTCCAGAAATGGCTGCATTTCACTTGTTTATGAATTGATCGGGTTATAAAGTGCTTTAGGCGTCTCTTGGAGGGAAGATGTGTTAGAAATGAAAGATTATTATGAAAATTCATATTTTGGAGCCTCAAATGCAGAGTGGCCACAAGTTAGGCTAGCAATCAGCCTAATCAATCTACAATGAGTTTCTTTTTATTGTGCACCTATTGCAATCTTCAGCCACATATGGAAAAACTGCAGAAAGATCCAGGCTACAGGAAAACATCTACCCTGACAAAATGTCAGCAATATTAGGGGTCTCTAACCTCTCAGGAGACTAGTGGAACATGATTTCCAAAGATGAGGCCCCTACAATGAGAATGTCCTTCCCCTGATGCGTGATTCTAATGGTCCTCCAGCTCAAGCACTTCAGCTGTCGAGTAGAAGCATGAGGAAAGAGGTGGTTTCTAAGGTGGCCAGGCCCTAATTTATAGGTCAGAAGTAGAATCAATGGATTTTCTACTTTGATGGATGTCTTCACTTTTCCTTTGGACTTCTATTTTATCCACTCTAGTGGGCTCCTATGCAGGAAGGTGGGCTGTATATTTTGTGCTAATTATTTTTTTACTTGGCTTATATTAATTTAGTAAAATATTTTACTAAGTTATCCGAGATCTAGGAGTACGAAATACTGTACCTATTGGAAGCAGGTCCATGTCTGATTTCCCTCCCGCCCCATCAAGACTTGCAGTCGAACCCAAACTCTCCATTTCCCAGCTTTTGCAGCTTGCATTTGGTAGGCAGAGTCCTTGTAGAAAATGGGTGGAGAAAGGGAAATCAAGAGCCAGTTAGCACAATAATCTAAATGTGTGCTCCCTGCGGTTCCTGTTGCTTATCCCAGGCATCACATGAAGGATGCCACTCCAAGTTCCTCTGCTGGTCAGGAGCTTGACCAGTAGGACCAAGTGCATCCTGCAGGCTTCTCTTCTGTGAAAGACTTGTTTCCATGAGTTGCGTGGCGGTGCTAGGAGGAATGTGCACTAGACCTTGGACTTCATGTCTTTTAATCAAGCTGCATGTAGGAGGTGCCCATGTCTAACAGTAATACCATTTTATTTTGGGCTTTCCCCATCTTTCCTACCAGAGAGGAAGAGGCAGCAACATTGTACTTGGTGAATGGAGAAGACTCCATGCTAAGCAGTGGAGGATGAGATTTTTTCAAAAATCCATGACACTGAATTCTCTCTCTAGGTGCTTGGATCTCAGTGCAGCCTGGGTAAGGTGGAGAAATGGATGCTGTACTGGTGAGCAGCAGGGAGAAGTTTGGGTAGCATGGTAGGCCCCTCAAAGTTCTGCAGTACCTGCCTCTCTGAGTTAAATGACACCTAACCTTGGTCAGCCCTGGAAGGACACTTTTTGTTCAAAAAAAAAAAAAAGAAAGAAAAAATGTACACGGTGATAAGACCATTTCCTTTCTCACAGCGTCTCCTTTAATGTCAGGCCTGAAATATGAAGTCATTAGGGGATATTAAAACAGTGCTGACAAACTAATTAACAAAAGACATTACGCCGGATGGGCTCAATTTATCCTTTTTAATGGTTCTTATAAATGGGTGCCGCCAATTAAAATTAATAAAGATTTACCAGCGATTGCCCAGCATACACTGTTAAGGAGCTCCACTGAAGGTCGCCTTAAAGTCAGCCCTGTTAGCGCTGGAAGTTCAGCTCCCAACGCCAAGCTCTGCTAAGTTGCTCATGGTTATGTTTTCCAAGGCAGTTTCTCTGTCTCTGTATTTGGCTTGAGTTTGCCCACTTCTGTCTCCATCTCGCTACAAATCCATCTATCTGTGTGTTGACTCTGTTTAAAAAAAAAAAATTCTCTCCCCTTCCCCTTTACTGGATTTGTCAGTTTTCTAAGCAGAATCTCATCTGTCAATCCTAATGAGAACATGCTGCTTCCTATAGCTCTTTGTTTTGAGGAGCTCAGAGCATCTGGAAACACCGTTTCCTCTTTAAACATCTCTTTATTTTCTTCCAGTGTGACTATTCTGAGCCTTGATCAAACAGTTTATTTAGATTCTAAATAACTGTTACCTTCTACCATGTTCATACCCCATTTTATTCACAAACATTCCCGAGAATAAGCTGATGACTGGGGAATGACTGAACTAACCCCTGTATTTATAGATCCCGATGGCACTTGCTATTCTCATGTTGGAAAAGCTTCAGTCAAGCATTCAGGGAGCAAAATCAGTCTAGCACCAAACATAGCAAATGGCTAAAGTGAGCAGTTCGCAAACAACCTGGTGGCTGAGAATTAGCGTCAGCTTTTCAGACAATTACAGATAGAGTAAATCTTTTTTAAAAAGTCTACAGATAATTCATGAACAGAAAAATGGCTACATTTGTTGGATATTTTATATGCAACTACTAACTGAACAGCTCAATTCCAGTCTTTCCCCCTCTTTTCCCTTTCTCTAAAGTGGTAGGACTGGTATACTCACTGTACGTTATTCTCCTTTGCTTATCCTCAAAATAAACACTGGCATGAGGGATGTATTGTAAGTCAATAGGTATATTACTTCCTGTTTGGAATAGGAGTTTCTGTTTCTGGCTCTTTGGGGAGCCATATGTGCAATGGATGCTTCATATGGGAGTTTGCTATGAAGAGGCAGATTCTACCGTAAAAGGTAGGAAGTACCTGCTCAAAAGGGACAGTTGCTTGGCATAGTCAAATGCTCGTGCTACTGCCATTTATGATTCCACCCAACAACTATTGCCAGCCCAGTCTTCTGGTGGCAGCATTGAGTGACAGGAGGATACATTCTGGATTTTCATGTGCATACTGAAGATGATCATCTTTGAGACATCAAGACTGCAAATACTGTTGAAGAGCATTAAGCAGTGCCAGATCTGTTCTCTTATGGGGGCTATATAGAGGACTTCTCTGGGTGGAGGACACAAGAGACCAACCTGCACAAGGTTCTCCATTCTATCCTATTGCTTAATTACCAAAAGCAGATCCCTGAAAGAATCAAACATCAGTGACTGGGGCTTTCTTTGAAGCAATAAATCATTACTTGCAAAATAAAGGGAAAGAGAGACTCCCTGCAAAAGGTGACAAAGGAAACTATCTGTGAGCTGTAAAAATGGTTAGAGCAGCTCATTCAGTGGAAAACTACCCTGATTAGTGAGACCCAGGGCAAAGTTCTCCTTTTGTATCCCCTGATGCAACCCTAGTGAAATCAACTGGGTTGCATCAGAGGAACTTGGGAGAATTTGAGCCCCTATAGTGAGCTTTGAGTTAGTGCATAGCTGTAACTAGATCATTAGAGCCAGTTACTCTTAGTTTACTCCTGCTAGTGTCTCACCATCCCAGCTCTTCATTCTTTAGTCTACCAGATGCACACACAGGAGATGTACAGTAAATTCTAGGAGTTAGTATAACCCCTTCTGTGCAGCTTGAGGGACAAGCTCCAGTGGGCAATAGCTTCATTCAGATTCTCAGACCATCCTGGAGATAAAAAAGAAAGGGAAAGGGGAGAGGGTAGCTTGAGGAGATAAGAAGGAAGGGCCAGGAAGTGAGGATGAACGGAAGGAAAGAAAAGTAATGGGAGAGTATTTTTGAATACAGTATCTTTCAAGTTTTTTCCTCCTCATGGATTGGTGCGTTTTATTAAAACTTCAGCACAGAAGCCAACCACAGGCAGGGGCAGGAAACCATCTCCTCCACCCACATGTTGCATAGTTGGCCAGGTGCACTCTCATTCCTGGTCAGAAGGATTAGGTATTAACTACTGCTAGAGGCAGGCTACTGTATTGAAGGGAATGTGAAAACAACCACTGCCCTCTCCAGACCTTCTAACCAGAAGATTACATTGGTAGAAAATGAAGGACCCTGGATGGATTTTTTTTTTTTTCAGTAAGGGTTTGTGATTTCCGCTTACTTGTCTTTGTGCTGCTTTCCCTGTGAGGAGACATCAGATAAAACTCTGAAGTATTGACAAGATCCAGGAGTACAGCAGCCAATAGTGCGTGTGAACTCTCTCTCAATAGAGTAATGTTAGGTTTCTTACCAGGAGTCAGGCTCTGATCTCTGAGCCATATAACCATTTGGATAGCGACCTCAGTGTGAAAGAGTTTACAGAACTTCCAGTTTTACTATTCTCAAGCTGGCAAACCGAATAACCTGTAAAAAGCCACATCCATGTAAGACCAGTTTGGGCAGGGCTTTGCTGATCTGGTAAAACTGATGTTTACAGACCAGATGTCTGCATACCAGCTTGAAATCTTGGTTGTGGTAATGTGCAGGCTTTTGACTCTTTCTCTTCCACTTGACTTCAATTTTATATATTCCATAAGAGCTCAAAATGTCCCTGCAGCAGGTCTCTGGTTGAAATTCCACCTCCTGTGTTTTATCCCATTACTCTTAAGATCAAAGGGATTTAACTCTGTTACCGTCCCATGGTATAGTTTTGAAACTGCGTGAGATAGCACAGATTGGCAAGGGCCTGTAGGTTTGGAATGCTCCTTCCAGATATCCTAACATTGTTCAAGTTGGGGACCTCTTGTTTCTGTATTTCCTGGCTATTCTGTCTGCCCTAATACAATGTCTCTGTGGTACAATCAGTTAGCGCATTTGGCTGTTAACTGAAAGGTTGGTGGTTTGAGCCCACCCAGGGATGTGCTCTATTTAAACCCCGAGTGCTTTTAACAACTTTCAAGTACATTTACACATGCTGTCACTAGTACCTTACCCAAATGGTTCACAGACTACAATGTGGGTATATGTTGCAGGAGGACCACCTTTATACCTTTTTCTCTTCTATTCCAGACTCACTGACTGATTTGAGCACGTTGCTCAGTCTGGTGGCTCTTTGTAATGTTAAAATACTCAGAGGCATTCGGGTGCCGTGATATTAATGAACAAAACAAAGATTATTTCTTCTGGTTTTTTTACTTTGCCTGTTCATTTTCTCCACTCCTCTTTGAATCTGAATTAGTCAGAGTGGTCACAGCAAGACCACAAGCCATGTTATTTGTGTCAAATATAACAAGTGTTGAGGCATTCATTGTTGGTGTATGAAATATTGGGACTTCCTACTCCTTGCCAGAGCGTGAATTCTCCAACGTGCTCTGAAAGTGAGGATGCAGGGTGGGAGATCTCACTCTCTGCAAGGGGAATCTTTGGATGAGTAAGCAACAGGCAGAGGCCAGTGGTTCCAAACAACTGAGCTTTGCAGGTTCCTCAAACAGCCCTGTAGAGTGGGATCACCAGCTTTTGTCTGCACTCTCAATGTGCAGTGCATTAATCGTGCCCTCCCTAATTCCTGCTTCAAGATAAATCTCTTGCGCTCCCATTATTTGGATAATTGCTGTGGATTATATGGCAGTCGGGTGCTCTTTGGCAGGGAGAGATTAATGGGGGAAGATTCCTTTGTTTTGATTTCATTTGCTAATTGCTGTGTGGAAAGGTGGCTATGTTCATTCATCCTCTCAGCCTCTTAGGTAGCAGGGTTTGATTTGCTTGTGCTGGGAAAGGACTAGGTTGCCGGAAATCCTAGATGGTTCTGCACCTTTATTTTGCTCTTTAGACTTGGAGATTCTTGAGAGGCAGGACACTTTTTTAGCATGTAGTGTATATAGGGTGCTTCTGTGTGTATGTACTTGTGTGCACACAAGCATGATTGACCAGTAGTGCACAAGAAGGGGGAGGGAACACAACAAATCATCTGGATTTTGGTCTGACGTTGAGTCATCATGATTTTGAGTCACTCAGTCTTCTTGTATTCCTGTCAAACTCTGCTGGTAAAGAGCAGGCACCTCATAGAAAATCTGAGTCAGCATGTTAATCGAGCTTCCATCTGTGTGTATGACCCTCATTCTAGCCCTTGGACTACACCAAAAGCCTCCTCCTGTGAGATGCTAAGTGTCCTCACTCCTGAGGAAGTTGAAGGCACTTAGCATCTCACAAATCTATCCTTAAACTAATTCCTTTGCTAGTTGTTATTTTAGAAGCTGCCTAATAAAAACATCTCCAAATATGCAGTTTATTCAGATTTGAAAAGATGCAAGAGGCTGAGAGGACTGCCCGGCTTAGGGAAATGGGCTTTTGGAGTCTCAGACTTTGTGATCTAGAGGGGCTGAAAATTGTTATCATCTGTTGGCTGTTCTTTGGCCTCTGTGAAATGACTTGAATATTACTGTCATTTCTACTGAGACAGATGTCAGCATTCCACAGACTCCTGCCAGGATTGGCACTAATTGCCCTTTTGGTTGGCGGCTTCAGCAGTAGTTATGAAGAGCCACTCTCATCCCAGCAGAGGTCCCTTGAGAGCAAGGATTGGATTGGTACAATGGCAGGAAGTTACATGTGTGAAGATGCTCCACAGCTCCTGCTGTGATGTAATTTTTTTCTGTGGATAAATGTGGTGCTTTTCTCTCCAGGACTGTCAGTCTGATACTCTTCACTAGAACTAAAGTCATTTGGGTGTGGTGTAGTAGTAGTTAATAATTTTATTAAAGTATACAATGGGGTTGTATACCCTGTACTGGTAGAAAGAGTTAACTGAAGCTAGGGAGCAATTAGTGCACTCAAGTGCACCTAGAGTGTGGGCCAACCCCAATTTAGGATAAGTCCCAGCTGAAGGAAGCAAGATGACTAATAAAGGAAGGATTTCAGGGCCCTAGAAGGAGGTGGGAGGCCCAAGAGGAGAGGATCCCAAAAAGGGAGCGGATCCTGTCATAAATGTAAAGGGAAGGGTAAACCCCTTTAAAATCCCTCCTGGCCAGAGGAAAAATCCTCTCACCTGTAAAGGGTTAAGAAGCTAAAGGTAACCTCGCTGGCACCTGACCAAAATGACCAATGAGGAGACAAGATACTTTCAAAAGCTGGGAGGAGGGAGAGAAACAAAAGGGTCTGTGTCTGTTGGTATGCTGCTTTGCCAGGGATAGAACAGGAATTGAGTCTTAGAACTTTTAGTAAGTAATCTAGCTAGGTATGCGTTAGATTATGATTTCTTTAAATGGCTGAGAAAAGAATTGTGCTGAATAGAATGACTATTTCTGTCTGTGTGTCTTTTTTTTGTAACTTAAGGTTTTGCCTAGAGGGATTCTCTATGTTTTTAATCTAATTACCCTGTAAGGTACCTACCATCCTGATTTTACAGGGGTGATTCCTTTACTCCTATTTACTTCTATTTCTATTAAAAGTCTTCTTGTAAGAAAACTGAATGCTTTTTCATTGTTCTCAGATCCAAGGGTTTGGGTCTGTGGTCACCTATGCAAATTGGTGAGGATTTTTACCAAACCTTTCCCAGGAAGTGGGGTGCAAGGGTTGGGAGGATTTTGGGGGGAAAGACGTGTCCAAACTACATTTCCCAGTAAACCCAGTTAGTTTGGTGGTGGCAGTGGTTATTCCAAGGACAAAGGATAAAATTAATTTGTACCTTGGGGAAGTTTTAACCTAAGCTGGTAAAAATAAGCTTAAGAGATTTTCATGCAGGTCCCCACATCTGTACCCTAGAGTTCAGAGTGGGGGAGGAACCTTGACAGATCCCAAGAAGGGAGCTCTGGCAAAGTGCCAGGGGAGACAGTGGAAAGCCACAGTTGCCATGAGCCTTGACTGAAAGGCTAAAGCCCAGGGAGGCAGCCTGGGGGGTCAGGTTTCTAGAGGAAAGAGACAGACAGAGAGCCTTGGGAGAGGCAGACAGGAGCAAGGCCTCCAAAAAGAAAGCCCTTGGAGGTGCTGCTTGGTACAACAGCTGGTCAGAACTCTGCAGATCCTGGCAAAGTCTGTGGAGAAGTGAGCCCAGGAAGGACCTTGGGGGAAAAGGGCCTAGAGATAGATAGGAAGGAGTTTGAGGAAGCAAACCAAGCTTACAAGCTACCTGCTGTAGGGTCCCTGAACTGGAACCCAGCATAGAGGGAGGGTCTGGGAGTGGCCTACTGGCTACCAATGAAGGTGACATGAAAGTCATAGAATATCAGGGTTGGAAGGGACCTCAGGAGGTCATCTAGTCCAACCCCCTGCTCAAAGCAGGGCCAATCCCCAATTTTTGCCCCAGATCCCTAAATGGCCCCCTCAAGGATTGAACTCGCAGTCCTGGGTTTAGTAGGCTAATGCTCAAACCACTGAGCTAAACAGTCAAAAAGCATGTGAAGGATAGTGAGTTCTCTAGAAGAGTAAAGCCATGGCACAGGCTCTAGAAAGGTCACCAACAAGTTACTACTCCCTATACATGCAGAGGGTTATTTGGTGCTACATCCTACAAATGTAGTCTAAACTAAAAATACATCATACTGCCTGGGAAGGACCTAGGAAGAAGTCCTCCTGGGGTAACTGGCATTTGCCATGTAGTGCCCACCACTTGGAATGGATTTAGGAGCAGTGTGCAAACATAATAGGCTATCCTATCTGAAACTCAAAGTGGGACCCTCAGGGTCTGCAGGCCGCTGCTCTGTCTGCAGTAGGAGCTGAGCTTTACTTTCAGGAAGCCGCTCTTGTACACACCTGTCATCTGAAGGCAGTGTTTTATGGGAAATCGTTAGTCGGGCCTGAGGAAGATTTGTTATGTGACAATGTCCTTGAATTTCAGATGAAATGGAGGGTGTGTGTGACTGTGGGATGGGGATGGTGGGAGAGGACATTTAGTCACATGTCTTCTGCCAATTTGCCAACCATTGTAACTGCTGGTAATAACCTATTCCTTAGGGTGACCTTCCAGATCTCCTAATCAGGTACTGCTAATTAAAAGATAACAGGCAGGTGACCTCCACAATGAGGGCAGTGGAAAGGATGCTAATTCCTGCACAGAGATGGTAGATCTTAAACAACAGCATGAAACTTTTAAAATACTGTAGCAGCTTTCCGTATTTCAACTTGTTGTGGGGTGAGGTGTTCTCTCTTCCCTTTTTAAAGCAAATTGAATGCAGGTAAGAGATGCCCAAATGAGCCATCTGGAAATCTGCATACTCTGGTTATTGTCCAACAGTTACAGCATGGGGAAAGGTAGGAGAAGTTACCCACTGTGCCTCACACCACCTGATCAATTTACTTCAACTCTGAGCAGCAGAGGTCCCATCTAGTAGTGACTGGGGAAATTGAGTCACTATGGCTCATTCAGTCTTTTGAAGTCTAACACCTCGATGGTGGGTATGTGATAGACCTCTGTCCTTTAAGATACTGTGCTGAGACCTGCCCACTCATTTCACATAGGGGCTCCCAAGCAGGTGTCAATAACATTCAGTTATTACCAGCTTGGGCAAGGGAAGCAGTCACCTAAAAGTGGCAGACACCATATCTTCTTCCTAATCCTCCTGACTATTCAGTCCTCTACCCTGGGTCAGAATGGAACCAGTTCTCTAGGAGGGAAAGGCTCCTGCTCCTAGGCCCTATTCATTTTTTGGTTGTTTGTGGGGTGTTTTTTGGGGGCGGGGGGAGGTTACTAGGTTCATGCTGTAAGTAACACTACTGCCATGCTGAGCTCCTTTATAGGAGGGAATCTTGAAACTTCTACTCTGTGCCCAAGAGGCTGGACAGGTTGGTTTCTGCTCCCTGACATGTAGCACACAATGCAGTAGACTTAAGAAATATTAGCATGTAACTATACATTTACCCATTTTCCAGGGTTGTGAGCAGTAGAGGCTCTCACCACTAGAGAGCACTGCCACTACTATCTGAAAACGTGATGAAGCTCTGCAAAACCTAATGGAAAAAGATGTTCGTTTAGTGCTTCTGTACCTGCCCCTCTTCCACAAGAGAACAATATGGGTACTACATTCCAGAATATTTAACTGGGAAATGTTTAACTTGCAAGCATTTAACAGGTTGAATGCCCAATTCCCTATTCTTTAGACAGACGGATTGAAAATCTGCCCCCAAGTCTCTCTTCCATCTGGGTAATTGCATTCTGCCTCCTTAGAATTCCTCTTGCAACTTCAGTTGGAAATAGGATCCTTTCACTTTCCCTTAACATACATTGTGTGGGTACTGTACAGCTGTTAAACTACTAACATGTTCCAGTGCAGAGGTCGCTCCTGTTACTGAGTGAGTCGATTCCTGAACTTCTCTAGTATCCATGCCTAATAGGGTCAGAAGCAGCCAGACTTGTTCAGCACAGATGCAGAAGACTCCTCTGTGGGTTTATGGCACTGTGACTCTTCAATGGGGAAATGATCTGCTGAGGGTGGGAACTGGAGGAGGACCTCTTTTCATGGCATCATCCTCCATGCACCACTTGAGCTTGTCAGCACTCTCCATGGAACCCCCCCTGTGCTGTGTAATGCTCCTGACAGGGTGGTTGGAGACTGACCATGGCAGCAGGGTGTGGAGGAGGAGGCTGTGCAGTTATGAGGCAGTGGAGTATGAGGACCAACTCTCCTTTGCTTTGCTGTCCTACCACTCTCAATTCCCCCTTGTCATAAAAGATAGTTTCAGACTGCGGCCTCTCTTGTTCTAAGACGGGACGCTAATCCTCCTCCTCTAGTCCCGATAGGATAACCAGAAACTCAAAGAGTTGGAAGCTGTTTGTGCTGCCATCACAGGACCAGGACCCCATGGTGCTAGATGCTGTTCAAAACACAGAACAAAGCAATGGTCCCTGCCCTCCTCCTCCCCCCCACTGCCCCCCAAGAGCTCTACTGAGTAAATTACTTCCCTGGAGGGGGTGGTTTTTCCCTCCTTTACAGAGCACGGAGTCTCTCTAGAAATAAGGTGGTATCAAGGAGAAATAGGATCTCCAGCCAGAGAAAGCCCTACATGATTAATATGGAGCCTGAATGTGAGGCACGATTAAGAATGTGGCAGCCCATCCTGAACTTACCCAGGGGAAACTCAAAAGCAAACCCAGCCCATAATAGCTGCTAGTCTCCATATATTATTATGGAAATAACTATACTACCAAATGAAATTTAAAATGCAGCATGCAAATAAACAGTGTCCTCAGCAGAGGTCACGAAGGTCACTGCTATTGATTACCCCCCCCCCCCCATGGGATGTTGTGTTTCGGGAATACTAACTGGCCTGTCCCAGACTGTATTCAAGAAGAGGGAGCTCACAGATGCATTTAATCAATCAGAATTATTGACTGTGTTTTTGGGGGAATAAATAATGGTCAGTGACCTGACTTAGCTGAATGTCCTTTCCTTGCTCCCCAGAAGGCCAGAGGGGGAAAAAAAAAAAAAAAAAAGATCTTGCCATCCCAGGGCCATGGCCAGAGTCTGTCCAAGCAGGTTTTCTGGAGTGATTCATCTCACCCAATCCCTGGCATTAGGATAAGGGACAAGAGCAATGCCCTGCTCTCTTGTTGAAGCCAGTGTTTGGTATATTCACTGGAGAGAGATTCCTCCAATGTGGCAACTCTCCAAAATGGAGTAAAGCCCAAATGATTGCACCAGGGGAATCTTTGCTTTTGTAGGAAATAGCAAATGCACATCAATCAGGGTGGGAGGAGGACTGCATAGCAGCCTGTAAAATCTTACCAGACCTGACCATAGTCGCAGCTTCCTGGCCTTGGGGCAAGTCTAAATGTACCCTGCAATTTCTATTCTCGAGTTGCATCTGGTTGAATGGCTATTTCCTCTAAGAAATGATGAGCAAAACCTTTTGGGCAGACTCACTCTAGTTTCTACTACAGGACAAAGCCCATGGGTCTAAAACTACTAAAGATTTTCTTGTTGCACCCCAATGTATGGGTGCTTCACTTGAAAAATAGGGGGTCCTGGCACAGACAGATTGGTTTCTTGAAAGTACAGTATAGGGGATTGAGAAAAATGGTGATCATGGCACCATGGGTGGAAGCACTCACATTCCCTTGTGTGCAAGGCTAGAGAATCCTCAAGGACAACAGAATTAAGAGCATTAAGATGCCCAAGGTTTAAATTTAAAATTAAAAAAAAAAAAGGTGTTGAGGGTAGACATGTGCAGAGATCAAATGAATGTGCAGTCAAGACCACTAGTGAAAAGGTAAACTTGCAGAATGAAGTACAATAATTGTAGTGGAAAGGGTGAAGGAGGAGAATATGGGCACTCACAATATAGTGGAAGCAAGCAGGAAGAAATGGGAACATTAATAAAAGAGAACAGTGAAATCAGTTGAGAACTGTAAAACTGCTGAGCTTCTGAACTGCTATATAAAATCCAACTTGAACAAGAAACTAAAAAGTATGGATAAATGTGAGGAGGACTGTAGCAGGGTCGAGACTTACTGGTGCTGCTGGTCATCTTGGGAATTAACTCTCCAGCATACGGAACACTTCCTACTGGCTAGTGTCTTGCCTGCCCCTGGCTCCCATGTCCCTCCCAGACCTGCTGCCCCTTTATCTCAGGGTTCTGCCCACAGCAGTACCCCCTTACTCTGGATTTCCCTTCCCAGGAGAACCCCCAACCCTCTAAACTCATCTTGCCTCAGTGGCTACTGCCAGTCATCATTTAGCCCCCACTCGCTGGAGCTAACTGCAGTCCGTAATGGTCATTCATCATTAGCAAGGGAGGTTGGTCCTGCTGCCTTTGCCGGTCCCCAGGCTCCCCCTCTGCAGCCCCAGTATCTTTTTGGGCCTTTAACAAGGTCTTCAGCCTGGAGAGTTGCCAGGCTGGAGCTCCCCAGCACTGCTCAACCTCAGGAACCCTTGCTCCTTCAGGCAGCTAGGGTTCCCCTCCCCCCCTGAGACTCTCCTAGCTCTTCCCTCAGCCCTTTTATCAGGGTCAGCTGTGGCCTGAGTGGCAAAGCAGCCACAGCTGCAGCCACACCCAATCATCCTACCTATTTCAGGAGTGGAGCAACTGCCCTACTACAAGGACTTTTACAAAAATAGCTAGTGAGTGTGGTCTACAAAAGGACAGAGGACAATTATCTTAAATACTTAAATTACTAGTAAAATTACTACAGTAAATACTTTTTTTCTTTCCCTTTTGAACATCATCAGTGTGCACATAACAGAATAAACTGGAGCAAAGGGGTTCCTATCCAAAGGAGCTCGTGATTCACATTGGAGACAAATAGATCAGATTGGGGGATAATGGATGTCTGATTTATAGAAAAAAGAAAAGGAGGACTTGTGGCACCTTAGAGACTAACCAATTTATTAGAGCATGAGCTTTCGTGAGCTACAGCTCACTTCATTGGATGCACAGAATGGAACATATAGTAAGAAGATATATATATACATACAGATAAATTGGAAGTTGCCATACAAACTGTGAGAGGCTAATTAGTTAAGATGAGCTATTATCAGCAGGAGAAAAAGACTTTTGTAGTGATAATCAAGATAGCCCATTTGGAAATTGCCATACAAACTGGTATTCTAGGCTTCCAGATGGTCTGGACCATTTGGGCCATCTTGATTATCACTACAAAAGTCTTTTTCTCCTGCTGATAATAGCTCATCTTAACTAATTAGCCTCTCACAGTTTGTATGGCAACTTCCAATTTATCTGTATGTATATATATATCTTCTTACTATATGTTCCATTCTATGCATCCGATGAAGTGGGCTGTAGCTCACGAAAGCTCATGCTCTAATAAATTGGTTAGTCTCTAAGGTGCTACTAGTACTCCTGTTCTCTTTGTAACTAACACAGCTGTTACTCTGAAACCTGATATACTGAGTGTAACGGAACCATGAGCCACCAATATAGACATTTTAACAACAAATCATGCCAGACAAGAGATCGTGTGGCTGGAGAAACTGGTCCTTGTAGATTGCTGATCAGGATCAGAGCCTTAGACTGTAAGCTTCTCAGTCTGGGGTATGTATATTGTGTCTGAATAGTGCCTAGCACACTTCTGAGTACTGGATCCAAAATTTTCAAACTTGGGTCCCTAAAGTCAGGCATTAAGGCTCCTAAATAGGTAGCCTGATTTTTCAGAGATGCTGAGCACCCAAGTTTCCCGTTATTGATTTTAGTGGGAGTGAATTCCATAAATGGAAACTGCCTGTTGAGAACACCATTATGCCTGGCACAAGCCA
Source organism: Lepidochelys olivacea (assembly GCF_965140295.1). Taxonomy (NCBI): domain Eukaryota; kingdom Metazoa; phylum Chordata; order Testudines; family Cheloniidae; genus Lepidochelys; species Lepidochelys olivacea. The sequence goes on along the minus strand of NC_140416.1, from coordinate 87,705,585 downwards.
GTGCTGTTATACATTTTGCTGTCATGCGCTAGTATAAAAAATGGCATTAAATTCAGCATTTACAGACAATAGCTACTCTTTATGTATTGTCCCTCCCACATACTTCTTCTCTCTGATGGCTCTGAGACAAGAAAACACATTAATTTTATTACTATTATTTAGGGCCAACAGCATGCTTGGCACTGCATAAAACACGGAATATACAGTCTCTGTCCTAGAGAACTTGGCGTGAAATCTTGGCTCCACTGAATACAATGTGACTTTTGGTATTCACTTCAATGGGGTCAAGATTTCTCCCTTTATCTAACTAGAGAGATCTAGAGAAGAATGACACGCTGAGACACCAACAGAAGCAACTAGGATTTTTTTCTCCAAACATCATTCTTAGTGCTTTGATAGCATAATTTTAATTGCTATTCACATTCCTCTCTCTTAAAAATCATGAGATCATAAGAAAAGCAAAACTCTTTTCACTGCCAATCCTTTGAGTGAGTGAAAAAAGAAAAGGAGTACTTGTGGCACCTTAGAGACTAACACATTTATTTGAGCATAAGCTTTCATGAGCTACAGGTTATGCTCAAATAAATTGGTTAGTCTCTAAGGTGCCACAAGTACTCCTGTTCTTTTTGCGAATACAGACTAACACGGCTGCTACTCTGAAACCTGAGAAAAGAAACTATTTCTGCCAATAGAAAACTGTCAGTTGGCCACAAAAGTGGTAATGTTTCTCTGCAAAACAGCATTTCCACCTGGGTCAAATAGGGGACTGAACATGTTTCTACTCTGGCATCCTAGATCTGTGATACTGAATCCTGAACTGGTGCTAAAATAATGTTGCTAGATCCAGGGGCCAATGAAGGTCTGACAGTTTGAGCTTCAGGGCTAGAAATGAATGCCAAGCTATTTACCAGTTTGAACACTTACCTTTTATGTGATAGGTCTAGAAGTGAATGACACAAATATTCTTGATGTGCTTTGGTGTCTGGTGCATGGCAAAATACCATATCTGGTCTTTTAAAAAGAAAATCTAATTTACCATATTTTTCTCTGTGAATTATTATAGGATTTTTAGTGATCAGTAATAACACTGAGAAGCCATTTTTATACTATCTGGAAGCCTAGAATACCAACTTTCAAATGACATAACACAATAATCTTGAACTCTAGCAGACTGAAAGATTGGTGCTAAAATCAAGTGGCAGAGATGTATAGTTTTAAAGGTAATTACAGTAGTGGAGCTAAAAAAAAAAACTAGTAAATCTCTATGCTGAACCCGTGATCAGAAGAATCGGTCCCTGGTCAGATTTGTGGTTTTGCCTAGGAGGAAAGAAGGAGACAACATTTCTTGTTAGTTTTATTTTTTAAAAAAACTATGCAGAACTTTGGCTTGCCCGTGGATTTCTCCCTGGCTCAAATTCATGCCAGAAAATCAGTGTTGATTTCACACCACTATGAAGAGTGTAACTCTCCTAGGATTCAACCCATGCTCACCCTTCACATTCTGGCTGGGGCTCTACTAATTATCTCTGTCTACTTTACTTCTGTTCCAGGAAGGTCTGACTGTGGCTGTTGGATGGTGTAAGGGTTATTTGCAAAGTTTCCTGCCCTTTTCTCCCTTCTGAAAAGCTTGCCATCACTGTTTCTAGGTCAAGCCATCAAGAGCAAAACTAAGTCTGATGAAAATTTTCCCTTGATGCTAACAGTCAAAAATTGACTCTGAGAAGCCTGAATGTTAAGGAGCCAGTGTGTTAATATGGTCCAATGCTTGTCTCCCTTAGCCAACCTGCGCTGGAACAGATTTGGCTCCCTTCCATTCTGAATAGTAAGTGTCCATACCCATATGGTGAAAATCATCTCTTGGCACCATACGTTATTAAAAGAGAGATGCTGCTCAGAACAGCTGCATCACAGGAACCCTAGACAAAACAAATTCCCTTCGCACCTTCCCATTGTGGTCCCATACCAGAGATCTCCCTTTTAAATGGGCTCTTGGTCTTCTCCGATCCACTCTGCTAATCTGCATACACTAAGCAGTAATCGATGACCTCCTGTCTTGCTCACTAATTTTTTATGCTAATTTATGGACCTTGCTAATCCTTGTCTTCTTGCTGAGTGGCAACATTTATAATATGCTTGAGGATCTGTACCACCAGCTGTCCAGCTGGGCTCCAGAGCTGGTAGGCAATTCCCAGCTAGAGCTGAATTCTGTTCTTACCCAAGCTCCCGAGAAGTGGTGAAACTGCTGTCTGACTTATCTTGGTTAAAGCGCTATTGTTGTTTGGCAAAGGAATTGGATTGTGGGATAATTCCCATAGAGAAAGGTTATCTGCTAACTCTGGAGGATGGTAACAGGATATGTAGCCTTTCAGTGGAAGGTTCAGTCCTTGATTCAAATTCAGCCCAGGTCACTAGTAACTAAATTGTTCCTGTCTGACTGTGTGGTGACCTGTGTGACATTAGTTGGTGTGGGTTTCAGTTCACGTCTTAATGGAAAGGTGTTCTCATGCTCACGACAACTGGCACTATCTGTTCTTGTTGGCAGAGATGGCCAACCATTGAATTAACATGGGGACTAACCTTCTCTCCCTCTGGAATGGGCCCTTTCAGGGCAGGTTGGTGTGGAGAAGCTGGCACTACCATTGCCTTGGATGTACCAGGTCTGGTGACAGACTAACAACACTGAACAATAAGGAGAGCCCCTGCCCAAGGGAGGGAAAGTTGGATGACCATGCCATTCTGTAGCGCTTCTCTGGGTATGGCTATTTAACTTTTGTAAGGCAGTATGTAGTAAACAGTATTCTGTAGAGCACTTGCAGGTGGTCTGCAGAGAGCTGGATGGTCATATGGCCTTTGTTTCCTCCTAGTAAACTTCCTGTTTAAAAAGAAGCGTGAAGTACACTTGTTTCCTAATGTGAGTCTTCTGTGTGAGGAGTGGCTATAGTTCCTGCAGGGATGTTTAGTGATGAAGAATAGGGCAATGACACATGGGAAGGAGGGTGTCAAGAGGTAGTCACTGTAAAATGTGTCTGTACTGTGGGAGCTTGAGGTCCTCTGGTGTAACATGAAGGTCTCAGGGTGTGGGTTTAAAGGACTAGTGGGAAAGGAAGATGTTAGAGATTTCAGCTATGATGTGCACTGGGCTTGTATATTCTGATTAGCTTAAATTTGTGTATTAGATTTAAAACCATCAGACATTTAAACTTCGTAATATTTCTGAAAGTTAGAAGCTCCTGACTGATCATTCTCCAGCTCTTTTGCCAAGTGAGTCCTGTTTCTGTTCCCCGTGGACCATGAGAAGTAGGCTCAGGAAACCTGTTTAGTATAAAATTGTGTATGTATCTCTGGGGTTTGTGATCCAGGATTGGGATTCAGAAACTTTGGTACCCAGTGGTACATGTGCTGTGAACACCCAGGTAGAGGAGCTGCACCCAAAAATTGCTGCTTCCCACGTCAGAGGAAACAACCCAAATGTGCCTTTGTCTCCATGTTTCTAGTGTACCAGTCATGATCATACCTAGATAACAAACACAAGAATGAAAAGCATCAGCAGTGTTCTGGAAAGGGCACTTTCTCTGCATCTCCCTTGACAGGTCTTGCTCCTTCCTTAGCAGGAGACACCTAACGGAGGAAGAAGAATCACCAGCTGAACTGACTCTGAGGGAAGAGCTATGCAAAGGGGTATATCTCAGCCTGACTGCCTTGGAGCCCAAGCCATGAACTCCTGATCTCCTGCAGCCACCCCTGCAAGCTTTGTTCTGGGTACAGTTAGTTCCCTCTGTACTCATCCTAGTATTCTAAAGGAGGCAGGGACAGGAACAAGATTGGATTCTCTTGCTGGTTCAACCCAGCCCTAAGGAAACTGTCACTAGGCTTGTTCATCCATGTCTGTGAAGAGGATAAAAGCCCTGCCCCTATTTCCTGCTGGGGGAAGGGTGGGGCACACAAATGGTACTAGATGCCTGCCTTTGGGTTTTATATTTTGTGCTGTATGAAACTGCTCTATATGCATGTCTATTGGATTGAGCACCACACAGTGTCTTGCTCTGTAATGGTGTTCAAGAGATGGAAAGACTAGGTCTTAGGTACTCTTGAAAAACATACCCAAGTGCCTAAGTCACATTGACTTTCAATGAGACTTAGGCCATGTCTACACTACTAGGTCTATAGCAGCACAGTCGTGGTGCCATAGTGATGTCAGCATAACCCGGTGATGTAATTGCAGCCTGAGGTGATGGAAGGGGTTTTTCCATCAATGTAGGAACACGCCTCCTCAAGCAATGGTAGTTAGGCCTGTGACCATGTTCTTCCATCAGCCTAGCTGTGTCTACACTGGGGGTAAGGTTCGCATGGCGATGATGCCAAGTGGTGTGGATTTTTCTTATCCCTGAGCTCCATAGCTATGTTGACTTAACTTTTAAGTGTAGGCCAGGCCTGTGGCTCCTTCAGGCCTAAACACCAGATTTTATGAAGATATTTAGGCATTGTGTAAACCCCACAAGGTGTTTACCTCCATCTTTATGTGCCTAGATACCATTGTAAATATGGCTCTAAGTCACTCGAGAAAAGGGGACTTAGGCTCCCAAGTCACTTAGGTGCTCTTGCAAATTTTATTGCTTAGCTAGTCCGTCCAATAACCCAACTCAGGGGTGCAGGATTGTTCCCTAAAGTTTCTCCATCTCACCATTGCTTTTTCCAGTGTTTGTGTGGTTTCTCACCTTTGTGAAATTATTTCACACCCCCCTGGGGAGACCATTTCACATCCTAGATCTCACTGTTAGGAAGTTTTTCCTAATGTGCAGCGTAAGTTTTCCATTGCTTAGTATCACCTCGTTCCTCCTAGCTTTATTGGCTTTCACTGCCCTAAATTCCCCCCCTCTTGACTACTAGACCTACCATGTTCCCCATTAGTCGTCATAGTCCAGCCAGCCAGATTTAGCTCTTTTAATCTTTCCTCCTAAATTAGTCCTACCAAGTTCTTAACCATTTTTGTCACTCTTCCGTCAATTCCACCCTTTGCTGAAATGCCCAGAAGTGATTCTATGCCAAGTGTAGTCCCTCCAGAGTCCTGGAGAGAGGACTTACCACCTCCCTGCTCTATGATATTATGCCTCTGCAGCCAGGCAATCCCAAACTTAATTGTTTTTTGGTCACTCAGATGCAAGTTTGCAGTACAACAGACTTCACACCTTTGTCCACTCTTGCCCAGAGGTGTCTAAGCATTACTGATTACAGTCTTCTTTCTCTCACTGAACATTGGTTGCTGTTGATTTTTTTCCTTGCTTTATTTCCTGCCCACTGCTCTTAATCTTTCTGAGTCCCTTTATATCATCTCAGTTAGAGTCTTCAGTTCTTTACAATTTAGTATCTTTTATGAATTTCACTAATGTGCTGTTTCCCCTACACCCTTTTTCAGATCCGAGTTTAAAGGTGGGTTTGAAGGAAATTAGACTTGTACACACTTGCATTTTTTTATGACGTATAAATGCCTGAAGTATTTTCTCCTCCCACTCACAAAAATTCCTTCTATCTTTTCCCACCACTAGAAATATCATGAACATCAAGTGTTGTTTGCCATGGCTTTTGCAGAAGGATTCCTTGGATAATTCTTCTTAGCATATGCGCAATGTGCCTCAGGTGGCACATGACCGGGATTCATCACCGAATTTGGTCTGCTGGTTGGATCACTAGCTTCCCTGTCCCAGGGTGGGTACTGACGGGGAGTGCAACAATGTGGACTGAGAGTTTTCTCTGTCTTTCATTGAAAAGGCAGAGAAATGTAATCCTTTTCTCCCAAGTGTGTTACTAAACAAAGCAGTTTTAAACCACTTCACTTCCCATTTCAGCTTCTCAGGTTTAATTTCTTTGGTATATCTAGCCTAATCCTGGTAGTTCTCTAGTCCTCCAGAGAATCTTCCAGAGTAGGTGAGACCTGAATTATATAATGTAATGAAGAAAAAGCAAAATCTACCACACTTTATTTTTCTTGAGGGGTGGAGGGCAACCTTTCAAACCTTCATTGTAACTCGTGGCACAAATAAGGACATCCCCCATCTTTTCCCATTTCCACATAACTTTGAACCATTTCATACTGGTAAGATGGAAACAGTTTGATGCCAGAACTTAAGTTCCAATCAGACTTCACCAGCACAAATATTCACTTGAGAATGTGAGCTCTGAAATTATGTGAACCAGGAATTCCCACCTCCCACTGCATGGTTAGATATTATGGTGATTTGAGTTGACAGTGATGGAGACTATTGAAAGACCAGAGAGAAAGAGGTGTCTTTTACATAAAACAGTAGGGGAACCAAGTGTATTGCCACTTTCACTCTCTGGCATCTTTGGAAGTGTAGAGTAAGTTTGCAGCTGTGTATTACTCCTTCAGGAAAAACCAGACCAGGAGCTGTAAAGAATGTGAGACTTTCCAACTAGGCCAGTAAATAAGTTGCTAAAATGTACAAGGTTAGGGGCCAAAAGGGTCTGCTATGTTAGGCCTAGAGAGAACAGAACCTGCTCTTTAAGCCTTTAACCACAGGGGGGCACCAAAGCATCACATTTCCAGCCATAGCATTCCATTATGCTGCACTCACCAGGTCACTTATGAAGGAGACCATTGGGTTCTCAGCACTGGGAGGTGTGATGGAAGGGGACAGTGTCTTGTGCTGTGCAATCCACACTCTCAATAGACATTTTACTGCTTATTATATCATGTGGGGAGGTAATTGGATTCCAGATAGGAGGACTGTGTAAAATGTGTATCTCCTCTGTCACTAATTACTCCCTACTGGTGATTAGAATTCTTGGCGAAGGGCACATTAAAGATAGATGCTGGCTAAGGATGAAGTGGCTCCATAAACCACAACCAGCACCTGTAATGGCCCAGGCATGGGTTCTTGGCACCTACCATTGTGTGGTTAGTTCCAATCTGTACCCAGTTATTGCTTATTCTTTGTGTTCTGTGCAGCTTTGCCTTGATATAATGAAGCCCACCTTTTATTTGAAGGTGTGATGTCTGCCTTTTGGTAACTTACCCAGTAGGAGAGAAACTAGATTATCCCCATCAAATCTTCTGTAATCAAACCAATGAGTAGAGAGCTACTGTTGGTCAGTAATGTCTGTCATTTGTCAAAGTGACATATGCACTGTCATATTGACATATTTGACATATGCATGTCAAAATCCATGGTTTCCTTTCAAGATACCCCAGTCTCCTGCCCTGTGATTAGTCCTTGTGCACCATCAACCATCAACCTTCAGTGCCATGATTAAAAATCATGAGTCAGAAATCTGGAGGAGGAAAACAAAACCTCATGAGTAGCAAAGAGCAACGCTCTCCATGGAGTAAAACAGCCACTCGATGCAAATGGGTTGCATAGAATCCTCCATTCATAAACATCCGTATATTGCAGGTAGTGGTGCAAGTTCATCCTCTGTGAACTCTGGTGGTGTCTGTGCTACAGAGAAATGTGGCCCAACATGTCTTCCACACGTTAGGTGCTGTGTAAACTGTCTGCACATAACATCTGAAATCAGTGTTTTTCTAGCACTTCTTTCTGCTCAGATTGAATGTTTTCTGCAGAGTTAATGTCTGTGCCCCCCAGAACACACGGTATTACAAGTACAATAAAGAAGTTTTGAAAATAATGTGTTTAAATAGAAAAGTTGTGTGCCAATTCAATCCCAATAAAGGCTAGTGGGTCACTAAGGCGGGGAGCTCTTATTCTGCCCGGTGAGAAAAGCTAAAGCGCCAAGAGCTGGTAAGGCAGAATAAATTGCTGAGCAGTGGTAGCTATTGAGCACGCCTCAAGTGGGAGTTGGAGTGGGGGATGTTTGGATGGAATCTCTGCTCTTTGACCTTGTGAATGAAGTAGGAACCCAGAAAACAACGTAGGTTCCATCTCCCAGACTAGAGGAGAGGCTACAAGAGGCCTGTGTAATAAGACAGGTCTTGCATACCCTGCAGCATGATGGGACCAGATTCCAAAACAGCAATTCCTACATTCTGCTGCAACATTAACTTATCCTGTTGCTATGAAAAACCTTTGTTTCCATTTCCACATGAGCATCTGTACCTCAGCATTGAAAATACTCCTTGTCATAAAACTTATTAATAATTTTCAAGGATTAGTGGGTTTTGGGGGTTTTTTTGTTTTGTTTTTACCCCCTGACTCCTCACCCCAGGTTTTGGCTCCCGGTATGTTGTCCAGACAACCCAACTCAGAACTTCCTTCTCTCCATATGTGTCAGGCAAAGGGATATAGCTTATAGCTGGTTTCTGCAGCTAATTTCCCTGTTTTTCAGGGCTTTGGCAGCTTGGAGAACAGTACAGCGGCTTAGATGACCTGCATTGTCTCCCCTTCTCTCTGGCTGAAAGCTGGCCTGGAGCTCTTGCTCCCCAACCTCCTGCTTCCTAGCTCCATGGAACAATACAGGGAGCATGCCCTGTAATCCAGTTAATACCACTTGTGGAGAGAGCTGCACAGCAAAAGGTCCCAGCAGGGCAGGGTGACCAATGCAAGACAAAATGTCCGGCACCTGGCTGTAGCAAAATAGTGAATCTGTGCCACAATCACTGCAATCCATGACATCCTGGGCGAAAACACCACAGAACTGTAGAAGGCTTTGACTGAGATGAATGGGCAGCCACAACTGTGTAAGCAGTTGTTTCATGTTCTCTCTGGAGAGGCAGGCAGGTGATGATGTGCTGACTTCATGTTTTTTGAGGTTTTCTCCACAAGCATAAGAGCTAGATATAATTGTTTTAATGGAAGGTTGGATTCTGGAGCACAATTCTGCAGCAAGGGGGTGAATGGTGAGACAAACTCTGCTGCTGTGGAAGACTCAAGCCCCTGCTATCAATACTCTGCAGTTATAGAGTGCCTTCCCTCAGAGGATCCCAAAGCACTTTATAAAAAGCCTTGATTTAAGCCTTGCTGCTCTCTTGTGAGGTGGCTCAGAATCCTAAATCCCCAAGACCCTGAGAGACAGAAAAGGGGAAGCAATTGCTCAAGGGCACACTGGTTTATCAGCCCCCAGATCTCTTATACAGTATATATACAGAGACAGTATATAGCAGTAAAAGAACCTAGCCAGGTAGAAAATACAATAGGAGGCCTCGCTACCTTAAAAGCACAGAGACAGTATATAGCAGTATATATACTGTCCAGCATTTGTACAAAAAAACAAGGAAGGATGACACATCTACTGTAGTGGGACAGTCTGCTGAGAGCCTCCCCTGACTAAGGCTTTTCTCAAATCCTTGTCATTTGGCCCATACGGGATGTGTGAATGGCTCCGGTTATTGGTAATGGGGTCCCTGGCTAAGCACGTGAGAATGAGGAGAAGTTACCTTCTAGGGATAATTAGATATTCCTCTGCTGCCTGAGCACCAACACACTCATTACATTACTCATTACTCATTACAGCTGTGCTGCCCTCTGTTTTCCTAAATCTGAAGGTCTTCTCCTTACCTGGTGTTGACTAGTGCTGCCACAGGGAAGGGTTTATTTGGGGCCCTTGCTATGAGTTAGTTGGTTTGTGTTAACTGTGTTCTGTAATAAATGCTAAAGCTTGCCTGAATGGAGTGTGTTTCTGCCTATTGCCCAGATACCTCTTCTTTCACCCGTTTCTTTTATGTGGGGGTGGATGGTGAAAACTGCCTGTTGTCATGGTAGGGTGATTTCATATGTAGAAGTGAAATTCAAGACTGTGCTTTTAAGGTAGCGAAGCCTCCTATTGTATTTTCTACCTGGCTAGGTTCTTTTACTGCACTCATCATGGTGGTGTCTGGGCACCCTCTGGGATATTTACTTGAGATATAAAGCCAGCTCTCCTAAACAGGTTCAGCTGGGTGAGGGCCACTAACCAGTGCAGACAAAAAGGGGTTCACAGTGGGATCTCTGTTACTTGCTGCATTCTATTTCCTAGGCTACATTTTTTGCTTTTTGTTAAATATATTGTTGGGGCAGGGATTTGCCCCTTCCAGTCACTTGGCTTCCCCTCATATGGATATAAAACCTTTAACTTTTAAGATGCTGGTGTACATCCAACCCCATTACGGCTTGGGAATTACCCTGTGATGGCTATTTGGCCTCTCTGAAATGGATTTGATGGGCCTCAGTCCTGTCCAGTCCTGATAGTGTCTAGATCAGAAAAAATACCATCACAATTGGCACTAACGGGCCCCCTCAAAAGTAGTCTTGGCAAAGAGGACCAGGACTGAATGGACCATTATGTAACTGGATGCTTCAGTTGTGATTTGCAGTCTGAATGTTTAGATAAATGGAGACTAAACTCCCCTCTCACCCATAGAAGTCGCCCTTCCAGAACAGCAAAAGTGACTCTCTAAACTGAATCCCTTTTTTTGGACAGACCAGCTCCCTGCACGTATCAGGGTAACTTCTCCCGACATTGCAAACTAAAGACAGACTTACTGCTTTTTACTCCAGTGAGTCCCACAGAATCAGTGCAACTACAGGACTGAGCCTGGATTCTATTCTGACTCATACACCAACAGAATTGTTAACTGTCTTTTGACTGCAGAATCTTTATTGTTGCTGATGGGTGAGATCATGGCCAGAACCAAGCTTGATGCCTGGCTGGCAGTTAGGTAAAGTGTCTTTGCTCATAAACTGGGCACACTGGATATGGACTGACAGAGCCAATAAATAAACATAGACCAAATATATACTGGTTTTTGCAAAGTCACTTTTCAGAATTTAAAGGACTGTTCAGACAGGCTCAAAGTAAGTGGAGGCTAATTTCACCTCTTGATCCCTTATTACTCTGGATCAGACTTCTTTGAATTCTAAGCTATAGTGATGGCTCTTCAACTTCCATCCTCCAGGCTACTTCTACAAGTGACTTTTTTAAAAGTTCTGATTTTTCAGAGTCTAAACATATGAAATCATTTGCAGGATACACAGTGAAGCTGCTCAGTATTTGAACCTGTGCTTTGGAGTGGTGAACAATGAAGATTTGTGGCATCCTCTTTTCTTTTTCTCCATATGTGAAAATAAACTAGATCTGTACCAATGCTTTCTGTGCCAACCCATAAACTACTCTCAGTATTTTCAAAGTAACATCTTATGAATGGAGTGAAGCAGGATTTCTCTCTAAAATTCTGATATCTGTGAATTGGTGAAAGACCTCCATCTGCTATCGATTTATGGATTTGAGTGCTTCACTAGCAGTTAATCTGGTCAATAGTGTAAATAGATGAAGGCAATAGCAATCCTCATTATTCATCCAAAGGGGCCAGTCTCTTCAGATTGTGAGAGTCTCAAGCCTGTTCCCTAGAAATCCTGGCCTTTCTGGTCATGCTTTTCAAGCTCTCTTGCTTTGGTATTCCAGACCTATTTTTAAAAGACTAGCAAACAAAAACAAACGCTGTAGCAGAGAAGCTAAATGAATTCTTTGCATCAGTCTTCACTGAAGAGGGTGTGGGGGAAATCCCCACAGCCAAGCCATTCTTTTTCGGTGACAAATCTGAGGAACTGTCCCAAATTGAGCTGTCAATAGAAGATGTTTTGGAACAAATTGATAAATGTAACAGTAATAAATCACTAAGGCCAGGTGGTATTGACCCAAGAGTTCTGAAGGAGCTCAGATATGAAACTACAAGAACTAACAACTGTGGTATGTGACCTATCGCTTAAACCAGCCTCCGTACTGATGATGGGAGGGTAGCTCACGTAACATCTTTTTTTTTTTTTAAGGCTCCAGAGGTGATCTTGACAATTACAGGCCAGTAAGCTTAATTTCAGTATCAGGCAAATTGGTTGAAACTGTAGTAAAGAACAGAATTATCAGACATCCAGATAAACACAGTATGTTGGGGAAGATGTTGAGACTTTGTAAAGGGAAATCTTGCCTCACCAATTTGTTAGAATTCTTTGAGGGTATCAACAAGCATGTGAACCAGGGTAATCCACTAGATGTAGTATACTTGGACTTTCAGAAAGCCTTTGACAAGGTCCCTCAGGAAAGACTCTTAAGCAAAGTAAGCAGCCATGGGATAAGAGGGAAGGTCCTCTCATGGATCGGTAACTGGTTAAAAGACAGGAAACAAAGGGCTGAAATAGTTAGTTTTCACTATGGAGAAAGGTAAATAGAGGGGACCCCAAGGATCTGTATTGCGACTAGTGCTGTTCAACATATTCGTATATGAACTGGAAAAGGGGGTGAACAGAGGTGGCAAAAATTTGCAGATGATACAGAACTACTCAATATAATTGAGTTCAAAGCTGACTGTGAAGTGTTACAAAGGGATCTTACTAAACTGGGTGACATGGTAACAAAATGGCAGATGAAATTCTATGTTGATAAATGCAAAGTAATGCACACTGGAAAACATAATCCCAACTACACATACAAAATGATGGGGTCTAAATTAGCTGTTATCACTCAAGAAATGGATTGTGGATAGTTCTCTGAAAACATCTCCTCAATGTGCAGCAGCCGTCAATCAAGCTAGCAGAATGTTTAGAGATATTAGGAAAGGGCTAGATCAGTGGTTCCCAAACTTGTTCCGCCGCTTGTGCAGGAAAAGACCCTGGCGGGCTGGGCCGGTTTGTTTACCTGCCGCGTCCGCAGGTTCAGTCAATCGCGGCTCCCAGTGGCCGCGGTTCGCTGCTCCAGGCCAATGCAGTTCTAGCCCTTCACTCCCCACCCCCATCTCCAAAAAAAATATTTTAGAATTTGGAAAGGTAGAGAAAAGGGTAATAAAAATTATTAGGGGTATTTCACACAATTAGAGATTAAAAAGACTGGGACTGTTCATCTTAGAAAAGAGACGACTATGGGGGATTATTTTGGAATCATAAATGCTATGGAAAAAGTCAATAAGGAAGTGTTATTTACTTCTTCACATAGCACAAGAACTAGGGGTCGCCTGATTAAATTAATAGGCAGCAGGTTTAAAATAAACATAAGGAAGTACGTCTTCACACAGCACACAGTCAACCTGTAGAACTTGTTGCCATGGGATGTTGTGAAGGCCAAAAGTATAAATGGGTTAAAAAAAATTAGGTAAGTTCCTGGAGGATAGGTCCATCAATGGCTATTAGCTAAGATGGTCAGGGACACAACCCCATGCTCCAGTGTCCCTAAACTTCCAACTGGCAGAAGCTGGAACTGGATGATGGGTTGGATCACTCAATAAATTGCCTTGTTCTGTTCATTCCCTCTGAAGCACCTGGCATTGGCTATTGTGAGAAGATAGGATACTGGGCTAGATGGACCACTGGTCTGACCCAGTATGACCGTTCTTGTGTTCTAAAACCCCAACGATTTATTTGTATTGCAGTAACACCCAGAGGCCCTACCCCAGACTGAGGCCAAGATCTCAGCAGGATTCTGAGGAGAACTGGACATTTCTATGGATAACAAGAATGTCCAAACTAATAAGTATAAATATTTTTTAAATCAAGAGTTATGAAAACCCTCATGCTTCAAGGCACACAATGATCACTAAGTATTGAGGGTTCAAATTAAAATTCCTTTGGGGACAAATTATCTCATTAACTGCCTCCTGCAAGGTGTCTTGCAGCTTCCTCTGAACTGTCTGGTGCTGGCTGCCATCAGAGTTAGGACACTGACCGAGGAGGGCCACTGGTCTGATTCTGTATGATGAGGTCTATGCTGGGAGCTGGGTACACACATAAAGGACACCATCCCTGCCCCAAACAGTTATTCTGAGAGAAGATTACAGAGGCAGCACTGGAGTTTGAGTCCAGGATCTCCTGTTTATTCTGGCTCCGATATTTACCTCTACTAGCTAAGCCTGAATAAAAGCACTCTCTCATTAATACAAATCATTTTTCACAGGGAAACTAAAATAACAGATTTAAATGCCTGCAGAACTGTCTTCCCAGAGAGACTGTTTCCCCCCCCAAGAGAAACTCATCACTTTCCATGATATATAATCCTCCTCCTGGAAATAGGGTTAGAACCTGGGTCTCTAAACTCTCCATTCAATGCCCCTAAACAATGCTGCTTCTCCATGGGAGCTGCAGTACTCACGTGTTACATTGATGGAGTTCTGTATAAGTACCTTGATGGAGAAAGCTCAGCAAGTCTGGTTCTGAATTTTATTTGTGCGACAGGGAAAAACACCAAATACTGAAGTAAACAACAAAAATCCTTCACCTTTTCTGCCTCCACTAAAGCTACCATAGCAGGGGGCTGCCTGACTAAGTGGCGTGCTCTGCATCTATTTTTGGTGGAAGAGAGGTTTCTTACAGCTGTGGTAGAGGGCGGAATCTATAGTTGCTTCAGATGTGGCCAAAGGAGAACTTGTCATGTAGAAGCAATGCAATGCAGTTCTTTTCCATCACCATGATCTGGAACTGTGTACAGCACGTGACTGCTGATCCATAGAGCCATAGCAAAGGTATGAAAATGGAGCAACACCTTGTGGCTACGACTGAGCTGACACTCGAAGGGAATGGGAAGGGCACATTAGCCATACAATGGAATATGAGTATCAGATCAATTCAATGGGAGGAGAGTTGTTGGTGAAGTGAACAGATAAGTAGCTCCATCTAATTGAAAAACACCTTGTACTAGATTTATGCCAGGTGTGGAATGTTTTCTGGTGGATCCTGATCATGCCCTCAAGGCCCAGCCTGTATATCGTGCAATGTTTCAGAGTAACAGCCGTGTTAGTCTGTCTTTGCAAAAAGAAAAGGAGTACTTGTGGCACCTTAGAGACTAACCAATTTATTTGAGCATGAGCTTTCGTGAGCTACAGCTCACTTCATCGGATGCATACCGTGGAAACTGCAGTAGACATTATATACACACAGAGACCATGAAACAATACCCCCTCCCACCCCACTGTCCTGCTGGTAATAGCTTATCTAAAGTGATCATCAAGTTGGGCCATTTCCAGCACAAATCCAGGTTTTCTCACCCTCTGCCCCCCCCCCCCCCAACTCACTCTCCTGCTGGTAATAGCCCATCCAAAGTGACCACTCTCTTCACAATGTGTATGATAATCAAGGTGGGTCATTTCCAGCATAAATCCAGGTTCTCTCACTCCCTCACCCCCCTCCAAAAACCACACACACAGACTCACTCTCCTGCTGGTAATAGCTTATCAAAAGTGACCACTCTCCCTACAATGTGCATGATAATCAAGGTGGGCCATTTCCAGCACAAATCCAGGTTTTCTCACCCCCCCACCCCCATACACACACAAACTCTCTCTCCTGCTGGTAATAGCTTATCTAAAGTAATCATTAAGTTGGGCCATTTCCAGCACAAATCCAGGTTTTCTCACCCTCCGGCCCCCACACACACAAACTCACTCTCCTGCTGGTAATAGCCCATCCAAAGTGACCACTCTCTTCACAATGTGTATGATAATCAAGGTGGGCCATTTCCTGCACAAATCCAGGTTCTCTCACCCCCTCACCCCCCTCCAAAAACCACACACACAAACTCAATCTCCTGCTGGTAATAGCTCATCCAAAGTGACCACTCTTCCTACAATGTGCATGGTAATCAAGGTGGGTCATTTCCAACACAGATCCAGGCTTTCTCTCCCCCTCCCCCCGGGGAACACACACACACACACATAAACTCACTCTCCTGCTGGCAGTAGCTCATCCAAACTGACCACTCTCCAAGTTTAAATCCAAGTTTAACCAGAACGTCTGGGGGGGGGGGTAGGAGAAAGCAAGGGGAAATAGGCTACCTTGCATGATGACTTAGCCACTCCCAGTCTCTATTTAAGCCTAAATTAATAGTATCCAATTTGCAAATGAATTCCAATTCAGCAGTTTCTCACTGGAGTCTGGATTTGAAGTTTTTTTGTTGTAAGATAGTGACCTTCATGTCGGTGATTGCATGACCAGAGAGACTGAAGTGTTCTCCGACTGGTTTATGAATGTTATAATTCTTGACATCTGATTTGTGTCCATTTATTCTTTTACGTAAAGACTGTCCAGTTTGACCAATGTAAATGGCAGAGGGGCATTGCTGGCACATGATGGCATATATCACATTGGTGGATGTGCAGGTGAACGAGCCTCTGATAGTGTGGCTGATGTTATTAGGCCCTGTGATGGTGTCCCCTGAATAGATATGTGGGCACAGCTGGCAACGGGCTTTGTTGCAAGGATAGGTTCCTGGGCTAGTGGTTCTGTTGTGTGGTATGTGGTTGTTGGTGAGTATTTGCTTCAGGTTGCGGGGCTGTCTGTAGGCAAGGACTGGCCTGTCTCCCAAGATTTGTGAGAGTGTTGGGCCATCCTTCAGGATAGGTTGTAGATCCTTAATAATGCGTTGGAGGGGTTTTAGTTGGGGGCTGAAGGTTGACGGCTAGTGGCGTTCTGTTATTTTCTTTGTTAGGCCTGTCCTGTAGTAGGTGACTTCTGGGAACTCTTATATATAGGGCCTGGAACAATAACTCTGTTCCAGGCCATATACCTCTGACCTGAGTTCCATTCACACTCCCCTTGCCCTCTCTCCTCCACAAATAACATCTGCCTCCATACTCCTTTCATCTCCTCTTCTTCCTCATAGGAGTCTTCATGCCTCCTTCCGTACTGTCCTGTATACTTGGAATGCCCTCTCCAAGCTTGTTCTCTTAATTCTTTCCTATCCCTCCTAAACACTAATTTCTGCCATGAAGCCAGTGAGACGTGAAGGAGGAAAACAAGAAATTTTAAACACAACTGCACCAAGTGACTGGAATCTTACCATTGTCCCCCCTCTTTACTCTCCACCTCTTTTTGCATGTGCGTGGCCCTCACTTGAAAGTACTTGATTTCTTCTCAGTAGAGATTGACCCTGGGCTTTTTTCTATGAGGCACCGAGAGTACTTGTAGGTGTTCGAAAAATATTTAGTAATGCAACAACCCTCTTCTGTTCGGTCTTAGACTAGTCTGGTAGCAGCCCCCATTCTGCTTAGATTTGACTATCTGCATTTGGCCTGTGGCAGACTTGTTTCCTTTGACAATTTTCTTGGCTGAAATAGAACTAATGACTCATGTGAATGCATTCTCCACATTGGAGGCTTCATACCCAACATAACCATCACCCAGAGTAAATAAATGTAGCTGTTGTTAATTGTTAGACTGACCTTTTGGGGACCTATAATAGGAAAAGTCTCTTTTTTAAAAAAAAACCAACTTTTTCCTCTAATCAGTGATCTATAAAAAAATGAGTGAACCAAATTTCAAGACTGCAGCTCAGAAGGGCATTTGAACTATTGAAATCCAATATGAAAGTCTGACCTCTGGGTAACCTCTGATGGAAAGGTCAATACTGTACTGGGATAATAAATGAGCACACAAAATTTTCAGATTCTACTCAGTGAGAACATGGAATTTAATATAGTTTTATTCTGCGTGATATAAGATTAGCCCCATTTTGTAAACACAGAAAGCAAGGCAGAGAGGTTTAAGAGATTTGCCTAAGGTCACAGAGAAAGTTTGTGTCAGAACTGAGGTTAGAACTTGGGAATCTTTGGTTGAAGACCTTTGTTCAGGCCATACATCTATCTAGTACGCATCAAGATAGAGCATCATAAACTGAGACCTCTATTCTCCATGGGCTGCACCTTGTGTGCAGCTGGATAGGCCTCTGGGTTCCCAGGAAATCCCTGTGACAGCCTCCAAGTTGGGCAATGCTTGGACAGCCTAGTCTTATGGATGCTAAGTGGGAGCTGTCATGGTGGTCATGTCCTTACATACTTACATCCTAGCATGAAAATGATTAAAATATTCTAACATCTAATCCTATAAAGTAGCAATGGGCATATCTAAACCACATCACAGTGTGTGCAGGTAAGATGTTACTTTCATATGGATTAACTGATTTCCCCCCAGCCTGGATTCTCTCAGTCTGATCGTCACATATCATTTTAAGAGCTAACCCCATCTCCATCTGCAGCTATTCGTTATCGGCCCCTTTGCCTGTACCACTTCCATTTGTAATTTAAACACCCTAATTTAATAGGTTTGTCTCATTATTTTGATTAATCATATTAACTCATACTAATTAAGAGATGGATTTAGGTAATGACAGAGGTTAATGGAATCAGTTTTCACTTTCCCCTGTTTTTCCAGGGGTGGAGGGAAGAGTCAGGGTAGAAGGGGAAAATAAAAAGAGAGGCTGGAAAGAATGAAAAAGAGAAACTATTGGGGTGAAAATCGCAGTTGGCAATCAGAAATTTCCTGCTAATTGAATGTCTGATTTTATTAATGATGAAATTTATAAAGGTCCTTAAGAAAAGAAAAGAATTTAGCCAGTTCAGCAGTTAAGTGTGAAAATTAACTAACTCTGAGATAAAAGTTAAAAATATCCATTTTCTTTTCTTTTCTTTAAAAAAAAAGAGAGGAAAAAAAGCCTTGTGTTATATTTCATCCTATTAAAGCTTTAGTTTCCTTTGCCTTGCACTGCCAAATGGCTGGGGGCTGTGCAGAGAATAAAATGTCCTGGATGACTATAGAGTTGCAGACCGTAGAGGGTAGGAAGGTAATGCATGGGTCACCAAGTTCAGCCATAGTGCTGATTCTCCCTGACACTACCCCCAATGAGATGTCGATCTAATTGTTTTGGGAAGGTTTAAAGCTATGACACCTACTCTCTGGTTCTGCCTTAACATACCTGTCCCTCTTATACCTAGGAAAACAGACACCCAAACACAGTGTCAGACTCAGTATGAATCCTGCACTGGTGCTGTGCACTGCAGTTCCAGATGAACAAAGACATCAAAGATAAATCCTTTACACACTGGCATCCTTCCAAGACCAGGGTCCTGTGATTATTACTCCTGGGGGTCCAGCAGCACATTGATCTTATTCACTTCTACCCTGTACCTGTGTCATCTTTTATGCCTGTGCAAAGTAAGGGTAAAATGCTACCATTCTGATAGGGGAATGTTTTACACCCATTCTGCCCACATGTAAATGATAACACAAGGGGCAAGTCAGAGGAGAACTCTTATAGCTTCTGCTCTATGCTGCTTTAATTGGCCTGATCACTTGGATACATGTTTGAGTACAAAGCACATTTAGATTTCTCATTGGGGTTTCTTTTCCATGAAGAAAAAAATGTTTCCAGGTGCTCATGTTACTGGGCTCTCCAGACCCAGATTTCCTCATTTGCAGTTCAGCCCTCGCTGTGCCATTATTATATTAGTCATAAAACAAGCAGAGCAAAGCTCCTTAGACCCATTCCTTCATCTTCCCTCCCATTGTCTCAGTAATCTTCACATCCCACAAAGAAATTCACCATGTGGCCTGATGATAATCCAGAGTAAATGAAATGAGTTCACAAGACAAAACACAGCACTTACCCTCCCCAGGCTGGGGGTGGAGTGTTCAATACATAGGTGGGGTAGTCAGTGGGCAGTTAACACTGATTTTACCATCCTGTGAAAAGGAAATGGAGAACACTTCCCTGCTTTCAACAGCTTTCATCCCTTTATAGAACATCCCACAAGAAAGTGAGTTACTGTGTAAATGCTCAAAACACCAAAGTGAGGGTTTAACTCCTCTTGGTGGGAGAGAGAGGAGGGTTTCTATTGAAAGTGATAACTGCCCATTCAGTTCCAGGTATGTAGAAAGTGAAAATAAAGACTTAAAATGCTGAAAAGGCAGCCATTAATTTAAATTAATAAGAACATAAGAACAGTCATACTGGATCAGACCAAAGGTCTATTTAGCCCAGGATCCTGTCTTTTGACAGTGGCCAATGCCAGGTGCTTCAGAGGGAAAGAACAGAGCAGGTGATCATCAAGTGAACCATCCCCTGTTGCCCATTCCCACCTTCTGGCAAACAGAGACTAGGGGCACCATCCCTACCCATCCTGGCTAATAACCATTGATGGACCCATCCTCCATGAATTTATCTAGTTCTTTTTTGAACCCTGTTATAGTCTTGGCCTTCACAACTTCCACTGGCAAAGAGTTCCACAGGTTGATTGTGCGTTGTGTGAAGAAATACTGCCTTTTGTTTGTTTTAATGTACCCTGATATGCAGAACAACATGTTCATATAAAGACAGGTTTCAGAGTAACAGCCGTGTTAGTCTGTATTCATAAAAAGAAAAGGAGTACTTGTG
Organism: Lepidochelys olivacea; assembly: GCF_965140295.1. Taxonomy (NCBI): domain Eukaryota; kingdom Metazoa; phylum Chordata; order Testudines; family Cheloniidae; genus Lepidochelys; species Lepidochelys olivacea. Next base: position 87,685,512 of record NC_140416.1, on the reverse strand, counting down.
GCACCTTAGAGACTAACCAATTTATTTGAGCATAAGCTTTCGTGAGCTACAGCTCACTTCATCGGATGCATACTGTGGAAAATACAGAAGATGTTTTTATACACACAAACCATGAAAAAATGGGTGTTTACCACTACAAAAGGTTTTCTCTCCCCCCACCCCACTCTCCTGCTGGTAATAGCTTATCTAAAGTGATCACTCTCCTTACAATGTGTATGATAATCAAGGTGGGCCATTTCCAGCACAAATCCAGGTTTTCTACCCCGCTCAAGAAACCCACTCTCTTGTTGGTAATAGGTTATGTAAAGTGATCACTCTCCTTACAATGTGTATGATAATCAAGGTGAGCCATTTCTAGCACAAATCCAGGGTCTAACAAGAACGTCTGAGGAACAGTGCGGAAGGGCAGGGGGGGAAGGAATAAACAAGGGGAAATAGGTTACTTTTTATAATGACTCAACCATTCCCAGACTCCATTCAAGCCTAAGTTAATTGTATCCAATTTGCAAATTCCAATTCAGCAGTCTGTCATTGGAGTCTGTTTTCGAAGTTTTTTTGTTGAAGGATAGTCACTTTGAGATCAGAAATCGAGTGACCAGAGAGATTGAAGTGTTCTCTGACTGGTTTTTGAATGTTATAATTCTTGACATCTGATTTGTGTCCATTTATTCTTTTATGTAGAGACTGTCCAGTTTGCCCAATGTACATGGCAGAGGGGCATTGCTGGCACATGATGGCATATATCACATTGATGGATGTGCAGGTGAACGAGCCTTTGATAGTGTGGCTGATGTTATTAGGCCCTGTGATGGTGTCCCCTGAATAGATATGTGGGCACAGTTGGCAACGGGCTTTGTTGCAAGGATAGGTTCCTGGGTTAGTGGTTCTGTTGTGTGGTATGTGGTTGCTGGTGAGTATTCGCTTCAGGTTGGGGGGCTGTCTGTAGGCAAGGACTGGACTGTCTCCCAAGACCTGTGAGAGTGTTGGGTCATCCTTCAGGATAGGTTGTAGACCTTGATAATGCGTTGGAGGGGTTTTAGTTGGGGGCTGAAGGTGATGGCTAGTGGCGTTCTGTTATTTTCTTTGTTAGGCCTGTCCTGTAGTAGGTGACTTCTGGGAACTCTTCTGGCTCTATCAATCTGTTTCTTCACTTCCGCAGGTGGATATTGTAGTTGTAAGAATGCTTGATAGAGATCTTGTAGATGTTTGTCTCTGTCTGAAGGGTTGGAGCAAATGTGGTTGTATCGCAGAGCTTGGTTGTAGACAATGGATCGTGTGGTGTGGTCAGGGTGAAAGCTGGAGGCATGTAGGTAGGAATAGCGGTCAGTAGGTTTCCGGTATAGGGTGGTGTTTATGTGACCATTGTTTATTAGCACTGTAGTGTTCAGGAAGTGGATCTCTTGTGTAGAATAGACCAGGCTGAGGTTGATGGTGGGATCAAAATTGTTGAAATCATGGTGGAATTCCTCAAGGGCTTCTTTTCCATGGGTCCAGATGATGAAGATGTCATTAATATAGCGCAAGTAGAGTAGGGGCGTTAGGGGACGAGAGCTGAGGAAGGGTTGTTCTAAGTCAGCCATAAAAATGTTGGCATACTGTGGGGCCATGCGGGTACCCATAGCAGTGCCGCTGATTTGAAGGTATACATTGTCCCCAAATGTAAAATAGTTACAAAGTCACAAAGTCCAGCCACCAGGTTAGCCATGAAAGAATAAATGGACACAAATCAGATGTCAAGAATTATAACATTCAAAAACCAGTCGGAGAACACTTCAATCTCTCTGGTCACTCGATTTCTGATCTCAAAGTGACTATCCTTCAACAAAAAAACTTCGAAAACAGACTCCAATGACAGACTGCTGAATTGGAATTAATTTGCAAATTAGATACAATTAACTTAGGCTTGAATAGAGACTGGGAATGGTTGAGTCATTATAAAAAGTAACCTATTTCCCCTTGTTTATTCCTTTCCCCCCTCCCCCCCAGACTGTTCCTCAGACGTTCTTGTTAGACCCTGGATTTGTGCTGGAAATGGCCCACCTTGATCATCATACACATTGTAAGGAGAAAGAAAAGGAGTACTTGTGGCACCTTAGAGACTAACCAATTTATTTGAGCATAAGCTTTCGTGAGCTACAGCATCCGATGAAGTGAGCTGTAGCTCACGAAAGCTTATGCTCAAATAAATTGGTTAGTCTCTAAGGTGCCACAAGTACTCCTTTTCTTTTTGCAAATACAGACTAACACGGCTGTTACTCTGAAACCTGTCATTGTAAGGAGACTGATCACTTTACATAAGCTATTACCAACAGGAGAGTGGGTTTGTTGGGGGGGTGGGGAGAAAACCTGGATTTGTGCTGGAAATGGCCCACCTTGATTATCATACACATTGTAAGGAGAGTGATCACTTTAGATAAGCTATTACCAGCAGGAGAGTGGGGGGGGGGGGAAGAGAAAACCTTTTGTAGTGATAAACACCCATTTTTTCATGGTTTGTGTGTATAAAAACATCTTCTATATTTTCCACAGTATGCATCCGATGAAGTGAGTCGTAGCTCATGAAAGCTTATGCTCAAATAAATTGGTTAGTCTCTAAGGTGCCACAAGTACTCCTTTTATGTTCATATAAAAACTTTTAACATCCAAATCATAGAATCATAGAATATCAGGGTTGGAAGGGACCTCAAGAGGTCATCTAGTCCAACCCCCTGCTCAAAGCAGGACCGATCCCCAATTAAATCACAAAGTTGCTTTGTTAACAAATACGTAATTTATCCTGAAGTATCTAAATGTACTTTACAAATCTTTCTCAAGAAGGACTTCACCCACCAGTGAAATTTATTTTTATTCTTTCTTAGGCATTATGATACTACAAATTAATAAGAGCCCCAATAATGAACCAGAACTCCATTGTGCTAGGGAAAAAGAAAAGGAGTACTTGTGGCACCTTAGAGACTAACCAATTTATTAGAGCATAAGCAGATGTTCTGGTTTAACTTGGATTTAAACTTGAAGAGTGGTCAGTTTGGATGAGCTATTACCAGCAGGAGAGTGAGTTTGTGTGTGTATGGGGGTGGGGGGGATGTGAGAAAACCTGGATTTGTGCAGGAAATAGCCCAACTTGATTGTCATGCACATTGTGTAAAGAGTTGTCACTTTGGATGGGCTATCACCAGCAGGAGAGTGAATTTGTGTGGGGGGGTGGAGGGTGAGAAAACCTGGATTTGTGCTGGAAATGGCCCACCTGATGATCACTTTAGATAAGCTATTACCAGCAGGACAGTGGGGTGGGAGGAGGTATTGTTTCATATTCTCTGTGTATATATAAAGTCTGCTGCAGTTTCCACGATATGCATCTGATGAAGTGAGCTGTAGCTCACGAAAGCTTATGCTCTAATAAATTGGTTAGTCTCTAAGGTGCCACAAGTACTCCTTTTCTTTTTGCGAATACAGACTAACATGGCTGTTACTCTGAAAATTGTGCTAGGGAGTGTACAAACATTGAACCAAAAGTTAACCACCTGTGGGATGGAAGGTGTGTGGAGTAGCTGTTGTTGTGTGTGGTGTCTGCAGAGGCTAGAAGGTGACTCTCTATGTTGGAATGCAGGGCTCTGTGATTACTATACTCTCTCTTAACTATAACAGCTGGACTTTGAAACTTACTTCCAAATAGTCATTGAGGAGCATGGTGAACATGTATGATGAAATATTTGTAAAAGTTTTTCATGAAGAAAATTAACCAATTAAAAAAAATGACCAGCTCTAGTTATTATATTTGTGTTTGAAGTAATAATATAGAATTACAAGTTGACAGACAAGGGCACCCTTTGGCTTATTGTAGCTATCAACCTTGGTTACTGCAGTGCATTCACACACCTTCAACAATTTTCTTTGGCTGAAAATTATTAAACTGATGATCTCAAATGAGTTTAATTTCTCCAGCCTGGAAGCCTCATACCTAATTTAACTGCCACACAGAAGAAATTTTAATATAAATTTTGTAAATTGTTTGATTACTTTCTAGTGAAGCTATGATTGAAATATTGAACTTTGAATTTGAGATTTTTCTGTCATCAGCAATTCAGAATAAATGAGTGAACAAAATTTCAACATTGTAGTTCAGAGGCACCAGAACAGGTGAAATCTGATAAAGACTAATGACCTTTTTGTGACCTCTGGTGGAAAAGTCAAAGGCCAACTTTCTCCTGTACTCCGTGGTTTATAACAAATAAGCGTACCACATTTCAAGATTATAGTTCAGTGGGAACCTGGAAATTAATTGTCAGACAATCCCCTTGTAACAAGTATCTGCATTGTATTAGATGTTAACTAAAATCATTATAGTGCCTTCCATGTCTCTTGTGTTTAAAAGCTTGCATAACTTAAGCATAAGTGAACTTGGATTCAGTTCCTGTGCAAACTTTAGAGTCAACTTGAACTGAGAATGAGGAACTGAAAGAATCAATTGATATCACCAGCCTAGTATCTCTTTCTTGCATACAGAGAATTAAGGCATCCAAGGCTTGTGGTTGAGAAGAATGTCCAGATTTGGGAGATGGAGAATTTTAGGAATGTAAGGTTCATGAACTTGAGGAATAGGCAAGCAGGTAAAGTCTAGACACAGACTGAGAAAGTAAAGGGACATGATGAAACTCTTAAGCTGGGAATTGGAACATGGGCTGGGATGTTCTCTGATTTGGTTTAAGGAAACAAAAGCCCCAGTCCTGAAAGGAGAACTACCAAGGCAGACCCCTGTGCCTGCGTGGAGTTCCATGACTCAGTGTTGCCAGCCTTCATGACTTGATCACAAATGTCATTATATTTGGTCTTTTTGTTAAAGTGGTAGCCCCTAGAGTCATGAGATTTTCAAGTAGTAACTCTTTTTAAATGAAAGTTTCTAGCCACCATAGTTGTGGAGAAAAGCTTGACAATGCAAACCTTAAAGGCTCAAAAATCAGAAGGCAAATTAAGTTTCAAAATGTATTTTTTTAAAATCTCATGATTTTGAAGCTGATCTTATAATTGTTTGAAGCCTGACTCATGAATTTTGAAAGCCTGAGGGTTGCAAGACTGCCACTGACTCCAGTCAGGATTCTCATGGGCAGATAGGTCCACCCACACAGTTCTCCTTGCAGGATTAGGAACTAAGAGTTGATCCTTTCCTGAGACTCGGAGACTGGAACTATTGGAACAGTATATGTGTCAGTTGGGGGTGCTTGATAACTGCACAAGTCCTGGGATATTCAAAGGTAAAGCAGCTTCATCTGGATATTCATGGCTCATTATTTTTACTTTTAATGCCAGTTACTAGAACTCAAGTCTGAGGTCCAGCATTCCATGGAGTTGTTTGCTTTTGTTAGCAAATGATTTGAGTGTACAATCTAAAATATGTGCATTATCAGGAAATCCTAAGTGGGGGAGAAATTGGTTATAATTCTAACCACTAAGTGAAAATAGATAAAGATAGAGAAAAGTGTAAGCAGGGTCTGAATGAGTTTTCCCCTGACAGCTAACTGGGAAGGGGAGAGATTTCAGGAGCAAACTGTATTTACATAAACACACCTACTCTGCCAAGATATCCAGCAGACAGAGTTGTGTTGCTCAAAGTGATCAACTTTGGCTGGTGTTGGGTTACAAATCACTTTAGTACTGAATGCAGGGGTAGTCAAATGTTGTTATCAATGTTGTCTTTATTGCATGAATAAAGGGGAGTAGAGCTGTGCTTAACCTGTCCCCAATGACAGAGTCGCCCTCAGCTGAAAGGACCTTGTTAAGCCAGGGGCTTGAATGCCAGACCCCTCTAGAAGTCAGAGGGATGGAGACAGGTGTCCTAGCCAGGAGGTGTGGACTCTCCCTAAGGGTCCCTGGTCTGGTTTAACCTGTTTCTCCCAGTGGGGCGGACTGAGCAGATGGTGGGACAGCCAGTGGAGAGGAACAAGAGGCTGACAGGGCAGCCAGTGGAGCGAAACGTTGGCTGGGGTGGGGGCAGCCAAAGCAAGTGCTTAGATTGTGGAACAAGCAAGATGTCTTCTTCCCCAAGTGGGAGGTGAACTTATACAGATGCATCTCTGAACTCTGGGTCCTCACTGACCAAGGCCAATCACTGTGAGTGGGGTATGGTAAGGGAGCAGAGAGGGGCACAGAAAAGGAACTTTTGTTTGTAGAACTCAAGAACATGAGGCACAAAGCACTGCCCCACGCACTCTGGCGTGGGTGTTCTGCTCACAGCTTTGCGATTATGAATCCTGCTCGTGGCATTTTCCCTAATTAATGTCGGGTGACTTCCCTCCTTTCATTAAAAGTTGCTTTTCTACACTCAGACTCTGTGCTTGCGAGAGGGGAAGTATTGCCTTTCAGAGTCGTCTGGGGCAGTGTGTAATTTTCCCAGGTTACTGGGTGGGGGCTCAAGCAGGCTCTGTGATATGTTGTTGAAAAGGAACCCGTAGATATTAAACCCGACTCTGGTTGCTGCTGGCTCCACCTAGCAGAAGGGTTACAAAAGCAATGATAAAACAACAAAATTTTCCAATTTATCCTGATTTTTATATTGGTGTAAAATCAATGGACTTACTCCTGGGGTTTACAAGTGTGAGATTAGAATTTGGCCCTGTGTGTGTTTTTTCTAACATGTATGTGAGTATTCACATATCTGTGTGTGCACACTGTATATCTTTGTCCATGCATATGCATATATATATATTTCCCAGCAGCAGACTGCATCATTCACTCCCAAACCCAGCATGCATTCATTTTCATAACTTTTTGTTCCATTACAATATTAATGGGACTATCAATGGGAGAGGACAAGGGAAGCATTTTTAATGTTTATCTGACAGTTGCAAATTTCACTTGAGGTTGTTTACTGAAATCTGATTGTTGGCAAAGAGGACTAGGAGAGGCAGCAAGATGAATGGGATCACAGGAAGCAGAGATGTATTTATGGGCCTTCCCAACACCCTCTAAGAGTAATAAAAAGTCCTATCTTATCCCTCCTCTAGGAAGTCTTAAAAAGTTTTAAACAGTGAGAAATGAGGCATTGTTTTAATTAACTTTCATCTAATCCAGGTGGCCAGTTCGAAGTGAATCATGTTGCATTTATATCTCTGTCAATTACAAATTAGATGGAGACCTCTGTGGACATGTTCACTCCCTCCTTCCTTTTTTCCCCTCTTGTACTTTGTGCAGGAGAAAAGTGAGCAATAAAGTCTGTCCCCTTCTCGGTGATCTTGCCATATAATGACATCCTGGGTACCACATTACTGTCATGGCTACCACTCTTCTGCCCTTCAACTATAGGGCAGGAGTGATTGATTGGAGGCAGGTGTCATTTAGAGCAGGAAGGGGTGAAAGCATTATTTTGGCAATTTTGTGAACCTCAAGCAATCCAAAATAATGAGTCAGGACCAAAAAAATCAATAGTTTAAAAATCATGACATTTTTAAAAACAAATTTGGGGTTCTGTTTATTTGCCTTCTGGTTTTTTGAGCCTTCATGCTTCACGTTTTCAAGCTTTTCTCTGCAAATAGGAGGAATAGAAACAATTTTTTAAATGAAAGCTGAGATTTTCACATTATCCCATGACTCCAGGAGCTGGGGCTTTAAAAAGAGACCCAAATATTGAGAGATTAATGATAAAATGGCAGAAATTGGCAATCCTGCATTTGCCTAATTTTGAACATCCAGTTGTTCAAAAACTCCACTTGAATGCAACTGTTATTGGCCTCATGTTCCATAGAGGAAACACTATGAAAAGAGGGAGAGAGGAAATGTTCTAGATGGTACATCTGAGGGAAGGGAACAGAAGGAGACTCCGCCGATTGGAAGGCATGATATGCACTGTCCTAGGGATGGGGGTTCCACCACCACCGCTCCCAAGAGAAGGAGGTGGGTGGTGGTGGTCAGGGATCCTCTCCTCAGGGGGACTGAGTCATCTATCTGCCGCCCCAACTGAGAAAACCGAGAAGTCTGCTGCTTGCCAGGAGCTAGGATTCACGATGTGATGAAGAGACTGCCGAGACTCATCAAGCCCTCGGATTGCTACCCCTTCCTGCTTCTCCACGTGGGCACCAATGATACTGCCAAGAATGACCTTGAGCAGATCACTGCAGACTATGTGGCTCTGGGAAGAAGGATAAAGGAGTTTGAGGCACAAGTGGTGTTCTTGTCCATCCTCCCCGCGGAAGGAAAAGGCCTGGGTAGAGACCGTCGAATTGTGGAAGTCAATGAATGGCTACGCAGGTGGTGTTGGAGAGAAGGCTTTGGATTCATAGAATCATAGAATATCAGGGTTGGAAGGGACCTCAGGAGGTCATCTAGTCCAACCCCGATTCTTTGACCATGGGATGGTGTTCCAAGAAGGAGGAGTGCTAGGCAGAGACGGGCTCTACCTAACGAAGAGAGGGAAGAGCATCTTTGCAAGCAGGCTGGCTAACCTAGTGAGGAGGGCTTTAAACTAGGTTCACCGGGGGAAGGAGACCAAAGCACTGAGGTAACTGGGGACGTGGGATACCGGGAGGAAGCACGAGCAGGAGAGTGCGAGAGGGGAGGGCTCCTGCCTCATACTAAGAAAGCAGGACAAACAGCAAGTTATCTCAAGTGCCTATACACAAATGCAAGAAGCCTGGAAAACAAGCAGGGAGAACTGGAAGTCCTGGCACAGTCAAGGAATTATGATGTGACTGGAATAACAGAGACTTGGTGGGATAACTCACATGACTGGAGTACTGTCCTGGATGAATATAAACTGTTCAGGAAGGACAGGCAGGGCAGAAAAGGTGGGGAAGTTGCACTGTATGTAAGAGAGCAGTATGACTGCTCATAGCTCCAGTATGAAACTGCAGAAAAACCTGAGAGTCTCTGGATTAAGTTTAGAAGTGTGAGCAACAAGGGTGATGTCATGGTGGGAGTCTGCTGTAGACCAATCGGACCAGGGGGATGAGGTGGACGAGGCTTTCTTCCGGCAACTAACGGAAGTTACTAGATCGCAGGCCCTGGGTTTTACAGGAGACTTCAATCACCCTGATATCTGCTGGGAGAGCAATAAAGTGGTGCACAGACAATCCAGGAAGTTTTTGGAAAGTGTAGGGGACAATTTCCTGGTGCAAGTGCCGGAGGAATCAACTAGGGGCAGAGCTCTTCTTCACCTGCTGCTCACAAACCGGGAAGAATTAGTAGGGGAAGCAAAAGTGGATGGGAACCCAGGAGGCAGTGACCATGAGATGGGCGAGCTCAGGATCCTGACACAAGGAAGAAAGGAAAGCAGCAGAATACGGACCCTGGACTTCAGAAAAGCAGACTTTGACAACCTTAGGGAACTGATGGGCAGGATACCCTGGGAGAATAACATGAGGGGGAAGGGAGTCCAGGAGAGCTGGCTGTATTTTAAAGAATCCTTATTGAGGTTACAGGGAAAAACCATCCCGATGTGTAGAAAGAATAGTAAATATGGCAGGCTTAACAGTGAAATCCTTGCTTAACAGTGAAATCCTTGCTGATCTTAAACACAAAAAAGAAGCTTACAAGAAGTGGAAGATTGGACAAATGACCAGGGAAGAGTATAAAAATATTGCTCGGGCATGCAGGAGTGAAATCAGGAAGGTCAAATCACACCTGGAGATGCAGCTAGCAAGAGATGTTAAGAGTAACAAGAAGGGTTTCTTCAAGTATGTAAGCAACAAGAAGAAAGTCAAGGAAAGTGTGGGCTCCTTACTGAATGAGAGAGGCAACCTAGTGACAGAGAATGTGGAAAAAGCTAACGTACTCAATGCTTTTTTTGCCTCTGTCTTCACAAACAAGGTCAGCTCCCAGACTACTGCACTGGGCAGCACAGCATGGGGAGGGGATAACCAGCCCTTTGTGAAGAAAGAAGTGGTTCGGGACTATTTAGAAAAGCTGGACGAGCACAAGTCCATGGGGCCGGATGTGCTGCATCTGAGAGTGCTAAAGGAATTGGCGGATGTGATTGCAGAGCCATTGGCCATTATCTTTGAAAACTCATGGCGATCGGGGGAGGTCCCGGACGACTGGAAAAAGGCTAATGTAGTGCCCATCTTTAAAAAAGGGAAGAAGGAGGATCCTGGGAACTACAGGACAGTCAGCCTCACCTCAGTCCCTGGAAAAATCATGGAACAGGTCCTCAAAGAATCAATTCTGAAGCACTTAGGGGAGAGGAAAGTGATCAGGAACAGTCAGCATGGATTCACCAAGGGCAAATCATGCCTGACTAAGCTAATTGCCTTCTATGACGAGATAACTGGCTCTGTGGATGACAGGAAAGCAGTGGACATGTTGTTCCTTGACTTTAGCAAAGCTTTTGACACGATCTCCCACAGTATTCTTGACAGCAAGTTAAGGAAGTATGGGCTGGATGAATGGACTATAAAGTGGATAGAAAGCTGGCTAGATTGTCAGGCTCAACGGGCAGTGATCAATGGCTCCATGTCTAGTTGGCAGCCGGTATCTAGCGGAGTGCCCCAAGGGTCGGTCCTGGGGCCAGTTTTGTTCAATATCTTCATTAATGATCTGGAGGATGGTTTGGATTGCACCCTCAGCAAGTTTGCGGATGACACTAAACTGGGAGAAGAGGTAGATACGCTGGAGGGTAGGGATAGGATACAGAGGGACCTAGACAAATTGGAGGATTGGGCCAAAAGAAATCTGATGAGGTTCAACAAAGACAAGTGCAGAGTCCTGCACTTAGGACAGAAGAGTCCCGTGCACCACTACAGACTAGGGACTGAATGGCTAGGCAGCAGTTCTTCAGAAAAGGACCTAGGGGTTACAGTGGATGAGAAGCTGGTTATGAGTCAACAGTCTGCCCTTGTTGCCAAGAAGGCCAATGGCATTTTGAGATGTATACGTAGGGGCATTGCCAGCAGATCAAGGGACATGATTGTTCCTCTCTATTCGACATTGGTGAGGCCTCATTTGGAGTACTGTGTCCAGTTTTGGGTCCCACACTACAAGAAGGATGTGGAGAAATTGGAGAGAGTCCAGCGAAGGGCAACAAAAATGATTAGGGGACTGGAACACATGACTTATGAGGAGAGGCTGAGGGAACTGGGATTGTTTAGTCTACGGAAGAGAAGAATGAGGGGGGATGTGATAGCTGCTTTCAACTACCTGAAAGGGGGTTCCAAAGAGGATGGATCTATACTGTTCTCAGTGGTAGCAGATGACAGAACGAGGAGTAATTTTCTCAAGTTGCAGTGGGGGATGTTTAGGTTGGATATTAGGAAAAACTTTTTCACTAGGAGGGTGGTGAAACAGTGGAATCCGTTACCTAGGAAGGTGGTGGAATCTCCTTCCTTAGAAGTTTTTAAAGTCAGGCTTGACAAAGTCCTGGCTGGGATGATTTAGTTGGGGATTGGTCCTGCTTTGAGCAGGGGGTTGGACTAGATGACCTTCTGAGGTCCCTTCCAACCCTGATATTCTATGATTCCATGATAAGCTCTAATGACAGTCTATTTGTTGTCTATAGAGTATCTATTTGTATCTGACCCATTTGAGGGGGTTATTCTCTCTCTCATACCTAATTCAGCTGTACTGTAACCAGAAAAACATGTTTTTTTACAAAAATAAATTAAATCATCCTCTAAATAATTTTTTTTATTTAGAATGGGGGAGGGGAATGGTTGGTAACTTGACCTAGATTTGTGAATCCAAAAATTAGCTTGGAATATTCACAATCCTCTGACTTTATTTGGTCAGCTGATGAGGCCTCAGATTCCTTTTGTTATTCTGCCCCCAACCCAACTCTTCTGAGTAACACGTTTTGTTCTGGTCTCTCACATTTAAAAAGAATATAGCAGAAATAGAGGGGATTCAGAGAGGGGTAATGAGTAGAGCTGTTTGGAAAATAGCCTTTCTTCCTATAAAATATTAAGGCAAAAGGAAAAAAAACATGTCTAAAGTTTCCATGGAAAAGTTCAACTTTTCAGCAAAAATTTGAAAACTGAAATATTTTCACCCAAAACTGAACTAATTTATTTCAGAAATGTTGCGATGGTGCCTCATGGGAACTTATAGTTCAGACGGCTCATGCGTCCATTCAGGCCAGGTTCCCTGGTTGGACTACATCTGGTCACCCTTCATAAAGTTCAGGAAGGCAGTTGCATCATGAGTATTCTGGCTGGGCTGCGTAATAGGAGATGTAGTCTGGCTGGAGAGCCTGGGCCATTGAGTACAGTGGGACATGAGGAAATCAAACAACTCCTCCCAAGAGATACTGCATGAGGATTTTATTTTATTTTTTATGATACTTCAATATTTTATGCAGAAAATGGACACTTACTGGAAAAAAAATAATTGTCTTGAAAATCCAATCTACTATTTGAAAAGAACAGTTTCAACAGAAAATTTTCATACAGTCCTATTGACAAGACTGATTAGATCATGGAAAAATTATCATAAGAAGAGAAACTGTAAAGATTGGGATTGTTTACCTTTGAAACAAGGAATAAAAGGGAACCTGATAAAAGCATATAAAATAATGAATGATCTAGAGAAGCTACATCAGAAACTTTTATTCTTCCTATCTCAAAATACAAAAACAAGGGGAAATTCAATGAAATTGAGAGCTGGCAGATTCAAAACTGGTGAAAGGGAATATTTTTTTTTTCAAATCATACATCCTGTGGAACTCATCGCCACAAGAGATCACTGAGGCCAAGAGTTCAGCAGGATTCAAAAAGGACTGGAGATCTATATGGATAACAAGAATATCCAGAGTTTGTTATAATAAATATTTTTTAAAACAGAGGAGTTTTGGAGGGGATATTAATGTTCATGTATCAGGATATAAGCCATCCTCTATCTATGAGGGTTGGAGAGAATTTTCCTTGGGGTTATGCTATCCCATATTTGCCCACTGCAGGATTTGTTTCAGCTTTCTGAGTCAGTTGATACTGATCAGTGTTGGAAACATGATACTGACCTAGGTGGACCAGTGGTCTGATTCAGTTTTGCTGTCTCTATGTAATGGATGGAGATCGCTTCCCCCTGAGATATGCTAATGTTCAGAGAAGTTGTGTGCACAGGGAGTAGTAAGAGAACAGGATCATGCCTCAAAATGGGCATGAAAGGAGGGTGTGCAAACTTGTGCATTGAGGGAAGGGAAGGAAGGATAAAAATGCAAACCAAAATGAATATACATGGACAAGATACTGAGAGCTGTCCCTGGGACATTTTCCAGGAGGACACTATAGGGGACCTCATGGAAAATGAGGTTCTTTGCTTTGATTGATTGATAGCCCCCTATCTTCTGTTCTGCTTCTGGCCATGCATCTTTAGATTTGAGCTGGTATGTTGTGTTAGCACCAAAATTCCCTGTGAGAGAGAGATGCAAGAGTGACTTTCATAGGCAATGTGTGGGGGAGAGGCTGGAATGTTGGAGGTCCCTACAGTGGAACATAATGATGAGGGGTTTGGACAGTCAACCAGGGAACCATATATTAATCTGTTAGACCCATAGATGCCCCTTCTGGACTACCAGCATGTGGGTGTGACCTTTTTCTGTGGGGACTTCCCACTCCAGAACAGAGTCTTTCCCTTTTGATCCCCTCCTTCTGACTTCTTTGAGTTGGGCAGAGATGCACGGAGTGAGTGTGTATGGGCATGCACATAGTCTAGCTGAAAGAATCTGTTACAAAAAGAGATTCCACTTCATTATTGCTGGTGCGGAGGACCCCTGAGAGAGAGAGAGAGAGACATCAGTGGATTCAACGCATCACTGCCTGGTAACTCCACTTCACCGTTTGTCAATTACCAGGACTAATTTCTATTCAGCATTAGGTTTAGGTTAATTACAGTCAGGTTCCTTTCAATACTTAGGTTAATCACAGTTGGATGTTTCCTGTGGTCACCCACCGATCCCCCTGGGGGTCCACTGTAGGCTTTGTTTGCTGCTTGCATCCTCTGAATTCAGGCTGGGACTGAGGCAAGATGGGTCAATGCTTTATTAAAAAGCAGAGGGAGCACCTGCTACCCTGTAGATATTTTCATCATCTAAGCCTTCACTAAAGCTTTTAACCAAAGAATTGTGACCTGAGGTGCCTGAACGCAAGGGAGTCGCCATGTCCTTTATAAAGCTTGTAACACAGGCTTGGATGTTCGCATATACCTGTGCTCCTTGTGGAACTGTTCCCATGCAAGGTCAATCTTGGGGGACCTGCAAAGCCCAGAATTTCTGATTCAGGAGACCTATACATGCAAAGAAGACTCTCCGCTTTCAGTTAAAATGTATGTTTTTAGCCTTTTATGTTATGGGAATAATCTCAAATCTAAACTGATTGCCAGTGTTGAGAGTTTCACTAATTTATCCTCAAGATCACAGGTAATTCACTGTTTTTACACACCTCTCCCTTGCAGCCTGTCAGGCTGGCCTCTGAGATTTTTATATCCCACAAACATGGGTCACTCAATTTTTTGGAGTTTGGGGTATGGTGGCTTAAAACAAGTTACAACTGCGAGGGTGGCTTCACTCAGGCTGGCTCTAGCCCACTGTGTTCTGTATCCTAGATAGTTGCCTGTGGCTGAGCTGGTTCCTGTGCAGGGGAACTAGTCCAGCCTCTGGTCACAAAAGATGGACAGCTCAAGAGTGTGAGAGGCAGCGTGGTGTATGGGGTGAAGTATGTGACTGAAAGCAAGGGACTCCTGTGTTCTAATGACTCCATCTGTAGCATGGCCAGGCTACTTATTCTCTGCCTTAGCTTCCCCGCACCCCACGGGGATCACACTGACTACCTCACTAGGGGGTGGTGCTGACTAGGGGGTGGATCAGTTTATATTTGTAAGGTGTTACTATATCTGAGCTAACATTCACCAGAATGCACCCAAAACCTTCTGCTGGATCGGGGTGGGCAAACCCTTTGGCCCAAGGGCCACATCTGGGTGGGGATTTTGTATGCAGGGCCATGCATGTAGGGATGGGGCAGGGGTTGGGATGTGGGAGGGGGTGCGGGGTGCAGGAGGGGGCTCAAAGCAGGAGGTTGGGATGTAGGAGGGGTGCGGCAGGGGGCTTAGGGCAGGTGGTTGGGGTGCAGGAGGGATACAGGAGGGGTGTGGCATGGGGCTCAGGGCAGGAGGTTGGGGTGCAGGAGGGGTGCGGCAGGGGGCTCAGGGCAGGGGGTTGGGGTGTGGCAGGGGGCTCAAGGCAGGGGGTTGGAGTGTAGGGTGCAGGAGGGGTTCGGGGAGCGGGCTCCGGCCTGGCACTGCTTACCTTGAGTGGCTCCGGGGTGGCAGTGGCGCGCAGCAGGCCTAAGGCAGGCTCCCTGCCTGCCTGCCCTGGGCCTGCGCCACTCCCAGAAGTGGTCAGCATGTCTGGCCGTGGCTCCTGGGGGTGGGGTGAGGCAGGTGGCTCTGCTGCACGCTGCCCTCACCTGCGGGTACCACCCCCGAAGCTCCCATTGGCCGTGATTCCCTATTCCCGGCCAATAGGAGCTGTGGGGAGCAGTGCCTGCAGGTCAGGGCAGTGCACAGAGCCCTCTGCCCCCACCCTCCCCCAGGGGCCACAGGAACGTGGTGCCAGCCACTTCTGGGAGCGGCGTGGGGCCAGGGCAGGCAGGGAGCCTGCCTTAGCCCCGCTGTGCCATGGGCTGGCAATCCTGCAGGCCAGATTGAAAGCCCTGATGGGCCATAGTTTGCCCTCACCTGTGGTGGATGGAGCTTGGCAGCCCCCAGCTGTCCTTTGGAAAAAGTCTAAGTGTTGCCACCTATGTGGACAGCCCAGCACTTGTCCTGGAGCACAGGAGGTGGCAGGCAAGCTGAAGATTTTCCTCCCCCTCTACTCAAAACAAGGTCTTTTAAGTAGGAGGGACAAAGAATTGCCTTTCTGAGTCTCCCCCCAGTTGTAAATCTGCTCCCATGTGTAGTAGGGTGTTATTCTACTGGTTATTCTGCATATTGCCCTGGAAGCTTGTTTCACAGGATCACCGCAAAATCAAAGGGAAGGGGAATTGGTGCCCTTGCCGACCCACCAAGAGATGAAATTCCAACACTGGTCACCTGTACTGAAAATGTACTCTGAGCCAAAATGGTACCATCCAAGTTACCAGCTGGAGCTGTAAAGGGCAGAGGAGTCATTTTCCGGTTGTATCACATCTCTTATAAGGATGTCCTTCATGACAGGATGCATCACAGCAATCTGGTAAAATGCATAGTGATAATTAGCATGTTTAGGGCAGCCTTAATCAGAGGTTCATACAGCACATTGCCAACATTAATAATGTAACTTCACAACATACCCTGGAGATAGGCAGGTGTTATACCCAGTTTACAGATGGGGAAATCAGGGCATAAAGATTAAGTGACTGGCCTAAGATTGCAGATAAAGTCAGGGGCAGAACTTGAGCTAGAACCTCAGGAGTCCTGATTGCGAATCATGTATGCTAACCACTAGACCACATTGCCCATAAAGATATGAGAGAGGAGAAGTGCTGAACAACAGCTTGATAATGCTACTTCATGACAAAAAAATCTCTGAGTCATGCCCATTGGAATCGGAGTGCTGGTCTGGGATGGGATCCAACAGCATCCTTATGTTCCACTGCTCCCTTCTCTCCCTTGCAGTCATTGCATATAAGGCTCGAGGTTTGTTAGATGTCCCAAGTTAAGCAAGGTCAGAGCTAGTTTATACTTAGTTGGAAGCCCCCTCCAGAAAACCCAGAGTCCTGTTGCAATGGTACTGGTGTTTGCTTTTCTGTTGAATCCATACTGACCAACTGTCCTGTCATGGTGCTTGACAGTGATGTGCTTCTCGGAGTGCCATTTTTTAGAGGCAATATAAAACCAAGGCCCCATCTACATGTGGCCATTACAAATCTCATGAGATGTTTATGTAAGTGTTGACATTAATCCTTTTGTCTTTGTCAAATTCTAACCATGCTAATTATATTCTCCTTCTGTAAATTCTCTTTGCATTTTTAGTTAGATACAATACTATTATTCACTTTCTGTCCTAAACTGTTATGTGAACTATTAAACAGCTGCCAAATTCCACCGCAGAGGTGGCTGCATTTAATTGTTACAGTGATTTTTCTACACTTCACTTCTGTGATTTTTCTACCGATTTTTGTGATTTGTTGTAATTAAAGGCATTATAGGATAATTACCAAGTAATAGATGACAGACACATTCTTTCAAACTGATTAGCGAAGCTGAGGTCTAGAAGTATTAGAAAGGCATCACACTCAGTACTCAGGCAAAGAGAGCATCTTGGATGATACCCCAGCAAACATCTTTGGCCAATAGCTGTGGGCCTTTCTAGGGAGAGGGGTGTGTGTGTGTGTGTGTGAGGGAGAGAGGGGAAGGGAGAGAGAGGGTGTGTGTGTGTGTGTGTGTGTGAGGGAGAGAGGGGAAGGGAGAGAGAGGGTGTGTGTGTGTGTGTGTGTGAGGGAGAGAGGGGAAGGGAGAGAGAGTGTGTGTGTGGTGGCGGGGAGAGAGGGAAATGAAAACAAACTAGGAAGAAAACAGAGAATTTCCCCCTCCCTCTACCCCAGTGTCTTGTGATTGTCCTGATGAGCCATATTGATGGGATTCAAATTCACTCTGAAGATGTGAATAGAGTGGGGGGAATAAAGGAAGAAGAAATTTTGGAGCGCATTGAAGTTTTGATATAAATCACAGGCCTCCTACCTATCTGTTTGGACAGAATGTAAATGCAAGTGTGTTTCCTGGTGATAGTTCAGGTGATAGCCTCTTTGGAATTCCGTGGAACGGCCAACTGTCCACGCGTAATAAATGATGGCTATAAAGGAAAGTGATCCCAGCCCCGATATAGCAAGAGGCATTTGTTTATATTCTTATAATATGTATCAGATTGAATAGAAATGATCACTTAAAATTGACAAATGGAGAACACAGAGATTTGGTGGGGATGCCAAAGCTCAGCCAGGGCTGGGCTGGCTACAAACTTTCTTCAGCAAAGATTCTCCATGGAATCCATGCACCAAGCCAGATGGGGTTTGAAATCATGGCTCGGGGCATGGGGGCTCATACATAATAGTGATCCACATGTCTCTGAGAACTGCATGATGGCAGGAAGGGTATTTTGTAGCTTGTCAGAAAGAGTGCTGTGGAACTTGTCCTACCTTTGTGGGGGCTGCCATTTTGGGGGGAGGTGCATCATTCCCAGTAGCTTTATTTCCACTGGAGAGTGGCACTCCTGTCATGAAATTTTAGCTCTTGTTTTGAAATGGGCTTTCAGTAACGAAATCCCACCTCTACCACTACTTCCTGAGCTCTGCTGTAGTCTTACAGAAATAACAGGAGGCATATTGTCTCCTCCATACAGGGAGGGGATGGAAACTCAGTAGATCCCTGTTGGTGGAAGGGTTCCACCTCTGTGGCATCATCACCCCCTGAACTAAAAGAACTGGGAGGGGATTCCACAAGTAGAAACATTTAGATTCCTTTAGATGGGGGAGAAGCCTGGGTAAGGAACTGTGGCCCAATGTCAAGAAACAGCCCTGCCTGCATCTCAGTCAGGAGTGGCTGGGTTATTACACATATTTAATCTATTTTCCTAAGTTAAGTATCCTCACACCTTCTTGTCAACTGTCTAAATGGGCCATCTTGATTATCACTACAAAAGTTTTTTTCTCCTGCTGATAATAGCTCATCTTAATTAATTAGCCTCTTACAGTTTGTATGGCAACTTCCACCTTCTCTGTTTGTATATATATATCTTCTTACTATATGTTCCATTCTATGCATCCGATGAAGTGGGCTATAGCCCATGAAAGCTTATGCTCTAATAAATTCGTTAGTCTCTAAGGTGCCACAAGTACTCCTGTTCTTTTTGCAGATACAGACTAAAACGGCTGCTACTCTGAAACCTCTAATACCTCCAGTGGCTCCTGGAAGCTTGGATGATCTCTCTCATACCAGCTCTCTCTTGTCTTTTCCATATGATCTTGCATATTATAGCGGTCCCAAAAATCCAGTTGAAATTAACTTCTTCTTTGTCTTCTGCCCCCTCGCTTGCTTGATGCCCTGCTGGAATGTCATACAATGCTTACAGACTGGCACAAGAATGTCAGTCCCAAAGAACCTCTCACAGCATTATAAATGGAGATGTTTCAAGTCCTCTGGGTGGAAATACCTAGGGGGACCTTCAGGGAATGGGCATAAACCACTTCCTGTCCTGTTAGAGAATGCTGTCTGCTTTCTAAACACTCATGTCTCTAAACTCGTGTCTCTCAGGAGGTGTCCAAGTAGATAACGACATAGAGCTCCAGCTGAGGGCAGCTCAGCTCGCTCCAGCAGGAGGCACTGTAGGGAACAGGGTGAGAGTGCTGGCTGTGGGGGAGCTCTCAGCTACTGCAGTCCTAGTCTCTTCTAGCAGGAGGCGCTATAAGGAATGTGGTAGAGGTGCTGGTTCTGGCTGAGGTCCCACTACACCAATCGCAGCAGCAGGCTCTGTAGGAAATGATGCTCTGTGTGCCCCTATACCCTGCATAGAGTCAGAGACTCATTTACTCTCAGCTGCCCTACAGTGGATTATATTGGGAGTGTGGGGAATGGGGCCAAAAGGGAGTCTGGTGGGACAAAGATGAGGAGGGTGTGAGAGAGCAGGATGAAAGACATGAGAGCTGGGTATGGAAGAGGAAAGAGGGAGCCAACTAAAGGAACAAAAAGAGAGAAGGAATGAGCAGAAAAGTAATCATGTAATGGGGTATACTGGCCTTTTGGCCCCCTCTAGTGTTAGAGACTCCCTTGCAGGAACGTTGGAATAAAGAGAGGCCATGGAAATGGCCTGGTAGCAGGAAGAGAAGTGGTCCTGGGGGATTAGTAGTTGGATGGGGAAAACCAAGACACTGTCCCTTTAAGGGCCCTGGACCAGGAGCCCTATAGGTTGGAACAGGGCTCCCTTCTCTCCCAACCGACGGGGGGGAAGCTCTGAAAGGAGGGCAGTACAGTATATATGTTGCCTTCTCCCTCAGAACAGGGACCGCACTGACAGGGAGAAGGGAGCCAGAGCCCCAGCCCCAGCTAGGAACAACAGGACTGGCAGCTCCATGAAGAACTGTCTGAGGCAGAATAAAAGCTCTGTGTGTGGCAGACAAGCCAGAGATGAGTATGAAGTTCTGTGTTGCTGAAATGGACTTTACATTTGGGACACTGAGGACTATTTTGAACTGATTTTGATGGTTAACCCAGCCCCAGGTAGTTGGTGGTGGTCATCTCGAACAGTGTGGGAAGCTTCTAAGGGTCCCCAAAGAGGGTGAACAGAGGGTGCTCCAGAGGCACCTCTGGCAATGAGGGGTGCTCAGTAAACAGCAACAGAACAAAAGAACAAAGAGGGGGAAAAGGGAAGAAGAGAGGAGAATATTAGACAGCCTGGAAGGACAAAGCTAAAGGCAGGAAATAAGCGACAGCTTAGACAAGAAGGATATTCCAAAAAACCTGAGCCAGCAGATACAAGTAGGAAATACAGCAAAGGGAACATAGCATGGGTGAGTACTGTCAATTCCCACCTGGCCTCTCACAATCATGTGGCTCAGGTTTTATACTGAAAGGAGGCCTGGGGAGTAAAAGGTGGTAGCTATTTGCTGAATTGTGGACTCCGTTTTCTCTCTCCTTTCCAGCTCCCTTAACACTTCCATGCCCTTTTCTGAGGAACAGGTGTCCTGTTTTTTACCATGAAAGTCTGGTCACCCTGTACAGGGGATTGTGCTCGGCAGTGTTTTCCTACCATGCTTGGATTCTGTGGTAATGGCACACCAGGAGGCCACTTGCCATTCATTTCTATGCTGCAGCCAACAGGCTGGGATTGTCATGAGAGAGAACTGGACCTTTGTGTGACAGAAATCAGAGAGCACTCTTTTCAGCTGATATGATCAAGTGGATCTGGAATAGGGGACATGGACAAAGCTTTCCTATTGGCTGTCAGTGACTAGGTCATTAGTACTCAATAAATCTACCAATCCTTTTTGTAGAAGGTGGAAAATCCAATCCCATAGTGATTAAATGCTCCAATCCCTGCTTGGCCTGATGATTGTGTGCCAACATTTTTATGGCTGACTTAGAACAACGCTTCCTCAGCTCTCGTCCCCTAATGCCCCTACTCTACTTGCGCTACATTGATGACATCTTCATCATCTGGACCCATGGAAAAGAAGCCCTTGAGGAATTCCACCATGATTTCAATAGTTTCCATCCCACCATCAGCCTGGACCAGTCCACACAAGAGATCCAGTTCCTGGACACTACGTACTAATAAGCGATGGTCACATAAACACCACCCTATACCGGAAACCTACTGACCACTATTCCTACCTACATGCCTCCAGCTTTCATCCAGACCACACCACACGATCCATTGTCTACAGCCAAGCTCTACGATACAACCGCATTTGCTCCAACCCCTCAGACAGAGACAAACACCTACAAGATCTCTATCAAGCATTCTTACATCTACAATACCCACCTGCTGAAGTGAAGAAACAGATTGACAGAGCCAGAAGAGTACCCAGAAGTCACCTACTATGGGACAGGCCCAACAAAGAAAATAACAGAACGCCACTAGCCATCATCTTCAGCCCCCAACTAAAATCTCTCCAACGCATCATCAAGGATCTACAACCTATCCTGAAGGACGACCCATCACTCTCACAGATCTTGGGAGACAGGCCAGTCCTTGCTTACAAATACAAAGCAAATACTCACCAGCAACCACACACCACACAACAGAACCACTAACCCAGGAACCTATCCTTGCAACAAAGCCTGTTGCCAACTGTGCCCACATATCTACTCAGGGGACACCATCATAGGGCCTAATCACATCAGCCACACTATCAGAGGCTCCTTCACCTGCACATCTACCAATCTGATATATGCCATCATGTGCCAGCAATGCCCCTCTGCCATGTACATTGGTCAAACTGGACAGTCTCTACGTAAAAGAATAAATGGACACAAATCAGACGTCAAGAATGATAACATTCAAAAACCAGTTGGAGAACACTTCAATCTCTCTGGTCACGCGATTACAGACCTAACAGTGGCAATACTTCAACAAAACTTCAAAAACAGACTCCAATGAGAGACTGCTGAATTGGAATTAATTTGCAAACTGGATACAATTAACTTAGGCTTCAAGAGAGACTGGGAGTGGATGGGTCATTACACAAAGTAAAACTATTTCCCCATGTTTATCCCCCGCCCCCCACCGCTCCTCAGATGTTCTTGTCAACTGCTGGAAATCATAGAATCATAGAATATCAGAGTTGGAAGGGACCTCTGGAGGTCATCTAGTCCAACCCCCTGCTCAAAGCAGGACCAATCCCCAACTAAATCATCCCAGCCAGGGCTTTATCAAGCCTGACCTTAAAAACTTCTAAGGAAGGGGATTCCACTACCTCCCTAGGTAACGCATTCCACTGTTTCACCACCCTCCTAGTGAAAAAGTTTTTCCTAATATCCAACCTAAATCTCCCCCACTGCAACTTGAGACCATTACTCCTTGTCCTGTCATCTGCTATCACAGAGAATAGTCTAGATCCATCCTCTTCAGATGCACCTTTCAGGTAGTTAAAAGCAGCTATCAAATCCCCCCTCATTCTTCTCTTCCGTAGACTAAACAATCCCAGTTCCCTCAGCCTCTCCTCATAAGTCATGTGTTCCAGACCCCTAATCATTTTTGTTGCCCTTCGCTGGACTCTCTCCAATTTCTCCACATCCTTCTTGTAGTGTGGGGCCCAAAACTGGACACAGTACTCCAGTGTACTCACCAATGTCGAATAGAGGGGAACGATCACGTTCCTCGATCTGCTGGCAATGCCCCTACTTATACACCCCAAAATGGCACTGGCCTTCTTGGCAACAAGGGCAGACTGTTAACTCATATCCAACTTCTCGTCTACTGTCACCCCTAGGTCCTTCTCTGCAGAACTGCTGCCGAGTCATTCGGTCCCTAGTCTGTAGCGGTGCATTGGATTCTTCCGTCCTAAGTGCAGGACTCTGCACTTGTCCTTGTTGAACCTCATCAGATTTCTTTTGGCCCAATCCTCCAATTTGTCTAGGTCCCTCTGTATCCTATCCCTACCCTCTAGCGTATCTACCTCTCCTCCCAGTTTAGTGTCATCCGCAAACTTGCTGAGGGTGCAATCCACACCATCCTCCAGATCATTAATGAAGATATTGAACAAAACCGGCCCCAGGACCGACCCTTGGGGCACTCCGCTAGATACTGGCTGCCAACTAGACATGGAGCCATTGATCACTACCTGTTGAGCCCGACAATCTAGCCAACTTTCTACCCACCTTGTAGTGCATCCATCCAGCCCATACTTTAACTTGCTGACAAGAATACTGTGGGAGACGGTTTCAAAAGCTTTGCTAAAGTCAAGGAATAACACATCCACTGCTTTCCCTTCATCCACAGAACCAGTTATCTCATCATAGAAGGCAATTAGATTAGTCAGGTATGACTTGCCCTTGGTGAATCCATGCTGACTGTTCCTGATCACTTTCCTCTCCTCTAAGTGCTTCAGAATTAATTCCTTGAGGACATGCTCCATGATTTTTTCCGGGGACTGAGGTGAGGCTGACTGGCCTGTAGTTCCCAGGATCCTCCTTCTTCCCTTTTTTAAAGATGGGCACTACATTAGCCTTTTTCCAGTCGTCCGGGACTTCCCCCGATTGCCATGAGTTTGCAAAGATAATGGCCAATGGCTCTGCAATCACATCCACCAATTCCTTTAGCACTCTCAGATGCAACGCATCCGGCCCCATGGACTTGTGCATGTCCAGCTTTTCTAAATAGTCCCGAACCACTACTTTCTTCACAAAGGGCTGGTTATCCCCTCCCCATGCTGTGCTGCCCAGTGCAGTAGTCTGGGAGCTGACCTTGTTTGTGAAGACAGAGGCAAAAAAAGCATTGAGTACATTAGCTTTTTCCACATCCTCTGTCACTAGGTTGCCTCTCTCATTCAGTAAGGGGCCCACACTTTCCTTGGCTTTCTTCTTGTTACCAACATACCTGAAGAAACCCTTCTTGTTACTCTTAACATCTCTCGCTAGCTGCAACTCCAGGTGTGATTTAGCATTCCTGATTTCACTCCTACATGCCCGAGCAATATTTTTATACTCATCCCTGGTCATTTGTCCAATCTTCCACTTCTTGTAAGCCTCTTTTTTGTGTTAAAGATCAGCAAGGATTTCACTGTTAAGCTAAGCTGGTCGCCTGCCATATTTACTATTCTTTCTACACATCGGGATGGTTTTTCCCTGTAACCTCAATAAGGATTCTTTAAAATACAGCCAGCTCTCCTGGACTCCTTTCCCCCTCATGTTATTCTCCCAGGGGATCCTGCCCATCAGTTCCCGGAGGGAGTCAAAGTCTGCTTTTCTGAAGTCCAGGGTCTGTATTCTGCTGCTTTCCTTTCTTTCTTGTGTCAGGATCCTGAACTCGACCATCTCATGGTTACTGCCATGATGGCCCACCTTGATTATCACTACAAAAGGTTCTCACCCCCTCCTCCCCCGCTCTCCTGCTGGTAATAGATCACCTTAAGTGATCACTCTTGTTACAGTGTATATGGCAACACCCATTGTTTCATGTTCTCTGTGTACATAAATCTTCCCACTGTATTTTCCACTGAATGCATCCGATGAAGTGAGCTGTAGCTCACGAAAGCTTATGCTCAAATAAATTTGTTGGTCTCTAAGGTGCCACAAGTACTCCTTTTCTTTTTGCGGATACAGACTAACACGGCTGCTACTCTGAAACAAAGTACACAGTGCTCTGCAAAACGTAGAAACTACATAATCCCTGCCCTGTGTTGTCTACAATCTAATATAGACAAGACAAAGCACAGCACAACAGTTCAGGTAAGGGTAAGTATGAAGAGCAGAGATAAAGGTAGGTGTTCAGATACCGCAGAGGTGTGTAGTATAAACTGTTCACAGGCTCTATTAAATAGAGATCAGTGGTAAATAAGGCAGGAAGGATTTTTCTGTCAGACGCTGCGTCCTTCAGAATTTGCAAACTGTATTAAACAGTTGGGTGTGGCTGGTCTGTTCATTTTAAGAAAAGGATCCCTAGTTTACATAGCTCTGTGAGATCCATTTGTGGAATGAATCTCCAAAGAGTTTGTAACTAAAGACTAAAGGAACAGGACACAATTCTGTGCCCCCAAAGGCACACAGAGCACATTTCTGTCTTGATGCAGAGATGTTAATACTCCTGGGCCTCTTTCTGAAAAGGCTGTGTCAGTTTGTGCCAACCTTCATCTACAAAACTTTGCCTTGCCTATAAAATTACTGGTTTACAGCTCCCTGATGCCTGTGAGAGCACAAGAGTCTAAAACTGCTGCACAGCACAGGAAAAGCAGCAAAACTTTTATTCTGGGATCAGTGTCATTTGCATGTTGTGGGCAGTGGGGGAATTCTCAGGGTCTTTTTGAGATGAACAGGAAAATAAAGACATCTCTGGCTATTTTCTTGTCTTGTACCATGGTAAGTTTAGCTAGAAGTTTAGAAATTCCTCTCCCTCTGCAGCTGGACCCTGTGTAGCATCAGTCTCTGTCTTTGACTGGCAATAGCAGGATGTCCTCTTGCAGGTCGGAAAGGTGCATATGTCAAAATGAAGAGAGTCAACGGAACTGATCAGGGGATGGAAATATGGACTCATGAGGAAAGATTTAAAGAGCTAAATATGTTTAGGAGATGGCATAAAGGTCTGCAAGCCTAAAGATGAAGGAACAAAGGAAACTATTTTTGGGTGGGGCCTGGAGTTATAATTAAGACTAATGGAAAAATTTTATGTTGAATATCAGAGAAGAGCCTTAGTAATAGATTTCACTATTAGCCAGGGAATAGTCTCCCAAGGGTAATGGTGTGAGCTGCATTGTTTGGGACATTTTAAAACTCAGCTGGACAAAGCACTAGAAAATGTATGGTAGGGAACAATCCAGCATTGAACAATGGGTGGGCTGGAATGACCTCTCTTCCAATTGATCTTTTTCATGTGCAGAAAATATCCCTCCTGGGGGGAGGGACAGCTCAGTGGTTTGAGCATTGGCCTGCTAAACCCAGAGTAATGAGTTCAATCCTTGAGGGGGCCATTTAGGGATCTGGGGCAAAAATTGGGGATTGGTCCTGCTCTGAGCAGGGGGTTGGACTAGATGACCTCCTGAGATCCCTTCCAACCCTGATATTCTATGTAAAAACCTATTATACCTGAACATGTCCATAATATCCAAGAAAGGACATGGCAATTTTTTGAAGCTGTGCAGAGGCTTGGAATGTTGAATGTAGTCCCGGTAGCAATGGATTAATGTGCAAAGTGCCTCCAAAGGTGCATGACAATGCCATTCATCATGTTATTTTTATAGGTCCTGTGGCAGTACTTGGGCAGGATCATTGAGGGCACCATTGTGTTGTACGAACACATTGCAAGACATAATGCATGCCCCAAGGAGCTTACAATGGCCCTGCGGTTTATTATGTGGTTATTGCCCATATCGCCGATACTTCCAGAAATGGAGGCTCAAACCAAAGTCTGGAAAAACAGTAGTAAGTGCGTTTCATCTTGATAATAGGAGTGCCAAAAACACACTGAAAGTAGCTTTCTGTGGTAAAAATGTGCCACATGATTACACCCCTCCATACCTCGGAGTGAAACTCAACCAGACCCTCACCTTCCATGATCATCTTGAGAAGGTAGCTGCAAAGATAAAAACGAGAGCCGACGTAATTCAAAAACTAGCAGGTACAACCTGGGGTGCATCGGCTTCAGTGTTGGGAACATCTGCATTGGCACGTGTATATTTGGTGGCTGAATATTGTGCTCCGGTATAGAGCAGGTGCCACCACACGCGACTTGTTGACAACCCGCTGAATACAGTGATGTGGTGCATCACCAGAACCTTTCAGTCGACTCCAACACCATGGCTGCCTGTTCTGTCTAACTTCGCTTCCTGACTGATATACCGAACTGCTGCGACACTCTGCGAAGTTCAGTGAATCCAGGAAAACAGATGTCTTCCTATCCACCAAGACCTTGACAATGGCCCCCCCAACACCGTAAGTCCTGCAAGCCTTTCTGGGAACATTTGCTTAGCCTCATGCAATCGGGCTATGATCAGAAGGAGGTTTGGAAAGCAGATTGGGCTAAAAAATAAGCACTTTGTACAGGATACCACACAGCAGTTTCCTGGGTTCACCCTTCCATGGTCATCTGGGTCAACTCTGAAGCAAATCCGAACTAACTATGGTAGATGCAGACATCTAATGCACAAATGGAAAATCAAGGGCTCCCCAGCATACAAGTGTGGCTCCGCACAATAGACTATCAAACATCACCACCTACTGCCCTATCTATAAATATGAAGAAGTCATCACTGTAGTAAATTCTGCTATTCCTGATGTAGCCACTTGGCTCGATCAACTTCAGGTGAAATTGTAGCTGCTGCTCTACACCAGCCATACGAAAGAAGCAGCAGCCCATATGTGTGGTGAGGAAGCACTATATAATTTAAAACATAGTGTTTAAAAAAACAAACAGGATGAGCGCCAAACCTCAGTATCCTAGAATTGAATGCCTTTGTCCTGGTCATTTGCCCCCATACCCACTGCTTTTGTTAGCTATGGATGCCTGTGTGACAGGGTACTGCCTACTGGCCAGTCCTCCCTGCTACATGGCATGGCCCTTTAAGAGACTGGGGGTAGGCTGATACAGACAGTCTGAGGAAATAGGAAAGGGGTCCTGGGAAGAAGTAGCATTTAGAAGGCATCCTGTTACTGAATCTGTAAGGGGCTGGGACCTGGAGCCTTGCAGCATGTGGGGGCAGGGCTTCCCTCTCACCCAGCCAATAAGGAATGAGCTGGAAGAGTTAGCCTCCTTCCTCTCACACCAGGGCAGATGCCTGTAGGCACTGCAGGGAGTAAGAAGGCTCCTGCAGGGCCCTGAGTTAGTGGAAAAAGACTGTGGCAGGGGTTTGGCTGCTGAACCCTCCCAGCCTGAGGCTGGAGGGACTGACTGGGAAAAGGGCCAGCTGGAGGAGCTGACTGAGGCTCTACAGCTTTCCTAATGTACAAAGCCAACTCTGAGGAAGAGAGCAAGGAGAGGGACAGTGGGATTATATGAGGTACAGCCCAGCTCCAAGAGGAGGGCTGCAACCTCCTGAACAGGGGAGGAAACTGATCAGGATTCTTGCATGGACCCAGAGTGGGTATAAACTGGAGCAGCTAAATAAGTGAGTTACCCTCTGTAGAATGGTTTCAGAGTAGCAGCCATGTTAGTCTGTATCGCAAAAAAGAAAAGGAGTACTTGTGGCACCTTAGAGACTAACAAATTTATTAGAGCTGTAGCTCACGAAAGCTTATGCTCTAATAAATTTGTTAGTCTCTAAGGTGCCACACGTACGCCTTTTCTTCTTCCTCTGTAGAATGAGTGAATAAACCAGTCCCTGCAAAGAGAGCTTGAGCTGATCTGGTCTGGGTAATTTTCTGAAAAGACCCAAGGGACACTGAGTGCAATATGCCTGCAGAGCCATGATAGACCGCAAGGGGAGAGGAACATGCTCTCTGAAAGGCTGATCCTTTAAACCCTTGACATGTAGAGCTGACTTAAATGGAAGCTCTGTGTGAGATTGTTAGCATAGGGCACTAATGTTGTAAACTGTGGGCGGGGGAGAAGAACTCTGTCTTGTATCTACTTGCAAGGCACCATCCACGTGTATGGCATTACAGAAATAAAACAATACTGGCTGCTGGACTTCCTTTGGCCTGGACACAAGAGATGCTGACAATGGGCTTTGGTAAGGACCGATTTTTCTTAACCAATCGGGAGCTCTCCCTAATGTTTCTAATAGAACTTGTGCTATGGTTGTTAAACAAGTGCAGTGTCTGTGGGGAAAATGTGACAGAAAACAAATACCGAAGTAGTAAAAGTAACAGAGTGGGTGTCAGGAGATAGGGGTTGTATTCCTGCTCTGCCACTAACTTTTGCGTGACTTTGGCAAATAATTTAATGTCTTTGTGCCTCAGTTTCCCCACCTGTAAAATGAAGATACTGTTACTTACTCTCCTTACTAAAACACTTTGAGATTTTTTTTATGAGAAGTACTGTAAGCGCTGATTTGTTATTAATAAATATGAGTAGTCGTGATCACAGAGAAACACAGAACACCTACTCACTGACTTCTATGTTTTGTCATTTCTTATGGTTTAATTTTTCAAACCATCCTCACTGAAGTGTTCAGAGGCAAAACTCCACCCAGTGTTGAGTCTTACAAACCCCTATCAGTTCTCGTGAACTTATCTAGTAAACGTTTTTATTTTTATATTTTTTCCTAGCGATGCTACGCTGACCTAGTTTTGCTCTCTAGTTCTGCCCTAGAGCACTGGTATATGACCATAGCTTCTAGCATTAAGTATTAACATACTTTGTTTTCTACAGCTTTCGGCAGCTCTTTCTCACTAACTATTAAGTAGCTTTCATTGTTGTGCTACACACTCTACAGCTTCACTCTAGCAGCTGAGTATGAAGCTGATTGTTTTTACTTTTAACCCTTTTCCAGTCATTGAAGTTGAAAGTTTAAGTTGCTGTGTTCATTGGGAATATTATGCTTTTATTCACAGGATACATCTGTGCTGTAAGAAATTTCTAAACTGAAGAGAACTTAGTTATAAAGCTGGTGACAACGTTACATTGGGCTGCAGGACTCAATCCCTTCAGCATCCTGTACTGTTACTGGCATAGTTTTGAGAACTGTAGAGAGATGTGTAACTATGAGCTTTGTTGATCTGATCTCTACTACTTGGCTATTCACACAGCAACAAGTGAACTCTCAAAGTCCTGTCCCTACCATGTGCTTGGCCTAAGTGTAAAAACCGGCATGGGATGTCTGAGGGCAGAATTCTCTATTTTGGATGTTCTGCGGTTGGGTTGGGTCAGGACCAGGAGGGAGCGTAGTGATTTACTAGTCTGGTCTGAAACTTTGTTCTCTGGGCCAACAATTAACATCCCAGTTTGCGCCCTTATGTAAGGGGAGGGAGACGGGCTCCCATTTGTCTCTAGGACATCATTCTGAACCTGGCTCCAGTTTGATTATGAGCAGAAGTTCTTACCGTCTGATAACAGGTTGGGGAAGTCTCGGTCCAGTTCCTAGTGGGTAAATATCTAAATTCAATCCTTGGCTTTTCCAGTGAAACTGTCAAGGAGGCCAGTCACAAGAGTTTGAATGAGCCATAAAAATCAAACTCCTCTCTTACCTGTGGAGGGGGTCCTTCCTCAGCCCTGCCCTATTACTCCGGCAAAGCAGTGGTGGAAAACCATGAATTGCCATTTTCTATGCTATCCTTTGTGAATCTTCCATCTCATTTCCAGTCTTAACTGAAAAGACACTTGTCGTCTTCCTTCCATGTGCCTCCTAACTTCTGACTCGGATACTATTTAATACTAGCAGTTGGCACCCTTCAAAAGGCTGCTGCTACCAATGTTGGTGTCTGTAGCATATTTGCTCACTGTTTTCTTGGTTAAAATACACTTAACTGATGACCTAGATGCCTTTTAATGCCATAAAGGTCAAAGTTCAAATTTGGGATTTTTTTGTGTGTGTGTTTACATGGCAATCCCCAAAGTATGAGCTGATTAGGATTCAAGGCTGTAGCTCTGATGGGCACCTGAATGTTTGACATCCAAAACTAAAGTCTGGTGACGTTTTGGTGAACTTGGCTAGTAAATTCAAAAGCCATCTTTCAAACAGGACCAGGAGGGAGCGTAGTGATTTACCAGTCTGGTCTGAAGCCTGTTTGTTCCAAAAGATGCCCTCAGTGTAGTGAGTTAGTTCAGAACAGGAGATCTCTGGTTCAGGGTGGAAATTCATAGAGGAAAGTTGACCTAAACCTATAAATAAAGAACAGTTAATTGTCCTTTTGACAAAAGTGGCCATGAAAATGTGAATGAGTTTACCCTGCTTTTGCTATGGATGTTAACAAGGGGAACTAACTTGTCCTTTAACCAAGGCCTTGCTATATATTATACTAGGGAAGCCCAAACTTTGGCCACCCAAAAGCAGATCCCTGGCATCTTGCTAAGCGCCCAAGAGCCGTGGAATCTGCATAAAATGCAACAGGTTGTAGCCGCCCTTCTCTTTCACACCAAGGTATAGGTGGCCCCTGGAGATTACAGGACCTGGCCTGGCTGCTCGTTCAAGGTGGAGCATTGCATGTTAAGATCTGCAGGTCACACATCTATATTAGAGATGAGAGAACTACTGGGCTGCATTGCAGAAGCTCGTGGGCTGTATTTGGTTTGTGGACCATGCCTTGGCTACCCACGCTATATAATGTCTCATCTTCCAAGCCCAAGACTATCACTAATTGTGGGTCCTCCACCAGCTCTCAGTGGATCCAGCCTCAGGTTTCTGATGAGTTGCTGCTGCCTAGACAGGCAGCTACTTAAATTGGCCCCAGCTGTACGAAGCCGCTGACAGCTACTAAAAAAAATGACCCCAGGTCTCTCTTGATTCTCCCACTTTCTACATTTCCTATCCCACTCCCTTTTGAGGTTTCCTTATTTTAACTTCTTGGGAATCTTTCTTTCCAGGTCTTCCATTTACTCTGTATCTTTTCTCTCTCTCCTTTTTTTTCTTTTAAAGGAAAACCCTGTCTTTTGTTCCTCCTCTTTGTTGGCTTCCTTTGTCTTTTCCCCCCTTCCCACCCTCTCTCGTTTCTCCCCTTTGTAGGTGCCTAGTAGCCAGAAAAAAGGGGGTGGATACCTGGGCCTGCAGCTTTGGCATGGAGTCACCTCCAGAAGCACATGCCAAACACTTCTGGAATCAGCCAAAAGGAGTGCAATAAAAACAATAGAGCTGGCATCATCTCCACTCCTCGCTCCTCCAGGGCTCCCTGGGCTGCATTTATTCACTATCGTTAACAAGGATGGTGCCCCTAACTCCCTCCAGGGTGCCTGGAAAATGTCACCCTGTGATGTTAGAGTTTTAATCTCACTCCCGAGCTCTTCCCTCTGGCTGTCTCCGACCATCATGCTTGTATTCTCAGTTCTGTATTCTCTAGCCTAGAAGGCTGCCTCTTCGTTATGCTCCATTTTTGGGAAGAGGTGGGAGTCTGGAATCTCACCATTTCCTCGCTCCACCTTGCCTCCCTCCACTAAGGTTCCACATGTGGGTCACCAATTCTGGCCAGAAAAAACTTGCCACAACTCCCTTTGGAGTTGCTAGTCTGGCTGAAGGGAGCTGCTGCAGAGTGGTGGGAGATAGGCCACCCACCTCAGCTCTTCTTGCAAGGCTGAATGTGTTGTTTCTGCAGCACAGCCAGCCCAGTGTGGGAAGGGCACATGATCTCAGGTTCCCATGAGGGGTGGGTACAGCCCAATGTATTGCCACCCAGTCCTGGTTTTTAATAGCAAGTTAACACTTTGTCCCTACCCAATATCTTTCACTCGAGGATCCCAGAGCACTTTACAAACACCATTGAATTAAGCCTGCCTACACCCTGTGTGAAGTGGGTTAGTATCTTTACCCATATTTTAGGGGATGGGGAAACTGAGGCATAGACATGAAGTGACCAGGGTCACACAGCGAATCAGTGGCAGAGTCAGGGTTAGAACTTGGCAGTCCTGGCTCTTCCCAGCTCTAACCAGTAAACCTTACTCCATCCCAGGGGTGAAATGTAACCCCTATGTCCTGACTGTCTCTGGCTCCAACTACTAGACTACATTCCCTCTCTTTCTCTCTTCCTTCACTACTGATCCTCCCACCTTCCTTTCTTCTTCATTACTTTCCTTTCCACTCTTGCTCTTCCTCCTCCCCATACCAATGAGCTCTAGGAGGAAGGAGCTGATAATGCAATAAGTCAGGGTGGGAAACTCCCCTCAACCGTTCCTTCGTTCCCCCCCAACCCCTGTCCATACAAGATTGATAATGAAACCGATACCTTTCACCGGCGTAATTTTCATATTTAATGAGCGTGACTCAGAAACTATTACATTAATTAGTCAAATCCCACAAACCGTTAATGGTGCACGCGGTAATTAATATTGTATTCAATTAAAAGCTGACCCGTTTCAGGTGCCTTCCCCTGATTTGGGGAGCTCTTTGGAGACGGCGTATGTTCCAGTGCCTGAGGCCAACCCTTTTATTTTTTTCCCCAACAGTGGGTGAGGGAGGTATTCGTCTTTTCCGTCTTGCTTCTGTAGTTTTTTCTCCACGAACATATGCTGGGTTCTTTCCCCCAGTCTCTGAATCTGGCTGCTCTCGCTATACAGACAACCTGCTTTCTGTGATTTATGGGTTAGTCCAGAGCGGGGCTCACAGACTGGAAAATTTCCAGTTTACACAAGAATTCCCTGAAAAATGAGCCTGGTTAATTTATTTCTTTCATTAACGAGTTCGAACTCTGAGATAATCTTTCTGAAACCTGCCCCCTCCCCTACATGAACCCTGACAAGCTCAAGGCCCCCCTACCCGACTCCCAGCAGATGCTCAGATTGACTCCTCAACTAGCTGCAAACAAAGCCACAGAGATGAAACTCACTTTAAAAACTTCTGCAAAGAGGGATATTCTCATTGCTTGTGAGAGTGATTCCTGGCCATGTGCTCACATCCCAGGGCTGCTATTTCGGGGCTGGTAGTCTAGGTTCCCTAACAGATCCTGCACCCATTGAAGACACTGGGATTATGGCCTTTGGCTTCAAGAGAAACAGAGTCAGACCTTTGTGCTGGGCCTCTGTGTGTCACAGCTGCCCACTTCCCATTCAGCTGTGTGTATTCAATGGCTGCTCTGTACCCCAGTCTCTCAAAAGCTGCCTGGTGGGTTAGGGGACATACTGGTCAACAGGAGGCAGTAGGTCCTAGCTGCTATCACTGTGATCTTTGTTTATTGAACTGATCCAGTTGCTAGGTAGCTTGGGAGATGCTGGTTACAGTGACCTCACGGTCAGGAGTTCTCTGCTTGAAATCCTTTATTTAGGTTCAGGCCATTACTTCCGAATAACTTCTCCTTTCCATCCTTTCAGAACTATCCTGGCCTCAGGTTTTTAGAGTCTGTGCCCAGCTGCTGTCTTTGCTTCCTCTCTCCCATGCTGAACAGTTTTGGGATATGCTAATTCCTTGAGCATTTTTGGTGCCTTTCTTTGGACTCTGGTCTCCAGTGTTCCTATGTGCCTGCTGTAGGCAGGGGCCAGAACTGAGTACAAGACTCCTATGCACTCTCCTAAGGCTGAACAAAGAGAAATGATGACTTCCTCTCAGTCTCACAAAGGATAGCCCTTTAGATACGTCCCAAAATAGCACTGGTAATAGCATCACGCTGCACATGCCTGTTTAATTTGGTATCTGCTCTGACCCGTAGGTCCTTCTCTGGATCACTGCTCTCTAACCAGCTCCCTCCTGGCTTCTCTCTGTGTGTGGTATTATTCCCCCAAGTGTATTGCCACCATTTATCCATATTAAGTCTCTTTGGAACAGAACAAAGATCCTGTTGTCATGTATATATCCTAATATAACAAAGAACCAGGAATGGAAAATACAAAAAATGTTGATGCAATTGTTTCTAAATATTATATTTGTCTAAGTTTTGCAGGAGGGGTTGGCTGGCCTTTAAGGAAACGTAATATTTTCAATGACAGCAGCACAAATGTCTTTTAATTACCCTTTAGTAAACTTTGTAATTTAATAGGACTTACTGTTGAGGACTCTGTATCTACAACCATTAGGCTCCTGCAGGTTATTGAGTAGTAGGTCCAGTAATTTCCATGTATAATACACTGACCTGCTCTCTGGTTCAGAAGAAATGATCATGTATTTACACTCTCTTTGTGTGGTGCTTGTCATATCTAGGTGGTTTGATTACATGGTATTGTTAGACTGTAAATTAGCTCTTCAAGGCAGGGACAGTGTCCTCTCTTCTGTTTTCTTTTACAGAGCACAAAGTTTGTACTTAACAAATACACTTTCTATGTTGATGGCATATTATGATTATCTGGCCACTGATTAGTATGTGCAATATCATTAAATAGCTGGAAGTTACCAGCTGAGTAAAATGTTACCAACCGCCTCAAACTGCTTATGCCAGAGGAATAAGGAAGGCATCAAGTTGGTAGAATGGGACCTTAATTTAGTTGTATAAATAAATTATATAAGGACACTGTGGGAATGAAACCTCTGAGCACGCCCAGAACTAAGGCTGGAATCTTTAAAGAGACCTAAGGGAAGTCAATGGGACTTGTGTGCCTAACTATCTCAAGCCTCTTTGAAAGTCCCAGTCTAATGTTTCCATCAGACTGAGCTGAGCACACAGGTAGCTGTTAAAACAGGCTGGACCTAATTCTTCCCTGCCTTGCACCGTGTGTCTTCATTTACAACTGCGTAATGAGGGTGCTAAGACATTACCAGTAGGGCTGGGTGAATATCTGGCCGTTCCAAAAAACCAGGAAAAGAAATTCAGTTCAACCCCAATTGAAAGCAACATTTTTTCAGAATTTTTGGTAAACTGAAAAAAGTTGGAAAAACATCTTTTCAGATGGAACAAAATGTGTTGTTTCCTTGCTAAGCATTTCAAAAATAAAAGCAAAGAAAACGAAAGGCTAGATTCACAAAACTGGTGGTGGTGCCACCCATTCCTATAACTTTCAGCCCAGTGATTAGTGCACTCACCTGGGAAGTGGGAGACCCAGATTTGATTCCCCCCTCTGAAGCAGTTATTTCTTATGAGGTATGGCAGCATTTCTGTCCTGGCTACCTAGCCCTCAGCTTGATCGAAATGGCAGTTCTCATCTGCATAAGCAAGTTATTGCATTCTGCATCTAGAACCTTGATTGTCATTTGGGCACTGCCAACTTTATGATTTAGAGGATAAAATCCCTATAACAGTCCCCCTGTGGCCTGTTGGCTGGCAGGATTTTGCACCTGCGAAAATGGGAAAGTGTCTTCAAGATTGCAGAGCTGGTGATAGGGAGACCTTATCAAATTAATTAAAGGTGCTGGGTCTGAGTCCCCCTGTGGCCTGAGGTTCCTACTTCAGGGGCTGTTCTAGATTGCTCTCCTTGCAGAAATGGTACTGTTACTTAGTAGTTGTATAACCATTATACCCAGGGGCTCCAATCAGGCGTAGGCCTGTGCAAACATACAGCCTCTGTCCCACAGAGTGCACAATTTAAAAAGTGGTAGGTGCTTAAAAATGTCTTGGATAGACCTATGTTCTTCTCTCCTAGCTTCCTAATTGTTAAGTCCCATTGCCTTGTTATCTTTTCGCTCTGTAGTCATTGTCTTTTGTGGCTTTCAGCAATTTTTGTACCTGCATTTGTTGAATCTTAGCTGGCCTGGGGGTACACTAGAACTCCAGAGTTACGAACACCTCAGGAATGGAGGTTGTTCATAACTTTGAAATGTTCGTAACTGTGAACAAAACATTATGGCTGTTCTTTCAAAAGTTTACAACTGAACATTGACTTAATACAGCTTTGAAACTTTACTATGCAGAATAAAAATGCTGCTTTCTGTTTATTTTTTTTAGTAGTTTACTGTATTCGCTTTTTGTTTGTTTGTTTATCTTTGTCTCTGCTGCTGCCTGATTGCATACTTCCAGTTCCAAATGACGTGTGTGGCTGACCAGTCAGTTCGTAACTCTGGGGTTCGTAGCACTGAGGTTCTACTGTATTTTATTTCCTTTGCAGTGTGAGTGCTCCTAAGCGATGCATCTTTCCTCCCTGGCTGGTGGCTCTGCCCACAGAGGAGGAGACATTTTTGCTGCTGCGGCAACATCCATCCATGCCCATGTTAGCTGTGCGCAGCCAGATGGAGGTTCACTGACATAATTTGGTCTGTAAACCTGCCCATACATACACTTGCACGTACACATGCTCATGTCCATACTGACAGGCACATAAATATAAATACTTCTGCTGAAATCTGGCCTTATATAGTCACAAGGAGGCTGCATCTCAAGCCATATGTGAAGTGAACCCCTCTCTGTTGCCAGCGTGTTTCTTACAGATTGACCCTACAGCAAAAGGGTTTTAACTAAATGGCCCCACATACTTTTGCCCTAACTATTTTCCCTCTGCCAGTAGCTTTCTGTCTGCCTGCCTGGTCATACCCACAGCTCACTTGACTTCTTCCCAGAATACTGATCATCACTCATGTGGCTTACAAACCCTTTCCTTCCCTGCCCTCCATCAGTACTTCTAGCCCTGTCTGTGCACACAGACCCCTCGCGCTCACACATTGCCTGGCTGAATCTGTAATTCTGCTCCTTGGCTGATGCCTAGTTTTCCACTGGCACAATGCATGCTGGTATCTTCCACCTGCTAATACTTCGGTTAGTGTCAGGAGACTGTGTGTTATTCTTTGATGTGATCCACCCCTTGCTATTTTAGACCTTGACACCCCCTCCCACCAGTAGCTCAGTTGATACACCTCAATTCTGACCTACAGCAATCTCTGCTATTTCACTACTGCACCTTCCTTGGGTGCTATCCTGTCAGACTGTTGTGAGGTTTTGTGTCTAGCAGGAAAACCACCAAGCTCTCATCTCTTGTGCGATGGGGCCAGGATTTGAATACTGGTATGAAGAAGTGAGCAGCCACTATACTAACCCACAGTGCCATCCACACCATGTACCATTTGCTCTTACATATATTTGATGTTTCTAATTCTGTTGCACTGTGCTGATGTCATAAACCAGGGTTTATGATGAATACCAATATTCCCGTGGCCCAGGGCCTGCCTGGGTTGTTTCCATCTGAAGGGGATATTGATGGTCAGTTATTTCTTTGATTAAATCCTGTTCGTGTGCATTCTTTGTAAATAGCATCCTGTTTCCCTGAACACAACAGGAACTAAAAGGAGGCAGTTTCCTTATTCAAAAATCTAAGCCTGCTTTCCAGCCAGTTCTGTGCCCCAAGGATCTCTGTCTTTGCTTCCTCTCATGGTCATGCTACCCATGTTTCTCTGGGTTTCTGGTTCCTTTCTACTTCGACCTGCACAGACAGACTCAGTCTCACCAATCAATGCCTAACCCGCTGCATTTTCACTCAGTCCCAGGAAAATCCCTTTTATTCTTCTTCAGGTGGTATTTGCTCAGGCCTTCTCATGTGGCCTGCACCTTGGATGGTGGTTTCAGTTGTTTTCTCTGTCTTAATCAATAAAGAAGCTTAATTGTTCTTACATTTAGCCTGAATGAAAGGGGCCTAGCATGCCCATCAGCGTCAGTGACACCTGTGGTTTGCCCATAAATCAAAGACCCACTTGATAGCAGCTACCAACACCCTCTAGCACAACAACGCAGTATGTTCTTGAGGGGTTGATTTTAAAGGTTGTAAGAATTCTTGTGCTAGTCTATTTGCAGCTAATCTTGATGCCTCCTTTAATCCATGGGAATTTGCCTAAGGATCTCAAGATTTGGTTTACTGGAAATAGGAACCACTACAGAAGGCAAGGCACATGCCTACTCTGCTGCTCGTGATGCTGGGGAGCCACTTGCAAGGGTAGATGCTTTCCAAGAACAGGGCAGGCAGTCCTGAATTTTGTGTGTGCATCTCTCCCCAGCACAGGGAGAGAATCCAACAATATTTCACCCAAATGAGAAATGTTATTGTGCAGATTAAAGCCACGCAGCGCCTGGTTTTGTCTTTATTTATGCCTTTCTATTTCCTTCTCTGCTGACATGGGTGCACATGCCGGGAAGCACTGAAGGACATAATTGGCGTTGTGAAAAATTATTGGGAAGCCAGGACGTTCCTTTGCAGTGATCCCCCCCTTCTCTTTCCCATCTGTCACCATCTAATGTGACAAAGTTTTTATCGGGCATTGAGGCAGAGGAGATTAAAAGTAAATACTGCAATCAGGAAGCAGCTGGGGGGAAAATGTAACACATTTCACACTAAGCTGAACAGCTCATCAACTTAGCCTTGTATATCTACAGTGGGAGGGAGCCGAGGGAGGAAAGGCTGCAGGGGGATGGGGAAGTTCAGCATGCTCCTCCATGCTGGAAAGCTGGAGGGGATTGTGGTTTCCTATGTATGCAGGGCTCCCACTTTCGGACATTTGTTTTGCTTGGGGAGGAAGAAACCCCACAGCAGTGTCTTCCTTTTTGTGTAATAAGGTCCTGTCAAGCAGTTTGTTTGCAGGCTCTGATCCGTGTATTGATGTTTGTGCTCTAGGCTCCCCTCCCTGCTTTAGAGATTATCCTCTGTGCTGGTGTAACTTTTGGGTGGGCTAGAGTTCACTTCATTTCCCATCTCCAGTGCCTTAAAGATACCCTCAGCTCCCATAGAAAGTAGCTGGAGATCCAGAATTCAGCCCATAAGGATTTTCAGCAAGGATTGCACAGGGTCAACCACATTCAAGTCCCAAAAGGAACTAAAGAAATGAATTTAATTAAATAACTATAACGATAAATGACTATAAAGATAAAGAAACAAATAATAATTTAATTTTTACAGCATGACGTATCTATTTTATAATCCACAGACATTACCGTTTTGGTTATATATAAACATAAATAAAGAAAACTAATTAAAATCTGAACAGTTCAGTCCCCACAGAAATACAGAAAAAGTGAGAAGAAACTGAAAGTTCCCAAAAGCCTAGGTTTTGTTCACCTAAGTCTCAGTTAGAGTCTTTGATCACCAAATCTATACAGACTGCTGAGTCTAAAACAACATCTTCCCTCCACTTGCTTGTAGGAATTTTCAGCTGGAATCCATGCAGACTCTTCCTCTGCTGAATCACTGCTAGCCAGTCAGCTAACTGACACTCAGTTAAGTGTATAGATTAAAAGAAAACCCTCTTACAAGCAAATACAAAACTGAGAATAGCAAAATATAAATGACTCTTTCCCCGTTACTGCCTTTAAAGAAAAGTTGGTGAATCAGACTAGTTGAGACAATTTAACTAGAACAGTTTGGCTAAAATCAAAACAACATTCAAAGCATACAATTAAAACAGAAGTTGTTATATTTCCCTCCCAATTTCCCCTTGCTTTAATTAGCATTGCCCATGCTTCCCTGTTAGAGGGTTAAAAATATCACTAACCTGCTGCAAAATGCTTCAGAGTTAGGGCCAACAGCCTGTTCCTCCTGGGCTCAGCTTCTTCCAGCTCACACAGGACAAATGGCTCCACCTGTACACTGTGGCAAGAGGCAATAGGCCAGAGTGGGGAACCAGGCCAGCCCCATAGGATAGAAGTCACTGTGGGGTGAATGTGGGTCAGGCTTGTTCTGCACCATTTCCCCCTCCAGAGCGTCCCAGCCCCAGGGCAGAACTGGGCCCTCACCCCTCACATGCTTCCCCTTTAAATGACACTCTGCAACCCCTGGACTTTTTGCTATGGTACTGCCCACCTCCCACTCAGCTGGGAAGGCTCTAACCCCCATGAAGCATGGGGTACTCTAAACTCCTGTCACACAATCACTAGCAGCTCTCAGGCAGCAGTGAGGGATGGAACACATGTAGCTGAATGGGAGGCAGCGCACTCTGACTGGAACAGGCAAGGTCTTAGACTGGTTAAGCTGAACACCCACGAAGTTTGGGAATCACTGGCTTAAAGCACCTTTATACAAGGAGCTCTGATTTAATGGTGGATGAATTGACATGCATACTGCTCCTCTGTCCACTTGACAAAGTGTCCAGGAGCACTAGGCAACTGAGAACTGCGGGTGGGGAGACTGAGAAGGACATGAAGGGTGGAGGTTGGGGATTAGCAGCAAGGTGATCTGCAAAGGGTTAAAAGAATTGACAGTCCCATTCTCATTCTCTCTCTCGTACATATGCAGCAACTCAGTTTCTGGTGTTTTGCTTAGTAATTGTTTTTCTTTTCACAAAGTTTGTGAAAGAGTGTTCGTGTTTTCTTCCTCTTTTTTACACAATTAGTTTTGTGTGAATTCAGTGCTGGTGAAAGAGGCTGTATTGACAGCTCTGGAAGGTGTCAGAATCCTCTATTTATCCCTAGGGTAAATACAGCTTCCCATACACACCAGCCCTTGCTAATGTGACTCACTCCAAGCTTGGAGTAAAATGGATCTTCCAAGGGGTGAAAGGAGTTCAGTTTCTAGAATCCATTCAGTCTTTGGCTTTTCTGCTAAGTGCCATTATGGGGGGCAATTATTGGCACTTCTCCTCGTGGTTTATGTGATGTAGACAGCTGTCCTGCTGGGAACTAAACTCAGACCCAGCACCTTTAATTAATTTGGTAAGGTCTCCCTATCACCAGCTCTGCAATCTTGAAGACACTTTCCCATTTTCGCAGGTGCAAAATCCTGCCAGCCAAATGCTGAAAAAACAAACCCGTCATTTTCTCTTTGTGTGATATGCCTTTGACAGTGCTTGGTAACTTCCAGAGGTTTTTGAAAATAGGGAGCGTGTTTCACCTCAAGTCTGTGATGGCTCTTGTGTGAGATGGGACGTTAGTGTGCTGTTTTGAGCAACAGAATTAGGTAACTCCAGGGGCTTGGAATGGGACTCAGTGTTACAGGTACAGACTTGGTACTGACTCACAATTGCCACAATCAGATTGCTATTTGGTGGCCTATGAGAATTATGCTGATGATCTCGATCTGGGGCCATCCAGCTGGAACAACTTGGTCAGGTCATGGAATCTCTGCTCTGGGTACAGCAGAGGGAAAGCTGTGTCCAGATTCAGTACTTGGATTGTGCTGTGGCTCTGTGGCCTCTTTAGTGAAAACAAGGGTTTGCCGGCCATTGCAGCTGCCTGGCTCCAGCATTAGGCTTTGACTGTAGTCACTTATGACTATAGGATAGTCTAAAAGGCAAGGCACAAGCATGCCAAAAAAGGTGCACTCAATCAATTGCCATAATCAGAACAATCTGGTTCCATGGAGCTTCTAGGAGAGATTGTGGAAGGCCTCTGACAAAGGCTTCCCCTTTAAGGAAATGGACTAGACAGGTTCCTATCTTGTCCTAAATGCATTGGCACTTTCTCTGATTTGGCCAGCCGTGCGGTAAGGGGAAGAGTTCTCTCTGTTTATGACTAGGAGTACTGACTTGAATAATAGAGAATGGATGGATGTTGTGGGGCACAAGAGTTATTATTCCCCCCACCAGGATGGGATAAAGTCCTGACAGTTATCTGAAGCACAACCTGGCATTTCACACATGAAATATTTGGCTCAGAGCTGTGTATAGTGGCCAAACATGGATGATTACCGGGAAGAAGTAGTAAAGGGATGTCATCAATGTTAAATACACAAGCAGACCTCTGTGCTGGCATGCCTTCATCTCTGGGAGTGGCCAGGACCCACATGGTTCTGTCCATGTATAGACTTTGCAGGACCTAACATGGGAAAAATGGTTCTAATCATAGTGGATGCACATCTGAAATGGTTAGAAGTCCATATGATGACCTCGGTGACCTCCACTGCTACCTGTGAAAAGCTCAGACAGACCGATGTCATACTTGGGCTACCAGGAGTACTTGTCACAGACAATGGACCACATTTTACATGCATGGGATTTAAAGACTTTCCGATCAAGAATGGGATTAAACATATTAAAACATCCCCATATCATCCAGTGGCCTTGCAGAGACAGCTGTAAGGACTTTTAAAGTGGGGTTGGAGAAGAAGATTTATGGGAGCTTGGGGACAAAGCTGTCTCTATTTCTTCTGAAATACAGAACCACTCCTCCACCTACAGGGAGCGTGAACCTGGCCCAGCTGTTGATGGAATGGAAGATAATTGGGACTTCATCCATCCTACCATGGAAGGGGGTGTGTTAAGGAAGCTAGTTTTTCAAAAAGCCATGACAGTCATGCTAAAGACAGGGAGTTGGACACAAAGAATCTGCTCTATACCAAAAGTTTCAATGCTCACCAGCCAACATGGATTCTGGGTACTATCCCAGAGCAAGTTGAACCTTGGTTATTTAAAATCTGTTTAAGTGATGGGCAAGTCGTAAGATGATATCAGGATCATGTCTGCTTGCAGAGTGATGTGCAAGCACCAGAGCCTTTGCCCTTGGGTGATGACCACCTGGAGGAACTGAGGCCAGGAGAGGATGCAGTTTTATCAGGAAATAGCTGAGACGGGGTATTGACAGACTTGCTGGACCAGGGCACTGAGGAAAGGGGGTCTCTGCTCCTGGAGGAGGCTCAGGCTGCTGCATGCAGGTGGTACCCTCTAAGAGAGAGAGAAAAGCCCCTGGTTATTTAAAAGATTTACATTCAGGATATAACATTGAGAGGAGAGGAATGCAGTAAAGTGGTCATCAAGGGGTTAACTGGGTTACTAGATTATTATGGGTTGGAGCTATGCTCCACCCCTCTCTTACTTTTGATAATTAGTGTGCGTTCCCCCACTCTGTTAGGTAGCTCAATAAAGCAGCATGTTCCCCACCTGCAGTATTGTAAGTAAGCGTGTTTCTTGTGCACTTTAAAAATGGTGGTTTGTTTACAGCATGCTTTTAGATGCTCAAAAAATAATTATAGGCAGATCTGGTAGAGCCACCTCTCTTTAAGAATGCCAGACTCTTCCAGCTTAAGACCTTGTTTTCAGTTGCTTATAACTTTGCCAAACTTAAACTGTTCAGGTTGAAATTTTCCATGCCAGGTGTCTGCCTCTGGCTGAAATTTTCTACAAAGGTTTCAGCTAAATAGTTAAGCTGTTTCTGAGAATAAGATCATGGAAAAACACATTGTTTTGCTAGTGTTAAAAAAAAATTCTTATAATGTTTTTGTTGAGAAGCTCTAGTACCTCTATTCATTCCAGCTGGGGTTTGAAATTGGGAGTCCAGGACATCCCTTTGGCCAAATTTGGGTGAATTTTCAAGTTTTAAGGCTCTGAAAAAACCTATTTGCATGTGCTCAATAGCAACTGGTTAGAGTTTGAATAGCTAAGTTCTCTGAAGAGCCTGTGTGCATTGAGAATGCTTCAGCCTCCTACAGCACCTGCCTGCTGACTACACTGCAGGTGTCTTCCTCACAGTGACTTGAGTATGCTCCACCATAGGCCTGCAGATGCTAAGTAGGACTTTCTGCCACCTAATCTCACAGGGATATTGTGAAGATCAATTCATTAATATTTGTGATGTGTTCAGACATTATGGTAGAAACACCCAAGAGGAAATTAATACTTTTTATATTCAGTGTGGGCTTTGGATTGTGTGCCTTTTAAATGAGACCTGGGCTGCACATTAAATGAGGGCAAAAAGAAGTGTTGAATAACTACCCATTCACTAAGTGAAACAGGGGTCCCAGGGAGAAATAGTTTGTGATTATGCAATTTAAAGACTGGTTGCATGGGTAACCTTAATTCTGGCATTTCCTAACTCTTATGAGTTTGCCATCTTAATGCTCTTTTAATGTTGGTTTGGGGTTGTTGTTGTTTTTGTTTTTTAAAGAAATTCAGTGGTGTTTAGTTAC
The DNA here is from genome assembly GCF_965140295.1 of Lepidochelys olivacea. Lineage (NCBI taxonomy): Eukaryota > Metazoa > Chordata > Testudines > Cheloniidae > Lepidochelys > Lepidochelys olivacea. Next base: position 87,641,162 of record NC_140416.1, on the reverse strand, counting down.
AATTAAATGTTGCCCAATGGTCTTAAACAAGTGAGGTTTTTTTCTCTGTTTTTTTTATTCCTGAGCTAAGTTATAAGGAAAGAAACAACAGGGTTTTATATAAACACAGGTTCAGACAGAAAAAGCCAAGATTGGGCTATGATCCAGTAGCTATATGACTGGGTGTGGGCCTCTGCCTCTTGAGGGATTCCTACATTCCAGTAGCTGTTCTAGAATGTCTTTGAGTGCCCTTCAGTCCCCAGCCTGGCTTCATTAGGGTACACTTGTGGGAGATCTGCACAAAGAGTTAACCCTTTGCTTATTGGGGTGTAGTTAAGGATCTGCATCCTATTGCATCTGTTTATCTCCGCCAAGTTGTTCTCTCTGAGACCATCAACATTTCCCATGTAGTCTGCCTCTTTCTAGCATGCACTTAGAATTCGATAGTCCCTCAAAATGTCTTTGACAATCTAGTTACTGTAATTTTCAAGGTACTTGCCTTTTCAGCCTCATTTTCAGTCTGTTTTAGCCTGCCTCGTCCTCCTTGATCCCACAGTAATGATAAGCTTGGCAACAGTCTGTGCACATAATAAACTTGATAGAATTCTATTCATGTTTGTTATACTGTGCCCATCACTGTGGAATCTGAGGACAATCTCAATGGCAGATCAAGGAGGAAAAGAGACGGTCTGGGAAACAGGTGGCACATGCAGTTTTAACAGTGTGTTAATTCCTTTTGTCTTGGGGCACCTGAAAACTACTGCTTCTTGGTCAAAAGTGAAATGAGTTGGGATATCTTAGCCTGATCCCTTGGGGATGTTTTTACACCACACAAGCATTGCATAACTTGACATGACTGCATCTGTGATCAGAAGAGGATCCGGACTGGAACAGTACCAGGTGCTGTAGACATGGTACCAGTGGTAAAGTTCTGTGTGGGAATCTTGCATAACACACATCCATGCTATGCCTGCATTAACCAAACACTATCAGCACCTCACTTTCATCAGCACCAAAATCACTGTGTTTTTTTCAAATGAATGAAGCAGGGATGCTTTTATTCCAACACAGATATTTGACTGAATAGCTGGGAATACGCAAAACTACTGACAAGGTCATTTGCATTTTGTGTAAGTGATGAGCCCCTCTATCAATTCATTCATCCCTCAGTTCAGTGGCAGACATCGCTCGTTGCTTCTATTTCTCAGGGTATCCATCTGAGAAGAGCTTTGGTTAGATGGCACCAGTAGGTGAATTTAATGATCTCGTATAGATTCAGAGTCCTTGGGTAATATTATTTGTCATTATACAGTTACCCTTTTGCTAAAAGCTAGCAGGATTTGGAGCCTTGTGATTCAGTTTCCTATATGGAGAAAAGTTGGTAACATGGAGTCAGGTATTTCTGTAGTGTAATTTGTTTATTTACCAGATGTGCACATTCCCGATTCTTTGAATTGGCGTGATAACAAATGACAACGGAGGCCTCTCCCTCTAGCCCAGAGGTTCTGAACCAGGGGTATGTGTATGTCTGGGGGTACACAGAGGTCTTCCAGGGGGTAAGTCAATTCATGTAGATATTTGTCTAGTTTTACAACAGGCTACATAAAAAGCACTAGATAAGTCATTAGAAACTAAAATTTCATACAATGACTTGTTTATACTGCTGTATATACTCTATTATATGATAATGTGATGTGCATATATGCACTGTATTAGACATGCCTGTTTTATGTCATTTACTGATGCATGCAAGCATGTTAATGAAGCTGAAGTTGTGGTTTAAGTGAGGTGAAACTTGGAGTACGCAAGACAAATCAGACTCCTGAAAGGGGTACAGTAATCTGGTAATGTTCAGAACCACTGCTCTAGCGGAAAGCTCAGTTAAGGCACCTTCAGAAGCAGCTTGTACTCTGTGTCAGTCTGAGAAGGCCTCACACAGGTCTCTCTCTGGTTAACATGCTCTCTGCTCCTCTTCCTACTGCCTGGTCTGCACCTAAAATGTAGGTCGACCTAACAGTGTTGGTTAGGGATTTGAAAAATTCACATCCTTGAGAGACGGAGTTTAGTTGACCTAAGCCCTGCTATACCCACGGCTAGGTTGATGGAAGCATTCCTTCGTCAATCTAACGACCACTGCTCAAGGAGATGGATTAACTACAACGATTGAAAGCCCCCGTCCATCACAGTGGGAGGTGTCTGTGCTACTGCAGCATAGCTGCGTCTGTTCCACTTGTAGTGTAGACGTACCCTGACTCAGCTCCTGCCTTTCAACCTGTGAAAGCCCTAGTAAAAGGCTGCTCAGTGAGACTATGGCTTACGAAGGTGAGCCTGGGCATCTGTCCTCCTTTTGTGCAGATGTTTTGTGACACAAAGGCATCTCAGAGTTTCAACTGGCAGACAAAAAAGAGTGCTTTAATTTGTACAATACCCTTAATGACTATCTGGGGACAGTTACTGCATGGCATCTTTAACTTGTCCTGTAGAATTTCATCCTAGTTACTTGTACATCAATGACTCTGAACATGCAGCCATTGACACCGTTCTATATAATAATATTATTAAGAGGAGAAATACCTGCTACTCCAATTGTATGCAGGCACCGCCACCTTGGGCTATGATCTTGTCACCTTGCTAAGCAGAATCTGGCATGGTCAATACTTGGATAGGGAGACCTTCAAGAAATAGGTTGAGATGGGAAGTCCTATTGGTGGTTTACTGTGGCATTTTCCCAGCCCTAGGAGACACTGAGCTGCTAGAGATGCTGCTTTTGGGTGATGCACAAAACTGAGACCCTGAATGCTTGCATATTTTTATAACTGGCTGTCTCCTAGGTGTATTTTAAAGAGCTCATGTGTTTTGTTTGGGCAATACTGAGTACCATGATGAAGTGCAAGTAACTCAATGGGATTTATATGAGCTTATGAAGCGGAGAATAAACCCCATAGTTTGCAGAGTAAATCAATTTGTAAAGCGCTTTGGGATCTTTCTGGATGAAAGGCTCTATATAAATGTAAGTCGTGACCATTCATCATTATTGAATATGAAATAGAGATATACACTCTATCAAGCAGCAGCAATAGGCTGAGGCTCATGATTGCTCACAAGGCCCAATCAATCATCAGATCACGGAATAAAGCAGCTAGAATAAAAAAGAAAGAGAACCCACAGCAAATCATTCCAAGCAATGCAATTAATGGGTGTCCAATAAAAATAGTGAGCTCAGAACTGGGGAGCATGGGCTTTTCCTGAACAGCAAAGTCCAACAGGGCTGCACAGTGCAGGAGACAGGAGTTAAGACAGACCCCTCCCAGATGGTATACCAGCCATATACACATCTAGTAGGGGCTTGCTAAGAAAACTATGTATATTCTTTTCAGAATTACCTTTTATTCCATCTGGTTCGGTTTTCTGTTGAACTTTTCAGGCTATAAATCTGGGGATTGAGCTGTACCTTCTGCAAGTAATTAAGACACCATTCCAGTTATCACATCACAATGCAGCCACAGGCCAAATGTGCCCTGCCAGTCCCCGCCTTGGTCACTCTTATCTTAGCATGCAGGTGTGGCCTATATAAAACTACAGGTCCCAAAATGCTGTTCTCCATCTTGATCTAACCAGGAGGAGGCTTGGCTCAAATAGAGAACAGGATGCTGAGATCTGTAGTCTCTTTTGGCTGTTAACCCTTATAGAAGATGAGGACTGCTGCAATCTGTTCCATTTTATGCCAGTTGGAAAGGGTAAAGCATGGGAAACTCCTGTACTCGGTGCTATGAGATCCAGTATCAGCTGAAGGCTAACTGTGGACTAGAACAAAAGGTCCTCTGTCTTGTGAGGGAAGGCAGTGTCTAGTATGATTTTTGACTGTGCTGAGAATGCTTTTGTCGTTCAAGCTCTTGAGGTGTTATGAAATATAATATTCTGCTCTCTTTTGTTTGTTCACTATTATAGAAGAGAGATTGAAAATTAATAAAATATAAGGGGGGAATGGCATAAGACAGTAGGCAAGTAAAAGTACATAATGCACGGAGCCACAGCTCAGGAAAGGAATGGCAGGTAACTTCCTGTCTGCTCATAACACGGACCATTCAGTTTCTTAGTGGAGGACTGCTGGCCAGGTATGGTCTGTACTTTCTATGTCTCAGCCTGCAGCCACCTTCATCTTTAATACAGAAGTGCAGCCCACAGATGCTACAGGTCCTGGTGTGTCCCAGTAAGCTAAGTGAGCTGGGACTGAGCTATCTCAGACACTGCTTCTATGATCAAGACTTTGCAAGGCTTTTGCAATCCAGTTTTGAATGAAGGCTAAGGACTTGTAAGACTGGGAGATGGAGAGTTAGCAGCAGCCAGTCCATGGCTGTGGAAATCTTGTGCACATGAGTTCAGGATGAAGTGTGGTTGCCTTCAGGACAGAATGTAAAACCCACCTTTTACCAACACTTCCGCATAACATTGACAATCATTATTGGGGGGGTGGGAGGCGTGTGTGTGGAAATCGACCACTCTGCCTGTTGTCCGAATGGAGAAATGAATAAAATTAGAAGGATTAGATCATTAAAGACCTCCTGAGTCCTAGGCACCATGCCCAATCCTGGGGCGGGGGAGAGAAGAGAAAACTCAGGGTTAGTTGTAAATGTCTTGTATTTTATAATTTAGTAAGATGCTCCATCACTAACTGGTGGGCCTGGTATAAATGCCTGGGTGGATAGCATACCATTCTTCAAGTGATCGGCCTTCAGATCAAGCCGGAGCATAGCCTATGTTGGCCTGCCGATTCCATAATCTACTTCTCAGTGTTAAAGATTGAGTTAAAGTGCCTGCAGTTTATTCCATTTTATGCCAGATGGAATGCAGCCCTTCATCTCCCCTTCTTTTGAGGGGTCTGCTGCAGGCCAGCAAGCAGACGCTGACAAATGCTTCTCAGGTTTAGCTTAGGCACTGCCACAGGGTGAGTAGCATACACCGAACAGGGTATTAACCTCTGTGGGGATGCTGTTAAATGTAGTTGCAAAAATCATCAGTTTTACTTCTCATTCCAGCAGGTCCCAGAGACCCTACAGTAAAGACAGCAGCTGATACTAGGGATGGAGGACTAGATAGATCCTTCGCTCATCTTCACTTCTTTTCTTCTCAGGGTTTGATTACTATATTATCAGAGCACCTAGGAATCCTAGTAATGGATGAGGACCCCATTGTGCTAGGTACTGTACAAGCACAGAACAAAGAGGCAGTCCTGGCCCCAAGGGGCTTTGATGCACTCTGCTTCCTTCACGTCAGGGATTCCTTGCAGTCTCATAGTCATTCACGTTTGATAGTCATCCAGCTTGTTCTGGAGTTGGGGTTGGGGTCTGTTGTGGGGCTTCACAAGTTCAAATAAACATTCACACTTATAGCAGCTAATCCAAACTTCGAATCCTTTCAGATTCCTCATCACGGATTTCTCTGGCACATCTCTAATCCATCCACATTTAACACATGGATAGCTTCAATTTTATTTCCTAGATCCAGAATTCTTTTCTTTCTGCAGCAACATTGTAATTACATTGTTATTTCCAGCTACAATCGATAGCCTCTCAGTCGGGATTTAATAGCTTCGTGATTAATTAATTAGTTAATGTAGCTAATTTTATAACTTCTTGATTAATAGATTAATTAGTGAATGTTTGTACAGCACTTTGAAAATGTAAAGTGCTATGTAAGTGCTAAGTATTATTATTAATTATTAATATTATTATTTATTATTCTGTCTCCGTTGGCCAAATCCTAGTGAATAATTAGTTCAGGCTGAGTGTTTTAATGCCGGACTTGGTTTAGAATTCAGCTGATAGCAAAGCATTTGGTGTTCAGGGCTTTGTTTGCACTAATGGACACTAGTTCAGATCTTTCTTTGCTTTCTTTTACCTACATGCAGGTGTAATATCTTTGGGGAAAAATAAATGGGACAATATTAGCCATTTAAATGATCAACTAAGTAAAATATCTGTCCTGTTCCCTAAGGCCTGTGTGTACTGAATGTGCTTGTGTTGTATTTTTGTCTCTCTTCAGATTGCAAGTTCCTAAAGACAGGGACTGTATCTTTCTAGATTAGAAGGTTGTACAGTTGCAAGCCTGTTTTGGTACTTAACATTAATGTTGTGTTTGTGTAACTATCGGAAATGTCACCTGATGAACCTCCAGTCTCTATGGAAGTTAATACCACTCTTCAGCCAGCTCTACACTTGGAAGGCTTTGCCGGTATAGCTATACCAGTATGCTACACCCGCAAAACAATCCTAGTGTGGTCACATCTTATGCAGCAAAACTCAGCACATTTGCCAGTGTAGCCTACTTCAGCCCCCCCCATCCCCACTGCCCCCATCTCCCTCCTCGCACCCGCCACAAATGAAACAAGTTATACTAGTAAAAGTGCAGTTTTACCCGTATAACTGTATCTACATTTGGAGCTTTTTTTGGTAGAGCTCTGGCGATCAGGGATCACGTCACGGATCACACCTGTTCATGCCTCTGACCAGTATAGCTATGCCAGCAAATGTGTAGTGTAGACCTGGCCATACCGGACTGTACATTGTAAACTGTGCTGGGACAGAGAGGAAGATGGGACAGAAGGGATGGGAACGAGCTATGTGCTTGCAAAGGGATGGCTCAACTTTTCAGGTATGAGCAGTTAAAATTGAGCCAGTTAAAGCTGGTACATTGGGCAGAGTCTTAACAACTGCAAAATCCCCTAGACCAACCACAAAGAAAAGGAAATCCACTGTGAGTTTGGGGTGACGGGAAGGGGAAGAAAAAAGCCAAAGAAAAGAGGGGGAAACTTCAGGTATAAGTCCTGGTGAGTGACAGAGATATTTGTATTTGTTTGTAACCAAATACAGAACTAACTTCAGGATAAACTATAAAGCTGTTGCTTAAGATGTAACACTGGTTTAGGGAGGCCTTCTGGCATAGTGGTCTGAGCATAGGACTGAGAACCAGGAACACTCACATTCCAGGCCCCGCTCTGCTACTGCTGCCTTGTGTGACCTTGGGTAAGTAACGACTCTCTTTTTTGTGCCTCTGTTTCCCCCTTTTTAAAATAGGGATGATACTGACTGACCTCATAGAGGGGTAATGAGGCTTTCATCACTGGGTGTAATACACAGCAGAAGTGCTGAGGCCTTGTCTTTATGAGACAATTGCATTGGCTTAATTCAGTGTTTCCCAAACTTGGGATGCCACTTGTTCAGGGAAAGCCCCTGGCGGGCTGGGCCGGTTTGTTTACCTGCCATGTCCGCAGGTTCAGCCCGCCGCGGTTCGCTGCTGCAGGCCAATGCGGGCTGCAGGAAGCAGCACGGGCTGAGGGACATACTGGCCACCACTTCCCAGACACGGCAGGTAAACAAACCGGCCCAGCCCTCCAGGGGCTTTCCCTGAACAAGCAGCTTCCCAAGTTTGGGAAACACTGGCTTAATTGATGGTGTGATTTTTAAACCAGTTTAGTCAAACTGGTGGTAATCCTTCTGCAGACATTCTTAATTCATATTAAGAGTGGCTTATTTCAGTTTAGCTTAAGTGGTTTAAGCTAAAGCAAAATAAGAGTGCCTTACACTGAAATAAGAGTACCTGTCAAGGGGTTTGCACAGGTTTAATTTAAATCAGTTTCAAAACCTATGTAGAATTTTCTCATGTAGACAATGCCTGTGTATTATTGCTAAGCTTTTCTTGATCAAGACACAATGTGGATGCAGCTGTTTCACCAGCAACTACATGGTTTATCAGGAAGTTATTAATAGAGTGGTCTTCAATGCAGTGTTGTATTCCTGAGTCTGCAGACTATCAGTTTCATTTCTTGTGTTGCTGCACTGAGATTTGGCCAGCAGTAGCCACAGAGTAAAATTAAGAAGACTGATCAGTTTTGCACTACAGTTCAGAATCTGAGGTCAGTTATTACATTGCATTAGTTTTATGGCATTTATTTGCTCTTCAGCTTTGGTGAATTGTTAACCCTAATGACTCTGGAGAAGGTGAGAAAAGAAGAAGAGTGCAGTGGCAGTGTAGAGTTAGCCGGGCCTATCATACTTGCATGGTCAGATTCTTTAGCAAGGAACTGACCTGCTCTTTTGGGTTCAGTCAGAGTAAGTGGAGTTCATTTTCTTGCCAATAAAGAAGAAAGGTGTATTTGCTTGAGGGCTCTTACATAGAGTGGGGTGAGCCCAGAAATGAGGGGTTCAGAGTACAGGAGGAGGCTCCGGGCTGGGGCAGGGTGTTGGGGTGCAGGAGGGCATGAGGGCTCTGGCGGGGGGTGCAGGCTCTGGGGTGGGGCTGGGGATGAGGGGTTTGGGGTGCAGGAGGGGGGGCTCAGGGCCGGGGCAGGGGGTTGGGGTGCGGGAGGGAGCTTGGGTGCGGCTGGGGAAGGGGGGTTGGGGTGTTGGCTCCAGGAGGGAGTTAGGGTGCAGGAGGGGGTTCTGACCTGTGGCAGGAGTTTGGGGTGTGGAAGGGCATTCAGGGTGTGGGCTCTGGCTGGGCGGCGCTTACCTCAGGCGGCTCCTGGTTGGCGGCACACCAGGGCTAAGGCTGGCTCCCTGCCTACCATGGCTCTGTACAGGTTCCGGAAGTTGCGGCATGTCCCTATGGGCCTCTAGTCGGAGGCACGGCCAGGTGGCTCTGCGCACTGCCTGCCTCCGCAGCTCCCCTTGGCTGCGGTTCCCGGTCAAGGGGAGCGGCAGAGCTGGTGCTTGGGGCAGGGGCAGCGCCGGGAGCTCCAGTGGCCGCCTGTGCCACATGCCAGCTGCTTCTGAGAGCCACGCAGAGCCAGGGCAGGCAGGAGCCAGCCTTAGTCCCGCGGTGCCGTTGACCGGACTTTTAGTGGCCTGCTAAGCCACCAGGGTCCTCTTTGTGACTAGGCAACCCTAGTGCAACCCTCTAGTTTGGACACTTCTATTTCAGTTTACAAAAGTGCCTTACATTAATTTAGCTTACATTGATTCCTTACCAGTTTCGGCTAAATTGATATTCCAAGATTTAAAAAAAAAGACATTAAGATGGTGATAAGGTTGAGGGTATACATCAGAAGCTTAAGGTTTAAAAAAAAGGGGGGGGGGCTTTTGCAGTTATCCCTAAATCAAGCAGTATAAGCACAGGATATTCAGATTTAAGGTTACATTTAAAAGAAATCCAAACATTTTATGGTATGGAAGTGCACGCTTAAGGCACCCAAGCAACCATAACTCTGCCTTGTAGTGATTATACAACAACTATATGATTATAACAACAGCATTTTAGTTTCTGTGGGCCCAGATTAGATTAAAGTATTTTTAAAAAACATTCCCCCCCTCCCCCAATGTTTTTTCTTCTCATGGTGTTGCTACAGGGCAGAGTTAATGTTGTGTCTGCAGTTCCTTGTTGTGCTGTTGTTTTTTAATTAAAAAAAATTTCATTTGTGACCACTAAGCAAAAGAAATGGTGAATGCTACCATTTCTAATGATATGAAGATACATAGTATCAACTTTAAATTATGTTTAAAAATTTAACTATTAAGGGCAGACTCACTGTTATGCCAGAGCAGCACAAAGCAGCCAGAATGCACCAACCAGTTAAAATGAGATTACAATTTCTTTACATTGCTAGAGCAGTGCAAAGCCGTCAAAATGAACTGGTGAATCTGGCCCATAATTTTTAGTTGACTTATTGGGTAAGAGCAGGGGTAGTCAATCCTTTTTTTTTTTTTTTTTTTTTTTTTGTCAAGGTCCACATTTCTTGGTCAAGGGGGGAGGGATAGCTCAGTAGTTTGAGCATTGGCCTGCTAAACCCAGGGTTGTGAGTTCAATCCTTGAGGGGGCCATTTGGGATCTGGGGCAAAAATTGGGGATTGGCCCTGCTTTGAGCAGGGGGTTGGACTAGATGACCTCCTGAGGTCCCTTCGAACCCTGATAATTTATGATTCTATGATATGGTCAAGGTCCAGATTCCAAAGAACATAATAAAAAACAACGATGATGATGATTAGCAAATAAACAGATTCCGGGGTCCATTCAAAAGTGTCTGCTGGTCTGCCTATTGACTACCCTTGGGTTAGAGAGTAGGGCTATGTGAGAGGAACCCAGTCTTGAATTCCAATGTGTCTGCACTTTCAGGGTTCCCTGGCACTTATGCCTCAGTGTACAGAGAATAGCTGAGTTACCTCTGATGGCACAGTGACCCTAGTTTAAAACTGACCTGTCTGTAACCTATATAGTAACAATTGGATATAGAATTTGTTAATAACTTGATGTAATTGCAATTTATTTTATTCAAATATGGATTGTGCACAAGATTTCAATGAAATGTAGTGAAAGGGAAAGTTTGAGGAGTCTGTTCTGTTACTGAAATAATTCTGGACAAAAAACCAAAAAAACCACAGTACCAATGTGAAATTTCCTAAAGAACTCATTTTAAGGTAACTTGAACTCATTAAGTAATAACTGTACTTTTTGGTTTTTCATATGTAACAATAGTTGAATCCCTGTTTAAGGGCAAAATGAAACTCCACCTTATTTATGGAGGCACTGGTGGTTTGGCTCCATAATTAATAAAGCACTTAAACCAAAAAGAGTCCCCTCCCCCAAGGGTTTGCATTAATTTAACTAAACCAGTTTCTAAACCACTTTAATTAGGCACACTTTTTTGTGTGTGTAGACAAGGCCTTAGAGACGGGAGAGTTAATACTAGAGCTAGTTGGGATAAAGTTTTCAAGAAATTTTGTTCCTGTGTTTTAACCAACTCTAGTGAAATGTCATTGACTTGTAGTACCCACAACTGCCTTTCCTATTTTCATCAGGCACTTCCCACCTGCAGCTTGACAAGTGAGGTTGCAGGCCCATTGTTGTATGCTACTTTATTTTTGTTTGCTTGCTAAGTTCATATCCTATAGGCCAACTTTCCCTCAAGTGTGGGGTACACCCCCACCCAGGGGATGAGAAGCGATGGGTGCATGGGGTACGGCCTTTAACAACAAATGCTGTGGTTGTAGGGGGGCTGTAGCAGTTTAATTTTCCTGCAGGAAGCTCAGCTCTCAAAAGTTTATGAAATATGATTGCAGGCAGCAGCTGCATACAAGAATATCAGTCAGAGAGAGGCTAAGGCAGCAAACAGACTTCACTGGTGAGATGCACAATTTCTTAAATGAACTGCGCCACAACTGACACAAAGCATTTGTTCAGCATTAACCCTGTCTGTACGGTGAGCTAAGCAGCACTTATAAGGCTATCTGTAATACTGCCATCTGGCTATTCCCAAACCCTACAATGCAGCCCACAACTACCATCATTTTTTTACAGGAGGCATGGCCTATCGAGAGTAGAGGTCTTAGCATGCAGTGAAGACGGTCATTTGGATTGAGGTGAATTGCCAGCTGGAATTTGTAGTCTCTAGGAGTTGCACCACTGTATTGAAAAGGAGGGTGCCTGGGATCTGCTCCATTAATGCAAATTAGGTCCTGTGTGCAGGCTTTTGTCAAGTTGCTGGTTAGGCTCCCAGTTAGGCAAAGTTTGGGTGACCCTGATCTGTTGAGTCACTGAAGCTGCCATTGCCTCTGTTGCTTTTCCTTTTTCCCAGCCCGTGCTTAACACTTGAGATGGTGCTTGCCCCTTATCTTCTTCCCTTTGTCGGGATGGAGGAACCTGTGCTGTGCGTTAGCGTCTCTGTGTGTGCGTGTGTGTCTGGCTGCCTGTCATTACAGCACTAATGGAAATACTGCACGGATCACAACTCTCAATTAGCTCCTTGGGAGATTGCTGTGACAGCCAGTTACTGAACAGCAAGGCCTGAAGGAATGAATTAATTTGTAGTACACGGCAGTTAGACTCACAGTGTTAGTGATGGAATGAGACGGCAATAGACCCTGATTAGGCTCAGGTTGTGTGTTGCAAAGGAGTGTTACCTGCAGGATGGCCTTTCCTTCTCCCTACTGCCCCCCCTCCCCCCCCAGGACTGGGAATAGTCTCAGGCCATAGATGAGATGAATGTGGTGATCTCAGTTTAACTCTTGGAGGCATAGCCTGCCTGAGGCTATCTGGCAGCCAGCAATGGACCTTCATTCTGCACAGACCAGGGCATGATGCAATCCAGCTGGCTTGGAGCCAGGCCAAAGCCACTAAGTGAGTAGTGTTCAGGGAGCGTAACACTATCTTTCTTTCTGTCTTCAAACAAGATCTCTCTTCCTTATTAGTTTAGATAAGTGTAGATCAGAGAGTGTACCCTGGGGTTGCTGCTCCCAGAGATGCTAATGTCTTGGCTTCCTTGTGCAGCACAGGATCTCACTATGATATGGGGAGAGGCAGGAGTGAAAAATCTGCTCAGCATGCACTAGCAGGCAGGGAAGCTTGGAAGCGCATTCCCAGAACATGTAGGAATTGTCACACCTGAATAAACAGACTGAAGTTTCCAGAGCCGCTGCCTGGAGCCAGTTGTGCATCCTTTATTACCCTGAAGTTCCCTAGTACCCAGCCCACTACTACATTATTGCCCATAAGCCTCTGGAGCTGCTGCTGCCCAAAGGCAGCATGACATTCTCTCTGACCTTGAAATCTCCAGATCTGCTGCCCAGAAGTCTTACCCTGAAATCGTCTTATCCTGAAATCCCTGGGATTGCTGCCCAGACCTAGCCTTTCATTTTCTGTTGTATATGATTTTGTTTTTAGCGCTATATAGGGGTGCAGTTATAAACTGGTTTTTAGGTATACGGAATTAGATTTGTTAGGACGGTTTTGTTAGGGAGCTTTTCACCCCCTCGAGGGAGCATCAGTCAACTGGAGAAAAGAACTGTGAAATTGATGAGGTGCTGGGAATTGTCATGATTTGAAAGGAGACAGGCCCTGGGCTCCAGAAGTGCGTGATCTGCAAGCTGGGTACAGGAGCAAGGTTGAAGCATCAGGGGAAGATTAGGTGATTTGCACCTATGTGATTTGCACTGGAACAGTCCTTGCTAAAGACAGGAAGCTGGAAGGGATTTTTTCCTTTGGAGAGTTTTGTTTTTTAATGAATGTTGTGCTGGTGAACAGTACAGCGAGGCAGTCCTGTTGTTTATAGTGATGTGTATTCTAGTAGCACCAAGAATGTGCTGGGTGCCGTACAGAAATGTATGAAAAGACAGTCCCTGTCCCAAATTGCTTACATTTTAAAAAGACAAACACATGAAGGGTGAGGAAAAGAGAAATAACTTGCCAGCAATACAAGCCCTACAGGCTTTTGCCCACTGTTTTTCCACAGCACAGGGCTAGCCCAAGCGGCAGCAGTGGAAGCTTCCTCCTCTTACTTGGAGTGTGAGCTCTTTGGGGACAGGAACGATCTTTTCGTGCTGTGTTTGTTCAGTGCCTAGCACAAGGTTTGGCAGCCTTTCAGAAGTGGTGTGCCCAGTCTTCGTTTATTCACTCCAATTTAAGGTTTTCTGTGCCAGTAATACATTTTCACATTTTTCGAAGGTCTCTTTCTATAAGTCTATAATATATAACTAAACTATTGTTGTATGTAAAATAAATAGGGTTTTTAAAATTTTTAAGAAGCTTCATTTAAAATTAAATTAAAATGCAGATCTTATCGGTTTAGTATGATCCTTCCTCTTGCTTTTCCTTGCTGAGTTTTCCAATGTCTGGCATGTATTTGGATACTTTAAGCTGCACACAGGCTTCTGAGTGATCAGTTGTTAACCAGCTCCGAGAGGGACAGGTTTCATGTGTGAAAATACCTCTCACACAGGTATGTGGATCCAAATGCTGAAAGCATTGCAAACGCAATTTTCTTCAAACAGTTAAATTTCACTGGCAGGGACGTCCAGCAGGTCAGAATAGAGGCCCCATGATCTCTCTCGGTAGCTTCAAGTGCACGCCGCAGATCTCGAAACTTTGATGCCCACAATTCTGAGCTTTTTAACTGAATGAGCTGCATTTTGAAATCTTCAGCACCCATCCACTGAAATACAGACAAATCCAAGTCGCTTTCGTTGAACTTTTCAGGTTTAATTAGAAAAGAAAGCACTGGGCCAAATGGCTGGAAATCTTGAAATCTATCAGAAAATTCTGATTCCAGTTCTTGCATTTACATTCTAATCTCAGCGTCAAACGCAGGGCGCTGTTCCACGTGGTGCCATAGTGATGTAAGCAGCAAATCCGGACTTAAAAATATCCCAGCACAGTGGCGCTGGAACAATTTTTAAGGTGGGGGTGCTGAGCTGTGGCCCCTCTTGCTCCTGTCTGCACCCCTCACTGCCCCAGGCTGGGCGGCAGCAGAGCCCTGGGCCAGCAGCCGGGACCCCAGGCCGGCACTAGAGCCCCCCTGGACCAGTGGCCGGAACCTGGGGCCGGCAGCAGGCTGAGTGGGGCCAGTGGATGGAACCCTGGCTGGCAGGGGGCCAGCGGCCAGAACCCTGGCTGACGGGGCCAGTGGCCAGTACCCCAGGCCAGCAGTGGAGCCTTTGGGACTGGTGTCCAGGACCTGGGCAGTGTGAGTGCCACTGAAAATCAGCTGCAGAATCAAACCAGATTCCATTCAGCTCCTGTGGCTTAATTATTTGGGGGCTACTGGGGATAATGGAACCAACATTTAGGATTATGGCCCTTGCAGCATGGCCTGGCAAATAGTAGTGTAGGTCCCACAGGCAGCATTGTACTAGGTGCCTGTTTATTTTCTTGTAGTTGTGTGTGTAAACAAGGTGAGCAGGCCCATCAGCCAGATTCTTCCTGTACACATCCTGCCTTGCGTAGCCTCCCGTTCTTCATGGGTCTTTGGGTCTGTTGCTTATGTTCATTCTCATGTGGAGCAGGTGCCAATAGTCTCACCCTGGACACTGTAACCGGTGCTCCTGGGCTGCCCAGCCTCCTAGTCATTGTGCAGAACTCAGAAGCACCATTTTGCTTCAGTATCACTGTAACGTTATCTGATTAAAATATGACCACATAGATCATTGTTGCAACCACTATTACATATTTGCAACAAATCTTGTGCAAAATGTGGCATGTAAGATGTCTATGAAAAAGTTATGATTTGCTGAATATAATTATGCTATTTGTATGCATGTATCATTTTTGTATTTGAAGTTATGAGTATTGGCTCTATACCTGTATTTCAAATGTTTGCTCCTGGGGTAACGCCACAAGGTAGTTAGCCAGCACAGCTTGAAGGGACTATTCAAATTAAGTGGCTCATCAAGGAACACTTAACTCACAATGAACCATGGGAGATGCCCATCTACACTGAGTGGACGTTCCATCTGAAATATAGGTAATGGCTTCCTGCAATGACTAAGTGAAATCAGGCATGCACAGGTGACTTGCCCATGTGACTCCGAATGCTCATCTTGTCATTTGTAATTTTCCACTAGCTATGCTGAGGGCTTTGTTTGGAACAATGGGTTTCCCTCCACATGGCAGAAGATGTAAAAGGCCCTGGAGACCCCCTCCATTTTGTCTCTTTTCTGCTCCAGCCTCTGTACTATGAACTTATATTAATGGAAGCATTCTAACCAAGGAACTGAGGACCTTCCAATGATTTGAAAGCAGCCAGACTTGACTTAAGCCAACAGTTTATTCTATCTCTGCTACAAGCCAGAACCAAGAACTTTGCAATTACTCTATGTATTTGATTCCTTTCACCAATTTTAACTCACCTTTTTCTTTCTTTTTATGAATAAACCTTTTAGATACTAAAAGATTCGCATCAGCATGACTTTTGGGTAAGATCTAAGTTATATATTGGCCTGCTTGTGTGGCTTGTCCTTTGGGATCAGAAGAACCTTTTTATTTGAAGAGATTGGTTTAAAGAACCACTCATCTCTATGTCTAATGTTCTCGGGGATAATACGAGGACTGGAATGCCTAAGCAGACTGCTTTTATGACTTCTTGTTAGCCAGTGTGGTGAAACAGAAGTTTACTTTTGTTGCTGGTTTGGTATATCCTATGGGGGCTTACACCCCAAGACTGGTGGCTATCTGCCCTATTTTCCAGCAGTTTGTCCTGAATTTGGCATCCTCAGTTGTGACCCACTGAGGCACAGTTACAATCACTTTCAGATATTTCTGGCCCAGGGTGTTTGGTGTGGATTCTGATGTGATTTAGTGATGTGACTTACCAGCATTTCTGGCGTGGGATGTACTGGTGTCTTCACTGTGATGTTGGCATTGCACGATTGTCCTTTATTATTATTATTGTAGAAGTGTAGCAGTCCGAGGCATGGTCCAGGACCCTATTATGCTAGGCACTGTACATACAAAGAACTAAAAGAGGGTCCCTGCTCCAAGGAGCTTACAATTGAAGTATAAGACAAGAGACAACAAATGGGTACACACAGATTGGGGAATATAAGGAAGCAATGAGACTATTGGTCAGCATGATTGGCTGTGATCTCAGCACACCAGCAGCATAATAGGGATTTTACATCTGCTGGTAAAGCTCCTCATACTGTCCACTGGCAGTGATGGGACACCAGTGCAGCAATTTCTCTGTATTATTCAAAACCCCTTTTTTCATAGTTGTATCTTGGCCAGTTAAGAAATCTCTTTTACTACTGGCACCACTTGCTTTGGGCCTTGGGACTCACTTTCGCCCACTTAGCTAGTTAGGCCAGCACCTTATTTAAATTCCTCTGTGAATTTCTGTGGCTTGCAGCCTGAAGGCTAATCACCTTGTTGGCAGTGATGCCCATTTTCCCCAGGTGTAAAATGCAACTCTTCTGTTTTGGGATCTGCTGGGCACTTGCTTTGTCCAGATCTAAATGAGGACACAAGGAGTGGAGCTGATGAGAATGGGGCCTACTGTGGGGAAGTTCTTGGACCTAAAGTGGCAGACAGCTATCTGAACGTTGAGACAGGGAGCAAAACACAAACGAAGGAATAGGGGAAAACAGCCTCAAAAAGAGGCAGAGAAGAGAATGAGAGGAGAGGAAAATTGATAAATAAAAAAAGGTGACTTAAGTGAGAAGAGAGAGGGTGATTCTCTCCTGATTAGAATTCATGAACTCTGTTCTTACATTAAGTCTATATATGACACCTGGCCTTTAATGTGAAGCTGCCTACAAGCATTAAAAATTAAAAGCAGAAGGTAGGATCCATCCATCTCGGGCAGTGCTGCTCCCCTCCTATCTGAGCTCTGCACAAAGCTATTACACATTGATAAATTATTTTGGGTAATAGCTGAGATATTACATTGTTTCTGAGTGAAGGTAAAATCTCTCCATGACATGGGCATTTATCAGGAGCGCATTTCATCCTATTTATTATGGCCGAGACGAGATCGCGGGCTGCGGGCAGAGCTGGCACGGCGTACTGATCACCTCCCCCATCGCCTCCCTTCCCTCTGTCACTTGGGTGATGGGATATTGATGGAGCTCATGACAAGTTAATTATTAACTAAAGATATGCAGTTCACCCTTGCCAGGGGAGGAGGCATGGAGAGAAGCAATGATAGCTCTTTAAAAAAATATATCCATTGTGTTCCTGGAATTATTTCCCCTCTATCCAGTACATGGTCCCCTCATTCTGCAGCCCCTAAAATTAATGTACAAGTTGTTTGGAGCTCACCTAGGTCCAGGCATTGAGTAGGGATGGATGGAGCTCTGAAGATGTGGTGATTGGGTTCAGTTAAGCTTCCAAAAGCTCAGATACTTATCCTGCTTCCTTGGGTCTGAAATAAGTGCTGTAGAAACCCTATTGGAACAACTACTTCTATGGTACTTGGCATCTCCGGTTCTTGTGCTGGCCAGAAAACTGACTTAGCCAATGGTGTTAGAGCGACGAAGGTTTGTTTGAGTTCTGAAAATGATTTTTTTTCTCTT
This sequence comes from Lepidochelys olivacea, assembly GCF_965140295.1. Lineage (NCBI taxonomy): Eukaryota > Metazoa > Chordata > Testudines > Cheloniidae > Lepidochelys > Lepidochelys olivacea. The sequence continues at coordinate 87,623,409 of NC_140416.1, read as the reverse complement.
TGTGGGGAAGGATTGTTCTCATTTGCTCAGAAGCCTTTCAGCCATCCCTGGCAGTGTGGAGTGCTGTGTGAAGGCTGGAGGACAAGGGCAAGAAGGGTATTACCACAGCTAGTGTGGTTATGTGCTTGCTTGGGGACTCTCTCTCAATACTTCCTTGGGTGCTGGAGTAAGTGGGGCAGAGTTGTCCCCCATTACACTAGCATGCCAACTACCATCTTGGCTGCCACCAGGGATAGAACCCGGGACTTGAAGAGCTAAAAGTTTGAGTCTCTACAGCTTGAGCTAAAGTGCCTGGCTATGTAGCTGGGGGGCTGTAACAGATTCACATCCTCTGTGGATCGGGCACGGAGAGGTATACACAGCACACACTGACCAGTGGGTAACATTAGCACATGCATTATCACATTAAAATATTCGAGTGACTGAAGGGATTGGGACCTGCATCTTTTTACCTTTAGTTTGGCAGTTCCTGTAGTAGTAGGTCACTCCCATCTGATGGCAGTTTGGCCTGTGTAAAATGAGTTAAAGTTCCAGTTGAGTTCTTATTGGACCCGGTGCCACATCTGTGGAAAACCACCATGTTGGGGAGAAGTGAATAGAAGTTTGCCTTGCTATTGGCTAGGCTATGCCTGTTCTGGGGAAATACAAGCTTCAGTCTCCTCAGAGGCCAGTTTTGCGCACTGTATTAGTGCTCTAGTCACAACAAAGGAAAATTGTCTATCAAAGAGCATGTTGATTATGTGGTTTTACTAGTATATGAGCAAATGGTATCTCTATATGTTGTAGGCTGCCACAGCAATGATCCCATTTAAAATGCAGTCACAGGTAAAAGGATCATTACTTAGTAACCGAGGACCCCTCTCTCTGTCCCTGTCTGGAGACCTTCTAGAACAGCATTGGCTCTGCAGAGGCTCTCTTGTAAGGTTCATTCCTTAAGTGAACATTGGCAAAATTGGGGGGTTGTTTTGTTTTGCAAAACTAAAGGTGGTTTGGATTCAATTCCCAGTATTTACATCCTCAAAAAGTTAATGATGGTTTGGATAAATCAGCATTTTTCCATCTCTGTTAGGCCTCATCTTCTGGGGGTCAGGCCAGGGTTTTTCCTTATACCCTATACTCCAAGGTTGTGTCCTGTCATACTTGAAATGTCCCAAGAAATGAGGCTTCTGGTTTTGGCCTATGTCTGCCTTCAAGTGTCATATCTTGGATACTAAGTCTGCCAGCTGGTGGTCAGAAACAAAAAACTATTTAGCCAAGCAATGTGGTATTTTCTTGGGACTGAAAATGGGGGCCCTATTCCATCCCTCACCATTTGGGTTTGTTCAGATTTGAACATGGGAAACTGGGTCCTGTTTGATGCCTATGTACAAGAGACCAATCTTTCTCCCCCAGGGATGTCATCATACATTTCATTAGTGCCTCTCACATTGAAGTACCCCAAGGCATGTTATAGACTATGGATAGGCATCTCCCCTACAGTGCAGCCACTTCCTGGGTGGATGGCAGTAGCCAATATGCAGCTGCACTGAACAATGGAAGGGAAAAGAGAGAATTATCTGCTTGATCCCTTTTCGCTTTCTGATACCAGGGTCCCATGTTGGATTATTTGGAACTGAAGTGTCATCTAATTGATTTCCAACCTTTCTGCTCCCTGACCCCATGGTTCCAATGATTCTGAGCGAAAGCCACAGCTCCAAGAGATTGTGTTGAAAATCCTGTTAGCCTGCTGTGTCACTGCCTGAAAGACGCCCAGTTTAGCCTGAGTAGGTTAAAAAAAATAGCCCATTGGACATAAATGTTCAAGCTGGATTCATCAGTGGCCTCCTCAGATTTAGCTCTTCCTTGCTGATACCACCCCATTTGCTCCTGCATTAAAATTGCAGTTTATAAAAGCAAAACTTGCAGAGATTTCACCTGCTTCATCCATCTGGCTTTTATAAATCTTGGTCAAAAAGTTTTTAGTCCCTTGATGATATCAAAGGTTTTGAGAAAGAGAAAAGGGCCTGGCTCCTACCTGCAGATAAGGTGAGCACTATTTGGAGTTTGATGGGTAGATAAGCTGTCTGGAGTCCAGGTAAAAAACTGCCCCACACTGCAGTAAGGCTAATCTCAACTGTCCTTGTCTGGTCATAGTGATTGGTCTGCCCTCTACTTAATATAATAAAATATATAATAAAAATATATTAGCAACCCTAAACCTTCCTCCTCCCTCCACTTTCCTTCAGGATCTTTCAAGGTTACAGGAGTTATGTAACACATACTCACCTAAAAGAAACTGCATGAACTTATTGTCTTCACCCTTATTTCCCGCACCTTATCCTCCCAAAATGCCTTTCTTGTTGTTGTCCTCTCTTGCTGATGTCGTTTTTTTTTTTTAATAGCGGCCAACTCTGTAATCACTTACTACAGAGTATAGTGCTTACTGCTATAATATGTGCGTTGAAGTGAGTAGGGCAATACTCATGGTAGTAAAACACTTGGCCTGATTCATCTCCCATCATCAGTAGGAGTCTTTCCCTGGATTTTAGTGGGAATTAGATCAGACCACATGCCCAGAAATAAGTGTTTGCAGGATGCAGCCCTTAGATTTGTGTAAGATCTCCAGGGAAGAGACTCCATTTCCCTTTGTTTCATAAAACAGCCTGCACAACGACCGGCACCGTCTAGAGGCAAGTCGGACATGATGAGTTGGTCACCCTCCCTGGCTTAGCACCACTCCTGATCTCCTCAGTTGCAGCACCATTCACTGGCACTGGGTTCCAGGCGAGGTTTTCCGACACCATTGGGGCGATGATCACTGGACCAGCATCGGTCCACGGCACTGGTCTTTGGCACCAGACCCTAGGCACCAATCCCTGGCTCAGCACCAGTCCCTGGCGCAATATCCATTGGCGCCGCCATGGTCCTCACAGTTGAGATTGGCCTTGTTGGACTCTGATGCGGACTCCTTCTACTCCAGAAGCAGCCGTCACAGGTCAGGTAGGCACTGACGTGATGCACCAGTGGTCCCCTGACACCTCCAGTGGCAGCTGCCTGCACAGTGGCCCTTTTGGACCCCCTGGGCTTATCACCAGGCCCAGGGCGCTCCTTCCAGGGGCTTCAGGTAGGTGGCCTCCAAAAATTGAGCTCCACCACTGCCTGCAGACCAACCTATGCCTCGGGGCTCTGAGACAATGCCGGCACAAGGACCGTCTCCCACTCAGGCCACTGCCAATGTCTCCAGCACTAGTCAGGAGGATGCAAGAGAGCTGGAGGGTCAGGAAGACCCTGCACCGCCTTTGGCCTCATCATCCTTGTTCCCGGATGAGGTGGTGGCAGGGGCTTCGGCCTTAGGACCACCCCTGATTGGCCACAGAGCCCACCAAGACCTACTCCGCAGGATTGCCCGCAACATGGGGTTGCAGGCAGAGGAGGAGGTCGAACCTGTGGTCCCCATGGTGGATATTTTGGCACCAGAGGGGCTATCTAGAGTTGCTCTGCCATTGATAAAAACTATCTAGAGCAATATCAAGACCCTGTGGCAGACCCCTGCATCCATTCCACCTACTGCAAAAGGGGTTGAGCGGAAATACTTTATACCTTGTAAAGAGCATGAGTGCCTCTTCTCGCACCCACAGCCTGCTCTTTGTTGGTGGTGTCTGCGGTAAACAAGAAAGAGAGTCAGGGTCCGACTCCAGAGCTGAGTTTGTGGCAATAGTCGAGGAAGGGAAGGCAGTGGCATGAACCTCTTTGCGGGCCAGGATGGATGCTGTGGATTCTGCCGCCTGCACCCTTTCCTCCGGGATAGCCATGAGAAAGTCCTCATGGCTGCAGGCATCCGGGTTGCACCTGGAACTGCAGCAGACCTTACAAGACTTGCCCTTTGATGGGGCAGGCCTGTTCTCAGAGCAGATGGACTCCAGGCTGCACAGCCTAAAAGAAGGAGGGGTAGAAATGGCAGGCTCAAGCCTTCCCATCTGCCCAGCCTCCTGCTCCCGGGCAGGGCCTGACCAAGCCATTGTCGAGCTCAAAACAGGCCTTTTGAAGGTGTGCCCAAGGATGGCACACCAGCCATGTCACTGGATCCTTCCCCTTGTTTCTTGAATCATCTGTCCCACTTCTACCATACTGGGTCCCAAATAACATCGGACTGCTGGGTTCTTCACATGGTAGAAGTTGGATATTCTCTCCAATTCTGCTCCTCCCCTCCCTCCCACCCCCATTCCCTGTCCCTTCAAGCAACTCCTTATCCAGGTGGCAACAGAAAGCCCTCAACTAGGGCCACATACCTAGCAAAGTGGAAAAGATTCATTTTCTGCTCAGCATCGCACACCTCCACTCCAGGAGCCCATACCACTCATCCTGGAGTACCTGCTGCAGCTGAAACATCACGGTCTTGCAGCGTCGTCCATCAAGGTGCACCTTGCAGCTATTTCGGCCTTCCACCCAGGAACGGCCAGGCGTTCAATCTTCGCCAACTGTATGGTTGCCGATTTCTTCTTTTTCTGAGCGATTATACCCATAGATTAGACAACTGCTCCCTGCATGGGACCTTAACCTGGTCCTCTCCAGGCTAATGTGGCCCCTCTTCGAACCACTGGTGACTTGCTCCCTTCTCTACTTCTCATGGAAGGTTGCTTTTCTGGTCACTGTTACCTTAACAAGGAGGGTGTCGGAGTTAAATGCCCTCACTTCCGACCCCCACTACACAGTTTTCCATAAGGACAAGGTACAAGTTAAGTTAGACCTCACCTGGCCTTCCTTCCAAAGGTGGTGTCATATTTTCACACCAACCAGGACATTTTTCTGCCTGTCATCTTCCCTAAACCCTCACGCTAATGTCTGAGAACAGAGGCTCCACTCACTGGACATTTGGCGGGTGCTGGCCTTTTACATCAAGCGCACAAAACCTTTCCAGAAGTTGAACTAGCTGTTCGTGGTGATTTGTGAACTGGATGAAAAGCCTCCTGATCTCATCTCAGAGGATCTCATTGTGGATCACGTCCTGCATCTGGATGTGCTACAAGCTGGCCCTTACGGCACACACTATAAAGGGGCAGGTGTCTTCAGCAGCATTCCTGGTCCAGGTCCCAATAGAAGAGATCTTCAAGGCAGCAACATGGTCCTCGGTATATGTGTTCACCTGTCATTACGCCATCGTCCAGCATGCCAGAGAGGATGATGCAGCATTCGGCAGAGTGGTGCTCCTATCAGTATTTCCATAACTCTGACCCCACCGCCTAGGTAGGGCTTGGGAGTCACCTAATTGGAATTGATACAACAATCACTCGAAGAAGGAAAAATGGTTACTCACCTTCTCGTAACTGTTGCTCTTTGAGGTGTGTTGCTCATTTCCATTCCAATACCCACCCTCCTTCCCCTCTGTCGGAATAGCCAGCAAGAAGGAACTGAGGAGGGGCTGGGTCGGCTGTGGTATATATTCAGCACCATAATGGCACCACCGGGAGCTGCTCAGGGAAAAACTTTCTGACGATTGTGCATGCAGCGCACACATACTTAATTGGAATGGATTTGAGCAACACCTCTCGAAGAGCAACGGTTCCGAGAAGGTGAGTGTGACAAAGTTCCTCCTCTACCTCGGTGGGTCTTGCGCTTATTGGCGGATTCGCTCACCTTGGAGCTTCACAACAGCCCTCAGTTTGGACGTTTTTATGAACCCACAATCCAGGTCGACTCCTCCTGTGTCTGACCAGGAGTTGGGAGGGTTTTGGCCCGCCCTCTACTCTGGGTTCCAGCCCAGGGCCCTGTGGAATGCAGCTGTCTAGAGCACCTCCTGGAACAGCTGTGTGACGGCTACAACTCCCTGGGCTACTTCCCCATGGCCTCCTCCCAACACCTTCTTTATCCTCACCACAGGACCTTCCTCCTGGTGTCTGATAATGCTTGTACTCCTCAGTCCTCCAACAGTCCGCGTTCTCACTCTCAGCTCGTAGCGCCTCTTGCTCCTAGCTCCTTACACACGCACCAGAAACTGAAGTGGGCTCCTTTTTAAAACCCAGGTGCCCTGATTAGCCTGCCTTACTTGATTCTAGCAGCTTCTTGATTGGCTGCAGGTGTTCTAATCAGCCTGTCTTAATTGTCTCCAGAAGGTTCCTGATTGTTCTGGAGCTGCCCCTGTTACCTTACCCAGGGAAAAGGGACCTACTTAACCTGGGACTAATATATCTACCTTCTGTTACTCTTCTGTTGCCATCCGGCCCGACCCTGTTACCGTTTTTTTATGTGCATTTTATGTGGATATGCTGACCTATCAGCTATGGATACATTAATTTAGCTCTGACTCGTGGTTGGTGAATCTTTTTCTAGTGGTTAGTGGAAATTCACACAACCACCACAAGATTCAGCATGATTTGACAGAGCTGTGTGTAGGAGTATACCAGGACTGGAATAGCAGAGGATGCTTCAGGGCAGAGCTGAGAGGCACTGACAGAGTGGAATAGGAGGGTTACTACTGGTGAGAAATGAGGTGCATTGGCGTAGCTGTATGTGGGTTGCAGGCACATTCTGCACTGAAATCTTGCTCCTATGATTTGTTCGTCATTCTTATGAGTTCAAAATTCACTCTAATTTTAAATACGATTTTGAAAGTGCTCCCAATAGAAGAGCACCCCAGCAAGGAAAGCTACCTTATTGAGGTCAGAACATGTAGGGACAAAGTGAGAGAGGCTAAAAGTCAAGTAGAGTTGGACCTTGCAAAGGGAATTAAAATCAATAGTAAAAGGTTCTATAGCCATATAAATAAGAAGAAAACAAAGAAAGAAGAAGTGGGACTGCTAAACACTGAGGATGGAGTGGAGGTTAAGGATAATCTAGGCATGGCCCAATATCTAAACAAATACTTTGCCTCCGTCTTTAATAAGGCTAATGAGGATCTTAGGGATAATGGTAGCATGACAAATGGGAATAAGGATATGGAGGCAGATATTACCATATCTGAGGTAGAAGCGAAACTTGAAGAGCTTAAGGGGACTAAATCGAGCGGCCCAGACAATCTTCATCCAAGAATATTAAAGGAATTGGCACATGAAATTGCAAGCCCATTAGCAAGAATTTTTAATGAATCTGTAAACTCAGGGGTTGTGCCGTATGACTGGAGAATTGCTAACATAGTTCCTATTTTTAAGAAAGGGGAAAAGAAGTGATCTGGTAACTACAGGCCTGTTAGTTTTGACATCTGTAGTATGCAACGTCTTGGAAAAAATTTTGAAGGAAGAAGTAGTTAAGGACATTGAGGTCAATGGTAAATGGGACAAAATACAACATGGTTTTACAAAAGGTAGATCGTGCCAAACCAACCAGATCTCCTTCTTTGGGAAAGTAACAGATTTTTTAGACAAAGGAAATGCAGCGGATCTAATTTACCTAGATTTCACTAAGGCTTTTGATACGGTGCCACATGGGGAATTATTAATTAAATTGGAAAATATGGGGATAAATATGAAAATTGAAGGGTAGATAAGGAATTGGTTAAAAGGGAGACTACAGCGGGTCATACTGAAAGGTGAACTGTCAGACTGGAGGGAGGTTACCAGAGGAGTTCCTCAGGGATCGGTTTTGGGACCAATCTTATTTAATCTTTTTTTACTGACCTTGGCACAAAAAGTGGGAGTGTGCTAATAAAGTTTGCGGATGATACAAAGCTGGGAGGTATTGCCAATTTAGAGAAAGACCGGGATATCGTACAGGAGGATCTGGATGTCCTTGTAAACTGGAGTAATAGTAATAGGATGAAATTTAATAGCGAGAAGTGTAAGGTCATGCATTTAGGGATTAAGAACAAGAATTTTAGTTATAAGCTGGGGACGCATCAATTAGAAGTAACGGAGGAGGAGAAGGACCTTGAGTGTATTGGTTGATCGCAGGATGACTATGAGCCACCAATGTGATATGGCCGTGAAAAAAGTTAATACGGTCTTGGGATGCATCAGGCGAGGTACTTCCAGTAGAGATAAGGAGGTGTTAGTACCATTATACAAGGCACTGGTGAGACCTCACCTGGAATACTGTGTGCAGTTCTGGTCTCCCGTGTTTAAGAAGGATGAATTCAAACTGGAACAGGTACAGAGAAGGGCTACTAGGATGATTCGAGGAATGGAAAACCTGTCTTATGAAAGGAGACTCAAGGAGCTTGGCTTGTTTAGCCTAACTAAAAGAACGTTGAGGGGAGATATGATTGCTCTCTATAAATATATCAGAGGGAGATACCGGAGAGGGAGAGGAATTATTTAAGTTCAGTACCAATGTGGACACAAGAACAAATTGATATAAACTGGCCATCGGGAAGTTTAGACTTGAAATTAGATGACCCTCAGAGGAGTGAAGTTCTGGAACAGCCTTCCAAGGGAAGCAGTGGGGACAAAAGACCTATCTGGCTTCAAAATTAAACTCGATAAGTTTATGGAGGAGATGGTATGATGGGATAACATGATTTTGGCAATTAATTGTTCTTTAACTATTCATGGTAAATAGGCCCAATGTCCTGTGATTCGGATGTTAGATGGGGTGGGATCTGAGTTACTACAGAGAATTCTTTCCTGGGTATCTGGCTGGTGAATCTTGCCCACATGCTCAGGGTTCAGCTGATCGCCATATTTGGGGTCGGGAAGGAATTTTCCTCCAGGGCCGATTGGAAGAGGCCCTGGGGGGGGGTTTCGCCTTCCTCCGTAGCATGGGGCATGGGTCACTTGCTGGAGGATTCTCTGCATCTTGACGTCTTTAAACCATGATTTGAGGACTTCAGTAGCTCAGTCATAGGTGAGAGGTTTATTGCAGGAGTGGGTGGGTGAGATTCTGTGGCCTGCACTGCACAGGAGGTCAGACTAGATCATAATGGTCCCTTCTGACCTTGATGTCTATGAGTACCTGCTCCTGGCTTGAATATTCCCAGATGCATGTGGTGTAGGTGAGGACAGACTGTTTAAAATCCCTTAGTCCCTAAAGCTTTTTTCTGTGAAATTTCCATTGAAGAAATGCTTTGTCTGTAAAGGTAAGTCACAGGGTTTTGCCTAGCTCCTGAAAGACTGTGAAGATTTTGCATAAAACAGCCTTGCATTTTCAGTAGTAACTTTCAATTTTGTGCCCACATTTATCTGAGTCAAGACCCTTCTGAAAATAAGGGGCAAGGTTTGCAAACTGCTTAGAAGATGTAAAGGGCTCAATAAATGCTAAGTCCAATAGTAGAGTATCTTTAATTTTTGTGTGTGTAACTGAACATATTGAGACATTGGTAGCAAGTTGTATGAAGAATAGTGTGTGGTTCATAGCTGTTGAATAGAATTTGTGCTTCTGAAGTCATCCTGTGCATTTTTAGGGCTTTAAACTGAGCCCAGTGCTCCTGAGATGAAGAGATGTAACATACATCTTCCCAACCAGTGAGTCCACTAATTCCCATAGTCAGGCAGGCTCACCAGCCCATCAACATTTACCAGACTGCAACTCTTCCACAAGAACACAGTCACTGACGGAGCCACATATGCAGTCTAATAGGCACATGTGACTGACATAATAATGTCTATACGATGCAAGCCCTGCGGGGCAGAGAACCTGTTTGTTTGACACTGTTTTGTAACTACACAGTATCATGTAGGAATATAAGAGCTGCCATACTGGATCAGACTAATGGTCCATCTAGTCTTGTATCCTATCACTGACTGTGACTAGTACCAGATACTTCAGAGGAAGATGCAAGGATTCCTGCAGGAGACAGTTATGAGATAATCTGCTCAGGGGGATAGTTTCCTCCTAACTCCCAATAGTTAGAGGTTGGCCTGTGCCCTATTGCTGCACAGTGGCTATCCTTTCCAAAACTCTTGGTTTTTTTTACTAGTAGTATCTCTAGAGGTACTTGTTATCTATATGTAAAGGTCTGATCCTTTTTAGAATTATGCTAAACTCTTGACTTCAATTAACTTTGTAGCGATGAGTTCCACTGGCTAATTACATGCATTGTGTAGCAAAGGTATTTAATTTAATCAGTTTTGAATTTTTGCTACCTTTCAAAATCATTGAGTACCCCCATGGTCTTGTATGTTACAGAGCTAGACAAATAATAAATCCACCTCCCACTGGCCCATTCTTACATCTTCTCATATTTCCTGCTGTCTTCTCTACTCTGCTAATGATGTCAGCCTTGATTGTGGGAGAAGCTGACAGACAAACACTGTGACGCTGTCTCCCACACTGCCCCTCATTCATGGAACATCCTCCACAAACTTACCTATAGAGCCATTTCCCTCAACTTCTTCAAATGCTTCCTCAAGACAGACCTATACTGTGATGCCTTTGGGACGCTAACTGGCTCTGTGAATGCCAATAAGGAGATTCATTTAGTATTTATTTCTGCCTTATAACTTATTATAAGCCTACTGTTAAATGTCTTTGGCTCTAATCCATCTAGTTGTGCTCACGGGGAGTCTATGTTACTATATGTGCCTATCTCTGTTAACCCCGTCCGCTCTCTTCTTTTTCCTCCAGTTGTTTGTTACTCTTTGTATCTTGTCCAAAACTGCACTGTAAGCTCTTTGGTAAAGGACTTAGGGCTCCTCTACACTACTGCTTAAGTTGATGTAAGTTTTATGTTGCTTAGGGGTGTGAAAAAACCACCCACTTGAGCATCACAACTTACATTGACTTAAAGCGGCATCTACACCACACTATGTCGGTGAGAGAGCATCTCCCGCCATCTTAGCTTCCACCTCTTGTTTAGGTGGATTAATTATGTCAGTGGGAGAGCTTGCTCCTGTCATCATAGCTCGTCTTCACCAGACGCGCTAAATTGACACCGCAAAAGCGCGGTAGTGAAGATAAGCCCTGAGTCTTTGTATGTGTCTATATGGTGCACTGCACAATGAGACCCAGAGCCTGACTGTAGCCTCCGAGTTGTGCCATAAAACAGATCCATAGTAACTGATATGCACTGAAGTGTACACCTTGTTACATTTCAGCACAGCAAATGTAACATTGCATACCATCCCATACCAATAGGCGTTCTACATGTTAACGCAGGCACACATCATCCTACGCACGCTACAAATGGATAGGGAGAAACAACATCACATATGCTCTCAGGTCCACCTTGAGGAAGAGTTTAAGTCGTTCTGTTTCACAGAGATGTTTAAAGAGAGAACCTTATAATAATTGTATGGGGGTGGGGGCGTGTGGTGGCAGGGTGAAGAATTTCCATAAACCCATTGCTTCAGCTCAGAGAACCCGCTAAGGGGCAGTGGTCAGAGAGAAACAGAGGGAGAGAGAGAGAGATATCAAGTGTAGTAATCAGAATGAAAAATGGAGCTCCAGTTACTTTAAACAAGAGCTAATTTATCAAGAGAACGAGTGGATAAGTAGCTGAGTTTCAGGCGTTCAGTAAGTTCCCCGTTCTGCTCCAAAAATTATTCCACCCCTGTCTCCATGCTCCCATAAATCATCCCCTTCTTCACTTCTGCTCCGATTGCCAATTACTCCTTCCTACGACACGCTTTCCCCTGCCCAACACAATCTGATGGGGCCCTGCCTTTTAATTTTACAAGTGCTTTTTTCTTCCTCTCCCACTATCCCCCTTCCCCCCCGCCCCAGGTTCTTTTGTTCTGATTTTTTTATTTTATATTTTTATTTATTTATTTTTAAATAAGAAGGGTAGGGTAGAGATCTCTTTTTGGCACTTCCCAACTGGGAAGCTAGCTGGATTGCAGGAGGCGCATGGGAATTAGTTATTTCTGCCAATGTGGAGTGTCTTTGAATTTTTTGTGTCCTTTTTCTAGGTGCATGGCAGATTCTAGATCCATCAAATCTATACCAGACCTAAATGGCTTATTGGTGAAAGGTTGTTTTTCACCTTATAGAAAACCCTGTATTCTCTATCAGTTTGTGTTTTTCTTTGAACTAGATACTGCATATTGCATGTATAGCTTCAGTTCTCTGTAAAACATGGTTGCTTGAAAGAGTTTCTGTGCTGCACTGATTGCAACTGTGGGAATTGTAAGCTCCGTGGCAATGCATTGCTTCTTCTGCAGGGTCCCAGTACTAGATGCTGTACAAACATATAGGAAGAGCGCATCTGGGCCCTAATACAGGTAACTTAGGATAGGTCTGTACTAGCAACTTTTGCCAGTGGAGCAATGCTCGTTAGGGGTTTGGGTTTTTGAATGACATTTCTATAGTAGCAGAAACCCTAGCATAAACACTGTTATATTGGCAGAAAAGGGGTTTTGCCGGTATAGCTTATTTCATTTGTGGTATAAGCTGTAGTTGCCCTGTTTTGACAGCATAAGCTGCGTCTACTCTAGGAGGGTTTGCTGGTATATCTATACCACAACATTTTTCTAGTGTACAGAAGGACTTAATATAGTGAGAATCCTCATACTATGTAGGCACTGGATGGGTATGATTTCAAATCTGAGAAAAAAATCTCAGCAAATATATTTTAAACACTAGAAGAATAAATGTGTCTTGAAACGTTGTCTTGCCTGTATATTTTGTTTCATAGCATAGACTACTCCATATTTAGTTGAGTCCTATTTGTCTATGTTATAGTCTATATGTTTCACATAACTGCATTTTTTTTGTTCACTAGTTCAGCATGCAAGTAATGTGGTTTTTCGGTAAGGATACCAATAAGGTAAAATCTATGGGAATCCAACAGCTGCTGAGATTCCACTGGGGAAGAGGTTGGGTGGATGCTGTGCTCCAGGAGAGTGGTGCCTAGAAACCACAGCAGTGGGTCCGTTACAAATGCTTGATAGGTAAGACACCATGAAAATTATCTGTCTCTCCATCAACAAGATATGGACAATAACATGGTCTTTGAAGGGTTAATTAGATGATATTGATACAGTGTGTAGAAAACAAGAAGAGTTTACTAAGGGCTCATGTGTACACCCTTATTTACGTTGGTGAGCGCTTACATGAGTTGTCCCGTTGAAATGATTGGGGCTGCTCCGGTGGGTAAGTGCTCACTAATCTGAATAAGGAGTATACAGCCTAGCAGTACGTACCAAGAGTTAGTAATTCCTGTAAGACATTAAATCAAAGTGGATGAAACTTATTGAATCTGAAAAAGGAGATTCCCCTGCCCTACAGAAGAGAGGATAGGCAAAGTGACAGCTCCGACTGCCTTACTGCTGAGAAGGCTGCTGCCCAGAGCTGATTTTCGAGCTGGATAATGGATGGAGGAGATGGATTACCTAGTGATAAATCACATGGAGGAATCGCTGATGCTAGAACTCATGAGCGAGGGGCGCTCCAGCACACACTGCAATGGGTATTGCCATCTCTGTCCTAGGAGCGCTCTTCTCTATGTGCCACTGTGAGATATAATATAATGTGCCACTGTGAGATATAAACAGGAGTTAATTAGAGTCTGCTCGTTGAATAAGGACTTTACATGGGAGCAGATGTGAAAAAGGGAGCATTTTCTTTGTGCTTCTATCTGGGCACATGTTTCCTGTGACCCCTTTAGGTGAGGCAGGCCTCTGGGCTCTTGTTTTCACCCTTTATTCCTATCCTTCAAAGACCCTGTGTCATCACTGCATCCCCTTGTCTGACCAAGGAGGGTGGGAGGCATCTCTCACTGGGTCCTGTCAATGCCAGATTGGCCAGAGGAGCTAGTCACAAGTCCTTCCCTTCCCACGGGGGCTGTGTGCACTTCCTCTACAGTGTCCCCTCCAGCCCAGGGACCTGAGCTTGGGCCTCCTGAATGACAGCATGTTGCAGTAGTAGTAGCCCTCCTTGCTTTTCTGAAGTCACTGATGCTTTAAATAAGAGTTCCATGCATTCTGCTTCACAGGATGCAGACATTCTATAAATTTTACAGGGAAGATTCTTGTGGCTACTGGAAATTAGCCTGTATCCTCCAATTCCTTCCCTCAGCCCTATGGATGATGTTGCACTGAGGAAGTCCGCATGCACCCAAACACCACACAAATGCTTTACATTTTCCAGCTTATCTAAAGGATACAGATAATACCCATGTAGACTTGGGCACGTCCTAAACCTGATACAACTCCAAATGGGGGTGAAATGGACTTGGGACATGGGGGTAGACTGGGAGAAATAGAGCTGGGAAAGACGGTCTGCTAGCTGGTTTTCCTTACTTCATATAAGCTCTTTTCGATCTCTAACTTCTAGGTCTTTTGGCTCATTTCCAGGATAGTGTTGTTCCTTATAGTCTATTCTCCAGGTCAGCATCTAGTTTAATTTTAAATGTTCTAAGAGATGGAGCTTCCCCCCACTTCCCAGGGGAGGGACTATGCTACTGTCTACTAGATCCTTCATTTCATTCTCCCCCTTGGCTCTGCAGCCACAATGTACTAACTGCTCCACGCCACACTGCTGACAGGCTGCAAATGCTGTTGGCTCACAGATCAGGGTGAAGATGAGGCACTCAGTATGTTTGACAACATTTCAGCTTCATTCAAAACACAAGGGAGATTCTTTTTTTAAATCCATATTTGCCAAACAGAATAGGACTAAATGTGGAAGGAAGGATGCCGTGTTTTCAAATGTCCATCCGGGTGTTGATGTGAGAGCAAAAACACACCTCTCTTCCCTTCCCTTTCCTCTCCTCCCCCTCCCCCCGGTTGCCAATTCTGATTGGACTTATTCCTGGAGGCTTCATCACATGACATAATATTTAATTGAATATTAATCTTTAATTCCTGGAGACTCCAGGACAATCCTGGAGGGTTGGCAACACTGCCTCCCCCAGGAAAAACATGTAGGAAGCACAATTTGGCAGTGTCCCCTGTTCAGGTTCATAACAAGAGCTGGAGAACACACATATATTCCCCTCTGGTGGGGCAAAGCTAATCTGCTGCACAAGAACTGGAAAGGTAACCCTATGAATTGCACGGAAGGAGTTTGAAACCCAACATACTTCCCATAGAGTGGAACAGAAATCAGTGCCGAGCAACATTCTTGAAAGCCCACAAGGAGGCAGTCAACAAACATGTCTCGCTGCTTACCTCTCAAACAGGAGGATAATCAATTGCATGGACACCCAAACCTTGCCCACCCTAGAGGCTGCGTTGGCAAATTGATTGGTTTAACGTGTAAAGTCCTGAGTGGCTTGGGACCGCTTCAGTAATTATTAACTTGGCAGTGTTGGTTTACGTAAAGAATCTGACTGGTCTTCACCAAAGTTGGGCAATGCCCAGTCAAAGGTGGGGACGTAGTTCTTACTCTCTGTCTTGAGCATAGGTAATTGAGATCCCTCTGCAGCTATTAGGAATTGGGTTAGTGTGGCCCACATGTTGTTTTCAGAAGTAGGGGAGCCCTGCACATCTCTTTAAGGCAAGGATTTTTGAGGCTTTATTTATTTTTAAACATTTTTCTTCCCCCTCCTCCCAAAAGGGGATTAGGGAATAGGGAATCTTCTGGCTGAGTTCTCCTGAGAACCTGGTACACCTGGAACATTGAAATGACAGGCTCCACTATCCTGCTCTGTTTCATATTTGGAAAATCCTAAATATGTAGTTTAATACTAGAAACTTTCCCCACAATTTCCTGTTATTTCACAGCAACCCTGGGGAGTGCTCAGTGCTCAACCCCCTGCTCTGCCCCAGGCCCTGCCCCCACTCCACCCCTTCCCCTGAGTCTGCCATGCCCTCGTTTTCCCCCCCTCTCTCCCCCAAGCCTCCTGCGCACTGCGTAACAGCTGATCACGGCGGGCAGGAGGTGTGGGGAGGGAGCGGGAGGCACGGATTGGTGGGGCTGCTGGTGGGCAGGAGCACTGCAGGTTGGAGTGGGGGGAGCTGATGGGGTGGGGGGGGGCTGCTGACATATTAGTTTGGCTCTTTGGCAAAGTACATTGGTAAATTCTGGCTCCTTCTCAGGCTGGCTGCCCCTGCTCTAGAGCAGAGCAACATGAAGGCTTGAAGACTTAGGCATCCTAAGTCAGGTGCCTAAAGAGTTTAAGGTTCTTGAACTATTGTTAGCTCAGCCACATCTTAAGGTGTAAGACTTGGCATGTTTGTTGTTAGAGGTGTCAGAACCACAGATTCTGCTGCTTCTTGCAAAGTGACACTGCTCCCCTCAGATGTGCCTCCAGCAGTTATCACTCCACACGCTGGACTGTAGGGGCTCCTTAGTACGCATTACAGGATTCTCTGATGGGGCTGGACTGGCTTATCCTTCAAGTGGCTCATAATTGACCCAGTGTGCCTTCCTTTCACCTCTTTCCTAGCCATTGTGCCTCTGTGCTGGTAGCGTGATACAAATGCAAAAATTCCTCAGGAAACTTCTGATGGGAAGCAGTCCTTGTCCATGCTGACCTGGCAGCCATCCAGAGGAGTGTAGCAGACAATCCTGAGGTGGGACAGGAAGAGAGAGAGTATGGTCAGGTCAGAGTGGTCAGATTAGACTTAAGCACATTGCTCATAGATGTAACTCACCTACTCCTGTTGAATACTGGATGAAATAACTTGCTAAAAATCCACTCAATTTTTTGTGTCTGCGCATAGGTTTGATGCTGGATTTGACTGCTGTGAAGAGGCTGTGCCTGGGGCTTTATCCTCACAGCAGGTACAGCAAGGGCAGTGCCAGCTTTTCCCACTCATGCACACCCATTGCCCCAACAGTGTATGTTGACTCTTTAGGGGAGGGGCTTCCTCTGGAAAGTCAAAAGAGAGTTCTGTTTCCCATGAGTCCCTGGCCTCCCTGCTGAGCCAGTTGAGCCTAATGGGTCAATTGCTGCCAACTGCAATGTGTGACTTAGAGACAAGTGGCTCAGGGGCCAATTCCCAATTTCCTAAGCCAGTCAGTCCCCTAACAAAATACATCCTGATGCTGTTTCTGTCCCAGCCCGACAGCCATTCAGAGGGTGATTTCTCAGGAGACGCTTCTCCCTTTCTCACCCAAACGTTAGTCTGTGTTACTGTGTCTTCCCCTCCTGGCTTTATTGTGAGCCACTAAGCATTGGAATAAAACTAAATTAAAAAAGAAAAATAAAGGATAAGAGGAATAGGCTGGGCCCTGCTGAGGTGACCCAGTGCCAGTGATACCATCATTGCAAGAGAAGAGCCTTCTCCTATCAAGAGATCTCCAGGCAGCACTAATGTTTCCTGCCACATTCATTCTGTCTCTAAAACAAATCTCAGTGGGGAAGGTTATCTCAGAGGCTCTTTAGCCTATGTCCGTCACAGCAGGAAACCAATTAGGCTGCACTGGTTGCTTTCCTAAGCCTTGCTTGGTTGGGGAAAGAGCCAGCAATGTTTGGGATTAACTGGGAAAGGAGGGAGTTGAACTCAATTCAGAATCCCTGCCTGACAATGTTAGGTTGGTTTGTTTTTAAGTGAATTTAGCACTGGTGAAAGGGGCCAGGCTTGGAACTTAAGTTGTTCAAATTATTCTGTTTGTAGGTGAACTCACATTGAATTTTCCAAGTGTCATTTGTTGCATGTTACTTTCTGACAAATAGTTTAGTTCATATGAATGAATTTGACCCACACTGGGAGCAGAGTTAAAGTTGTGTTTGTGTGCTGTAAGGATGTGAGTACTCTTTCTTTAAATTTGTAGCAAGATGGGGAATTGTGGAAGGTTCTGGGCAGAAGCTGTGTAGTGAGGCAGAGAGAGAGAGAGAGAGAGGCTTTACAGATAACCTGGTTTCTTATTTCAATAAAGTTCCTTGTTCAGCATTAGAAGAAAGTAACTTTCTGTGATTCTTTACTGTTGTGACATGACACATGCAGCCTTAATGCTGGCATTTCTTGACTCATGAGAGCTTTGCTTTGTGTTATCAAAGTCAGTTCTGCTCCAAAAAATGACTTTGAATAAGGAAGGCATCTTCTTACTGGGCAGATCTGCCCTTTGTGTGGATCTGCTGTTTTTAGTGACAATGTTTTACTCTTGTTAGTCTGTGTCACAGATCACGGAGCATGCTATGCCTTGTACTCTTCTACAGTCTTTCATGAGTCTTTTCCTGTGATAGGCCTTGAGCCTCCACGTCCCTCAAGGTGGCTTTCCAGGACTTTGCTACTCGTGGGACTGTAGGTCCCTAAGCTTCAGCATCGCTGTTTCATGCTTCAGCAGGGCCAATTTGGCTGGGCTGCCCCTAGGAGTCTTTTCTCTAGGCAGTTGGTAACTGGAAGTAATATGCAATGACATGGGTCAGCCTTTTAAAAAAACAGGTATTTGTCAACGGGAACACACTGTGCAGAGATGTGGATTCAAAAAACAAAGAATGAATGTATCTTGCCTTACATGTTAGCTTCTCCTTGGTTACTTAAGCAGGCCTGCTTAGCCTAGGGAGCCTTCAGCCTTGGGTTGGGGGAGGGAGCCTGCAACTCCCACCTCTGACTTCCTGCCAGCATCTCTCCAAGGCATGTCTACTCTGCAATGTAAGCTCAGAGTTAGTGGGACTCAAGTCAGCAGCCACTGGGTTTGAGAACCCAGGGCTTGAGCATCTACACGGGTTGCCAACCCTAGGCACAGGCACCAACTTTGTCATTTCCCAGGGGGTGCTCGACCCTTACTTCACCCCTTTCCCCAAGGCCCCACCCCACCTCTTCCTACCCCATTTTGCCCCTGAAACCAAGTGCACCCTGCCCTTGCTCCACCCCCTTCTCCCCAGCACCTTCTGCATGCTGCTGAACAGCTGATCATGGCAGGCAGGAGGCAATGGGGGGGAAGGGAGAGGAGCTGATCAGTGGGTCCATCGGTGAGTGCTGAGCACCCACTATTTTTTTCCCATGGGTGCTCTAGTCCCAGAGCACCCATGGAGTCGTCGCCTATGATCCTAGATAAGATTTTTTTTATCCTGGGCCCAAATCCGGGACTGTGGCATCCACACTGCAATATGCAGACCTGAATGTGATTGGGGGAGGGGAGAGGGTCAGTGTTTGGGATGGATGGTGGGGTTGATTGCCATGCAATGTACTTATGAATGACCTGACCGGTTATCAAGTGGGAGGGAGGTAAGGGGGTTGATTCACAGTATGGATTGCTGTACGGAAGTGATTGGTGTATGGATTGATGTAGCTAATTGCATTGATTGAGAAATAGTGTTTGCATACAAATTCCCAGTTGTCCCTGGTCATGTGTTTACCTTTATTAATTGCAATACAGGTTGTATGATGTGATACAGTGATAGCAATAAACTGGCTTAATATGAGCAAGAGCAAACAGTGAAACCATGTACAAGACAGTGCCCTGGCTGCCTGTTCTTTCCTTTCCTTTCCTTCCACATTTTCTGCACACTTGGTGCTAGGGGAAGGGGGTGGAGGCCTCCACAGGGAAAGAGATCAATATGGAGGACGGCATGGGGCAGTTTCCCTGCCCAGTCACTCATAGGGCCTGATTGTACAGGTTCACCCAGCCATGGAGTTGTCCAAGCTGTTCCTGGACTGTATCACGGTACTGTGGAGGGGATGCAGGCCAGGGTGTGAACGCAACAGGAGCTGGCAATCTTGTAGCCATTAGTGATAGCAGCCACTCAAATGGTTCTTTCTGCTGAGCTCTGTCCTCCTTTCTTAGCTGTCATTCCTGTTCCAGGAACTGCAAAGCAAGTACCTGCTTCTGTGCTGCAACTGTGTCCTCAAGCTATGCAGCCAGCCTGAGCCTTTCCTCTGGCTATTAAGTCTCTCTATCTTTGGCCTCTCTGCTTATTGGCCCCGTCCAGAACTTCAACCATAAGTTCATCATGAAATGCTTCCCTGTGAAACAGTGCGTGATGGCACGCTGGGCCAGGCTTCCTGCACTGTGAGCCAAGCTGTGGAGGTACTGCAGCCTGTAGAGATCAAGGGGCCTGGAACAGGACAAGACACAGAGGCCGATGGTCTCAAATAGCTCTGTGCGGAAGCACAGCAAAAATCCAGGTGGAATTTCAAGGACATGAAATGTTACTTTTCCAATCTGAATTTCAATATTTTGTGAGAGGGATGCCTCAGACACGCCCTGGACATAGCCTGGTTAATTGCACTGAAAGAAGTGCAGAGACAATGGTAAGTTAAAAATCAAAGCCTTTCCCACCCTAAAAATTGCAGAATAATTTGGATTTGGGGTAGATAGTTGACAGTTGGTGGCCATACTACGAAAATTTCTCTATTGTTTCAGACCTTCCACATTTTGGAGGACATAACCGTCCTTGTGGTGCTTGACTGACAAAGAGAGGTATTAATAAGCTACCGGTGGGAAACCAGCAGTGTATACCCTTGAAGTATTCAAAATACAGTGACTGAACAGCTCATCTATGAGTGGAGTGTGCTGGTCAGCTACTGAGGGGGCCCTGGAAAATAGTCTCTTTCCTGAAATATGACTGGCCCCAGAATCCAGCATGGGAACTGATGGGAGGCAGCAGCTGGTGCCGAATGAGATCAGCTAGTGACGCTGCTGCTGCTACCAGTCCTAGAGGAGATTTTTCCACAGGAGCCAGTAGGTCACCATCCCGACGGACCAGGTCATCCTGAATTGCTGTAGGCTCTGAGCTTGACACAGTACTCAGTAGCTGGTTAAACTCATAAAACAGGCATGAGGTCAGCGAGTTGCCCAAGATGCAGTTTTGGTTCCTGGTTTTCCAGTATTCAGATTTGAGCTGCCTAATCCACTCCCTGCACTGGTTATTGGTCCAGTAAATTTCCAGTGCTGCCTGTTTCTTTGCTGTTTGAAGATAATTGTGGTCATTCATGGTACTCTTACTAAAATCCACTGTTTTGCGCGCCTCGCACCCGTGATTAATCTGTTCGGCTGTGCTCCTGTCACCATGAAGCAGCACGCCTTTGCAAAGGATGACTTCTGGATGGTGTCCATTGCAAACACAGAAGCTTCTCTGAAGGCATGTTAGCAGCTTGGTGGTCAGAATAAAATGGAAGGGTTAAACGCTGACTTGTTGAGCTGCTGTACTACAACAAAGGAGGTTATTTCTGTTTCCCTGGAGTCAATTGGTGATTATTCGGGGAGAGGACAAAGGAAGTTGGCCCATGGGATTGTGGGAGACTTTTGACAGACTCCCAGGACCTGGGTCTGGGCAGGGTTGCATCTACACTGCAAAGTGATAGGGTTTGGACCCTGGGTCCCAGCTTGACTCGGGCTTGTCCCCGTACGAGATCTTAGATGGAATAGGGGATTGGGCTCAAGCCTGAGTCTGAACCTGGGCTTACGTTGCTGTGTAGACATTCCTCAGAGTCCTCTTCGTCCAGTTTGTCAGGGCTTCTTTTTAACAGAATCAAATCCCTTACTTTCAGCTTTCCTACCTCAATAATTCCCCCTCCTTTATCCCAAGCCAGGGCATCTGCCCACCTGTGTAGAGACAGTACTTTGCAGCCCTGATCACCTGTGTGGTTGATGAAGTATTGAGTGACAGAGTTAGTTCAGATCATTGTCTCTCTCCTGGGAGGACAGCTCCAGGCAGGAATCAGCCTTTGTGTCCCTTTGTAGCCCACAATACAAAAGTAGGTAGGTAAACTGAGTCACACATAATATTACAAAAATAGTGCACAAATCTCCCACAGTGCTGTAGAGTCAACACGGCTATAAAAGAGGATTGTAGGTTCTGTTCTTTCTCAAGCCCTACCAACTGAATGAGTCCAGTCAGGTACTTCTGTGAAAATCCATTGATGGCAGCTGTGAGTGTCATTGGGAGCAAAATTTGGTCTGCAGAATCTTTATGATTAATGATGCGTGAGACGTAAAGAACCCAGTTTGACTCTCAGAGCCCAGAAGAAGTTTGTGTTAGGGGCAGTTAGTAAAAATCTAATTGTATGTATAAACTGAGGACATTTGACCTGGAATCACTGAGATACCCTAAACATAAAACCTCCTGCTGTGCTGGCATTTTATATGTGGTTGTGGGTGTGGTTTTTTGTGTGCATATATAAATAGACAAATGTAAATGCCTTGGAGGACAAGTGTTGTTAGCAGAAACTCTAGAATATGCTTGGCCCAATAGAGCCCAATTTTGTTGACCTTAAGGGAATTCCCCTGGGCTCCTCTCTTCCATCAGACTTTTCCCTGACTAAGGAGTCTTTGGGGGTTGGTATTTCGATTTGATCAAAAGGCATGTTGAGCATCTATAACTCCCATAGAAATAGCTGCTAGTTGCAGGGCTTAGTTTGTTTTTGAGGCAGGCCTGTTCTTTTTATTTATGTGCTTATTATTGTAGACATTCTGGGAGGATTTTCTTTTCTTTTCAGTCTTGTACACATGCCCTGAGTTTTTATAATAAGATGCATTGTATAAATTAAAACATAAATCTTTATTGTAGTCACTTCAAAATCCTCTATACAATACACAGTACAAAGAATTTGTTAGCTTGGTTTAACACCAAGTGTATCTAATTCAGTTTACTTCCTAGACTTTCATTGGCTACTTAGTGGGTTTCGAAGGATGCTTATTGAGCTGTATGTTTATTATTGTTGTCAAGTGCCCCCAATCTCTTTAGGCCCCAAAATGCACCTTCCTTAATTCCATGCTGTATTGTTCCTGGGGATATGCCTTTATAGTTAGTCTTTATAGAAAAAGAGAGGAAGTAAAAAGACCATTGGGCATTTAGGAGAATATACATATTCTAATGACTGGCTAGAGTATAAATGTCACTCTGCTCTCTACTTCATGGAATCAGAATTGTTTAACACTATGTCAGAGGCCATATACAGCTAATGGTGAATTGAGATTCTCCCTTACTCAAGTGGTAGGAGTCTGTGCTTTTGAAGTAGAAGGATCTGAGTTCTTTCCCTGCTGTGACTGTGAAATTCCAAGTGGCCATGGTATGTTGCATAATGATAACTAATTGGAAAGAGTCCAGCGGAGGGAACAAAAATGATTAAGGGACTGGAATGATGAGTTATGAGGAGAGGCTAAGGGAACTGGGGATGTTTAGTCTACGGAAGAGAAGAATGAGAGGGGGATTTGATCGCAGCTTTCAACTACCTGAAAGGGGGTTCCAAAGAGGATGGAGCTAGACTGTTCTCAGTGGTAGCAGATGACAGAACAAGGAGTAATGGTCTCAAGTTACAGTGGGGGAGATTTAGGTTGGATATTAGGAAAAACTTTTTCACTAGGAGCGTGGTGAAACAGTGGAATGCGTTACCTAGGGAGGTGGTGGAATCTCCTTCCTTAGAAGTTTTTAAGGTCAGGCTTGACAAAGCCCTGGCTGGGATGATTTAATTGGGGATCAGTCCCGCTTTTAGCAGGGGGTTGGACTAGATGACCTCCTGAGGTCCCTTCCAACCCTGATATTCTATGATTCTGGGTTGGGTTTCTTCCCACCACTCCAAAGACTGGTAGTGCTCTCTCGGCTGCTGTGGGGATAAAGATATTGACCCATAATGCAGGGTGGTTGTGAGGCTTAATTCACTAGTGTTTCAAAGCACTTTGAGAAGACCCACGAAGATCAAAATATTATTAATTGCGACAGTGGAGAGGGGAGCACAAAGAGGGTACATGGGGAGGCAGAGAATAAAGGAGAGGCAGGGTATTGGGGGGAGAAGGAGGCAGCAGTAGGTTAGACAAGGAGAGAGGACAGGAGTGGAGTACAGTTGTCTCTGCCCATGTCCCTCTCTCTTTCCCTTGCACTCTGAACTCCACCTGCTCCCATTCTGAAAGCAGCTCGGACCCCTTATCAGAATTCAGGATTGCAATAGGTTGTTTTTAATCCTCTCCATATCTCCCTTATTTTTTTTCCCCTTGCCAAGCTTGCTGGGCTGTAATGTTTCCCTCTGTGTAATCCATCACAGACACAATGTCGCTTGTGCAAATTAAAATGCACCTCAGAATAATAAAAAAGGGGGTTTTTTTTTCTTTCTTCCCAGCAGCAGTTCCTCAACACAAACCATTTGTCTCTGGGCAGGAATTCAAGAAAGTTAACCCTGTATGTGCTCCTCTGGGGTGCACATGCACCTACTGTTGAGAGAGCCCAGGAAACTTGGACAGTGGGATAGCAGGTGACAAGGGTGTCTGTGTTGTGCATTAGGCTGCCCTATGTTGTTGAGCTCCCAGATAGTTGGAGCAGTGAGTCAATTGTCTGGCCATTCATGGAGCAGATTGCAGTACTCTTCACTTTCAGGATGGAGGTACAGCCCATGAAGACTACATGTCCCAGCATACAGTGCTCCATGGAGAACCCAGCTGCCAGGATCTATATGAGTATTGCATCTTGGTACCTATAGTTTCCTTGGGTTTCTTCTATATCGAAAGATAAAGGGGGCATCATACAGCTCTGTGGGCTGTGTTTGGCCAGTGGGTCACATGCTGGGCACTTACGAATTGACTACTGTATAATGAGCCCATACTGAGAGAGGAGTATTCCATCCTAGCTGAGACTTTATCTCTAAAAGGTTTCAGAGTAACAGCCGTGTTAGTCTGTATTCGCAAAAAGAAAAGGAGTACTTGTGGCACCTTAGAGACTAACCAATTTATTTGAGCATAAGCTTTCGTGAGCTACAGCTCACTTCATCGGATGCATACTGTGGAAACTGCAGAAGACATTATGTACACAGAGACCATGAAACAATACCTCCTCCCACCCCACTCTCCTGCTGGTAATAGCTTATCCAAAGTGACCACTCTCTTTACAATGTGTATGAAAATCAAGGTGGGCCATTTCCAGCACAAATCCAGGTTTTCTCACCCCCCCCCCCCAAACACACACACACAAACTCACTCTCCTGCTGGTAATAGCTCATCCAAACTGACCACTCTCCTTACAATGTGTATGATAATCAAGGTGGGCCATTTCCAGCATAAATCCAAGTTTAACCAGAACGTCGGGGGGGAGGGGGGGAGGAAAAAACAAGGGGAAATAGGCTACCTTGCATAATGACTTAGCCACTCCCAGTCTCTATTTAAGCCTAAATTAATAGTATCCAATTTGCAAATGAATTCCAATTCAGCAGTTTCTCGCTGGAGTCTGGATTTGAAGGTTTTTTTGTTGTAAGATAGCGACCTTCATGTCTGTAATTGCGTGACCAGAGAGATTGAAGTGTTCTCCGACTGGTTTATGAATGTTATAATTCTTGACATCTGATTTGTGTCCATTTATTCTTTTACATAGAGACTGTCCAGTTTGACCAATGTACATGGCAGAGGGGCATTGCTGGCACATGATGGCATATATCACATTGGTGGATGTGCAGGTGAACGAGCCTCTGATAGTGTGGCTGATGTTATTAGGCCCTGTGATGGTGTCCCCTGAATAGATATGTGGGCACAGTTGGCAACGGGCTTTGTTGCAAGGATAGGTTCCTGGGTTAGTGGTTCTGTTGTGTGGTATGTGGTTGTTGGTGAGTATTTGCTTCAGGTTGGGGGGCTGTCTGTAGGCAAGGACTGGCCTGTCTCCCAAGATTTGTGAGAGTGTTGGGTCATCCTTCAGGATAGGTTGTAGATCCTTAATAATGCGTTGGAGGGGTTTTAGTTGGGGGCTGAAGGTGACGGCTAGTGGCATTCTGTTATTTTCGTTGTTAGGCCTGTCCTGTAGTAGGTGACTTCTGGGAACTCTTCTGGCTCTGTCAATCTGTTTCTTCATTTCCGCAGGTGGGTTTGTGTGTGTGTGTTTCGGGGAGGGGTGGGGGGGAGAAAACCTGGATTTGTGCTGGAAATGGCCCAACTTGATTATCATACACATTGTAAGGAGAGTGATCACTTTAGAAAAGCTATTACCAGCAGGAGAGTGGGGTGGGAGGAGGTATTGTTTCATGGTCTCTGTGTATATAATGTCTTCTGCAGTTTCCACAGTATGCATCCGATGAAGTGAGCTGTAGCTCACGAAAGCTTATGCTCAAATAAATTGGTTAGTCTCTAAGGTGCCACAAGTACTCCTTTTCTTTTTATCTCTAAAAGCTTAGCTCAAGGACAGTATTTTATTTCTTTTTTTAATACAAATTTCTCCTTAGTGACTTGTAAATTCTAGGAAGTTGTATATAAATTCTTAAAATATCTTTTGTAGGGCAAGGAAAGCCCAGAAAACTGATGAAAGGTAGATAGGTGTTGGAAGAGCTGGGTGGGTGGATGTAGGATAGTGGAGTGGAATGAGAAGGGGTGCTGTAGGGCAGGACTGAGGTGCACTAACAGAGTTTTCTGAGGAGACCAGGATTGGAATAGAAGGGGCATCTGTGGTTCAGGATTGAGGGACATAGGCAGAGCAGTATGGTGGAAGTTTACACAACACTTACGTGCCCCATTCCCCTTGCTCAGAACCAGCTATGAGAGCTCTTGCTTTCATGGACTGCTTCACCCCCAGACTTCTCACAAAAACGATGCTTTTGTGCATCAACCTGCTCCTAGAGCTCTCAGTCGAACACCTTTGTCTCCATAGGCGCTGATGTCTAGTTTTCCCCAGGTGTGCTCCACCCGAGGCTCTGCCCCCACTCCGCCCCTTCCCCGAGGCCCTGCCCTCACTCCACCTCTTCCTTTCCCTGCTCCATCCCCTCCCTAAGGTCCCCGCCTGCCCACTGCTCTCTGCCCTCCCTCAAGCCCCTACCCGACCTGCTGATCAGCTTTTTAGCTCATCGGGGGCACCGCCAAACAGCTGTGGCTGTTTTTTTTTTTTTTTTTTTTCCCCCATGGGTGCTCCAGCCCCTGAGCACCGACAAGAGTCGGCACCTATGTTTGTCTCCCTCGTGACTCCCTTCCTAATTAATTCTCCTGGCAAATTTGGGGATTTATTAGGTTAGGGACGGACGTCCTTTTAACTTCCAAGCTGAGGAGACTTTTCCCTAGCCTTTGACATCTGCATGTGCAGGATTCTGTGCTACAGGTTCAAGCTTGTCTGGGATGTGTGGGACATGGGATGACATCTGAAGCTCCTACTTCTCTGCTCTGGGTTAGTAATATCTGGGAGCTATTGTCAGGAGTAAGGTGGAAAGGCCAGGGCCTGAGGGATGCAGGGGAGCTTAGCTGCCATGTGTTGTAAAAGCAGTGAGTGGAGCAAGTAAAGGACCAGGCTCAGAGTGGGCAAAATGAACCCAAAGCTGTAGGTCTGTGGCTAAGGAGACTTCCCCAATGTTCTTAATCATTGCTGAGAATATTGGAATAATATGGTCACTCTGAAAAGTTCTAATCAGGACTAATGATGAGTAATGGGGCTGTGAGTGGGCTTTGTTGTGTCTGGAGAGATGGGTATATATCTGGCTGAGGGGAAATGCACAGCTGGATATATGCCCTAAACATCTAATGGCACTCTGGGAAATCTTTCCTCTGTGTGTGGGCCTGATTTTGCTGTAACTTACAGTAATTCCAATGTCACAATTACAGCAGTGTAAAAGTGGTGTGGGTGGTCAACATTTGCTACCCTCCAGTTCTCCTGTATAATAGCGAATTTTATTTAGATAGTGTGTTTTGTGTTAGCTGCTCAGCTGCTTCATTCTGGATGTCCTTCAGGACTCTTGGGTGAATGACATCCAGTCCTGTGGACGTCTTGCTATTTAATTTATTGATTTGTTCCAGCACCTTCTGCTGTGACACCTACCTTTCTGGCAGTGTCTTGTCTATATTACCTGGAAAGAGTAATTCTGGGGTATGTATCTGCCCAGCTGCTGTTCAGCATCTCTGCAATGTCCTTATCCTCCTTAATTGTTCCCCTTTCCTCTGGTAATCCAGCAGATCCACCAAATCTCTCACAGGTTTCCTGCTTCCAATATACTTGTCTTATATTTTTATGAATGTGGTTAATTGTTTCAGAATCCCCCTGACATTCTATGTCCATCTTACATTTTACTATTTATGGTCCTTTTTACTGGCGCTGCTTAAATTGGATTTCCATTTTCTGGGCCTGAATAATCTCTTTGAGATTTGTTAAATGGCAAAATATATTTATGCCTGAATCCAAAGGCTGTATTCATTTAATATTCATGAGCTCTCCTGTGTCACAGGCATTCCTGCCAGAGCCATGTGAGAAGTGCGTGCTTTCAGTCATGATATTCTGTCCACTTCAGCCTCCCTATGCTCCTGCCCCCGAAGTGCGAGAAGACAGCCAGCAGTGCCAATAGCCTTGGGCCCAGCCCCATTGCTGGTATCTCTGAGCCCTACCACACTTTGGGGCCTGTGGGGAGAGGCTGGGTGTGTGCCTGTCACCAGGAGAGGTAGAGACCTAGCCTGTGGAAAAGCTGGCAGCACATACTATGGGGTATGAGAGGTTATAAACCATTTTGAGAGAGAAAATTGTGAGCAAAATGGAGGACTGGGAACTAGGAAAACCCAGACTCTAACCCCTGCTGTCTATGACCCATGGCAGGTCACTTCCCCACTCTGCCTCAGTTTTCCCATATGCAAAAGGAGGATAATGATAGTCACCCATGTCTCTCCCATGGTGGGTGAAGATGAACTGTTTGTAAGATGAAAAATGCAAAGTTTTATCTTGGTAAGGGAGGTTGGAATTTGAGCCTAAACAACTTCTTTGTGTCCCTCAATTTGAAAAATAGGCAGCCAGCACCAATAACATGTACTAACAGCCCTGCTCACCCTCTCACACCCGCTGAGTTGTGATGGGAATCAGGGGAGGCCCTGGGTTTTATGTTTGTTTGATGTGATCTGTTCAGTTGTGGGGAGAACACATTCTGGTGGGCCAGGTTCCCCTGGGTCTGCCTCTTCCCGGGGGGCTGAACCTATTCTGTGACATTTCTCTCGTGATGGTGTTTCCTCATTGCCCTTGCTGACTGCTGCGAGGGATATAGGGGGTACAAGAGAGGCAGCACACTTAAGTCTCTCATAGAAGCTCCGTGTCTGGAACCTTCAGCACCAGCTCCCAGGACTGACCTGACTCTGCAAAGAGATGATGCGTCCAATATACTGTGGAGAGGCTGTAGCGCTGAACTAACCAAAGAGAAGCATCTCCCCCCACCCTGCCCCTGTTCCATGGGAACCCAGGAAGATGAATTGGTCTGTTGATTCTGAGCAGAAGTAACTTGATAGTTGTGTGCCTCTCTGGAAAGCACTGTGCTGCCCTGTGCCCATGTCTTGTTATGTGCTGGCTTCATTGCTCTGACAGCATGAAGGATGTTTGGTTTTGTTCCTAGTGCTGTTATCATTTATCATCCTCTTGTAAAGCTGGAACTGTCAGCTCACATCCCCCCACCACCCAATCCTGGCTTTCTGCTCCCCCGCCTCCCCAGCATTGAGATGTCTTGTATCCAAGAAGCAAACACTCTCTCCATCAGTAGGGATGAAGAAGTCAGGCCTGGAAGTGCAATGACGCCCTTTCTGCTCTGTCCGTCTCTCAGCTCCCCAGGGCCAAGAGTCATGGTTTGTACAGGTCAGGACTCTGGCTTGGGAGGAATGAGATGGACCTGATTCAAGGAGAAAGACTGCTGGTAAGAGCCAAGTCATGAGGATTTACTCAGGGAATCTCCTACTGAGGCTGATGCCTGAGTAAGGACATCAGTATTCAATTTAAAATGACAGATTGTGAGTAGGGCCTTTCCCAGTCTTCCACCTCCTGGTATATTCGTTGTTTGGTCTATGGTGTAGCACTGGGTTGAATCAAGTATATGCATGGATGGGGGATATGCTGGGGAGGGACATAACTATAAGAAGAGTTTCCTGTCCAACCCCCCTTCTATACCCACCCAAGAAATAATCTACAATCACCCCTTTAATTGCAGACCAACAGCCCATCAATTCCCCAGCATCACTTTAGATAACCTAGAGGGAAACAGGGATATTTCTAGGGCATATGGAGTGGTAGGGAAGGATAACTTAGGGGCTGAATACTATCCCTTGCCCTCATCTGCTCTGGCAATGTTTTAAGTTAAAAATCAGAAGATAGTGCAGGTACATTTTGGAGCTGCAGAATGTGACAGCTCCATAAACTACTGTGGAAACATGGTGCTGGAAGGGTCTACTTTTCCTATCATTCGCCATCCTGCCTGCTCTTGCCATAGTAACATAAGGATCATTGCATTGTGTTACTGGGAGTATTGTGTTCACTCTAGAGGATGGTAGGTATCCCATGCTGTCCTGCTGGTATGCACCCACAATGCCCTGGATACACTGCTTATAGCAGTGAGAAAGATGTTCAGGTTCCATGACCCACTCATTCCTTGATTGGTTCCTGTCAGTTGTGCTGATGGTTCTCTCTAGGAACTGGGTTCAGACCAACAACTCATTTCAGGTAGGACACAGCCACTAGGGGCAGATGGGTCCATATCCCATTCGCAATCCCCAGAACCAGTCTATCCCTGCAAATATGATGTTTTTCAGGAGTTCAGAAGTTGTTCTCCATGTGTCAGGAATCCAGTACAATTCAATATTTTCATTAATGATTTGGATAATGGAGTGGTGAATATGCTTATAAAATTTGCAGACAACACCAAGCTGGGAGGGGTTGCAAGCACTTAGGAGAACAGGATTAGAATTAATTTCAAAATGACCTTGATAATTTGGAGAATTGGTCTGAATTTAACAATGTGAAATTCAATAAAGATAAGTGTAGAGTAATTTACTTAGGGAGGAAAAATCAAATGTACAACTACAAAATGAGGAAATAGCTAGCTAGATGGTAGTACTGCTGAAAAGGATCTGGGGTTTCTGATGGATCACAAATTGAATATGAGTCAACAATGTGATGCAGTTGTGAGAGGCTAATAATATTCTGGGGTGTATTAGCAGGAGTGTTGTATGTAAGACACAAGAGGCAATTGTGCTGCTATACTGGGCACGGATGAGACCTCAGCTGGAGTGTTGTGTCCAGTTCTAGGCACCACACTTTAGTAAAGATATGGACAAACTAGAGAGTATCCAGAGGGGAGAGCAATATAAAAGGTTTAGAAAATGTGACCTATGAGAAAAGGCTAAAAAAGACTCCGGGCATATTTAGTCTTAAGAAAAGAAGTCTAAGGAGGGGGACACACCTGATAACAGTCTTCAGATATGTTAAGGGCTGTTATAAAGAGGTCTGTGATAGATTATTCTCCATGTGGAGAGTTGGACTGGAATGGACTTAATCTGCAGGAAGTGAAATGTAGGTTAGATATTAGGAGAAACTGTCTAACTATAAGGGTACTTAAACTCTGGAACAGGCTTCCAAAGGATGTTGTGGAATCCCCATCACTGGAGGTTTTTCAGAACAGGTTGGACGGACACACCTGTCAGGGATAGTCTAGGTTTATTTGGTCCTGCTCTGAGGCAGGGGCTGGACTTGATGCCTTCTTAAGGTCTCTTCCAGCCCTACATTTCTATGATTCTGTGTGTGATTGGAAGTTACTAGACATTGTTACCTGAGCTCTGTTTCTTTCAATGCACTGCGCAAATGAGAAGTGCAGCAGTACAAATCATTCCATCTGAATCAGCTGCTAATGCTTCCCTAACACAGACTTTGCTTTTATGTCCCAGATGTCAATGGAGTTTTGATGCTCACTGGACTCCGTATAAAGGGCAGCCTTTTGGGCATAAAAAATAAAAAAAATCTTCACAGTAAGCAGAATGATCTCACTGCTCAGTTTTCTCTTCTTCTGGGCCAGGCACCATAATTTCCTTATGCATCTGTTGGAGCTGCCGGCAGCAGACTTCTTATTATCCTTATTTATAGAGTATCATAAATGTTTAGAGCTCTTTATAGACACATAAAAGACAAGATTCCTGCTCTCTGAGGAGCTGACAGGCTGCCAGTGCAACTCAGACATACAGGAGACATGGGACAGTAATTCAGACTTTGAGGAGGGCAGACGAGGCAGAAGAGATAAAGAAGGGAGCCTTTGCAAAAGACGTATGTTTGAAGGAGGGACTCAGTGGAGGAGAGGGAAGACCCTCATGGCACGGAAGCTTGGAGCTGACCCAAGAGTAGGGGCTGGCATGGAAGAAGGTGTGACGCTGAAAGGGGAACAAATTAGTTAGTGAGGGGGTGATAAGGGGGGAGGCCTGAGAGGTGCATGTCGAGTGAAGGTGAACAGAGGAAATGGGAACAAAAGTGTAGGCAACAGTGGAGTTACGAAGGGGAGGATGCAACGATCTTTAGAGCAACCTGGCCAGTCCCGTTACCTTCATCTTTATCCTTCTGCTGCTGCAGAAGGAGCTGAGAACATCTGCACTCCTCCTGCTTTCCCGCTCTTCCCTTTTGTTCTGCCTGATGTGAGCAGGGGGGATGTGATGTTAATGGACATCATTAGCAACGCTTCTGTTCATATCTGCTCGGGAAGTGCAAAGCACCACTGCACTTAACAGAGGAAACCACTTGTAGCTGGAACACTCATGCCGAGTTTATCTGTGTTGGTTAGACAGACTGCCTGCGGCTGACACCAAATTCCAACACCAGGTTCTCTGTCAGTTGAAACCATGCTGAAAATTTGTGTCAGCACCTGGCTGGGCCTTTACTCTAGTGCTTCAAATGTTGCTCATGCCAGTTCAGCTGAGCCAGCGTTAGCAATGGTGGGAATCTTTTCAAAAATATCCCCAGTGTTGGCAGAGCCCATGTGGAATGCAAACCCTTTGCAATGTGCTGGAACAACTGAGGATCTCATTCTCCAGTACTATAAATAGTTCATTATATTCAAGCTCACCTGACATGAACTTCGCTGGCATTCTGTGAGTGTGTCGTGGGCTGGAGGAGTGGCTTGCAAGCTTTGCTTTCCTTCTGCAGGATGAAGCGGTGTAGTTGTGGGTTGTGAGTGCTAGAGTGGAAGAGGCTTCTGTCTCCCTTCAGCTGTGTCCCCAAGCTGGGCCTGATTGCTTCCTGCAGCCTCTTATTAATCTTCTCCTGGGACAGTGCTATCAGCAGCCGATCAGCATTCAGACTGCCCTCAGCCACTAGCATTAACTCGATTAGGGCAGTGAGGAGTGACTTACAGGGGAAGCTCTTCTCCATGGTTGGCATTTACATACAGTGATTGATGTTGATATGTCCTCTAAACACATCCACATTTTGCATTTTAAACAAAGCAATTGCTGTAGAACTGCTCCCTGTCACTCAGGGGAATTTCCAGTGCCAGCAAAGGGCTTGTCTTCCTTTCTTAAAGGTTCTTTTCTCCTCTCCAAGGAGGAATTGGTAGTGGGGTGGGGAGCCTTTCACCTTGAGGTCATTTGTTCCAGTCCAGCCTCAGGCTAATAGAAAGAAACAAACATTGCTGTCTGGTGGCCTATGAAATGAGTTGGTGCGCACAGTCCTGGTTTTGGTGGGTAGTTATCCACACAACCACCACAGTTGGTACCAATTGGTTTCCAAGTCTCAGCAGAGAGGCCAAGGATTGAATTGTTCTTGGGGATTAAACTCCTCTCACGTTCTTTCAGGGGGTCCTTTCAGCTCAGGTTTCCGACTTTTTTTTTTTTCTTCAAAATTTCCTAAATGTTTCCTTCCTTGCACAGCAAAAGCAGTTTTGACTGGAGAGAAACTGCGCGAGAGTAGCAACAAAAAGCCACAAAGGATTAGTCTACAATTTAGATTGCAGCATTCTTGGGGGCAGAAACCAGGGCATCCACTATGTCTGCATAGTGTGGAGATCAATGCCCAGGGTAAATAAATACTAATAATCTGTATTGCACTGTCCACAAACCAACAAAATGACACTGCTCCAATACAGAATGTGTCATGGCAACAGACATTTCATCCTTTGTCCCTGACAGGTGTTCTTCCCTCCTTGATTTGCAGTGATGCAAGAGTTTAATTTTCTCCAAATGAAATTCACAAAGGCCCATTAGGCACCAGTCCCTGGGGAGACCTGAAAAGCTCTGCTAAGGCTCATGGCGAAAGCACCTCTATTTCCACCCTTTTCGCTCACTAATTCTAAGTGTTTGAGGCTGGTATTCTCATGGGATCTCAGAGGCTCTGCCTGTTGTCCATTTTGATTCTAAAAGCTTCATGCCTGTGAAGATCCACGCACCTCATTCCAACTACATTTTATTAATTTTGCAACTGTGACAGGTACAGTTTTGCTAATCACATATTGCCTGTGTTGAGTTATATTTGATGTTGCATTCAAATAGGCATTTGGTAGCCTTCTTAGCAGCTTGGGAGAAGAGGTGGAAAACGGCTCTGCAGACTTTTTTTGGCATTGATCATTTGATTGACAGTTGGCTTCCAAGACCAAGACACTTGCAGGACTATCTCTTGCCTTGGGTCCTGCCCAGGAAACAGATCAGCTAGCTTTACTCTCTATCCTGCCTGGATCAGGCAGTTTATGGGCTCTCTGGGAAGCTTCTTCCTTGAAAATGTTCCTATAATCTCCTCCGTGGCTCTTTTCAGAACTCCTGGCAAAATCCTATTTGGGTCAGTTTCTCCAAGTAACCGCCTACAATTTCCATTTCCCTTCCATTGAGATCGAGCCAGGGGAAGGGTCTGATGCTGGAGTTTTGGTAGCTGTAGGGCACTGAGCATAGTTTGATTTTTCAACTATTGACTTTTTTGGGCAGGGCCCAGGATCCTTTGAGTGACCGTAATTAATATATTATTTGAATAAATAAAGATACACTTTCCATCTACATCTTTTGTTAGTTCAGTGTTAGATTAGTGTAGGATGGAAGTTAAGGAGGACTCAGAGGGAGTTTCATGAGCATGTAGCCAAAGGCATAAAAAGAAACAACAAATTATTAAAATATCACAGAAGCAAGAAGCCTGCAAAAGAATTGGGGGGCGGTCCCCTGGACTAGCGGGGAGTGGAGGAAGGAGGAGAAGGACATTGCAGAAAAGCTAAATGATTTCTTTGCATCAGTCCATTCCTAGGGTCCTAACTTTATTCAACCAATGTACCTTAGTATTGAAGTAAGGCTAAGTGAATGGTAAATATCTCTTTAAAAGTATTGGCATGATCCAGGACGATACAACATTTGCTAATAGTAGCTGACTTTAATAAGAGAGTGTATAGTTTTGTTAGCTCAATTACTTCATTCTCAAGTTCATGCAGATCTCTTGGATTTATACATCTGTGGTGTTGGTGATGTGTTACTATTTATCAATTAGTTCCAGCACCACCTCTTCTGATACCTTGATCTCTGATGATGCCTCATCTTCCCTACCCGAAAAGAGTAATTCTGGAGGCAGTACCTCCCTGACATCCTCTGTGGTGAAGTCTTGTGCAAAGAAACCCTCTGCCTGTTGATTTCGGTGTTGGTTATGGCCTATAAAGCCCTAGGTGGCATGGGAGCTGCCTGCCTGAGAGCCCTTCTCCCTATGTGATACCTGCACAGGGTCAGCCAGCCCTTTGGTACTAGAGAGCTGCTGGGAGAGCATTCTCTGTGAGTGCCTTGATTCTGGAACTTGTTGTCCACCCTGATCAGCATTGATCATTTCAGTTGACCTTCCAGGCATGGCACAAGGCGATGTCCTAATCTGTACCTGACATGTTTCTCTGTAACCCAGGGTGGCAGCAGAAATCATCCAAGTCTTGCTCCAGAAATGGAAGGGGAGAGCAGCTGTGTAGAGGCAAAAGTCAGAGATGGAATCCGTGTAGATGGGAGGTAGCAGTATATTCCCCCAGTGCCAGTGGTTCCTCTTTCTCCCTCCTCTGAGGAGATGGCAGTCTCCCATTTTCTTGCCATATCCTTACTTGTGGCAGCCTTTTTGATGGGGATAGGATAAAAGGCTATAAAAAATCCATGCCATTTACTCTTCTGATTAACTAAGCATGTAGCAAGTGGCAAAACTTGTTGCATCAGCCAACTAACAAGGGAGGGAAGCTGTGTTGTCTTCTCACTGTTGTCATTCTTCTTTCCACTGTTGTGATACTTGGGTCTACAAATTTATCCTAATTGTGAGTTTTTACCTGTGAAAAGTGAATGTAAATTCATAAGATGTCACAATAACCCATAACAAACGTATGGAAAAGGCGCAAAAGTGAGACAAACAGAATTAGTCCAGACAAAAAGACCTACTGATATAACTCAAGGACTGTTTGATCACGCTTAGTAAACAAGAAAATCACTGAACCAGAATTGGTGCTGGAAATTAGGCTTAATTGGTGGACAAAATAATGAGGGGATGGGCTATTCTATCCACCATTCTCTTTTGGGCTCCTGAAAGACAGCAACTTTGGGGAGAAAAATTGACTGCTGGAGCAATCTTCTCCGTCATAGTTACCACCGCTACCATCTTCTGGGACCCTGGACCTTCTTTGTCCTAATCCAGAGAGAGGTTCTGGCCAGGCCAGGCCAGAGAGAGGGACCAAGATAACACCACCACTGGCTCCAGCTAAATCCCAAATACCACCTGGGATGTGAGACTCCCCTCCACTCTCAGGGGGCAGCTGAGCACTTGGATGGTGTTCTGATATTTTTTTGTGCAGGACCTGGCAGCCATTAGCTGGGAACCTAGCTTCCCACACAGGCTGTAGAAGGCACCATGCAAAACGGGGCTGGTGTACATTAATGCAGTAAGGATTCTCCACAGGAAGTGGCTCTGCTGGTGCAGGAAAAAGGTCATCTCTTTCTGGGCAAGCTGGTTGGGTCCATGTTGAACCTGGCTTGATAGGAAATTGCATTATGCCCAGTGTCTACCCACATCTCCTTAAGACGTGGAATTAGTGTGACAATCAGGGTCCAGACACCCCAAAGGGAGAACAGGGGGGCTGGACCCTGAAGAATAAGCCATTGAATCAACTGGTTATATACAATATTATTAAGTATAAAAATGTATCCAGTAAGGTCTTTTATGAAATCTTGTAATGTGAACTTGATGGTCATTAGAAAATAGGTATGTAGGTTATGGGTGTGTGTGTGTGTGTAACATTGTAACAGTAATGGTGGTGCAACTACAGCATCACCTCACAACAGTGTGAGGAAGCAATCAAGCAGGGAGGGGCACCTCCCAGTCTAGTTGTTTACATGAAACCAACTTCAAGTACCCCACCATTGCCCAACCAGAGGAGACAATGGTGGGGCCATTAAAGCCAATGGGAAAACATTGAAACAACTTGAAATTGAAAAGAAAATCCCAGTCTTGAAAAACTAAGGGCAGGTCTACACTACAAATTTACATCAGCACAGCTGCACCTATTCAGCTGAGCTGCTGCGGCACATCTGATGAAGACGCTCTAAGCCAACGGGAGAGAGCTCTCCCATCAGCTTAATGGCTACTGCCTCTTGTGAAGGTGGAGTTATGTTGGCAAGAGAAGCTCTTCCACTGTCCTAACACTGTCTATGGGGGGTGGGGTGTTAAGGTCAGTATAACTACATCATTCAGGGGTGTGGATTTTTCACACCCCTGAGCAACGTAGTTATACCAAAGTAAGTATGTAGTGTAGATCAAGCCTAAGAGAGGAGGGAATTTGCCCCACCATGAACCACCGTAGTCTGAGAGAAAAAAGAAATACTTCAAACCCCCTCTCTTTTTAGTGAGGGATATCCAGAAACTGAGGGCTGACATCTAAGCAGGGTGCTGTCTGTGAAACACTGGCTCCCCTAGCATAGAGGGAATGCTGGGAAACTTTTCAGAGGCAATAGGTTGCCTGTACTAGAAAAGGGAATTTAGCTGATATAGAAGTGTAAAACTTGAGGTTGAATCTTTGTTTTCCTGTGTAACTTGTATGTGTTTGCATTATTACTTCATCTTGGAATCTGTGATTTTTTTTTCTGTTCAACTTTTTGTTTATTTTTACCCCAAATAGGTGTCTGTTGTGCAAACAGTGTGGCATGTGTCCCCCCCCCCCCAAAGTTAACTGACAATTGGGGGCCTATTTCACAATTTTGGGGGTGATGTCCCACACGGGAAAAGTCTAAGTGTCTGGTAGTTAAGAATTCGGTGTAGACAGATTTGGGGAGATTCGGGACTGGAAGGGCTGTTGAGGTCACTCTCCAAAGAGTAACTTGGCTGGTGGAAGCCAGGGTGAGACTTTTATGCTTGTGAATTGGCTCTTGGTGTCAAGGCTTTGAGCGACATCAGCATAGCATTAAGGCACCCGAAGTTACAAGGCAGGTGGTGATAGAACCCGTGACAGGAAACAAAACAGGAAGGTGGGTGAAGGAAGCAGAGCTAGAGAGGTCAATATTCTTTAATCCGCTGTGCATTAATCATTGAGAAATGAAGAGCTAACCTCAAAAAGGGGTTGAATCCTCAGCCAAGTTGAGATGCTGAGATTCTGAGGAACTGCTGAAACCTTCTTTTTTCCCTCATGTGCTATCATTCTATCGTTCTGTCCCCTCTGTCTTTTTTGTTTCTGAGGCACTGTGTGTTCCAGATTTGCTGGGTAGCCAGTTACCTGATGTATATGAGAGAGACTATCTCATTTCTCAATCGCAGCTGGGAGGTCACCAGAACACCTTCCTGAAGGACATTCAGCCAGCACTGCTCATCTCCTACCACAGCACCTTAAACTGGGTCAGCCCCCTCCTCAAGGATATCACATCAGAATCTCATTGAGTCATATAAATGACCAAGACAGATGCTGTTGCAATTCCTTTCCTTTGGTGGTTTGGATTTTTGAAAAGAATACTGCACCATTGCTAGATAAACCATTCATGCCACCAAGACACAGTGGCCAGTCAGTGAAAAAGGCACCTGCCTTAATGACTTATGGGTGGGTGGGTACATGAAGCCAGCCATGTATACATGTGGTACCAAGGAGGCGACAGTGTTCGTACTTGCTGTAGTATTTCATTGGTGACTGAAGCAGGTTGTAGGATAACTTATATTTAACTTAACAACAAGGGATAAGTTAGAAACACAGCATCCCTGTTGCTGTTGTCTAGCCTGGCTGTATTCTCTGTCTCTGTGAGTGTGTCAGAACTGCATAGTGTCTTGTCTGATGTGTGGCATCTTTAAACTCCCTACTAAAGCTTAGACTTCTTATGTTGGACACCTTCCCTTTTAACAAACTGGTTTCTGAACAGTTGGCTTCTAAATCCCAGCGATTTAACATCTTTTATTTTGTATTTGAGAGGTCTTAGTCAGTGTGTTGCAATATTTCAACAGGATTCCAGATCTGCTGTAAAGCAAAAATATATTTAGGCATGTCCATTATTTTATTTTATTCATTCACTTATATTGCAGTAGTGCCTAGGAGCCGCAGTTGTGGACCAGGGCCCCACTGTGCTAGGTGCTGTCCAAACACAAAAAAGGCTGTTCCGGCCTCAAAGAGCTGACAATAGACAACAGAGGGGTACAGGCAGCAGAGCACAAAACAATGAGATGATACTGGGCAGCATGATGGCCAGTGGTATTATCAGACAACTTGGTCTCTTTCACCTAATCCAGAATAGGATCAATCCACGAAGCATTCCTCCAGCGTATCTGTTCTTCCTTCATTCTTCTCTGTTAACTGCTTGTTTTCTTTCATGTTTCCATTTCTGGGCACCTTTAGCAGATGTTTGATTCATTTATAAAATGGTCCTACTTTCTTTGATCAGTGA
Source organism: Lepidochelys olivacea (assembly GCF_965140295.1). Taxonomy (NCBI): domain Eukaryota; kingdom Metazoa; phylum Chordata; order Testudines; family Cheloniidae; genus Lepidochelys; species Lepidochelys olivacea. The sequence goes on along the minus strand of NC_140416.1, from coordinate 87,584,223 downwards.
ATGTGAACATGGTGTCACTTCTTCAATCGCTGTAACTTGTTCAGGTCAACAACCATCTTGCCAAATTCTAAACTTTGTTTTTAATCTGTATGAAGGATTTATGCCTCTGTTATATCTTGTTTTGACTTGACTAATGTCTTGGACAAGATAATAGAGTTATTTGTCATGCTTTGGTTTTTAGTCTCATTTCTGGTAATTGAGTGTGTTTTATAAGTCAGTTATATAGCAATTCTACCAGTGATTTTCCACATTGCAGCGGTGTTGCTCTGAACCTGAGTGGTACTAAATATGGATCTCCTCTTGCATCGCTTACTTATTTGACCAAGTGTCTGACTAGATGGACTCTACATTCTGCTAGTCCATTTGCTTATATATAACTTGGGCTAGATATCTCAGGTTGAAATCCATACTTTTTTAGAAAAATCCAGAAATTTGCTGTTCTTGGACCATGGTCCAATGTTTGTTTTTTTCTGGGTGTCTGTTATGTGAAAAGATGGATTTAACGTCTTTGATCACAGCTGTGGTATCTGCAAGTGTCACCGTTCTGGAAGGCTGCTAGAACAGTTCATTATAAGCAGCTGGTCCTGTTTTCCTTGGTAGTTCTAATATGTCCCCTGGAAATGTTGGTTGATCATTGGGTATCATAGGGCATAGGTGCCAACACCCTGGGTGCTCCGGGGCTGGAGCACCCATGGGGAAAAAATGGAGGGTGCTGAGCACCCACTAGCAGCCCCACCCCCCGTGCCTCCCACCCACCAGCGGGCCCTGTGGATCAGCATCTCCCCTTCCCTCCCCACACCTCCTGCCCGTCAAAATCAGCTGTTTTGTGGCATGCAGGAGGCTGGGAGTGGGGGGAGGAGCGAGGACGCAGTGCGCTCAGGGGCGGAATTGGGTGGGAAGAGGCACGGTGGGGGTGGGGTGGGAAGAGACAGGGTGTGGGTGGGGCCTTGGGGAAGAAGTGAAGTGGAGGCGGGACCTGGAGCAGAGCCGGGGATTGAGGGCAACCCCCCTTCCCCCCGGCACTTTGGGAAATCGGCGCTTGTGTCATAGGGTCTCTGTTGGTGTTATGTATCCGTGTACTTCGGGCAGGTCCCACACTAGCTCACCATTTCAGCAATATCACTGTTCCATTGTGGCCAGAATGGGACTTTCCCAGCTCTTCTTTAGGACTTCATCATCCCAAAGTGCTCTTTGTGAATTCTTCCCAATGGTTTCCATCTCCTCACTGTAGGAATTAAGATATTTGTACTTTGATGGGAACTTCTTTAATCAGTGAAAGCTCACTTTTTTATATTGGGAATATACAGGTGGAAAGTAGAGTAGAGCAGAACAATTACCTCCCATGTCTTACATATGACATTTCTGGTAATTCACCCAGAATGACATTTGCCTATTTTGAAACTGCATCAAATTGTTGACTCATTCAATTTGTGATCCACTCCCGGATCTTTTTCAGCAGTACTACTGCCCACCCAGTTATTTCCTGTTTTGGATTTGTGCATTTAATTTTTTCCTTGGTAAGCACTTGTCTTTATTGAATTGCATCATGCTGACTTCAGACCAGTTTTCCAATTTATCAATGTCATTTTGAATTTTAATATTATCCTCCAAAATGCTTGCAATCCCCTCCTAGGTTGGTGTCATCCTCAAATTTTATAAGCATGCTCTCCACTCCATTATCCAAATTTTTAATTAAACTACTGAATTAGTACCAGACCCAGGACAGACCCCTGTGGGACCCTACTAGATATGGCCTCCCAGTTTGATAGTGAATCATTGATAACTGCTCTCTGAGTTTGTTTTTTTCAATCAATTTGCACTCCCGTTATAGTACTTTCATCTAGATGACCTGATTAATTTCAGCTGTGAAGTGAGGATTAAAGAGAAAATTATGACACTCTAAACAGCCAGTGATGATGCCTAGCATCTCTCTTTTAATTTGTACATATGTATTCTCTGCTGCTGTCATGGTTCTCAAACCAAACGTTATAGCCAGCCATTCACTGTCGCATCTCGGTAACACTACAGCTCTCCACCCTCCTTTTGAAGAATCTTGTGGAGGTCTTGAGCCCTTTCAGTAGGGCAAAAAGTAGCAGCACTGTGCTGAGTTCAGTACATCCTTCAGATATTTTTAGGACATGTCTATACTTACAGCTAGATCAGCACTGCTGCAGTTGATGCAATGGTGTCGATTTAGCGCAGGGGGTCTCACAAGAAATTTTTTGGTGGCCTCAGAGTGTGGCCACTAACTCTTGCTGGTGGCCACTTTAAGGAAAAACAAATAGATATGCACATATACAGGTCCAGATCATTGTAATTTATTTATGTAAGTTTTTATTGCGGACTCAATAATAAAAAATAATGTAAGTTGTCTCTGTTCTTTACTGGATCTAAACGGAATAGAAACAAGTAATGTGCTTTGCATGTTCTTGTCTGTTGTTTGTTTGTTTGTTTCTTTTGCTTGTTTGGTTGTTTTTTTTTTTTTAGACTCGTTAGCTAGTAAGTCTGTTTCTGTGAAAAGTGTTGTTTGTATGTTTGTTAACACTGCTTTGCGCTCCCCCGCCTCCCCAGTCACCACCCAGAAGTCTGTGGCCACACAAAAAGCCCCTGGTGGCCACATGTAGCCACAGTGGCCATATTTGAGAAACACTTCTTAGCAGATCTGGTGAAGACCTGCTAAATCAATGGCAGAACGCTCTCCTGTCGACTTCTGTACTGCAGCTCCCCAAGAAGCGTAAGGTAAGTCGGCCGGCGAGTGTCTCCTGTTGACACAGCATGGTGTAAACACCACTGTAAGTCAACCTAAGTTACATCGACTTCAGTTATGTAACTTACCTAACTGAAGTAGTGTAACCGAGGTGGACTTACAGCTGTAGTTTAGACCAGCCCTTAGTATTTCATGCTTTGGCTTCCATGCCCATTCTGAATCTTTATAAACGAATTTTCTTAAGTGACTTGCCCAAGCTGCATAATTGGATGTGAATTCACTAATTCAACATACCATGCTGTCTCTACTTTTTTATCTTTGGGCCGCTGCATATTTTTGTCACTGGAGTCTTAAACTCGTCGAGCATTATACCCTTTTGGTCAGTTTCTCTCCTAAGTAATTTTCAGTTGTGTGAAATTCACTCATAGCCTTGTTCCATTTAAGATAGTTTTTTGCAGTTCCCAGGAATTTTCACACTCGTTCCTAATGTTGAGTAGAAGTGCTATAGTGCTGCACGAGGCTGCTGGGTTATCTACACCCACACTCGCTCCCGGGAGTCCCTAATTCTGGGACGTTGTGTGGTAAAAGGCTTCTGGTGCTGAATGTATTCCAAAAGGCAATCTAAAAAAGCAGTGTCTGCCAAAGAGTGTTTTGAAAGTGCCAATCTTGGAGCATTCTGTGTCCAAGGAAATATGTCAAAACCCTGCCAGTGCAGCTAATCTTCTGAAGAATGTGGCTCCTGCCACCTCAGCAAACATTTTGTTCCTTGTAGGCATGTGGAAATGTTCCTTTTTAGTGTTTGCATTCAGCTCCGGGGGAGGGGGGTGTCAATGCACTACCTCATTCTGCATCCTTTTTTCCCCTCTACAATTTCTAAGGAATTTCTAAGCCATCTGTTGGCTCTTCTAGTCTACAAATGACTCTGCATCTTGTTTGTTGCTGGGAGACATCACTTTCCTGTGGACACATCTTCATGGGACACAGGCACATCTTGGTTCTGGCTCGTTACCAGCATTGCTGTTCTGACTCCTCTCTGTGGCATTCTCTCTCTTGACTAAGCCAAGCACATCACATGTGTGCAAGCCCAACCGATGGCTGTCCTTGGTGTATTATGACAAACTCTTGTCTTGTTTAGCTCTTGTACCTTAATGACAGTTCACTCACTCTCTGGGAGCTGGCATTTGTTCCTCTCGTTGTTTGACTTTGACTTTTAAGTTAAATATTTGCTTTGTGTTGCTCTGCTTCCGTTTATTACATTTGTTGCCGGCACCCAGTGCCGAGAGGCTGAACAACAGCTTGAGTGGTTCGTTACCCGGTGTGCTACACCCAATAATCACAACGGGGTGGAGAAGCAGAAAAGTTTATTTGCAGCTGCAAAAAGGTACAGGGAGAATAAAATCTCAAATCCTGCACAACAGAGCAGGAAGTTACACAGGCTTTTATACATCCTTTTTCCCAGCATACTTATCCAATAGCAAGCTGCTCCAAGTATCCATATAGCCAGCCAATCCAGTTCCCAGCTAGTTTCCTGATTCTCTGTATCATTTGTTAAACTATACATAAAGCTGCTTTATTCAGCATTGTTCTTCCATATCTCCCCTGTTTGGCCTTGCTTAGTTTCAGGCAGTCTGACTCTGCAACATACTGTTGCAGATTCTCAGCATAACTGCTGTGTGTGCCTCCAGGCGGGGGGGCCAAGGACACTTGGGCCTAGCACGCAGAGCTGCTGCGAGTGCCTCCAGGTGGGAGGGGGGGGCCAAGGACACCGGGGCCTAGTGCGAGGGGGCTTCATCGACACTCGTGGTCTTCCATCCCCTCGAGTTACCTAGTGGCCATGCCCCAGTGTTCCCAACAACTCCCCCCTTTGAGAACACTCAACAGCCTTGGCTCTGAGTTTTCTCACTTGGGCTTGCTACATTGGAGATATTAACTGGACGGCAAGTTACATTTCCAAACTCCTCTTTTGTGGTAAGAGTATTTGTAAGAGTTTCCCTAAAAGGGGAGGAACCATTACACCCACATTGTTGGCCTCCCCTGTTGGTTTTTATTTAATACCCATCAGCCCACTGTGTAATAACACAGGAGCTCTTTCCCACAGGATGCCCATAGTGATCAGATTGGTTTCGGGTAAAACATAACACTCCCTTAGTGAGTACTGCAACTGAATACTCCTGGTCCTGATAGGTGGCTTGCTGTAAAGAGGTCTTGTTCCAGAACGGTAAGTCCGTTCTTTTCTGCTCTTTGGTGGTGGCTAATTCTGCTAGGGTCAAGGGCAGCATGTCAAGGGGCATTCCCGTTTTGGGGGACAGTGGAGTTGGAGCACATACCCAGCAATCAGTCTGGTTCGTTAAAGTAGCAACATGGTGCGCAAGCAAAACAAAGGAGTTATGCTCCCGATATGCACAGTTTGGAAATACCAATACAAAGAATAACAATGTTACCCAATTAATTATTACCAGAGTCTTCCCAACCCAGGGTCTCCAGTACCTGGGTGGGCCCATTTTAGCATTAAGGTGCCCGCTATTTGTGTCTTTTAAACAGTAGCTTTAGCCCGAGATCGTCACTAGATGAGGAGTCAGCAGGTTGGATGGTCCACTGTTCTGCTGACGAGGGGGCAGGTACTGCCTTCAGACGAGAGTGATGGATCCAGTTCTTGTGTCCCTTGATTTTTGCCGCTGTATGGGAGATCAGCAGGACGGTATAGGGTCCTTTCCACTTTTCCTGGAGAGGCTCGTCTTTCCAGGTGCGAACAAGCACAGAGTCACCGGGCTGTAAGGAGTGAACGGGAGAGTCCAAGGGGAGAGGCTGGGAATCCTTGGTATACCTGTGAAGAGACAAGAGAACAGCAGACAGGGAACACATATACTGTGACAAAAAAACATTACCCAACTCCCATTCCCCTGACAGAACCGGGGTGCCATTCATGGGTCATGCGCTTCCAAACATAATTTCAAAGGGACTGAGCCCTAATCTACCCTTTGGGAGAACGCGGATACGGAGTAGGACGAGGGGCAAAGCATCAGGCCATCGCAGTGAGGCTTCTTGGCACACTTTTGAGAGATGCCGTTTAAGGGTCTGATTGGTACGCTCCACTACACCACTGGCTTGCGGTCTCCAGGGCGTATGGAGTTTCCAGGGGATCTGTAAGGCATGTGAGATGCTTTGAATGATTTTTGACGTGAAGTGTGTCCCATTGTCAGATTCCATCCACAGGGGGAGTCCAAAGCGAGGAATGAGCTCCTTAACAAACTTGAGGGCCACTGTCCTGGCAGTGCAGTTACGGCATGGGAAGGCTTCTGGCCATCCGCTGAACCGATCCACTATAACAAGGAGATATTTGAACCCTTGGGTCCGGGGAAACTCAGTAAAGTCTATTTGCCACACTTGTCCAGGGCCCGGAGTGGGTTCTAGGGCAGTTGGTGGCACAGGATGTCCCGGTCGGGGGTTATTCTTTTGGCAGACTAAGCAGTCCGCTTGTACCTGGGCAGCCAGGGGTCGGAGTCCGGAAGTGATAAAGTATTTTCCCATTAGTTGGATAAGTGCTTCCCTGCCAGCATGAGTATGCAGCACACCAAAAGCATACTTTGAATCAGTAAAAATGTTGACCCGCTTTCCTTTTGACAGTTCAAGTGCACGGGTCAGGGCTATTAGTTCGGCAAGCTGGGCAGAGGTCCCAGCAGGCAAACCTTCAGCTTCCACAGTGTCATGGAGGGTCACAACAGCATAACCCGCCCTCCTTTGCCCATCTATTACAGTACTGCTACCATCAGTGTACCACTCATAATCTGCATTTGGGAGAGGTACATCCTTTAAATCTGGACGGCTGGAGTACTGGACATCTATGATCTTTAAACAGTTATGTTTCTGTTCCTCTGTTTCTGGCAAGAGAGTGGCTGGGTTAAGGGAGGGGCAAGGCTGTAGGGTGACTTCAGAGTTCTCTAACAGCTTAGCCTGGTACTGAGCAATCCGAGCCTGGGTGAGCCAAAGCCCTCCCTTTGCATCCAGTAAGGCTCGGACCATATGGGGAGTATAGATTTGCATAACCCCTCCCAATGTTAGCTTCTCGGCTTCCTCAAGCAATAGGGCAGTAGCTGCGACCGCCCGTAAACATGCCGGCCAACCCTTTGCAACCTGATCCAATTGCTTAGAAAAATAAGCCACGGGACGTCTCCATGCTCATAACAGCTGTGTAAGCACTCCTAGGGCCACCCCCCTTCGTTCATGTGCATACAACTGAAACGGCTTAGAGAGATCCGGCAGGTCCAGAGCTGGGGCTTCCATCAATTTTCTTTTCAGGATTTTAAATGCCCTGTCAGCCTCTGGGGTCCAATAGAAAGGGTCATGATCTGCTCCTTTTACACAGTCGTACAGGGGTTTAGCCCACAGTCCAAACTCTGGGATCCATATCCTGCAAAAGCCTGCCATACCCAGAAATGCCCTGAGCTGCTTACAATTATTTGGAGAGGAACTTGACAGATTCCTTTCTTTTTTTTCGCTTGAACGCTGACGCTCCCCTTGCCTTAGCTGTAACCTGATCCCTCTCCACCTCAGACAACAAGGTTCTCAGGAGGATATTACAGTCGTCTCAATCGGCTTGTGACTACTGAGGCACCCCTCAAAGACTGAAATAAACCTGCTTGGGTGGAAAACTCTCCTGCCTGTGCTTTGAAAGCAGCCAAATCCACAGGATTAAAGGGCACATGAGTATAAACCTGCATAGTTGTGGCAGGACGCCTGTCTGATCCAGACCGGGCGACTTTAGTTTCAGTGATTAAGGGGTATAGGCCAACCATTGGGGACTTACAAGGTGTGGGTGTAGGGGCCGAAGGGGACACCGGCTCTGCCATTACAGTGGGGGTGGGGGTCTGGGGACTAACATTAGCTGCTACCGAACCAGTCGGAGTCAGATTACAGTGCTGTAAAATATCTGGTCAAGTACATAAAGTCAGAAACAAATGCGCATACATATGTTCATTCCATTTCCTTGTTCTCTGACAGAACAGGAGTAACTGAAGGATCGTGTTGTAATTAATTGACCCTCCTGGTGGCCACCACTCCTGGTCCTCTAGTTGATATTGAGGCCAGTCAACTGTACAGAATCGTTTTAATTGGCTCTTAGTCATCGGATTCGCACCAAATACCTTCCAGTTTGCTAGAATGCACTCTAGGGGCGTACACCGTGCCCTAACCTCTGAGCTCTGTCCCTGTCCCATACCTACAGGGTAACTCTGGGCGTCCCCAGGTTCCAACAGAGCATATAATCCGGATTTTAAAAGGTTCCTACCTTATCCAAGGGACCGGTTCTTCACCGCCGTCCTGCAGCTGCTGCTCCCCCATGTCTAAGGGACCGGTTCTTCACCGCCGTCCACAACAGCTTCTCCACTATATGAGTACGTTGCACCGTTGTGCCCTCTGGGGTCGATCAAATCGCGTCTCCTCCGAGGCCCCCGATGAACTCACCGGTGCGCGCTGGGCGTCGGTTCTCGCCGCAATCCTCGACCTCCAGGAGGGGTCCGGGCAAGGCTAAATTGCAGCCTCGTCGCCCACCCAGGGACGCCAAAAGCTGTTGCCGGCACCCAGTGCCAAGAGGCTGAACAACAGCTTGAGTGGTTCGTTACCCGGTGTGCTACACCCAATAATCACAACGGGGTGGAGAAGCAGAAAAGTTTATTTGCAGCTGCAAAAAGGTACAGGGAGAATAAAATCTCAAATCCTGCACAACAGAGCAGGAAGTTACACAGGCTTTTATACATCCTTTTTCCCAGCATACTTATCCAATAGCAAGCTGCTCCAAGTATCCATATAGCCAGCCAATCCAGTTCCCAGCTAGTTTCCTGATTCTCTGTATCATTTGTTAAACTATACATAAAGCTGCTTTATTCAGCATTGTTCTTCCATATCTCCCCTGTTTGGCCTTGCTTAGTTTCAGGCAGTCTGACTCTGCAACATACTGTTGCAGATTCTCAGCATAACTGCTGTGTGTGCCTCCAGGCGGGGGGGCCAAGGACACTTGGGCCTAGCACGCAGAGCTGCTGCGAGTGCCTCCAGGTGGGAGGGGGGGGCCAAGGACACCGGGGCCTAGTGCGAGGGGGCTTCATCGACACTCGTGGTCTTCCATCCCCTCGAGTTACCTAGTGGCCATGCCCCAGTGTTCCCAACACATTCACTTGCACTTCTGTATATATTTTGTATGTAGACCATTTGTGCATGTCTTTAGTAGCTATTATTTTGATTTGGCAGAATCAGTCTTTTATATTTATGAAGAGCTCATCTTTAGTTGAGGGATTCTCACATTCTTCCTTTAGCCCATCATCCACTTTTCTGCTTTGTCTTCACATTTCTGCAGAAAGGTTGGACTTATTATTATTTCTGCGTTTGCCCAAATGCTTGACATTTGCTGTCCTCCTGACAGTTGCCACATTGCTAATATTGTTCCTTTTTTTGAGTCCTTATCTGGAATATATCTTTCATAAGGAACACTTTTTTTCTAGGGGTACAATTATTCTTAAACCGATCACTGCTTCTTCACAACTTCCTCTCCCTTAAAATGCATTGTGGATATGCCACACTTCAGCATAGCCATTATCAAAAAATGTGCAATACTTATGGCTTATCTTCCATTTTATTAACTCTTCTGGCTTTCAGCTACAATTGAAATTGCTATTTGAATTTTTCGAGATCTCCTCAGCATCCCCTACAAGAGCTGCTATGAGATTTATATGTTGCATTTGCAAAGGGTTTACTGCAGCCATTCTTAGTTCACCGTTCTCATTGTTGAAATTTGTGTCACTTACTTCCATTAAACATTTGCAGTCTAGTTGCAATTTACCAGCATTCCATTCTTTTCACATCTGGTTACATGTGGTATTTCATTGATAACTGAGGCAGATTTTAGGACACCTGATTTATCTAATGATCAACAAGAAATAACTGTTAACTGCATCTGAGCAGCATGTACTTTGTGAGCTAGCCTGGCTGTAGTTTTTGTCTCAGTCCTGCAGCTGGTTCCAGTCTGCATGTGTGTCTGTAAGACTCAACAGCAGTGTAGCCCCATAAAGCGTCCTGCAGGATGAGTGGCAACTTGAAATTTCTTTTCAAGCTTAACCCTTTTGTGCCTGATTAGTATACATCTGCATGTCTCTGTCTCAGTCTGCAAACTCCACTTTGTTTTGTGAACACCATTTTGATTGTAAAACTGTATCGTGCCTTCTCTGTTGTTTTTTACCTTCCATTTTGGACTGGGATTCTAGGAGGTGTTAGCAGTGCTTCCTAGGAGAGGATTAACAATGGAGCACAATCAAGAGTTGTTAACCTGGATGGTCAAATGAAAGAGCTAGCTGCTGCCCAGGGAAGCCAGAAGGGACAGGAGGAGGAAGATGATGATAGGAGGGTCCCGGAACCCTGAAAGGACACTGATCCAATCCTCATCTTCCCTATATGACAAAATCCTTATCACTCCTCACGTGTAGCTGCGAGGAAGCTGAGGCAGGGATTTCCGTGTGGGTTTTGTTGTTTTTCCATAGATCTCTATATCTCTTATGCTTGTCTGTGAGTGAAGTATGATGGGTTTAGAGATTCCTGTGCAAAGTCTGTGTTGCTTTACTTACTTGCTTTAATTGTCAAGTAGCCCTCACGGGTGAAATAGTATTCCAGAGGGTCCACAGCTTCAGGGAAACTCTGATAGAGTGAAGTAGCCACTAGGGAAACATGGGAGAGTTGGTACTAGTTTCAGGCCCTAGACATTTGGACTGCAGAGTCCAATACCTCAGAAGGGGAGCTGGAGAAAGGATATGCACCCTGAGATTGTGTCTGGAGGCCCAGAGCCAGTTCTTAGTCTCTGTCCACCCCCAGCAAGTCTGAGGGCACAGGGGATCCACCCTGGTGAGTATCTGCCTGGGGAAACTCATCCAGGATTCTAACACCTTTATTGCATAATATTATCTCCAGCTGGAAAAACTGAGGCACATAGAGGTAGTGAGAGGGCTGGGGATAGAATTATTCTCACAGTACAATCATGTGAGGTTTTGGTGTGCTTTCCTGGGAGAATGTTTTAAAGCTCTGAAAAAACTAATGGGAGATAAATAATTGCTTGTTAGCCCGGATTACATTTGCTCGGCTTGGTTGGTCATTGGGTTGTGGTGAGATTACATTGTCTTCTAAATCAGATCCAGGGGATCATTGGTTAGCAGTGGCATTAACTGCTGGTAAAATGGTTGTTTATGTTTTGGTTAATGAGTTTGGGTTTGATAATGTAAATGGTATGAGAAAATTATGTGCAAAGTTGACTGATTTCAGTGTTGCAATAGAAATTAATTTTACAACTCTGAAAATGTAATGATCAGAGGTGATCATAATTTTGGCTTCAGATGGATCATTTTCCTTCCAAATATAGTATTTCTCACCCCAATAAATGTATTAATAACCTATGCATTGCACTCAATTTAATTGACAGGTGGTGTAAATTAACCCTCCTCAAAAAGGTGATTTACGTGGTTTGATTCTAACTGATCTATTAAATACAGGGTTGGTTTTTGTGTTGATTTCCGGGCAATTTAGGTAAAGTGGTTTCAGTTTGCTCTATTTTAGCTTCTGCTTATCTGATCGTTGCTCTACCTTTATTATTCTACAATTGCAGCCATGTTGGGAGTGTACGATAAAGCTTACTGAAAATGTGCCAATTCATCAGAGCAGTAAATACATCCCAGGTGTAACTCCATTCATTCCAGTAATGCATTTGGCTCAGACTATTTTGTAAAAGGGTAAATGTTTTCATTGTAAATGTTTTGGAAAAGAGAATTTTGATTATGGAATTTACAAAAAGTGGGATTTCTAATCAGAAAATCAGTTTTAGTAGAGAGACAGCAGCCTCAAGAAATACTTTAAAAACTTGGCTTTTCCTAAACATTTCATTTGTACTGTAATAAAGAGAGATTACCGGGTAAAGGGCAAGGTGAGTTTATAATTCTTTCCGTTTCAGGTGGGAAAGGAATCTATTAGGGCAAGGATTAAATGAATAAAAAAAGGAAGGAGGGTATATTGTTTCTTAAATCAGAAAAAATCACCAGTCTAAGTATGGTATTAATTAGTTCTTGTCTGTAAACTGCTTTGAAGATACACACTAACTGCATACAATACTGTGCATGAAAGAATGACTAAAGATATCTATCTTCTATACTGTTTAAACTGTAATCTCTTCTTAGGCAGGACCTTGCTTTCATACATGTCCATAAAGTATCTAGCTCAGGCAGAGCAAATCATCGGGACAGCTGCCTTAAAGGGCAAATTAGCTTTGCACCACTCATTTTCCTAACACATACTCAGCGTAGAGGGGCCATGAAGGGAGAAAAGTCCTGCATTCTGGCAATCATCAACATCAAAATGGTCTCTAGGGGCCACTATGGGCCAGGTATTCATATGTGCTCATTTCTCAGCACCCTCTGTTGGGGTCAGATTTTCAAGAGCTCAGCTCCCGTTTAGGCACAAACTGAGTGACGAGATTTTCAAAGGAGCTCAGTACATTGGATGCTGAACTCTTCTGGAAATCTGACCAGAAGGGTCACCGCGGGAGCTGCTGAGTGCCCTCGTGCCAAGCTGGTGTTGTAATCTTTTCTCACATCGGTCCTTACTGTCTGTTGCTCATTCTTGATGCTCGTCTTTGAATTTCCTCCGACTTAGCAACATCTGTCTGATACAGAGCCCTGTGGAGAGCGAATATCCCCTCCCTGCTCTATGAGCTGAACTCTGCATATAAAGGCCAAAATCATACTGAGCCTGATTTCAATCTGGTTACAGGTGATGGAAGTCTCTCCACTGGCTGAAAAGGCCTCAGGAGCAGGCCCATTGTGTTTCATTACAGCTACCATACAGGTAAGGTTGTGTTACCTAGTCTTTCTTAGCCACCCCTAGTTTACTTTTTTTAGGTTTCTCCCGCCCATCCTGGCAATTGGGTTTCAGTTTATTCCCCATAGTTAGTTTTCCAGTTTTTTGGCTGGTGTCAGTTACAGGTCAGTGGCAATGAGAGAAAATTTCCTTGGATGATGAAGCATTTGGATGCGGTATGTGGAATGAGTCATAGCTCTGTCATTTACTGGTACAGGAGAACAAAGTTTAACACTTTCGGTGGTGGTGAGGGGATGCAGAGATCACCAGTGTGTTTGGGGGTGGGAGGACAGAGTTTGGAAGAAGGATAGATTTTGGGGGGGTGCAAAGATAGTTATGGGTGGGGGAGCATCTTGGGGCTATGTGTGAGGGGTTTGGGTTTACTCACACTACTCTTCTGATCAACCCTCTTTCAGCCCCTGCTTTCCATACTAATCTTGTTCAGATCCTGCCCCCTTCCTCCTCTAGCCACCACTGGTGTCTTCTCCTCTTCTCTATGGATTACAGGCCAGAGAGGCCTCCTGGAGTATGTCTACACTGCAGCGCAGAGGTAGACAGACTCGCACAAGTGAGGCTTGAGCTAGGACGCTGAGAATAGCAGTGTGGACGTTGCAGCCCCAGCAGAGACTGGAGCTAGCTGCCAGAGCTCAGACATGGGGTTGGGTAGGCTTGAGAGCCTGAGCTGCTGTCCAAGCTGCAAGGTCCACACTGCTATTTCCAGTGCTAGCTCAGGCCTGTCTACCCATGCTGAGGCTTGCTTCCAGCTGCAGTGTCCAACATACCCTTAGTTACCTGACACCAGGTACCACCGTGGTCATGGGTGGCTTGGAGGGGGAACTACAGCTCTGCCCCACAGTGCTGCTGAGTTCATACCATGCACGATGTAAGATGCACTCAGCCTGGAGTGAATAACACAGAGAGGGGAACTGACTGGCCCTGGGTCCCAGTATTGGTGGTAGAAATAGGCTCAGAACCCAGGTTTGATGACTCCCAATTCTCTGCCTCAGCCAGTGAATCACTCTTCCTCCATCTGCTCAATGTGTGAGATTTTCACATCCTGTGAATGCCAAATGAGGGCAAGTTACACCACTTTACTGCTCCCCTTGATTTTCTGAGCAACTTAGAGCTTGCATCATTCTTCATGTCACTGCTGCATTTAGGCCTACTGTGTATTTTATGATTAGCGAGTCACTGTTTCACTGGAACAGCTTCAAGCTTTTTCATCACTTGCTTATTTTTATGCCCTATGAAAGTGCAGCTCAGGCTGCAGGGACAAAAGTGCAATAATAGAGATGGACCTTTCCCAAGCCAGTGCCAAGTACAATGCATACATCACCATAGATTAAAAGTAGAATTGCTGGCCAAACTTTAAACAGCCAGGTTTATTTACCTGCTCACAAGAGAATTTTGACAGAATTACAGAAATGCAGGCCTGGCAGAAACCTCAAGAGGTCATCAAGTTCAGTCCCCTGCACTCAAGGCAGGACTAAGAATTATCTAGACCATTCCTGACAGGTGTTTGTCCTACCTACTCTTAAAAATCCCCAATGATGGAGATTCCACAACCTCCCTAGGCAATATATTCCAGTGCTTAACCACTTGACAGTTAGGAAGTTTTTCCTAATGTCCAACCTAACCTGCCCTTCCTGCAATTTAAGCCCATTGCTTCTTGTCCTATCCTCCGCGGTTAAGAAGAACCATTTTCCCCCTCCTCCTTGTAACAACCTTTCATGTAGTTGAAAACTGTTATCATGTCCCCTCTCAGTCTTCTCTTGTCCAGACTAAACAAACCCAATTTTTTCAATCTTCCGTCATAGGTCATGTTTTCTAGACCTGTAATTATTTTTGTTGCTCTTCTCTGGGCTTTTTCCAATTTGTCCACATCTTTCCTGAAATGTGGCACCCAGAACTGGACACAATAATCCAGTTGAGGCCTACTCAGCGCAGAGTACAGCAGAAAAATTACTTCTCGTGTGTTGCTTAGAACACTCCTGCTAATACATCCCAGAATGATGTTTGGTTTTTTGTTTTTTTTTTTGCAACAGTGTTACACTGTTGACTCTTATTTAGCTTGTGATCCACTATGACCCCCAGATCCCTTTCCACAGTACTCCTTCCTAGGCAGTCATTTCCCATTTTGTATGTGTGCAACTGATCGTTCCTTCCTAAATGGAGTACTTTGCATTTGTCTTATTGAATTTCATCCTATTTACTTCAGACCATTTCTCCAGTTTGTCCAGATTATTTTGAATTTTAATCCTATCCTCCAAAGCACTTGCAACCCCTCCCAGATTTGTATTGTCCACAAACTTTATAAGTGTAGTCTCTATGCCATTATCTAAAACATTGATGAAAATATTGAACAGAACTGGACCCAGAACTGATCACTGCGGGACCCCACTCGTTATGCCCTTCTAGCATGACTGTGAACCACTGATAACTGCTCTCTGGGAATGATTTTTCAGCCAGTTATGCACCCACCTTCTAGTAGCTCCATCTAGGTTGTATTTCCCTATTTTGTTTATGAGAAGGTCATGTGAGACAGTATCAAAAGCCTTACTAAAGTCAAGATATACCACATATACCGCTTCCCCCCATCCACAAGGCTTGTTACCTGTGAAAAAAAGCTATCAGGTTGGTTTGACGCAGATTTGTTCTTGACAAATCCATGCTGACTGTTATTTATCACTTTACTTTCTTCTAGGTGTTTGCAAATTGATTGCTTAATTATTTGCTCCATTATCTTTCTGGGTACAGAAGTTAAGATGACTGGTCTGTAATTCCCCGCGTGGTCCTTATTTCCCTTTTTATGGATGGACACTATATTTGCCTTTTTCCAGTCTTCTGGAATGTCTCCTGGCTTCCATGACTTTTCAAAGATAATGGCTCAGATATCTCCTTAGTCAGCTCCTTGAGTATTCTAGGATGCATTTCATCAGGCCCTGGTGATTTGAAGACATCTAACTTGTCTAAGTATGGTAATTTTTGACTTTCCCTATTTTAGACTCTGATCCTACCTCATTTTCACTGGCATTCACTATGTTAGATGTTCAATGGCCACCAATCTTCTTGGTGAAAACCAAAACGAAGAAGTCACCTCTACCATTTCCACATTTTCTGTTGTTGTCTTTCCCCCCCTCCTTGAGTAATGGGCCTACTCTGTCCTTGGTCTTCCTCTTGCTTCTAACGTATTTGTAGAATGTTTTCATGTTTCTTTTTATGTCCCTAGCTAGTCTGATCTCATTTTGTGCCTTGGCTTTTCTAATTTTGTCCCTATATACTTGTGTTATTTGTTTATATTCATCCTTTGTAATTTGACTGAGTTTCCACTTTTTGTAGGACTCTTATTTTAAGTTTTAGATCATTGAAGATCTCCTGGGTAAGCCAGGGTGGTCTCTTGCCATACTTCCTATCTTTCCTACGCAGTGGGATAGTTTGCTCTTATGCCCTTAATAATGTCTCTTTGAAAAACTGCCAACTGTCTTCAACTGTTTTTCCCCTCAGACTTGCTTCCCAGGGGATCTTGCCTACCAACTTCCTGAGTTTGCTAAAGTCTGTCTTCTTGAAATCCATTGTCTTTATTGTGCTGTTCTCCGTCCTACCATTCCTTATAATCATGAATTCTACCATTTCATGATCACTTTCACCCAAGTTGTCTTCCACTTTCAAATTCTCAACCAGTTCCTCCCTATTTGTCAAAATCAAATCCAGAACAGCCTCCCCCCAGTAGCTTTCTCCACTTTCTGAAATAAAAAATTGTCTCCAATACATTCCAAAAACTTGTTGCATAATCTGTGCCCTGCTGTGTTATAGTTAGAAAGCTTTTCCTAATATCTATCCTAAATCTCCCTTGTTGCAGATTAAGCCCATTACTTCTTGACGTACCTTCAGTGGACATGGATAACAATTGACCACAGTCCATGTATAACCCCCTTTAAACATAGTTAAAGACTTGTTATCAGATCCTCCTTCAGGCATCTTTTCTCAAGATTAAACATGCCCAGTTTTATTTTAATCTTTTCTCATAGTTCAGTCTGTTCTAAACCTTTTATCATAGTGCTCTATACAAAGTGAAATGGGTATAGTTTCCCTATAGTGCACTGCAAAATGCCACCTCCCCTCAGCAAAGGGGGAAGGAGCATTTCAGAAACCCAATAAACATCACCTTGGCTGGCTTAGTTTGTACATGTCTGTGTTTTATTTCTTGTTTTGTTTGAAATGCCCTGTACCACAAGAATACAATTTATTTATTTAACAGTTTTTCAGGAGCAGATAATAGTTGAGTAAAATAGATACTGTTTATTGCACTGTCTGACTACAACTCCCTGCATCATTCGTACAGCCTCACTCTCCCTCCGGCTTCCCCATATAGTGCAGCCACAGAAACAGGGTGGACTTTGACCAGGTGTCTGGTTGCAGCTTGTGGATACACAGTGGAAGCTCTTTCTCAGCTCAACCAGTTACATTTTAGGGTCTTTCTCAGTGACTTTTCCTTTAATCGTTTCCTACATATTTTCTGGTGCAGCATGATTTTATAATATGTTTGTAATAGTTCAAAAATTGATGCAGTCAGGTTAATGAGAGAGAATAATGCCCCCTGTTTGGCATGAACTATACTGCCAGGCTGTGATTCAGTGTTTCTTCCGTAGCGTCATAGTTTCACTGTAAGGTAATGCCCGTGTTTGCCCAGAAACATAGTTCCATGCAGCGTTTCACCATTTATCTGAATTGATCCCTGTGCAATTTGTTTTGCTCTAGAGGCCAGAGACCTCTGTTTCCCAAGAGGAATGTGACTGTCTAAGAGGCGCTGTCCCCTCTTGAGTAGGACTACCTTTTGTAGCAGCTGCCTGCTATTTAGTTTATCTGCCTATGCAAAGCTTTGCTGTGTGTGGTACATAGTGAGTGGGAGCTGTGTGATGCAGCTCCCATTAGTGTGAATGAATGGTGGACTCGGCTTCATGCTTATGCACACTTGTTGAGGCACTTACCTCTGTGTCTTGTTTTAAACTAATCTCAGGTGTTTAGTAACCACATGCATCCCAAGTTTGCATTCCAGCATCTCCTACACCATGTGAAGTTACAGTAGTACAGGACTGGATCAATGACTCTTACACAAGGCATGAATTCCCTACAGGGTTTCTAGGGAATCTGTCCTAGAACCTCTTTCCTATTTAAAGGCTAGATTGTTACATCGCTGACCATGTGTGGGAGATGTTGCTGAGCATACACTAGCCTAAGCAGTAACTGCAGCCCCCCAGGCTCTCTAAGTGTGAGAGGCCTGGAGTGTGACACACCCATAAACCCAAATGCCATTGTCTTGCTCGCCTGGGCATCCATCCCCATAGTTTTAAGTACTGCTATCATATTGGCTGGTTAGAGTAAGCCTGGATGTAGGTTTCCTATGACTACCTCACGTGCTAAAGAGCTGTGGCCTTGTTTCCTAGTTAAAGAAGGTGGGGCGGCTGTTGGGGTTTGTTCCCAGCATGTGTTCCCTTTGCATTTCCAGGGGAGAGATCACAGCCCTTGCTTAGAGGCAAAGCGATTCATTAACACACTGATTGGTTTTTCCAGCCCACTGAGATACTTATATGGCTTGGTCCAGGGTCTGTCATCTTAGAGTGTGAGGGGACGTGATGGGCACAAGGATTATGCAGATAAAATGGAGAAAGAGTCCTGCAGCTCTTCTGAGGGCAGCATGTATCCATCCAGCCTGCTTTAGGCTCTGCTTATCTCCAATGGTAGCACATTAGGGGTGAAGGGTGAGGCGATAACCGCAGAAAGCACTTCAGAAGTTTTACACTCCCCTCTCACTACACAAATTACACCACTAAACTATTCAGGCTGAACTAGCCAGCAGCCTTGGGGAGATGGGACCTCGATTCAGCAGCTCCCTCCTTCCTCTCTTCTCCCTCCTTTGGGGCTCAACTTTCCCTTAGTGACTCAAAAATGGTCCCACCAGTAGCACTGTAGGACAAGCCCTTTTGCAACAAAGAGAAGGCTTTCTTCCAGGGACCTGTGGCTGAGGCCACTGATGTTAACCGCTTCTGAGGGCTTCTACAGCCAGGTCTGTACCAGGGTGCTGTGCACAGAAAAGAGGCATGGCCAGGCTCGCTCAGAACACAGATCAGTGCAGCTGCCTGCAGAGCTCCAGGTGGAAGTGACATTAACAGGACGTGAATCCAGGGTGTTGGCCACAGTGCTGGGTAGAGCCCATCCCAGCTTGTGAGTAAAATTACCTGATGCTACACAGCCAGAACCAGCTGCCAAAATGCAGCATGTACTCAGAGCTGGCTACACGCCAACCATACGTGTTTCCCAGCTCAGGTCACGGAGCATTACATGGATGTTTTATACAACCGAAGTCTGTTTCGAGAGCAGCTGGTGATCAGCACCGGAGTCTGTTCCGAGCACAAGGCTGCTGTCCATTCTTGGCCTTGAGGAAGTGGATGCACATCTCCCAAGTGGCTGCTGGCTCTGCCACCTAAGCCTTGTATTGGGTGGTTCTGTCTGTTCTCTAACGTGGTTGATCCAGAAAGGGAGTGAGTGTAGCAGTGGCAAATGTAGTTTGAATGACAGTCCTGGACAATGATGCCTGCTGCTCTCATGGAGATCAAGCTCCACGATACTGTGTGCTAATGTGCCTCAGCCTTGCCTCAGAGGTGCTACGTCTAGGGGATGACCTGCTCAGTCAGTTCATGGCCTTTCTCCTCAGACTGCCAGCAAGGGCTCACTGAGTGCCAGTCGTGCTGGTAGGTTTAGGATGCATAAATTAAGCAAGACTCTTCGCCCTCCCTCCCCAAATCTGGTGCCAGAAGATAATTTTGAGCCATCACTGTGTCAGGCTGGCTTTGAACAAGTGCCCTAGAAAAGGTAGTCACTGAAACTCCTTCCCCAATTTCTTCAGCCACTGAAGTTCCCCTCTGACGGCTGGAGTTGTGGTAGTTCCCACCTCAAAAGGCATTCTAGAAACCTGGTTAAAGGTGGGGAGTAGGACAGGCACAAACCCTTCCCCATGAAAGTTTCCTGAAAAGAAATATTTTCTTTTGGAGCCAGCCCCATGAGGCTTCACGAGGCCACAGAACATTCTGAGATGGGCTGTTGATTATTTTTGGGGTGGAAGGGAGGCAAGGGACATGGCCAATTGTATGTGGGAGTCAGGGATTAAATGACTCCATTTAAATGTGTTTTCAGTTGGCATCAACTAGCAGCTTCCTAGGCCTGCGGTACATAGTTTTCTCCAAAGGACAGTTCCCTTTGTTCCCAACTAGTGGGTGGAGTAAAGTCCCAGCATCTCTGGGGGCAAACATCCATTCTCTCAAAAATGGATGGGTAATCCTTGGGTAGGAGAGGGGGGTATTTACATTTGGGCCCCATTATTGCAGACAGGTATTTGTGTCACATGAGTGGGGGAAGGACTATTTACTGAGTTGACGCACTGCATGGTGGAAATGGGGGGATTTTAATTAGCACCATGGGTGAGGTTGCAGAGACTATCATGTGAATCCAGCACCGGAGCAAAATGTCAGGCTCCTCCCCGTGAGGGGGGGGGGGATCTCGCATTCTCAGAAACATGTAGCCTCCCACTTGCCAAGCCTGGGGGAATGTGGGATTGCCCCAGGCGTGGAATAGCCAGGCGTGATGACACACTGTACAAGATCGCCAAATATCTTCCATGGGCAGGAACATCTTTCCCCATTGGAAGTGGGGCCTCTATGTACATGTGTTCTATGTGGCTAGAGGCGTGCAGGAGGCAACCGTTTTCGAGTGAAGAGGTCCCATGAGGCTCTTCTCTAAACAAGCACCTGCCCCATGGGCCTGCAAGCTGGCACGAGATGACAAACAGCAGGAGCTGCCCTCTCTGCCTCCTCCCTCACAACACCAGGAGATGAAGTCTATTGCCTCTTTTCTTCCTCATGTCCTGCTTCAACCCACCACATCACCCCTCCAGAGTTGGTGGAGGGAGCTGGGGAACAGGCTGGCCCGGATAGGGCAGAGAGCGTAACTGCTCAGGGGCCCACATTCCCTTCAGCCCCTTCTGCAAGTGCAAGAGCGCGTGCACGCTCTGGTACTTCCTACAGAGAAAATAAACACAGAGAAACAGGTGACTGATTAAAAGAGTTTCCCCCTCTGTACATGAGATTCTGCAGACAGGCAGGCAGGCAGGCAAGCAGGCCGACAACTGGACATTAAATAATTCTTCCATAATAAATGATTGGAGATAAAAGCCGGCCCCTGCTGCTGTTTGGATTGCTTTGTGTCTGCGTCTTTGTTTCTAGTTTGTTCCCCGGCCTCAGCGGGCTGGCACCAGGGCTGTCAGACCTTGGCCTCTAGCATTTCTAGGAAGAGTTTGTGCATGGGGACCTTGCCCTGCAGTTTGATGCTGTAGAAGTGCTGCACGGCTTTGGCGGCCGTCTGCCGCAGGAGGGGCAAGGTCAGCAGCAGCTTGCCCGCCCGCCGCGGCTCCTCGTGGCGCTGACTCAGCTCGTAGTCCTGCAGGGCTTCATGGAGAAGGTCCTGGAGTTTCTGCACCGCCTCCATGTCCTCTATGTGCATGGAATCTGTGAGGGGGCAGACAGATAGCAAAGAGCAACGGTCAAAAAACAGAACTGCATTTTTAATTTGAATCTAAGGCTTTGTCAATGCTGCGGCTTCTGGAAAGTAGCTCCTGGGTAGGAAGCATCAGGGCCCCTGTGAGAAGAGCTAGCAGGGCTGCTGCTGGAAGTGGTGGGTGCGCCCCCCAGTGTGGCTCCCTGTGCCAGGCTTTGCAGCACTCTAGCAGTGGCTGCTCAGGGGCCAGTAGGGCTGCAAAGGGTGGCTGGTGAATTGCATTATAACCAAACCACTTCTACAGGTGGGCTAGAGAGCTGTGCAAGAACGAAACTAGCTTGAAGTTAGGATGGGTACTTGGCTACTCCTGTGCCTACCAGCCCTCTATGTTCCCGAGGGGGAGTGGCATGAACAGTGAGGGGCTGCTGCTGTGCCATCAATCAGGAGTGATCGCAGTAGGTATAATTAACACTTCCATAGAGCTTCATCAGTATGAACTAATTGCTGTGCAGCTGCTCGGGATGGCAGAGAGACGGAAACACTTCCTGGAGTACTGGCAGGGCCATACCCAGCTCAGGACATGGTGGAGCAGAGGGTCACAGAGCGGCATCAGTGTGGCTTTTAACCAGCAAAACTATCCTTTCTCCACAGCTGCTTTGTGGCTCCCCCCTTTTGCTGAGCAGTGTGACTGGAGTGGCTGCACAGTCTATCTGAGGCACATGGGCAGCTGCTAACAACAAGCTTTTGCCCTTGAGGTGAGTGCTTACAATCGTATTTTGCCAGTCTGTGTGCTTTACAGATAAGCCTCAAACCCCAGCTGAGAGGGAGGTGTGTTACAGATGGGGAAACTGAGGCACGGAGCTGCTAAGTGACTTGTCCAAAGATACAACGAGTCAGCTTCAAATGAGAACACCAGATCTGATCCTTATCACTAGCTCTATGCCCCAGCTCACGCTCCCTGTGTTCATTCCCTTAGGGGCAGTGGGATCGGGTGGAAGCATGTACCTTACTGCGCTTTATATACCAGGTACTCTTGGAGTGGGGTTGCTGTTGTGTGATAGGTGAATCAGAGTAACAGCGCTGCTTCTCCTTACCAGCTGATTTCTATAGGCCGAAGAATCCTGCAGCAATGTATTTCCCATTTCCTCCCCTCTGTTTCTTTTATAAAGACCCAGCTGCACCCCAAACCCGCTCTGCCTATTGCCCTTCTCTATGCTGAGAAGAGCTCCAAATCTGCAGCGGCCTGCAAAAACTAAAATAACAGTGCAGGATTAATTTCCCAGCAATCCATCAGCGAGTGAGCGTTGATTGCATTGATAAACTGTTAATTACAAAATCAATGGCTATGAATTTTTACAGCTGCCAGAGCACCAAGGAGGAGGGAGGCTGCCAGGCTGTGGCCCACAGGGGCATACGGCATGGTAATCTAAGGACTCCCTCCTAACGTGTGCATTCAGCAAGAGCCATGCCTGCACTTCTGCAGAGCTCCGTGAATGGGGGGACAGAGTGAACGTGTGATAATGGACAGCCAGTCTGTTGAAGTTGCTGCAGACAGGGCCTATTGCCTCCCCCAACAACAAAAGTTTAGTTTAAGCTGGCACCCTGGCGCCCCATAGGAGCAGGGGTCTCCATGTTCTACCCTCACAGAATTTGTGGCACAGTTCACCCCTTGCTGCAGAACTGTGCTCAAATCACCTCAGCACTATGTCTTCAGGCAGGGCAGCTGCAGGGAATAAAGGGATAAGGTTACGGACAGGATGAGATCCCCCAAACTAACTAGGGCTCAACTGCGGGGAGCCCCTCAGCACTAGAATTCCTCTGAATGCTTAGGCTCTGGGTGGTAATGGCTGACACTGTGGCACACACAGCACAGAATAACAGGGCAACAGGCGATTCAGAACCTGCTCCCTGCCGGGATGTTTCGAATGAAGTATTTGGGAAATGGTGGTCTTCACTGCTCTTTATTTGTTGTTGTTCTCCAAATAAAACCACACTCCTTCTTCTCTCCAGTAGTCCCACACAGCAGCTCCTTGAAGCTTTACACACAAAAAGGGTCAGTGATCTGCCAGGGCTCCAGCAATGGAAGCTGTCTCCCAGCAATCTCCTGTCTGTGCTCAGCTGAATCGCTCAGCTTCTTCACATAGACTTTCAGGCCAGAAGGGACCATTGTGGTCATCTAGTCTGACCTCCTGCACATTGAGGGCCCCAGAACTTCACACACATAGGGGTGTCAACCCTCCAGGATTCTCCTTGAGTATCCAGGAATTAAAGATTAATGTGCTGAAACCTCCAGGACTATGTACAACCAAAACTGGCACTCCTATACACACACACACCCCTCTTTTAATAGACCCATAACCTCTGGCTGAATTATTGAAGTCCTCAAATCATAATTTAAAGAGACTCCACGATTTACTTGAGTTTAAACCAGCAACTGACCCATGCCCATGCTGCAGAGGAAGGTGAAAAAACCCCAGGATCTCTTCCAATCTGACCTGGGGATAATGAGTATGTGGGCAAGACCCACCAAGCAGACACCTGGAAAAGAATTTCTCTGTAGTAACTCAGAGCCCTCCCCAGCTAGTGCCCCATCTCTGGCCACTGTGGATTCTTGCTAGTAGCAGTTGCAGATGGGCCACATGCCATTGTAGGCAATTTCATCATACCAGCCCTTCCGCATTGATCAGGTTCAGTCTTGAAGCTAGTTATGTTTTTGCTCCCACTGCTCCACTTGGAAGGCTATTCCAGAACTTCACTCCTTTGATCATTAGAAACCTTCGTCTAATTTCAAGCCTAAACTTGTTGAGGACCAGTTTATATCCATTTGTTCTTGCGTCAACAATGGTGCTTAACATAAATAACTCCTCTCCATTATTTATAGAGAGCAATCATATTTCCCCTCAGCCTTTGTTTTGTTAGGCTAAACAAGCCAAGCTCCTTGAGTTGCCTCTTGTAGAGTAGGTTTTCCATTACTCTGATCATCCTAGTAGCCCTTCTCTGCACCTGTTCCAGTTTGAATTCATCTTTATTAAACATGGGAGACTAGCACTGCACATAGTATTCCAGATGAGGTCTCACCAGTGCCTTATGTAATGGCAATAACACTTCCCTCTCTCTGCTGGAAATACCTCACCTGATGCATTCTAGGATTGCATTAGCCTTTTTCACGGCTGCATCACATTGGTGGCTCACAGTCATCCTGTGGTCAGCCAATGCACCTAGGATTTCTCCTGCTCTGTTGCTTCCAACTGATGTGTCTCCAGCTTACAGCAAAAATTCTTATTAGTCCCTACATGCATGACATTGCATTTTGCACTATTACATTTTATCCCATTGCTATTACTCCAGTTTTCAACATCCTCTAGATCTTCTTGTATGCTATTCTGATCCTCCTCCGTATTAGCAATACCTCCCAACTTTGTGATAGCCACAGATTTGATTAGCACACTCCCACTTTTTGTGCCAAGATCATTAATGAAAATGTTAAATAAGATTGATCCCAACACCGATCCCTGAGGAACTCCACTAGTAACCTCCCTCCAGGCTGACAGTTCACTTTTCAGTATCACCCATTGTAGTCTCCCTTTTAACCAGTTCTTTAGCCACCTTTCAATTCGCTCATTAATCCCCATCTTTTCCAATTTAACTAATAATTTCCCATGTGGAACTATATCAAATGCCTTACTGGAATCCAGGTAGATTAAATCTACTGCATTTCCTTTTACTAAAAATTCAGTTATCTGCTCAGAGGAGGAGATCAGGTTAATCTGGCATGACCTAACTTTTGTAAAACCATGTTGTATTTTAGCCTAATTACTGTTTATCTCTATATCCTTAATTATTTTCTCTTTCAAAATTTGTTCCAAGACCTTGCCTATAATTGAGGTCAAACTAACAGGCCTGTAGTTTCCCAGATCACTTTTTTCCTCTTTCTTAAAAATAGGTACTGTATTAGCAATTCTCCAGGTAAAGGGTATGACCATCCCCCCAGTTTACAGATTCATTAAAAATCCTTGCTAGTGGGCTTGTAATTTCATGTGGCAGTTCCTTTAGTATTCTTCTTCTGTGGAGATTATCTGGGTCCCCTCATTTGGTCCCATTAAGCTGTTTGAGTTTGACTTCCACCTCGGATGTGGTAATTTCTACTTCCATATCCTCACTCCCATTAGCCACTATTCCCAAAGCTCTTTATTAGCCTTATTAAAAACAGAGGGCCATGCCTAGATTATCTTTCATCTCCTCCCTATCCTCAGTGCTCAGCAACCCCACTTCTTCTTTCCTTATTTTCTTTTTGTTTATATAGCTATATAACCTTTTACTATTGGCTTTAGTTTCCTTTGCGATCATAGAGTCTTAGAAAATCAGGGTTGGAAGGGACCTCAGGAGGTCATCTAGTCCAACCCCCTGCTCAAAGCAGGACCAACACCAACTAAATCATCCTAGCCAGGGCTTTCTTTGTCAAGCCTGACCTTAAAAACCTCAAAGGAAGGAGATTCCACCACCTCCCTAGGTAACGCATTCAGTGCTTTACCACCCTCCTGTGAAAAAGTTTTTCCTAATATCCGACCTAAACCTCCCCCACTACAACTTGAGACCCTTACTCCTTGTTCTGTCATCTGCTACCACTGAGAACAGTCTAGATCCATCCTCTTTGGAAGCCCCTTTCAGGTAGTTGAAAGCAGCAATCAAATTCCCCCTTAGTCTACTCTTCTGCAGACTAAACAATCCCAGTTCCCTCAGCCTCTCCTCATAAATCATGTGTTCCAGTCCCCTAATCATTTTTGTTGCCCTCTGCTGGACGCTTTCCAATATTTCCACTTCCTTCTTGTAGTGTGGGGCCCAAAACTGGACACAGTACTCCAGATGAGGCCTCATCAATGTTGAATAGAGGGGGATGATCATGTCCCTTGATCTGCTGGCAATGCCCCTTCTTATACAGCCCAAAATGCCGTTAGCCTTCTTGGCAACAAGGGCACACTGTTGACTCATATCCAGCTTCTTTGTCCACTGTAACCCCTAGGTCCTTTTCTGCAGAACTGCTACCTAGCCATTCGGTCCCTAGTCTGTAGCGATGCATGGGATTCTTCCGTCCTAAGTGCAGGACTCTGCACTTGTCCTTGTTGAACCTCATCAGATTTCTTTTGGCCCAATCCTCTAATTTGTCTAGGTCCCTCTGTATCCTATCCCTACCCTCCAGCATATCTACCACTCCTCCCAGTTTAGTGTCATCTGCAAACTTGCTGAGGGTGCAGTTCACGCCATCCTCCAGAACGTTAATGAAGATATTGAACAAGACCAGCCCCAGGACTGACCCTTGGGGCACTTCGCTTGATACCGGCTGCCAACTAGACATGGAGCCATTGATCACTACCTGTTGAGTCTGGCTATCTAGCCAGCTTTCTATCCACCTTATAGTCCATTCATCCAGCCCATACTTCTTTAACTTCCCTCAAGAATACTGTGGGAGACCGTATCAAAAGCTTTGCTAAAGTCAAGGAACAACACATCCACTACTTTCCCCTCATCTACAGGTGTCCAACTCTATTTGGCTTTTGGCAGTTGTCACTTTTTCCCTAAACTTTCTGTCCTCAAGGAGGTAGCTTTCCTTGCTGATCTGTCCCATCTTCCATTCCTTGTAGGCTTTCGGCTTTCTCTTAATAACCTCTTGGAGGTGCTTGCTCATCCAGTTTGGTTGAATTTCCTCCCACCCTGTGCTTGGGATGCAGGTTTCAGATAGCTTCTGCAACTTGGCAAAGTAATTCCAAGCCCCCTGTACATTCATATCCTTGAGTTCTTCAGTCCAGTCCACTTCCCTAACTAATTCCCTTAAGTTTGCCCTTTTGAAATCAAAGTCCCTAGTTGCAGACTTATTTTTGTTTATCCTTCCACTTAGTTTAAACTGAATTAGCTCATGATTAGTAGAGTTGGGGACTGGCTCAGAGGTACATCTGTAGGTGCAGGTGTTGGCCATTTGCATGAAGGCATTTATGTGTGTCCCTGCATTTGTGCAAGTGTGCCCCTCGAGATGGAAATTGAGTCCATAGTGACATTACAAGGACATTAAGGTTAAGTCAAGTTCTAAAAAGTTAGAAAATGCCAGCCTAAGGTCAACTGTGCAACCTTAATTCATACTCCTGTGTGTATAGATTGTGATGCAGTTTTTAGTTACATGATCACATCCTATTTTTTCCACAGGAAAAAAACAGAGGCATGCAGGGAGATCTCACACACTGTAACTCACCCCACAGACTGTCTGCTCCAGCATCCTGAGCTGGGCATTGCCCTGCTTATGCCCCAGGCATGAGCATGGTCAAGAGAGAGAGAGCAACACTGAGTACTGAAGCGCCTATTGCAAAAAACCCTGATGGCAGCATCGAGCTCATATGTCCCCACTTAGAGTATAGCCCACAAAACAACCTCCTGTGGTACTCCTTAGCACTTCAGCCCAACTGGGTGGGTGTTAGGGCCTGTAGCTTCCTTCACATCACTGCTCTGGTTTCTGCTCCCAGTGTAATGCAGGGACCTTCCTTTTAGGTTAGAGGCTATTTCTTCATAAAGAGTTTAGTAGATTGCCAAAAAGCCACAATCAAGAAAGAGGTCCACTGTGGCTAAAAGCCCATCCTGGTACAGTGCAAAGTGAAGGCAGCAATTAGAAATATAAAAGCAACTCATAACAAATGGAAAAAGAGGGAAATAGATGGCAATCGATATAAATTAGAAGTGATGAAGTGCAGAAAATTGATAAGGGAAACTAAGGACATCAGGGAAAAATCTATGGCTGTCAGGCTAAGGACAATAATGAAGGTTTATTTAAAAAGTATATTAGGGAACAAAAAATCTAGCAACAGTACTCCATTACTATGTGGAAATTGTGCACTTGTTAATAATGATGCAGAAAAGGCAGAAGTATTCAATAAATATTTCTGTTCTGTATTTGGAAAGAAGCAGAATGATGTAATCTCATTATCTGAGGATGAAGAACTACTTTTCAGTCCCTGAGTAACTGAGGACAACGTTAGACAACATCTAGGCATGAACATTTTTAAAATTTAAAATTTAAATAAGAAGGCCCAGATAACTTGTACCCAACAATCCTAAAATATTTGGCTCAGGAGCTTTCTGGCTCACTGATAATTTTTTAATAAATCTTGTAATACCAGGGAAAGTCCAGAAGACTGGAAGAATGCTAATATGCCAATATTCAAAAAGACCAAGTGTGATGACTCGGAATTACAGGCGAGTTATCCTGCGTTCAATCCCAAGAAAAATAATGGAAAAGCTGATTCAGGATTCCATTAATAAAGAATAGGAATATAACATTTGACAGTCAGCATTATTTTATGGAAAATAAGGCATGTCAGACAAACCTGATTTTGTTCTTTGGTGAAATTGCAAGTTTGGCTGATAAAGGTAACTGCATAGAAAAAATAGACGTAGACTTTTGTAAGGTGTTTGACTTAGTAGTACACAACACTGATTAAAAAATTAGCACTGTAGGATAGCAATAAAGCATGTTAACTGGCTAACTGACAGATCTCAAAAAGTAGTTGTCAATGGGGAATCATCTTCAAATGGGGTTCTGCAGGGATTGGAACTAGGCCTGATGCTGTTCAACATTTTCATCAATGATCTGGCAGTAAATATAAAAACACTGCTGATACAACTTGTGGGTGATACAGATTGTCAGAGTGGTAACTAATGATGAGGACCGTGTGGTCATACAGAGCAACCATTGAAACAAAATGCCTTTTAATACAGCCAAATGTCAAGTTATCCATGTAGGGACAAAGAATGCAGGCAATACTGCTAGAATGGGGGATTGTATCCTGGAGAGCAGTGATTCTGAAAATAATTTAGAGGGTCATAAGCAGTTCAACGTGAGCTGCCACTCCAAAGCTATGGCAAAAAGGGCCAATGTGGTCTTATAAACAGGAGTAGTGAGTAGGGGGAGGACTTTACCTCTGTTACAGCACTGGGGAAACCAACTGGAATAATGCATACAGTTCTGGTGTCCACATTTTAAAAAGAAGGTTGAGAAATTGAAGAGGATGTAGAAAAGAGCCACAAAATTATTCAAGGACTGAAAAAAATGCCTTACAGTGAGAGATTAAACAGCTTGATTGGTTTAGCTTACCAAAATAAGTTTGAGAGATGACTTGATTAAGCTGTATGAGTACCTTCCCGGGGAGAAAATACCAGGCACTAAAGGGCTCTTTAATCTAGTTGAGAAAGGCATAACATGAACCAATAGCTGGAAGCTGAAGCCAGACAAATTCATGTGAGAAAGTAAGGCCAAACTGTTAACAGTGAGGGTGATTAACCATGGAACCAGCTACACAGTGAAGTGGTGGATTCTCCAGTTCTTGATATCTTCAAGACTGGATGCCTTTCTGGAAGCTATGTTTTAGACTATTACAAACACAGCTCATTGAGCTCAAGGCAGAATAACTGGGTAAAGTTAAATGGCCTGTGTTATAGACCAGGGGTTCTCAACCTTTTTCCTTTCTGAGGCTCCTCCCAACAGGCTACAAAAACCCCACAACCCAGCTGTGCCACAACATATTTTTTCTGCATATAAAAGCCAGGGCCGGCATTAGGGGGTAACAAGCAGGGCAACTGCCTGGATCCCCACACTCCAGGGGTCCCCGCAAAGCCCTGCAAAGCTAAGTTGCTCAGGCTTAGGCTTTGGCTTGAGCCCCAGGTGGCAGGCCTCGGGGCATCAGCCCCATGCAGTGGGGCTTTGGGTTTCTGCCCTAGGCCCCAGAAAATCTAATGCTGGCCCTGCTTGATGGGCCCCCTGAAACCTGCTCGTGGCCCCACAGGGGACCTCAGAGCTCTGGTTGAGAACCACTGGACTAGATGATCCAATGGCTCCATCTGGCCTTAAGCTCTATGAATCTCTGAAAGCTTAGGCATGCAGGTCTCATCATGCAGTAGCTTTAGCTCTGATGACTTTCACTGTTCCCTGGTGGACAGATGTGCGAGTAGCAACCTTTTCAGCTGCATGGGCAGTATTAACATAGCACACACTATCTGTTGTGATTTGGGGCAAGCTTTCTCTGCCCTAATCCCAACCAGTGCACCTCACTCTGCTCTGGAGGGCCTCTCCCCATTTTCTGGCTAAAGTGGAGTTTACTCTCTGTGGCCTGTTCAGACCTTGGCTTCTCTGGTGAGGCTGCCAATGAAGGGGGACAGTCAGTGCCGACTGTAGTGGTGGTTTTGGTGTTGTAGCCACTTGTCAACTGGGATTGGAACTCTCAACTAATTTCACACTGGCCAGCATACACCCATACATTTGAGTAGGGTATAAAATCTGATTTTACAGTCTGACTTCTCTCTAGTCACCACTGAGTTGGACCAGATTCAGACAGGGCCTTTGAAACAAAAAGTGCTGAATCCCATTTTCCAAGAGCCATCTGGCTCCCTCTGACCTGGGCTTGAATGGGAACTGGTGACTTCAAGGTAAAGGGTTCCATATCCCATTCCCTTATCCAGCCTGTCCCCCTGACCTAGGTCTGATTGGATCCAGTACACTAGTGGGAAAAAGCTCCATATTCAGTAGTTCTGTCTCCCAAAGCCAGCCAGTCCCTTCTCTCAACAAACTTGAGGTCAGATTGGAGCTGGGGACTCGCAAGTGAAAGGGCTCATATTTCATACCTCAACTCCTGTCCCAGCCAGTCATTCCTCTCCAACCAGGGCCCATATTGGGAGCAGCATTCTAAGAGGGAAAAGGGTCTATACCCTATTTCCAGACCCCCTGGAGATAAGGCCTACATTTCCACCAGGTACTCAATTCTCTTCTAAACTGAAGGAAAAACAGTGTGGGAGAGTGGGTGCTGTGTTAGACCCACTGGAGAGACTCATTGTTACCAGGAGGCAGAGCATTGCCAGGCACTAGTCCTCTGACTCCTCAGGAGCATCTTAGAATGCTAGATCCATGTTGGCCTTGGCTCCCTGAGCCTCACACCAGACCGGGTCATGGCTTTACCTGAGTTGGCAAGGGCCAGGGCCTTGAGTGTGACAAACTCCTCCTTCTCCACCTTCAGCTTCTTGTACCGGCGCACCAGCTGCAGGATGGCCATGTAGAGCTCCAGCAGCCCCGTCAGGCGCGAGTGCTCCTCATCCATTATGTAGTCCTCGGCATAGACCAGCTTGTCCTCGTAGGGCAGTGAGCGGTACACAATGCCCAGGATGAGGATCTCCATCCAGGCGCTCTGCAGGAGGCTCATCTGGTCCCCCAGAGAGAGATTAGAGAAACCTGGCAGGGCAAACGACAAGCAGGGTCAAACTGGGATGGGCTCCAAAGGCTGTATCCCCCACAGCTCCCCAGTTTTTCTGGGAGTCACTCCATCTTCCCAATCCCCTGCTCATTACATGGAATCTCTGAGCACCTCTCCAAAGCCTGTGGTGAGCCTGCCAGCTCTGGTCAACGTCCTTGGGTTTGTGGGGCTCCTGCTAGCACTCAAAAACTGCTGTGGAGACAGTGCTCTGAAGTTGTGGCCTGGGCTGGAGCTCTAATGCCACCTCCTTCCCCCCAGGCTTCAGAGTCTGAGCTGCTATGTCTACAGAGCTATTTTTAGTGTGGTACTGGGAACCCACGTCTCTTGACCTGGGCTGGAAGGCTTGCTGCTGTGGGCCGTGTAGACATGCCCTGTCTAGGTACTTACGTGGCCCTATCATGTAGTGTCTGGCACCTCTGGAATTCACCCATCTCTCTATTTCCCAGTCCACCTGAAGCCCTGCCTGGAATCCATCCTTTGTGTTCCCCATTTTTCCTTGCAGCGCTGTCCTGAATACAGCCAAGTCCTCAGGCCACACCATGGTGGGATGTACCCTGACCCTGTTCCTCCTGCAGTACTGCCTGGTAGGTACTTTTCTTCCCTGTTCCTCATGCTGTATTTTATGTAATGCAACCCATTGTCTCCATACCCCAGCCAGGAACTCTGCTGACTTGACAGGGAAGCACTCCAAAGGGAGAGAGTGGACTCCTGATGGGGTAGGAAGAGAAGACGCTTGCCTGAGTTTCAAGCTCATCATGATCAAAATGCCATCTCAGCCAAGTGGCAAATTCTCTTCCACTGTAGCACACTGGAGGATCAAAAGTTAAATCCATATGAAAACATTATCCACTTCTGACCATCACGACTCCCCGCACTCAGCGACTCCAGCTTTCTAGTGAAAGAGCCCCACCCAATATTGAAAAATGCTCAGGCTGCCAGACCAAACCCTAAAATACCAACAGATGCGTCAGTATGAACAAACCAAGCAGCAAGATGGTACAGATCCCTCCACAGACATAGATCCTGGCCCACATGAATAGAGCTCACTACAGAGACAGGCAGACCTGAGGCAGACCCTCCCCAAATACAGACAAAATAACCATAAACTGGGAGGCACAAAGCACTGCTCACACCAAAAGAAGAGTGAGTTCACAACCCACGTGACAGAGGAGAGTGAGACGAGAGGCTTTCTCTGCTCCAGTGTCTGACATAAAAGGGAGTTTGAGAAAGATTTCTCCAGAAATGATCAGACCTCATCAGAAAAGCAATGAGGAAAAACTCTGCTGGAGCCTCAGATAAAGGAGCGATATGGCAGAGATGACCTCAGGCTCTGTAGCAGCCTGACATTGGATCCTGAATGGACACAGTTGCCCTGCGTCTATTTGTCAGAAATCACGGTATGTAGTGTCCCTGTCCACCCTGACAGAGACCTGAGCGGGGTGTCTGTCTCTGTTTACACTTGGGCAGCACTGGGGCAGCCTGTCCTGGCAATAGAGTTTCACAGCACTGAGTTGAAATGGGAAGGCCTGGGTATTTCTAAGCAGCAGGAACACCTAAGACTTGGTGTAGCATTCTCTCCCCTCTCTCACCTTCAGGCTGCTGCCTCTCTCCCCAACACTGGCTTTTTTTTTTCCCTCCAGTTTTCTCTCATAACTCAGCATCCTCTGCCCCTGGATCACTCTCCTCCTGCAGCCCTGTCTGAGCTCATTAGCCTCTGCCTCTGAGACTCCCTAGCCCGGCAGGCTGCAAACTGTGTGCAGTGAGATGCCCTTTATTCCCACAGCCTTCACCGCTCACGTCGCTGTGTCTGGGCCCAGGTCACCAGCCACTGCAGTGATCATTTGATTTCTCTTGTTATCAAGTCAGCAATTAACAAAAGAGCTGGTGATTGCTGTATTGACCGATTGTGGGTTCTGTTTTTCTATCTGTGCTATCTCAGCCCAAGGAAGTGAGGGCAGAGGGATGGGTTAGTCTTATTTATTTATCACTACGCCATGTTTTGTGTTTGTGTTGCCAGGGGAAGAAAAGGGTGATAATGGCATGGCAGCCCTTGGACATCCAATTTCCCTTATCAGGCCCCTGAATAGAAAAGAGGCCCCAGGCTACATTAATTAACAGATACCAATCAGCTGTCACGTGTTGTGTGAGTGTGTGTGAGAGAGGTCTGGGGGTAGCAGTGCGTGGGAGGGAGGAATCGATAATCCATTGGGGAGGAGTGCCAGAGGGAATAAGGGAACAGCTAAAGACCACCAGGGAGACAAGCTGGAATAGAGAGTGAAATGAGTTAGATTGAATCCCTAGCTGAGAGCTATCTGCCCAACAGCGTCTGGTCTATCATCATTATGCGAGGGATGCTCGCGCAGAATCCCCATTGCCACAGGCTTCTCTCCAGATAACAATCCAGGCCTGTTCCAGGCCTTGGATATATTTGTATAGGAAGGACCTGCTGCGTTCTTGAGTTAGCTGTGCTCCGCCAGAAGTGCGTGGAGGTCCTGGAGGGTTCAGTTTTCACATTAGTAAAGTTTGGTGCCCCCTACTGCAGGCTGTCACAGCCAAGAGAACAGTAACATATGGGTTCCTTCTTTTAAAAAATCTGTTTCTCTTAGATCTGCCTCTTCATTGTCCTCAGCCCCTCCTCGGCAGTTAGTATACAGTCCCCTTTACCCCAGCCCTTGAAGGCAGTATTCTGAGTAAATGGGAGAATGGGCTGAGGTGAAGTGCGTATCAGGCTCCTGATCTCCTGACACCTTGCTGACACTGCCCTCTACTGCATGTGGAGCTGATGCTATCCCCTCTGGGAGAGAGGACGTCTGCTGTGCAGAGTAGTTATAGCTTCGGTTCCCAAAGTTTATAGCCTCTCTCTCTCTCCTATCTGCACTCCCCATTCCTACCCTCAGTCCAACTACTGTGGCATTATCCATTCATTCAGCTACGGAAAGGAAGGCTGGTCCAGTGGTTTGGGCTCTAGCCTTGAGGGCCCTAGATTCAACTCTCACAGCTGTCCTGGGTCAGTTGCTTAGTCTTACTCTGCCTCAGTTCCCAATCTGTAAAATGGGGATGATAGCACTTCTCTCCCTAAAAGAGGTGTTGTGACAATAAATATGGTGAAGATTTTGAGGTGTTCAGCCATCTGGTAATGGGGCCCAGACACACAGAATTTCCTCCTGCTTTTCTTTTTGGATAGCGTCAATCAGTTCTTCCAAGTTATTTCCTTTCTTTGCAGCTGCTGGTGTGCACAGTATGTGGCTTTGCAGGTGCGTGTACAAAGTCCATCCTGCTCTCTATGGATCTTGTGCATTGCTTTGATTCCTTTGGCCTCCCAGAGCAATGCTCAGACGCATCCACCTCTGTAAGTACACCTTATTAATCACCAGTCTTCCCACGATGTCATCCATGACATCTCCAGCTTGACCTACTTGTCCCCAGTCCCAGCAGGCAGTACATCCTTTCCCCACTATGCCAGCACCATCAGAAACAGCCCCCTTTGCTCCTGCACAGAACTGTGTCCTAAACTTTCTCTTCAAAACACACCGTGGAACCCCATCTCCTGCTGGGTTCTGATTCCCCCTGGGCTCAGTCATTCTCGCCAAAGTGTCGCCTCTGCACCCTAACTCCCATTCCACCTGCAGCTGCTGGTCTAAATCCCCCTTTCACACAGGCATGCTCTCCATTGACTGCAACAGGCACCCACGTAAGAGCGAAATGTGGCCTGCTTCCTATACTGCCATTGTATTGTTACATACAGTGCCTCCTTCATGGCCTGTACAAATGGCAAGCACTTGTGGAAAACTGCTAGAAAGTATGCTCGCTGGAAATGAATTGTGTATATTAGATGGACCTATGCAAGTAATTTTCAACCATTCCAGACTACTGTACCCCTTTCAGGAGGCTGATTTATCTTGTGTACCCCAAGTTTCACCTTGCAAAGTCAGACATAAAAATACAAAAGTGTCACCGCACACAATTACTGAAAACCTGCCGACTTTCTCATTTTTACCATATACTTATAAAATAAATTATGATCCTCCCCCCCAGTTGAAAAACTCTGATATAGTACACAGAGCAGTATAAACTGTCAGTGTGAAATTTTGGTTTGTATTGATTGTGCTAGTGCTTTTCATGTAGCCTGTTCTAAACTAGGCAAATATCTAGATGAGTTGACATACCCGCTGGAAGACCTCTGTGTACCCCCGAGGTACATGGACCCTTGGTTAAGAACCACTGACCTATGGCACCTGTGCCTGTCTCTCTTACCCCCCTCAGAGATCAGTCATTACCAGAGAACTGTGATTTAAAGAGCCAGATTCTGATCTCACACTGGTATAAATTAAGTAACTCCATGGACCCCAGGCGAAGTGAACTCTGGATTTACGCTGGTGTCACTGAGATCAGAACGTGGCCCGAGGAGTTTAGGTCGAGATTTGTGGTAAGAACTAGAAGCAGTGAGCAAGCCTGTCCCCAGGAAGAAGGAAGCTTCCTGTTCAATTGGAGCTAGTTAGTAGCAGTGTGAGGTTACAAGTCAGTTTGCATCAGCATGGACTCTACACCCAGCTTCAGCCATCTCCTCTGTTCTTGTCCATTCTCCAGAATCTCTGTTAGTTGGACTAAAATTGGGAGAGTTACTGGCCATAAAGACCTAATCTATATGCACAGCAAACTCACCAGTTGCCTCCTATACCAATGAAGAAACAAGACTAGGGAGGCAGGAATGATAAGAAACAGTACATAGACAAAACCCCACTGAATGCAAAAATAGAGATACAGGGTTAGCTGCTCAGGTCTGCCTGAGCTTTGCTCAACACAGAGCAAAGAAACTGTTTTATGTCACCTTTGTAACCCATGCAGCTGGCTAACGGCTGTTTGGTGCAAGTTAGAGCACTATTTAGGGTTGCTCTAACTTCCACCCAGCCACAATGGCCCCCAACCCAAGGGATAGTTATGGCAGTTGGGGATTGTTGGTCATGCATCCTTTGCCATAGCAATGCTCCCTAGGCCAGGCAAACAAGATTGGTGGTGTAGAGCCAACTACACTAGGCCTATACTGCCTGGAGATCCCCCTCTGACAGGGGAATTCTCAGGAAGCCAACTAAGCAGCTTTGCACCAGCAGACTGGCATAGAAGCACAACAGTGGGGGGCCAGCAACTGGCTTGCAAGCTAGGGCCCCCAGTTCCCCAATTTTATTTATTTGTTTTATAGTAGAAGGATCATGGCTCTGTTGTCCTGGGCACTGCTTGACAATCAGAAAGATAGAGCCCCGAAGATTATACAGCCTAGGGCCCTGATGCTGCAATTGCTGTGTGGAGAGGTATATATTGGTTTCACCTTGACCAGCTCTCTAATATACAGAGCCCAACTGCATTAATGATACAGCATCTAAGAACTTCCAGCAATATGACTGCATTACCTGTGCTGTTTGCCAGCACAGCCTTCAGAAAGACCCAGCAATGAAAGGTAAATCGCCTCCACTAGATTACGACACTGGGGAACCTTCAGCAATGAGACATGATTGTCTCTGTGCTACTATATTAGGGCCTGGTCCTGAAGGGTGCTGAGCACTCAACTTCCTGACACCACTCCTACTGCTTATGCCCTTGTACTGAAGCATTCAGGAATCTACCGTGATGTGCTGCAGCTGCGTTCGCTCTGCTATACCCTAGCACTGTACCTGGTCACCTCTAGCACAGAGCCACACATGCATTTCCTTCCCATGTATTCCAGCTGCAGGTTGCCATATCCCCTGTGGAAAGTTATTTGATTTGCCCTAGCTGATGTAGTGACATTTGGGTTTTTTTATTTCAGTGATTTGGCAGGGTGAGGTCCCAGAATTTTTTTTTAAACCCACACACATAATTTGTGGCAAGTGGAGTTCATAATCTGTTAATTTATTATCATTTCTGTCATCCTGGAGGGCCATTAGCAGAGGTAATAAAGGGAGCTGTAATTATAGGATCTAAGGCCACTCCAGACACAGCTGCTGTCACTCCACTTGCCATATTTCATTCTGTGCTGGTGCTATCAGCTTCCTAGTGAAAACAGCACAACGGCTACCTTGGGACAGCCTCTGTTCTTGTCCCTCAAGAGAAGTCTCCTCGTCCCGCAGAAAAGCACATGTAAAAGGTAGATGAAATACAAATGTGATTGACAGAGGGGCTGGGTGGAAGGAGAAAAAAAAAAGGGAGAGCCTCATCCAAAGGGCAAGGACTCCAAGCTGGCTGGGGAGGACACTGAGCTAATAATGTTTGCTGAACACTTTTAAATCGTGTTTTCATGTTCCTGATTGCAGGAGAGTGGCTTTAAGCTTAATCAGTTTCATTTTGCTGACATTAAAGAATAAGAGTTTGCTCTGGGACCTGGTATCTGAAGTGCAGGCAATCCTGTGCCTTGATTTTAAAAACAGCATTCTAATTTAACACAGGACTGACAGATGTGATCTTTAGTCCTTTCGCCTTGTTCTTAGTGTCTGAGATCCAGGGGCTAGGTTCACGAGGGGGGGCTTAGGCGCTAAACTGCCACTTTAGGTTCCAAAGGCTTTGTCTACACTGGCAAGTGAAAGACAAAACTTTTGTTGTTCAGAGGTGTTTAAAAAAACACACACACACCCAAAAGACAAAAGTTTTGTCAATGACAAGTGCTGGTGTGAACAGCGCTTTGTCAGCAGGAGCGCTCTTGTTGCAGGTGGAAGTTTTTTGTCAGCAGCCGTGTCGCTAAAAGCTGCATAGTGTAGACATAGCCTTTAAGTCCAACATTTAGAGCTGCAAAAATTCCTATTCCCAGCAGCTCCTTAACCCTGCAGGCACCTAAGTTTCCACTGATAAGGTCCCCATGGCATCTAAATTTCTGCCAGGGCCGTGCGCATGTCCCCAGCTGCTCAAGTGTGGGGGGGCAATGACAACTTAAGTAGTCACTGGAGCAGGGATTTGAACTCTCCCACAAGTGCCCACCCACTGAGTCAGTCTCAAACTCTAACCCTCTATGGAATAAAACCCCAAAACAAAAAGCACAGTCACAAATGGGACAGATCACAGCTATGAAAAGAAACCAGCCAACTCCTCCCCATCCCAGTTTTGGTCTGAGAACTAAGAGGTCAATTTGATGTCATAGGCCATCCTGAGGCTGCCATTTTGCCAAATTCATCTGTTTTTTTCCTTAGCCATTGTGAGCAACTGAATGACTGCAAAAATAGTGTGAACTAGAGTTTCAGGTAAGGCATTCTGTGCCTGAAAGCGGGCTGACCTGCAGCTCTGCCAGAGGTAGTATAAAATTACTGCAGTAACAACTGCCATAGGCTCAAAGAAAATACACAGCAAATGGCTGTCCTACCTTATCAAGGTAGATACCAAATCCTTTGGTGTCTGAAAAGGTTCAAAAGCCAACTGGCCATAAGTCTGGCCATGCAACAGTGGAACTCTCCTTTTCAGACCAAAAGATCCCAAGTGTGGCCATTAAAGGAGCAGAATAGTAGGAAGTGTGCCATGGGGTGTATCCACACTGCAGAAAAAGCCATGTGGCAGCCAGTCTCATAAGGCTTGCACTACGAGGCTAAAAATAGCAGTGTAGGTGTTCCCACTCAGGCTGGAGCTTGGGGGGAAGGGTCTCAGAGCCTGGGCTCCAGCCCAAGCAGGAACGTCTGCAGTGCACGGGAACCCACAGTCTCCTCTGTCCTAGGGGAAGCCTTTATCTACTATGTACTTCCCTTGTGAGCTATCTCTGACATACAATTTCTGGTGACATACCTGCCGATGTCTATCCCTGTACTTGAAGAGAACTCTATTATTTCGAATGAACCATGGTGCCCCACTAAGACAGCCTTGCAGACAATTCAAATTTATGGAATGATGTTACGAAAAATATTCCTTCAGGACGCTCTGGTATAGTGCACTCCTAATGTGTGAGCCACGTGCCAGAATGCTGTTGCCTGGATTTGCCAATGGGAGATCAGTTTAACATCATAAACAAGCTGTTTGTAAGAAGGAGTCTGCTGGGCTGTTGCAGGAAAAATACCTGTAGGGGCCTCTTCCCCTTAGCCCCAGGGCGATTTAAGTATTTTTATACAAAGTGGGAAAGCTTCAACAAGAGAATCCCAAGTGGCGGAAGGCATCTCTGGCCAGCCTTGACTTGAGTTAACTACCTCTGAGGGCCTAGCTTAGGCAGCTCCCCCCTTAGCATACTGGCTTCTGTTAATCCCCTTTTTTGCTCCGAACTCTCCCCAGGCCTGGGTGCCTAACTTGAGGCTCTGAATTCTACTGGGTGGCAGGGTGCCTAACGGCTATGCACTGCAAATGCTCAGCCTAAGTGCCCCTTGGGAATCAAGCCTCACATGTCTATGAGCGCAGTTGTGTGGGAACCTGAGCATGCGATCACCCTGATGTGTGAGCTCCTTGGTGTCTGGGGTTCGGGGAGTGCAGACTCAAGGGAACAGACTGCATTGACATGCCCATTTGAGTCAGTCCCCTTCCCCGTGCTCCTGATGTGCTCAGTTTGTTTTAGTCATTTTCTATTTCTGATGGGGGATTAAAATAAAAAGGCTGTATCCTATTTTATATATATTAAAATCTCTTGTATAAAGCTGGACTGAGCCCTCTGACCGACCCAGGAGCTGTGTTGATTGGGTTGCCACACTGGGTTTTTTTGTTTTTTTTTTTTTGCCGGAAAGGGAAATACAGAGAAAACAGAGGAGGTTGCAAGAGTACCCTGTCCTTCTGGAAGAAAAAAACCGCCCCTTTTACAGAGCAGTCGTCACCTTGTGCTTACATCCCCGTTCTAGGAGAGCAGCAGGAGCAGCAGCAAGATGGAAAGTGCATTGGTTCCAAAATGAAATTCAGGGAGGAGTAGCTATTCATCACAGGTGTAAGCAAGAGATCCCTGAGCTACTGTAGGGCATCCCCAGTGCGTAGCAGTGATAATGGCCTGCAACACCTAGGTGTTTGGGAACTAATAGCCACAGTGACAGTAATCTGTGAGTAACTGTGTTTGGGTATGTCTATCTAGCAAAAACAAAAAGACCATGGCAAGGACTCTCAGGAGCTAAATATAGCAGTGTAGACATTTGTGCTGGGGCTGGAGCCCGGGCCCACCTGAGCAGGAACATCTACACTGTTATTTTTAGCCCTGTGGCGTGAGCCTGAATCAGTTCACCTGAGCTCTGAGACTCACTGTTGTAGGGTTTTTAGGCTGTGGAGCCATACCCCTAGCTGCATTGTGATAATGCCCTTTCTGTTAATGGAGTTAACCCTGCTGCTGGGTTAATGGAGCAATCCAGGCTGAGATTCCTCAATCAGCAACATAGCCTTGTTTGTGCTGAATCAGCCTCAGGTGGATTCCACAGCTAGCAAGTGGTGTAATCCCTGATACTGAAGATCTCCTTTAAGAAGGGCACCCATGGCATTAACCTCCGCTCAGAAACACTGCCTGCAGAAAGACCTATTTCTTCAAACTCTATAATCAGGGGTGTGGCTCTATGAAACACCTAACTCGTAGGCATCTAGCAAATCACTGGAAGAACAGTGGGAGCCACAAAGCCTGAGTTAGGCCCCTAAGCTCCCTATACAATGAATGGGGGAGAGGTAGGTGCCTAAGAATGGGATCCATAAAAGCCTGCATGCTAGGCAGAGAGCCATGTAAAGTAGTCAGTGGGTGATGCCAGCAAGAGGGGT
Source organism: Lepidochelys olivacea (assembly GCF_965140295.1). NCBI lineage: Eukaryota > Metazoa > Chordata > Testudines > Cheloniidae > Lepidochelys > Lepidochelys olivacea. The sequence continues at coordinate 87,543,156 of NC_140416.1, read as the reverse complement.
GTGTCCTAATCCCCACCACCCACCCACCCACATCATGGAGATAGGCATCTAAATCCAGGCTGCAGGCACCTATTTCTGCTTGCAATCCATAGCCAGGACCCGCTGTCTAGAGTCAGATGGTGTCGCCATCTCAGCCATTTCTTGTGAGGAGGAGGTGACAGTGGTGACCTTCCTTACAACCTTTAGCGCAGTGGTTTGGGTACTCACACGGGACATGGGAGATCCATGTTTAATTCCCCCCTCTCTGCCTGATGGGTAGAAGGGATTAGAACAGCAGTTGCACATCTCTCAGGCGAGTACCCTAACCACTGAACTGGAGAGTGTTCCTCACACTCTAGGGCCAATTAATATATTTTTTTAATGAAAGTAGAATGACTTCAACAAGAGAGACCCACATCAGAATATCCTATATCCCAGTGGTTTGGGCACTCACCTGAGAGATGGGGAAACCCCTGTTCAAAACCGTTCTCATTGGACAGTGCGGGAATTGAACTGGAGTCTCCCACATCCCAGGTGAGTACCCTAACCACTGGATGTAAGGGAGGCCCCCTTGTGATGTTTGGCATGCTCTGAGTACACCTACTGGATTGGGCCCTGGGGGAGATAGGCGGGGGAATGCCTGTCTTCCCCAGTTTGAGGATTTTGCTGGGGTTTAGGCATGAGAGAGGCGTCTGGACCCCTGCCGGATGCAGCAGTGCACATGCCCAGAGGGGCCTAGGGAATTTTTACAGTGGAAACGTAGGTGCCAAGTGAGTTTAGGCGCATATAGAGTTGGGTGATAGCTGAGCGGGGATTTTGTGGATCACAGTGTTATCTAAATCTGCACTTCAGGTGCCTAAATCCTTTTGTGGATCTAGGCCCAAGGTACCCACTTCAAACAGCCCAGGAAGTCTTCTCAAGGGGAGCCTCCAACCTTAGAATCCAATGATGACAAATTTTACAGGGAAACAGTCACTTAGAACAAAGAGGAGCGGCAGTCAAAGAGAGAACAAGGACAAGCTGCAGAAATTAGTCATTGTGTGAGCCAAATGTCTGCTAGGCTAGGACAACTGACCTATAGCAGATATTCCCAAATGATCAGATGGGGTCGAAAATGTTTCATGGAAACATGCTGCATGGCTGAAGCAAGGAACTGATGAACCAAGAAGCGGGATGGGAGAGTGTGAACTTGTACTGAAGCTGGAGTAATATGTGCAAGATTTGGCAGCAGATTAGGTCCAGTAGCTGAGTACAAAATGTTCCTCTGGGCTTGGGGGAAAGAAGGGAGAGGGGATGAGACTGCTGTATCAGATTATTCATGCCGCATGTCTATTTGAAGCAGTCTTCTGCAACGCAGCAAAGTGAGCCCTGGGGACACTTTCTGAAAGCCCTCCCTACTAGCCACTGCACTTTTGCTTTGCAATCAGAACTTCTGTTCAAGGTGCCAGGGCATCTCCCTTTGATACTTTATGTTATGGAGCTTGACATAAGGTCAAGCCGTGGACTCAGAATGCAACTCTTCCAACAGCAGGAATCACATGGGAGCCCCCAATATCTGAATGAGGGAGATGGCCACTCCTTCAGTCCTGGATCTGTTACTGTAGTGCTGATAGTCTACATGGACTGCTGCTGCTGTGCTGAACGAAGAGTATGGAAGTCCTGTGAATGCTCCAGTCAGCTTCCTGTCAGAGGTTGATCACATCACAGTCAAAGTGTTCCCAGCCTCCATCAACACAGGAAACAGGAGCTCCAGAGTGGCGCCTTAATCAGTGTCCTGTATGAGTGGGCCTTGCTCTGTGGCTTCGCTCCTTATGGCTAGGAAAGCTTCCCCTTCAGATGGGCGGTGAGCTCCCTATTCTGTGGTGGTGCAGCAAATGTCATGCAAAATCACCGAAGCCTACCACTGTACCACCTAGTCCCAAAGGTTAATCAGCAGGGGTTATTGCTGTACCACTCGGTCACAGGCACTACTGACTGCTGTACAATATCATCTCTAAGGCTACCACATAATCCCAGGACACTACGTGTATATAATAATTAATTTACACAAATTAATACACACTGTATTGGAACTCAATGTTAATGAGGCTTCACCATGAGCAGCTTTCTCTTGAAGTAGATTCAACCCATCAGAGTGCCAAAATAAAGTGATGCTCACAGAGTAAATAATCACCTCCCCTTGTCTTTCACACTAATGCCCCCATCCGTAACTTCCCCTTCATTACCTGGGATGTGCTTTGCCCATCCAATGATCACCACCAGTTCCCTGTCTGCTAAGTCACAGAGGGTTGTCAGTGCTTTGATGTCACTCTCCGGCATAGTGGGGTCAGGCATGGCATAAATCTTCTCTGGCTCAGCCACCAGCAAGTGGGAGACGATCTTAGTCACTGCAAATGTCAAAGGAGAAGTTACTACTGTACCTTTCAGGAGATGGTGTGTATGTAGCAGCTTTCAGACAACACTTAGCAGGATACACAACTGATAGGAGTTCTCGTACCATACGGCCTGCAATTTGGGATCTCAGAAATGTGTTTTGTTCACAGCAGGAGGGAGACTGCACTGTAGTTAAGAGTAGAGTTTTCAAACTTCTTTGGCTGCATATCCCTTTCCAAATAATATAGTCTACCAGATACCCCCATCTGAGATAGGATAATAATAGACCTATGATTAGATTTCCAAGTCTTCCTAAATAAAATGCGTTGTCCGCCATTACAGGACTTTTCTCATGAATCCCCTGATAGAGCCTGCGTACCCCTATGGGTATGTGTACACCAGTTTGAAAAACACTGGTGTAGAGGTTGGAAACTAGAATCTGTGATTCTTCAGTACTGAGCCAACACCTGTAGAAGTCTGAAAAAAGCAGGAGCCCATTTTAAGTCATGGCTCAGTTATACCAGGTAGATCCCATGGGGATATGACAGGGTGAGAGAAGCCTAAGATGAATGTGATAGACAAACAACTGTTGGGATTTTGAGAAGTTCAGAAAACAACTTGGTGACATGGTAGAGAGAGATCAGGGTGTGAGGCTGATTTAGTGGATCTTGGGTGCAGGGAAGACCAGAACATCACTGAAGTTATACAGTTAGTCTCCCTCTCTGAGAAAGCTCTGACTGATGATCCAAAGAATCCCATCATCAACGGGCCACAACCTCAGATGACACTATTCCACCCACACACTATACTCATTGGAAAAAAAATGAATATCTGACAATGGTGATTTGTAATGGAAACAGAAGGGGACAACAACCACACAACATTATTTGTGCATCCATGGCACCAACAGAAAAAGAAGCTGTGCTGGCCTTAAGGAAAACAATAGGAAGCTTGTACATACATGGCTTTTTGGCTGGAGGAGGGATCTGTAAGCTCAGATAAGTACTGCTCTCAGAGTCCAGTCTTCTCTTGTACTTCTGGCGTCCTCCGCGGACTCGATCCAGACGAACCCCTGTGGGTAAGAGAGGAAAGAAACTCGTGATCCCCTAGCAGTGTTGTAGTGAATCCTGGAATTTCACTGCTACAGCTTTGTAAGAGAGGAGGCCTGGATATTCTTCCTTACCCAGCAGAACTTCCCTGACCAGGCCACCTGGCCTGTCCACTGAATCCAGCACAGCTGTCCCAACAATGCCAGCTGGGCAGCCTCCTGCTCTGACCACATCACTGGGATAGTTACCTCTCTTAAAAACATTAATGAAGACAAAACCCAACCCACCTCAACTCTTGAATCATCATCTGTTTGGTAGATAAATTGAGGGCTTCAGATTTCAGTGCTCTCTGGATGATCATGTTTTTAAAAAGGAAGTCTCAGAAATGTCAATCAAACCTGCGCTTATTAAAAAACCCCTTTAGATTGTTCTTAAAAATGAAAAGTTAAATATTCTGTGACCTTTCACTGTCTATATTTGAGGAAAGCTTCCCATAACAAATAGATTATGAAATATGAATAGAACCAAGATCTGTCGAGCAAGGCAACCCATAACGAAAGTAGAACTAAATATAAACAGAAACAAGACAATGCAACCTCTACCACAGTAAGGCAATAATAAAACTGAACTAGGCAGAAAGCGAAGATTTGTAGCAACAATGCCTCAAATACAATGAGTTAAACAGCAAACAAAGCGTCAAATACAACACCGAAATCACTATACCTATACAAACAGCAACAGCAGGATCAAGCATCGATACAAGAACAGCAGCTGAAATTCTACATCAGTACTAGACTTGAGCAAATGGTGGAAAAATAAGACCATGAATAGTTGTCCAGATTATTAAATAAATTCCTTTCTTGTTGGATCCTTGGTCCTTTGTGTTCAATTTCGATGAAATTGGGGGAATTGAATTTTACATGGACAAACAGCTGTTGAAAGTCAATTGTGAGTATACATGGAAATTGAATTTAAAATTTGCAAATGCAAGTATTCACACCTGTAATATTTGTGTGCTGATTTCATCCAGAGTACAGAAACAACACCATGTGACTTATCTGACCAATCATAATAAGCAACAAATATTTGGTGATCAATCCATACAGTAAAAAATAAAAAAGAGAACGTGATAGATGAATAAATTTTGAACAACACGTACCTTTGAGGAAACTGCAGTCTGCTCACAGATATTTTACAGCAGAAAGAGACTTAATCTGACAAGTAAATTATTCATTTCAGATCAGCACTTTGGTCACTAACCAATACCAACAGCGCGGGAGGAGCTATATGAAAGCCGTGCCAGAAGCAGTGATACCCCTGCCCAATACGAGCCGTCATACCCTGCTGCTAGCCCTACCATCCCTTACCATGCATGTCTGTACGCACCAGCGCCAACACGCTTAGCGGTACAAATACATCGACACCAGCACGCTCCACAACCGTTCTCCTACAGCACCCCGTATAGGGCTACCCAGGGCTGTTGGCAAAGCCCAACGTCAGCGCCCACCTAAGGGCTACAGGGTGGTTTTTAAGCTACAGGCCTGAGTAGTGCGCGAGGGCGAGCCCCGCTGCCGCGCAGTGGCACCTGTGGTACCGATGTAGGAGCACAGTTGTGGGCGAGGCTTCTGCTGACAATGGTGCTGTTCGTGCTGTGTGCCAGGGGTGCCTAGTTCTTGGTATTGCTATTGGTGCTGCTGTTCGTACGCATGTCAAGGCTCTTGGGGCTGCACAAGGAGCTTCCTCTTCACGAAGCACGGCTCTCCAGCGCTGCTTCTTGCACACGAGCCTGGGCGTGGGTAGATAGGTACATTCAATCAGTGCCATCCAATCTGATGGAACAGATTGATTCCCCTGGTATGCCATCCCCACTCCAGGAGCCAGCATTGTAGCGAGAGGAGCCATAGACCCACCTTGCTCCCTTTCAGAGTCCTGCTCCCGTGTGGAGAGAAGCAGAAATGACCAGTCCTTGAAATCCCCAGAGCAAAGGAATTGCTATTGTGAGTTGCCCTTGCATAGCCCAGCATGCAGGAAAGAGAGGGGTAGAGCATGAGATGCGGCTGTCGGGGAGTAGAGGGAACATGGCTGAGTTAGGCTCTGCTACACTTGGTTCTCCACTGGCATCGGACCTTGCCCTAGTGGTATAAGTTAAAGCTGTCTCCCTGCAGATGAGGCTGGGCTGCTAAGAATCAGGATGAGATCAGCTGCATGTCAGCCCCTCTCTGCACCAGGCCCCGCACAGTAGAGAATCAAGCCCTAAAACTATAATTTAAGCCATCAGTCTGGGCCCTGGAACTATTCGTTTTAATTGAGATGTTAGGCCTCTCTCTCCACTGCCTTCCCCTTCATATTGTCATTTACATGAGTGCAGAGGGGCGCAAAGTACGTGTCCCACACAATCACTCTGAGTTGGCAGCATTTTACACCCACTTTGCACAGGTGCAAATGATGACACAAGGGCCCTGATGATGTCTGAGCTGTGCCTGGATATAGCAGGGAATGGTGGCTGCATAGAGCAGGGTAAAAGACTGATCTTCAGCCACCTGGCCCCAGGAGAAGTTAGAACCACACAGGGCTTACTCTAACTTCCACTACTGATGTAAAGCCAATGCCTGTAGATGCACAGATATGGTACGGCTCTACTCCACCACATGCTTGCTGCCCACATCACTCCCCACAAATGCCCCGATACACCCCTTCCCTCCTTGTGCATGGGGTGTGGGAGCTGACTGATGTGAGAGGTGGCAGAGCTTTCAACCAGCAGAGAGTTCACTTATATTGCTTTCTTTTAAGGCCACTCTGTGTCGTTTATATGGTGCAAACTTATTTGGCACGAAGAGGCCTTCGCGGACTGGAGAATCTTACGCAAAGTGCAAGGCAGGAGCCATTCAGCCCCAATGAGTTCAAATAGTTGTTTTTCCTGTGAGTAAAGTCAGGGTATTCAGGGGCTCAGGTACCAGTGCTGAGCAGGGGGAGGGAGGCTAGATGGCTTGACAGAGATATGTCAGAAGAAAGCCCAGGAAGTGAAATGTGTGGAGTCAGAGCATACTGAGCGAGTTTGCTGCAACTGGCACATTTTCTAAGCTCGTCACTGATCCAATGAAGAGACCCACTGAACTCACAGAAAGTCGATAGGACCTGGCTTCCATATTACAGGGGCACCTTGGAAAATTTTAGCGGGTGTTTCTTATTTCCCTGCTCAGCACCAAGGAGCCTGGCTGGACAGCTCCTTCTCTGATGTCCCATCAAGTTCCAGGGAGAGAAGAGAAAAAGAAAACAGCAGAATTTGGAGCCTAGGGAGACCCAGGAAGAATGGTAGACCTGTGTGAGTACAAACCTGGAGTCCTGTATTAGCCAGGAGACCCCAAGACTGGCTTCTCTCCTTTGACTTCTCCATTGAGATAAATCTGTTCAGATTTCAAAAGACAGAAACCCCATGAGGCCTCCACCGCATGCTGTGCTGAATGAGCAGTGCCTCAAGTCAGTCAGTGAGAAAATATGCCTCCCCGGGAAGTGCTGAGTCAGCAACAGAATGGGGAAAAGGCTGTGAAAGTGACAAACATCACGAATATGACTGAATTGCCTGGCCCAAGCAGGGCTTTCTAAATGAAACACAACTTCCCATTCCCTCTCACTAGAGGCTCGCAGCTCCTGTTTCTTCTATGTGCTGATGGGCAGATATGATATTAAAGGGTGGAATCACCTATCCGCTTAGTAGAGGAAGCTGGGAACCAATCTGCAATTCCCCAGAGTGCACTCTCTGCACATTTTGATGAAGCGAAAGGAAAAAAAACCTGGGGAGGGAGTCACTTTACTTTTACCAAAGAGACATGCAGACAGGCGCATCGTCCCCAGCATTTGGCTGGTGGAATGGCTGCACAGGTTGCAGAGGTATTAGGGATCCTCAATCAGATTATAGGGACACAAAGGACTTAAGTGCATTAAAAGAGATAAGAGAGAGAGACAAGGAGATTTACCCTCCATCCCTCCTTCCCTGGCTGAGTGGATATAGGCCTGTTCCTCCAAGGACTTTGGCTTGTTAATTTTGAATGAGACTGTATTTTCCTCCTGTTCCCCATCCAGTGTGACACTCCTTGAGGCAAACGCTTTAAATAAGGTCACAACCATTGTTCTGCCTCAGCAACACAAGCATTAGCCTTAAAGAGACAGTGCGTAGACTGACCCACATGCGAAACATCTCATCCATCTTCCAATCGTTAATCGGAGCAATTTGTAGGCGTGACAAGCAACAAACTGCATGTCAATCCTGGGAACAGTGTGCAAGATAGTGGAGAGACAAGTAACAAGAGAAGTACTCTGCCCTGAAGAGCTTACAGTCTTAACAGTCCCATACAGACACAAAGGCAGCTCAGCTGATAACAAGAGCGCTTACTTTTCTCTTGAACTTTTCACTTCCCTGGGTTTTGTTACTTTTCTGTTTGGTTTGTTTATTGTCTGATTTTGTTATTGCCTCTTACAAGGAAGCGGGGAGGGAAGAAGAAGGGTGTTAAAATGGGGTTCCAAGAGAGATGTGAAGAAGGACTGGACGTGTGGTGGGTGGGGTGAGAAAAGCACAGCCAAGCCCGGAGCAGCATGGGTGCAGTCACAGAGAGGCAGTGTCAAGTCCAAAGCAGGATGGGTGGGGCTAGAGAGGCAGTGCCAGGCCCGGAGCAGTCAGATGAGATAAGAATGGGAGAAAGAAACAAAAAGGGAGACAAATTGTGAGCCTGAGTAGAACAAGGAGGGTAAAGGAAGCAAACAGAGATGAGATGAGAGGCACAGACGAGCCAGGACACCAGGCTGTGCAGGGCCTGGAAACATATGGATGTCAATCCGAAATCACATGGTGGTTAAGCATTCTGCTTAATTCCTTTGAGGTTGAATTGCAGGCTGTGACACCTGGTATGCAGATACTTGTGGGAGGCAGCCAAGCCTTTAGTGGACACACCTACGCATGATTTGCTGCCTTCAACCCATCCCATGATGGGAGCAAGGGAAACTTGTTACCCTCCAGCTGCTCTATGACTTTCCAACTCATTTCACACAGGGGCCACCACAGTCCAGTTCCCAGCAGGACAGATGTACCCATCAGAAAATCACCACCAGGACTTGGCACTCACTGGCCCCCATGTTGGCAGCTTCAGCAGAGAGGCATAGACAGAATGGGCTTCAGAATTCCTTCCTCACACCTAGAGGGAGTCCCTCCGCATCAGGTGTGAGGCACATTGGCATGGGAAAGTTTGGGGGGAAGTCTGCTTTTTCTATTCCAGTTTTAGGGCAGGGGCTCCTTCTGACATGGATGCTTTCTGTGCTGAGAATGTAAACAATCCCACAGATCTACTTGTGCAGTAACAAAGGGAAGGGCACACTCCAGTCCTGTCGCCTCTGAAAGGAACACCTGTGTTAGCCCTGACACGTACACGAGACTCCCTTCTGACCAGCGTCTGCCATGTTTGTCTGGCTTTCTTTGATTAGAGGTGTATGTTATTAGTTCCCCTGCCTGCCCTATCCCAAAGGGGGTCCCAGGATGAAGGAAGGTGGAGGCCCTGGACTTGGGTGTTTGCCTGGTCCTTTTCAACCCATCATTCTGCCCTGGTTAGGGCTGTCAGTTTTCTAACCATCCTGTTGGTGCCACTCGTGTTCCAGGAGCTCACGTGAAAAGGTCTGTACCAGTGCCAAGCCTCTGCAGTGCAAGAGCCAATCTGCTGATCTGTTCAAGCTCCCTGCAATTCTCTGCTGTGCCCCCTCAGAGAGACATCTGCCTGACGAGTTCAAGATCACATGTCCCCTCACTGACTTGATAACATCAGGCTTTGGGGGTTTTTTCTTAATGGGAGTAAAATAATTCCAGCGTTTTTTTTAAAAGCTGGACCCACGCCTAGTCCGTCGGAAGTAAAAATAGCCGAGTGTGCAGAGGCAGCAGCACGGGAAATCAGGTTTAGTTTCTCTTTTATATTCTGGGGGCTAAAAATACTCTTAAAAGCTCTGTGAAGCTCAGCCTTGGCCAGTGGGAAATGCAGCCTAGGCCCAATATCAGCTGTCACATCGAATTACTAGCCTCACATCACTTTCTATAGAGTCCTATCACATGCTCCTGAACTGATAGTAACAGAGCGATCTATCCCAGCCCGAAGGGCTCACAGCAGAATTTTGCCAAGTGGCTTTGATGGGATGATTGGTACCCAGATTGAAAAGAACATAATTAAATGGAGCTCTAAGAGAAATGCATAGGCCAGGGAGTGATGCCCTAGTGTTTGCACCACCGCATGGCTGTGCCCTGGATACAGAGGCCAGAAGCTGCTTTCACAGGCTAACTGGAATCAGGTACAGCTTCTACTCCCGTGCACCACTACCACGGGTATTCATACAATGCCATAGCTGTGAGCCCCCCTCCTGGAGGTAGGTACCTATGCCAAATCAGCAGCTTAGGTACCCCATACCCTAGCAGCCGAAAATATCTCTTGCTTTCTCTCTCTCCTGCTCACACTCAATACCTTTCTCGTGCTCGCCCTGCATTTGCATGTACCCCTGGCCGTCCCACCCCCTATTGGTGGCCTGCCTCTGGCCCTCCTGATGTGGTGGCTGGCAGGTGACAGGTGTTAGGCACGCTCTGCACATGCCCATGGGATCAGACCCTGCTGGCAAGATAGGCATTCCCCTGAGTTTGAGAATCTAGGTACGGGGCTGCTTTGGCTTGAGTTAAGGCTCCAAGTAGCTCACTAGCCACTGGGATGGATTTGGCATTTAGGCAAATGTTGACTGGTGGAAGCTTAGCCGCCTGGGGCCTCAGACGCCTACGGGTTTGGCAGCAGCTTTGAAAAGGTCAGTGGCAGCTAATGGTGAACTTAGGCACTAAAGTACCTTTAAAGATCGGGGCCTTAGACACTTGGAAAATAAATGGGACATAGGCTGCCGAGTGTCTGTCACTTTTGAAAATGAGACCTAGTAGGCACTTCTGAAAATTTTATCCAAGTGCCTTTAACTGGCTCAGAGAAGCAGGTATCTAGCATAATCCCACCCCTGCTTGGAGCTCAGTCTTGCTTTCATAAAACGGTTTTAGTTGGCTAACATGTAGCCATATGGGCCTGGACATCTCTGCAGAGCTGGGACCTTCACCAGGATGTCAGATGTCTCCTTTCCCAATGTCCATTTTGTCGAAGTACTGAATAGAATCCCCCTGATGTGGGAAAAGCAGATGGGGGGGGGGGGGGAGAGAGGGGGGATGGGAGTTAGATCTATTAAGCTCTCCGAAGTCCCCTAAAATAAATGCCACTTGCAGAGTGCCTGGTGCAGACCTGAAGCTCTTTTTCTGAAACAAGAGCTATATACCACTAATGGAAGCGGGACACCAGGTTTGCTGGTGCAATGGTCCAATTCACTCTGGCAGCAGACTAGATACCAAACTAGACAGCTCAATGATACACAGAGTGGGGGAAACCGGACCAGGTAACCTAATAGTCTGTTCAGGTATGCCAGTGGTCTGATCTGTTATGGCAGGAAGCTGACATACCAGACCAGATGGACCAATGATGTGGCTCCAGTATATAAATTCTATATTCCTACAATGGTAGGTACTCAGGGTGTGGGTGACACAGACATCAAAGTGTTACTGGCCCTGGCTCCTGCTCTAAAGGGCATGGAGTTTGTTTGTTTGTTTTTAAGCACAGGGGTATTTTAGAGAAAGAAAAATTGTTTTTCATTCTCTTTCTTCATTTGGATGCTTAGAAAAGTGATATTTCTGGCATGAGCTAGAGGCAGAATACTCTATAAATACAAAACCATTAAATCCCTGCAGCAGCAACCTGATCGGGGCTGCCTTTTAATTTCCTGACATGAGCTGGCCACTAACCCAATTACCCAGAATTCCCAGAGGAGTCCTCATCCTTCCCACGAAGCACCGAGACAGCCCAAGCATATTGCATGGATTCCAGCTGAGCTTTCACTGAAATCAAATATCATTTAGGAAACTCATGGTCTGAAAACAAGGATGGGGGCAGGAGGTGGAGGAGGGAGGTTTCTGGAAACACTTTGCTCTATTGAGAGATTCTGAAACTTAAACAGAAAAGAGACACCCCAGATTCGGTTACTCTGCTGGAAGCAAGCTCTACTGTTTATCCAGCTTTCTGGGGTTTTGTGCAGGGTTATTAAATGGAAGTGGCTTGAGATCACTGATGCCTGCCATTTCCCATTTAGTTACAAGACCACCATATTCTATTCACATCACGAGAGATGTGGGTTGGCCCTGGGTGAGAAGTGAATCTATTTCTGTTACAAACACTGGGTGGCACCTGCCATTCCATGCAGCTGGTTGGGTTGGGAACAGCAAAATGGAGGCTAAACCTGAGTAAAGTGCCATTGTCTACAGGACTTCACAGCTCACAGACTGGGTTCACAGAAAGAAGGTCAAGTAGCAAGGGACAGTTGTTTGGGGTGAGAGATGAGTTTGATTTCCATTCTTCTCATCACTAAAAGTGAACAGTGACTACTTCCCAAATACATGGACATGGAGAGGCTTGGAGAGCAAAAAGATCGAGTTGGTATAAGGTTGGAAGGTCCTAGGATTGAGACCATTCCCATGGCAGTTGGAAATGTGCTGGGAAGGTATACAGTTAACAGAAAGGATAGTTGGGTCAATTCTGTGGTCATTGTTTACTTCCCATTCATATTTTATTTCACTACCTGGCCCCACAATGGTGGTACTCAGGTGATGAGTGCACCAGAAAGAGATTAGATTAGGAAGAGAGGAGTCCAAGAGCTTGTGAGATTGGCAACAGAAAGAATTTGGACACACTGTTGAATTTTAAGGGCTAGTCTACACTGGCAACTCTGCCACAGCAACACTGTGTGGTCACGGCACAGCGCTCTAAAAATACCCATCTCAACGAGGGGCGTAGCTCTCAGAGCTCGGGCACTGTTTACACTGGCGCTTTACAGGGCTGCAACTTGCTGCGCTCAGGGGGGTGTTTTTTCACTGACAGCGTAGACAAGCCAGCATAGACAAGCCCTAACATATTTTCTGTCACGTCCTTTGCAAATTCACGAGTGTGACAAGTAGCAAAAGGTAGCAAAGGAAAGGCTCATTCTGGAATCTCAGTAACTGGGATTCCTGTACCATGGAAGTTCCAGTTCTTGGGAGAATGGAATATGTAGAGAGGAAAATAAATCATATCCCATTTTTGCCAAGTCAGAGTGTCTTCTGGGAGTCTCTTATTGTTGATGAGAGTCCCTCTTCTGCTCCTGGAGACCCAGCCTCTTCTTTCTGCTATGAAAAGAACCTTCTTTGCATTTGTCAGTCTCACCACATCCCATCTCACAAAGAAACACAAGTTGCACAGTCACTGGGGGAGTCCTCAGAATCCTGGTGCAATGCGATTGGTGCAGGAAAGTAAGAAGAACACTTCCCTTCCCAGACACGCTAAGTATGGAGAATCTTCACGGAGCAACAGCTCTTGCCCTAGGATGGAAGTTCCCATTCCTGCCTTTATTACTCTAGTTCTTATAGGTAAAATGCTGGAAATCTGGGAGACTACAGTTGTTGTCTGCTTTATGCAATAGCTGAACACTCCTTTGCCTCAGGGGAAAGCTTCCCTCATACTATACCTGCCAGGTGAGACAGCATACAGGTTCCTGCAGTGGCCATGGAGGCACCAGATCAGAAGGGGCATCTGACAAACCCCATCCTGGTACCAATCTGCAATTCCCCAGAGTACCAGGTTTAGTTTGAACAGATTTCAGATCCTTTTATGGAATCATTTTTCCTGAACTAGCAGCTTCAGAAACTGCCCCTCCTGAGCAACTTACTCTCAGTCCTTTACAAGCAGTATTTTTAGCAAATTTGAGGCTGGTGAAATGTGTGTAATTAACATCTGTGGAGAGCAAAGCACCTCTGTTTATCCACAGAATAATGGGTACAGCATGAGCAGTGGTAGTGTTAATCCCCACCCGTGGTCTTCTGGGACCATCTCTAGAGTGAGAAGGGCTCCTGGCTCCATAGCCCAATCAATATTTGGCTTATTTGCTGAGAGTGCCAGTGTAGGAGCCAGTTAGTACCAACTGTAATGATAGTTTTTACCAGTCCACGAGGAACTGGATGGAGGCCATTAGCCTATTTCAGAGACTTGCTCCCAGTCCTTACAGCGAGTGGGGACTCAAAAGAGATGAGTCTCAGCACACTGCTTGCAGGGAGCAGAAGATGGCTAAGTCTTAGCAACATAAAACAGATTCTTACTGCTTCACTTGAGAAAGAAAACAGCAAGAATGCAGGATGTGCTCTCCATGGCCAGCCAGCCAGCAAAGCATGACAGGATTATTAGAGGGCTATGCACTTTGGTGACCCCTCCTCTTTCCCCCGCCCCACCCATGTGCTTTGTGAAGGGATCTGGCACTCCTGACTTCAGAGCATTTTTCCCTTCAGAGTTTCTCTGACTCCTATTAGATGTGTGAAATGCTGCTGCAGAAGTGCAGTGGAGCTAAAAGCAGCATCGAGGGAGCAGGCACTGAAAGGACGGGGCCTTTGGAAGATTAAACAGTTTCTCTTTCAAAGTGAAAAGTGACTGAGTGGGCTGAGCCTTGGTAGCCTGCCAGGCGTGTGCCAAGCTGCAATGAGAATAAGAGGCACCAACACAGAACTGTGAGCAGTGGCAGCCACCTGCCGTTTACACGGCTTCAGGGACAAGGCAAGCATTCCCTGCGGGGAAAGGTCTCAGTGGGATATCACAAAGGGCTGAATGACCACACAAGGAAGAAGGAAAGGCTTGTGTCAGAGAACTCCTAGGGCCATTCTGCTCAATAAGCTGCCTGTGAGCTCACCTAGTATGGGGCTGGAGGGTATCTTTGTTGTGCCCTCAATACTTCTGGCAACTTCTAGCTCCTCTCCTTCTTCGCTTTGCGCATTTGTCTGTGGTGAGGTTTCCTGTGATCCCAGCAAACAGGCCTCCTCCCACTCCCTTTCCCCTCAACAAGGGATTTTTCCAGGGGGAATTTAACATGCAGCTGCTTCTCACTGGCCATACATCATCCCCCTTCCCATGTCTTGTAGCTGCTCACGCTGTTTATGTTTAAACAAAGGATTGGCACCCTCTTCTCCTGTTGGCTCCTTCAGGGAAAACTGACACCATAGTCATTTCCATAGCAACACCCTATGAGGTAACAAACATAGGATTGTGACCTCAGTGCAGTATCAGAAAGATGGAGAAGTTGGGCTGGGAGACCTTATCCAATCAGCTTCCATCTGGAACCAATCCCCCTTTCTCTGAACCCATTTACATGAACATTGTCTGAAATTACATCCTTCTCCTCCACTTTTAGACAAAGAAACTGTGAGCATGACTGAAAAACTCTTAGAAAAAAGAAACACAACAGCTGACTGAGGGATGAGTAGCAAAGGCTTATTCTCCCCATAGCTGATACGGCACAGACAGGGATTAGAAGAGTCACATCTGCAGCACTCCAGAGATCCACAAATCCATGATCAGGAGGTAGCAAAGTATAAGCACTTCAGGCAAGACTGTGCTGTAAGCACTGCCTGTGTTGGAGTGGGATAAGGAGGAGCTACGTTCCAGCAATTGTGTGTCTGAAACAGACAATGCCGGTGGGGGCGCACAGTCCTGAACATCCCCTCTCTTTTGCAAGCAGCAGCATATGCTCTCCCTTTACAGGCCCAGTTCCACTGTCCTGTGTGTGGGGTACACAGGAATCTGTACCAGTTTGCTCTAGATTCCCCAGTCTTTGCACAGTAGGAACACATGGACCAGGATAGTGCCTGGCCCTGCACAGGAGATGGTGAAAGGTTCTCAACCACTGTCCCCTGATGTCATTCAGGCAGGGACACCAAACAATACAGCACAAGTAGCACAGAGTTCCCAGGTTACATGCCTTTCTCTGGCGGTTAGGTAGAATTTCAGGTCCACACAGCCTTGGCTTCTCTGCTGAGACTGCCAACAAGGGGGCCAATTAGTACTAACTGGGGTAAGCTCTAGATGAAAAGAGAGAGAGATTCACAGGCAAAAAAGCTACAAAAAGCAAATGCTTTAGGAATAGGAGCCAGATGTGCTCTGCAAAAAGAGTTTTCTGCACCATGTTGTATTCTCCCTAGCAAGTCTCCCATGCTCTGCTGCATCACGCTGGAAGAACCTGAGATGTCAAAACTCCGGTGCCTGTGCAACTCCCTGGTTGCAGCCCATTGATCAGGGCTCTCTTAAAGAAAGTGACCTGGGGATATCTGAGAAACCTATTGATCTCTCACTTGGCTCCCTTCCTGCCTGTTTCTCATTCACTTTCCCCCATAACAAACCTGCACTGCTGTGTTCATCCCAGGGATAGTCTTGCTGGGTCTTAAAGGGGCACAGTCATATCAATGCATCCTACTGGATCATTCCATCTTCACCTGATGCAGGGGGGAGCATGTGTATTCCTGCTCATGCCCACACATACCAACTGTGGTCTGAGCCTGCTCCCATGGAAATCATGCCATGGATCCCAACAGGAGCAGGCTCAGAATCATTACCAGCTTTCTTCGTGTCACCTCTACATATTGTCCCCAGACATCCCTCTGGCTTAACTCAAGTGCCGAGCAGGCAGGAAGGTATAAATATGTAATACAATAAATTAAAATTAATACTTTCCCCCTCTGTAGTACCTACTGCTCAAAGATCTCAAAGCAGCTGAACTAAATATTAACCAGTGCAGTCTCCCAACCCTCCTGTGAGGATGGTCAGTGTCTTTACACTGAACCATTACAGAAAATAGTTGCCCAAGGCCACAGGGGCATCAGAGAATAGAACCAGGGTCCTGACTCCCTGATCTTTTGCTTTAACCATTAGACCATCTGTAGTCTCTAGTGCCCACCTCGTTTCCTGGCAGCTGGGGGGAGAAATGTGTTAACAGTCTTTTGAAAGGGGTAAACACCAAGAAGAGAGAGGGGAGTTACTTGGTGTGATATAAGGGAGTGGGGAGAACTAGGAATAATTAGATGAAATTATTAAAATGGAGGAAACTTAGCATGGGTATCCAGATACACTTCTTCACAGTGAGCTCTTCAAGAAATCAGAGCAATCTCTCCAGGGAAACCCTGCCACTTGGGACTTTAAAAACTAGACCGGACAAAGCACTAGAAAATGTACAAAGGGGAACAATCCTGCCCTGGCTGGGAGATGGAGTGGATGATCTAATAGAATCACAGAAATCAGAGATGGGAAAGACCAATGAACCTTTTATAATCGAAATCCTCTGTCAATTCTCCATTTTTGAGCAGAAAGTCAAACAATTATGGATTTCCTCTTTCCAGAAACTCCTGACTCTGTGGAGACCATGTACTATAAAACCATTTTTTCCCCTTTTTGGCTTTGGCTTTTAAAAATGTGTATTGACTGAATTCTATATAATAATATGTTGTATTTCCACAGGACTTTACGTAAGTTAACTAATCAATCCACAGAGTCCACCTGCAAACCAGGTCAGTATGATCTTTATTTTACAATGGGGAAACTGAGGAACTGAGTGGAAAAGCATGCCTTAACTCTCCCAGCAAGTCTGTGTCAAAACCAGGAATCCTGGATACCAGATCTGTTTTCAGATCACTCAACCAATCTCCTCCGCCCTGGCGTAGATTATTATATGCACATATATTATACTACTGTTGAACTACCTTTATATTACGTATCTAAAATATTACAGGTCCAGTCATAGATCCACTGACATCAGTAGCAAAACTCTGATTGATTTTAATGATGCAGTTTCAGTCCCTATAAGAAGAACAGTAAGGAACTCTGCCATTAAGGCTGTTTGGTATCATAAGACACGACAGCAAATAAGTGTCAATAAACATGAAATAGCAAAAGAGACCAGAGGATACTTCATTTTCTGCAGTACTGAATGCAGTGGTATCAAGGGGGTCAACCCCTAACCCAAAAGTAGGTGCATCCCTCTTATAAACAGATTGATGTATCCTTCAGACTCCATCACCTTCTAAGGCAAGGCCATGGAGGGTCAGACAGTACACTGCTCACACCCTCACAAAGTCAGTCACTGGAGAGCTGTGGTAGGAAGATATCTAGCCCCAGACATTACACATCCATCAAAGAACAGGCAAGGGTTTAAAATCTAATCTACATTCCTAACAGCACTGGCTGCCACCAGCCTGTCTCCCAGGAGATAAGTATCAGCACCCCACAGCAAAGCAACACACCCTCCTGGCAAGAGCTTACAATTCATCACTGGCTCATAGGATGGCGTGCCTGGAAGTGAGTAGTGTGAAGTGCTGGCATCCTTGGCTCAAGCGTGCTGGACCTGCACAGACAACTGTCGGCTGCTATTCACTGGGGTTAGGCTGAAGCCGCTGTGCTTTGCCAGGTACAGCAATGCAGAGAATTACAAGCAGTGCCTCTCCTCCCTTCCTCTCCCAGAAGGAACTTGGGGAAATGAAGCTTTAAAGTCAATCCATAAGAATGTGTTTAATTGCCACTGAATTCCCAGTGGTTCACCTTGAATAGACAAGGATGAGGGGAAAGAGCAGCACAAGAAAGGAGCCGAGCGCTGCTCAGAGAACATTGCGCAGATCAATAGGCTCAGAGAGGGGAGAGACAGGCTGAGCATGCAGGGCAGAGGGACCCACCTGCTCAGGGAAAAAGGTCTCTTCCCCATCACTTTCTTAAAGCCTCCCCTCAGAATGGAATAGCTGCCAGACCCTCCTTGCACTCTGTGACATGTCTTCATGCCAACTTCACCCTCCCCTACAAACAACCCAACCTGTTCATTAACAACAATAATTCCCTCTTCCCTCCAGTTGTACAGGTACTAGTACAGTTACTCAGCCAAGTCACTGTGGGAGGGAGGGATGTGCCCCCATCTGGGGTTCCTTTAGAAGGGGAATGTACACTATCATGGGTCAGGCTCTCACTAATTGTCAGATTTGCAGCTCCATACAAAATATAACATAAGGACCCTGCCCTTTGGAGACTGAGGCCTGGTCTACACTGGGGGATGGGGGTGGAAGGGGAGAGATGGGGGGCATCGATCTAAGTTACACAACTTCAGCTACGTGAATAACATAGCTGAAGTCAACGTACTTAGATCTACTTACTGGGGTGTCTTCACTGCAGTAGGTCGACTGCTGATGCTCCCCCATTGACTCCGCCTACACTTCTTGCTCCGGTGGAGTACCAGAGTTGATGGGAGAGCACTCGGCGGTCGATTTATCGCGTCTTCACTAGCCATGATAAATCGACACCCCCCCCCCGGATTGATCGCTCTGGAGGTAAGTGTAGACATACCCTGAAACTAGCCCTCATAGGGCCCATCTTCCCACTTAGCAGAAACAGATTGTTGTCCTTCCTGAGTCCTTTATAAGGGCTGCACCTTGGGAAAGCCAGGGAGGCCCCTGTGCAGTCAGTCTGGAAGCTGGTACGAGGCCTGGCCCAGGCTCAAAGGTAGTGAGTGGTCCCAAGTCCCTAGTACCCTCTATCTTACCTTCTTTCAGCATCCCCACTTTGAGGCATTTCATGAAGCGACAGGCCTGACAGGACTTGCGCCTCCGTTTCGTGATCTCACACTCATTGGTGGCTGGGCAGCTGTATTCAATGTTCCCTGCAATCAAACACAGAGATGGTCACTCAAGAGGCCTTGTTCCCTCTAACAGCAGGAATCACTATCATGGCCAGAGTACAATGCCTCCTGCCTGCACTGGGTAATACCCTTATACCCCCTACACCACCCAGATGCATACTGTCCGTTCCTTCATTCACACACTAGGGGACTGTGATGACGACTCCATCTGTGAAAATGTTTGGGGTTACCACACAGGCTGGGCTTCTTTGTTAGAAAAGCAAAATGAAAACATTAAATAAAAAGCAGTACTTGCAGGTGGAATTAGAGTACAAGCCCAGCTGGGGGTGCTTGGCCTTCAGCCATGTAGTGTCTCTGAGATGCACTGCTTACCAGTCTAATCAATGCACCTGGTGTTATTATTGGCACATATCCCTTACTGTTATAACCGTATCCCCAGGAGCCCAACCCATGGGGATTGTTCCGTTTGCTGCCCTAGTCTCAGCCTTTCCTGTGATGATTGTGTTTCCCGCAGGGCTTTGGGACTCTTGCTGATCTTTTCCACCTTTTGTTTTTGGGGGGCAGGGAGCTGGGGAAGTGACTTTTCTCTTCACTGTGTCACACACTGACTCTAATGATCTTATGCTTATGATCTGGTACAGTACAATGGGATAGCAGGGGCAGGGAAGTGCTCGATCTGGAGTAGGACATTCCTGTGGAATACCCCAGGTTTGGTTACAGGAAGGATAATGCAAACCTTTTTGGTTTCACTTGATGTGCCACTGATGTCCCCTGATCTTGTCTTTGAATTTATTTGGAGTTCAAATGAACCCCCAACACAAAGTCAAATTTATCCAAAAATACTGATTTTTTTCCTGGTTTTGGGTCAAAATCACAAGGACAAACACATTTCCAATGGTTTCCCATGGAAACTAGAAACTGAACGCAGATCTCCTGAAACTTGGCCACTGGACTTGGCAAAAGGTGCATGGGCTTCAGCAAACCTGGCCAGAGACTCTGGTTTCTTAATGAAAACAGAATCTGGTTTTGTTACAAACAGGGACTTCTTCTGAGGACTTTGCTCCAAAGAGGGATGGAGGCTTCCTACTGCATTTGAGGGATATTGATCCTGTCAGTTCCTACCTCTAGTCCCTGAGCTCAGCACACAGAGCCCCCATGTTTCCAGGTGCACCTCTCACTTTCTTCTTTTAGGTCACCTCCCACTCCAGCTGCCAGGGCTCTGGTTCATCCCTTGCAACACCCAAGGGCAAAGAAAGCACCCCAAATTTATTTCCTGCCACATGGCGCACTATCATGAAGCAAGAACACAACCTCAGACACAGGTACAATGACCTGACATGAGGATGTAAGTGCTGTAATGCCCGGTCACAGCATCACAGAACTTTTTTAACCCTACTGTTAAAGACTGTAACAAATGGGGCTGTCTCACCTCCTGCCAATCACTCTTCAGAAGATACTTCTGGACAGGACTGTTCAGTATAAGGGGTGAAGAGAGGGGGTTGGAAATCTAAGCTTGATAGTGATACATCGACAGCAATAATGTATTTAAGAAATGCAGGTCTAGTAGTTAAAGCAGGCAGCTTTGTGTCAGGAGTCCCAGGTTCCATACTCAGTTTTGTGGGGGGAGTTTGTTCTGGTGGGCTAGAGCAGAAATTGAGATTTAGGACTCCTGGATTTTCATTGGTAGCCCTGGGAAGGAGTACTCATTTAGTGTTAGAGCAGAGGGGAGAGGGAGTCAGGACTCTTGGCTTCTATAACCACATCAGGGAGGGAGAGTTTGATTTAGTGGGGTTGGAGCAGAAGTCTGGGAGTTAGGACTCCAGGGTTCTGTTCCTGGTTTTGCAGTGGACTTGTGTGATCTTCAACAAGTCCCCCCTCTGTATAACGAAAAGGAGTACTTGTGGCACCTTAGAGACTAACAAATTTATTTGAGCATAAGCTTTCGTGAGCTACAGCTCACTGTATAATGGGGGTGCTCTAATACCCACCTTTTGCATGGGGATGGGGTGAGAGGTGAAGTTTAGTTAGACCAACCCCATATAAAGCCCATTGAAAATCTGAGTGGAAGAGGGCTAAAGATGGGCAGAGAAGGGAAATTCAAAGTGAAGGATTCACCAGCTGTTTAGCTCACAGTGTTATGTGGGAGAATTTCAGTCCCACACTGGTGGCATGGGGCCAGGAGCACTGTAAGCCCCAAAGGCACAAAGACTTGATGTCTGCATGCAGTATGTAGAGCTTTCACCTTCAGATTCTTGTCTTGTAAGCCCTGCACCCTGACAGTGATCTCCAGCGTCACTGTTAAATTCTCAGCCATCGCTCGTCTGCATGCTCGCAGCACTGCCATCACACAGTTGGATCGGAGACACGGACGCTGTGTGGAAGCGGAGAGAGCTGCACAAGCCACTTCCATTCAGTATATACCTCAGCATTGTACAGCACCTGAATTTCAATAGCCGTCTAAGTATCAAATATCTCTGAAAACTGGAAATTGAGATTCAGGCTTGGTCCCAAGGTAATAAAGGAACTCCCACTTCTGTTCCTGTACATCCAGTGAGCCACAGACTGGAGAGTGCAGCGTCCCTGCCCTCAGGGCTGCACAGCTGCTGTGTCCCACATATGAGGAGTATGCAGTAACACCCTGAAGGAGAAGAACGTGGCAGATTCATTTTGTCAGGGTGGTTCCCGACTTTCTGTTTCCAAGCCTCTCTTTCACAAGCAAAACCCCAGCCCTCCCAAATGAGGCCCCACCTCCTGCTAAGAGGCCTACAGCACCATAATGTTATGGGATTTCAGCAGTCACCTCATGAGGCAGCAACACTGCACTATGCTGCTATGAGGTTTGTGCGTCCTCATATCAAAACTTTGCATCTGTGGATGACAAGGGCTCCTCACATTGCAGCTCAAGGTCATCACAGATGGATTAAGGCAAAGATTTCACCGCTTCACATTACTCCCAATTTGAGGAGCCAATTGTCATGTAAGAAATTGGGACTGTCACATGAAGGTACCCTGAGAAAGCTCTGACACTGTCAGATGGAGTACCAGTCTGTAAATGCTACAGTCTGTATGCAAGAGCCAGTGGCTCCCCACAGTCAGTACAATAGCCATAGCAGAGCAAAAGGAGGGTGCTCATCTCTCAGACCGACCCTTCAGGATGGGAATGCAGTAGTCCCTTGCATAGCGGATCCTTCATTTCCTGGCTTCTCTTTTAATTCTATCCATGCTTCTGTGCCCCTTTCTTCCCTGCCACACACCTTGCGTCATCATTTACATCTGGCAAAGTATTAAGTCAGAACAGCATTTTATATCCACTTGTACAGGTGCAAACATGCAAGCCAGTGGAGAATCAGTCTCAATATGTCCCTTTCATGCCAGTTCACCCCAGTGTAAAACTCCATTTACTTCTGTGCAATTACACCAGATGTCACTTGGCCCAAATCTGTTCTCTGCTGTAAACAGGATGATGTGCAGGGATGAAGTACCTTTGCCTAAAATGGTTCTTCATTTTGCAGGGGGTGAAGCGAGGAGGACACCACAGAGGAGAGAAAGACGCAGTCAGTGTTAGCCAAGCAAAACTCATCCAAGAAAAGCTACTGTCTTCAAAACTTTAGCAAAGTTCTTTGACTTTTTTTTTTCTCCTCTCAATTTCTTTTATGGGTCCTGGGCCGGCTGCCAGCACAGCTGAGCTGCTCACGCTGGCTTGTAATTTCTGTAAGTGCCCTGTGATAAAGTGATGAGATTAACTCATCGGAATTCCGGCAGCCTCCTGCTGGCTGGCGGTCACGCTGCCAGCTCAGTCACCACAGACTGGGTGCTCTGGGGAAGGAAGGCTAAAAGAACTCGATTCTCTGCGACAGCCAGCGGAGGAGGCTGTGCGTGTCAATGAGCAGCTGCAAGGGTGCGTGTTTGTTCCTGCATGTGAGTCTGTATCTGCATGTGTTTGAATTTGTGGTGAGTGTGTGCGCCTCGTGTGTGTTTAATATTATATGAGCCAGAAGGGAAGAGTAGAAGATGGGTTAACCTAAGCTCCCAAGAAACAGTTCTGAATAGTCTCTCATTACAGGGGCTTTCCTCACTTTAGAACAGTATTTACCTCTGATCCAAACAGATCTGCACATTATTTACATCAGAAATTACTTATGAAACTAAAAGACAGGAGAGGCAGTGTTGTTTAGTGATTAGAGCAGGACTCTTTGGTTCAGTTTCTGGCTCTGCCATAGACTTGCTAGGGTGGCATGATGCCACTCTTCGGTCCCATAGAGCATGGGAAGTGGGAAGCAGGATTTCCCATCAGGATTGGTCTCACATCCATTTCAGATCACACCACTTGTTCTTCCTTTATTCCATTTCTCATAACATTAGAGACGTTTCCTCTCATTTTCTTTCTTTAATCAGAAATAGCTTCAAAATGGCCTAAATATAAGAGATTACTTTAGCAGACAAATTATTTTGTTCAATCAAAGAGCAACACGTCACGTGCAGAATACTGCATCTACACTTTAGCAGTTCTGCATGGTCAGGACTGCACAAAGCCATACAGGCTACAGTCCTGGATGTCCCAACATTTGGACAGTTCAATGGGAATAAAACTGGACTATTCAACAAGCAACTAAGTCAGGGGACACAGTCATTCCAGTTTCCATCAGTGTTTTACTTAGTTACTTTTTATCTCGGGTTCCAGTTTGGTTCCTGAACTTGTTCACTTGGATCAATCAAGGTTGTCCACCACAAAAAGAACCTGGAAATGATACAGCGGCACCCTGTACCAGTAAAGTTCAGCAGTGCTCTCTTCCCAGTAACTCACTCAGATTTACGTTAACGCGGATACTATGTGTAAGTGACAGTTTGCAGAATTGATTCCGTGTTAACCCACTGCTTTTACACATGCATCATTTACAGACACATTCCTTGTTTGGGTTGAAACTTCATATTCTGCTCCCTATGAAAATATGAAGGAAATCCCTTCAGCTATATTCAAGTGAGGTGAGTGTGTGTGTTTGTGTCGGGGGGGGGGAAATACACTCTGTGACTATGATTTTCAAAAATAGGAGCCTGAAATTAGGCTCCAAAATTCATATTTTAGTGACCTGATTTTCAAAACTGGTGAGCACCTTTCAGCTCCCGACTGCCATTTATTTAGGTGTCTAAATATGGATTCAGGAGCCTAAAGTTACAGCCTATTTTTGAAAATTTTGGCAAGGACTAGTGTGTGCATGGGTGTAATCTTCGGGACAATGAGATTTTGAGAAAGCAGATTCTGTGCAATAGCACTTTGGTTAACCAAGAATTTCATTTAACCAGGTCTCATGGCAGGGAAGGGTGAGATTCTAAACACTTATAAGGCATGATACCATCAAGGGCGTCTGCTGACAGTAGCCACAAATGCCAAGCTTGAGTCACCAGCATGTCTCTGCTTTGTTTATATTTTAATACTATCACAGGATTTTAACAAGTAAAATACATTTTTACTAAAGTCCCAGGGAAGATATGCTTCTGCATGGAGCCAGTCTGCATGATTCTTCTCCTCAGAGAAAAAGGAAAACCAGGGGTGTCCGAGATGCTGTCTGATTTCAAGGCAGCTGATTTCAAGACATCTTCTCATTATGGGTGGAAGGACTGTGACCACTGTTCCCTCTAAGCTGTGCATGTGTGCGTGCACACACGGATCCTAAACCCCGCGCACACGGCGAAACACCACGCACACAACAATTTGCACTGAAGAAATTTTTTGTGCACACGGCCTGTCAAAAATTTGCACAGAAGAAATTTTTTGCACACACGGCCTGTCAAAAATTAGAGGGAACATTGACTGTGACATAAGATATAACTTAGCCAATCACTACATAGCTGACATTAGTTTATGCAATTTTATTGGTTGTAATGGAAAAGTTGTTCTGAGCTTTCAAAAAAAATCCTATTTCTAAGTTGTGACCTTTCAGCTGAGAAAGAACATATAAATCTCTGAGGATAAGTTTACAAGAGGGCTAGCGTGTGCATATGCATGCATACCACTGCTCTCTACGGGATGGAAGCAGAACTGTTCAATTGTGTGTCTTAAGCCCTATAGGGCCAACCACTAGGGGGAAATTTCCTTTAGCTCAAACACTAGTGGCTTGGAATTTTGGAACAGGAAGATCTGGATTCTATCCTTGCTGCTGCTATGAAGTTCCCAGGGGCCTCTCTGAGCATTGTAGCAACAACCACAGAGCCCTAGAAATCCACGGATTTGTTACAAGCACTTTGTTACCACCCCTATGAGGTGGGTGATTAGCATTATCCACATTTTAAGCCTTAACTGGTGTAAACTCCAGCTATGTTTTTTCCAGAAATTGCACATCCTGCTATGTCCTGCCATAGCAGCTACAGTCAGCTATTTGTCCTGAGGGTGATGCTTACAGGATCCAGGGCATTCATATGAGTGGGCTCTCCACTTTGGAATTCACTTTCAGAGATATGGCTGATCCAGAACCTGGCCAGGTAAAATATGATGTAAAATGTTTCTGTTTGGCTGTGTCTTCACTAGCTGTAGGTTCTGGTATCTCTTGTCATTTAGTACACTGGCTAGATTTGAGGGTCGGAGACCCAGAGCATAGTACAAGCTGATTTTGTGGGGAGGAGAATACAACAATTTACATTTATTTTATTGCCTACCCAGAACCCTAATTTTTTTTAACAATTCAAAAAAAAATCAAATATATCAAAATACCAGCCCAAACGAATAAATTAATAATGACTAGAGCAGAGCAAAATTTGGAATTTCCATTGTGAGAGAAATTCCGACATTTCAACATTTGCTTTTGTCCCAAATCAGGATGAAAAGTCAACATTTTTGCAGAATGGACATTCTGAAAAATTCCAATTGTGAAATATCAAAACAAAATGTTTCAACATTTGCAAAATCAAAATGTTTCATTTCAGTTTATTGAACTCACCCAAAAGACTTTGAATCTGATCAATAACGCACTGCATATTCTAACACTGGCACACTGCCTCACGCAAGCTGTAGTCTGGGAGCCTAACACCCCCATTCGCCCCTTGCGTGCCAGGTTATGTGGCTGGACTACATCTCCCACAGTGCACCCACAGTCATGTTACTCCCATGGTGCACTGCACACTCAGCCAGAGGGAAATCTGCATTGCATTATTGGACACGTGGAGCCCAGCTTTGTGGAAGATGAGAGGATTGGGGCCTAAACTACAACTCCTACATGGCAATACACTGATTGGGAAATTCAGTTTAATATTTTGTTAC
This sequence comes from Lepidochelys olivacea, assembly GCF_965140295.1. NCBI lineage: Eukaryota > Metazoa > Chordata > Testudines > Cheloniidae > Lepidochelys > Lepidochelys olivacea. The sequence continues at coordinate 87,516,945 of NC_140416.1, read as the reverse complement.
CCCAAATGAAAGATCTCATTTAGATTTTCCCCAGTGGAAAAAAAATAAAAAATGTCCAGAAAAAACAAAATTTTCCCACAATTTTGTTTTTGGTGGAAAGTGCATTTTCTGTTGGAAAAATCATTCAGCTGGAAAATTCCTGACCAGCTTTCATGATAACTACATAGCAAACAGCTTACCCCTCCAATCCCCCAGCCCATCACCTTCCCGAGCCTGAAAGAAATGGACTTTGCAATGTGTTTAGGAGAGGGAAGCAAGGTCCAAAGCTGATGGGCTTTCACAGAAAACACTCTGCCAGTCCTTTAAATCAAAAGATCTTCAGCTTGGGCATCTTGTTTGATCACAGCTATGGCAGTATCATATCGGGAGAGAGGATATGACGAGTAATTCAGTCCCAAACCAATTAGGGGTCAGCAGCTTTCAACTCCACTATGAAATCAACAGGGAGTCAGTGCGGCTAGGGAGCATCAGTGACGTGCTCTCAGCATGAAACTCTGCTTTGCAATCAGAGGCCACATGCTGCACTCGGTCTCACTGTTCACAGGAATCAGAATTTAGCACCATGCAGAGAACAGTACAGTAGCATGTTACTACTTTAGCTCCCCATGTAACGCCTGTAAAGAAGACAGGTTAGAAATGCATGTAATGAAGTCATTAATTCTGCAGATTGGGAAACTAAGTCACAGAGGAGTGAAGTGATTTGTCCAAGGCCATAAGGGTGTCAGTGTCAGAACTGAGTACAGAATCTATCCGCAGTATCTGTCTATCTAGGTTCTTATAGTATGCACATCACTGTGCTATCTGCATCCCCAGTCCCAATTCTGTGCTTGCACGATCAGACAGCACCTCTCTCTGACATCACAGCCACAAAAAAGATGATCTGTGCTGGCAGGCAATGTAATAGGTTAGACCAAAACACACATCACAAATACATCACACGGGTGCACACAGACACATGCGCACATGTATATTAAGAAGCTTGGATGGTGATTTAAATTCTCTCATTTGTTATCAAATCTAGTGAATGAAATAAACCTGCAGGATGAATAAGGCTTTTGGAAACCTGTTTGCTGTTGCTACTGATATATAGAGAGCCTCTGTCTCTTCCCTCCTACTGCCCCCTACATAGGGCCCTGTCACACTTGAGAGCTCATTCTCCTTTTGCTCAACATGTCCTGCAGCAAAGCCTTTTTTGATCGTGCAATCTGCAGACCGCCCTGGCTCCCAAGCAGGCCCTGCTTCCTCCAATCTGATCACCTTCTCTGCCTCTGCCCCTCATCTCCATGATGGAATAAAAGCCTCAGTCTCAACTGCATTAGACCGAGCTCTGCAGCTCAGATGAATAAGAGCATTTTGGTGCCCTAACTGCTAGACCAGCCGATGGAGAGAGGGATGTGATGCTGCCTGAGATGGGCTGATGACAGGGTGAGAGAAATCCCCACTTATTCCTTCTCCCCATCTGTTACACGTTACAATTAGGGAGCAGCCAGCAAGGCTGCTGCACTCAGCGGGTCTCTCTGTGCTGTAGGATGAAATCAGCTGATAGCTTACATAGGCTAGTGGAGTCTCTGATTACACTGTCTCTTCCCCCTTCGCTTTCTCTCATTCTTTCTGAACTCTACAGCTGCTGGTCTTTCCCCATCTCTCCTGATCTATTGTGGCTGGTAGTTTTCTAGGGTACGGTAAAGACTGCCTTCTCCTCTGCTACAGAGATTCCCCAGTGTTGCTCCCCTAAAGGGTTAACCTTTACTCTCTTTCCATACAAAGATCCCCCGGTGTGTCGTCCCCCTCCCCAAGTCCCTCCTTTAGTGTTGATTGCCCAAATGTTCAGAACTGAAATACCAAGAATGGATCAAGAGAGGGATGACACTCAGCGCTGCTAAGTGAGACTGGATGTAAAAGTTCACATTCAACCCATGAAAACTCTGCAATGACAAGCCACAGAAATATTGCATATGAACAGCTGGGCATTCCATAGTGGTTCATGTTTTCTACATGGTGTGATGAGAGAGGACAAGCCAGGCAGAGGGAGATGGACCATGTCAGTCTGGGGCAATGGAGAGTTAATTTCCAGGGAGTGTAACAGTAAGTAGAGATGCCTGGAATCAGAGAGATCAGAGATAGAAACAGTCTATCCACAGAGACCTATGGAGGATTGTTCCCTGCCCAGCTCTGTCCAGTCCAGATTCCAGCATCCTCAGCAATGAGGTGTGATCAGATATGAGGGAACCACTCACTGAGTACAAATAAAACGTGTGTCCTTCCCGCATACATATTTAATTAATTTAATCAGAGTCAAAGGTGTCTTTGTAGTAAATTCAATTCACTTTCTATTGCAGGCTGAATGATGCTGTCCATCTTTTCAATTGGAGAGGGGGGGAATGTATGTACAGCGTGTCTATGCATGTGTGCTTATACTGGTACATGTATATGAATGGACATACAAGTATCTGTGTATGGCAGCCTGCCTGTAAGTGTGTGTGTATTTGTCTATATTTGCATGGTATATCTGTGTACATGTATACACGTGTGCCTTTGCTGGTATGCATCACTGGTCCTGCAGGTACACCACTACCCCGATATAACGTGAATTTGGATATAATGCGGTAAAGCACCGCTCCGGAGGGGGAGGGGGGAAGGGCGGGGCTGCGTGCTCCGGTGGATCAAAGCAAGTTCGATATAACGCGGTTTCACCTATAACACGGTAAGATTTTTTTGGCTCCTGAGGACAGTGTTATACCGGGGTAGAGGTGTATGTACAATTCTTCTGTGTACCTTTGTGTGTGTGTGGTATGTAATAGGTGTACATATGTGTGCGCATGTAGGTACGCATGCAGGTATATCTGGCTGTATGTTTGTGTCTGTGTCCATGCGTGCACACATTTGGGGACTGTGGTGCATGCGCTGCTGTTTACACTGAAACGCCAAGGTTGAAATTTTCAAAACCACTTAATGACAGGTTTCAGAGTAGCAGCCGGGTTAGTCTGTATCCGCAAAAAGAAAAGGAGGACTTGTGGCACCTTAGAGACTAACCAATTTATTTGAGCATGAGCTTTCGTGAGCTACAGCTCACTTAATCGGATGCATGCAGTGGAAAATACAGTGGGGAGATTTATATACATAGAGAACATGAAACAATGGGTGTTACCATACACACTGTAACAAGAGTGATCAGGTAAGGTGAGCTATTACCAGCAGAAGAGCGGGGTGGGGGGTGGGGGGGTGGGAACCTTTTGTAGTGATAATCAAGGTGGGCCATTTCCAGCAGTTGACAAGAATGTGTGAGGAACATTAAGGAATTTGCAACTCTGACTGAGACTAATCAGAAATTGGGTGTCTAACCCCCCCACCCCCAGCATCTGAAAATCTTCATCTAAATCTTTACAACCATGTGCTGTGCTGCTGAGAAGGGAGAGGTATCAGTGTGTCTCCGTATCTGCGTGCACTATACAGCATCTCCATGAGGCCTATAGTGCTTCAGAACTTAACGGATGCAAAAAGGATTGACAGGTTTGTGTGAAAACCTCTTTTCCTGGAGCACTGTTGTTTTCCCCACAAGATGCATAACATTACTAACAAGGCCCCAGCCCTATCCTGATGCCCTCAGCAGGCAGGGATTCTGCTCTCCAGATGAGCCTGTGCCAAACGAATACCCTCCCAGAGTAAACCCTAACCCCCCTGCCAGCTACAAATCAGTGGGTGACTCCAGGAGTGGGGAGGGGTGCTGCCTCTTCACTGCAAAACTGGAGAACTCCCTGGAATTACATTTCCTGCAGCAACATTTTGAAAACAGCTTTGCCACGTGTGATGATGATGTTGAAAGCTGGGAACCTAGCAAAGCTTCCCAGAGTCACCAAGTATAAAGGCTTTGGGTCACATCCAGGGGTGGGGGAGAGGTGGAGGAGGCTTGGCAGAGCTGTGCTGGGGAGCAGAGGATAGATTATGTGTATTTTTGTTGCTTGTCCTTCTCTCCTTTAAAGTGCCACAGGAGTACAAGAGCTTCTTCAACCACAGGAACCCAGCCCCCCATGGAGTGAACGTGTGAGCTCCCTCTCCCACCACACTGTACCTTGAATTGTTCTTTTGAAGAAGGCTTTGCATGCCTCGCAGGAGGCCACGCCGTAGTGGTAGCCAGACGCAATGTCCCCACACACCAGGCACAGCCTCTTGGGGATGGCATTGAGCATGTACTCGCACTTGGTGGGCGAGTCCTCCATGATGGCGCTGGCACAGTCGTCATAGCGCTTACGGCAGGACCCACCCCCAATCCCCGCACCATTGAACATGGGTGGGGAGTCCAGGCCGTCTGGGTGGCCACCCATGGCGATGCCGTAGCCACCACTAGCATCAGAGGAGCCGCTGGGACTGTGATGGCTGATGGCATCAATGCCAGAAGATGGGCTGGACGGCTCAGTCTTAATGAAGGATCCGCAGCTAGAGGTGAGATGCCGCTCCTCTGTGGACATTCTGCCAAGCAGCCTGTAGGAAGACGGAAACTTATCAGTCCACAGAAATATCAGGCAGGGTGCAGTCACCACAGAGTCCATCCCATTCCCACCTTTGGTCTAGTTCAACCCACTCCCTTTGACTTCCTAATGGACATCAGTCCAATTTGTTACGAGCTGCCTCCCTACTCTCCACTGACCTGAGCAATGGGTAAGTAAGCACCATGATATTTTTTGTAGGTCACCTTTTGAGACAGTCCCAAATTTCAGTGAACAATCTGTTGAAGCGGCTATGTTGTTAGCAGTGCCAGCTGGTTATAATCTATCCAGAGCAGGAGTTCACTACCATGGAGGACAGGTGAAGATCAGGAACTGAGCAGGTCTGTAGTGGTGTCAGATGAGGTGCGGGATCCCTCAATCTGGGATTCCCAGACACTGCTCCAGGCAAACAGAGTTTACTAGCAGATTCCATAGTAGGACATCAACAAGAGAGGACACCTTCCATTTGTAAATTCCCTTGCAGTAAAGTGGGTTATTATGCCCACTGTTTTCTTTTTCACCTTTTTCTTTTTTTCTTAAACATTTGGGAATCCTATAGAAGAGAGGCTTCAGAAGCTGACAGATAACAGTTTGTAAAAGCCTCCCAACTGTTGAGGGTTTTTTAGAAACAAACAAACAAACAAAACCTCATCTATAGTATCTATGAATATTTTAATTAGCCATAGATATGTTTGATCTTTTCTTGAATCCCACTAAACTGTCAGCCTCAATGATATCTTGTGGCAGTGAGTTCCATGAGTTAATTGTGCACTTTGTGAAAAATTATTTCCTTGTATCAGTATTAAAGTTGCTGCCTTTCAATTTCACTAAAAGACCCTTTATACTTGTGTTGTGAGAGGGTGAAGAGGAGTGCCCAATCTACTTTCTCTATGTCATTCATTACTTGGTGTACCTTTGTCATTTTCCCCACTTATTCATTTCCCCACTATCTTTTCAATCTTTCTTAATACAGAAGTCTTTCCAGGCCTTTCATTGGTCTCATCAGCCATCTCTGAACTTCCTCCATTTCTGCTATATTTGTTTTTAGAGAGGGTGACCAGAACTGAATTCAATGATCCCAATCCTCAGCTGATGTAAATCAGCATAACTACATTGAAATCAATTCTCCAGCTGCAGGTGTAGCCCAGTGTTCTAGATCAGGATGAATCTCCAATTCATATAAGGACATTATATATTTTCAGTGTTATTTTTCATCCCATTTATTATACCTTCTACCATTGTTTGGTTTTTTTTAAACCATTGCTACATACTGAGCAGAGACTTTCACTGAGTTGTCCACAATGATGCTTAAGTCTTTTTTCTGAGTTATTACAGTTAATTTAGAACTCATTGCTGGGATTCCATCCGAGACCTTTTCTACACAGCTTATCCAGAACACCTCGTCCAGTTCTGGGAGAACACTTCATCCAGTTCTCTGGGATCCAAAAACTCAGTTCAAGTCCCCTCATCACTTAGGCTTGTACCCTATGCCCACACAGGCCAGGGCCAGACACAGGGATTTAGAAACAGAGTGATACTACAATTCCAAATCATGTCACACACTACACAGTTTATATATATTTTTCCTAACTACTAACATCCATATTTCTTGACCTGATTGGTTTGGCCATCACACAGATCACATAAGGAGAAATTGCTTTATGTCCTTCACCTTATTTACCTTTCAAGCCTATCAGTTCAGCGTGTTCCCACTTATCTCAAATAGCCCGAAAATGCCATCTCCAGCACACAGCCTGTCACACCCTTGTTTACAATTTAACCTTGCACTCAAATCAAGCTATGTGCAAGTTTACTCATGCCCAGCAAGATCTATGCCTACATCCATCAACATGTATGAAAAATTGAATGATTCCTTCTAACGTACATCATCCTACATTTGTCAACAATTAATTTCATATGCCATTGTGCTACCCATTTACCCAGCTTTGTTAGGACCCTCTGGAGTTCATCACAGTCTTTTCTGGTCTTGAATAACCTAAATAACTAACTTTATGTCATCTGCAAATTTTGCCAACTCACTGCTCTCCCCATTAAACAACCCAAGTATGAACCTTGAGGCACCCCACTGTTAACCTTCGTTTGCCATTCTGAAAATTAATCAGTTATTCCTACCCTTTGTCTTCTGCCTCTTAGACACTTTTTAATCCATACTAGTACTTAACTTCTCACCCCAGAACTACTGAGTTTCCCCTCTTGTGAAGGAATTTGTCAAAAGCTTTTTTTAAATCCAAATAAATGATAGCAATTCGTTGTCCTGTGTGCACTAATTTGTTGACATGCCCAAAGAATTCTAACTGATCGGTGACACATAATTTTCCTTCATGGTTGCCATACCCTAATCATCTAGGTATTTTATCATTCTGTTTTTAATTTCAGCCCAGGTACCTGTTAAATGTACCACCATCCAGCCATCAGAAGGTCAAACCCAGAAGAGACAACACGACAGAGCTTCTCTCATGTACCAAAATTAGAGTATGCATGAGTAGGTGAGTACTTATTCCAATGTGTATGTGCTTCATGCCTGTGTATTTATGTACATGCAGCTACACATTGGAGATGCAGCAGCTTTAGGATCCTGTATCTTCATAACCTCATTGTAACCAAGTCTCTCCTAATTTTCCCTCCTCTACTCTCTGTTTAGCCCAATATGTTTGATCTAGATCTGCCAACAACTCTGTTACCTATTGAGACTTCTGACCTCAAGAGTGTGGGCAGGCATCTCCCATCCCTGGCCTGATGGGCTCCTCTGTGCCAGGGTTACTAAAGAGGAGCCCAACTGTTAGTCCCACTCAGAGACAAGATCTGAAGAGTTAAGGCCAACCCAAGCCTCGCCCAGCAGAGGACTACAATGGACTAAGGTCCACCAAAAGTTTGCAAAAATGTAGCTGACTGCAGCTGCATTCATCTTAAGTAGAGAGGGCAGCTACAGCAACCACAGATCTCAGCATGCAAAGCTACCTGTCTGTTTTGGTCAAAATACAGCTTTGCATGCTGAGACCCACCTCTATCCTCCATGGCCACATCTCTGTATTAAAGATGAAAGCTGTTATCACACTGCTGAAAGCTCCCGGCTTCACTCTATCTGACCACCACTGTGAAAGGAGTCCAGATGCAGCTCTGATCTGAAGAGCAGCTGGCACAATATCATCAGGTGAGGGTCACAATGGAAGGCAGAGACACCAAAAAACAATGTTGGTTGCCTTTTATTGCACAAAGGAGCTCACAGGTGAGAACAGGCTGTGTCATAACACCAGATGGAGGGACTGATGCTGTGCATATAGGCAAGGCCCCCACACTATGTTGGGGATTATGAAAAAGATCAGACTGGGATGTGAGCCACATTCCCAAATTCAAACAGGTGAATTAGAATCCCAGCCTCTTCTTTTAAGAAGACTGTAATTCACATGCTTAAGGGGAAGGGGAGACAAAGGAAGGCAAATTTACTGCTGGGGGAATTCTGCACCAAAAAATAAAATTCTGTGCACAATATTTTAAAAGTCTGCAAAATTCTGCATATTTTATTTGTTAAATTAACACCATATAATCACTCTGGTTTCAATTATTTTGGTAATTTATGTAAACTACAATCCAATGGATGAAGAATGGGAGAGGGGAGCATTGGAGGAAATACCACAAATCCCCTCTAATAGTAATGTAGCTAGTATTGACCCTTTACTTCTAATTATTAGTCAACAAATATGCTCAGTGTTACATCATAGGCAACTGAAGAACAAGGGAGGGCTGGGAACTCAAACTCACAATTTATATTGGCTACTGACCATCCCCAGAAAGGTCAGTAGCAAACAGTTCATGGAGCACATTTTGATAGGAAATTTTTTCGGTCCAAAAATTTAGACCAGTTCTAATCACTAAAGCACCATAAGTATTTATGAGGCCACCCTGTCCTTTACAATAAGGCTCCTTTAGACCACTCTGGCAACGTAAAGGAGCCTTAAACTTTTTACACCAGTTTTATACTCCTGGGGGAATTCACTAAGAACAATGGGAACAATTCACTAAGCAGGCAAGCTGCTACATTCTGCTCTGCCTGAGGGGACATGCCTACCTCCCCAGAAACACCCCAAAGCCCTGCCCCTCCATGATGAGTATGCCACAATAGCGAGCGAGAGGGACAGAGTGTTTCTCTCTCTCAAATGCATGACTGCCCAGCCCTCCTGTCCTGCTGGTGATTTATGTCTCTACTGGCTGCTCCAGGCACCCAAACTGACCTGTCTGCACTGCAAGGAGGGGCGCATGACCGCTTTTGCGGCTTCCCTTTGCTTCCCCGTCAGAAGTCATTTTTCTGTGGGGAAGCAAAGAAATCTGCGGGGGCCATGAATTCTGTGCACGCACAGTCATGCAGAATTCCCCCAGGAATACAAATTAGACCCTTCAATGAATTGGGAAAAGGATACTGAAAGCTGATAAATTAAGGGTCTGGGAAAATATAAGCCAAACACAGAAATGAAATACAACCAGGCTAGCGTACCCCATAGTCAGGCACCAAACACCCCTAATGGAAGACAGACAGCATCAGGGGCTAACAAAACAGATGGAGAATACTCTGATATTGTGTCTGAGCTGGTAGCTACCCACATCCTGGGAAGAGCACATTCCACATGAATCATAGGAAACATACTCAGTCTGCTGCAACACAGTCTAATGGTAGCTTTCAAAAATATAAAGCAAACCCCTATTAGAAGGAATAGAGTTGTGACTGTTAGGAGAACAGTACTAGTGAGACTTCCCCCATAATAGTTCAAGAAAATCCAGATATACTCTCTCTGGCTGAGACTCAGGAACATTTAGAAGCATCTTCTACATTATTCCCATACTGAGTCTTCGTTTATTAAAAATAGCTTTTAAGTGAGGTTTCATCTAGGTTTCATGCCCCTGTCTGGGCCAATCGTAACCCAGCCCAGAGATGACTCTAGTTTGCAGCCACTTCTCAAAATCATAATCCCTGATAGTCAAACGTGTATTTAAAGGACTGACAAACCTGGAGACTGAAGGCCTCTGTTTATCTCCAGCATAGGAAGGCCACGAATAGAGGCAGGGTGGGCTTCCCTATATGCTGACCCATCAATGTGCTGCCTTCTTGTGCTGGAGGAATGTGAGGGATGCTCAGTCTCCTTGGCCCAGTTCAGTCCTCTGACTCAGTGCTGAGACCAACACACAGGGGCCAGATAGTGCCACCTGTGATGGTGGTTTTCGAGATATTGACACCAGTCCTCTAGGATCTAGACTGAGTCCTCCCCAAGCCATTTCACGTGGGACACCGACTAGCCAATAGATGGTAATAAGTAATGACTAGTGACTGCTGACTAGGCCAGATTTGCATCAGTGACTTGGAGTAAAAGGCTGCATGTGCCACTGAGGAACAGAACTGGCAATCAGGACATCTTTGTTACTAACTGAGCCTATATTTTTATTTTCTGGTCTATGGCACAATTTGTGCATCCCATCACAGCCCAGGGTTAGCACTGTTCTGGGTCTCCCAAAAAGCTCCATGTGCTGAGCAAAGCCTGACAAATTCTGACCTTCCATAGGTTCCATGAACACTCCTAACAAAAAAATCCCCCCTTTGGACCAGGAATGTTTGTTATTTTTAAGATGACTCAAAGTGATGGCAGCAAAATGCACAAAATGAGGCATTCTGAACAGCAGAAATAACTGCAAAATAGATCCACCTGTCCTGCAAGTTCACAAAGTGAACAGCAGCTATTTGCTTGAGTCTGGTTACCTTACTGGGAATAGGTTTCAGAGTAGCAGCCGTGTTAGTCTGTATTCGCAAAAAGAAAAGGAGGAATTGTGGCACCTTAGAGACTAACAAATTTATTTGAGCATATGCTTTCGTGGGCTACAGCTCACTTCATCAGATGCATAGAATGGAGCATATAGTAAGAAGATATATATACATGCAGAGAACATGAAAAGGTGGAAGTTGCCATACCAACTCTAAAAGGCTAATTAATTAAGATGAGCTATTATCAGCAGGAGAAAAAAAAACTTTTGTAGTGATAATCAAGATGGCCCATTTCAGACACTAGACAAGAAGGTGTGAGGATACTTAACATGGGGAAATAGACTCAATTTGTGTAATGACCCAGCCATTCCCAGTCTCTATTCAAGCCCAAGTTAATGGTATCTAGTTTGCAAATTAATTCCAGTTCAGCAGTTTCTCGTTGGAGTCTGTTTTTGAAGCTTTTCTGGACCCATGGAAAAGAAGCCCTTGAGAAATTCCACCATGATTTCAACAATTTCCATCCCACCATCAACCTCAGCCTGGACCAATCCACACAATCAGTCCATTTCCTGGACACTATTGTGCTAATAAGCAATGGTCACATAAACACCACCCTATACCGGAAATCTACTGACTGCTATACTTACCTACATGCCTCCAGCTTCCATCCAGGACACACCACATGATCCATTGTCTACAGCCAAGCTCTACAATACAACCACATTTGCTCCAACCCCTCAGATAGAGACAAACACCTACAAGATCTTTATCAAGCATTCTTACAACTACAATACCCACCTGATGAAGTGAAAAAACAGATTAACAGAGCCAGAAGAGTACCTAGAAGTCACCTACTACAGGACAGGCCCAACAAAGAAAATAACAGAACACCTCTAGCTGTCACCTTCAGCCCCCACTAAAACCTCTCCAACGCATCATCAGAGATCTACAACCTATCCTGAAAGATGATCCCTCACTTGCACAGATCTTGGGAGACAGACCAGTCCTTGCTTACAGACAGCCCCCCAACCTGAAGCAAATACTCACCAGCAACCACACAACACACAACAAAAACACTAACCCAGGAACCTACTCTTGCAACAAAGCCTGATGCCAACTCTGTCCACATATCTATTCAAGTGACACCATCATAGGACCTAATCACATCAGCCACGCCATCAGGGGCTCATTCACCTGCACATCTACCAATGTGATATATGCCATCATGTGCCAGCAAAGCCCCTTTGCCATGAACATTGGCCAAAACGGACAGTCTCTAAGTAAAAGAATAAATGGACACAAATCTGACATCAGGAATCATAACATTCAAAAACCAGTAGGAGAACACTTCAACCTCTCTGGTCACTCAGCAACAGACTTAAAGGTGGCAATTTTGCAACAGAAAAGCTTCAAAAACAGACTCCAATGAGAAACTGCTGAACTGGAATTAATTTGCAAACTAGATACCATGAACTTGGGCTTGAATAGAGACTGGGAATGGCTGGGTCATTACACAAATTGAATCTATTTCCCCATGTTAAGTATCCTCACACCTTCTTGTAAACTGTCTGAAATGAGCCATCTTGATTATCACTACAAAAGTTTTTTTTCTCCTGCTGATAATAGCTCATCTTAATTAATTAGCCTCTTAGAGTTGGTATGGCAACTTCCACCTTTTCATGTTCTCTGTATGTTGGTTTGTGTGTATAAAAAGATCTTCTGTGCTCTCCACAGTATGCATCCGATGAAGTGAGCTGTAGCTCACGAAAGCTTATGCTCAAATAAATTGGTTAGTCTCTAAGGTGCCACAAGTACTCCTTTTCTTTTTGCGAATACAGACTAACACGGCTTTTACTCTGAAATCTGTATGTATATATATCTTCTTACTATATGTTCCATTCTATGCATCTGATGAAGTGAGCTGTATCCACGAAAGCTTATGCTCAAATAAATTTGTTAGTCTCTAAGGTGCCACAAGTACTCCTGCTCTTATTGGGAATATAAAAGGAGAGAGACTTGATCCAATTCTCCTCCGAGCTGGCACAGGACGCTCCGTTACTATTTCTGTGCCCATGTAACAAGCTTAGAGGTTCTAAGCGTTTCGTTCTTTTCACCTTTCCTAATCATAGGTCATTCCCTCTAATCCTGTTAGCATCTTTGTTGCCCTTCTCTGGATTCTCTCCAATTTGCCAGTCTTTCCTGTAGTGAGGTGTCCAGACCTGCATGCAGAACTTCAAGTGCAATCATGCCAGGGCTCTGTGGAGAGTCTCTTTCCTGGCCGTGCACTACAGTGTTGGCTTTTCTAGCGGTTGGATCACATTATAGGCTGCTATCACTTGGTAACCACTAACCCAGTAGTTCTCAACCAGGGGTCCAGGGCCCGCTAGGAGGCCTTGAGCAGGTTTCAGGGGGTCCGCCAAGCAGGGCCAGCATTAGACTCGCTGGGGCCCAGGGCAAAAAGCTGAAGCCCTACCTCATAGGGCTGAAGTCCAGGTCCCTGAGCCCCGCCACCCGGGGCTGAAGCTGAAGCCTGAGCAATATAGTTCGTGGGGGGCCCTGTGGCATGGGGCCTCAGGTAATTACCCTGCTTGCCACCCCCTAACACCGGCCCTGGCTTTTATATGCAGAACACCAATTATTGTGGCACAGGTGGGACGTAGAGTTTTTATAGTATGTTGGGGGGACCTCAGAAAGAAAAAGGTTGAGAACCTCTGCACTAACCCACCCTGGTCTTTCTGAACGTAACAGCTTTAGCCACCTTGCTTCCATTAGCACAGGGGATTCTGCCATTTTCAGCCTCATGTTTCTAATTTCTATCCATTTTACCAAACCCCTCTAGCACAGCTTCCTCACTTGCTAGGTACTTGTTTCCAGGACCTTCCAGCTTGGGGACTGTCTGTGAATATAACAACTTGTGCCTTTCACATACTCTTTCAGGACCTTTTGAACATTTCATCCCGAGCATGGTAAAGAACTTCCCTCCCTTTACAGTCTGTCAGCCAGTCTGCGATCCATTTCACAGGATTTGCATCCAAACCAATTGGATCTAATTTCCCTAATAAGATCTTGTATGGCTCCATGTCAAATGCCTAAGTAAAGTCAGACAGTCTATCCACAGTATTGCCTTTGCCCACTAATTATCTAATTGTATCAAGAACAGCTATTGTCTGTTGAACTTGTTTCATAAACCCATTGTTGTTTATTGCTCATGATGCTGTTAGCCTCTACACACCCAATCCTGCCGTTAGACACGCGTGCACAAATCCCATTGACTTTGGATGGAGCTGTACAGATTTAGATGAGGGCAGAACTGGGCTCTGGAAGCTTACAGATTCCATCTATTAATATTGGTTGCATTATCTTTCTAGGCAGTGATGTTAGGTTAATGGGAGTTAGGAGTTCTCCCAGTTCTCTACTAGCTTTTCTCCTGCCTTTCATCCTCCCCCTCTTCCCTGAAATGGTTGGATTGCTAATGGCTCAACACACTCTTAAGAGCAATGTTAGGAGCTGGAAAGGCTGCTAGATAGATAGTGCTAGAGAAGGCAAAGTATTCTCACTATAACATTAAGGTAGTGAACACTGCCCTTTAACACACCCTTTCACAGAATTTTCGAATTCAGAAATAATATATAAATGGCAAAAACTCAGGATATGTGCAGTTAAAGCTCCCATACCAATTTTTGGCACGTTATTCATGGTGATGTCTGTAAGAAGTCACCCTTTTCCCCTACCCTCGTCCCCATCCCCACACACATAGCTGTGGAATACCAGACTTCTTCCTGCAAAAGGCCAACATTTTCTAATCTCCAGTAACACACTCTTACTTAGGACAGTGGAGGATCAGTGGAACAAAGACATATCCATACCCCCGGCACAAACTCAATGCCAGTGTGAAATAGCTGGAACAATAGCTGGCTTCATGTTAGAGGGGAGCTCCCATCCACCAGAGGGATTTTCTGTTGGCTACTTTTGGCCAGAATCCAGCTACTCTCTGCTATCTGAGCAGCACAAAAGTGGTGGGAGCAGGACCAAAAATCTGGCCCCAACTCTCCGCCTCCTGCCAACAATACCAAGAAGGCGGGGGGTTGGAGGCTACAGGAAATAATTCTGCTTAACTTCTTCAGTGGCTGAGTCTTCACCACATGGACAAATGAACAGGGAGGAGGCAGTGGCATCTCATCACCCAAGCCTAATACTAGACTCCAACTTCCTGTAAGGGAGCAGGACGTGGTTGTTGGAAGTTCTGACCTATAGGCCAGGTCTGTCATGAGGGTCTTGTGCCCAAGTCATGTATAAACTGACCCAAAGTGGTCGAGATTTCCATGACCAAGATTTAAATCATGGTTAAAAGGGACAAACACTGAACCATTTCCCATAAGAAATTGCAGACATTTCTGGGCATGGGAAAAGTGGTGGAAGGAACATTCTCTTATGTGTTTCTGAAGTGGGGGTGTCAGATTGCTATCTATTTGCAGAGGTTTCTCTGTTCTGGATACTCTGGCAGAGCAAAGAGTCAAAAAGGGGCCTTTTCATTGGTTCCCACTATGGGATCTGGATTCTAAACTGTGTGAAATCTTGATTATTTTAATCCCTAAACTCTGCCATAAAGTTTGTAACCTCTGCAAGCAATATACCAGTAAAGCATCTAACTTCCATGTGCTTATGGCTATGCTGGTGGAATTTACCACTTTTGTAAAGCCTCAAATGGGGGGGGGGGGGAGTTCATAGGGGTGACAGGCTTTTCTGGCGAAGGAGGTCTGTGGGGCCCCCACTATAATTCTGTTCAACTCACATCAGATACCAACTTGTGAGAGCTGAGAAGCACATTTGCAGCAGCATAGAAGTTTTAAGCTCCACCAGCAAAGGCTGCAGAACTTTTAAACCTCATAAACACCACCAACCAAACAGAAACTGCACTGAAGTCAGAAGCAAAGTCTGTCCAGGCATACAAGTAGGAAATAAATTAAATTTTTATTAAGGTTGGAAAAAATAAAGAAATTCTCAGTTCAGGGTGCTGTGGCTGCTTTTTAAAGCTACGTTAACAGAGTCTAACAGATTTATAACCAAAATAATCCCAAACATTTATAAAATTTGCAAATGATGCTAGTCTGAGAGGAGTTGCAAAATACTCATGAGGACAAAGGAACAATCCAAACAGACCTAGAGAGATTTAACATGAGTAAGAAAAAAGAAAATGAGAGTCATCTTAGAAAAGTGTAGTAACTATACTTGAGAAAAAGTAGTCAGAAACCCAGATGCAAGAATATAATTAATGCCAATCCACTTGGATTTATGGAAAATAGATTCTGGCACACTAACTTGATATCTTTTTTTTAATGAGATTACAAGTTTGGTTGATAAAGGTAATAGTGATTACATAATAGACTTCTGTAAGGCGTTTGCTTTGGTACAGCATGACATTTTGATCAAAAGACCAGAACGGTATAAAATTAACATGGTACACATGAAATGGATTAAAAGGTGGCTAACAGGTTTTCAGAACATAATTATAAATGGGGAATCATATCAAGCAGATATGTTTCCAGTGGGACCACACAGGGATCACTTCTTGGCTCTATGCTATTTAACATTTTTATCAATGACCTGAAGGAGAACCTAAAATCACTTCTGATTAAGTTTGCAGACACGAAAATTGGAGTGGTACATTATGAAGAGGAACGGTCACTGATACAGAGTGATCTGGATCACTTGGTAAGCTGGGTGCAAGCAAACAATATGCATTTTAACATGGCTAAATGGGAATGTACACATTTAGGAACCAAGTATGTAGGCCCTACTTACAGGATGGGTACTCTATCCTGGGAAGCTGAGACTCTGAAAAAGTCACTCTCAGTGCAACACTGTGGCCAGAAGGGCTAATACAATCCTTGAATGCATAAACAGACGAATATTGAGTAGGAGTAGAGAGGTTATTTTACCTCTGTATTTGGCACTGCTGTGGACACCAGAACTGGACACAATATTCCAGCAGCAATCACAATTCAAGAAGGATTTTGATAAATTGGAGAGGGTTCAGAGAAAAGCCAAGAGAATGATAGTAAGGAGCTCAATCTCTTTTGTTTAACAAAGAGAATGATAAGGGGTGACTTGATTATAGTCTATAAGTACGTACATGGGAAACAAATATTTAATAATGGGCTTTTCAATCTAGCAGAGAAAGGTATCATATGATCCAATGGCTGGAAGCTGAAGCTAGACAAATTCAGACTGGAAATAAGTGTACATTTTTAACCATGACAGTAATTAACCACTGGAACAACTTACCAAGTGTCATGGTGGATTCTTCATCATTGGCAATTTTAAAATCAAGATTGGATGTTTTTCTAAAAGATCTGCTCTGGGAATTATTTTAGGGAAATTTTATGGCCTGTGTTATACAGGAGGTTAGACTAGATTATCGTAATGGTCCCTTCTGGCCTTGGAATCTATCAGTCTATGAAGAATACTCGAGAGAGACCAAGGGGAGAGCGTTGGCAGCAGATCAGAAAAGAGTTTGCAATGTGATGTGGCTACAACAATGGCCAATGAAATTTTTGGGCTGCATATGCAAAGGGATGATGTCGTGGAGCAAGGGAGGTGAGAGGGAAGCTGCCATGTGTGTAGGCCTGTTTGACAGCTTATCACCTATGGATAGCTCATAATTGCCACATGCTCTCCATTCTTTCAGGTCTGTCAATAAATGACTAATGTCATCTGAAGGGCAGATACTCCTGAAGTCTTCCCGGTTCCTCTGACCACTCATTATGAACCCTGCATGTTACACTGGCAGAAGGCAGAGAATCATCACATGGGCACCGCCTCCTGACAAACTTGGTGGCCCTTTTCAGTGCAAGGTCTGAATCCCAAAAATACCAGGATCTGGTCTGGACACTTTACAGTTATTTAGCAGAGATCCTGCTATAGCTGATGTAGGCTGGAAGGGCTGGTGTGGGTTAACCCGTTCTACAACTAAAGAGCATCCTGTTGGAATTCATGCGCTCAGCAGGGCAAACTTCAGTTTTGTAGGGCAGCAGGGAAGAGTTTCTGGGCTGTAAGTGGACAGGGTTTAGGGCAAAGTTAGAGATGGTATTATAAATTGGATCTTAACGGTGACGTTCTTGAGTTTCTAGCATGTAGGGCTTGGGGATTTTTAAACTCAAGCACTTTGCTTAGGTTGCTTTAAAGGTCAAGAGAGTCTCAACTTTAATTTAATTTATGTGTTTTTGGCCTGGACTACAGATGCTTTTCTAAGAGCTCTTTCAGCTCCCCAGCAGCTCCTCCCTTTGGATTGTCTGGTTTTCTATTTCTCCTGAGTCTCCTGTGCCTCTTCTCTAGAGTAGTGCAAATCCCCACGGTTTTAGGTTGCAGGGGTTTGTGTTCACATGGATTTTTTTGTACACTCACTAATATCAGATTTCTGTTTTGGGCTCATACACAAAGAACAGCTCACAGCAGAAGGCTGCTGAATTTGCCCTGATTTGGGGTAAAAATCCTCAAGTGCTAAATGAGTTAGTTCCAGATTGTAACAAAGCCCAGACTTTTTGAGTTTAACCTGGAGTATTTTTCTATTGCTTCTCTCTTTGCTATTAATCTGGATCTGGTTTCTTTTGTACAAATACATTGCAACCACCTTGCCCCCTTGTCTCTGATTTGTTGTGCAGTGATCTGGTTTTTTGGGTGGGGTTTTTTAAAAAAAAATTTTGGCCTTATATTTTCCTGTAGGGAGGAAAAGCTAATGAGTCCAGAGGTTGAAAGAGATGGATTGAAACTGTAAACGAGTGAGTTTGCCAGTAAACCCAACAGCTCCCCACCCTGAGAAGTCTATCTTGAGGCAGGTCTCCAGGGGGCAGTCTCACTGGTGGCCACAAGAGAACTGGGTTATATTAGGTCTATTGATATGGGCTGTTGGCTGAGACCCAGTTCCTGCAAATGGATCAAAGAAATCGACTCCTGGCATGGGGCCAGGGGGAGGCTTAAATCCACGCTTCCTAGCAAATTGGGGGATGGAGAAATGGATGCTCAAATTCAGAGTCTTGCACAAATAATAATCACTTGCTTAACACCCAGGAAACATTTTATTCCTCTGATCCATTGTATAACTAGATCCCAGCTATACATCAATAGCCCAGGTCTGATCATACTGACAAAAGCTGCCCCACAAGCTGTCTGGATGCCTTTAAAAAAATAAGAGTCTTCTTGAAGTGAGGAGACTTTCTGGTTTTCCTGTTAGCCTTTATCCCCCTCCCCACCTCACCCCCCAGTCCTACTCCTCATTATTTCACCTTTAAGAGTACTCTCTTGTTTGTAAACTGTAAGAAGAATTATACAGATGAATTAAGACAATTAATCTGGAGCTGTGACACATATTATCAGTTCACTCTCTTATTAGCAGGTCAGCTTCCGATGCTACTTTGCCCTCTGGTGCATTGCAAGCATTTCCTCCAAAGTAAATTGCTTTATTATGTGGGCTAATGCTTTTAACGGAGAGCTACTGGTGAAATCCCAACAAAATGAAGACCAAGACTGACTTGCAAATCATTATTTATCCAAAAAGACCCCAATTTCCCCCCTAAAATCCTGTTTTTCATGTCTCTAGCCTGCCTGCTTCTTACTACACTGCGCCTTCTGCAATCATTCCTGTATCTGCAAATCTAACCACACCACCTCCACAATACTGCTCATATAATGCCCAAGGCCACAACTCAGCCCCTGCTGAAATTTTCAGCCAAACCTTCATCTCCTCTTGGAGTCCCCTTCTCTACAGTCTACTTATCTATGGTATTTACAAGATACTTTTCACCTTGGTATCTAAAGTGTCCTTCCCAATGTCCTTCAAACACTATGGTAATACGTGCTATACAAGAACCTAACAGAATAAAATAGAACATTTCATCTCCAGCATGCACAGCATTCTGCGTCCACGCTCTCAAATGTGGAAAGCAAGGCAAACATGCCACCCTCCAACACCTTCCCCGAGATCCCATTCATTTTAGCATTCTGCCCTGCTCCCTTGGCTCATTTAGCACTCCTTCCCTCAGTACCACCTTCGCACTGTCAGTGAGAAGGCCTCCTCCTTTGCAACTTCTTTCAGTCTGGACCAGCCTTCTTGCTCCTCCCTGCCTTATCACCAGTTCTCTATCACATTTTAGATCTCCCTTGATAGCATCTCCCCTTAACTTTGCCTATGCTTCATGTTGAACAATAGCAGAGGGAGGTGGGGGATTATTTAACTCCGTGAAATGTTTGGGTAAGAAGCTGGGAGAAAAGACACTACACAAAATGAAGTGGCACTGAATTGATGGAGAAATCAGGGACACAAAACCAGGAACAAAGGTGAAAAGAGACTAAAGAATTACCTTCTAACTATGTATTTGCTGAAAAGTGGACTCTGGATTTATTTAGACATAGGCAGGCTGGAAACCCCAGCACTCCTGTTCTTCAACTTCACTGTGTTCGGGGATTCTCTGACTTTGGTTTGTTGTTCAATTTCTTTTTCTGTCCTTTCTTAGTCTCCCTCCATTACAACCCCCCCCCCCACAATCCAGAGCAGGAGCAAGACATCGCCTCTCTATCTTCCCTCCCCACCCACCCGAGGAATTGAACCAGTAAGCGGCAGTCTGCTGGGCCTAGACTCCACCCGGAGCTCTTACAGAAATCTATAATTAAGCCTCTCATCATTATAAAGATTAGTCAAAACCAGCCTGAGCTGGACAACTGATTGAAATCTCATTCCACACAAATTATGGCACCGAAAATAACAAGGGGCAATTAGTGTTTTTCAATCAGACCTTTTTCTCTCCGACTTCCCTGGAAGCAGTCATCAGACTGAGAGGGCACAAAAGTAGGGTGAGGGTGTGAACATGGGCATAGGAACTGGCATAGTCTGGCTTCCACAGAACCCCTGGGCTACTGCCAGAATGGTATAGGGAAATTAGGAATGGAACAGCAGGGGTGCTACAGACGTGGCACGTGGCAGAGTCGGGGCGGGGGGGCATGAATACTGCAAATCAGGATTGAAGTACAGCTGTAGGGCTGTGGGATGAGTCCAGGTCTAGAAAAGAAGTGGAGGGTGGGGGTGGCACTACAGATAAGGACTGAGATGCATTGGCAGAGTTGTGTGAAGTACACTTGCATGGCACATACCTACTCTGTGTCTGGCTTTCGCTCTTTCTCTCAGCCTCTCTCAGTATTTCACAAGCAATACTGAAAGCTAGAGAGGGGTTCGCTTAATGTGGAAAATTTGTAACCCAATCCCTTTGCTGGTGTCCCTAAAACACTCAATGTACCTATGTGTACCAGAGGCCACTGTTAATGTACAGCACTGTTTTCAGCCACAAATTTAAGATATCCCAAGGTTTCCAGTGCAATTTTGTTCACCTTTAAAGACCCATCTTTGGTAGCTATTTAGCAGTTCCCTTAAGACACATGTCTTTGCGATAACAAGTAGCCATTTACACTGGACCCAAATTCCAGTCTGGGTTTTAGAGTAGTAGCCGTGTTAGTCTGTATTCGCAAAAAGAAAAGGAGGAATTGTGGCACCTTAGAGACTAACGAATTTATTTGAGCATAAGCTTTCGTGAGCTACAGCTCACTTCATCGGATGCATTCACTGGAAAATACAGTGGGGAGATTTTGTAGACTCCCTCCTCAGGCCCTACGCTACCAGCACTCCCAGCTATCTTCGAGACACAACTGACTTCCTGCGGAAACTGCAATCCGTCGGTGATCTTCCTGAAAACACCATCCTGGCCACGATGGATGTAGAAGCCCTCTACACCAACATTCCACACAAAGATGCACTGCAAGCCATCAAGAACACTATCCCCGATAATGTCACGGCTAACCTGGTGACTGAACTTTGTGACTTTGTCCTTACCCATAACTATTTCACATTTGGGGACAATGTATACCTTCAAATCAGCGGCACTGCTATGGGTACCCGCATGGCCCCACAGTATGCCAACATTTTTATGGCTGACTTAGAACAACGCTTCCTCAGCTCTCGCCCCCTAATGCCCCTACTCTACTTGCGCTACATGGATGACATCGTCATCATCTGGACCATGGAAAAGAAGCCCTTGAGGATTTCCACCATGATT
This sequence comes from Lepidochelys olivacea, assembly GCF_965140295.1. NCBI lineage: Eukaryota > Metazoa > Chordata > Testudines > Cheloniidae > Lepidochelys > Lepidochelys olivacea. The sequence continues at coordinate 87,495,595 of NC_140416.1, read as the reverse complement.
TCAACAATTTCCATCCCACCATCAACCTCAGCCTGGACCCAGTCCACACAAGAGATCCGCTTCCTGGACACTATGGTGCTAATAAGCGATGGTCACATTAACACCATCCTATACCGGAAACCTACTGACCGCTATTCCTACCTACATGCCTCCAGATTTCATCCAGACCACACCAAACGATCCATTGTCTACAGCCAAGCTCTATGATACAACCGCATTTGCTCCAACCTCTCAGACAGAGACAAACACCTACAAGATCTCTATCAAGCATTCTTACAACTACAATACCCACCTGCTGAAGTGAAGAAACAGATTGACAGAGCCAGAAAAATACCCAGAAGTCACCTACTATGGGACAGGCCCAACAAAGAAAATAACAGAACGCCACTAGCCATCACCTTCAGCCCCCAACTAAAACCTCTCCAACGCATCATCAAGGATCTACAACCTATCCTGAAGGACGACCCATCACTCTCACAGATCCTGGGAGACAGGCCAGTCCTTGCTTACAGACAGCCCCCCAACCTGAAGCAAATACTCACCAGCAACCACACAACACACAACAGAACCACTAACCCAGGAACCTATCCTTGCAACAAAGCCCGTTGCCAACTGTGTCCACATATCTATTCAGGGGACACCATCATAGGGCCTAATCACATCAGCCACACTATCAGAGGCTCGTTCACCTGCACATCCACCAATGTGATATATGCCATCATGTGCCAGCAATGCCCCTCTGCCATGTACCTTGGTCAAACTGGACAGCCTCTACGTAAAAGAATAAATGGACACAAATCAGACGTCAAGAATTATAAAATTCAAAAACCAGTTGGAGAACACTTCAATCTCTTTGGTCACTCGATTACAGACCTAAAAGTGGCAATTCTTCAACAAAAAAAACTTCAAAAACAGACTCCAAGGAGAGACTGCTGAATTGAAATTAATTTGCAAACTGGATACAATTAACTTAGGCTTGAATAGAGACTGGGAGTGGATGGGTCATTACACAAAGTAAAACTATTTCCCCATGTTTATTCCCCCTCCCCACCACCACTGTTCCTCAGACGTTCTTGTAAACTGCTGGAAATGGCCCACCTTGATTATCACTACAAAAGGTGTGCCTCCTCTCCCCCCTCTCCCGCTCTCCTGATGGTAATAGCTCACCTTAAGTGATCACTCTCGTTACAGTGTGTATGGTAACACCCATTGTTTCATGTTCTCTGTGTATATAAATCTCCTCACTGTATTTTCCACTGAATGCATCCGATGAAGTGAGCTGTAGCTCACGAAAGCTTATGCTCAGATAAATTGGTTAGTCTCTAAGGTGCCACAAGTACTCCTTTTCAGTCTGGGTTTTGAAATTTTAAATTTCATTTTAAATCCACCTCATCCATCCACCTTCCAGACGGTCTGTCTATTCACTCCTCCCTCGTACTGACAAAGAAGTTTCCATCGCACTCAAGCCCAGTCCGAATTCAGCCACACCATGCGATGCACTCTTGCCTGACTGATCGAAGAGATGAGAAGGAGCCATAGGTCATGATAACTGTTGTTCTATTCGATAATTCCATAATCTGGAATTTTATGGCGCATGCATTCATTCTCTCCTCTGTACACTCATAAATACTGCAAGTGCTTCCAACTGTTCGACAGAGGAATCAGAGAGATGTCACTAGAACTGTGATATGGGACAGTCACCTTGTTACAGAGTGTGAAGTGGCCAATAACAATGAAAAACACAGTCTCTACGGAAACAGTCAGAAAGAATGTAATAAACTTTCAATATTCCAGGCCCCTAAAATATCAATTATCCTAGGACTAAAAGAACAGAAATTCAAAAAGAGTAGAAATATCTTCTGACTACAAAACAGACATACCTTTAATTCCAGCTGCCCAATATAGATGATTAGAAAGCATCACAAAGACAACTGCAGGAGCATTTTACCTTTTTCATTTTTTATGCAATATAATCTGGTACTGAGAATGCCTAGTTATTGACAAAGTTCAAAACCAGTAATAGTCCACTGAGGTTACTGAAAGTTCACCCTCGCAATGAGCAGGTCCTTTTATTATAGTGATAATTTATTACATGTATAGAGAACCTTTCCTCTCAGAGGATTCTGCAGACCTTTACAAATTATACTTGTGTTATATCTAATCTATGTAACTATAACATGGTTCAAAAAAGAACTAGATAAATTCCTGGAGGATAGGTCCATCAATGGCTATTAGCCAGGATAGGCAGGGATGGTGTTCCTAGCCTCTGTTTGCCAGAAGCTGGGAATGGGCGACAGGGGATGAATCACTTGATGATTACCTGTTCTATTCATTCCTTCTGGGGCACCTGGCACTGGCCACTATTGGAAGACAGGATACTGGGCTAGATGGACCCAGTATGGCCGTTCTTATGTTCTTAATGGTTTTACATCTATACATGTCTGTATCCATATATATACAGAATATGGAGTTCAAGACTGTAATGGATCTGCAGATCATGACTGAGGCTCATCAGCGCACCCAGAACTGAAACAGAAAAGGGTTCTGAAGTCAGGTCTCAAGTGCTTTGGGATAGCTGTGTGAAGGAAAAATGCACAGCAAATGCCCACATCATGCCTTAATTTTTAGCCAGTTCTAGGTGCCTTTCACGTCTCTGAGCACCAACACACACAAAAAAACCCAAACCAAACATGAAATTTCTCCCTGTGCCTTCCCAAAGCAGATGACATCACTGGATGGAAAATAAAAATAATCAAATTCAAAAATATCAAAGCAATGATTTAAATTGAGAAGCTGGAATCCTCTCTCCCATCACTGGAATTTGTCACTCTGCCTTGTGTTATTCCTCAGGGAGGAAAGGGAAACGCATCAAACTCACAACTACTTCAATGTCAGTTTCACTTCCTGCTCTCCTTTTTCAATATTTCTACTAACAGACAAACAGAAGCCAAAGAGACAGAATAACACAGATGGAAAACCCAGGGAGGAGGAGATTTGCATCTGCTTATATGGCAGAGACAGACTTCCACTGTGTATCTGCCTAAGGTGAGCATTGTGGGTCAGATGGTCTTCATTGAGTGTATATGGAAGAAGGTGGTTTTCAGCTGGGACTTCAGGCCAGGAGGCGCACAGAAAGATAATGGAGATTTGGCCAGATTTTCCTAACATTTGGCAGCTCCGTTAAGCAAATAAAAACTGACCTGACTTTGGATCAGCCACATAAATGAAAGAGAATGAAACAGATAGAAATTAATCTGTAACAAATCAGTTTCTATACTTATGCATGTATATCTAAATATAACGTACTGAAGTGGTATAAATATTAAATCAATTAGGAATTTGTAATGAATCCACCACCATAGTATCCAGGCCACATTATACAGATGTGCTGAGGGAGAGGTGTATGTGATGTTACGTGTGTGTGCGCATATGTGTATATGTGGTAAATATATACCATGCATGTATAATATAAATTTATGCTACACACACACACTGCTCTCCCTCTCTACATGTGTCTAAATACCATGGTGATGGGTCCCTTGCATTGCCAAACTATGATTTAATATTTATATAGCGACATAATTGTACACAGAGCTTTACAACAGACAAAAACATACTAAGTAAAGAAGAAAATCATTGCCTACCAGCGCCACAATATCTGTGAGCAGCACCCTGCGTCAGAGCCCTGTGTCTACCGGGACATGAAAGGGAGAATGTCTCACATGATTTTCCATATATCTGCACTACACTGAATCTGATATTTTAGAGATAGTCATTCTCTTTCCTGAGAGACAGAAAAGAGGGCGCAGCTCTTAGTGGCTGCTGGTAGGAAAGGGGCTGCCCTCTGCAGGGAAGGGTGAAGGGGAGTCATAGGAGAGCATGTTTCAGAGACACCCTAGCCCACCCTGATGGCGGGTCCTCCCTAGTGCATGCATTCCGTTTGCCCTTGGAATGCTATCACTTATTATCACGCTGACTTCTCCAGATGGGGCATTTTGGCTATTGATCTGATAAATAAACAGCCTGCTCGCTCGATCAAAATGTTATTTTGCATTTCAATTACTGTTCACTAATGCAACCTTCATCCCGCCAAGAGCGCTGCTGGCAATGACACTCGACCTGGCACAGGCGCTGCGAGCAAACTCGGCAGCGCCTGCTGCAAGCACCTAACGGGATTACCACCCTCCATTAGGTGCGTAGAAAGAAAGGGTGATGGACAGACAGTCTTGCGATGAAGGGGAAAAGATGTGCAGAAAGGGAAGTGTGTGGGGGCTGGAGACGGTGCAGGAATAAGCAGGAGCATGAACACATTGACATCAGGAGTTTGCCAGGCATTTGCCAGCTGGAGTTCTCCAGGGGGTAAGTCAGCTCTAGCCTGCAAATGGCTGGTTCTGATGGTCCATCTTCCAGATGGGACTGAGCTCACTAGGTTGGAGACATGCGAGAATTCAGAAATATGAGAACTGGAGATCAATCTGTGATTACGGGCCAGCAGTGTGAACTGAAAACCAATCAGTGGCAGATGGGGTGGCTTCCAAGATTTTATTTTTCTCCTGGCTATTTTGGGGTTTAGCAACACACAGGATGCACACAAGGCATTGCACTCAAGTTTGGGGAAAGAGAATCCGTTTAACTCCTGACTACAGCCTTGAAGAGATGAGGAAACATGGCGAGTTCTGGAGGTGGCGTAGTAACAACATAACACACAAAAGTGCTGGTAAGAGACTGTTCTATAGTTCCTGGCCTAAATCACATGACACGGGTCAGAATTCCAAAAGTTTCATACCCTGTCAAGTGGCAGGTGTCAGTATCCAGCCTCACTAGTACCTTCTTTTATACTGTCCCTTCTTTAAAAAAAAAAAAAATCAAATGCAAAGAAAACATAAAGCCAACTAAAAATACCAATCCCAAACTAACACAGACTATTTGTAAAAACACACAAAGGGAGGTGCACACATATAGGTCAGCCCTAAACTACCACACAGAAGCCTGCTTCTGTCAACAACAACCTTCTCTGGAAGGCAATGACTTTCTGATCGCCTGGCTACCTCTTGTTTTCAAAAAACTTAGTTCCTTCTGCAGATAAAGCTGATAAGGTGGATCTGCCACAGAAAGCTTCTGTCCACTGCCTTGTCGTCCCACTGATGTTGAAAGAGCCTTTCTTCTGGGATCAACTAGATAATATATCCTCCAATGCCACACAGATCTATTCTCAAATGGAGGGACAGAAGATCACTTTGTTAGTGCACAGAACGAGCTCTCGCTGTGGGGTTAAGTAATAAACATGCTCACTGCAATAGGAGCTTTCCTCTGCCACAAGAACATCCCCGACATGCCCCAACTGGCTGACAGACTGCAACTTTTCACACACACACACACACACACACAGAGAGAGAGAGAGAGAGAGACAAGTGCATTATAAAACATGTAACCTCATCTCTTCAGTCAGGATTCTACATTTGGCTATGGAGAGTCAAAATCACAACAAGGCTGATATCCTCACCTTGCTCCTTGTGTAGTCATTTACATCCATTCAGCATGGGTGTATAATACCGCCATTATGATTTGGTAGCATTTTACACTCACTTTGCATAAATGGCAACACAAGGTGCCAGACAATGGAGAATCAGGCCCCAGATATTCTGCTTCTGACTCAGTCCAGAACATTTGAACTTGCCATTTTTGTGGAGGTTATGAATTTTTAAGGGCCAGTTTGCAAAATCTTTATCCAGACCTGAACTCTGCCTCCCAGTCCAGCCACATTGAGTGTCTGTGTGTCTGACAAAGTGGGAAACTGCTGGCCACCTAGGGATTAAAAATAAACAAGTCCATATAAAACATCCACATTACATAAATGAAACTCTCAGTATAATACACTGGAATGAGATCAGTGTGATGTGTAAAGACAGAATCTATAACTCCACACCCTCTGACCTCATCTACAGTGTCTAGCCAACCTCCAGCTATCTTTGACCTGATCTATAGCCCAGCCCTGACTTCTTGAGACTAAGCTTTATCCCAGCCCTATCTCCTTCCAACCTCTTCTAAACTCTTAAGCCCTGTCTCCCCAGAGCCATATACCCTAGTACGTCTTACTCCCTCTGAGTGTCCTCTACTGACTCATCATTCTATTGCAAATACTCTCTGTGTGACTTATTCTGCACCCTAACCTTTTATTTTTCCAGTGAGCACTGTATTCCCTAGCCCCATGCATGCCCTTGAGACCCATTATATAACTCAGTTCCCTCTCTCTTGTTCATCATCACAGTGGGGCAACATGATATAGGGCACTGAGCACTTGGCACAGAATCAATTCTAAGTTCTTATTCCAACTCTGACACTCTCCTCTGTAGACTTGGGCAAGTCATTTCAACACCTTGTTCCTCAGTTTCCCAAATTGACTGACCCACCTCCCAGGAGCATTGTGAGGGTTAATCCGTTAAAGTTTACACAGTGCTTGGAAATATGAAGCATATAGATTTTATGAGAATGAGTGAATTAAACATGATGGCTAGATTTTATCTTAAGTGCTCACATAATAACCTCTACGACAAGCTGTCATTAGGGTTTGAACCCATTCCTTCAGCGCCAAAGCACAGACCTCTGCCATTTCAACTAAAGGAGTAACTCCACTAGCCGGCAGTAGTAGTAAGCAGGTTTCTTCTATGTGGACTAGCCACTAGATGGGAATACAACATATACTTAGGACTTCTTATTTTAGGTTATAACCAATAAAAACATAAAACACCCTGACACAAAAAACAATGAAATCTGGAAATGGTTACTTGTATCCAAGGGCTTGTCTATGCGGAGCAGTAATGTGGACAACAGGGCTGTGATTTTGAAAGTACACTAACACTTTGAGCATTTATCAGTCCATGTAGACCCTGCTGGTGAAAATGCACTTGGGAACCTTTAGTGTTAACACAGTACTTTTTGAAATATACTATGTTAAAATGCACTAAAGACATTACAAAGAGATTACTCATTACAGAATATACAAAGAGAAAGCCCCAAAAAACCCCAGTTTTTAAACACCTATATAAAACTCTAAAATTGCTAAAAATAAACCCTGAAAAATGAAATTAATAAACTTTGACAAACAGAAGCCTTACATATACTTTGTAAACATCTTACAATGAGTATTAGCATCATTCAGACCAACTCGGTTTTCCTTCTACTTGCCTGCACCACTATCTCACTACACCCTAAACTCACTCAAGAACTTCATTCTACCTCTATCTCCCCGGGTCCCATTTCAGATTCCAGCCATCTCCTGACCCCCATCTCCATACAACCCATTCTTCTGTTACATCCCAACTAGAGCTGGGCAAAACTTCTCAGACAAACATTTTTTGGTGAAAAAATGCAGATTTGGTGAAACAAACATTTACTGACTTTTATAGATTCATAGATTCCAAGGCCAGAACGGACCATTGTAATCATCTAGTTTGACTTCCTATATAACACGGGCCATAGAACTTCCCCAAAGTAATTCCTAGAGCAGGTCTTCAAGAAGAACACCCAGTCTTGATTTCAAAACTGGAAGTAATGGAGAATCCACCATGACTCTTGGTAAATTCGTCCAGTTGTTACTTACTCTCCCTTAAAAACTTACACCTTATTTCCAGTCTGAATTTGTTTAGCTTTAACTTTCAGCCATTGGATGATGTTATATTCTTCTCTGGTAGACTGAACATCCCATTATTAAATATTTGTACCTCATGTAAGTACTCCTAGCCTGTAATCAAGTCATCTCCTAACCTTCCCTTTCTTAAGCTAAATAGATTGAGCTCTTTGAGTCTATCACTATAAGGTATGTTTTCTAATCCTTTAATCATTTTTGTGGCTCTTCTCTGAACCCTTTCCAATTTATTTACATCCTTCTTGAACTGCAGACCCCAGAAGTGGACCCAATATTCCAGCAGCGATCACACCAGTGCCAAATAAAGAGGGAAAATAACATCTGCTCCTCAAGATTCCCCTCTTTATGCATCCAAGAATTGCATTAGCCCTTTTAGCCACAGCTTCACGCTGGGAGCTCACATTCAGCTGATTATCCATCACAATACCGAAATCTTTTTCAGAGTTGCCTCCCAGGACAGAGTGCCCAATCCTGTAAGTAAGGCCAACATTCTTTATTGCTAGATGTATACAATTTCAATTTAGATATATTAAAATGCATATTGTTTGCTTGTGCCCAATAACCTGTCCTTTTTATTATTTATCACTCCCCCAATTTTTAGGTCATCTGCAAACTGCATCAGAAGTGATTTTATGTTCTCTTTGAGTTCATTGGTAAAAATGTTAAATAGCATAGGGCCAAGAACCTATCCCTGTGGGCTCCCACTAGAACAGGGGTGGGCAAACTTTTTGGCCCAAAGGCCACATCTGGGTATAGAAATTGTATGGTGGGTCATGAATGATCACGAAATTGGGGTTGGGGGTGAGGGAGGGGTGAGGGCTCTGGCTGGGGCTGCGGGCTCCGGGGTGGGGCCAGAAATGAGGAGTTCAGGGTGCAGGAGGAGGCTCTGGGCTGGGGCAGGGGGAAGTGGGGTGTGTGTGGGGGGTGAGGGCTCTGGCTGGGGCTGCGGGCTCTGGGTGGGGCTGGGGATGAGGAGTTTGGGGTATAGGAAAGTGCTCTGGGCTGGGACAGAGCGTCTGGACGGCGGGAGGGCGATCAGGGCTGGGGCAGGGGGTTGGAGCAGGGGGGTGAAGGCTCTGGCTTAGGGTGCAGGGTCTGGGGTGGGGCGGAGGATGAGGGGTTTGGGGTGCAGGAGGGTGCTCCAGGCTGGGACCGAGAGGTTCGGAGGGTGGGAGGGGGATCAGGGCTGGGGCAGGTGCATGCGGGGGGGCAGGGGGTGTCTCATGGGTGCAGGCTCTGGGTGGCTCTTACCTCAAGCAGCTCCCAGAAGCAGTGGCATGTCCGCCCTCTGGCTCCTACGCAGAGACATGGCCAAGTCGCTCTGCTGCGCACTGCCCCATCCGCAGGCGCCGCCCCTGCAGCTCCCATTGGCTGCGGTTCCCAGCCAGTGGGAGCTGCAGGGGCAGCACTTGGGGTGGGGCAGTGTGTGGAGCGGAACCCCCTGACTGCCCCATGCGTAGGAGCCAGAGTGGGGACATGCTGCTGCTTCCAGGAGCCGTGCGGAACGGTGCCGGACCCTGCTCCCTAGCTGGAGTTCCAGAGCAGGGCAAGCCCCAGATCCCGCTCCCCAGTGGGAGCTTAAAGGTCGGTTTAAAACGGCTGGCAGTCCGGATACGGCCCATGGGCCGTAGTTTGTCCACCCCTGCACTAGAAACACATCCACTGAATGGTTTTTCATTTACAGTCATGTTTTGAAACCTATCAGTTAGCCATCTTTTAATCTATTTCATGTGTGCCAGGTTAACTTTATATCATTCTAGTTATTTTTTTAAAATCAAAATGCCATGCTGTACCAAGTCAAGAGCCTTATAGAAGTCTATTACATCAACATTATTACCTTTACCACCCAAACTTGTAATCTCATCAAAAAAAGATACCAAGTTAGTTTGACAGGCTCTATTTTCCATAAACCCATGTTGATTGGCATTAATTATATTACCCTCCTTTAATTCTTTATTAATCTAGTCCCATATCGGGTACTCCATTATTTTATCTGGGATCGATATCAGACTTACAGACCTAGAATTACCTGGGTCATTCTGTTTACCCTTTTTAAATATTGGTACAACATTAGCTTTCTTCCTGACAATACAGCCTTCTTCCTCGATTGTGGCTTTGGGGGCATCTAGTAAAGTGTTCTTAAACAATTTCCAATAATCATTAACATTTTTTTTAATTAAATTCTTCCTCCGAGCTGAGTTGGCTCACGGCTTTGTGTCAGTTTTGCCAAACTGTTAGTCTAGAAGGGAAAAAAAAATTCCAAAGAAATCAAAATGTTTTGTTTTGACGTGTTCTAACCAAATGTTTTGATTTTTTGGGTCAAAAAGACTTTCCATTTTGGAATTTCTTTCAATTATATTTTTAAATAATTGCTCAGAATTTAAATGAAAATATTCATTTTGGATCAAACAAAACTTTTAGCTTAACCTGAAGTAGTTTTCAGGTCAACTTGAAATTATCCCTCCCCCCAATATTTTGGGACTGCCAGTGAACTGAAAAATCTGTTATTTGAACAGCTCCAGTCCCAACTCCATCTACCTGTGACACATTCTGTATCTGAATCCTGCCTTGTTCTGTCTTATCTACAGTACAGAAGATGCAGCATTTCATGTCCCCCTTTACATATGTATTGTGTATGGAAAGGGCTTCTATTTCAACACTTATCTATATAAATAGGGAGATTAATGGTGAAGAAAGAGGGAGGCTTACAAATTACATTGAAATAACTTTAAAAGTTCTAATGCTAAAAGAGAAACCCTGACAATTCACAAGTACAGTGGATGCTCTGCCCTTAATTCATGTGAAATGGTCACCCTCTATTATGCAGAGCTTTGTAAGGGTAGGGGAATTAGCCACATGTCGTAGGCTTCACACAGCTAAAACCAAACACCCTGTTTTGAAACCTGAGTGCTCATGGAGAAATCCTAGTCTGTTTTTCCATATGGTGCCATTTAAGCTTTACACCGATTCTCCTGCTACAAGATGAACTTGGTGCTCGTATCTGGTAAGAGGTTCAGAAATCCTGACTGCATATTGACTTGCAAAAGTGACCTGAACATTTTATCCCCTTTGAAATGAGCTTGAATGAAACTTCTTCCTCATCCACTTGTGATAGGAGCTACAGAAGCTGTGTGAGCCATTGAACAATAGTGAATTTTACAATCTGTTGAGGAAGAATGGTTGTTAAGCAATATCCTATCTACCACCTAAATCCTACCCAAATCGTTTATAGCTCCACTGGAAGACCATCAGAAATTAGGTAAGAGAAATACCCACATCTGCATTTAGGTCCTGAACCAGCTCCCATTAAAGTTAAATGGTGAGAATCCCACTGACTCCAGTGGGAGTTGGACCTGAGAATACAGGACATATGTACTCTGATGGATATGGTAAAAAGTAGTGCCATCCATTGCCTTTAGTTTGGAGGGTCAGATTTCTGAGGTTCCTGCTGGAGGTCCGTCTGCCTACCATGCCTGAGCTGAATCAGCTCTTCTTGAAATAGGTACTTAGATCAAAGACAAGGCTGTTCCAAGGAAGGAAAGGGCGTGAGCAGACCTGCCACAATGATACAAATTTGTCAGAAGTCACTAGTAATGCTAATAAACATTGCTAACAAACTGTAGTGTCAGTCACGCTGCATGTATTGCTGAGGGTGCTAGATACCCAACTGGTGGCAACTGCAGTATTTGAGTATTACTGGAAGTAATGAGTCAATTAACACATCCCAGTCCTCTGGTGACATCCAGTAGTACAATGACCCCAGGGAGACCATTTCACCACTAGCTGTCAGCAAGTTCACCCACCCTGTGCAGATCACTCTAGAAGAAATCTTCAGCAGCAACAGCTACCCTAAAAGTGTCCCTCTATGAATGACTCCTTTATTTACTTGAGTTCATAACAAGCAAACAACAGCCACCCATCCCAAGCTCCAGGTGCCTTTGACAAGTGGTGTGCCTTCACAGATGCAGAAAATTCAGTCCAAGTCCAAACAACTTTCTCCTCCCAAAAACAGCAATATCCTCACAACAGAAGGAACTCAAGTGAGTCCCCAAGCTCAGACAACAAGAATTAACCAGAACAGAGCACCAGCCACTTGACAAGAGAGCATCCCAGTATGCAGTGACAACTGCTATTCAACAGAAAAACTGCAGATCACACCAGCTACCTAGCAAATCACCTGTTGTAGACTGCTGAGATACCAAGTGCATCATTGCTCATCCCTAGGCACATACAGGGAACTTGTATGAAGGTACTGCCTTTGATACAGTACAGAATGGGTCAGCAAGGGAACTGTGATGATTGAGATGCAATCCTGGGTGTCAGAGTAGCAGCCATGTTAGTCTGTATCCGCAAAAAGAAAAGGAGTACTTGTGGCACCTTAGAGACTAACCAATTTATTTGAGCATAAGCTTTCGTGAGCTACACCTCACTTCATCGGATGCATGCAGTGGAAAATACAGTGGGGAGATTTATATACATAGAGAACATGAAACAATGGGTGTTACCATACACACTGTAACGAGAGTGATCACTTAAGGTGAGCTAATACCTGCAGGAGAGCTGGGGGGGGGGGAGGGAAGGGAGTGGGACCTTTTGTAGTGATAATCAATGTGGGCCATTTCCAGTGGCTGCTCCTGCCCAGCACAAACAGCTAGTCCTATCAGTGTTATTTTTTCTATTTTTGTGTGTGTAATTTAGCTGAGATGTTTAGGTTTCTGGCAAACCTGCAAATGCTTTAAAGTTCCTCTGACGCTCCAGAACTGCTGGATAGAGTTTCAGGCTACAAAGGACTGAAAGAACCCTTCATCTGTCTCTCCCAAATATTAAATATCCCTGTAACCCACTTTCCGCTCCTGCTGCTTGTGCGGTCTCTGTACCTCCAAAGATCAGGGTGGATGGAAGTGAAGGGGAGGGAGTCCCCTTGGATCAGTGTTTATTCTAATCAATCAACTAAAAAAATTACAGAAGAGAGTAATTATTAATAATCAAGTAAAATTGGATTATTTCTCTGCACTGCGGTGCTGACTGGATGGGTAGGTTGGTATAGAACTCAAATTCATTGGAGCAAGCTACTGAACTAAAATAGCTGACCTCAGCAGTTTGTCAGGGAAGGTAGAAACAGGGAAATCATCTAACCATATGGGGATACAATTTGAAGGGCATGGAGTTACTTGGTCAGGCTAAATAATATGGTGGCCATGTATGGATATGTTCAAATCAAGCAGCATATCCAGTTTCAATTCAAGTGACAGTGATAGGCCCACCTGTCAGATCATCCCAGGATATCAAAGAATCTTCCTGATTTTGAGGATCACTTCTGGACTTTCCTTCTTTTTAAATAGTAGATCAGCCTCCCTCCCCACAAAAGGTGATCTACAAGTATCACAGAGCAAAGGGCCTCTGAAAACTATAAGAGCAAGTCACTGAATATGCCATGCCCTCAGGGACAGCTCTGATCTTTGTTTGTTGTTTTAATCAGGGATTCAAGCGCAAAAAAAAAAAATCCCAAAGGAACATTATGATGAAGCTTTTACGTGCACTGAAGTCAGGAAATTCAATATTACACTTTCCAAAACACGTGTGACATGGACACATTGCGTAGAGGGCCATATTTTCGAACAGTCACCTAAATTGCATCCATAAAAAATGCCTGTATGAATATGCATTTTTGCTTCAAAAATGAAAGCAGACTCAACTGCCCACAAGCATGTATCTGCATGTGCAATTATGTGCACACGTCTTTGTGCATACAAATACTTGTGTGTTTGCCTGTGAATATTTTGCAGGCATGATTTAGACACCTATGTTCAAAAATTTGGCACACACGCCACATTAAGGGCCAGACCCTCACCTTGTGTAAATTGGCATAGGTCCCTTGAAGACAATGTAGCAGGGATGATTTACAACAACTAGGCAGCTAGCTCTAAAACACTAAAGTCATCATCACTCATAGTAATACAAAATATTATCTAATTGCAAGGGGACTGCAGTATGGTTACCAAAGAAAGCAGAACTTGGAGTTTCCTGACATCCTGTGTATGTAAAACCTCAGCCATTAAATTAAAATTAATATACCATAGGTTTTATATTTAATAACTCGGTAATTAACTTTTCAAAATAAATATTTACTTTCCTCTATCTTAGGTATCATTATATCACCCTATAGAATCTAACACTTAATTGCTTTCCTACCTTTTGCACACTTATTTTTTTTAAATGAACATGATCTTTTTTTCCCCAAGGGAAGGGGAATAATCAGGCTTACTTCCTGTCCCCAACTTTTTTTTTTTTTAACACTGAAATGTAGGTTTTGAGAGGTATGCAATGTTACACACAATCCCTGGCGCATACAATCAATGAATAATCAATTTAAAAGTGAAAGGCAGCAATAAAGCAGCTATTGTGTGCAACGACTTCCCCGAAGGGCCAAGTCAGTTTCCCTCAAAGTTGGTTATCGCACACTACCTGCTTACTAAACTTAGTGAAATGGGTCTCGGCTACCTTATGGTTTTCACGGTCACTCCCAGCAATGACAGCATGGCTGGGGTTTTTTTGTGATCAGAACAGCCCCAAAAGGTTTTGACGTTGTGGACCGTATGTCACTGCAGCAATGTAGCTTAAATTCTACACCATTTGGCACCTATTTGGGGCATCTTCGCAGATAGGAGAGGAAAGTGTGTGGAAGGAGAAAACAGTGCTGAATGAACAGCTCTTTAGGCCTTTGTTTGCCTGGAGTGGAAAGAGTTAAGCCTGCTTTGAGGTTCACTTTGTTCTCCATGATTTGTGCAAGCCCAGCAATCAATCAATCTTGCTCTCTTTTTTTCCCTAGGAACCATTGCAGGAATATCATGCCCAGGATCTTGGTTAAATCCACTACTCTTTTCCATCAAGTCACTCCACCCCCTCTCCCCACAGCATCCCCTCCCAAAAGGGGCCTTCTGAGCTCGTTTTGCTAATGTATTCTCAAACCAAATTAGAGGCCCTGACTCTCGGTGAAGTTCGTGAGTTAGTTGCTGCGATGCACTGAATTAAAGATACCATCTCGGACTCAAATCAGATTAGAGCCCACACACACACACATGCAAAAGCCCACTTTCTAATCAATTTTATAAAGGGCCTTCAGCAGAGATACACTAATGGTATTGAGCTGAGATCTTTAAACTAAGTCTGCAAGAAGTCTGTGGAGATAAAACACATACTGTATTAAAGAGAGAGCTCTTCGCTGTGCCCTTCCCACTGAGAGCCCAGCGCACATGGGAACAGCAATTCAAAATACAAAAACAGCCCTCCTGACACGGACAAGACGTCCCCCCATCCTCCTCTCTCCTTTTCATCCTTCAGACCTCCATTTGGCTCTCTCTCTCTTTCCTTACTTCCCTTTCAAGCTGCTGCAGGAGGTTCCTGCACACCATATTCTCCTCTTCGTGGGAATTACTGAGCATTAGTACCTGCCGGGAAGGGGGCTAAAAGTAACAAAGTGGGGATCCTTGTAGTTCTGACAGCTAAATTCCAACACTGCTGCATCTCCAGCAGGCAGGGGTCCCAGATAGCAAGCCATCCTGCTTGTGGCTGAAGGGGAGTCTCAGTTTCAAAAGAGCTGTCCAGTGGCTGCTTACAAGATATTAAACCTGATGTGGTGCTGGCTACATCAGGATATCATAACACTGAGTTGTGATGCCACAATACACACATCCTAGAGTAAGGATGTGACTGAGTCTGCCACAGAGGATGGTGTTTAGAAGGTGGCAGCCCTTACACTTCATCTCCCCACCCATCTTCAGCTCTCCCACAGACCAGGAAATCCTCGTATTTTTTTAAATAATATGTTTTTAACAGACATGTAAATAAATATACATGCTCCCTAGAGCAGATTCATTAACAATTCTCTCTGGGAGGAATTTTCATCTTGCAAAATATATAATTTTTATTTTATATTATCAATAAAATGTCTGAGATGAAGGGCAAACCTTTAATAAAATCAGCTTGTCCTATTGTTTTCCACAGAGGTGGTGATTGTAATGTGAATTGGGAAGGATACAAAATGTAAATACGGCATTTTGCAGCAGGGGGAACTCAAACTACACCCAGCCAAGAGCTGTAGCAACAACTTGCCAGAAGCCCGAGGTCTATATCTAACTGGCATAAAATAGAGAAGAATGCAATTGCCTTACCATAAGCACAGAGTTGTGGCTCACAGAGACTACAGATCCCAGCCTGCAATGCTTCTACTGGCCACACATCTGTATTAACCATTCAAGCAGCTGTGGGCTGCATGACAGGATTCTGACTGATGCATAACAAGGGAATATCTTTCACCAGCTCAGAAGCCAATTCTCCCCCACCCCCCACCTCCCCAAAGCAAGATGTACCCTGGCAGAGAAGAGAGGGATGAGAGACAAAGGGTAAGCAGAAGTGAAGAGGAGGATGCGCAGCAGCAGGAGGAATGGAATGGAGACAAGAGAGAAAAACTTGGGGTCTGACTTTTTCTGTTCAGAAGTGCAGTTGGGTGGAGCTGGGTTCATGCTCAGAGCTCAGATGTGCTCCCCCTTCCCTGGGAAGGTTCCAGGCCTTGCACTGCTGTGCAGCTTTATGATGGTCACGCACTGAGGACTATGCCAGTTTTCAATGCAATTAACCTTTCCAGACTAATGAAATGGTTCTATTGGCTGCGATGGTGGTGAGAAGCCCCTTGGCTCCAGCAGGCTCCTGAGAAGGGGTTATCGAGGTCACACAGCATTACCGCTCTAGTTCTATTTGCAGGCTGCAGCTAATCAATGCTAGACCTGAAAGGAGCAGTGATGCCAGCCCCAGCATCACACGCCAACATTGTATTGATCCCAGGAACGAGAGGTGACTTGAGCCTGGGCCCGTCGATCTGCTGTGTCACAGGCAAAGTTCTTCCAGGAATGTACCCCACACGGCAGGAGAGCTCAGGAGGAAACAAGGCATCAATTCCAGGGCTGGGGAAGGGCAAGGATTAGTCTGTGTGTGGTACAAAGGCAAGATGCTGCCCCCCTCCTGCCTCGGAGAGGCAGTTCCTGGACTGACTCCCAGGCTTCCAGCCTTCTCAATCTGCCAGGTGGGAGCAGCCAGGAACCGGGATCTTTTTGAGGACACTGCATGCATCACCTGAATGCTTGGAGCAATACAGAGCCTAACACTGGCAGAGTCACCTCCCGCTTTCTAGTTACGGATCTGCATGGGTTAATGCAGCCAGTGGATTTGGGTCAAAGGGATTCTGGATGAGCACAGATCCCTCCCACAGGGCTTCTCCCACAGCTCAGGCCTGTCCTACAGTACTCATTCCATACGCCACTCTGTTGCTTTAACCCATTACTCCCCAGCTCAGATCTGTCCTACACTGTTCAGCCTTACTACTGGCAACTCAAGCATGCAAAAATCATGAGTCAGGCTCCCCAAAATCACGATATTTTAAATAATAATAAATGTTAGATTCTTTTTATTTGCCTCTATGTTTCTGAGCCTTCTGGGGTTTCTTGAGTCATGCTTTCAAACTTTTCTCTGCATTCCTGAGGGCTAGAGAGTTACTTTTTTAAAATGAAAGTGGAGAAAACTGAGTCCAGGAGCTGATGCTATAAGAAAAAACACCAAATGCTGCAAGACTTTCAATAAACTCAGAAGAGTTGGCAACACATCAGGCTCCACTGAGCTCTGTCACTTTACTCTGTGCTATGAAACGCATACTACCCTTGTACTGTGTGTTCATACCATTGCTACCATCATCCTCCCTCCCCAATTCCCATCTTTTGTCCATTACATACTTTTCTTGGATCTTTTATTATATTAGATTGTAGACTCCAATGGCTTCTTGACACTTAAAAGCTAGAGTGGTGCAGCTGCACCAATGCAACTCCAGGCAGGGATTGACTTTTATGTTTGTGCAGTATCCAGTACTTTAGGGCCTATATCCTGATTAGGACCAGTAGATTGCAACCAAAATACAAATTAATAATAATAGTCAACTGACCAGCAGCTTCCTGACATTAAAAAAAAATGTGATTGCTCCTCTGATCTACAGCTCTGTCCATAACTTTAAGAAACACACAATCCCAAAACGGTTCCAGTCCTAGTCACAGGTGCCTACAGAGGTTAGTCTAGGGCCCTGGTTATTTTTAGTATAGCTACTAGCAGGAAGGGAAAGAATAGATAGGAGCATATTTTTTAAAACTGGAAAATGCACGCACCTCATCACCTGATGTGCTAATCAGGTGCCTCCATATGCAAGTGACTCATTGTATGTTTGTGGGAGGAGGCACGGGAGTACACACACAAATACAGGCCATATTTGCAAAGCCATTTTTAGAGGAGCAAGGTCAGCTTCTGCTTTTTTTGCCTAAAGTTTCTATGACAAGGTAGTGCATGCGCAGGTCTCCAATGTGAAAGCTGTCCCCTTGAATTCAGAAATGCATCTTTGAGGGCACAGGGCCCAGCATTCGTGGCATCCATCTCTGGAAACTCCAGTCCTGACAAAACAGGAATGGAAAACAATCTGATTTATGGGATTATGGATGGAGCAGAAAGGTCTCTTATTAAAAGCATCATCACTATCATTACTAGTATTAATAGAGATGTGCCTAGATGCCCCACTGCACTAGGCACTGTACACACTCCTACTAATTGATTGTACTTATTAGGGCAGGGACAATCTAAGTAGGAAGACAGACAAATAGTAGAGAAAAGAAAACACTATGACCCTCATTTTACACATGGCGAATAGAGGCACAGAGAGATTAAGTCACTTGTCCAACATCACACAGGAAACCTTCAATTTTCTTGAAGGTCAAATTTTTGCCATTTCTTCTCTAAAAATTTTGTCCTCGAGCTAAATTAATGACTCTTGGTGAGAAGGCAGGTAAGAGTTTTGCACAGCAATAACATCAGTGGAAGACTCTTGGGTAGGGGACAGAAATAAGCAATGAAGGGAAAAGGACCCTTCCATTAGGCCAGTGTGAACTCAGTTTCATGAATAATGACTTTATGGATGGAGGTTGGGGCGGTTGCGCTGTTACCTGCTGCGATGCTCTTGCCTCTTAATCAGCTCCCCTTGATGGAGAAAACAAAAGAGAACACTGGTTGGAAGTCCTCAGATTTCTTTCATTCCAAGACTGTGACTGCCTTGCCTCATTAATTTTCATAGAATCATGGAAGTTAGAGCTGGAAAAGCCCAATAAGTTCCATCTAGTCCACCAGCACCCCAAGGGGTCAGTGTAGGACGGCTCCGTAAGTCAGTTCACTGGTGCTTAGCCCAGTCTTGTTTTTCTCTCCTCCTCTAATCTGGACAAAGTTTGAGTGACAGTTGACTGAGCTTCAGAGATCAAATGTTCTAGATAAATGCTAACTAGCCATCACCTTTACAAAGCAATTCCAGAGACAGAAACCCAGACTCTTCCCCAGGGGGCTGCAATAAAATGAAACAGTTTACGGTACGCCCCCCCCAGGGTTCCTGGCAGTCCTGTTTTGTAAGAATTAATAATGTGTAATACTAAAACCCATATAAATATTACTATTCTTCCTCCCACTAAACACCCAACAGACTTGAGATACTATGGAGGTGGAGGCTGTACAGTAGTGCAAGTAGCTTGTAGATAGATGGAATTAGGTCAGAAGATGGAAAAGAGAGAGATCATGACTAAAGCTAAGATTTTGTCACGGAGGTCATGGAATCTGTGACTTCCAGAGACTTCCGTGACATTCTCCACTTCAGCCCCAGGCTTTAAGCCACAGATCCCACCTGCCACGGGCAGCGAGGGAGACCCTGGCCCTCTCAGCCACTGTGGGGACCCCAGAGTCCCAGCAGTGGTGGATGCTGGATCCTCCTCCATCCCCATTTTGTCACAGTTATTTTTAGTAAAAGTCAGGGACAGGTCACAGGCTTCTGTGAATTTTTGTTTATTGCCCATGTCCTGATTAACAGACAGGTCCTTACCTGAAGCCATCACAAATGACTTTTAGTGCCCTCGGTCTGGGCTAAGGGTGTTTGCAGCTCTACCTGTTACAATAGTTAGACTACAGTGAAACTGCTCTGTTCCACATAACTGTGAACTCTGAATTCTTGCCCTTTCTCTGACTCGTACCCTGAACTTCTCAAACCATTTCCCAAGATAGCCACACGACCCTCACTTGAAGCCAATGGGAGAGTCACGGCTCAAACGCTACCTAGCAAAATTTACCCCATTAGTATTGTGCTTTCAGGGTTATGGTAGTTTGTCTGGATCCTAGTTACTATATTGAGATGCATCTCTCTCCACAAATCAAGGCTCTAGTTGTATATTAACCATCCATTCTTCATATCCGTGCACTCTGATTTGCTGCAGTCCTCAGGGCTCACCTTCCATGTGCCCTCAACAAACAGCCACCTCATCATCTTGTTTCATCCAGATGACAGAATAAGAGACAATATTTTTACCCCATTACATCTCAAAACATTTCACTCCTTAGACAGATAAGTATAATCAGTTAATATAAAGGATATCAAGCACTATTGCGAAGTTTTATTAATATATTAACAACTTCTTGTTAACACAAAGTTATTGGCCTTTGATTTTATTTAGCTTTATGGTACAGTTATTACCTCACAAAATGGAAGCACTCATGTTATCCACTCAATAAGAAGGACATTTAAAAAAAATTGACAGAATGTGGTGTTCATATTATTGCAATAACTTTATACGTACTACACAGTGCCATTCAGCCAAAAGGTTTTCAAATCACTCTGCAAATTGATCACACATTAAGGGATCCATTCATCCTCTCCAGAAATGTAGCCACCTCTGAGGCAGAACACAGCAGCTATTTTATAGTACATATCAATGCTGCACGACAGTTTAAGATAGGAGGAAAAGAAGAATCTTGTGTCTGGTTGCAACTCCTGCGGAACACAAGGAGCAAGAATGGAATTACCCCAGTTGAAGTTTAGTCAGGACACTGGAATTAATGCCCCAACTGATTAATACCCCAACATGATGGGATGGTTAAGGACACAGTAGTCAGAACCTTAGCTTCACATCTCATCTGAAAGACGATGGCCTCTTGCACAGCCCCCCAACACCAGTACTCTGCTGTGGTTCAACTCTTCGAGAGTGAAGATCTTGATTCACCAGCATCACCTTTTACACTGCTCTAAAGTTTTCCTTGCAGGCCTCCCACAGCATACTAATCGGGTTTAACTCTGCCTAGCCTGTTAGATCAGCCAAAATCATAACCCAGGCAAGGATAACCGCAAGCATGAGGATGGAGCAAATTATTTGTTTTTAAATGATGTAACCATCAATGAACAGTCCTACAGAATTTAATAGAAAATTATTGCCTTTTCTGTAGGATTTTTTTAAACCACCGTAAAGAATTTAATACAGAACTTACCATGTTGCCCAGCCCACCTTTTCTAGTCCATCAGCTATGCCAGCGCTTTCCACCAATTTGTCAGCCCCTCACATAAATGTCTACAAGCCTTCCTCCATGCTGCTACTTACACTTGGGATGTTCTCTGAGGGAAGAATGGAACTGGCAAGATATGCACCTATCAGGGCCTTGATCACTATCTGTGTTCTAACCTGCTCCCCTTTCCTTTGTCAATTATTTGTCCTTTTAGATTGGAAGCACTGCAGGGCAGGTACCATCTCTGACCATGTGTTTGAACAGCATGCCGCAAAATGGAGCCCCAATCCTGGTAGGAGGCCTCAGGGTGCTACTATAATGCAAATACGTAAGCGGATATTTGCCCACCAACATCAAACTATAAATCTGCACAACTGCAAGTCTGTGCTTTGGAATCTTCATGATTAGATTAATGAAGTACAGGGGTGCTGCAGATCTGGATCAAAGTTCATTGGCAGAGCTGTGGAAATCTGCTGCACACTAGGTTTAAGGTACATAAGTAAAATAAGGGTGTGCTCAGATCTTGAACAGCAGAGGCTGTGGCAGGTCAAGACTGAGGTGCACTGGTGGAGAGGCAGGGGGAAGTGGCTTGCTCACACCGTGCCTTGGTCTGCCCAATGATATGAGTTTCTCACTTTCATGAGCACTAAATTCACACAAAAATGTTTTTTTAAAAAACGACCACAGGCGATTAAGCTGTGATCTAGATTAATTAGCTGCCATATTTCATTTTTAAAATCAGAACTGGCCTGCACTGACATGGAGGAAATGTGTAATATTTTCACTCCTATCTAAAAGACCGATCTTTCACTTTGTCTTGAACTAAACAATCATTCCTGGCCCCGTGCGCCTGTGCCAAGCTGCCAGCTGCACCCACTCCTATAGGAAAGTTCTAGAGCACCCTGGGAAAGGATGTATGCGAGCGTGTGGGGGGGGAGGGGAGGTCTAATGAAAGTTTTGACCTCTGTGTAACCAGAGTGCCCTGAGCAGTATCGCTTCAATGCAGGAAACAAAAAGATTGATGAATTGTATAATGTACTTTTATTGTTGTTAATATTTCTGAGTGCTGCTGGTTGGTGTCTCTTGGAGACTAACTGGCCCTTTCAGTCACAGAACAATATTAACTCCATTCTAGAGACTTGCTGTCAGAGACAGAGGCTGTGTCCTCTCTTTCAGAGTGACGAGTAAATGTCAAAATACTCACCCGACTGACAATACCACGTTTGCAAGGGACTTAGAATCACTTGTGAGTGCATGTTGCCACCTCACCTCCTCACTCCCCATGGAGCAACAGTGCCTTGCTCTTTCATTCGCATGCACAGATATTTGTTGCTTACTCAGAACTCTGCACCTTTAAATCCAGGCACAACAAAACTGTAGAAAAGGTGCTGTAGGGAACAATTCTGCTCTGGTAGCAAGATCTGGATGGAACCCAGTGGGCTTTTCCTTCACTAATTTCTAGACTGCTATTCCCCTTTCCCCCGTCCCTTGTTTGGTCTTTGTCCTTTAAGATTGTAAACTCTGAGGGGCAAACACCTGTCTAATCCTATATTCTTCACAGACATAGGATTAGACAGGCACTACAGAATAAATTCATTTGTAGGCACTACGGAATAAATAATTCCATGATTCTATTCTATCGCCAGCCTTGGGCCAGACACTGGAGTGGAGGCCTCTGGTTCCTGGAGTTCCCCATTTCATGGCTGAGTCCCCAAGTATGAGCATCTGCACAGTACTGCAATTCACACTCCAGTTAGGTCTTCCAGTACCCTCAGGCGCTAGCTTTTCCAGGTGAGCCCAAAGGGAGCCTTCCCTCTGGCCAAGATAATAGGAACTGCATGGAGCTGGGATGGCTGCAAGCACCTTGGCTGCTTGAAATATCTGGGCCACACTGAGTAGGCCTCATTTGTAACTTGCATTTTGTATGTCTTAAAAGAATAATATGTGCACAAGGATCACGCATGAGTGTGCACAAGATGCATGCACAAGCATCAAACAATACACACATGCATCGACACACTGAAATCCATTAATGCTAACAAAGAGACATATACGCCACTACCCACCATATGTACACAAGCATGCATACTCCTACATTCACATTAAACACCAACATAAAGACATTAAACAAAGCATTCAACAAACACATACAGATGAACACTTTCCACAGAACCCCCCATACCCCACATCACCCAAACCTACATACTCTGTGACAAGCACCTTTGCAAATATAAATGGCCAGAACGCAAATCAGCCTGGCCCTTTAATGACCCTTTAAGCAGAGAGGGTCTTTGTCATGTTCTACTCTCACCTCACTCACTCTATTTTCAGTATAAAATATTTCAAATCAGCAGAGAGTGAGGCTGGCTACTGCCATTAACTGCTGTTAAACCGCAATGGAACAACTGGAGGACTCAGTAATTCCACGGAGCAGGACTAAGCACTAGGTTAGAGCACAGAGAGTTAAAGCCACTGCAAGTGTCAGCATGAGCCCACTGAGCAGGTCAAAGAAAACCCTGAGATAAGCTAATCACCTTTCTCTCTCTAGGATTGATTCACTGTAAGTTTTCCTCCCTGTCTGTTCTCTTATGGCTATTTTTATTTTATCCATCACAGAGGCAAAAATGACAAAACGGGATGGTTCTGAGCTTCTGCTCCCTCCAAGTGCCAAGCCAGGACTCAGCAGGCCATGTGCTCCACCTCACCGTGAACACCACCTTTGGATTCCATTTCCATCAGTTTCCATTAAGCCTCATACTGGGACATGGTTCCTGTCTCCTCCCACTCCTTTGGAGCATCCACATAAGATAGAGCTTCTATCAGCTTCCAATTAGTGTGTCTTCTCCAATTTCCAGGACACTAAACATGCTGTAATAAATTATCTCCTGATCTGATGAGGGCAATCCCTATTCCTCAAACTCCATGAAGTCCATCACTATAACTCTTTCCATTATCAATGGCTCCATTTCAAACTCTTCCGCTCTTTGGAATATCCTGCTTCCCAAGTCTCACCATCTCTCTCAGGTACAATTCACCTCTGGCTGCGCATAGTTCCAGATCTCAATGTCACTCATCAAGAAGGCTGCAGGTAGCAGACTCTGCTTTCACAAATGACCTGGCACTATCAGAGACATCGAGCACAAAGGACATTGTATATTTTTATGAAAGCTTAATCGCTGTGGCGAAACCTCTCTGCAGTGCTACACCTTGCACCGATCTGGCTGCCACTTGCTCAGTGTGACATGTTCCTCAAACCTGAAGGAAAGCCCATTTCCAGCAGAGTGGCTCAGAGGCATACTGAGGTGTTGGTTTGAAATTGCTCGTGAGATGGATAGGACAAAGGTTAGTGCTGTTATTATTGTTTGTTGGATTTAATGTTTATTTTTAAGCAAATCCTGACTCAGTTTTTGTGAAAGTCGGTTTTTCTAATATGCATTTTAAAAAATCCTTTCCCCCCAGCTCACTATAGATACAAACTCAAAACCCCGCCTTTCCTTGGAATGAACTGCCCCTGGCCTGGGCATTTGCAGTGTATATTTTATAAAACTTTATCTTAAATGTGGGGAATTTGTCACAGTTTATCAGTTTCAACCTAAAACCAGAAACCCTGGTTACACGAATAAGACAGTCATGAGGACTGGGTTCACTTTCTTTGTTTTTTTCCCCCAATCATTATGTCTAGGTTACATGTCTGATCCGACGCTCCCTGACCTCAGTTCTGCCCTTGCTTGTTCTGCCTCCAGTTTGCATTCCATCTTCAAACACTGTTCCTAGAGTAACTGGTTGTCGGGTGCTGCTCACATGAGAATTGTGTGATGCTAGCCTGTAACTCCAACTCTCCTTCAAACCACCTGTCTGGGGTGGAGGGGCAGAGGTGTGATTATCAGCTGGTATCAGTCATCCAGCCATTGCTGGTTTCCCTTCTGGCCTGAGAGATCTTGTGTAAAGAACTCATCCCTTTTTCAGCAGCAGTGCTGTCATCTCTTCCAAGCTTTGTCTCTGTGGATTTTGTTCACACGTTGCTCATTTCAGATTTTAAGGGGCTAGAGAGTTCTTTTGGAATTCCTCCCCAGTCGGGGCTATCAGGCAGCCTGCCTTGTTTCAGAGCAGAGGTTATCATCTTTCTTTCACTTTTTCTTGATTTCATGTGCTGTTGTGAGGGCTTTACTGTTGCTCAGTTTGGTGGCACTATAGAGTTTCAACAGCATTTGCATGGGTCAACTCCCTCCACATGGATTTCTTCCTCATTCTCTCATCAGAGCACCTTCCTGCCTGGAGTTCTCAGGGATTCTCCACATGACAGAATACTTCATCTGAGCCTTGTTTTATTCCTCTCTGCCATGTTTTTATCCCAATAATATTCTTTGCAACTTCAGTGAGTTCACACTTTGTCTCCTCTCACACTTCATTTGCCTTTTTGTCCTCTGTGCATTTCAGCAATGCATCAAATTCATCCCCAATTACCACTCTGTAGCTTCCTCCAGCATACTCCAAATTATTCCCAAAGGACTGAAGGAATTGTTTCATGCATTAGAAGCATGAAACCTGAACTCTGAAAGAAGCAGCTGGTGATCTGACTCAATAAGAGCACCTGGCAGTTTTGCAGAGCGTAGAATGCTAGTTTCTGTCTTCCCCGTACAGTAGGAGCATTAGTCTGCTTCTCACAGAGATCTCTTTAAACAATTCCAGGTGTATCTTCCCTTATTATGATGTGAAGCTGAAAGGCCTAATATTGATCTCACATCAGTTTTACACTGGGGTAACTACTGATTTCAACTGAGTTACTCCTCATTTACCCCAGTGAAAATAAGAATCCGCCCAAAGCATCTTCAGATGCAGAACTCAAAAGACTTGATGATAGTGTCTTCATTTACTGACCTCTCCTATCTTAGTCTCCTATTTACATTCTTATCAACAATATCCTTCTATACTATACATGCACTGACAGCATCTCATGGTTGTTAGTTACTTTGAGAATGTGCAGTAATTATTACAAATTACTCATTGCTGGATGTAAAATGGAATCAGTTACACATTAGTCACTCCTAGAAGTTGTGAAGTACTGATTAGTTTACTTCTGTGTGGGGAAAAGTGAATCACTGTGAGTTACTGCCATTTAGTATGGTCTTCCATCTCAGAAGGCAACAAAGATTCCTTCTTGAGTTTGTGAGGCTCTTTTGTCTCGTCTGATGGTCCGCCATGAGAAGTATCAAAGTTCTAATGTAGCTGTAACACTGGTGATCATTACATACGGAGATTGCTCATATTGGACAGCATGACTTTCATGGTGTCATTCCCCATGGTAGAAGTACTTGGAGGAAGTAGGACTATTAAAGATTGAATAGGGGGATTAGTTTAGTGGCAAGCCAAAAATGATTGGGTTACTGCTTTTCAACATCTGCCTTTAATGAGAAATAAAAGAGGAACAAACATTTTGGAAGTAAGAAGCACCCTGCTAAACCAGCTATTAATAAAAAGAAAGTAAAAGAATACTTAAGAATATATATATTCATTAGTTGTTCTGAACAAAATGTATTTTATGACAGACAGGGGATTAGCTAACAAACATCTGGCTCCACAGACTGTTATTTTGGAAAAGTCATGGGGAATGTGTATACCACACTTACACAATGAATCTCTCTCTCTCTCCCTCTAGTGTCTGGACTACAAAGAGCCTGTTACAGACACTGAGCAACATACCTGAGTCTTCTAGCTCAGTCATTCAGATCCTGAAGTCTTGTGTGTTAACTCCACTGCCAACCGTCCACTCCAGGGATATTGCCTTACAATGTCATGAAGTATGGAGGTGACAATTCTCCACACAGTTCTGCTGTAATTGTACCTGGAATACTGTGTTAATTTGTGGGCATCATTTTATCAGAATGATACTGACAAACTGGATGCAGCTTTGAGCACCCAAAAGTGATCAGGTGGTTGTCTGGACTCATTAGGAAGAGAGATCAACAGATGTCTAAGGGGATAACAATATACCAATATTTGAAGAGAGAATAAACAGGAAGGATGGACAGAAATTGCTTAGCATGATAGTAGAGGACATAATCAGGAGGAATGGGATGAAATTAAGAAGGAAAACTTTTGCGCTGAATATTAGGAAAAAGTATTTTCTGTTATGAGAACTCCTTAGGCTGTGGAATCATCCCTGGAGGGAAGGGATGGAAGTCTCCTCACTTGTGACACTTACAACTAGACTAGATAGAATACTGGAAAATGTACCATAGAGCAGAATCCTGCATTGCCATAGGAAGATGGGCTGGATGACCCAATAGTTACATCTCTAATATCTGATTCTGTGATTGACACAGGAATTAAAGAACTGCCAAGATAAGTGGCTGAAAGGAATCCATATTTACTTCTCAGACCACAAAGTAATTTGATTATTTCCCAGAATTACATATGTAAAAAGTAATCTGTGATTGTAACCCTTCCCAGTACTTCATCAACTCTGATGTGTCAATGCAGTATCAACCAAGTCCTGCAGGGGGCTGTAGAGTTCTTCTGACTTTTCTCATCTGGTGCATGGATTGGAGTACCGTAATGGTCAGAGCTATTTTAAGGCAGGCTGAGGCAAAGATGATGGGCACTGACTGACTGATCTCCCAGTAAGGTATGCAGTTCCATTCTTGTTTTGGAAAAATGACACTACTTTCTCAGGTCTCTCTCCTATTCCTATTTAACATCAAGTCTCCTTCAGGTTTAAACTAGTGACTGACATATCCTGTAACCTCAGAAAAATTCTGCAATGACAATTTTTCCATACCGAACTGCCAAAGCAGAAGGTGCTGTGGCTATTTGAAGCTGAAGCTGGGGTTAACCTCAAACTCCTGTTAACGGAGCAGTTGTTTTTAACTCAAAGTGCTATATAATCTTGAACAGCTCTTACAGGAGCAGACTTTTTGGAGCTTATACTGGCTCTATCCCTTTACTCTGCCTTACCCAATGCCGCTGTCATGTCTTTCTTCCTCACCCACATAAGCACATCTTCTTAACTGATTGCGGTGAATCGCTTTGTGGTGTGGAAAGACAACGTAGTGCTTCTGTCCTTGGCCTGCCTTATTCACTCTTGTGTTGAGCTCCAACGCTATCTCACGAGACGTGCAATTACCCCATACCCTATTCCACACCACTGCACAGCAAGACTCTGCTCTGAGAGAATAACTGTGCATACATTGCTCTTTATCAGTTATTTTCAACAGCAAAGAAACTCCCCAAAACTGGAGCCCAACCTTTGAAAAATAAAACAACCAAAACATTTTCTTTCTAGTCCTCCTGAAGCAAATAAATTAACTGGATCCAAATCTCCAGCCTGCTGCCCACTCACTTGCACGCTATAGGAAACTGCCAGCTGGGGAGTCTCCACTTTTCAAGAGCAAAGTTTTGAAGGTGGTAGACTATGGAAAGTAACTCTTTCCTCTGGCTCTGCCAGTTTGTCTGTTCTTTCTATGCCTGTCTACTGGACCGTAAGCTCCCTTGGGCAGGGACTACCTTGCCTGCTGTGTATTGTACAGAACCCAGCATATTTGCCACAGTCCCACTGGAGTTGAAGGGGATTTGGATGCCTAAATCCCATAGGCTTTGTTGAATATCCCAGCTTTTACAAATAATGAGTTTAAATTATTTTTAAAACATGTATTTTGTTACATTCCCTTTACCATCCATACATTTTTAATCAAATGAATTATCTGCTAAGCAGTGGATGAGAACTTGTAATAGACACCAGCCACCTGACCTTTCTTAATTAATCCAATTCATACTTTCTCTAGTCCAGCACCTTCAAAACTTTGCTCTTGAAAGACTGACCCTTCCCAGCTGGTGATCTCCATATGGGGCAGGAATGTGTGCAGCAAGCTGGAGATTTGGATCTAGCTAGTCATCAGGATAACAATCCTATTTGCAAATCAAGTACCTTTATCAGATAAACAGCGGAGACCAGAACAATATCTAATAGTTCAACATCAGCACCAAGATATATAACTGCTTCTGTACAAAAACCTTTCTTCTAATCCTTCTTAAACTCAACCAGATTGATTGGTTTTTATTATTCATGAATTAATTTTTAACTCTTGGTCCAACAGGGGAATTGAATCTATAACATTTCCCACAAATTGAGAAAAGAAGCTCTATGTCGACAGAGCAGAACAGCCAAAAGCAGATTTTTTTCCTTTCAACTAACCATTAAAAAATGGTTGTGTCTATTATTTTCCTAAACACCTTAGGTGAAAATTTAAAGGAAAAAATGAATACATTAAAAATATACATAATACTGTAGTGCTGAGCTGGGGGAATTCATTTCCTTTTGCAAATATACACAGAGGGAAAATGAAGGATGATAGGGAAATAAACTGCAGTTTTGGGGCTTAAGAAGGCAATGGTCTTGAGGCAGGGGAGAAATTTGAAGACCGGATCTGTTCTGGAATGGGAGAAACGGGTATAGGCACTGTTTAGGGCATATGGTTCTTTCAGCCTTTTAACTGTAATTTACTGGAACCAAAAGCAAATAGTTCTCATTTTAAATCGCAAGCGGCTCCTAACAGTTATAACAGGATGGTCAGAAATGCTGTTTGCTTTGATAGGGTGTGACTTGAATTATTCCTTATTCAAATTCCTTATTCAAACTCTTTCAAAAGTGATGAACTATACAGTGGGAAGCATGTTACATTTTGTGCCCTCCCATAAGTGCCATGCTTAAAATCTCCCCAAAACAAAATAAAAGTTCCCAAAAGTAAACCAAAGATTAAACCAAAGTGTTGACTTTTCCGGCTTCGGCACAAGTCCCCAGCTTCATCCAAACAGTACTTTGTGGTTTGCTCCATATTTTGCACATTTGTCTTTTCATCCTTTCTCGCATTTTAATAGAAGTAAATATCACTGCATTTCTTTAAAATCAGAAACCCTGATGTGGGGGGGAAATCTATAAACAAAATATCTAACCACATTTAGCTATCCAATGATATCTAATCTTATTATCTACGATCTAATTATATCTGCTCTAATTCAGACTATAAAAATCTATAAATACAGATGTTATGTACACTGTATCTAGATACCATTAAATTTCTTTTTAGTTCTAGAATGCCTTTTATTCAAAGATCTCAAAAGCTTTAGAAATATTAATTAATTAAGCCATAGAACACTTCTATGAGGAAGGAAGTATTTTCATATATACTTTATGTACACACACTGTAGATATACACATTTATAGACAGTATTCACACACACTATATTTAGAGTAAACATATACACATATATTCACATATACAGTATATGTACCTGTTTTATATAGAAATATACACACACACATACACACATGGTATGTGTGCTTGTTTATTTATAATATATTACATGCAATGTTGTTGTAGCCATATTGGTCCTAAGATATTAGAGAGAGAAGAGGCTGAGGTACTATCCTTTAACGGACCAACTTCTGCTGGTGAGAGAGACAAGATTTCGAGCTTACACAAAGCTCTTCTTCAGGTCACACATATATACACACACAGATTATACATATAAACACTTATTCACATGCATGTGAGAATAAAACTGTTTCTTTCTCATCTTTACTCATGTTAAGTCTGTGTAGTGTGTAAGGTGCAACAGCACAATTTTCATCAATTATTCTAAGGGCGACCTGTCTGGTATCATTTGTATAAGGTAGAATGTATGGACACATCAGTACATCTCACCATCATTTTCAAAAGGTCACACTTGCTTCGATCTGTTAAGGCAGAAAAAGCCCACAAGGAGTGAAAGTAAAATATTTTCTAAAGCTGAAGTGCCACTGTTACAGGCCCCCGTATAGGGATTAATTTGGCTTTGAAAGTAAGTTTTGACTCTATCAGACAGCTATGCTTCCTCTCCCTGCCCCTGATCCCAGGTTAGACTGCATTGCAGGCTACACTCAATTGCCTGGAAATCACTGCTTAATAATCCAGTTAAGCATAAAGAGTGCCTTGCTCCCTTCTGATACCTTTGCACTACAGATTAATCTGATAAGCAAACTGGCTGCTAAAAGAGTGTCAGGCAATGGGTATTAAGGTCTTTGGTTTCATAGGAGTAGCTGCCCTGCATCTCACTACAGAGCAGCGCCTCCTCCCCCGCCACCCCACACACACTCCCTCACAATGACCAAAAATGCAAACGGCAGAAAAACAGAAACATTTGAGAGGCTGAATGAAGCAGCAAGTCAGAGGGGTGGAGAGAGGAAGGCAATGCCCAGAGAGGCTGAAAAGGGGCTAGAGAGGGACTGCAATCTGAGTGTTGTAAAGATATTAATCTGACCTTCCCCCCACCTTTTAGACAGCTAAAATATATATCAGGCAGTGTTTGCCTATCATACCCAATTCTGAAACAAGGAACAAATGAAAGACAAAGGTAATTCTCAGAAACAGTCTTTCAATCAAGGATAATTTGTAAAAAAATGAAAAGCAGACGAAGTATGAATACACACACACAAACATTTACAAAATTTTGGGATTAACCCTGGCTACCAGTACTGTGGTAACAGTTATAAAATGAGCCCCTGAACTCAATGTCACAAGCCTATATTTTTAACTGTTGTATTTCTAAGTCTGCGAAAATCCCATAAAGAATTTTTTTTTAAGAATAAGCAAATAAAACAACACTGTTGATGTTTCAAAACATGTCAGATTGAATGAACAAAAAAATGCAAGGAAAACTTTTTAAAAATAAAATCAGGAAAACCAAAATTATTTGCTGTCCTTCTTTTTGTGTGTTTATTTTTTTTTTAACTCTACAAACTGGTATAAAGCGCAGTGGAAGGATGTTTTGTAATTGTTTTTGCTAGCACATTTAAAGACACATTCAAAAAAATCTTTATTTACTGAAGGCAATTGACATAAAATTATATTTATGTCCTTTACTTTTCCCCACATCTTTGTGGAGGAGGAAAAACTAGATGCTCTTAAAATGATCATCTCCATATGCAAAATCATAATGACAGAATTAAACATTTTTAAGGCTATTCTTTTGACCTTTCTCTTGAGTCAAAGGACAGTGAGACAATACGCTCACCGGTATCGTTCACGGTGATGGCTTCATCACCAGCGATTGAGGCTCATTATTACTGAAGGGAACTTTAAAGTGCCAGGAGAAAAACAGAAGGAATTAAAAAATAATGTTTTGTGAAACTATACGCGTGAGAAAGACTGGGAGAATAGGAGAAAAATAGCAACAAGAAATCTCCTAATAAAAACAGCTGTATTAAAAATGCACAATCAGTTCAGAATGAATGGCATTTTGAAAAGAGACTCTCTTTCACAGGCTCCCCAACTGAAAGTATCTGGCTCTCTCTAACCCATCCGATGGCCTAGTTTTCTTATGTTAAAGAAAGTGTTTGAGACTTAAAATGTATGGTGAACTGGACATGATTTCCTAGGACAGAAAAGGAAAGTTGGGACTGTCAGAGAAGGGTTCTCACCAAATGCTCTTAGCCTCCTAAAGAACAAATGTAGAACAGGTTTCCTTTTTCTCCCACCCCTCTCAAATGGGATGTAAAATCAGGGAGATGCCCAAAGAATGAACACCTCACCGGCAGTGCAGCATCGGACAAGACAGGCCGCCTCTCTCTATGCTCAATCCATTCCCTTTCACACTAAAAAACAAAACAAAAACAGTTCTGTCATGGAATGTTACTGCAACTTAAATCCCAAGCGCAGAAAGGAGCAGAAAAGCAACTAAGGAAGGAATTTGCAAGAGAAAGCAAAGGACACTCTTCCCCTCACACACAAGTTAGTGATTTTTTTCTGAAGGGATTCTGGTTCTATTGTCCATAACATTCTCATGGGCCAAGTATATTCTTTGCAAACTGACAAAGTCAGATTAAGGATGACTAGGGTGGGATTTTCTGGGATCCCAAAAAATTGAATTGGATTTCTTGTGCTCCGTTCCCCCTCTCCCAATAGAAAGAAACAGAGCTGAGTAGGCTCCCCCATTTAGAAGAAGGGAGCAAGAAAAATTCAGCTCAGCAGGGACACAAACCCAACACAGGTTGTGTGATAACAGCTTGCCACCTGTTTTTCACAAGTTGCCTTTGCGAAGTGTAAGGGGGCACTGAATGGGAACATTGCCTGCGGTGATCAGAATGCACTGAACAGTGCAATGTGCTAGTATTTATTTGTACACAGTGCTCTTTGTAAAGGGCATCACAGAATGCTTTCCAGAGGGTGTCAGAAGCAGTAGGGAATAGGAAATATTAGTGAAACGACCGTAATCATTTGCAATAAAATAAATTATAAACACACACACCCAATCAAAGCAAGGTCAGACCTATGGAAAAGAAAATTTAGCATTAGTAAACCCTAGGAAGACAGAGAGGAGCGGTGTGCAGGAATGGTGAGGGTTAACAATACACAAGCTCCTGTCCAGCCAGCACAGGGTCAAATGATGTGCAGTGAAAGTTTCAAGTCCTCTATCCCCCAGAGCTTGTTTGCTAATTACATTTGCAATTACAAACATGACAAATATATTATTGTACAGCCCGCTCCACCTTGAGCAAGCATGTTTCTCCTCACGGACAGTCGCTTCCAGCAGCAGAGCTCTTAAAAGCTCTACATGATCAACAAAGTAAAGTGTGTTTCAGCACCAAGGGTCACTTTGTGGGCATCTCTAGTGCTCTGAAGAGGCAGGGCAGAGTTTTAAAGAGAAGCGACATGACAGGTACAGAAATTGATATTGATAGAAGTTACTGAAATTTAGCTCCTCAACAATAAATTCCCCAGAAGTTGGCTAAGATTTCTGCAGGTAATTAGTTATTATTATTTTCAATAAATAATAATTTATCCAGCTCAATATTTATTATTAATAAATAATAAGGCTGTTACATTACATTTCCACTTGCAGATCCCAGAACACATTGCAATTCAGACTAACCCACAAACTACATGGAGCAATCACCTCGCCTGCTGCTGAAATGCAGCCGATCCTGGAGGGCAGAAACAGTGCAAGATTTTTCCTGTTTTCAGCAAAATACACAAATCTGATTGCTGTTGCTGTTTTCATTGTCCACCAGCCTCTTCAGACAAACAGCCAATAGATTCATGGCTACCTATGGAACTTCTGTTTATTATTTATTTGACGGTGGTGCCTAGGAACCTCAATCAAGGTTCCTGGCCTCTTACGCTAGGCACTGTACAAATGCTATACCTACCTACTCATGCAAACTAAAAATAAATGTAAAAAACCTTTTGTATTCCCCAGCTGCCAAATAACTAACTATCTAAGATGCGGAGATGGACTTGCGGAGAAGAATTTGCCCTGTCTCTGAGGTCTACAATAAAGTCTCTCTCTCTCTCTCTCGCACACACACACACAAAATCTGGTTGCTGTTAGCACTTCCCGACTTCTGAACTGTGGGATGCAGAACAGAAAGGACAGAATTTGAGAGTAGGGATTTGGCTTTTATATCCAGCATACACCATCATCATCTTCTTTTGCTATTTCTTTCTCTAACTGTATGCAGCCAAAACATTTTACATGCTTTGAAGAGGTTTCCCAAGAATGTCCACCACCCCCACAGAGACCATGAGGTGCAGTTCGGTTTAGATATATCCATTCCCCCACCCCCTTTCCTTTTTACATTTCTTTGGAGAGATTCCATCCTCCCAAAACATGAAGTCTTTGGTAGAGAGTTGTTGATGTCACACACAAACCTCCTTAATGGACTAAAATTATTCAAAGAGCATAAGAAATTTCGGGAAGCATGAAATTAAAAATAATGGGAATCAAGCATAGGTAATAATGCAGCAGAAATGGGGCTGGGAGTCTCTGAGTCAGGGCAGTTGGTAGTGAGCAATGTAGTCTCTGAGAAGAAGGGTCTGGGATATGAAATCTCTGTCACAGCAACTTTCTTTGAACGCAATCCCTCCAAAGTCTTTTCCCTCTCGGGCTAAATGCAATATTTATTGATTACTTCAAATCAATACAATGAAAGATCTGTTTGGTTGGGTTTTCTTTAATAAATTGATCTTTCCATATCTCTCAATAATTAATATGATTAAAGTTTTTTTTTAAAGTGGAAGTTGGGAGGAGGAGAAGGGGATGTTAATAAAAATCCTATAAAATAATTTCCCAAATTCCAGTGCCAGACAGATTCTTGATAAGCTCAGTAAAGCAGGACCCCATCCTGTGATGCGAACCTGCTCAGGGAACTCAGATACTCAGTCCTTTTCATTACAGACACTTCTCAATTTATGCTGCCAGTAAAATATAACAAAAACCAAAAACAACAACTCCTTGTTCTAGTCCTTCAGAAGTGCTCAAAGTACACAGCTACAGTCAGCATCTGACACCAATTTCCTTCCATTCACAGACTGTGGAGATTTTGGAGGTTACTGGAAACAAAGTGACATTTCCTCAATCTGTAAATAAGAATCAACAAAACAAAACAAAAACAAATGAAAACAAAGTCTTTCTCTGAATTTGCTCTTTGATTGTATCAAAATTCCAGTACAGTATCTCTCTGTGTCTGTGTTTCTATGATCATACAGATACTTTATTCCTTTTAAATTTTGTTTTCTAATTGCACAATAAGATTTCAGAATCATCATCGGACAATGATTTGTGCATCTCTTTTTTACATCAAAGGAAAAACACTGAAAGACATAACCTTTAGTAGGATGCCCTAATTTGGCAATTACACACACACACACGCACACACACACACAGGTAACTTGGTCAGTCTCTCTTTCTTTCTCTTTCCAGGATATTAATTAGAAATGGCAATGATATTTTCCTACAGTCCTATCAACATCTTAGGCAGTAACAAAAACAAAACAGAAAAAGAACCTCTTCTCTCATCTGGGAGTGTGAAATTAATATTAAAGGATAAAATGCCAGATTTCACTCTCTTGTGAAAAAATCTTACGTTTATATACCGCAGAGATACAATAGAGGCATTTTATATATATATGTGTATGCATACTGTATACTTTAAAAACGTGTATGTACATGTACTGTACTTTTGATAGACATCGTAAGCACAGTGTAAGTATGTTCATTCCACCTGCCCTGACCTCCGAGACAAACTGCAGACTCAAATCATTAGCTTTTATAGTTTGCTAATCCTACCCTTGCAAAAGGTTCCTCCTTGGACCTGCTTCACCTGCCACTGACAGAAGAACTTTCCCAAACCCCAGTACATGGAGACAGCAATGAGTCCCTCAAAGCAGTAACTCCAACACATCAACTCTCTCTCTCTCTCTCTCTCACACACACACACACTCAGAGTCAACAATTAGGAACAAGTGTTTTTTTACTGTCACTGCAAGATCCAGCACTGCAGGAAACAATGCATACCAATAACCGGAGTCCTCCCTGACTCCTTGTGTCATTTCTTAGGTCAGGACACACATACAGGCAGAAGAAAAGGGAACTTTTACTACTCAGAGAAGGTGAAATTCAAAGTATAATGGAGTTTGATTAGAAGAGGTAAATTCCTCTGCTCAGTTAGTTCTTGTCTGGACTCATCCTGGATTTGGAACTTGTGTAACTTAGATCTTTCCCTGGACTCCAAAGTGGTGAGGTGACCATTTTCCTCTCTCTCTCTCTCTGTCTCCTATGTAAACTACAACTTCTGGGCATTCCACAATGGATCACCCAAGGTGCTATGCACACTTATCCCCCCATTTTACCACTATTAAAATACATAAATAAAGGAGCAGCTTTCAATATTTTAAAGTTCACATTCAATGTAATGTTCAGTTTGCCAAAAACAATCGTTGCGAACATAATTAAAACAAGAGAGTTTGGACAGAAAATAACATTATTTCAATACCCAGTATTCAGCGTAGTAAGCCACTGTATGTAGGATAGTACACTCATGCAAATAGATACAGATATAAATGTATATATATACACACACACACACACTCTACAATATGCTGTATGTACATATATACTCATGCATACACATTTTACACTTGCTGCAAAGTGTACTTGTACTATTTACACATACTGGATAGATAGGTAAATGTACATATATTGGGCCAAATTCTGCCCTGACTGATACACACACACAATCACACTGAAATCTGATCTTAGTTACACAAGGGTGTAAACCAAAGCAGAACCTGGCCATTGTATAAATTTTTATTTATACACATTATCTGGAAGGCTTCCTACATCTTTCCTCTCCTCTTGACTTTCTTCAGATTCTGAATTAGTCATGGCTTCCATAGCACTTGCCCCATAGCTTGTGCTCCTTTAACTTTTCTTTACTTTAATTTTTTTTAAATGCGTTTATTTGGTTTTTTTAATTCTCCCAATTTAGTTTCTCTCTCTCTCTCTCTCACACACACACATACACATACACACACACACACACCAAAAAAAATTGTAAATGAGCTTAGAAGCCATGCAAGCCCAGGAAAAAGAAGACAGAGATCACACCAAGAGTTTATCATTACCAAAGAATAGCTCCTCCAACCCATTTTGAAGCCATGGATCTCTCACATTTCCTAGTCACTTTCATTTGTCTAAACAGAAGCCAAAGTTAAGGGAGGCACAAGCAGGAATGAAGCACCTTGGATACACGATTGTTGGGGGCTGTCCAGGGAGACCATTAAATAGTAAAAGGTACTAACAATAATCAAATGAGTGATTTACTTTTATTGTTTTGGTACTGTCTGAATTGCTTTTCCGGATTCAACAAGTAGAACGGATGAACAGAAAAAAGTTAACAAGAGCAGACATGACAGTTGGTAATTATCAAGCTACAAACTATTTTTCATGGAGGTAACAGCGCACTTTCAAAACTTTGACTTTGTATTAAAAATACCTAATGGGATGCAATCCACTTTTCCTTTACAAATCTGTTTGTTTATTTTTAATTCAAAGCGGAACAGCCAAAAGCGAAGCACCAGTCACAAAAGCCATAGGGCTTAAACTGGTAATTCCCATTTAAAATAATAAATCTCATGTTAACAGCGCTGTTGGAAGCAAAGGAGTAAGGTAAGGAAAGAAGGAATGAGAGCAAGTCAGGAAAAAGGGAGGGAGAGAAACAGAAAGATGTGAGAGAGATGAAAGAGAGCTGTAATGAGAAGAGCAGAGTAAAAGGCATAATTTTTTAATTCTCTTTTAATTCATGCTAACTAGGATGCAGTTATTAAACAAATAATGAACCAGCCAAAGTGACTATTTCCGTCTCTGGTGACACCATGGAGCCTTTGTAGGTGACACACAGACTAATATGCAAATACACAAAAGGAGACTCGACTTAGAAAGAGATTTGTCGGAGAGGAGAAACGTACTTGAAAAGGAATTGTACCGGTGGACCGGACACAAATTGCAAAAGGAATTCATCCTGTCTCCCAAGTTCCCCAAAAAGGATCAAATCCAACTTACTTGCTGAAGTGATTTTATACAAAGCATTGTCGGGCACGTTCCAATATAACATACAAAGAATGAGAACACCAGCAGGTGCCGAGGAATCTGTCATCAGTCCAGCTTGGGATGCCTGCTCAGTAGCTCTCCTCCACTCTTTCCCCGCGCTGGCTGCCCTGATTGCAAGCCTAGGAAGGCTGGCTTTCCACAGATGAAGCTTTTGCCTTTCTTTTAAATAAGTGAACCCAGTAAAATATCTGTGTTTTCATGTACTGTATCTACTTTGTGTGGACAGTATATATCTATTTACACCCAGGCACTAGTTCATCTAATAGAAATTTTACATAGCCCTGAGCACAAACAGAAAGTAAATCTGTGAAAGCAGAACATGCATTGTAGATTTTCTGTTTCATCAGTCTGTGTTCCCCAGAGATGAAGCATTAAAGGAAGAAGTTGCAAGAAGGAAATTAATAAATTGGCACAAACTAAAGTCAAATCAAACTGAGTTGTGGATTCCTTAGAGAGATTTTCCTTTCACCTAAGCAGGCTTTTTGGTCTGCACCTGTTCTAAAAGGAGATTTGCTTCCCTCCAAGCCTCAGACAGGAACATTGATACCCCCTCACACAATCCCCTGCCCACCTCTACATAATTTGTCCAAAAGATAGGAAATCTGCAGAGGAATTTCTCCTCAGGGGTGGTGCGGGGGGAGAGGGAAGAAACCTCAAGTAAAAATTGCTTTCCCCCCTTCCCAACTCAATGTCAGACAATACTCAGGGTCACACAAGTGCCAGCCTGTCATTTCCAGCACAGGCAAAACCAAACCAAACCAAACAAACAGGGCACCTACTGGTTGTGGTAGCTGAGAGGGTCTGAGATGCAAAGTTCGGAAATGTCCATCAGTCCAGTTTTAGCATTCCCAGTTGGCAGAGAAAAGCAACTAAATTACAGTGAAGAGAGAGTGAAGGGGAAAAAAGGGAGCCACAGAAA
Source organism: Lepidochelys olivacea (assembly GCF_965140295.1). NCBI lineage: Eukaryota > Metazoa > Chordata > Testudines > Cheloniidae > Lepidochelys > Lepidochelys olivacea. The sequence continues at coordinate 87,456,212 of NC_140416.1, read as the reverse complement.
GGGGACCAGACTGCAAGAAAAGGGACAAGGAAGGAAAGAAAGGGGGTGGGAGAAAAAGAGGAGACAGTTAAAGAGGGTAGGAGAGAAAGAGAGACAGACATATGCACATCCACACACATACACTCATCCAGACACACTGAAGCAGGCAGAGGGAAGGGAGGCAGCTGAGAAGACACAGGCACAAGAGATTTAGATCCCACTAACTCCACTGTAGCTTTAAGACTGAGAGACTGATGAATATGGCAAAGCTGCTATTGGTTACCACTCAGGGGCTGGACTTGAAGTGACAGAGCAGAACTGGGCAGGGAGGGGGGTGAGAAGGAGGGAGGTGGGGGGCAAGCTAGTGAGACTTCAATAGACTAACATACCTACACATGGGCTAATAGCATCAGAGGAAGAGAATGCTGATCACACAGCCAAAGAGCTTGTGATCCTGCAGTTGGCTAGGCAAAACCAGGGGGACAGGGAGTGACCTTCGGTCCTTTACACAGTCCCCCTTGCCTTCTACAATGTGAATTCCACTGGCAGCAGAACTGAGTGAGACAGGACCTCGTGGCTGATGGGTCTCCTTTGTTTTTTGTTTGTTTCCAGATACATAGCCTGTGCATTCCTCTGAATGCCTGTGACTGTTAAAGTGTCTGCCGGGGGAACACTTTGGGGTCAGCAACAAAACCTCATGCTGCTTGTGCATTCATAGCAATTCCTGATCATTTCCTCAAGTTATCAGGAATCATAAAAGGCTTCTCATCAGAAAGTGTTGAGGAAAAACTGACCCTAACAGAAAGGAGAGACACAGCAGACACAATATAGTGCTAAGTAGCAGCCCAACACCAGCTCCCGAATGGACACTGCTGGATACAGCATAGCTGTATCCGGGGAGGATCCTATCCACCCCTGACAGAAATCTGAGGGTTCTGTCTCTACTCTTTGTCAGTACTTGGATTGTCATGCCAATAAAGTCTCATAAATGAATATGTGTGACTACCAGTTTGAATGCATGTGGGAAACAGAACTTCTTGGATTTATTGGCACTCACCAAAGGGTGATGTCTGTTAGTCAAATGCCACAGTGATGGGTGATTTAGAAATGCAAATGACAACAGTAATATTAACTACCATCACCTGATTCAATCTTAAAATGTAAGTTATTGTGACATGGTGACTCTCCCCGCATGTGCATGCACACCCACACTTACGCGTCAGCCTCTTACCTACCGACTCACTGTACTTAGTGTTCATAAAGCACTCAGACCCTGAAGTGAAAGGTGCTTTATGTATTATTCCAATCTACATGCACATCCACACATGTACTTCAGTGCATGTCCAGAGACACTATCAAATACATTCACACACAGTAGTCCATACGCACACCTAGACATGCATACGTACCAGTTTGCATACATCTATGCACACAGACACATGCACTGTCACATGCAAACACATCACTCCATTTGTATATCTATACAAATACACACACAGCTCAACAGATATACACACACACACTTGTATGGGTGTACGCAATTCAGTGCTGGGCGCACACCAATATACACACACAGTGACTCAGCCCACCCAAAATACACACAGACAGACTAATATATGCAGATCCCCATATATAAACCCTCAAATACACACACAGAATGATTCATTCTGAAATATACATATGCACCCTCTTTCATACAAAGAATAGGGCCTGACTCTGATCTCATACCAATTTAAATCAGAAATAAATTCAATGAAACCCATGGATTTACAGTGGTATAAAACCTGTATAAGCGAGACCAGAATCAGATCTTCAGGGTAAATGCATGCATTCCAGATACAAACCTTTAACTCTCGCCCAGAGGTGCAAAGAAACACCCTGAGAGGTTAACACAGCAGAATACATTGATACATACATTTGCAGAGAAGTGCTCACAAAACTTCTCAATTTCAGACTCAAACTGTCAATCACACACATTCACTCTCTCTCACACACACAGACATTTCCAAGGCTTTGTACACATTTATTGGCTGCCATTAGAGTCAATGGGATCTCCCCCAACTCCCACACCATCATGTTCACACACATATTTTCACCTTCAAACCACAGTTACATTGGCACACTCACCCCCATCCAAACACTCACACTTAACCCCACACATGCAAAGTCAGAGTCTCTCATACATGATCATACTATACAGACACTCACACTGGCAGTCCCTCTCCTACAAAGTTCTATTACTGATCTAGTTGTTTGTTGCTATCTTCCATGTTCTAAACCAGACACATGCAAATCTTATTTTCACTTCTCTCTGCCCTGCTTTCTACTTTTTTTTAATCTTTGGAGTTTTGCTACTCAATAAATTAAAAATTAATTTAATAAATAATTAAGAAAAATAGAGATTTTTAAGCCAAACAAGTCTTTCTATATATCTGTGGACAGCAGAACCCCTTGTTCTCCTATGCCAAGGGGGAAAAAAACCCAAGTTAGGGCAAAGAGGAGATTGCTTCATTATATAACACAGCATTAAACCTGAGTCCATAACTGGAGGCTATGGTGTAATACACCAGGTAAAGCACTAGACAGATTGGAGCTATTCAAATGAGGGGAATTACACAGCACAATGGCAAGTGAAATTTGACTTGGTTCAGTATTCAGCAATGTACATTGGCTAAAGTAGTTTAAATTTCTCATATAAGCCAAGAGGATCCGTATTTGCAGGATATTGAGGAAGGGATAAAATAATGGGCTAGATCCTCAGCTGGTACAAACCATCATAGCTCCACTGAAGTCCACATTAAGTCAGTACAGCTAAATCAATTTACATTAGGTAATAATCTGCCCCAATGTGATCAAAGTACTGTATAAAATAATGGTGTGCCCTGACCTGGAGAACTGTGTTTGATTTTGATCAACTCACCTTCAGATGTAACAGACTAAATAATCAAAGTAAAGTGATAAGAATGGTTAGAGGTACAACATGGTGGAGCTTACAAAGAAAGAGACTGCAAAAGTGAGGATGATTCAGTTTGGAAAAGAGACGGGAGAGGGGACTGGAATGGGATGTTTGAGAGTATGACATACTTACAGCAGAATATAACAGGTGATTTACAGCAGAATATAACAGGTGACATTCAGATTATAGAAGAGCTGTGTAAGCTCAAAAACTTCTCTCTCTTACCAACAGAAGTTGGTCCAATAAAAGATATCACCTTACCCGCCTTATCTCTCTATATCCTGGGACCAACATGGCCACAACACCACTGCATTCAGATTATAGACAGTTCTGAGAAACAGGATTTATATGAACTGAAATAAACATTTACATGCATACATCTTTATGCACAGGAGCATATAAAGATTTAAGCACTTAAATCTTTACCTCTGAATTCTGCAGTTCACTAAGACTTTAGCATGTAAATAAAAACAGAGACCTGGGGAAAGGACTCTGTTTTGAATTATGAGGATTTTCAGATAAGTGAGATTTGGTTAATAAAGGTTCCACTAGTGAAAGCCCATAGTTCCCTGCTTTACCCATTTCCCAGAAGAATAACAGTACATTCAGTAAGTGTAAAACAAAATAAATTAAATACTATTGTATATACTGCAGTATATATTGTTAACTTGTGAAACTCACTGATGCAGGAGGCATCAGGCAAAATATGTGGCTTGATTTTTGGAACTCTGACCATTAATAGCATTTGCAACTCTTAAGACATTTCTACACCAAAACTTAAGTTGACCTATATTAGATCAACTTACAGCCACCGTAGTAATTACTGAGGTGGTGCATGTCCACACTACACTCCTTCGGTCGGTGGTACACCAGAAGCGCTTCCACCGACCTAAGAGGAGCAGTGTGGGGAGCACCTCAGCTCCACTCATAACTCCCCACCAGAAGCCTGGCTGCCCCACAGGCACCCGGCTCACCACTGGCTCTCCCCCGCACCCCATTCTCTGCTGGGAGCCTGGTTGCGCCCCCGCCTTCCCACTCCCTACTGGGAGCCCGGTGGCCCACTTGCCCCACCTTGCCTCCCTTTTCCCTGCCAGGAGCTCATTACCCCCCCCCACCCCACCAGGGATGCCAGGAGCAGCCCAGCTCCAAGCGGCGTGCCCAGGCAGTGGGCAGCAACCTAGCTGGGCATGGGGAGGATGAAGCCGTGAAATTGACAAGAATGACAGTCAGCAGCCAGTGTAAGTAAGTAACAGAGCGTCTATATGGACACTGTCACCCTAACTACACCAACATAAGCCCTATGCCTCTCGTGGATGTGGAGATATTATGTTGGGTGTAGCAGAACACTTAGGCCACGTCTACACTACCCTCCGGATCAGCGGGCAGTGACCGATCTATTGGGGATCGATTTATCGTGTCTAGTGTAGATGCAATAAATTGATCCCCGATCGCTCTGCCATCGACTCCGGAACTCCACCACAGCGAGAGGCGGAAGCGGAGTCGACGGGGGAGTGGTGTTTGTTGATCCCGTGCTGCGAGGACGCAAAGTAAGTGATTCTAAGTTGATCTAAGATACGTCAACTTCAGCTACGCTATTCTCGTAGCTGAAGTTGCATATCTTAGATTGATTCCCCCCCACCTGCAGTGTAGACCAGGCCTTACATCAGTGGGAGCAAAGCTGTAGTGTATACACTGACAGACATAAAGCTGCCTTATGTCGACCTAACTGCGTAGCGTAAATCAGGGCTTAGAGCCTAAAACAATGAGATAAGAGGAAATCATATCTCAAGCTTAATGACACAAGGGGATTGTTTGTGGATTTTATCCTCTTATTCCACATGCATTGATGGCTTTTTGAGCCTCTCTCTGAACTTCAAGTATTGTCACTGTCAGGTGCCTGTCACTGCCAGAGATGGGATAACTGAAGTAGATGGTCCACTATAGCAAACCAACTGCCTGGTCCACTATAGCAAATCTTACAGTATGTTCCTACAGTGCATTAAAGGATGCAGAATAAAGAATAAAATACATTGTATAGTAGCAGAGATCAACTTTCTTTAGCACTACATAAATGAAAAAGTGAAGCGGAGGTTTTATTTCCAAGGCCAGAGGACTGGATCCTGTAAGAATTTTCTATTACATGGTACTTATGTTTTATTAGACCAAATGATTGATGGAAAATTAATCACTTTATCTGATGGTTGCACACAGTACTAATGTCAGTGATAGGTGAATTGCAAAAGGCAGGTTGATTCAGCATGGATATGTTTACACATTTATCCAAACCTTTGTGCTCCCAATCATTCTTCTCTTCAGATTTCTCTCAATCTTCCTCCCTGCAACTGGGTCAGGCTGCCCCCTGCCCTGGTATGCTCTCTATTGTCAAGAGGTGCAATGATCTGCCATCTTCTTTGGTAAGTCTTCTTCTTGTTCTGAGGGTGAATGTTCTCTCCACTGTGGTTCACAGAAGCCCAGGAACACCTCTGGTGGGTCTTGTTTTCAAGCAGTAAAAGCAACCTGGCCAGAGCATGTGACTCAGAGTATACCATGGGATTGTAAAACCCTGGAGTACATTGTGTGAGAGATCCCTTTATACCCATGAGATTAGCAGGTCCTATGGGAAAGGAGAAAGGGATATTACCAAAGAATCTCACAAAACCAAGCATACTGTGGGGTGTTTTTATATTTTGAAGTGGCAGATCAGTGGGATCCAACAGGAGGATTACTGTGGCCCACTACACCAGACTGGAGGGGCAGGCAATCTAGTCAGCCTCAAAGGAGGGAGGGAGGGATAGCTCAGTGGTTTGAGCATTGGCCTGCTAAACCCAGGGTTGTGACTTCAATCCTTGAGGGGGCCATTTAGGGATCTGGGGCAAAAATTGGGGATTGGTCCTGCTTTGAGCAGGGGGTTGGACTAGATGACCTCCTGAGGTCCCTTCCAACCCTGATATTCTATGATTCTGTGAGGAAACCTGATAGGAGGGGTGGGGAGCAAATACCAGGATGCTTCCTGAAGTAGTCCGAGGTCACAGCAGGGAGCAGACTGTTCAGAAACCACTGATGATGAAATAGAAGCAAGAGGCCATCCAGTTGCCCCTTGAAGACGTATTCCCAATGTTGCACAGTTAGTGATGGATGATGGGAGGGGTTGGAGAAAATCCATAGGGGTCCTGTTGGAATATGCCCTGTGATATGGGGTTTGGAGGGACCTTTATCTAATCTGAGAATGGATAGGATTTGGTTCAAGGGTGGTTGAAGCTTCTGATTGGTCTTATTTATCTGAAATCGAGTCTCCCATTGTGGACTATTGCTCACCTGCTGCACCCTGACTGATTTAGTGAGCAGCCATTTTGTGTGCTGCTTCAGGCAATGAGCGGTCAGCTTGGTAACTGGCCTTTCAGGCAGCTGCCACTTTCCCAATAGCTGAAGTTTTCATTTTGTGTCTAAACTTTTATCAGGGCCTAGGGGAGCCAGCCAGGGAGCCATCCAATTGGCTGGCACAGGCTCCATGTGGTCTAATTAACTGACATCAGTAACACAATGGCGCTTTGTGCTCAGATAATGGGCTCCTGCTGACAGGAACTGCCCAGGCAAAGATGAGATGGGAATCTGTGAAGCGGCTGCGCAGACCCATTTTTGGTGCAAAAATTATAATCACTTTAGACCCAGTGTAAATGGACAAATGACACTTTCCATGCCTCTGGAGTAGCTAAAATTTAGCTACTAAAACATAGCTGCTAAGTGGAGCCCTGCTTCCCTCCTCAGGAACCTGAGGGGATGGCCACTATAGGCTTTGCCACATCTGCCATCTTGAAGTCTCTACGGAACAGGGCCACAAACCCAAGACGCTGTCTGTGGAGCGTTAGAGGCTTCATTTTGCTTTCAAAAAGCCGATGTCGACAGTCCTCATAAAGCTTTTCTAGCTTCTAAAACTGCCAGTGGGGCTTCCTCCCCTCCCAGAGGAAAACAACAATGGCAACAGTGAGTAGGTTTGCCAACTGATCTTAACCCTGCCCTTGAATGATCACCTCTAGGAGAGAGATGAATTCAGTTACCCTACCACCCATTCAGTACATAGTCATTCTGCTGGGAATACCAACAAGTGAGCCACTACCCGTGGGGATGGTTTTCATGATGTGGGCATGTGGATTTGATTCTCTCCATTCAATATCACACCTGGCTCACTGAACAGTCTTCTTCTTAGCGTATGCACAATGTGCCTTAGGTAGCATGAGACCAGGATTCATCGCTGAATTTGGTCCGCTTGTTGGATCATTAGCTTCTCCAAACTGGGCCAGGTACTGATAGGAAGTGTGATGTGAACACTGATCCATGACCCCCACCACACAGTTATCAGATAGCAAATACTTTCATTCGCTAATAGGATGGAATGGAATCTGTGTCCTATAGGCAAATTGTTCTATAGTTTGATATCAGTCCTCTAAACCAGACTGTTTCCTGCCCAGAAAGAAAACAGCAAATTCACATCACTACAGATCTTTGGTACTTTTACTGGCTTTCTGAGAGCTGATGAACTGAGATTTTCTTGAGACTTATTTTCTGTTCTTTAATGACTAAGCTATTTTCTGATGGATTAATTTTTACTTTTTTAACTTTTATCATGGAAGAACGGTCAACTTTCCAGCAAGCTGATTGATTGAATGACAGAAATTTCATTTGGTCTAATACAGCAGCAACCTACAAATCATGCCAAGCAAACCTGATTTCACTCTTTGATAAAATTATGTTTTTTTGTAGATAAGGGGAATGCAAACATATGGAACAGACCTAGATTTTTTTTTAAAAAGTCCCCACTATGATCTCCCATGATATTCTTGTGGGAAAGTCAGTAAGGTGGCATCTGCACAGAAAAAAAATTTGATGCAAAACTTAGGAGAGCTGGGCAAGTAACTTGAGTATACATGTCTGTGTCTGACACCATATCACATCAGTATGCTATAAGGTACAGCATATAGCATACTGATGTGATAAACAATTATTTTATGCTGCTTATGAACAAGTTACCTGGAACTTGTTTACCTGGGGATGTTGTGGAATCCCCATCATTGGAGCTTTTCAAGAACAGGTTAGACAAATACCTGTCAGGGATGAGCTACAGGGTATACTTAATCCAGCATCAGTGCAGGGGGATGGACTAGATGACTTCTTGAGGTCCCTTCCACACCTACATTTCTATGATTCTATGGCAATAATATTGTAACAAAACCATTACCCACTAGGGCTTCACAGATGTATCTATGTTGTACACATGATCACTCAACTTCACAGTGGCAGTGTGGGTAAAATCAGATCCTCTTGCCCCTAACGATAGGCCCTAATCTCCTGAGCTAAAGGAGAGCCTCCCTTAAGCTGTTGGCAGAAGTACACCACCTCCCATTCTATCACCTTCCACAGCAATCAGCTATCCCCAACTGGGACAACACATAGGATCCCTCCCCTACTCTGCTCCGCTTTCTCTACAACTGTCCCTGTAAAACTCTTCATGCACAGATCACACAGAACACATATTGCACAGTACGAAATGTTTATCTGCCACTCCAAAGACAATTTTCTAACATGAACCAAGCCCCCCACAGACATTTCCTCAAGCAAAATTATTAACCTTACTTGTTAATTGCATCCATCCGAAATGCACTGCTACCATGCTTGTAGTTAAGGCTGCATATTTACTGTAGAGGCAATAAGTGGCAACGGTGTGTGCTGTGCATTTAGGATGTGGTAGTGGTGATGTGTAAGAGGGTGGATGTGTATGTAGATTAAATATACGCTCCTTGATTTTGAGGGTTTCTGTCAGTGGGATTTGCCTTAACTCTTTATTAATGATTTTTTAACAAGGGAATATGTACAGCAGCCAGTTCATTACCATTATGATGTACTTCTATAGAGCCTTCTGTCTGCAAATCTACTTGTGTCACAAACATTAATTAGCCCTCAGACTCCTGGAAGATAAGTCAGTATTCTCATTCCCATTCTATAGATGGAAAAACCAAAACACTGAGAGGTTAAGTGACTTGCCCAAGTGTCTTGATTTCTGGTCCTCAGCTGTAGTTGCAGAATTCTGTTCCCCAAAAATCTGACCTATTTTAAGATTGGTAGAATTGAGAGGGGGAATAGTCATGAAGTTCTGATTTTTTCCCCCTTTCCCGCTTAGATACAAGAGTATTAAGCAGTCTTGAGATAAGATAAAAATAGCCACTCCTTTGTCATGGAGAAATCAGAAAACAATCTAAACAAGAGTCCCCATTTTTGTAGGTCCCACGCTATTTTTGCCTTTTTATTCCAGCTTTGCAATACTAATAGCAGGACAAGTTCTATTTCCAAAGCAGTGCACGTGCCTGACACCCCTGATGCAAGTGTACACACAAAAAAGCATCCCAAAAAGAGGCACATCAACTGCTGAATTCAAAACAAGAAGTCAGAGCAGGAGGTGAGCAAGACGTATTTTGCCAAATGGAAAAAAATAAAAGGTATCTGGGAGGGAGGTTTTATTTTCCATCTTTGAAAGAGGTTTTAAAATGGAAGGGAGGTGAGGTGGATGTGGGAAGGAAATCTACAAAAAGGATTTGAAAGATCAGCTCCCTCTTGCATCATTGCCTTTGTTGGGGCATTTGATATGGAATTTTTGGTCCAGAAATGTTTAACAAGACTTCACAGTATTTTTGATCATATTTTAGCAGCCTATTGCTGTAACAGATCTTTGCATAAATCCATTCAAACTACAGCAGACAGCAGCCTGCCACCCACAAAGAAAGATGGATAGCTAGAAAGGCAAATAGATGGATCTGTTACACCAGGCAGAGCTACGATGAGAGCTGTGGTCTGGATCTAAACTTTGACCTATTGGTGATCTTCTCCCTTGTGATTCCCTCCATTTACTGTATTACCTTCAGCCCTTGATGAGGCTGCCCTGGTAGGACAGGACACAACTGAGGCATTAAATGGTGAGTGATCTTATTCAGACTGACAGTTACATATTTTCTATTAGTATGCTTCCCCTTCTCCCCATCCTATCTCCAAATCCCTGCAGAGCTGCGACAGAGCCTTCTCCACCTGTGACCTCAGAGACACTGCTCACAGTCCAGACAGCAGCACCAGGGTCCTTTGTTCAGCTGCGGGGCAGGAAAGGAAGAAGATCAAGGGGCCTTGAAATACCTTCACTTGGGATATCACCAAGACTTCCATTACAAAGCACCAAGACATCACAAACACAGCTTCCCCAGGCTGATGGGTCACCCAATCAGATGGCAGAGAGAAGCAGACAGCATCTAGCCACCTGCAGCTCTTTAATTTCAGCACAAAGGTTGAAAGAGCTAGGGGCAGAGGGCCACAATGGAAAGTCAGGGGAGTAGGGAGAAGGTTAGCAGGGTGCTCATTCATTCCCCTGGTTCAGGGGAGTTTTCTGTCTTTAACTCTTTGCACCCTAACTAGTCTAAAAGAAACTGACCTCAGGACCCTAATATTTACAATGATAGGCTCTCGACTAAACTGATCAAAAGAAGTGCCTCCTTGTTATCAAAAGGAATAATAGTTATTTGCTCCTATGCTGCAAGGAAAGAGTTAAAAAGTCATTGCCATGTGTGCTGCAAGGGACATGTTAATGGGTCTGATGTAGAAAGGCAAAGGGGCCTGAGGAAGTGGAATGCTTTGTAGCTGCTACCATCAAGGCAACACACCTTAATTCCCATTGAAGGCTGCATGGGGAAGAGAGAGGGAAAATTTTCAAGTTTCAAAGCTTCTCACTGAAAAAATCTCAAGTTGCTCTGAGCTCCCTTTCTCTGGAACAACAACAAAGGGGGCTGCAGTGTCACAGGCTGTATGATGACTCAGTAAATACTTTGTTTTGTTGTCACAGAGTATGTCTCACTTGTGGCTAGTTTGGGTCCCAGAACCGGTACCACATTCTTGATTGCTTTACGAAAATTACCAGAGAAGACAATTATGAAGAAGTGTCCTGTTTGGAGATCTCTTACAGTCAGCCTGGAGACGAACATAAGGTAGTTCTATAGCTAGTACAATCAGCAGCCCAGCAGGCAAGGATGGGCCACCCGCCAAGAGTAAGGTGTCACTAGGTGCTTCTACAATGCCCTGGGAGGCACCGCAATGTGTAGCCATCACTTCTCTTTGTTAAACCTTCTCTTTCTTGTGAGCTCAGAGAGCTGGGGGATAAGCAGAACAGACTGGAAAAGATTTGTCTAGTCATTTATTACTTCCTCAAATGTAATTAGGATTCTGCAAACTAGTCCCATTGTGGTGACTTGGAGACCCCTGACTGTATATCCAGGGAAAATCCTTGGGCAGGACTCAGAGTGCCCTAATAAAACCCTGCATTTCTATGTCAGTGATAATTGCACAGGAAGGGGCCTCAATCTTATTAGCAAAGCAGAGCAGTTAGAACAAAACTTTTGGTCAGTGGCTACTATAGCACCGGGGCTAATGACCAAGATGCAGAATCTGCTCATTCTGTTTCATGATCAGCAGCATGGTAGCTGCATTCTAACCAGAGGCATTGGATCCATTTGGCAGCACAACATGGGGAATTTCACCAGGCAGGCAGCCCAACACAGCTATTCCCCCGATATTGCAGCACAACACAGGGACATCCTACAGAGCACAGAAAGTGAGCGCTATCTGAACATACCTAGCATATTCAGCAGCACGGTAGGTGTGCTCTTCCTATGCAGACAGAACTAGTACATTCAGAAGCCGAGCACATGCATTCTACTGGGATATACCTAGACCTAGACTGTCTGTATTCCAATGCAGTCACTGAAAATGCTCCTTGGGATTAGACTGTAAATTCTTTGGGGCAGGGACTATTTCTCCCTGTGTACTATATCATATATTTACACACACACACACACACACACACACACAGAGTATGTATCATTAATATAAGATACTACAGTATACCCTTGCTATTGAGAACCCCTGGGGATCCAAGCCATTTGTTCAGTATAGCCAGGGGTTCATGATAGTGAGGATGGGGGAGGCAGCTCCCAGGGCCACAGCCAGGACAGTGCTCCTCCGGCCTTGGGGCTGCAGTGGGGAGAGAAAGAGAGCTCCTCTGGCCCTGGGGCCACTGCAGGTGCTGACAGTGCTCATCCAGCCCCGGGCTTGCCACTGGGATGGAATGCTACTCCAGTCCTGTGGCCAGAGGGGCACTCTGCTGCCAGCCCCGTGGGCAGAGGAGCATTTTGTCCCATCCACGGCATTGGGGCTGGAGGACCTGTCAGCCCCCCACCGCAGCCCCAGACTGGAGAAGCCCCCTCCCCTTTGCAGCCAGAGGAGCTCTCAGCCCCCCACCACAGCAGGCAGGGCTGGAGGTGAGATCCAGGGACCACATTCACTATAGCCCAAGGTTCACTATTGTGAAGGGCATTATATTGAGAGTTTAGTGTAGCAATGACTCCTTTTGGGTCAGTTATCAAATGCTTACTTTGTGTGGCTTAGTGGATAGCGCACTGGATTGACCTGAGGAGACTTGGGTTCTACTCCCAGCAATACCACTGGCCTGCTCGATGACCTCAGGCAAATCACTTCACCTCCCTGTGCTTCAGTTTTCCCATCTGTAAAATGGAGATACGATTCTGACCTCCTTTGTAAAGCACTTTGAGATCTATGGATGCAGAGTGCTGTATAAAAGCTGGGTATTATCATTATTTCAACTGAGCAGGACAACTCTCACAAATATTTTTTGTTCTCTCATCATTAGAGCTGGGAGCTGGACTCCTGGGTTCTATTCCTAAATCTGCCATTAATTTACTGTGTGGCCTGGGACAAGTAATTTAACCTCTCAGTGCCTTACTCTCTCCAACAGTATAGCGAGTATAACATTTCCATCACAGAGCACTGTGGAAGTTAATTAATTAAATATCTGTGAGCTGCCTGAGAGCCTCAGATGTGCCCCGCAAGCTTCTCACACAATGGGTGACAATTAGCTACATGCTGCAATATCCAGGGGAGAGAGATATGGCACCAGAGCTCTGCATCTCCTGGGTGCTACCAGGCTAAGCCAACGTTACTGGAACAATTTCCTTGTGTGATTGGCAAATGCACTCGCTGAGATGCCAACTTCAATGAAACCAAGAGGGGACACTGAACACATACAGACAAGGGGAGCACGCAGTATAGAGGAAAAGGAATTTCGACCACTGGCAGTGGTTAGGACATGGTGGGGGGGTGGCAAGGTACTGTGCACATCAGTACTAAGCAGAACACTGTGTGTGGTCAGCATGAGCACTTGCCAGTCACAACTCTACTGATCAGCTGCCATAGGAAACTGATGGGGGCTGTGAGGCATACACAGGATCCAGTAGTAGTGAAGGGGTTAATTGATTAAATATCCCCCTACTTCACCTAGGTTAACACTGCTGACGAGATCCAAAAAACTCTCCCCAAAGAAGCAATTGCTCTTTTAGGAGGAGGAGCTGGGTCATCAGATAAGGGTGAAATTGCTTTAAAAGCCATTTTAAACAAAGCAATTTGGGCACCCAGGGGCAATCTCAACTTCTTGGGCTGATCAGGAGAGACAGAGGGGATTATTTATTTATCAAGCTCCTTTCCCACAGGGCCAGACATTTCCACTTGGGAAGGTTTAGGAGGGCTGGGGAGCTGCTTGGAATCCTCCAGAGGTTTCCCTAGGCCAGGGTCTCAGGGAAGTTAACACAATTCATGTCCAGAGTGCCCAGGTGATACAGGCTGTGCCAGAGTCTCAGTGAGAAAATAGCAAAGGACACTGAAAGCATCAAACAGGCCTCCTGAGGGATGCAGCACACATGGGCTCTGGGCACCCAGCATACGCAGCAGGCTCTGACTAGCTTTCAATTAAGTCCCTTTAGAGCAACTGTGGTTGAGTACAAGGGCTTTTCTCTTTGCTTTTGGTTAGGCTGCTTCTCTTCAAACACAGAGCAAGTGCCTTCAGGGACTCGACAAGTGTTTAATAGACATGTTTGATGGAGGGAACGCCAATGAGAAGACAAAGACCTGACACTCCTAGCAGACGCACTCAAATCAGTCCACAGCTGGCAAAGCAACTCAGGGAGGGATCAGCTACCAGATCCAGCTGCTTAGAAAGCAGGTCAAGTCGTCACCTAGATCCAACTCATACTTAAATAGCCCAGATTTTGTCATGTGTACCAAGATGTCAGGGCAGGGGTACAAAAATCACTCAGGAGGGAACATTAGGACACACTAGGAAAAAAAATAAAATAAAAACATCAAGAGTTTCTCTTGCCCTGAAAACTCTGAAATTGCTAGTGCAATTTCCTTCCCTTTCACCAAATCAGTGACTGGGGAGGAGTTATTTCCTAAATTCAGAAAGTTCCCGCTTGTATCTGGCACGGCACCTTTCACCAGTGATAAATTCACCTGAAAAAAAAGAGACACAAATCCCCACAGCAACACAGTTCTGATGTCGCTAGCAGAGTCATAGGGACACAGCGTTCCCAAGGTGATCTGACTCTGATGTCATCTGCAGAGTCACTGGGACATGGATATACCATGGCTCTGAGAAGATCAAGCAGCATGGTTTTTTTCCATTGGGAGGTACTAGAGTGGAGCAGAGACTCAAAATAGCCACCAGGCTGGACTTGGCTAGTCCGGAACTTACACTTGAACATAGTAGTAGGTAAGATATACCATGCTGTCCTGCTTTATGGCTGCCTGTAATTCATTAGCAAGGAGGTAATGCATTGAGGAGGAAGGGGAAGGCTGTAAATTACTACTTCAGACACACACCTGGCAAATAAAGGATGATGGGTGGAAAGCTCATCTTGTTCAATCTTGGTGATTCCCTTCTGCCTCCCTGAGTTTTGCCAGCACTTTTCATTGGATACAACATTCTCCTTCACTCCCCATCTTGAACTATTGTATAGCGTTGCTGTGTGCTGTTAAATGCTGCTGCATTCCATCCAGAAGTGGCTTCATTTCAGTGATGGGCAAAATCATCTCAATAGTTTGGATATTTGGGATCCCTTGAAAAGGAAAGCACTACTGGAATGAGATATCATCAAACCTGGTGATCCAAGATGGCCCCAGAGAGTCTGATGGCCTCCAAGAGTCCTAATGTTCTTGGACTCACCCATGCAGACCTCCCCCTCTTCCCAAAGAATAGGGCTTCTCTCCCAATCTTGTTCCATGTAGTGGACTGATTTACAAATGGAAGAAATGAAGTAAAAAGAATCCTGTGCCTGCCACAAGAGGGAATGTGAAGGGAAAGGGGAAGAGAGGACAAACCTTCCCGACCCCCTGAGAGGCAACATCCAATTAGATCTGTTCTATTCGTACTTCCAGAGGCATCTCCTTTGCTACCCATTCATTTCTGAAGGGACCAGCCACATCTGTAGGGTTGGTGTGTCAACATAAACCTTGTTTCTCACTCTGTGCTCATCATGTGATGATAGCCTGCTCAGGCCTGGACAAGAGACAGGCACAGAGACTGTCTCTGCCCTGCTGAGCTTAGAATGCTAAAGAATCAGGGATCACTCTTGGAAATTGCACAGTCTTGCTGCTTTGAATACCAAGACTTGTGGGTTTGGAAATGGCCATGATGCCATAGCAAGCCTATTCCCAGTTCCTAGGTGGCAGGGTTAATAGATTTTGTGGTTTAAAAAACATTGTTAGGGATAGTCAGTTGATCCCTTATGTTTCTTACTAACAGTTTTAGGATATAAAATCCTAAACACATGGGCGGTGGATGAACCACGGGCTTGGGGAGGCTAGCCCCCAGCCCACCCCTTCTGCCTGAGGCCCTGCCCACCCTTCTTCCCTCCCCAAAGCCCAGAGAACCCCCACCCGCTCCCCCCAGCCCCGGAGCACTGGGCGGCGCAGCCCCAGTCCTGGAGCGCTGGGCAGCGCAACCCCTGCCCCACGCCCCCCGCAGCGCTAGGCGGCCCCAGCCACGAGCCACCTCAAGTCCCAGCTCCAGCAGGCTCCCTGGAAGAGAAGCAGCCTGCCTGGGCTGGGACCAAGGGAAAAGGGGGCCACAGAGCGGAACATGGGCGGGGCCCCACAGGGCTGTTGGGGGGGGGCACAGCCTTCCCCAGCCTATTATACCTGCCACACATGCCTAAATCGTTTTTAAAATCCTGTTTCCAATCGAGCAGTTTGTTTACTTCTTGTTTTTCTCCCAGGTTGGACATAGAAACAGACAGCTTTGCTTTTGCTTCTGGCCATTTTCTAGTTAACCTTGCTTTCAGATTCCCATGCACTAGCATCCTGCTGCAATGTTTGCGTTGCAAAAATGGAAGGGAAACATTTGTTTTTTCAAAAAACCCTTGCACTGGAATTTTTAAAAGGTCATGACAACATTCATATTAGACTTACACCTCATTTTAACAGAAATGTAATCAGACCCAAACTGAACACGACATCCATTTAACAACCAGAAGGCTTTACTGTTGTCAGTTCCTCTGAGAGGCCACCCCACTGAGTTTAGTCTCCCCATAACAAGGGCTGAGACTTCTGCCAGAAGGGGCTGAGATACCTACAATGATCAGCAGCAGGTTGGTAGCCTTTCAGTGGGACCTAGTATTAGCCATGCTCCTCTCCCACAACATACTCTCCTTACGCTCAGGCTGGTCTACATGAGAAAGTTGAATGAGTATAGTGTAAGGTACAATTTTAAACTGATTTAGTTAAACTGGTGCAAAAGGCAACTATTATTTCAGTTTAAACCATGATTATCTGAGAAATGGTATAATAAACGAAAATAAACCCCTCAAACTGAGGGGGTTTGAAGAGGGTCCACACAGGGGGTTGAACTGCTTATCTATATTAGATTAAAACCAATTTAAGTTACATTGGTGCAACTTATTCATGCAGATAAGCCCTTAGCTCAAATTGGTAAGGACCTGAAATCAGTTCAGTTGATACAAGGCACTTGTGAACCAAAATAAAAGTGTCCATACAAAAGGGTTGCATCAATTTAACCGTAGCCACAAAGCAGCATTAGCTAGGGGACTAGTGGGGGAGGGCCCGCATAGAGACAGTCACTTGCTTACAGTGGGGTGGGAGTCACCACATTAGAATCGACAGTAGAAACACTTGTTGGAGAAATGGTGCCCAAAAGTAACAGCCTAATAATAAGAGCCGAGAGCACCAGAACAGTCCCATGTTCCTTCCATGTTTGAGAGAAGTTCCCACAGCAAGAAAACCCCCACTAAAAACCAGGAAGATTTCCCTGTTTCCAATGACATCGGTATGTCACTGTGAGCAGTAGGGGCCTAAGTGCCAGATTCACCTAGCAGGCTCTTGTAGAGATTAGTTATTACAGTGAAAATATAATACAAGAAGGGAATGGTTGCAGGGCCCAGCCCTCAAGAAAATCTTCTGAGGGGGACCAATGCCCTTTGCTAGTATGGAGGCTGGGGCCAGAATCTACTCCTATTAAACATAACCACCCAGCTCAGGATGTCACTGCGGCTGGTGAAACGTTAGCTAATGAAGATTGAGTCAGGCAGGCAGAGACTATCCCCTCAGCCTGTTAATCCACTTAGGGGAAGGAGAAGGGAAACCTGATCTGAATTCCTGTGTTCCCTGCAATGGACTATACAGACTCTGGCACTTGGGAGAAGGAAAAGAACCAAACCTGGATTGGTGAGAGCTCTGGAATGGATTTATATGCCCTTGGGGAAAGAGGAGGAAGAGGATAGACTCAGGATGCAGCCCTCCCAGACTGGATTTTGGTGCTCACTAGCAATGGATTCTGGGTACAGCTCCTGGGATAAGCAAAAACTGAACTGGGTTTGTGTGTCCCCTGCGATGGATTATGGGGGCACTGGATAGGCGCAGCTGCCAGACTAAGTGGCATGGATAGTGCACAGCACCTAACATCCATTTCCAGAGGAGCAGAGAGGCTTGAAAAGGGGTTGGCTACAAATTCAGAGGCCCAAAAGTCCGAGAAAGAAGGGGAGAACGTATTCTTCAAACTTCTGTTTCCCTCCTTCATCCCTGACAGATCCTATTCCCTCTTCTCCAGCTGCCGTGGCTTTCACAGTAGCAACAGCAACCTGAAAGCCAGCTGGAATTAACCTGAGCCTCTCTGCAATCTCCATGCAACACAGCCCAAACCCAGCATGCTGGGACTGTGGCTGCCAGACACAGGAGGTGTTGGAATATCCTTGACCACTAGAGGGTGCTGCCCATCTCAAAGACACAGCCAATGTCACAGAGCGCGATCCCATGTCACAGATTCACTGAGACAGTGAAAAGCATCTTTATTTCTAACAGTTGTGCAATCAGAGCAGCCAAAAATTAGAAGCTGAATAATTAATGAATTCAAACCAGTGTATCTCCCCTCCTCCACATCGTACGGTCCCATTTGTCCTCTGCCTCCTGCTCAGTCAGATGATTTCCCTCCTACCAGAGGTTAAAATCACTTTTATTCTTTTCACCTAGGTCCTGGATCCAAAGCAGCAAGCAAACATTTTCTGCTTGACAGATCTGTAAAGAGCGAGACACTCAGCCTCTGAGCACATGCAGTTCCCACAATGCCCAAGGCCCAACCTTATGTCCATGCTGCCACAAGGAGCTGGATGGAGGCAAGGAAATGCTCCGTCCCCCACAGTTACTGCACTGGCTCAGTCTACCCGCTCCATGCAGTTCTCCAGAAGACCAGGTGCCCCACAGTGAGGGATATGCCCATGGGCAATATTTTCAAAACAGATGTGACCAAGTTTGCCAGTGCAGCAAGTATAGCCATGTCTGTAAGACAAGCTATGCCCACTGTGCTGACCCAACTGTGCATTTTGTAACTACATCTTTATGATGTTTTTCCCCTTGCCATCTTTCCCTGATTTGGAGAGTTCTGCCAGTCATTTCCAAAACTGTAGCTCATTAAAGAAGGTAGCAGGTCTAGTGGCTAGAAATAACACTGGAAGTCAGAATGCCTGAACAAGTCAGTCCCCTTTGTGCCTCAGTTTCCCCATCTGTAAAATAATACTGACCTGCTTCATATTGTGAGGAGGCAGGGGAAGGGAAGACAATGATTATGTTTGTAAAATGTTTTGAGAGCTATACATGGAAGGCCACAAAGAATGACAAGAAATTCTGGTCAGGATGCTGAGCCAGTGCGAAGCAGCATTGCTCTTTTAAGTCAATGTAGCTACACTGATTTTTACCAGCTGAGGATCTGGCCGAACACTATTTTAATGAACAGGTTTTATTTCTCCCAGAGGGAAATTGTAGATTTTGTGCTCCCATGTGGATGGTGGCTCCCACCTGAAGGTACTCACTTTTTTTCCTTTCCGTCTGACCAAATGCAGGAGCAGATAGTTTGCTGTTTATTTCCTCTCTTCTTTGTCTGTGAGTGCCATGCCGTGCTTAGCTGTCTGCCTGCCTGCAGGGATGCTCACCAGAGTTCCTGCTCAGCAGCAGCTTTCAATTTACGGAGCATTTTGGCACCACTATTTCTATCCTCCCCTTCACCTCTCACTCTGTCCTGACTAAAGAAGAATTAGATTGATTCTTTTCATTTTTTTCGAGTTTAAATAGTGTGTGGGTGATGAAGGGATGAGAGTGGGGAAAGGTGTTAAAGGAATTTTTAAAGAGAGGGAGTCACAGGTTAAAGGGAGAACGAGGCACAGTGCAGGCAGATATTATACAAGTTTCCCACAACCTTAACTTGGCCTTTAGGCTGCTTATGCCATTCTCAGAAACATACCTGTTAACCTGGAATTTCTTGTGCTCAAGAATTTAATGGATTTTAAAAAAAATATCTATTTAGTCATATTTGATTCATCCACAAAATATGGGAGGGAAGAGAGCATTTGCCACCATTCAATAATAATGAGACACAGCACATGACTTTCACTTTCCAAAAATTAACCAATATTAAAAAACGTCAACAGTTCTAGTTAAGAAAGATGTTTTATATAGTCCTAGAATTGTGCTTAGCTATTATGTGTCAGTAAAGCGCTAACAAGCTCCTATCCTGATTAAACTATGACACAATCTAAGTTAGACGTAAAACAATGAGCAATGGAAGGGGAGGAGAAAGGATATAGGAAGAGTGCATTTTACAGAAGGTGCCTAGAACCTTTAAAATCAACATCACCTACAAGATCAAATGGAAGTAAACACAGTTCAAATATTGATATTTTCTACTTGTAATTGTTGCCAATAGTCAATAAGTGGAACTTTCTCCATCGTAAGTTTAGGAAACTCCACAAACACCACAGTACCATAGAGCAGCAAAGGCTAGGTTCAAATACCACAATGATCAGCACAGTATAAGACACCTACATCAATAGATTTTAATACCACCCATTTTATCATTTATTATTACAGTATACATCCCTGAGACACATATCTCTGAATAAGTACATAACGAGTAAGCAGAGATGCAATTTACACAAATGACAGGTTTCAGAGTAACAGCCGTGTTAGTCTGTATTCGCAAAAAGAAAAGGAGTACTTGTGGCACCTTAGAGACTAACCAATTTATCTGAGCATAAGCTTTCGTGAGCTACAGCTCACTTCATCCGATGAAGTGAGCTGTAGCTCATGAAAGCTTATGCTCAAATAAACTGGTTAGTCTCTAAGGTGCCACAAGTACTCCTTTTCAATTTACACAAAGTTAGGCATTTTGAGTGCTGAACAGTTCTGTATTCTCTCTCTAAGAAAATTAATGTTTGCCAGGCTTTTCTCCACATGACAGTGAAGATTTTCAGGTCATAGCTCCAGGTTTTCATATGCCCCAGTGACATTCTTTGGTCTTGCATTTTGCTGCAAGCAGTAACAACTATTTAAAAAAAAACAGATTGACAAAAGCTCACGAGTATCCCCAATAATTTATTAAGAGTAATTACCCTGTTAAAAGCAGCAATGTGTGGTTCTCAATAATGTTTGCATGTAGCGAAATTATGAGCCTTGTTCTGCCACCCTTACTCACACAGAGGAGTACCTCAATAGTGTGACTTACAGAATCAGATTCCACTCAGTGTGAGTAAGGATATTGGAATTTGTCCATATGTAACTAGCTGATATGCAACTACATGAAACAGCAATACATATTCTAATGGCATAGATTGGGGGCAACATGATTTTTAAGCACATAAGCAGAGCAAGCACCTAACCTATTAAACTCAATGATATAGTATTACACACACAAGTATGTTAAAAGAACATTATTTTATGTTATTAAGGTTGCAAAATCAAGCACTCAAAAGTTACAAAATACCAGAAATAAGGTTGCCTGTGCAGCCTTATGATTATGATTGATCATGTAAAGAAAAATTCTTACTGTGTCTTTGCCCAGACAGTCCTAGTTCTTCCCCTCACCCCACAATGCCCAGTTCCATGTTCTCTGTCCCACCCTCCAGCCCTAATTACTGCCCCCCCCCCAGCTTCTTAACCCAAACTATTCTCTCACACCCTCAAACACTCTGCATTCTTGTCCCCTCTGCATTTAGCAGCTTCCTTCTTCCTGTTGTCTGGTAATAGCAAGGGGGCTCATAGAGGGCACGGGAGAGACAGGTTCAGCCCTGAATGGACAGAGCATTTGTGGGAATTTCGCTGCTGTAAATCTAAGACATCTCTACTGAGCAGGTACTAACTGCATTTTTTCAAGGGCTGGTAACTTGGCCAGATGTGGGCAGATTTCCATGGGGATGGCAGAAGGCACATACCTGACCCAAAGGCCAACTCTGCCAAAATTCAAGTCCCTGGCTCCAAAGCATTAGGGCAACAGTGGTTTTCAAAGAAGAGATCACCACAATTTTTTTTAAAAACACAATTGCAAAACCATGTATTATGACTGAACCATTTTGGTGGAATTTTTTTTCAAAAATATTCAGCCTGATGCAGACACCTGGCATGGAAAATTTCAGTACAAATAGTTTGTTTGGCAAAGTAGTAAGCCACTGAAAATAGGCTCTTATAAAGGTAAGTCCTGGGCAACTTTAACAAAAGGCAGTGCTACCAGCCCAATTTACAAGCGCATACCAAGACAAATAATTTATGGAAGTTCCAACTGAAGGTGCAGTAGTTGGATTGTTTAAACAGGCTGGTCTTAGTTTTTAAGACTTAACAGTGTTTGGCTTGGTCTGTATTTGTGCTGCAGACCTCCAAGGGGAAAAGGAGTGTCTAGAACATGCATTCTTTGTGTACCACATACCATCTTACAAGCTCCAGTATTTGTTTATTTCACATAACTATATCAATTCATCCAATGCCTATCCCAGACTCAGTTACACAGGCAAGTATCTACACATTTTCAGCACAAGATTTCAATTATTTAGTTATTAATTTGCCCAAGAACCACCAAATACTGAGACTACAAGTAGGCCTACTTCAGCTCTCCAAACCTCTGACCACAGCCTTCACAAACAAATGCAATAGGAAAAGGAGTTGTAACCAAGAGGGCCACTACTGAGAGATGAAGCAGACTACCCTGTCGCTCTGTCGGTAGTCCGACTGCTTTTGGATGCACAAGGTCCTCAGCTCAATTTCTGGCTGGATTCCTCATACGCAAGGCTAATCCTGCAGTGGATGTTTACTCATTTACCTCCTTCTTGGTATTCCGTAGTGTCTACAGCAGATCCTGCCATTTTTAATTATTCTTGCCAGGATGCACTACCGATTCTCATTATATAGTCATAGGAGAGATGGAGACACTTCCCAAAACAATTCTCTCTCTTGGGATCAGATTTCTCACATTTGTTTGCAGCCTAGAGTTGAATTGTTGAGAAACTTCCAAGAAAACCCTTTCGGGGAGGGAGGGGGGAAAGGGTCAATATTATTCTCTATTTGCACTGCGGTAGCAGTACCCAAAGATCAGCGTAATGTCTAGTGCCACCCCTGGGCGGAGCCTGGGAGTAGGCCTAAGGTCCTCACTTCCAATACGGTATTTTAGCCACAAGTCCACCTTCCTTTCTGATGAGCAATGAAAACCTTCCAGTTTTCGTAAGAAATGTTGCTTCCAGGGAACTTGAAGTGATATCTAGCCGCATGGCTGGCAAGCGAGGGAATGTCCAGGCACAAAAGGGCAGGGATAAAATGGCTAGAGGAACCTTAACTGAATTCTTTGACTTTCACGCAATTACAATCTAGATCTCAATGCTATTGTGATATCACAGATTTTTCTTTTAACATTATAATACCTGCCCTGGTCAGAGGCAAGTTAGTGCCCATTTCATACAGATGGGAAAAGAAGGAGCTGTTCTCTCTGATGAAGTCTTGTTAGGAAGACAAGGGAGGGAGAGAGAACAGGGGGATTACAACTCAAAGGTGCATCTGACCGCTCTGTACTGTGTGTTTGCACAAGTGCGTGAGTGTATCCCCAGGTGATGTTATTCACAGGCACTAGCTGACAGTAAATAAGACAGTTGAGCTTGATTCATGAAGGATGACAGGAAATCTATAGCATGTGGGCTATATAATCTGCTTGTTACTGCGTAGCAAAATGAAAGAACAACAGTCCAATTACTGAGTCCTTGCTGATCCTGGGCACATCCTTCAGGCTCTGCTCTGTGCAGATCAGCCAGGGTCTGTCTGGGTCAAGGGGAAGCCTGCCCTGGCACTGACTGCAGGGAAAGGCAGCAGCATTTTGATCCCTTGGAATCACTGTGCTGCCTTGTACTGGATCCAAATGGAACAGGGCTGGTGGCACGTTTTTTGAAACAATCAGCTGGCTCCAGATTGGTGTGATTCAGCTGAGCCTCCAGTCAATGAGTGGCTCAAGCAGAAACGGTCACCGTTCTAGATTTAACCTGACACACTGGGATGGTCCCATACATGCTGGCCTCATAGGCTGGGGCTGGATGAGCCAGACAGCAGCACCACCACCATGTACATAGGTGCATCTGGCTCAGCATCAACAAACTGGAAAATGCAGGCCCTGAGACAACACAAAAAAGTCAGGGCATAATTACACAAAGCAAATGAACAGAACAATCCAGGAAACCACAGTGTTATAGAGTTAGATAATAAATACCAGCTGGAGGGAGAGGGGGATTCAGAGACCAGCGAGAAAAGGGACATCTGCAAATGGAATTTAAAAACAGAAGGAGAGGAGATGAGGGAGAGTTGCAGGGAGCCTGTTCTAGGTGTCTTCAGCTGCAGAGGAGAAGGCTCTCAGACCAGCAGTGGAGCGCATCCATGAAGGGACAGAGAAGCGGTTTATGATGGATGAGAAGCAGTAGCAGAGAAAGCAGCAGATAGGCCTGCAAAGTCAACTGGAAGGATTTAAAACCAAGGAAAGTGATTTTGCATCAAATCCTAAAGTGAATGGGGAGCCAGCAGAGTCATCCAAAGGTATGTCTACACGACAAAATTAGGTCAAATTTATAGAAGTCGATTTTTAGGAAGCGATTTTATACAGTCTATTGTGTGTCCCCCCACTAAGTGCATTAAGTCGGCGGAGCGCGTCCACAGTATCATGGCTATCCCAGAGTCTCCGCTGCCCATTGGAATGCTGGGTTGAGCTCCCAATGCCTGATGGGGCAAAAACATTGTCACAGGTGGTTTTGGGTACATGTCGTCAGTCGTCCCTCCTTCCGTGAAAGCAACGGCAGACAATCGTTTTGCACTTTTTTTCCGTGCAGCTGCCATACTGCTGTCAGCAGCCAGTGCAGTAGGGCAACTAAACCATCGTCGTCATCCACCGTTTCCGCTACAACTCTGCAGACAACATACCATGGCAAGCATGGAGCCCGCTCAGCTCACCGCTGCTGTTGTGAGCATTGTAAACACCTCGTGCATTATCCTGCAGTATGTGCAGAACCTGCAGAAACAGGGGAGGAGGCAATGACAGCACGATCACGATAGGGATGAGGACATGGACACAGACTTCTCTCAAAGCACAGGCCCTGGCAATTTGGACATCATGGTGGTAATGGGGCAGGTTCCTGCCATGGAACACCGACTCTGGGCCCAGGAAACAAGCACAGACTGGTGGGACCGCACAATATTGTGGGTCTGGGATGATTCCCAGTGGCTGCGAAACTTTTGCATGAGTAAGGGCACTTTCATGGAACTTTGTGACTTACATTCCCCTGCTCTGAAGTGCAAGAATACCAAGATGAGAGCAGTCCTCATAGTTGAGAAGCAAGTGGCGATAGCCCTCTGGAAGCTTGCAACGCCAGAGAGCTACCGGTTGGTCAGGAATCAATCTGGAGTGGGTAAATCTACTGTGGGGACTGCTGTGATCCAAGTAGCCAACGCAATCACCAAGCTGCTGCTATCAAGGGTAGTAACTCTGGGAAATGTGCAGGTCATAGTGGATGGCTTTGCTGCAATGGGGTTCCCTAACAATGATGCGGCGATAGATGGAACGTATATCCCTATCTTGGGACCGGACCACCTTGGCAGCCAGTACATAAACCGCAAGGGGTACTTTTCAATGGTGCTGCACGCCCTGGTGGATCACAAGAGACGTTTCACCGACATCAACGTGGGATGGCCAGGAAAGGTACATGACGCTCCCATCTTCAGAAACTCTGGTCTGTTTCATCAGCTGCAGGAAGGAACTTACTTCCCAGACCAGAAAATTACTGTTGGGGATGTTGAAATGCCTATAATTATCCTTGGGGACCCAGCCTACCCCTTAATGCCATGGCTCATGAAGCCATACACAGGCAGCCTGGACAGTAGTCAGGAGCAGTTCAACTATAGGCAAAGCAAGTGCAGAATGGTGGTAGAATGTGCATTTGGGCATTTAAAAGCTCGCTGGCGCAGTTTACTGACTTGGTTAGACCTCAGCGAAACCAGTGTTCCCATTGTTATTGCTGCTTGCTGTGTGCTCCACAATATCTGTGAGAGTAAAGGGGAGACGTTTATGGCGGGGTGGGAGGTTGAGGCAAATTGCCTGGCAGCCAATTACGCACAGCCAGACACTATGGCGATTAGAAGAACACAGCTGGGCACGCTGCTCATCAGAGAAGCTTTGAAAACCAGTTTCATGACTGGCTAGGCTACAGTGTGACAGTTCTCTTTGTTTCTCCTTGATGAAAACTCACTCCCTTGGTTGACTCTACTTCCCTGTAAGCCAACCAACCTCCCCCCTTCGATCACCACTTTCAGAGGCAATAAAGTCATTATTGTTTCAAAATCATGCATTCTTTGTTAATTCATCACACAAATAGGGGGAAAACTCACAAGGTAGCCTGGGAGGGGTGGGTGAGGAGGGAAGCATTTGGTGGGGTGGTGGATGAGGGAAGGCAGGAAGGACAAGGCCACACTACGGTTCAAAAAACGTATTGAATGCCAGCTTTCTGTTGCTTGGGCAATCCTCTGGGGTGTAGTGGCTGGGTGCCCATAGCCTCTGCCCCTGCATTCTTGAGCATCTGGGTGAGGAACTTGGAGAGGAGGGCAGGCAGTTATACAGGGGCTGCAGCGGCAGTCTCTGCTCCTGCTGCCTTTCCTGCAGCTCCACAAGATGCCTGAGCATGTCACTTTGCTCCCCCATTAGCCTCAGAATTGCATCCTCCCTCCTCTCATCGCACTCATTTAACGCTTTCCTGGACTCTGCCATTGTTTGTCTCCACGCATTCTGCTGAGCTCTTTCAGTGCGGGAGGACTGCATGAGCTATGAGGACATTTAATCATGAGTGCGTTTTTTTCGCCTTCTAATCTGCGCTAGCCTCTGGGACGGAGATGATAGGGGGAGCATAGAAACATTTGCAGCTGTGGGAGAGAAAAAAAGGGAGAGTAGTATTTAAAAAGATACATTTTAGAGAACAAAGGAAAGACTATTTCACACTGAATCAAGCGATTCACATTACATAGCACATGTGCTTTTGGTACAAGGTCACATTTTGCCACTTATAATTGAGTACCTGCCGGTTTGGTGTGAGACATCACACACGCTTGGCTAGGCAACAGAATTTGGCTTGCAGGCAGCCATGGTAAGGCAAAGGGTTTTGGCTTCTTCAACCTTCATAACATGTGGGAACAGTTTCAAACAGCAGCGCCCTCCTTTCCCATACCAAGAAAAGCCCGTTGGGTCGGCCATTTAAAAGGAGGGGCTACGGTTTTAGGGTGAATGTGCAGCACAGCCCAAACCACCTCGCCACCCAATTCTCTGGGATGATCGCTTCACACACACACCCCCACAGCGTGGCTAGTATCAGGGAAGATCCCTGTCAGCCCCCCACTGCACGGCTAACAGCGGGGATAATTTCTTTTCAGCCAAAGGCAAACAGCCCAGCAGGAATGGGCACCTCTGAATGTCCCCTTAAACAAATTTCCCATATTTCAACCAGGTGACCATGAATGATATCACTCTCCTGATGCTAACACAGAGAGTACCTCCAGGAGAGCTTCATGGAGATGTCCCTGGAGGATTTCTACTCCATCCCCAGACACGTTAGCAGACTTTTCCAGTAGCTACACTGGCCACGAATGCATCCCAAGTCTTCAGGGCAAATTAATCATTAAACACACTTGCTTTTAAACCCTGTATTATATTACAAAGGTACACTCACCAGAGGTGCCTTCTCCGGCTTCATGGTCCGGGAGCCCGCCTTTGGAGGGTATTGGCTCCAGGGTGATGAACAGTTCCTGGCTGCCGGGGAGAAGGGATTTTCCGCTTGCCTGCTGTGCGCTATCCTCAACCTCCTCCTCCGCTTCTTCATCCACAAAATCCTCATCCCTGTTGCGTGAGACTCCCCCCTTGCAGGTGTCCACGGACAGTGGTGAGGAAGTGGTAGGGGCTCCCCCTAAAATTGCATGCAGCTCATCATAGAAGCCGCATGTATGGTGCTCTGACCCAGAGCAACCGTTTGCATCCTTTGTTTTTTGGTAGGCTTGCCTCAGCTCCTTAACTTTCACACGGCACTGCTGTGTGTCCCTGCTGTAGCCTCTGTCCATCATGCCCTTGGAGATTTTGGCAAATATATTGGCATTTTGTCTTTTGGAAGGCAGTTCTGCCTGCACGGATTCTTCTCCCCATACAGCAATCAGATCCAATACCTCCCGTTTGGTTCATGCTGGAGCTCTTTTGCGCTTCATGGTCTTGGGACTCCATGGTCACCTGTGCTGATCAGCTCGTCACGCTAGCCAAACAGGAAATGAAATTCAAAAGTTCCTGGGGCTTTTCCTGTCTACCTGGCCAGTGCATCTGAATTGAGAGTGCTGTCCAGAGCGACCACAATGGAGCACTTTGGGATAGCTCCTGGAGGCCAATACCATCAAATTGCATCCACACTACCCCAAATTCGACCCAATGAGGTCGATTTTAGCGCTACTCCCCTTGCCGGGGAGGAGTACAGAAATCGATTTTAATAGCCCTTTAAGTTGACAAAACAGGCTTGGTCGTGTGGACAGGTGCAGGGTTAAATTGACCTAACGCTGCTAAATTCGACCTAAACTTGTAGTGTAGACCAGGGCCAAGGCAGGGAGGGCACGTAGTCAACCATCAAGTCAGTCAGAACAACAGTGGCAGGGCCCTATTTTAACTGCTATTGTGCAGCAAGCCAGGAAGATTTCTTTATTTCCCTCCAATTTAACTTGTACTTTTCCTTCTGAGTGCCCCGACCCTCCATCATTTATCATCATCCATACCCATTCTGCCAAACCAGACAGCCCTTCAGAATGGAGCCAGACGGCAGCTCCCTCAGCCCAGGTAGCAGACAAGCAGCATGGCAAATGGGGCATGATTTCCCCAGGATTTGTGAAAAAGGCCTTCTCCTTTGCTGAGCAGATACTCTGGGGGTTGCTGTCCTTTTCCTGCCTCCCCCTTCACCTGTGCCCACCCCCGCCTTGTTATCTGTCAGCAAACAGTAATTAAAGATGTGGCCTGCTTGATAAAGCTCCCGCCGCCCTCACACATGCTGCCCTCTCGGACGTGTCTAATTAAAATCCTGATGAGAAGATGAAGAAATCCTAGCAGTCAGGAGTCTGGGACTCGCCCAGTACTTGGCCTCTTCATTACAGACAACGAGGCAGAGAGATATAAAGGACCCCAGGAAATGCTCCGACAGACCAATCGATGCAGCCTTTTGTGGGACATGATGGACCACTCCAGGCTACCTTTTGAACTGCACCGGATAACGAGGATGCCGCAGCATGGCTTACTGTATGGGCCGATGCGAAAGAGCCCTCACTAATCCCGCTAAACAGCACCTGGGGAGTCCCTGCTGACTGGTAGCACTTCAGGGTCAACTCATAAGACCATTTAGTGAATTCAACTTGAGTTATAATAGCTTGTCACCTGCACTCCTCTCACCTACACAAGCCACAAACGTCAGGGTCCACAATGCCAGTGCACTGGAATGTTTTTAACTTCAGTGCACTCAGACAGGAAACCTGTGTTAGTGCATGTGCGAGAAAGCAACATCTATGAGCATACACACGTGGCAGAATGAGGCGGGGGGGGGCATGTGTTTGTATTACTAGTGTGTGAAATGCAGTTTTCATTTTAGGAAGTTCTTTATTTAATATTTTTCCATTTCATTGTATGCATTTGTATTCACCTCTAAAAGCAGCATTTGGGGCATATGAAATTGAAATGAAATGGTGAATTTTTCCATTCAAAATGATTACCATGAATTCTATACCACTGTACTCACACACATTTCAGCAAAATGGCTATCTTCATGTTTATTTTTTAAAGCGAGGCCATTTTTACAAGGAAATGGGCCCATTTTCACTTGAAAATTAGCCTGCTTGCTCAAAACATTTGCACTGCTCAGTAAACTGTGTTGCAAAAAATGGTTCCAGTTTCAAGACCATAAGAAACCATGAATTCAAGTTGTTTTGTATTTTCTTGAAGTTTTAACCGATGTGCCCCTGGGGTGTATGTAGAGATGAACATTTTGAGTGTATGTGTATGTGTGTACTCTTACTGGGATGAGGGAATATTTGCATGCAAGAATGTACGCGTGTATCTATTTGGTTATAAGTGCAAGCGTACTGAGTGTGTGCATATGACGGACAGAGAAAGAGAAATAAAGTGTGTACAACGTGTGGGGCATATGTAGGAATCTGAATTCTTTTAAAAGTTCATATTCACCTCTCCTGTTCTGCCAATCTTTGGCATCCTCAGTGTGGCCAACTCCTGCAATTTCATCATAAGCCTAGCAATACTTTAAGGGTTTCGTAAAATGCTCGCTCCTGGACTCAGGCAATTATCCAAGATTCTCTGCTTTAATACTTTAAATAAACAATTTTTCTAGACTTCCTGGTTGCAGAGAAAAAAATTGAAAATTTGATACCTAATGGCGCAAAAAGGCAGAAGACAATCTCATGATTTTTACACCACTTGTAATATTTCAAGGCCTAACTCTTGGGTTTTGAATGCTAGGGGTTTGCGACATGGTATCCTCTGCTATTCCTGTTCACGCAGCTCTGTTAAAACCCCTCACTCCTGACCTGCAGCGCTCCCTGCTATTCTAGTTCTGGGCTCTGCATTCAGAGCTCTGTCAATGTCTAAAAACTGGACACTACAGCAGGAGTGCAGGAACCTCCCCTTGCTCCACCTCTTCCTGCAAGGCCCCTCTTCCTGCAAGGCCCCTCCCCCCGCTCCCTCCATAGCTCACTGCTCTTCCACCCTCCCCCCCAGCCCATTACTGGATCCGTTCCACATTACTGGATCCCTCCATCCAGCTGTACTCCCTCTGCTCTAGGGCTGGGACAGGAGCTGCAGCCGCTGATGCAGAGCCTGCCTGCCCACGAGATGCAGGTAGAAGGCAGCCCGGGCTGAGCAGGGGCTGGTGTGAGTTGATGAGCCAGCACCTTCCCCACCTATGGTGACCGGACACTAGAACGAGAGTGATGGTAACACCCATTGTTTCATGTTCTGTGTATATAAGATCCCCCTACTGTATTTTCCACTGAATGCATCCGACGAAGTGAGCTGTAGCTCATGAAAGCTTATGCTCAAATAAATTTGTTAGTCTCTAATGTGCCACAAGTACTCCTTTTCTTTTTGAGAAACTATAAAATAAGTGACTAGTGCTGGTCTAACACGGAGTTTAACATGCAGACAAAAACCAAATCCCACAGCCCACATCGCAATTAGAATCAGCAACTGTCAGTGGCAGCAGGAATTGGTCAGTCAGGTGCCAAGTTACCCACTGGCTTCAGAGGGAACAGTGCAGAAGCACTGATTATAATGGAGTTCACAGATACTGCTGGAAGAGGAGAGTAATGGGGGGAGGGGGAAGGGCTGCAGAGAACAGTGCAGCAGACCTGACAGGGAGGAGCTCACAACTACTCCACTTGCAGTTCCCACAATAGGGGGCACTCTAAGATATGAGGCAAGAGCACTGGCAATAGAAGCTCTCAACTACTCCAGGCCCAGCAGAAGGCGCTGCAAGGTCAGAGGCAGGAACATTGGCTGTGGGGAACCCACAGCTACTCTAGGCACAGCAAGAGGCAGTGTAAGGTCGGAAATTGGAGCACAAGTGTGCAAAGCTCACAGCTACTCCAGTCCCTGCTCTTCCAACAGGAGGTGCTGTAAGGTAAAAGGCAGGAGCACTGGCTGTGGGAAGCTCTCAGCACGGTCCCAGCCTGTCCCACTACCTGTACTTGATGGAATGACACATTGCTGCAGCAGCTAATAAATAGAAGTAATTTGATTAGCTTTCCCTAACTAGCGATAAGATCCTGACAAACCCTTTTTAATGCGTTTCTGGAGCAGGATGAAATTGTTTCATTTGGAGAGCAGGGCCCCTCGGGAGTTGCCTCCAAGCTCCTTTAGTGAGAGGTAAAAATATGCCAATCATTAATGAGGGGAGAATTACAGAGACTTTAATGCAATCAGAAAAGAGGAGCCCTGAGGCAGCTGGGGAATAAAACCTGCCCTTAAATCAGAGGCAGGCGGCTAGAGTATGGAAATAGAGGCATACATGAGCATGCACAAACACAGGCATATAGACACACACACACACAGAGCTGCTGTAAATAGTTTTGCCTGGATGACAATTACAAATGCCTGCCTACTCAGCAAGCTGTATCCATCTTGCTTAAAAAGTGATCATAAAAATCACATCTGGCAGCATCTGGCTGGCAGCTACAAGGGCTCAAAACAGTTCATTTCATTCACTCTCTCATCAGATCCACTTGTTAAAGGGGGAAAGATTGTCTTCTCTTAATACCTGCCCCCCATATCACTCTCTCTCATACCCACATACACAAATGAATCTTTGACAATTTAGGTTTTCAACACCTCAACCCAAAAAATATTTTGTGCAGGAGGAAGAATGGCCCCTGGGTATGAAGGGATGCCCCTTTCAGGGCTGGACTCGCTGCGTGAACATAGCATATATAAACCCTCATCTCATCTCAAACCAGAACCCTCAGACCAGCAGCAGTGGCTGCTGTGGGTATATTACAGGGCACCTCCTTGCCCCTGGCCATTTCAGCACATTCACTTTCTGCTCAGGTGGAAGCAGCTCTCCAGTGAATGCTATAACATTTATTCAAAAGCAAAAATTCTGTAAGCTGCTGGTATTTTCCCTGGTACAGTGGCAGGCGCATGTGGTTTTGCCAGGCTCTGCTTTTGCAGATACCAGGGTTCTTTAGGGACCTCCTTTTCCTAAAGAAACAGCTTTTGTGCCGGAAGCAGAGCAGCGTGGGATTCTAGCCCCCAGCCCATAGAAAAGGGATTGACTGGGTCAGCAGGGACCAGACTCACTAACACCATCCATGTTGTGGCTTAGTGGAATGATGACCAGAAGAGCAGCTCTTCACCTCCTGAAATCACCTTCACCTCTTTCCACCTTGTCTCATCTGCTGCTTCCCTGGGATCAACTCACTAATAAGTGGAGGCAGTGGAACATCAAAACCCAACCACCCCTTCCACTTTTCTTGTCCTTGCAACAAACTCAGCAAGGGATGTCACATGAGGGGCACACACAAATCTATTAGCCCTCCTCCCTGCCTTGGATCCACTGGCATGAAGAATTGGCAACAAAGTGGCAGCTTTCAGCATCCAGTGTGATGGGTGATTTAAGGCCTGTTACTACCTGAGGAAGTGTGGGTTGGTGGAAGTGAAGTGGAAGGTTGTTCCCTTTTACAAAAGCCTCTGAACTATAGAAGTGTTTAATGTGTGGGGAAGTGATACCACTGCCCTCTGCTAGGTGGAATGACAGTCACTATTTCAGTGCATCATAAACCCTGCACTGGTAAAGCTAAGGTGATTCCTTTTTCACTGCAGAGGTAGGCCTGTATTTTTGAAACAGAAAGGCCTAAGTTCCATCCCCACTTATGATGGGTGGTCACACAATGACGTAGCCACTGAACTGAAGTCCAAGGTGACCAAGGCTTACCAGCTGTTTAACCCTAGAGACAAAGGGGCTTATGCTCAGTGAGTCCATACAAAAGCATGTAGCGGGGAACCTGGAAACCAACAGAATGGCAGAATGGGAACCCAGTAGGAACAGAAAGTAAAGGGCATGTCAGGAGACCTGGCCTGGCACACAGACCCCAAAACACCAGCAGAAAGAGTGCTTAGCCCTGTGAAGTGCACGGCCAATGTCTCCCAACAGCAACTCCCTCTGGCCACCTTAAGCACATGAAGATGGGCTCCAAAGGAAAGACAGTACAAGTCCTCTGTGGCTTGAAGGAGAGTAATAGTGGTCAGTTACCTGATGGAAGGGGGAGGGAACCTTAAAAGGCTCTCCCACACTCCCTCAGTAGTCTTGCCCCTCTAGGAATGAAAGGGTCAAACAAACTGGTCATGAGACAGATTCCTGCTGGGTAGGCCAGTAAGACTGAAAATTAGTGCGCCCTGAAAACCAGAGAAGCCACTTTCCAGGAATTATGTGGACAAAGCTGAGAAGGCCTGGCGTAACCAACATCAAGGCAGCAAGATGGTCCCTGGTCTGGCAGAGAACTCAGCAAGAGTCTCCAGCAGAGCTCTTCTTGACCTGCTGCTCACAAACCAGGAAGAATTAGTAGGGGAAGCAAAAGTGGATGGGAACCTGGGAGGCAGGGACCATGAGATGGTCGAGTTCAGGATCCTGACACAAGGAAGAAAGGAGAGCAGCAGAATATGGACCCTGGACTTCAGAAAAGCAGACTTTGACTCCTTCAGGGAACTGATGGGCAGGATCCCCTGGGAGAATAATATGAGGGGGAAAAGGAGTCCAGGAGAGCTGACTGTATTTTCAAGAATCCTTATTGAGGTTACAGGAACAAACCATCCTGATGTGTAGAAAGAACAGTAAATATGGCAGGCGGCCAGCTTGGCTTAACAGTGAAATCCTTGCTGATCTTAAACACAAAAAAGAAGCTTACAAGAAGTGGAAGATTGGACAAATGACCAGGGAGGAGTATAAAAATATTGTTCAGGCATGCAGGAGTGAAATCAGGAAGGCCAAATCACACTTGGAGTTGCAGATAGCAAGAGATGTTAAGAGTAACAAGAAGGGTTTCTTCAGGTATGTTAGCAACAAGAAGAAAGTCCAGGAAAGTGTGGGCCCCTTGCTGAATGAGGGAGGCAACCTAGTGACAGAGGATGTGCAAAAAGCTACTGTACTCACTGCTTTTTTTGCCTCTGCCTTCACGAACAAGGTCAGCTCCCAGACTACTGCACTGGGCAGCACAGCATGGGGAGGAGGCAACTAGCCCTCTGTGGAAAAAGAAGTGGTTTGGGACTATTTAGAAAAGCTGGACAAGCACAAATCCATGGGGCCGGATGCGCTGCATCCGGGAGTGCTAAAGGAGTAGGCAGATGTGATTGCAGAGCCATTGCCCATTATCTTTGAAAACTCATGGTGATTGTGGGAGGTCCTGGACAATTGGAAAAAGGCTAATGTAGTGCCCATCTTTAAAAAAGGGAAGGAGGAGGATCCAGGGAACTACAGGCCAGTCAGCCTCACCGCAATCCCTGGAAAAATCATGGAGCAGGTCCTCAAAGAATCAATTCTGAAACACTTAGAGGAGAGAAAAGTGATCAGGAACAGTCAGCATGGATTCACCAAGGGCAAGTCATGCCTGACTAATCTAACTGCCTTCTATGACGAGATAATTGGCTCTGTGGAGGAGGGGAAAGCCGTGGACGTGTTATTCCTTGATTTTAGCAAAGCTTTTGATACGGTCTCCTTTAACTTGCTGGCAAGAATACTGTGGAAGTATGGGCTGGATGAATGGACTATAAGGTGGACAGAAAGCTGGATAGATCATCGGGCTCAACCGGTAGTGATCAATGGCTCCATGTCTAGTTGGCAGCTGGTATCAAGTGGAGTGTCCTAAGGGTCGGTCCTGGGGCTGGTTTTGTTCAATATCTTCATTAACGATCTGGAGGATGGCATGGACTCCACCCTCAGCAAGTTTGCAGATGACACTAAACTGGGAGGAGTGGTAGATATGCTGGAGGGCAGGGATAGGATACAGAGGGACCTAGACAAATGAGAGGATTCGGCGAAAAGAAATCTGATGAGGTTCAACAAAGACAAGTGCAAAGTCCTGCACTAAGGACAGAAGAATCCCATGCACTGCTAAAGACTAGGGACCGAATGGGTAGGCAGCAGTTCTACAGAAAAGGACCTATGGGTTACAGTGGATGAGAAGCTGGATATGAGTCAACAGTCTGCCCTTGTTGCCAAGAAGGCTAATGGCATTTTGGGCTGTATAAGCAGAGGCATTGCCAGCAGATTGAGGGACGTGATCGTTCCCCTCTATTTAACATTGGTGAGGC
Organism: Lepidochelys olivacea; assembly: GCF_965140295.1. Lineage (NCBI taxonomy): Eukaryota > Metazoa > Chordata > Testudines > Cheloniidae > Lepidochelys > Lepidochelys olivacea. Next base: position 87,420,675 of record NC_140416.1, on the reverse strand, counting down.
CTCATCTGGAGTACTGTGTCCATTTTTGTGCCCCACACTGCAAGAAGGATGTGGAAAAATTGGAAAGAGTCCAGCAGAGGGCAACAAAAATGATTAGGGGACTGGAAGGATGACTTATGAGGAGAGGCTGAGAGAACTGGGGTTGTTTAGTCTGCAGAAGAGAAGAAGGAGAGGGGATTTGATCGCAGCTTTCAACTACCTGAAAGGGGGTTCCAAAGAAGATGGATCTAGACTGTTTCTCAGTGGTAGCAGACTATAGAACAAGGAGTAATGGTCTCAAGTTGCAGTGGGGGTGGTTTAGGTTGGATATTAGGAAAATACTTTCACTAGGAGGGTAGGGAAGCACTAGAATGCGTTACCTAGGGAGGTGGTGGAATCTCCTTCCTCTGAGATTTTTAAGGTCAGGCTTGACAAAGCCCTGGCTGGGATGATTTAGTTGGGGATTGGTCCTGCTTTGAGCAGGGGGTTGGACTAGATGACCTTCTGAGGTCCCTTCCAACCCTGATATTCTAGGATTCTATGAAGTAAGGGCTCCTGAAAGACATGGAATTTGGGGGCTGGTTCACTCTGGATTCTGTTTCATTCATTGTTGAGGGAGGACTTATGATTCTTGGTACTGTCTGGTTGTTGAGGGAGGGCTTGTTCTGGTTCATGGTTCTGCACATTTCAGATCAGGTCCAATTTTCAGCCCTGGCCACTCTGTCTGGGGTTCCCCTCTAATTCAAGGGACCCTCTGGTTCTGCCCAGAGGTTCAGTCTGGTTCAAGGTTCTTCCAAGGTTCTTCCCAGGGATCCTTTCCCATTAGAGATCCAGTTTCTATTAGACATATGGTCCAGTTTGGATTGTGGTGTCATTTCTATCATAGGCCTGCCCCGGTGTGGAGCGGTCACGTTCCTGTTGGAAAGTGCTCCATCTCAGATCCTGTACAGCAGCCCCTATGAGCACAGTCTCCTTTATGCAGCAGGCAGAGGTGTGAGATGACATCACACTCTGCAGCTTCAGACACAGGACTGCCTCACTGTAAATGACTCCCTCTCATTCTGGTTTGTTATGATTAAAAATGCACATCGCCTGGCGAGGCCTTGGAGTGGAACCCACCTGGAAATTGGATCATTAATATTCCCTCTCCTGCCCATTGCCATGATTTCCAGCCTCTTCACAAGTGATTGTTTCAATGCAACAGTTTTGGCTTGAAGACTGAAGTGGCAGGGGTGGGGAAGGGGGAGAAGTTTGAGACCCCAAACAGGTTCTGTTCATCACTTTTCAGCCAGTTTTTCCTACATCCTGGCATCCAGTCAGGCTGCACCACTGGGCTCTGTCCAGAATGTCTTCCTGCATCTCACATTGCCTCTAACTCCTCTTCCAAAGGATCCCGAAGAACTTCACGGCCACTGAGCCTCAATCCTCCAGAGAGGTGGGTCAAGATTATCCCCATTTTACAAAGAAAGAAAGGCACAAAGAAGGAATTGACTTGTCCAAGGTCAGACACAGTCAGTGGCAGAACAGAACCCAGAAGCCCGGACTCCCAGTTGTTTGCTCGAACAACAAGAGAATGCTTATCCCACTCATCTGTGTCACCACATATACTTTCAAAGGTTTGGCTGATTGAGAGAGTCAACCTCAGTTAAAGCAACAAGGAGTACTTGTGGCACCTTAGAGACTAACAAATTTAAGGTGCCACAAGTACTCCTTGTTGTTTTTGATGATACAGACTAACACAGCTTCCACTATGAAACCTCAGTTAAAGAAGGGATAGGACACAACAGAAAGCAGGAAGGTCCTGGAGAATCAGGAATGGAGACACTTCTCATTTCTAGCTCATTTGGGACCCACATTGACTTGTCTCATCAACACGTGCTGTTAATCTATCTTCAGCTTCCTGTGGTTCATGAATAATTTAAGTAGTGAGAGCGGTGCAATTTTCCCATCATTGCTTCTGCTCTTTAGGAATGCATCCTTCTTTTTGGGTCCACACTTTAGTCCTGACAGCTCGAGTGTGAGGGGATAAGAAACGAGTAGCTGTAACAATCCCTTAGATGGAGAGGAGTTGCACATTGAATGGTACTGAGCAAGCAGTACTGGGAAGTCTGGAGATGGCACAGCACTCTCAGACCATTGTAAATGCCCACAAGACCTTCAGAACCTCCCACTCCCTGAACAAGGTCATCTATACTATGTTAGGTAGCACCCACCCAGCACAAGGCTGGCAAGACAAGAACACTGGTCACAGGAATCAAAAGGCAGATATTTTCTTCTCAGCCATAAGCATCCTCTCCACCCTGTCCCAATACAGGGTAGAGGGGCTTTGCTCTTTACTTGAGAGCAGCCAGGCTCATCGAGAGGACATTGCTTTGGTTTTAACAGAGGGAACTGCAGGCAAAGCAGCTTCAAAGAGGCTAATTGTACATACTAAAACAGAGAAGTTAGAGATGGTGTAAGCTACAGATCCCATCCAACTGATCCCACCAGAAACATACTTAGCAACTCGTGCAGGACTAGGCTGACTATTGATGCAGGAAAATCTGTTTATTAGGTGGATTGGCCAAATGTTTATTCATTTACTTGCCAGCACCTTTGGCCAATCTACCCAAGGGACACCTTTCCCCAAATCAATAGTTTAGCTACTTAGATTGTACATGCTTTGTGGCAGGGGCTGTCTATTTGTACATTGCCCAGAACAATGGGGCCCCAATCCTGCACTGGGGCCCCCTAGGCACTGCTGTACTATAAACAACAATAGCTGGGAGAAAGTAGGAAGAGGAATCATAAAAGCAATAAAGATTGTGTATTCCTTGCTACTAACACAATTGCTGGGCATTGTCACAGAGGGGCCACCCCACCTACACTGAAGAGGAAGAGTAAACGGGAAGGATCAGAGGGCCTAGGGGGAAGACAGGATTTGCCATACCTGCTCAAGCCACTGACCCATCAACCCCAGTGTCCTGTTTACAGTAGGGGCTACTAATTAAGGCTTCATTAGGAAGTCAAAAACCCAACCCCAACTGACTGTGCAGTGCTGCACGTGAGGAAGAGTCCTTCATGCAACAGAAGGCAGCTCCCCACAGCCACCACTCCCACACCATTGCCTACAGTGCCTCCTGCAGCATGAGGCTGGCTTTAGACCTCCTGGAGTTCTTCATGTGCCTGAAGCTTGCTTTTTGCACACTGAGCCAGACCCTCAGTATCTACTGTAAATTGGCACAGCTCCACTGAAGACAAAGTTGTGGGCCTCAGGAGGCATCACAGACATTATGGTGAAAGACACTTTAGAAAAAACTATAAAAAAAACCCTACTACATCACTGTGTGTAATGCATATCAAGCCAGCGTCCATTAGAGAAGCATGGTGGAGGATTTCCTGACACGAGAAGAAACTTAGTCTCATGATTAGGTTAGTGTCATAGACTGCTGGTGTCGGGCAGGTCAGCCATTCTAGTTCTGTCTCAAACATCTGAGGTTTCTATCAGATCTCAGAGGCATTCCCTCACCCTTTCTCCCATCATAACTGGGTTCCACAGCATCCTGATCCTGCTCACACTGTGTACTTTTTAGGGTGGTGGTCTCTGTGAATGTTACAAAGGACAGAGTATAGGTGTTCTGTTAACATTGTATCTTAGTGAGTACTGGCCATCATGCCACAAATTAATGAATTCCTGAGATTGCTTAAGGAGCTGGAGGACAGAAACCCCATCTGGTATAGTCTCCTCTTCCCAGCCAATTGTTTCCATCCTACCTGAACTCTGGCTGGACTTCCCTTTCCCCCTGTCCTCAGCTAGCACTGCTCACAATAGGCTCACTTCTCTCCACCCTAACCCTCCCTCCCCAAGGACAAGCAAAGTTATTACAATAATGAATTAGCCAGGCTGCTTACCGCTGCCAGTGGCAAAGGCAATTATCCCACTCCACGTCCCCAGCCGCTGCTCAGCTCCCTCATAAAGAGAGGCTTTTGGGGCCGCTTTGTGCTTTGATTGGAAATGAAGAGATTGCTAATTAGGGAACCCCTGCTGGGACCGGGCTGGCAGGAACAATGGTGAAATGGACGGAGCACACGTCCATTTCGAAAGGGAGAGAGAGGAATGTGAGCTCCTCTGCAATGTAGGCATCCTCTACTCACACTATAAACAACAGAGGAGACAATTTTATAGCGCTTTTCACCTTTTAAGCATGCTAATTTGTTTATGGGAGGCTATAATTTGGTGTGTGTTTGCATAGGTCAAAGCCTGTAGTTTCTCTGTACAGTATGTGCATGCCCCCCCCCCGACACACACACACACACACACACACACACACAGTCAGCTCCAGAGATGCATTTTCTTGAAATGTGCATCTATATGGCTCAGTGCGTATTTCTATCACTCACTGGACAGCACACATCAATCCCGTATTAACTGGGAAACACACTTAATGTCCAGACAAGCCTTTCCCATCTCTAACTTCTATACAAATACTTATTAATTCATAGAGTCACTGAAGTTAGAGATGGAAACAACCTATCAGATCATATAGTCCATCCGACACTTACCCAGTATAGCCCTGGGCCCTATAACTAGTTTTCCAATGTTTTGCTGTCCAATTTAATTTTAAATGGACAACAAATTAATTTAATTTTAAATGGACAATGGAGCTTCTACCTGGATATTACTTCACCACTAGTAAGAAATTTTTCCTAGTATTCAGCCTGAATTTTCCTTCTCTTAAAGTTTATCCCAATTCTGTAAATTATAGCTTTTTGGACCATAAACAACTGTTCTGTTGTTAAAGCTAAAAGAATAATGTGACAAATAATTTCTCCTATGTTGTTTTGTGAATTGTCCATGAACAGATTGTGAAGTTGTTCCATTTATTTCACACACACACTCACAGCCCATCTCATAGACCATCTATAGCAATATCATTATACATAGAAAGCGCTTGCTCTAGGTTCTAGTCACTTTGACAGTGGATAAAAGTAAAAAAAAAGTCTATAAAAGTAACAGAGTAACATACAAATCACACTCATTAAAAAACATCCTGTCAGCAACAGAACAGACTATCACTACCTGTTTATTTGTTATGCTAAAGTATTAGTGAATTTCTTCAGTCATTCTTGGTTTTGGGTGGTTTGTGAAAATTTGACTGCAAATATTTGCAACTCACGCTGTGTTGGTCAGTTACATAAGATATTCAACCCTGCAACAAAACCACTACCACAACACATATGCAACTAACCAAGAGCACAATTTTCAAATTGTATATTTAACTATCAGAGCAGTAATTTGTGCTCTATTGTTTCTTTCACCATGTGACTCATGAAACTAACCTAGACCCAGTTAGGTGACTTATGTAACTAAACACAATGCAAACTTTAAAACTGAATCTACATTTAAAAGTTCACTTTTGCACATATTTTTTAGCTCAAATGCTTAATATCTTTTGTGAGAATTCATTCAGTAAAGCTTGAGTGTGAAAATCTTGGCAGAACATAATCATAAAAGGGTTGCAAACACAGTTGAGCTGAAAATCCCTTTCAAATTCACAGACTGTTTCCCCCCACTGTTTGCTCAGCTCCAGCATTAATATCCTTCAAACCGCTATAGGTAGTTTTCACATTTCCCCCTTAGTCATCATTTAGCCAAACTCTACATATTTAATGCTTTTGATCTTTCCCTCATAGAGCAATCCCTCCAGCTCTCTTACAATTTTTGTTCTTTAACTACCCTCCAAGATTCCTCTATCTTTTTGCCATTGCAGTGGAAAGACTGGCAGTCTTATCAGAGCTGTACGGAGAGGGAGTATTCTACCTCACTGGCTCCATGAGGTGCTGCTTCTGTGTGCACAAACAAATCCCATTCAAAGACTAAAATTCTCTCTCTCATTTTTTGGGTGTCATGCCACTGTGCCAACTCAGATCCTATTTGCTGCTCACTATTATTGCCTACCATTAGACCTTTACTGCTTTCCACCTATACATCAGTTATTAGAATGTTTTCCCTACACATATGTATATTCCAAAAGATAGAAAAAAACATTAAACAGTTACAGTTGACACCAATGTAGTTATCTATATCGTGTACAAAACCCAAGCACTTAAAAGCAAGGAAATAAAGGGCCAGATCCTAAATTGCTGTAATTTGGCATAGCTACACTGACATATACCAGCTGAAAATCAGCTTCCATAAGTATTACACAGCACACATCATAAACAGAACCGTGTTATTCAAAGAAAGACCTATTCCATCACAACAGCCATATGTCTGACGCATGCAGGTCATTTACATGTATTATTCTGGCTATTTTCATTTCAGGATCTAAGTATTTTCTTTTAAAGGATGGGTTAAATGGGAAACATCAGTTCAATGTGTTTATCAGCTGACTGATTTTTTTTAGTAGAATATTTACAATTGTTCTTTTAATGAACTGTAATTTAATAAAAAGAGGAGTAAGTGTCAACTTATGATAAAATTATGAATGTAAGTGCACCTGCATTGGAGATTGATCAATAGATGTCATTAATGGATGCGCACACACACACACAGTTGGTTTTTGACTGGCCCTAATACACTACCAAGGGGAGTAATCTCCCCCACCCACCCATATATACTGCTCTTGCATGGCAACAGGACAGTAGCTTGCATCACAGCTGGTATGCAAGGTGGAGGGTACAAGCAGAAGCTGAATGGCCAAAAATCCATTTCTTGTGAGCAAGTGGATGAGGAGGAAGTGGAGCTCTTTCCCCTGCCCCCCACCCCCTGCTGAACTTTCCATACATACACAGGTGTGCTGCAAGAGTTGACCAGGCACAGGAGAAGAAAGCAAGCAAGCTGCACTGTGAGATGGAGCCAAGTAACTTACCTCCCAATTCTCCCTCACTGGTAGAAGGAGGGGAGCACAGTAGTTGTGAAAAAAGAAAAGGAGTACTTGTGGCACCTTAGAGACTAACCAATTTATTTGAGCATAAGCTTTCGTGAGCTACAGCTCACTTCATCACGAAAGCTCATGCTCAAATAAATTGGTTAGTCTCTAAGGTGCCACAAGTACTCCTTTTCTTTTTGCGAATACAGACTAACACGGCTGTTACTCTGAAACCAGTAGTTGTGAGTCACAATTATTCCCCAGGGCTCTTCCTGAGGCTACCCAGCTATGCACTGCCCCTATATCCAGGGCAATGCTTAAAGCTGCAATCTGGCCTGTAATGTGTGTGTTTCTTTTTCCAGAAGGGCTTTGTGTAGGATTTATGTTTTGAGTTTACTGATGAAAGAATCACATTTTCAGGGTCAGAGTTAGGTTGTTCTGTTGTAGTTTAATATGCATTTCTTTTTACTTGGTGTGAATAATGTGCATATGTTATTTATATAGGCAGCGCAAAATGTATAATGTCCTTATCTCTTTACTTCCTTGCTTTTAAGACCTTGGCTTTTATAAAGTATGTGATTTGCCACTGAACTGTTGCCAGTTAGTCACCTCAATTGGTTTCTTAAACAAGGTCTTATTTGGGATATTTCCCTTTTTTAAAACATTTTTTCTTCTTTTGTACAAGTAACTGAAGACACAGTTTAGATGAAAGAGATGGAGGGGTCACTAGATTATTGGATTAAATGGAATGAGTGGCATTTACCACACCAACACTAGCTGGAAACCAACACCGTGCAGTGAGAGATTTAAGAAGCTCAATCAATTGAGCTTAATCAAAGAGCAGTTTAAGAGGTGATTTGATCATAGCCTATAAGTACCTACATGGGGGAAAGATTGCTGATAGTAGAGGGCACTTTAACAGAAAAAGGCACAAGACCCTATAACTTGTAGCTGAAACTAGACAAATCTGAGACTAGAACTAAGGTGCAAATTTTATAGGGAGGGTAATTAACCACTGGAACAATTTCCCCACGGGCATGCTGGAATTTCCATCATTTGAGGCATATCTGCACTTTGATCTGGGGATGTGATTCCTGGCTTAAGGAGACATCACCAAGCTAGCTCTCATTACACTAGCGTGCTAAAAATAGTATATAGCCATGACAGCACAAGTGGCGGGACATGCTAGCTGCCCTGAGTACGTACCATCCAAGACCCAGCATGCCAGCTTAATGAGAGGTAGTAGGAGTATGCCACCTCAAGCTGGGAATCACACCCTCAGCTCAAAGTGTAGGCATACCCATGTAGTCTTCAAATCAAAATGAAACGTCTTTTTAGAAGATATGCTCTAGCACAACCAGAAGTTATACAGGAATTACTGGATGAATTCTATGGCCTGTGTGATGGCAGAGGCCAGCCTGAGTACCACAGTGGTCCCTTCTGGCCTGGGGGGGCGGAGAAAACAAACCCTATGACTTTATATTCATTTTGCCACTTTGAAATTGTTGTAGAAAGCAGTCATCTGAAAGAGTGCGATGTGTACAAGCCACACAGTATCTTTGCTTCGGTCAGTTAAAGGATTCACCTACAACAAGGGCTGTTGGAGAATATATTATCCATCATCTCTTTATTTTTCCATCAGCTAGTTTTCATAGAATGGCAATTTCTTAAATATTTCACTATCTCTGCCCTGGAAAATTGCCTGTTTATGCCAATGAGAATATCTGTCTAATCTATCAGCATTTCTAAAGCACTTGGATATCACAGTGCTAAATGCTGTGCAGCACATGGATTTAAAAAAAAAAAAAAAAACACTGAGACTGGTCAGTAAAATTCATCCATGTTTTGAGTTTTTTGATGTCATTGGGCTGGTGAAACTCTGCAAAATAGATTAAATATTTTAAAAAAAGTTCTGCTCTGTTTACTCAAACTTTTCAGAACATGTACCAGTGGTCAATGAGACTTTACCACTAAAAAATAAAAAAAAAATAAAGACTTTTTCCTTTTAGTTATAAGACTAAAGTCACCTTTATCACAGGACCATAGTTGTAAATCAGTTAATTCCATAACCCTGCCTCTCTGTGCCACAACTTCTCTCATCCGTCCAGGATCACTTCTTTTCCTCTTATTATTATTATTATTATAGTTAATATTTATATTATGGTAGCACCCAAAGGCCTCAAACTGGGATTGGGGCCCCACAGTCCTCAGTATCATGGGCTAGGAATGGGAGCATGGGCTCAGGTTTTGGGCAGGCTTGTACAGCCCAAGGTGAAGTCTGGGCCACCATGTCTTCACTTGTGGGGAAGGGATAGGTACTGAGACTTGGCAGGGGGAGGAGGAGGAAGTTGGGCGGCGGCTCCAGGCTAGGAAGGAGGGCTCCAGGGGTCCCAGTTGCAGGCATGTTCCAGCTCCTCTAGGTTCTCTCGCTGTTCCCCAACCCAGTCCCAGGCCCTGCAGCAGCTACTCCAGCCCCTCTAGGTCTCACTCTCACCTTTGCCCGCACCCACAGACATGCATGTGTTTATGTGGTAGCAGGGTCCCCACCATATTTCCACTGGAAACATGTACAGGCTTCTTTTACTCACTGCTCCTACAATCAATAGCTTCAATGACACCTTGTCAAGGTGGTCAGATGTTTTAAGGGGGCAGGTTATCATCCAGTCTAGTGCCACCTGCTCGTGCCTCAACTTTGCTATTTGGGGGCAGGTTATCCAGCATTAGTACAACACGACAGATACAAGCAAGACAAGAAGGAAGCTGACCTTGTGTTGTAAGTTTCCAGGACAGCTCCTCCACTGGTGAAATACCGCTGCATTCCAGAAATAAGGTCCTACTGACAAATTAGCAGCTTGGCTTCTTTTCTCAGAAACGTGCTTTTAACAGAGATGCAGGGGCTCCCAGATGAGCAGGAAAGCAGCAGCACAAACTCCCACTTGGTTGCATTTTAAGAGATGCCTGTAGAACATCTTCTCTTTTAAAAAATGTGTGTTTGTACAACAGCAAATCAGCATTCACATTTACCTGACATTTCAACTGGGCTCAGAAAAAGGGAGACAGTGCTGTTTGTGGCTTGGCATGGAGTATAAATAGTAGTGTGGCTCCCTACCACTCCTGACCTGCCAGGAGTGTGTCAGGTCTTTGAGGACTCCGAACAGGAGATCACACACCATTAGAGATTCAGCTTTTTATTCCAGTCAGGATCAGGGCCCAGATGTGCTAAGCACTGTACAGACACACAAGGGGAGAGAATGTCCCTGCCCTACAGAACTTGAAATCTAAATTTGAAACAAGATACAAGGTAAGTGTAACAATCAATCAAGGACCACCAAGGGGGGAGGGGGAGTCAAATCATTCTGAAAGTGTTATTTTTCTTTTCTAATGAAATTAGCTGTTCCTGACTGCCGCCCAGCCTAGGCATCAATGGAGAGTTCAGACTCTGGACCCATCCAATCTCCTTTTCTCGCCCCAGGATCTTTTGAGGAAGACCATGTTAAAGTAGGTTTCAGAGTAGCAGCCGTGTTAGTCTGTATTCGCAAAAAGAAAAGGAGGACTTGTGGCACCTTAGAGACTAACCAATTTATTAGAGCATAAGCTTTCGTGAGCTACAGCTCACTTCCTCAGATGCATATCGTGGAAACTGCAGCAGGCTTTATATATACACAGAGAATATGAAACAATACCTATTCCCACCCCACTGTCCTGCTGGTAATAGCTTATCTAAAGTGATTTCCAGCACAAATCCAGGTTAAAGTAGTAGTTCAGGAGGTGCCTTATTCCCACAATGTGCTCTTAAGTTACTTACAGAGCACACAGCACTAAGCACCAAGACACTAAACTCTTCCCAATTACCACTGCATTTTGCATAGAGAGCATTGTGAACGGGTCACCTTTTTACAGGGGCCTCATCTACTTGGTGGAATTTTTAGTTTTTAGCATTACACTTTGTGACAATAAAATTAAATGTATTTATTTTCCATAGTTATTTCAGTGCTTTACAGGGCCCAGTTTTCAAAAAGGCCTTTAAAACTATACCTGTAAAATTCATAAGGGCATCTGTTTGCACAGACAAAAACAGCATTCGTGCTTGCAATTGCACTTGTATGAGACGTGAACAACTATGCATCCACAGTGCGTCACTGGAGAACCTAGTTTGTTTTAAGCATGCACTTCTAATAGGCCCATTTTAAAGCCTGGCCTCACAGTGCTTATAGCTGGATTTGTGGCTTGTCTCAGTAGTCAAGGTCCAGAACAGAACCGGAGGCCTGAGCTTCATAACCCAAACAGAAAAGCCTGGGAGATTGGAGTAGCCCTCATCTAACCTTTCTCTTACCTTGGGCAAATCTAGTCCTACCCAGCTCCTCCTTCAGAAGCCATGCTGCCATTGGCCAAAGTCTACCCTAGAGCTATGCAGTAAGCAACCCTTGGGAAAGCAGCATTAACTCCCAAGCAGAAATATGGAGCATCAACCAGGGAGGACAGCTGGTTTCTAGCCCCTTCTACAAAACAACACAGAGGGAAGACCCAGTGAAGTTCCCCTGGTGTCCCAGGCAGTCAGAGGGGGTACACTATTCTGTTGACACTTACCACCGTCATCCCTCCAGGCAGAGGAGAGAAGGGGGCCATTCAGCCCTTACTGTCTGTAAAGCAATTTGAAGATGAAGAGCTCGGTCAGTGCCTGAGGTTGGGCTATTGATGCACATACTCAGCAGGGGATGAGAGCAAAGAAAGACAAGGGCTGGAGCAGAATTAGGTGCTCAAGTATTTGGGAAAACTCCCCATACCCTGCTACGCAGAGCAGCAGGTCTGTGATGGCCCTCCCAGACGGACCACTTGAAAGTTGGCTCACTGATACCTGATCCACACTGTAGCCTCAGCAATGTCATTTTAGAGGAGTGACACTTTCAGGGGCTGGGAACAGCATGGAAAACACAATCCCGACTGCCCTGCCCTAGAAGGGAGAGGAGAGGGACCTTCACATACATAAAGATGCTCTCGCTAGCCTGGCTGCCCCTCAAAGCCATAGAAGCACCACCAGTCTTCCCCATCCCCCAGAGGGAACAGAACAGGTATCCCGTCCCCATCCTACTCCAACCCCCAAGAGGAGTCTAGAAGTGGTACCTTCTTACCACACAGCTGAATCCTTGGTTGTGAAGGTAAATTTTTTTCAGCTGCCCCAAGACACTCCTGTTTTACAGAATATGTACGGTAAGCAGCAAAAGAGCAGGAGCTCAGCTTCTGAGTTTACACAGGCTAATAGCAATAAGGCAGCTGGCTACACTGGGGAAGAGGAAACCACATGACCCTGAGCTACTATCTACAACACAGACAGTCACTAAATGCTAATGGTGTGGGATGAGAGGTTGCTTCCTGTGAACACTTATTCTGTGAATGTTCATGGCCTTCAAATTCTCTCGTGCTTAGGCTCCCTTTCTTAAGAGTGGAACCTCTTGTGCTCATCTGCCCTCCCTGAACCCCGCTTCCCCTCCATGTTGAAAGGAGCCTTGGGCTGGGCTACAGCTAAAAGGAACATCTTTATGCTTCACCCTCCCTCACCTGCATGCAGGAAACATGCAACAGAAGGTAATGCTTGAAGCTACAGGGAATAAAGATCCTCTCGGGGATAGGTGTTCACTTGGCTGACACAGTGTAGTTCACAGCTAATTCAACATTACTCCACTGATGCGTGATTCAGCAAAGCGATACACCTTGACCACAAGATGAAAACCCATCAAGTGACTGAATCCTCAATTTCAAACCTGCTGTGGGCCTGTGCAATATGGAAGTGGGACTGACTGAATTTTTCACTGACTGAAGCCCATGGCTGCCATGTAATCTGTACATGGGTACAGATAGCAGAAAATGCTATAACATACCATCTTCATGCTTCTGAGCCATTCCTATAAATGGTTAATATTTAACATGGGGCCCCAGGATACATGTGCCCTCCAGACACCTTCGCAACAGCCAATCTAGATTCAGCCCACGCTGTTGTGGGGGAGAAGGGGAAGACAGAGAAAGAACAAGTATACTCAGCTTAAACTCAGTCTGTGCATAACCATCACCCCATTCCCACTCTGGGGCCCTGTACTGTTTATACTGCTGCAGCACATCTATACTAAGAGTTCACTGATGCAGGTACACTGCTTGAACTATACCAGTATTTAAAAAAAAAATCCAGTACAAAGATAAGGCTTTGCCCTAGGATTAATGTGTTGCAACTCTGTGTAACAGCACATCACACATGCATGTAATTCAGCTATTAGCATACGAAGTGATGACCAATGTACTACTCTCCCAGAGATGTTAATAAGGGGAAAGGCAGCACTGTAGCATAGGAAAACAGGGTTGGCACATGTAAGAGCTCAGTACAAGGACACAGAGAACATGGAAAGCACTTTGTTTAGCAGAAAGAGCAGAGGCGCTAAAGGAACTAGAAATAAAATAACTAGGTGATTCTACATAACCATGTCTTCCTTTCACTGTTCCCCTCATCCACCTTCTCTTGTTCCTTCACTTTGTTTATTGTACCCTCTGGTTGTGTCTCCTCTTAAAATCAGAATGTAAGACCCTCAACTCCATCTTTTATTATGGCTTTGTGCAGTCCCCAGGGCAATAGGACCCTGATCCTGATCTAAATGAATAAATAAAAACAGGATGACATCAGTCATTGTGGCTTGTACCAATGGCCTCAGCCACAAGGTGGGAATCTTTACAAATACAAAGGAATGAGCAGGGGCAGAACACAACATGGGATTGAGCAGTGATTTTCATTCATTTCTTAACATGTTATAACCATGGTGCAGTACTGTGTGCTCTAGGAAACGCAGTACTGCCAGCTCCAAACATTCAAATATCATGAGCCGCTGCCCCCCCCCCAAAAGTCACAAGATTGGCAAGAGATTTTTTTAAATAGATGTTAGGTTGTTTTGTTTTGAACCTTAAAGACCCAAAAATCAGAGGGCAACATGTTTTCAAGCTTTTCTCTGCAACAATGATGCTAGCAACTTTTTTTAAAAAACGAAAACAGAGATTTTCCCATAATCACTAGTCTCCAGAAGCTGAGGTTTTAAGTAAAACATCCAATATTGCAATAACATCGAAGAACTGGTAACACTGTACAGCGAAATACAGAGACATAATATATAGGGCAATTACATTGATTTTTTTAAAGTGTATAGTGAGCAACTGGTATGACAGTGTACAAAAACACTTTACTTTAGATTAAAGCACCCTCTGGTTTTGGAGAGGATTCTGCAAGAGTCAGGGTCTTTGCAAATAGCACATACAACCTTCCAATCTAGCTATAGGCAGTTGTGTGAGACCTGAGTGAGAGTTTCTTTATAACCCTAGGAGAACATTCGGAAATAAAGGGGGTACAAGTTGACAGTGCATGTACATGCACAGGAGAGGGAACAGAGGAGAAAGGGGCGCAATGATCAGTGTGCTGGCCTTTCAACTCTGAAGACAAGAATCCAGCTCTTGTGTTAGGTTGCAAATGAAAGTCATTTGGGTGGAGGAGTATCTGGGGTGGCTGCAAGTCAAAACGGGGGCACACCAGCAGTGCCGTGTGCAAGCTAGGACTGAGATGCTTCAGCAAATCTGTGGGAGAGATGCTTTCACAGCCCACCCATTTGCTATGCCCTGCTCTCCGCCCTTCACTTTATAAGCACTCGCATTTCACCTGTGAGCTTCTTCACAAAAAGAGAGACAAGAAACAAAGCGTGTGGCTGCCCAGGATGGCATATATCTAGGGAGAGCCAGTAGAAGAGTAGCACTTTCTCCTCACTGACCTCTGCAAAGAGAAGGATGGTTTTGGTACAGAATCCCCTAAAGTGATAAGAACAGCACTGTCACTTCAGTGCCAACTACTTCCTGAAGGATCAATAAGCCAAAGTAATCAATTCTCTCAGACAGTCCTTATTCCTTAGGAGATGCCTGAGCCCTTATTTGCTATCATTTAACCTCTTCAGAGAAACCAGTTTCAGAGCCTTCCTATGCCTGACTGCTGCTTTGACATCAGGAGGGATGAATACACTCCCAAAGTTCCTGCTGACATTTCATAAAAGGAGACATCAGGAGCAACAGCTGGGGTAGGTGAGCATTACAGCGAGCCACAGCACCAGGGCCACTTCAAAAAGAAAGATCCAAAATTGAGGTTTACTGCCAGGTGGAAAGGGAGGAGGTGGGAAGGGAAAAAAGGTCAGGCAGAGAGGAAAAAGGATGTGTTCTGCATGGCACAAAACGGGATAACGGTTACAATAGGCAAAACACACTGGAGAACTCAGAGTATAACAACAATGCTGAGCATTTCTATGGGGCTTTACACCTCCAAAGCCCTTGTTCATCTTTACAGCCTTCCTGGGAGGCAGAAGAGTATTAATCCCATGTTATAGATGGGCAAACTAAAGCTCAGAAGTGAAAGGACTCGACACAGGCAGTACAGGGAGACAGTATGAGCTGTAGCTCACGAAAGCTCATGCTCAAATAAATTGGTTAGTCTCTAAGGTGCCACAAGTACTCCTTTTCTTTTTGCGAATACAGACTAACACGGCTGTTACTCTGAAACCAGTATTAGAGGTGTGATTAGAATTCAGGAGGTCCTGGTTAAGGGCATTGGACTATAGGAGCACACTCCAACAAGGGAGAAACTGGAAGGAAACTTGGGTACGAATCTAATCTCCAAGAAGGGGAGCAAAAGTGCAACATAAAGCTACACAGAAATGCAACTAGAGTAAAAGGAGTTCAAGAGTCAAGTGGATTCATATCTGGAGAAGGAGAGGGCTGAGGGTTTTTGTTGACAAAGCAGGAAATGAGGATTGCGATCAAACAAAAAGGGGAGGCTGGCTTGCTGAGCTAGGTAATCTGTCCAGGTCCTAATGCTGGTGAAATTCTTCTCACCATGAACATCACTCTCCTGGCTTTGTGAGCATCACATGACTCCTCAGTGAAACACCTAGGCTGTAACTCACAACTGCTGGGCAAATGGTAAAGGGAAGGGAAATGGCAGCAGCTCCTCTAATGAATGAAAATAAAGAGCCAATTAAACTTCCCTCTGATACATGTGAGACTTAGACCCTGGTTAGGCATCTTCTGTTCTGCATCCAGAGGATGATGTTTAACCAAACAGGAGTGGTATCCCACTGAAAGGGGAAATTCCCAGTGGGACACTCAGTGCTTTCGTCTAGATCTTGAGATTTCAGACTGTTCAACTGTGACATTTTCCAATTGTTATGGCTTCCTCTTAATCCTGTACAGTTGGATTCATGGCAATACAGTACTTGGCTTTACAGGCGGAGAGATAAAAACCAGTCCCAATAATTTTTCTTAAAATAGTCTGTAACATATGGCATACGTACCCTGCCACTGTGTGTTCTGTAAAGGTTTCAGTTGAGCTGTGTATGTATTTTGTGAAGCACTTCAGGATGAAAGGCAATACATATTTCTAAATTCTTCACAAAATGTACACATACACAGCTTCACTGAAATGCAGCCACCTCTGGGGTGGAGGGCAGAAAGCCATCCACAGAGTGCTGCACAGCAGTGGAGGGAGAAAGGAAGAGAAATTTTTGGTTAAAGGACACCATGGTAAACCCCTGCATTTACAGAAACTGCCAGGCAGGGATTAAAATAGATTGAATCAGGAGGGGAAGCTCTTCCTGCACCAGCCAAGAAGCAAGGGTTCTGTGATGGGGAGAACAGAAGAAAATTTAAGACTTTACCGGGTGCAGTTTGGCCACAGAAATCAGCCTCAAAGCTGTGAAGGGAATACTTTGCTGTAGATCTGCCCTGGGTGCCACTACTATGGAGGGCACAGGAGAAGGCAAAGAGAATGATTGTTATATATATATTCAGAACATATATTATATATAAAACAATACATGTATCAATGCAGCGTTTGGATGAACTTCAAGATTTATTGTTACTTACGGTAAATACTGACACGGGTTTCACCTTAGTAAATATTTACCTCTTGGATTAATAAAGCTGGAGGTTCATCTTAACAAAAAACAATAGGACAAATTCAGACCTCATGCACAATGCCACTGAGGTCAACAGAGTTATACCAGGGCTGAACGCAGCTCAATATCGATCTGCTTGTCATAGGATGAATGTTTAGATAAAGTTTTTCATCTACCTATCTCAGATTATGGATCAGCATCATTATTCCTATTTTACAGCTAGGGAAACTGAGGCACACGGAGAAGAAGTGATTTGGTAGTCAGAGCCAAGAAGCACACCTGCTACACTAAAAGACCCCTGCCGAAGGGAGCAGAGAGACTTTCACAGCACCAGCTCATTTCTTACACTTCAGTCTTTGCAGGTTTGGTTTTCACACCCAACCTAGGCCAGTGCCCTTCTGTCCTATTTTCCAACACACCAACACTTAGCAAAATAGGGTTGGGTCCTACCCCACGGAAGTCAATCAGAACACCTATTGTCTTCAGAGGGAGGAGGCTCTATCTAAGCATTTGTACTGAACCCATCACCAAAACATTGATTTGTCCCTGTGGCCGCGATTCTGATTTCTTAACTATACTATTTGACCCAAGACTCCTGCTAACCTGAAGAGTCAAATATGGCCCACTAACAAATCTGTCTACAGAGGCAGCACAATTTAGGAGCTTACCAATCCACATTTTTAAAAAACAAAAAGGGTTCTCGATGAGACAAATGGGACCAAAACTAATCCATTAAAACATTAAATCGAGTCTTCTAGAAACGGATAAAAGTTTCCTCTTCTCATAAACATGTGCCCCTCCACCCAACTATACGTTAGTGGAGAATTTATTTGGAGTTTCTATTAGGCCTCTGCATGCATTCCATATATCTTGCCTACCTACAGGAGAGCTGTTCTGAAACATCACTTGACTTTGTTTTAAATAGCTTGCTACAGTTTCCATTTTAGCTTTGTGAGATGATTATTTTTTCTTACAGAACTGAAGTTGTACAGCAGTTGAAAATGCTGATGGCTTAACTGATTTCATTTTTTTTTTTCCATAGCAGCCCTAAGGGGTTTTAACTCTTTCTGTGGCACTGAAATCCTGCTTTGGAGTTCAATGTTTAACTCGCGCTGGGAGACTCATAAATATTCGGAGTCACTCTCTCCCTCTCTGTTTGATTAGGAAATGAGCCTTTAACTCAATGTAATCCCCAAGCCATTAACAAAAAAGCCCTCAACAGCTCCACTATTAGAATTTCACTCCTAACCCACAGAGGATTGAATTAGATTAACATAACTACCCGCAATCTGAGTTTATTTTCTGTGCCAGATAGAAATGTGTTTTCAGGAAAGAAAAAGAGCGAGTGAGAGAGCAAACATGAGCATAATGAAATGTAAAAATAGAGGGATCAGAAACAGCTGGACAGATGTACAGGTGAAGAGAGAAAAGGAGAGAAAGATAGCTCAATAATAATTATTAACTGGCTGCTGACTTTTGGGCAGGGGGTTATTAGGAAGGACCCTAACAGCGTAGAATTGTTTTAGTAAGGACAGTGTTTTCCCCCAGGTGTTTATTCCCAATTTGCAGAGATTTACAGGTATACACCTGGTATGCTGCATTTCAGACACCTGTACAGTTGGTTTAGCACAGGTTTATTCAAAATTCCCAGGAAGTATTTTTTCACAACAACAAAAAAGAGAATGTATGTGTCAATTACTTTGCAGTCAAATGAACAGAAAAGGGTGTAATGAGCAAGATTTTTCATTCCTCAAAAATCACAAACAGGCCCATGACAAATTACATTTAAGGAATCAGTTTGGAGGAGATGAGGTTAATGGGTGCTTAGTCCACATAACATTAATTGTTAGCGAAGCAGAAACTAAATGATAACAGGCTGCATTCTTCCACACAATGCATCAAAGTTTTTTCCAATCATTTATCTAACCATGCATAGAGATAAAAGAGAAAGATGTCCCATAATCTATTGATCTACAAGCTATACAGCAGCAGGCACTTGATAATTTTTCCAAATGCAAGAACAAAACAAAGAATCTGCAGATTGTATAAGAAAAGATCCACTGTAGCGAAAAAGGGAGTCAAGTCCAGCAGTTTCATGGACACAGCCAAGAAATATTCCAAAAATCCTTAAGACTAAAGAGATAGAGGGTTTATTGGGAATACTTGCTCAGGAATGTTGGGATCTCTGCAGAAGTGTTTAATCATGGATATTTGCAGTCATGTCTGAATGTAGGCATGTTGGATTTTTGCTGCGTGCATGGTGGAGAAAGAGGTTGCTTTTTTAATTTTAAAATTTTAAGAGGATCTAAAACTAGTTGTACAGTACCTTCTTTATTTAACTAAAACAACAATTTTGATTTCTTCAATACATTTTAGAATAACCTGCTCTCATTTGAATAATTCAACTATAAAGGGAAATAAACAGAGAAACAATAAATGTAATACTGTGCCAAACAAACATTAAAAAAAATACATTAAAGAGCAACAGAAAGTGAAAAAAATCTTACCAGTCAGAACTAAGCTTTCTATACTGAGCATTGTCAAGTTGAGAATTCTATTTGATTTACTTTTTTGGAGGAAGCTTTGAGTTGCAATTATTTTAAACGTTACTAACCTATGGAAAATCAACATGTTTATCAGTGTTGTCCTGCAAGCTGTGCCTCTACAATTCCAGTTCGTTAGCTTCAGTCATTACATGGACGGTTTAAATCTTTGCAAGTAACAATTTGGAATAAGTTCCAAAAGAAAACAAAAATACACTCGCAAGTCAAAGACTTTGGGAATGGTAAAATTTGCATTGAATAAAAAGCCACAGTTCTATATGATGTATATTTATAGGGCGAGATCTGGCCTGTTTGTCACCTTCCCACACTCAATCCCACCACACCAATCTACTTTATTTCTTAGTACTTGATACTTGAATCAAAAGGCAGCTCTCCCGTTGTTCTGTTCATATTTTCATTAGAAGTTTGTTCAGTCCAAATTATTTCAAACCAAACCATTTTGTGTTCTTTTTGTTGCTTTCAAAATGTTAAAATATCTGTCCTAAAAAAAGTTGCCAGAGTGTACTTTGGGAACAATGTATATAACCGAAAATGTACCACACTGGAAAAACAAAAATAAAAATTGTAATCTTGATTTTTTCCCCCCGTGACACATTATAAACGCAAGAAATTTCAAAGAAGCCACATACATTTGTAATAAAGACTGTTCTATCCTTTAAAAAAAATATTAAAAGTAAACCGTCAAAAATCCCAAATCTTTGAGCCCAAAGTAAGAAACAAGACAAACGATTTCAATTATTTCCGTTTTTTGACCCAAAAAAATGTTTACATAATGAATAAAAACTAGTTTCAGATTCATTTTTAAACCTTTGTAATTAGAGCTTCTCCTACTTTTTCCTTTAACAAAAACCACACCAAAATACACACCAATTGTATGAGTTTTATTTTGCATTTTAGATACCTTAAAGCAAATACCTCACACAATGGAGTCCTCCTTTGATTGTCACTGTGCTGACTTCTCAAAGTCTTGCACCCCTCTATTGCGAAATTAAATTGTTTGGGGACCTTTAAAATTAGACAAACGTCAGCTGCTCAATGCCAAACGCCTTTGGTGAAACAAAATTTCATTTTCATGTGTGTGCTAGAGAAGGTGTGAGCCAAAACTAGGGGTTTTGGGGGGTGGTTGGGAGAATGGTTGTTTTTTTCTTTTAGTAATTGGTTGCTGAAGTTTCCAAGTATGTGGTTTTTATACAAACGGTGGGGAAATATCACCTGTCCTTGGTAAGCCCTTAAAGCAGAGTTACATTATACAGTGGCCTTTTCAGAACACCAGCAAAGCTGACTATTTCCATTCCCAAAACAAATCCCATTCTGCTCAAACTTTCATTTGTTTTAAGAAAAAAACCCAATATCCAAATAGTGAAACTGACTGATTTACATGAAGTTCTGAAATCATCTTGCCTGCTTGTGGATCACTCTGACCTTCCTTTGACAGTGTGAAAACAGAAAAAAAAATTTAAATCACATTGAGATGCTGCCATAATTTTAAGCCCAGATAAAAGGATTAGTACAGGGAGACATTTGGATCCAAAACACAATAAAAGGTAGAAGTTAAGTACTTACATGCTGCAGGTTGAGAGAGAAGCTCTGGGCTGGAACAGAATTTCCCTTGCCCTCAGGTGTTTCTAATTGCGGATTAAATATCTTTTGGTTCTGCCTGCACCAGCCGACAGTCCCCTCTGCGTCTCTGCCTCTTTGTGACTAGGACACAGTACTCCGAGTCCCAACCTATAAATAGATCCCAGCTCTGTGATTGATATAACAGGCAGCTGACAAAAAAAAAAAAAAACACAACAAACCACCACCACACCATAGGTCTTAAGGAAAGCAGCAAAAGCTGGACTTTCACCTGTGCACTGCACCCAGAGAGGAGTCCCCCACAGTCACCATTTCCCCACAGCAGCATTACAGCAACTTTGGGTATGTAAGCAAGTGAACAAAATTCACTGTACCAAAAGAAGGAAAAGGAAAAAAAGTACAGATGCTGGCTTGGATTTGACTCCTTTACACCTTGAAGTTAAAAAAGAAAAGACAAGAAAAAATGTGAGCTGAGTACAGTTCTGAACTGTGTTTTATTCCAAACTCTTTCCATGAAACTTTGCATTCCTGCTGCAGAATAAACTGGGGCTGACACCTGGGTTAGTAACTGCAAGGTTAGACAGCTTCCTGAAGGACTCTGCAAAGAGTTCAGGGCTTGAGAATGAAGTTACTGTTCTCCATGAACCATTTGATCAGGACACTCCCTGACAACTAACATCAGGATATTGACAAAATTCCCACTTTTAAAGGAAGCCCCAGACCAAGGAATTCCCTGTTGGCTTGTGTTAGCTCAGAGTAACAAGTTACTAAACTTTGGGGGATTTGTATAGGAGTTTGGGGTTTGATCAAGTCCTTGAATATTTGGAAAAACCTCCCAGTGATTATGTGTGTAGCTATGGAATTGTCTTTCACGGAACGGGGTGAGCCCCGTTCTTTGGGACACGTATGCATGACTGGATAAAGCCCTTAAGGATGGACGTTAGCAAGCAATCCTGCCTGGCCTGCATTGGTAAGTGTGGGGATGGTCTAGATGGGACTTTACAGGGCTTTTCCCTCTCACACTTCTGATTTCTTCTACTTGCTCCCAAATCAGTCTCAGCAGCAGATCAGTTGAAGTCTCAAGCTTCTGTAGGAAGTGGCTGTTAGCACTATTCTCCAAGCCTTCTCTGACTCCCAGATGTTTAACATCAGTAGTGACCTCCATGGGGGATATGTAGCTCTCCATACCAATTGGACTCAAAGGTATGGCCCGGTGGGTGGTAACTGCAGCTGTGTATTGAGGGATACAGAGGGCAGAAGAAAAAGCTGAGGGAATAATGATCTTCTCAACATTAGACATTTTGGGGGGTCTCACACAGTGTGGTAACAAGGACCAGTTCAGCTCTGGTGGTGAAAACCAGGTACCAGCACTCATCAAAAACTTTTACCACCATGTCATCTAGATTTCCTCTGAGCAGGGTTAGGTAAGATGATGTTCAAAAATTAGTGTCCCACATACACTACTGCTACTATTTCCATAAAGTTGCACCAGTGCTAGTGCAGTGGTGGGAGATTTCCCAAAATAAGCCTAGGAGACACACCAGCATGGCCCAGGTTTCAGGTTACACCAGGTGATTATTCATGTAAATAGCTGAAAGCAGTTTCCCTACTTTAAGGCCAAATCTTTCAGTGCCGACACAGGCAATGCATTCTTTGGAGTCAATGGGCCTTTTCCCTGAGTAAAGAGGGCAGGACTTATAATTCTTATTTCATGAAAAACATATGTCATGTCATTTCCCTAATATTCTAATTCTTGCAGCATGGTCTAGTGGACGAAACAGTGGGCTGGGTGCAGGACACATGGGTTCTGTTCCTAGCTGCGCCTTGTGTGATTTTGAGCTAGTTGAGCTCTGTGCTTCAGTTTTCCCATCCATAAGGCAGCGATAATGATGCTTAACCTCCATTGTAAAGCACTTTGGTATCTACAGATGAAAAGTGCTATACTTAGCATTATGATAAACAGCATGCCAGATTCAGCCCTAGTATAGTGCCATTGACTTCAATGGAGATGCACCCATGCCTTTCAGCTGAATTTGGCCCTTTGATTTTTGCTGAGACGAACACCAAGTCAATATCTAACTGAACGGACAACAAATCTTGAATTTCATCAAAAACACAACCATATTTTCATGAATGTGCTCTAATTTTGGGTGCCTAAAGGGAGAGACTTGGGGTCAGATTTTGAGAGATGTTGAGTACATGGCTCCCCTGACTGTTTCAGAGATGCCACTCCAACCCACCCCATCATGGGTGGAAGTGGTATTGTAGCAGCCTTTCCTCAGTTTCCCCAGAGTCTTCTCTGGCCATAGGAGTGACCTGGCCTCCAGCCAATCCATCTAACAGAGTCCAACCCCTTCCAGGCCCTCGGAGTCCTTCACTTGAAGTCCAACAGAAAATAGCAAAACAACTGAATCTTCAGCCCAGCTGGGCTCAGCTGCCAACCTCCTTCTTTGCAGGCTAATCCCAGCTGCAAACCGTACTAACACTGACCAAGTTTCTGGCTTTCACTCTCACCGCCCCCGGGTTAGCACACACTTTCCCCTCTCAGGGTTTCAGACAGGCTACAGTCTCTCATTGGCTCCTGTCTCCACCGAGGCTCCTTGCCTACCGCAGGATAGTGTGTCTGGTCTGCTTCCCCCACCAATCCCCCTCTTCCAGACTGTCTTCCTCTAAAGTCCAACCCTGCACAGGTATAACAGGGCAGGACTAACTGAACTAGGCTAACTGGTCTCAAGTCTATCCTTAAAGGGGGCAGGCCACCCTATTACAGACTTCAGCTGGAATTTTTAGTGCTGAGTACTTCTGAAAATCAGGCCAAGGTGCGGTACCCAAATCCAGTGGCCATTTTTGAAACGTTTGACCTTAATACAAGTCTAGTTGTTTACATTCTGAACCAAATAAATAAAAATGCAACCAATTCGTTCCTTGCCTTTCCATATCACCTATCTCCAAACCCTTTACAAACATTACCTAATTAAGGCCCCATGCAAGGTAGGCCAGTATTATCATCCCTATATTGTATTGGGGAGAGGGAGTCCGAGGCACAGAGATACCAAGAGATTTGCCCACACTGTCTCAGCAACACAGTGGCACAGCCTTGAACAGAGCCCAGAATTCTTTGAATCTTCATCTCCTCTTTTACTAGAGCACATGAATTTAGTTGTTATACTTTGGGAGAAAGAAGTCAGAGGCCCAGGAAAGACACTCCTGAGCCTGAAGCTGGTTCTTGTCACAGAACTCTCTTGGCCCTGACCCAGTCAACTTCTATGTGGAAGCTCCTCTTCATTCCAGCAGTAAATGATTTGTGTCAGGCAGTCTCACAGAGACATGGACAGACGGGGTAGAAACCCTATAGCAGAGGAAATCCTACATAGACTTTACACCCACTGCAACACACTGTAGAAAGGAGACCAGAAGAGTGCAAAAAAAAAAAATCACCTCAAAATATATTTAAAAACAAGCTACTTGTAGAGTGGATAAAGTTTAATATATTTTTCTTCAAACACCTAGTCTAGAGTATTGCCATCTGGAAAACAGGGACTGTATCTGAGCAGTCTCTCTCACTGGTTATTTGCTGTTGCATTTGTTATTAAAAGGTGCCTGTCATTAGTACCTACTGTAGTTAAAGTTGAAAGCAGCTTCCACTATAAACTCCTGCTTCACAGGCTCATAAAACTATTATTTATGTATATGAAATTTTCAGTGATTGACTTCTGCTCAAGGGTGAGGGGTTTGGGGCAGAGGGCAGGAAAAGTGTAAGTGTGTGGGTGGGTGGCTGGGAGGGAGCAAGGGTCAATTGGGCAAAACCCTTTCAGCCATTTGTAAATTATTATGGAAGAATGAAACATACTACACTTTTCCTCCAATGTTAAAAAAGAAAAGTAATCATACTTTAGACAGGGCTACAGTAAATATATATGAAGCTTGAAAGATGGCTGAGACAGACAGCTGGGATCTTCCTTTGAATTGAGTGTGTGGAAAAAAGCAAGCACCCAAAAAATCACTTCTATGCATGCTAAGCATATCTGCCATGATTTTAGCAGAGCCCAATGTAACCGCACCTGTTTTAATGTCAGGGAAAACATAAGGATGTACAACTACAACAAAAAAAATCAATAAAAATCATTCCATAGTTTTAGGATATTCTATCCACAATCTTTTTTAAAAAATTTTGTAGAATGCAGCAAAAATAGTTTTTTTTAAAAAACTTTCCCATTAGGAAGATTCAGTTGTCATTTTAACAATCTACAAGAGAACTCTCACCAGCCAAAAACTGCAGCATAGGTGGGATATCATCCTATAAGCCTCAGTGGGGTGTGAACTTCAGAGCCTTCAAATTGGGACCATTTAAATACTAGCATTATTATGAAGAAATATAAAGAAAATAAAATAAAAAAACCCATGTCAAGGCTGCCTGGTTAACACCACTAAGCGTGACAGAAATGCAGAAGTAGAGGTTCCAACAGCAACATGATTTTGAGTGCATTGCCTATATGGAGTATTTTCCAGATCTGTTTTTGTGTTTAACTGGATTGTTCAAATATACTCCTCATACACAGGATGCACAAGACAGTGGAGTTGCTGATGCCAGTGGAAGCCTAGCTATTGTGTTTCCTGACCTTTGGAGAATTTTAATGCTGTAACCTTAACATTACATTAATTTGCATTTTTCTGTGTAATCTATATTCTCAACAGGGCTTTTCTTGGTGTTCTCTGAATAAAACTCCATGTCCAGCACTCTCCCAACAAGCTCTAGAATCATGAGATATTCTTGCACCTTGCAATGTCCTCCTTTGTACCACTGGAGAAAATAACACCACTGACTCAATGCAGTTTTGACTTTTATTCCTTCTTTAGTTTCAATATATTTTATTAATTCTCAAATATTTTTAACTGTGGCTGTCCAATCACAGTTTTGCCATTGACTTTAAGAGTATTTGTGCCTGATCATACTCCTATCAATTTATGTACTGTTGAGTTCACCAATATTACACTAGTGATCCACTGTTCGGTACACACAGTATAGTGTACTCATGTTAGATATTAGTACTTAAGTGGAGTGTATTCAAAGACTTCAATGTGTCTGAATTTGTACAGAAATAAAATGTATGAGGCTCTATCTAAAGCTTATTAGCAGCAGGACAATCACACACTGCAATATATTTAAATATCCCTCCTAAACACTTAATTCTGAAGCATTGACTCTGCCTACAAAAGTTAGTGAGTTTATATGATAGTTTAAATGTCCACTTCCTAGATTTGCTCCTTGGGGAAGGCATCTGCCTCAGATGTTATCACCATATATAGAAAACACATATGTACTTCTGTGAAGCACCTACAGCACTTATTTGTTACTTTATAGCACCAACAAGTACACACCTGTGCAGACAGAGCATTAACTAGGCACTTAATAGCCTGCTGGTATGTCTGAGATTTGTATAAGGTCAGCTTGAGACTAGCAATACTGTTTCATGTTCTCAATAACCTTGGGGGCAGGGAGAGGGAAAGAGAGCACGGCTAGTTTTATAGCAAACACCTATTGTAATAATATCCATACTAAAGTTGATAGCAGGAAAAGGGGGAGGAAGACAGAGATTTAAACCAGTTTTAGTGCCAAAGGAAATAGGGAGGAGCTGAATAGCCAGGGACATGGTGGTACCCTTGCCTAGGTTGGTTTGTTTGAGAACAGACTCCCTTAGAGCATCTCTAACAACAAACAACAGTCACCGATGGGCCCAGCCATTACATTTGGCTCCAGATCCAAACTTCCAGAATATATGAAGGCCCTTTGATCTGGAGTTCTGGTTCAGCCCACCACAGAGATTAAAATAAGCTTCCAAATTCAGATTGGGCTTTTATACTGAAATAAAATGATCCTCCCCACACACTCTACAAACACTCTAACAAGTCACAGTCATCCAAAAGCAAAGTCCAGCTTCTATGGGAGCCCTAAAGCAGGGCATTCCTTGGCTACAAACACCATTTCTAGCTAATGAAGGAATAAACAGTTCCAGGAGGAGTCCCCCAGCTCCACAAAGCTTGAAAATCAACAGATAAATGAGACTCAAAATTACTTGCCTGCTTTCTGAGGTCTGCTTGGGAAGAGCCCAATTCCGCAGCCCTTATACACATAAAGAATAAGCTCCCTGATCAACGATAATCAGATGAATCCATGGAAGGAGATAAGTCACCAGCATGAATTGCCTGGGTTTCCAAAAAAGGAAAGGAAAGAATCTAAAGCAAGTCTCTTGTGGGGGGCCATAGGGCACAAAGCTCATCTCTAAAGCAGTGCCAAGAATTTCCTGCCTTGCCCAATCTCTTAGGAAAGTCACTAACTTCTCAACATTCTCCCCTTACTCCAAGGCAGAGCCCTCTCCTGTATCTCTGATCCGGAGCTAAAGCTGCGCTCTCCTAATCAAAATTAAGAAAGCGTCACTCTCGGGGCGTTTCATAAAAGAAAAGGAGAATCCTATATATGTCATACTGTGAGCATTCTTCTGTTCTTGAAGGCTAGTGAGATGGCAAAAACAGCATTCATGCCCAGACTGCCTCAAACCAACATTTTGTCAGATCTCCCGTACCAAGCAGGGTCAAGGCCAGTCCATACTGGGAGACCTCCAAAGAATATCCGGAACAAGGAGTGGTGTTAATGATTCAATAAGGCAGTAGTGAATCCTAGTATCAGCATGGAGTCAGGAACTGCGCTGCTGGAGCTGCTAGTTTATGGATGAGACAAGTCAAACCATCTAATTTTTATTTTGGTATTTAAGATCCCATTTTACAAACAACTGGGGTGTTAGAATCAGGCCAAGACACCGAGGTTATCTCAGGAAATTAAATTCTACCTTCCCAAAATTCACCCTTGCATTTTCAGCTCTATACAGTATTTCCTTTTCCAGATGTTTGTGTAGGGCTGCTGTGCACTGTTAAACAGCTGCTACGTGCCACCCCAGAGGAGGTTGCATTTCAGTTGTGGGTTAAGCAATTTCTATCTCTCTACACAAATTCTGCTAGTGTCTCTCAATCCTTCCCCATAGCACCCTCTGCTTTTCCAGTCCTGATGCTTGAGGTCCACCCGCCAAAACACACACATATTCCAGCTTTGCCAGTTTACCTCAGTTAGCCTTGGATTCCCTCAAACAGCTCTACCAATGCACTCCACTCTAGACCTCTAGCAATCCTTGTTCTTGCAGTCCAGCTCCCAAAGACAGGAAACCTTTCATGTGTTAGAGCATGTCATCCACATTAAACAAAACCCTTGTTTAAATTAGATCATAGTGCATTTGCTATGAGGCAGCTTGTAGGAAATTCCCAGGGGGAGTCCACACTGCTGTTGCTCTGTCTCTGGCAGACAACGAGCACTTCCCATTTCTATCATGTCAGGCATCCACCTGGATACCCAGAAGAGAGCTATTCTGAACAAGCTAATGGGAGCAGCACATGCTGCCTACTGCACACACAGACCATCAGGCAGGTGCATGTGCTGCCCATGCCATTGTCTGGGTTCTATTCACCTTTTATCACCCCTACCTTGGTCCAAAAGGTACTTACAGCCAAGAACAGGTAAAGAAAGTGCCATAGGTATCACAAAACCACAGACACAGCAGCACTGGAGGCTGTCAAGAAAACATGTTTGGTGTGCAGCTGAGGAGATACTGGGACTGCCTCTCTCAGATGGGCTGAACTGAACCTTAATTCCAAAGATGCCAGTGTTTGAGGGCATTGAAGGGAAGACACTAGGACTCTGTAGCAATCCCTGCCTACTAGGTGATGGTAGCTACAGCTGAACTTGAACTAGCCCATAGTCCCACACAAATGAAACACTAATGTGGTAAAAGTGAAGCCTATAAACAGCTGAATCTTTCCCCTTTCAAAAGGCTATAGATCTACTAGCATTAACAGTGCAAAGAAACTGCTAGCCAAGTTCTGCAATCTAAAGTGAATTTACCCGAAGTCCCACGCAAACAGCTCTCCTAGGATTCTTGTTTCTGCAGGATTCTTTCATTTTAGTGGTGTTGCTCTGTCCCTTGTTATCACTTTATCCAGGACTCCTCCTGCTGCAGAGTCTATCCCAGCCTGGAATAACCAGTCCCTTCCATTGCTTCTGCCCACAGCCTTGTTGCTGTTTGAAGGTAAGGTTCAGCTCTTTGCCAGTCCCACCCTCCAGCAGGGTGTCACTGTCATTCTCACAGTGCACACAATTGCACATGTTCCAGCTAGGACTGCCCATAACAGAGGAAGTAAAACTATTGGTTGCAGATCCCAGATCATTAGAATAGCCTCTCCCCTGGCACACTGAACACCAGGCAACTCGCCCAGGAACTTGTACACAACTTTTAAAAGGCATCAATAGAATTAAAAGACATAGCAACCCTTCTCTACCACCTCCTGTATTAGTTTCACACAAAACTAATGATCCAGTTTCCCTCACCCCTGTGAAGTAGGTCCCTTTTTATTATCCCCGTATTACAGACGATGAAACTGAAGCACAGCGAGGGCAAATGAAGAGGGATAGATTAACAGTTAAGAACAGGATCATAAACAACTGGAGAAAATTTTAAAATAAAAATAGAGTCTAGGCATATATATAATTTGTTTGTGATTCAGTGGCATAAAGAATGCTCTCTTCATACAGCTGTTTAATAAAGAATAATGCTATTCCTGTTTCTTCATTAAAGGCCTATATTTCTGCTTCACACATCACTGACAGGGAAAGACAAGAATCTAAGAACAGGTGAAGGTCTCCTTTGGAGGAGAGCCCAGAAGAAGATATTTGTACACTCTAAGGGTAGCATACACTAACACTGTTGCATTATGTCTGGGTTTTTATCATGGGTAGGCCTCTGTTTGTCATGTACAATTTAGAGGGATGCTGCCCAGTCAAGTCTGACAAATTTAATTTATGGATCAAAACAGGTTATTACAACACTTAAGACACATGGGAACTTTTCCATGTCTTTTTCTTAAAAGAAACAGTTTATTTAAAAAAAAAACAAAAAACCTTCCTTACAGTCTCTCACTGGCTGCCAGTCCATTTCTAAGTAAAATGCAAGACATTGGTTCTCATCCACAAAGTTCTAAATGACATAAGCCTAAGTTATCCAAGACCCCTCCTCTCCCTTGCCACACCAGAGATGTCCTTGAGAAATACTTCCTATCTCTTGCCTTTGAGTGAAGCTCAAGCAAATCCTTCTCAGGAGCAAGCCCTGGTCTCTGGAATTTTCTCCTGCTAGAAATACAACTGAGCTCAAATTTGGCCATGTTTAGAAAATGCATCTGTTTCCAGCAATGGTGAGCTCTGGCTTGTTTTCCCTCTCACCAGCCCCAATCGTTGTCCTCAAACATTGTGAAGCTGTGGGGTACCATAATGCATTTCATTATATTGGGTAAAGTTATGTGCTCCCATTTTAAACAGTGATGGACAACCTCACAGTGTTCAATATAATAAAATTTACAAGCAAAATCCATTCAGCCATTTTTCAGTATTATGAGCAAGTAAATAGTAAGGAACTTCCCCGACAAAAAAATAATGTCATTAAAGTCTTGACACAACACACGTGACTATGTAGTTAATGTTTCTCTCCTAGTAATTTGTTAATGTTTACAAGTCCTTTTTAGATTAATATTATTAGTACTACTAATTATAGATGTACTAGGATGACTCTATAGCTACATCTGTAATTCCCTTTCCATTATTATGTAATAGCTACTGTATGGTAACACCCAGAGAATTTATCTACCCTGTAATAAAAAGCTCAGAGCCGAGGTCAGCTGACTTGGCCTCACAGAGCTCAGGTTGCGGGACTAAAAATAGCAGTGTAGACAAGACCCTGCAAGGGAAGGGAAGGTTCCAGTGCCCGAGCTCTACCCCAAGTCTGCACATCTAAAGTGCAATTTTATAGCCCTGCAGCCGGAGCCCAGTGAGCCAGAGTCAGCTGACCTTGGTCAGTCACTATCATACTGTAGGTATTTTATTGCAGTATAGATATATCCCCAGAGGCCTCAATCAGGATCAGGGACCCTTTGTGCTAGGCAGTGTACCTCCACCTACAAAGATATAGTCCCTGCTGCAAAGAGCTCACAATTTAAGGCCTGCACTACACAGTTTTTGTCCCAATGTAATTATTTCAACTAGGGCTGTGATTATATTTTGATATAGTTCAAGCAGTTTAACATCCTAGTATGCATAAACATGCATATAGGGCTACAGCTTAGTCCTGTAAAGAAGCTATATTGGTATAAGCACCTTTATAGGAGGTATAACTGCATCCATACTGGGGGCTGAACCAATCAAACTACATTGGTTTTTAAACCAATAGAGTTAAAGTGGAACAAAAATTGTGTGTAAACTAGTCCTAAAAAGGCAGGAGTCATAACAGGCAGAAGAAGGAGGATACAATCAAGTACAGACTTGCAATTCTAAGCCTAGTTTTCAGTTTTCCTCCAGAAAGAATCCTTTCTACCTGAAGTTTTGTATTTCCAAACTCTAGTTAGATGCTTTAAAAAAAAAAAATAAAGTTTGAGGTTAATCCATCAAGGCATTTCTGACAAACAGGACTTTGGGAAGGGAGGTATAATCCCCTTTTTATAACTCCATTAAAGATTTTTAAAGGCCTGTCCCAAAAAAAGCTTGCCCTGGAATCTCCGCATTTATTTTATTCAATATTTCTTACATTTAACTTTTATTGTACTCATCTTCTCCACTCAGTCTGCCTATCTGCTTCTTCTGGTAACACCAGCTCCTGTTATGTCTGTACTATGCATAACAACAATCTTTTGCATCTCAGGTTACATATGCTATGGTTACAGATTATCTGACGGAACCACAAATGAAAGTGCTTTTGCAGCATTTTGGTAAACTTTGCTTCTTTTATAAGACTGGTTTCAGAGTAACAGCCGTGTTAGTCTGTATTCGCAAAAAGAAAAGGAGTACTTGTGGCACCTTAGAGACTAACCAATTTATTTGAGCATGAGCTTTCGTGAGCTACAGCTCACTTCATCGGATGCATGCCGTGGAAACTGCAGCAGACTTTATTTATGCACAGAGAATATGAAAAAATACCTCCTCCCATCCCACTGTCCTGCTGGTAATAGCTTATATAAAGTGATCATCAGGTGGGCCATTTCCAGCACAAATCCAGGTTTTCTCACCTTCCACCCCCCCACACAAATTCACTCTCCTGCTGGTGATAACCCATCCAAAGTGACAACTCTTTACACAATGTGCATGATAATCAAGTTGGGCCATTTCCTGCACAAATCCACGTTCTCTCACCCCCTCACCCCCCTCCCAAAAACCACACACACAGACTCACTATCCTGCTGGTAATAGCTCATCCAAAGTGACCATTCTCCCTACAATGTGCATAATTAAGGTGGGCCATTTCCAGCACAAATCCAGGTTTTCTCACATCCCCCCACCCCCATACACACACAAACTCACTCTCCTGCTGGTAATAGCTCATCCAAACTGACCACTCTCCAAGTTTAAATCCAAGTTAAACCAGAACATCGGGGGGGGGGGGGGGGGAGGAAAAAACAAGAGGAAATAGGCTACCTTGCATAATGACTTAGCCACTCCCAGTCTCTATTTAAGCCTAAATTAATAGTATCCAATTTGCAAATGAATTCCAATTCAGCAGTTTCTCGCTGGAGTCTGGATTTGAAGTTTTTTTGTTTTAAGATAGCGACCTTCATGTCTGTGATTGCGTGACCAGAGAGATTGAAGTGTTCTCCGACTGGTTTATGAATGTTATAATTCTTGACATCTGATTTGTGTCCATTTATTCTTTTACGTAAAGACTGTCCTGTTTGACCAATGTAAATGGCAGAGGGGCATTGCTGGCACATGATGGCATATATCACATTGGTGGATGTGCAGGTGAACGAGCCTCTGATAGTGTGGCTGATGTTATTAGGCCCTGTGATGGTGTCCCCTGAATAGATATGTGGGCACAGCTGGCAACGGGCTTTGTTGCAAGGATAGGTTCCTGGGCTAGTGGTTCTGTTGTGTGCTATGTGGTTGTTGGTGAGTATTTGCTTCAGGTTGCGGGGCTGTCTGTAGGCAAGGACTGGCCTGTCTCCCAAGATTTGTGAGAGTGTTGGGTCATCCTTTAGGATAGGTTGTAGATCCTTAATAATGCGTTGGAGGGGTTTTAGTTGGGGGCTGAAGGTGACGGCTAGTGGTGTTCTGTTATTTTCTTTGTTAGGCCTGTCCTGTAGTAGGTAACTTCTGGGAACTCTTCTGGCTCTATCAATCTGTTTCTTTACTTCAGCAGGTGGGTATTGTAGTTGTAAGAAAGCTTGACAGAGATCTTGTAGGTGTTTGTCTCTGTCTGAGGGGTTGGAGCAAATGCGGTTGTATCGCAGAGCTTGGCTGTAGACGATGGATCGTGTGGTGTGGTCAGGGTGAAAGCTGGAGGCATGCAGGTAGGAATAGCGGTCAGTAGGTTTCCGGTATAGGGTGGTGTTTATGTGACCATTGTTTATTAGCACTGTAGTGTCCAGGAAGTGGATCTCTTGTGTGGACTGGACCAGGCTGAGGTTGATGGTGGGATGGAAATTGTTGAAATCATGGTGGAATTCCTCAAGGGCTTCTTTTCCATGGGTCCAGATGATGAAGATGTCATCAATATAGCGCAAGTAGAGTAGGGGCTTTAGGGGACGAGAGCTGAGGAAGCGTTGTTCTAAATCAGCCATAAAAATGTTGGCATACTGTGGGGCCATGCGGGTACCCATAGCAGTGCCGCTGATCTGAAGGTATACATTGTCCCCAAATGTGAAATAGTTATGGGTAAGCACAAAGTCACAAAGTTCAGCCACCAGGTTAGCCGTGACATTATCGGGGATAGTGTTCCTGACGGCTTGTAGTCCATCTTTGTGTGGAATGTTGGTGTAGAGGGCTTCTACATCCATAGTGGCCAGGATGGTGTTATCAGGAAGATCACCGATGGATTGAAGTTTCCTTAGGAAGTCAGTGGTGTCTCGAAGGTAGCTGGGAGTTCTGGTAGCGTAGGGCCTGAGGAGGGAGTCTACATAGCCAGACAATCCTGCTGTCAGGGTGCCAATGCCTGAGATGATGGGGCACCCAGGATTTCCAGGTTTATGGATCTTGGGTAGTAGATAGAATATCCCAGGTCGGGGTTCCAGGGGTGTGTCTGTGCGGATTTGATCTTGTGCTTTTTCAGGAAGTTTCTTGAGCAAATGCTGTAGTTGCTTTTGGTAACTCTCAGTGGGATCATAGGGTAATGGCTTGTAGAAACTCGTGTTGGAGAGCTGCCGAGCAGCCTCTTGTTCATATTCCGACCTATTCATGATGACAACAGCACCTCCTTTGTCAGCCTTTTTTATAATGATGTCAGAGTTGTTTCTGAGGCTGTGGATGGCATTGTGTTCTGCACGGCTGAGGTTATGGGGCAAGTGATGCTGCTTTTCCACAATTTCAGCCCGTGCACGTCGGCGGAAGCACTCTATGTAGAAGTCCAGTCTGCTGTTTCGACCTTCAGGAGGAGTCCACCTAGAATCCCTCTTTCTGTAGTGTTGGTTGGGAGGTCTCTGTGGATTAGTATGTTGTTCAGAGGTGTGTTGGAAATATTCCTTGAGTCGGAGATGTCGAAAATAGGATTCTAGGTCACCACAGAACTGTATCATGTTCGTGGGGGTGGAGGGGCAGAAGGAAAGGCCCCGAGATAGGACAGCTGCTTCTGCTGGGCTGAGATTATAGTTGGATAGGTTAACAATATTGCTAGGTGGGTTGAGGGAACCATTGCTGGGGCCCCTTGTAGCATGTAGCATTCTTACAACTACAATACCCACCTGCTGAAGTAAAGAAACAGATTGATAGAGCCAGAAGAATTCCCAGAAGTTACCTACTACAGGACAGGCCTAACAAAGAAAATAACAGAACGCCACTAGCCGTCACCTTCAGCCCCCAACTAAAACCCCTCCAACGCATTATTAAGGATCTACAACCTATCCTAAAGGATGACCCAACACTCTCACAAATCTTGGGAGACAGGCCAGTCCTTGCCTACAGACAGCCCTGCAACCTGAAGCAAATACTCACCAACAACCACATAGCACACAACAGAACCACTAACCCAGGAACTTATCCTTGCAACAAAGCCCGTTGCCAATTGTGCCCACATATCTATTCAGGGGACACCATCACAGGGCCTAATAACATCAGCCACACTATCAGAGGCTCATACCTGCACATCCACCAATGTGATATATGCCATCATGTGCCAGCAATGCCCCTCTGCCATGTACATTGGTCAAACTGGACAGTCTCTACGTAAAAGAATAAATGGACACAAATCAGATGTCAAGAATTATAACATTCATAAACCAGTCGGAGAACACTTCAATCTCTCTGGTCACGCAATCACAGACATGAAGGTCGCTATCTTAAAACAAAAAAACTTCAAATCCAGACTCCAGCGAGAAACTGCTGAATTGGAATTCATTTGCAAATTGGATACTATTAATTTAGGCTTAAATAGAGACTGGGAGTGGCTAAGTCATTATGCAAGGTAGCCTATTTCCTCTTGTTTTTTCCTCCCCCCCCCCCCCCCCCGATGTTCTGGTTTAACTTGGATTTAAACTTGGAGAGTGGTCAGTTTGGATGAGCTATTACCAGCAGGAGAGTGAGTTTGTGTGTGTATGGGGGTGGGGGGGATGTGAGAAAACCTGGATTTGTGCTGGAAATGGCCCACCTTAATTATGCACATTGTAGGGAGAATGGTCACTTTGGATGAGCTATTACCAGCAGGATAGTGAGTCTGTGTGTGTGGTTTTTGGGAGGGGGGTGAGGGGGTGAGAGAACCTGGATTTGTGCAGGAAATGACCCAACTTGATTATCATGCACATTGTGTAAAGAGTTGTCACTTTGGATGGGCTATCACCAGCAGGAGAGTGAATTTGTGTGGGGGGGTGGAGGGTGAGAAAACCTGGATTTGTGCTGGAAATGGCCCACCTGATGATCACTTTATATAAGCTATTACCAGCAGGACAGTGGGATGGGAGGAGGTATTTTTTCATATTCTCTGTGCATAAATAAAGTCTGCTGCAGTTTCCACGGCATGCATCCGATGAAGTGAGCTGTAGCTCACGAAAGCTCATGCTCAAATAAATTGGTTAGTCTCTAAGGTGCCACAAGTACTCCTTTTCTTTTTATAAGACTGTTGCTCACTTAGCAGACTGTCACGGGGCGCAGACTCACTCGGCAGCGCCTCCTGCTTGTTGTCGTCAGGGAATTAGCATCCAGCCTCCGGAGTACCTCCTTCAGGCCAGTGTCTCGCTGCCCTGGGTCTTGCTCACCCTTGTCTTGGGTGCTGCCCCCTGGCAATACCCCCACAGTTCTGGGTCTCCCCCTCCCAGGGGAACCCCCCACGCACTATCCTTACCTCACCTCAGTCATAGACTCCTGCCAGTCACCAGCTAGCCCCTGCACCTTGGGGCAGACTGCAGTATGAGCCACACATGACAGGCAAGGTTGGGTTTGGACCTGCTGCCTCTGCTTACCCATGGCTGCCCCTGCAACCCCCGTACCTAATAGGCCTTCCCAGGCCTGCAGCCTGGGGCCTTCCTAGGCCCGAGCTCCCCAGCTCCCTTGGCCTTCCCCAAGCCTGCTCCCCACCTAGGTACTTTCTCAGCCCTTGCAGCCAGGTCCCTCTCTCTCCAAGCTAGAGAGAGTCTCTCCCAGAGGTTTTGGCTCAAAGCCTGTATGGAGCCAGCTGGGCCCTGATTGCGGTGTGGCCCCCCAGCTGCCGCCACTTCCCCCAGTCAGCCGTGGTTTTACTTCCTTCAGGCTTGGAGCATGTGCTCACCCTGCTACACCCCCCCTCAAAACCCCCAACCCTGGGGTTCAGGGGGAGTCTTGGCCTGGGCTCCCCGAGGTTACCCCTACAGAGTCGCTCTTCCAGGCCTGCCCACTTCTTCTCCGTGGCCTCCCAGCCCCAGGCCATCTCCCAGACTTGGGCTTCGGCCTTCCTGAGGGCCAGCTCAGCGGTCTCTAACAGCGCCCGTAGGTCCTGGTCCTCCAGGCCCTCTTCCCTTAGGGTCTGGTTTCCACAGCCACCTGTTCTACTCAGACCTGGGTCCGGGCCTCCTGCTGGGCCCAGTCCCTCTGGGTTTCGTCCTCGGCGACAGCCCCCTGTGATGGTCTGGGTTCCCTCCATCCTGATCACCGTCTCTTCCAGTCTTGACCCTTCCAGGCACACAGGCACCTCTCCCAGCCTCTCCTCAGTTCTCCTGAGGGGGCAGTGCCTCCTTATGTGGCCCCGTTCCCAACAGCGCCAGCAGGTTCCCTGCCTCCAGGCTGTCTTGGGCTTTTCTTGGTCCCTGTGGCCTGGGCAGGCCCACCACATGTGGCCCGTCTGCCCACAGGCCCAACAGGTTGGCAGCCACCTGTGTTTCCACACTCGGCGGCCTGCCCACGGGACCTCTCCTTGTCCCGGTTGGGGCTGCGGTGCCCTGCCCCTATCCCCATAAGGACAGTCCCGTTTCAAATGCGCCGTTCGTCCGCAGGCATAGCAGGCCTGACGCTCTGCCTCCTGGCCCTGGTGCTCAGCCCCTCACGCCATGTTCTCCGGTTCCTCGCAAACCCCTCTCTGAGGAGTTGTATCAGGGCCTGCTGCTCCCTAGCCAGCTGCCCCATCCTATCGTCTAAGGAATGGGTGGGTCCCTTATGTGCCCAGAATCCATCTTCTCAATCGACAACTTTCCTTGCTTAGGACACTGATGGCAGTTGTGTTCTGTTGAGCCACACCTCAGGATAACATTTTATTGTGTTGGTACTTTATAAGGTATCACTGATGCTATTTCTTTGTATTAAAAACCCCTGAACATACCTTCTGTGAATTGCAACATTTCCCTCAGTCTGTGAGGGAGTCTGCACTGATATTTTTAGGTAACCCACTTGCTCAATTTTCTTTCTCCTCTGTGATTAGATTACTGACTTATTCTAACTCATGTTGCCAGACACATTTTTCATCTCTTCCTCATTCCTGGTCCTCTTTGTGTTTCTTTCCCTACCCCCATCCCCATGTTTAGGTCAGGAGTCACTGTTGTTAGTCTAAATAGGGCTAGTACACTTGTGTAACACTACATTTAGTCAGGTTTCAGAGTAACAGCCGTGTTAGTCTGTATTCGCAAAAAGAAAAGGAGTACTTGTGGCACCTTAGAGACTAACCAATTTATCTGAGCATGAGCTTTCGTGAGCTACAGCTCACGAAAGCTCATGCTCAAATAAATTGGTTAGTCTCTAAGGTGCCACAAGTACTCCTTTTCTTTTTACTACATTTAGTGACTGTGTTCTTCCATTGCTAGAAAGGGAGAGAAAAAGTTGTCGAGGCCCCGCCCTCACTCCCCCTCTCCCCTGAAGCTAGTGGAGGCTCTGCTCCAGCCAGTGGCCAGGGGAGGCTTGGGCTGGCTTGGTGCTCGGGCCAATGGCCTGGGGCAGCTTGGGTCGGCCGGCGGCCTGGTGCTCGGATGGGCCAGCTGGCAGCTCAGGGCAGCTGGGGTGGGTGGATGGGCCAGGGCTCGGGCCGCAAGTGGGGACTTAGGGCCTTGGGTGGAACAAACAGTGCTGGGGGTTAGCCTCCCCAAAGGCGGGCGGGGTTCACCAGCTGCCCATGTCCCCTATCCCCCATTCTCAGTGTAGTGTTGTGATAGGAAGCATAGAGACCATAGACACATTTGACTGCACTTCCACCAAGGATATAGAGAGAACTATGGTGAAAATTTCAGTTAGTATTACTAATCAAAGCAGATTTAGCTCCCATTTAAATGCAGGTGAAGATATTAGAACCAGTCAGCAAAGAAAGGTAGCCTGCCTTACACGTGTGTAGAGTGAGTGTAAAACACCACTATTATGATACTCTGAGCGTTTTGTGCTCACTTTGCACAGGTGTAACTGACTGGACAAGGTGCAAGGTAGGAAACAGTCAGATCCCAAGGAATTAGTGATTCCCTTGAGTAATTGCATTCAATCAATTCTAGTGCTATTTAGGTTTCCTGGGTGTTTTCCTTTTTGACCTAGCTTGCATTTTGTTTCTCATTCTGCTTTTCCCCTGTCCTGGGGCACAAGCAGCCTTTTCTTATTCAGCCCTCTCATTTCAGCCTGCCCTGTCTTCTCCTCCCCTGTGTCCAGTCTCTTTGTCCTATGCTTTCCACGTTCTCCTTCCCCAGCTCCTCTCTTTCCCCCTCCTTTTGTTTTGGCCCACAATCATCCCCCAGCATATCAACAGCAGTGGGAAGTAACCTAATTAAGAGTTACTTGATAGACGAACCACTCCTAATATCCCACTGGCAATTCAACAATCCTTTCTGCAGCTAGGAAAATATTTCCATGCTAATTAACAACAACATAGGGAATTTCCGGGCGGAAGGAACTGGAGATTCCCATCTGGGCCCACGTGTCTCATGCTGAGTTAGCAATTGTACCTCACAACATATTTCCCTACCAAATTCCTGTCTTATTCCATTATTAACTGTTTACACTGCCCCCTGCTCCTAAGGCCTTGTTAGTCTGACTTCTACTTCTTGTAAACAAACCCAGACTAAATTACTTCAGTGCCCATGTGTCGTCATCTGTATTTGACACTTGCTCAAGCAGCCACATAACTTCCCTTTTCTCTCCCTATGAGGGCTCACCTGAGTGGGGTCCCACCCCAAGTTCTCAGTCCTAAAGGATAGAGATGATCCTAGATCCATTTTAAAAAGATTGTTCCAGCAATGTACTTGGTCTCCATTTCAGCCCCAGCCATTTGCTGTCCAAAGAGGACTGGGCACAGTTTCCAGGAGTCTCCCCTTACTCGTCCTTTTGATATAACTAAAATCATTCCCTAGACTCATAGCACTAGCTATGCACTTGGATCTACAGGATCAATGTTTTCAGGTGGGCATGAGGGTGGTGATGGCAATCAGTCATAGTTAGGGTGGCGACGATGGGTTTTGTGAACTGAAAAGCTGTTTATCTGCCAAGAACCAAGCAAAAATCGCTCATCTAAATGGTGACCTGCAAAAAAACAAAAACAAACAAAAAAAACAAACAATAAAACGGGGGTGAGGAGGAGGCCTTTTGCAACTGTTTGTTTCTTTATAATGGATAAAGGAAGTCTGAAAGGTTTCCTTTAAAAAAAAATCTCGACTTCTACCTTTGAAATATCAGGAATGTCAAATCGGTCCTTCCCTGGTTTTGGTAGAGGACTCACTGGAAGTCTTAGATGCCGAATGTGAGCTTTCTTACTCCTTAATGGATGCACTGGGTGTCGAATATTTAGCAAGGATAATTTTTATCCTAATGATTTATAGTGTATTTGAGATAAGTTACTACCCAAAAGCAACCAAAACCCAAAATGTTTTAAGTAGTGTAAATAAAAATCACTTCCCCTCTCTGTTAATCAGGTTTCAGTAGCATGACATTAATGGTAACTTCAATACAAGCGATCATATACAAACAGAATAAAGTCAAGTCCAGTGATACAGACACTTCATGTTTTAAAAGGGCCAATTTCACAAAGCTGAAAACAATTATGAGCCAAATCACCTGGGAGGAAGAATGGGAATGGTGATTGGGAATTGTGGCTTTTTGGGCATTTAGTCAAGTGTTCTTGAACAATACCACATTCAAGGAGAAGATCATATTTGTTTAAAAAAACCAACAACCTGGTTTAGAAGGAAAGTGAAGGCAGCTATTAAAAATAATAAACAACAACAACTGGAAGAAAGGAGAAGTTGATAGCAATGAATATAAATCAGAAGCTAGGAACTGTAGAAAACTGATAAGGGAAGCAAAGGGACACAACAAGAAATCTATGGCCAGTAGAGTTATGGACAATAAGGAGATATTTTTAAGTACATGCGTTAACAAAAAGAATCCTAACAATGGTATTAGTCCATTACTGGATGGAAATGGTAGAATTATCAATAATAATAAAGACATGACAGAAGTGTTCAATAAATATTTCTGTTCTGTATTTGGGGAAAAAACCCAGATGATGTAGTCAGCATATGATACCATTCTTTCCACTTCACTAATATCTCAGGAGGATTGTAATACCATGGCCGCCACCTGCCTCTATTTCCCCTCCACCAGAGCCCCCAAAGAACTCAGTTTCCAGCCACCTTCTCAGACCGAAATCCTTGAATTCACTCTGCACCAGGCTGGCAACAGAATTAATCAGAAACAGGACTCAAAATTCCCCAAATACAAACAAAGTCTTTCATCAGTTCCAGCTCTACACAATCTCCTGTTTCCCAGGGTTCCCTAGCTTACTGCTAGACCTCCTACCTCTGACCGTTGTAGTTACTTCTCTCAACCACACAGAACCCTGCAGCTTCCTTCAGCCTTTTTTATTTGAATCAGCAGATTCCTCTTGGTGTGACTTATTCTCTAATCAGGGCTGGCTTAGCCCCAGCCCAAGGGCAAGCCACCCTATTACAAGGATGTTAAACAGCAATTACTAAAGTTAAACATTTTTAAATCACCATGGCTGGGTAAGTTGCATCCAAGAATTTTAGAAGAGTTGGCTGAGGAGCTTGCTGCACCATTAATGTTAGTCTTAGAACAATGGGAAGTTCCAGAAGACTAGAAGAAAACTAATGTTGTGCCAATGACTTGGGTAATTATAGTCCTGTCAATCTGATATCGATCCCAGGCAAAATAATGAAGTGGCTGATACGGGTCTCAATTAATAAAGAATTAAAGAAGGATAATATAATTAATGCCAATAAAGAGAGGTTTGTGGAAAATAGACCCTACCAAACTAACTTGAAATCTTTTTTTGATGAGATTACAAGTTTGGTCGATAAAAGTAATAGTGTGGACGTAATATACTTAGACTTCTGTAAAGTCTTTGACTTGGTACTGCATGACATTTTAATTAAAAATCTAGGAAGCTATAAAATTAATGCGGCACACATTAAATGGATTAAAAACTGGCTAACTGACGGGTCTCAAAATGTAATTATAAAGGGGGTATCATCATCGAATGGGTGTGTTTCCAGTAGGGGTCTCATCAGAATTGGTTCTTCACCCTACACTATTTAACATTTCTTTCAGTGACCTGGAAGAAAACATGAAATCATCACTGGCAAAGTTTGCAGATGACAAAAATTGGAGAAGTGGTAAGGGGACAAGTCTGAGGACAGGTCACTGATACAGAGTGATCTGGATAACTTGTTAAACTGGGCACAAGCAAACAATATATGTTTGTCTTAGCAGATCTGATTACAACATCAGGGCCAAGGTGTGGCCTTTGGGCTCTAGTAAATTACAGATGCAGCCTTTGGCTTGGTAAAGCTTGATGCCCACAGTTTAAACCGTAACCTCATCCACTGATTCAGAGGCAAGCTAAGAAACCCTCTTCATTCACCTCAGTGAGGTTTCTATTTATCCTGAACTGAAAGGTGGGAGAGGAGGGTGACTGGAAATTATAGTAAAGTCTTTTCAAAAACCCTTCAGTGGCTGTTGTCATCTCTGAATCTCAAGAGCGGAAACAGGCTTTTCTTTTGTGGTGAGGAGAGCTCAGGTCCAGGCTCCGACTGGGCCTCAGAGAACCTGAGTCTAGGCTCTGGCTGACCAATACAGTTTAGGTGCCAGATAGGAAGCAGAGTAGTTTAGTGGCTGAAGCCCAGGAGTGACAGTCACATAATACAAGTTCTAGACTTGGTTTTGCCACTGACTCACTGTGCCACCCTGAGCAAATCCTGTCGCTGATCTATGCCTCAGTGTCCCTGACTATAAACTGGGCAGTAATGATTTTGACCTATCACTGTAAAGCACTTTCAGAGCTAGATTGAAAGCACAACGGAAGTGCCAAAGAATTATTAGCAGAAAGTGTGGGTGAAGGGTAAACAATTCCAGTTCTTGTAGGGACGGTAAGCAGAATCATCACTCTCGGAAATCAATGAAGTTACGTGCAGAATTAATTTGGCCTTCCCTGATCCCTTTCCCTATGAGGGACTTTTGCGGGGCAGGTATACCCCGTCACCCTCAGAGGGGAGGCATTATGGTTCTGCAACCAAGTTCAATGGAGTACTCCTCCCAGGGCAGTATAGTCTAATGGTTAGGGGGCCTGTCCTTAGGTTCAGGGCAGTCTGACCTAGCAGATTGAGTCAATGGGACCACCCTCCTCCTTGCAGGGTGGTGTGAACTAATGGCTAGAGTCAATGGGACCAACCTCCTCTGCACAGGGCGGCGGGCCCTGGCAGCCAGAGTCTATGGGGCCATCCTTCTGCATAGGGCAGTGGGGCCTAGTGGCCAGAGTCAGTAGGGCAGTATGGCCTAGCGGCCAGCCGGAGAGAGGTTGCCACCCAGGGGTGGATTGGCAGCTGGGGTAGGGGTGCCTGGGCCCTCCTTACTTCACCAGGTACCAGCCCAGGGTCCTAACAGTAGCGAGAGTATCTGCCACTGAGTCAGCAGGGATCCCTCCGAAACATGGTGAGACTCTGTTCCCGGTTCCACAACCAGATCAATGTCTGGTTCCCCTGGGCAGCTTCCTACTCCGTCTTCCTGCTCCATAGTCCACGGGTCATCTGGGATAGTCAGCAGGTGAAGTTCCCAACAACTCCTTCTCCTTGTGGGCGTCTGCAGACAGCCGGGTATTTACCTGGGTCTTGGCAGGTCTGGCCTCTGAGGCCTGGGGCTCCGATAGCTCCCAGGCAGGAGCTTGCGATGCACATCCTCTCCCCTCCCTGGTCAGGCAGACTGAGCTTAGCTGCTCCCATTTGTACCATGATTCCAGTTGGAGCATGCTCAGCAGGGGTGAGGAATGGCTCTCTCAACCCACACTATGGGGTTAACCCATTCCTGCCCAGTGCAGGGCAGGTATATCCTGTCACAGGGACTGAGGCCAAGAGAAGTGCGGAGCAGGATGCGCAAGGCTGGAATATGCAAGGAGAGAGCAGCTGAAAAGGAGGCTGCATAAAAATTTAGAAGCTGGGAGCCCTTTCTCCCATTCAGGACACTGGAATTCAGGCAAACCCAAAGCAATAAGTTTTGCAGTTTTATATAATAAAAATAATGAAAAAAATTATTTCACCAAAAATAATGAAAAATTGGGGGGGTTGGGGCACTCGGAAAAAAAACAGGACTTCTTAAAGTTAGACACTCACCTATGGCAGGGGGAAAAGATCCATGCAGAGACTTCAATGACTGTAGCCTCCATGATCACCCCAAAAGCACAGCCACACATGTCCCCAGCAGAAGCTACTTACCAAAACTAATCACAGCACCTGAGGGGTTTGCATGGTGTACCGAGAGCTCTCATAATGTGCCAGCTACGTAGAGAAAGTGCCACTGCACACTAGATCCAGGAGACTAGTTTCCAACATGGCATCACCCATCAGTCACAGAGATACTACTCGTATGTGTCCAACCCTCACAGCTAATTCCTCATAAGCAGCTCAGAAGATTTGCAGAAGGCTGAGTGAGGAGGCACAATGCCCCATGAGGTGATGAGCATCACTGCTGTGAAATAACTTCATGAAGGGATGTCTGAGAATGGATTTATCCATCCCAGACCACAAATTGATTGGCCATTATTTCAATCACATCAGGGAAAACATGCTACTGATAAGACCATAGCACTGGCAAATTTCCCAGGTATTCTAGGCTTTTATGCCCACTACTCTAGGCTTCTCCTTCCTATCTTAAAGATAAGCTGCTGTGCTGAGTCATGCAC
This sequence comes from Lepidochelys olivacea, assembly GCF_965140295.1. Taxonomy (NCBI): domain Eukaryota; kingdom Metazoa; phylum Chordata; order Testudines; family Cheloniidae; genus Lepidochelys; species Lepidochelys olivacea. The sequence continues at coordinate 87,376,051 of NC_140416.1, read as the reverse complement.
AGAGGGAAAGAAGGTGCTGTTCTCCAAGCAGACTGCACTATAGCGTATACCACTACAGGCTATACCACCATTTAATAGGAGTCATCACTCCCAGTTTCCATCGGAAGAGGTAAGAAGTACTTTTCTGAAGATTACACAAAATAATGAGATTGAAGAGGAAGAGAGGGACCATATGAAAAATTCAGAGGTCCCATCCTGGATTCACACAGAAGAACAGTCATGTCTCCAAATCTGGTGATGGCCACAGACAAACAGTGCAGGCAAATTACCTCCTTTACATCTCAGTGCAAAAAAGAAAACAAAAGTAAACAAAGCAAAGGTGAGAGAAACACCGTCTGTGAAATTTAGATCCAGTCACTCACTGAGGGTTCCCATTAGTCTTACTCACATGGAAAGGATTTGATCGAGCAACAGAAAACATAGGCATAATAATTTCTGAAAGCCACTTCTAACCAACATGGAATCATACCAGAGGCCACCAGAACAGACCAGAGGCTGCCAGGGCCCAGCACATACACTAGAGGCCACCAGATCCCATTGGCCCTCTCCAGGAACCAGTGGGATCTCAGCAGACTGCACAATGGCCCCAGCACACAGGTTCATTCCAGACAGGAGATTCTCAATCATACACAGTGAGATGGAGAATTATTTTGAGTTAAACACTCAGATCAGAAATCAGGGGATTGGCTCAGCTCAGTGAGCAATAGATACCAAGGTGTGAGGCACCACAGAGACAGAGAGAAAAGACAGCAATAGCAACATAGGGCAGAAGGAGGGGGGAAGATAACACTCATTCCCACCATCCTGGTACTGCCTGTGCAGCTACCCTAACGCCAGCCTGAGTATGGCTCACATAGTCTGGCCTCTCCAACACCCACGTGTCATCTTCCCTTTCTGGCACTGCAATTCCTGCCCACTGAGCCCCAACCCCTGCACCACTCTCGCTGTCTTCCTCCTCTCACTCCAGTGCTTCCCTGCCCACCTTCTCTCTCTGCCCCAAGCTGCACCTGCATTGCATCACAATGCTCAAAAGCATCCTTTTGAAGAGAAGCCTTTAGCCCAGGTGACACATGATGCTCCAGACACGACTGGACAATAGGCCAAGGGAAGGATGGAAGGAGGAAAGAAACGCATTTAGAGGAGGGGGAAGAGAGAAAGATGGAGATAGAGGCATATAGGAGGGAGAGAGAGGGGCCATAAATTCCCTTCTAATTCCAAATAATTCCGATTACATGGATGAGTAGTTTTCAATCAGAAAGATAATCTCAAAGATAGATGGCAGGATAATTGCTCGTCGGCGCGACGTAAATATTGTGTCGTTTCTATTAATCTCAGCGAATCGGGTGTCAGGGCTGTCACTCATTCATCAAAACAAATTAAAAAAAAACATATTAAAAAAGAGAGGGAGAGAGATGCGGGGGGAGGGGGATGTGTATCCAAGGAGCAGCCAAAGGTGCAGGGCTCAGTAATGAATGCTTCTTATGTGCTATTTGTATTTTTTATTTTATAAAAGCCAAAGGTAACCAAGGCTGTAGGTCTTTATTAACCTCCCTGTTTGGGCTGAACAGTTCGACTGTTACTCACATCCAGGTCCTTCTGACCCAGTGATGCCTGGGATAAGGAGTGTTATGCAGCCTCAAAGCCTGTACAAGAAGCAATGTGACCAAGTGGCATGGGCTAAGGAGTGGGGCAGGGGAGAAGTGATAGCAGGCTGGGAGAGGTGGAAGGGCATACAGGACATACACAGGGAGAGAAAAACCACCCTGTAGGTGTGATTTGCCTGTGGGACTAGATCACGCCATCCCTCGGTACCCTGTGGCGAGCATGGGTAAGGGTGAGTCCCCTCTCACCTCACTGGGCATTCTGTTCATTCTACTTATTATTTACTTGTTAGTAAATTTACAAGCTCCCCCCCCCCACACACACACACACACCACCTTCCCTCCTCCCCTCCAAATTCCTCAGGTCTGCTTGTACCCCTGAGCTGCCTTCTCTTCCAGCCCTTCTTAAGGTGGGGAGAGAGTACACTGGAATGTGGCCCTTTCCCAACCACTTTAGCCACTCACCCAGTAAATCGCCTATGTTTGCCCTCTGACCTTGCAGAGATGAGCTGCTGGGGAACACGAAGAGATTCTTAGCAAAGCTCCATTTGCATCACCTCTAAAGTCACTTGTCCTGAGAGTTCGGTGCCTCTTTCCCCAATAAACACATCTCCTCACTGCCCACACTCACACCCCTCTCTACCAGAAAAGGACTGAGGCCACCAACTCATGTCACAACAGCCAACTACATAGCTTTCTGTCACTTCTGGGCCAGGCCAGATTTGAACCCATGACCTAGAAGAGAAGGTTGCCTATGCTGTTCATCATTCCCCAAAGAACTAAAGAATGAATAAGTAATGTAACTTTCTCAGTGCATGTCTACACTTACTGTGGCTTGACACTGTGGTGATGGATCCACCGGGGGTCGATTTAGTGGGTCTAGTGAAGACCCGCTAAATCAACCACAGATTTCTCTCCCGTCGACTCTGGTACTCCACTGGAATGAGAAGCATAAGGTAAGTTGACAGGAGAGCTTCTCCCATTGACCCAGCGCGGTGCAGACACTGCAATAAGTCGACCTAAGCTACGTTGACTCCAGCTACGTGAATAACATAGCTGGTGTCAAGTAACTTAGGTTGACTTAACCCCGTAGTGTAGACCTGCCTTCAGAGTGAAAAATTTTCCTAGACAATGAACTTCCAGCCAAGCCACGCTGTGTTGTAGTCTCCCAAGAGAACATGAACAGAGCTAGACTGGATCAGCTTCAGGATGAGAAACTTCCGAGCAAAACCCAGGCTACATCTACACTTTGAGTCAGGGGTATGATTCCCCTGCTCATGTACACATACTCATACTAGCGCTCGAGCTAGCATGAGTATAAATATCAGTGTTGCAGCAGTAACACAGGTAGCAGCAGTGGAGGCATGGCTTAGCCATGCTGAGTACATACCCAAGTTTGTCCTCGGCACAGCTAAGCAGGGGAATCACACCCCTCGCTCATCACGTAGACATAGTCTCATGGTCCTGCAGAAAGTGTCTCTGAATCAGTACGGAGTTATCTGGTGTTAGTGGTGCCATGCTACAGACAGTCTTTTAGATGAGATGTAACACAGATTTTAATTGCTCACGGTCATTAAAGATCCTGTGGCACTCTTCATAAAAGATAGGGTGCTGATGCTTGTTTACTGTTGTCTAGAGTTTCTGTATGGCTACTAAACAGCTGCCCCTTTTCACTCCAGAGGTGCCAGCATTTCAGTGGTGGCTGAAGTGATCCCTACAGCTTGCACATTAAGTTAAGTTTCTAAAGAGCTGTGGGTTTAAAGATGGAATGGAAATGCAGAACATTATTATTTTAGGCTATTTGTGGGCTAGTCACTTAAAAGAGTTTTGCCGTCCTGAGCTCTGGGAGCCGACTGACAGGTTTTGGCTCTGAGTGAACTTTGTGCGTTGCAAACAGCTTCCTACACAAGGATCTGAACTGGTGCCAGGAGCTCTCTTCACTACCACAGATTTGAAAAATGCTAATATTTCACCTCTGGACTCATCATGGTTTCAATTGATTCATCAGCATTCATTGTTTGCTGTGATTATTTTTTTTTTAACATGTATCTGATAGATCCAAAGAGAAAGCCAGAAACAAACTGTTCTGAGCTGTTCCCACATCAGGCTGTGGCTGAGCTGGACTAAATACTGTTATTTAGGCCAAGATCCAGTTGGATGTATCTCTGTTCTCACTGAGCACCTCTCTGGGAGGGAGGGTGCAGGGAGGAGGAAACTTGTCCCAACTGTACTTTTAACCTGTCAATCCAGCCAGCAACGCAATATCCACTGGGGGATTTCAGCTGCCTTTGTGCTCCTTCCTTATCTCACTACATCCCCCTGCCTGCCCAACTCTCGGTGAAATGTCTTTTCTCTCTCCCCTTCTCCCGAGATGGAAGTGAACTTGTGTGCCTGGCAGGGGGGCTGACAGACAAGAGCTGAAGGACTGTCAAGGAACACTGAAAACTGGCGGGGCCACACTGTGTCAGATTTCGGGGTCTAACACTGCAGCCTTCTGTCTGCTCTGTGGCCAGCTCTAAATGGTGCCTTTGATGGGCAGCCAGGCAGCTGTCATCAAGGGGCTGGCCTCAGAGGCAGGACTCAGAGGATATAAGCACCTGGAAAGCACGTGCCGGAGAGAAGAGAATAGCAGCAGCATTGTAAGGCTGGGTGCTGCAGGGAAACCAGAAACACAAGAACGAGGGGAAAAGACTAAAGTCAGATGATGGGTGACATGAAAGTGCATCAATTCTCAACTCCCAGAGAAACAGGCCCCACAGAGACCTCTCAGGCCCCACAAAACTAGCCCCTGAGAAATCCCTCAGTGCTAAACTCCCCCAACTCTCTGAGAAACTGGCTGGAGGAAAACCCATCAGGACCGAAGAGTGCTCTTGCAGTTACATTTGATAACTTTCCAACCTCAGACAGGCAGGGTACAGAGGTCCCAGCTCTCACGTGTGGTGGCTGTGATGGGCTTTGGGGGCCTAGTTAGCGTCAGGACATGAAAACATCAGCTTGTTTCCTGAGGCAGGGAGGGAGGTCTATACCTCCCCCTTTAGTAGGGTGCTAAAGTTCCAGATGAGCTCTTGGAAGAGTCCTCCTTTGTACGCAGGACTGAGATTCCATATGATAGAGATGTGAGAGAAGTCATCACCAAACAGAAGCCAAGTGAAATCTAGGCAAAACCCCCTAGTCCACACCCTTCCCTTTGCTGCAAAAGAGATTGTGCAGTGCCCTTGTCCCCACACCTCATGTGTGTTTATATCCCCGTGAACTCAATGTCTAAGAGTGAAGATGAGAATGTCACTCTGGAAGCAGTCAGTACTTAGCTTAGAGTCAATGGAATTGTGTAAGCATATCTCCAGACTAGGGGATAAAGGAGAACCAGTTGACATAATTTATTTGTACTTGCAAAAGGCTTTTGACAAAGTCCCTCAGAGACCTTCTAAGGAAACTCAGCAGCCCTGGGGTGAGAGAGAATGTTCCACTGTGGATTAGAAACTGGACAAGACTGAAACAAAGAATAGGAGTAAACGGTTGAACTTCAGCATGGAAAAAAGTTAACAGAGGAGTGAGTGCCACAAGGTGCTGTACTAACACCCATATATTTATCAATGATCTGGAAAAGGAGGTGAACAGTGAGGTAGCAAAATTAACAGCTGACATAAAATAATTTAGGTTAGTCAAGATTAGAGGGGACTGTGAGGAACTTCAGAGGGACCTAACAAAGCTAGTGAATGAGCAGCATGATGGCAGATGGGATTCAATGTTGGCAAAAGCAAAGTAACGCAGTTTGGAAGGAATCATTTTAACTACTCATACATATTACTGGGCATTCTAAATTAACTACAGACACTAGAAAAAAGGAGCTGGGCATCATAGTGGACAGTTCAACAGAACTTCTCAATGTGTAGCAGTGGTAAAAATGTAGAGGGTATTCTCCAGAGGCCATGTCTGCCCCCTCCCGCCATTGCCACCAGAAATGTATAAAGGGACCACAGCTCAGGGGAGAATCAGTTCCAGCATGTTCAGTTTTGGTTACCTTATCTGAAAGAAGATATAGAAGAAACAGGGATCCCGAGATGGGTAGTGATAATGATTGGAGGCCTGCAGAGATTACCTTTTGCCCTCTCTGATAATACAAGAACAAGGAGGCATTCAATGACTCTGAAAGGCAACAAACTTAAAAATAGGAAGTGGAAAAAGCAATTTTACAAAATGCATAATTGACCTTTGGAACTCACTGCCACAAGATAACACTGAGGCCATACATTTAGCGGGATTAAAAAATAAGGGTCACTCATATGCGTAATGGAACATAGGAATTTTCATGCTGAATTAGAAGAGTGCAACATCCAGGCCAGTATCCTGTCTCTGACAGTGGCCAGAACCCAATGCAGCAGAGGAAGGTACAAAAAAAAAATTAAAATAAATAAATAAATAAAAACCCACAGCAGGCAGATGTGCTCCTCCCTGCTGAAAGTCTCATACTACCCCTAATAGCTGGAGATTGAAGCATGAGGTTTTGCATCCCACCCAAAATGTTTGTTTTCAACATTAGCTATTATAATCCTGGCTATTCTTGTATGAGAATGAGAATAACTACAACTACATCAGATAGGCTCAAAACAAATGCTTCAGGGCCCACAAGCCAATCACTAATTGGCAGGGACAAAAGAAACTCCCTTTTTGGACTGATTATTCCATAACTGACCATTCGGAAGCATCTGATACAGGTCGCCATTGGAGACAGGATACTGGAGTAGATGGATTACTGGTGTGAACTGGTCTGACCCTTCCTATGTTCCTAAGTTTATTTTAGACCTTTTGGTTGGGGGGGAGGGGGGAGATGAAATGCAGGGTTGGCCTTTGACTATACCACTTCTGCCCCAGATTGCCTTTAACCTCCCTCCCTCTGCCTCTGTGGATGAGGCGATAGGTGTGGACTCCAGAGGCAGTGGCCGAGCACAGCGAGATAAGCCTGCCTGGTTATTCAGAGGCAGCAGCAGCGAGCTGGCCATGTGAACTCAGCCTGCAGAGGTCATGCAGGAAAGCCCTGTAGGGCACAAAAAGCCATCAAGGAAAAATGATAAAATTCCTTTCCTCATTACGCTCCCCTGACCTCTAGAGATGAGTGCGCCCCACACCATCCTTTGGAAACCCCACTACTGTACTCCAGGGGTTCCCCAAATTAAGTGTCATAGCCCTCCTGAAACATTCCAGCACTAGCCTGCTCCACACTTTGGTGGCTGGACCTCCTGTACACTATCATTAGGATATAATACAGAGCTCATTTTTAAAGCAGTTTTAGGCCAGTACCTCCCAGGGTTGATATTAACTATGTGACACAGCTTTCACGGGTCTTACCTTTAGGTCTTTCTTTGCATAAGCTCTACTTCACTTGGAAGGGGGACAGTTACAGCAGACTGTATCAAGACACCCAAACCCTGCAAAATGCACGGTACAAGTGTGCTCAGAGGGAGCCCATATTTCTACCCTTTCCATCGGTAAACCCACAACTGAGTACACTGAAGACTGTGTGACGACTACATTGATGACCCCAGCAGCCCTGCTGGCATTGCTGACCCACTCCCTGCGAAGCCTCAATGCACAGCAGTGCAGCACTGCATTACTGAACCACCTGCTAACCTTGGGTGGGCAGCAGAGGAAGGAAGACCTATAACTAAGGAATTGATTTTAAAAATGCCCAGGGCCCCCACTCAGATCAGCCTGTTATCATGAGCCACTGGCACCAAAAGGTGAAATTTCCATGCACCCCAGATACTAAAGGAGGAAAAGTCCAGGGATGTAGCGTGGTATGAAAGGGTGTAGCTTACAGTAATGGGATGAAATGAAAAAAAGGAAGAACTCAGGATAAACTCCCTGACAGTGAGATGGTTCAGGTGGTGGAATCATCGCCTAGTGGAAGGGCAAGGAGCCCTGTCACTCAGCTCAGGATATCTAACACTAAACTGGATAAAATACTAGTGAATGTGGAAGACAATGTTTCTAATGGGTAGAGCATGGGACTAGGAATCAGGATCCCAATCCTAGCTCAGTCATATACTAGATCAGTGGCTCTAGCTAAGTCACTTCTCCGCACCTCAGTTTCTTCCATCACAAAACAGGGGTTCATTCCAAGGCAGTTGTGAGGATCATTCCACCCACATTGGTGCAGCAGCTCTTCTGGGATGGAAGGGTGCTGGAGAAGGACATAGCAGTTATTACTTACTATATGCCATAAGGAACAATCCTGCTGCTGATTCAATTCTGCTTTCATCAGCTGTTTCCCAATTGATAGTTTGTTTCTCCCAGGGTTTGGGTTGCCACATTAAATGATAGACCTTTTTTCCTTGTCCCATTCACCATTCCCTTCACTCAGATCTCCTTTCAGACACTACAGGCCCAATCCAACACTCACTGGAGCAGAGAGGAGTCTTTCCACTGTATTAGGCTCATTGTCTCCACTGAGCAAAATGCCAGGTTTCCCAGCCTTGTCACACTGCAGGCTCTTAACTCATTTGCTGTTCACTATCGTCTCTAGGTCTCTTTCTGCCACTATTACTTTTCAGGCTTCTCTCCACATTATAATATCTGTGTTTCAGGTTGTTTTTTTTCCAGCTTGTATTTGTTCAGGTTGAACATAGTTTTATTTCCTGCCTACATTTCTAATCTCTAAATCCCTTTGCATTATTGCTCTCTTCTCACTGGTGTTTGGAACACTCCCAATTTAGTATCATCTGCAGACTTAATTAATGGACTGTTTACCTCCTCTTCCAGATCTCTAAATGAAGAGGATTAATCACACCAGGACTAACGCTAATCCCTGCCCCACCTCACTGGCCCCCTACCTGCTACTCAATATGTTACCATCATAGTCTTTCTATGATAGAGATGGGCTAGATGACCAGGTCTTTTCATCTCTAATTCCTGCGATTCTTCTAGGATCACCATTACCTTTGGCCACTTCAGTCCCCATGCTCCCATCCAACCTCATCCGAATGAGGAGAGCAGGATTTCATGAAACCACAACAAATGTTTCACTAAAATTCAGATGCATCCCCAGCATCAACCCATGCCTCCTTTCAATCAGTAGTCAACAGTAACAAAAAGTGATCCCAGGCTGGCCTGGCTTGGCTTGTTCTTTACAGACATCTAATGTTTATTTCTTATGATGTCATTACCCTCTATAAGCTTGTGAATGCCATGCTCTTGTCTCTCTAACATATTTCCTAATCACTCTTTTCCATCTCAGTTTCCTATGCTATACCTCCACTTCATGAACTCCAAACCCTAATCTAGACATCTCTACCATACACCTCCAATTTGGGAAGAGGAAAAACCACTGCCTTCTGTCACAGACTCCTTGGAGGAGGGAGTGACTCCTACTGCAAAAACTGGAAACGGGGACAGAAAGGTAGAGTTTGAGGAGCTGAGCTTTTCTACTTACAAATATTTAAAGACAATTAAGGTTGAAAATATTTGCTTGGCCTGACAGCCGGAGGGCAGGCATGCCTGTGGAGTAGGGCGATGGATTTACTCTCTTCAAGGATAACCCCTGAAAAGCACCATCCTTCCAAAGTATGCGTTAGAGGGGGCATGCAGTACAAAATCACTCCTGGTCTTGTGAGAAATCAGAGAGGAGGAATGCTACTTTCAGGCAGGGTTGCAGTGCTCACCTGAGGCCCCTGCACTGACAGGTGAGCTGACAAAACAAAGCAACATCCGACACTCAGCTGAAACCTGCCCTCTTGCCCTCAGGACAGCCACCTCTTTTCCTCTCACCCTTATCTCCCCAATCTCTGTGCTGAGGATGGAATTATCTTTCCAAATTTCTTGCAAGAATGAAGCAGCTGCAGAGAGCTCTCAACGTCCAAAGGAACTTTGCAGCTTCGGTTACAATTGCTCCGTTTAAGCACGCTGTCAGTCAATAATCACAATGCCGACAGATATAACTTGAGAAGAATGAGACAGATGCTTCAGGACTCTCTGGCCAAAGATCCACTCAGAGACTTGCAAAAAAAAAAAGACCTATTTGTCTTGGTCTGTATTTATCTCAAGACAGAGCGTAGGATGAATGCATCCATTTGACAGTCATGAAATGTTCTGGGTTGGAATAAAGTTTTGCTTCCTTCTTAAGGAAGGAAAGAGATAGGAGGCAGACAGACAGGACAGATGCCCAGGTGTAAAAGCAGATCTCTAAGTAATGGGCAGCCAGAAATACACAACACAGAGCTGGATGTAAAGGACAGAGGGCTTCAAACAAGCTAAATCAAATGTCAACCCTGCCCTCATCAAAGAGCTTTGTTTCTATTTAATTAACCCCCTCTGCTACAAAGTGAGTACTTCGGTAACTGAGGAACAAGTGGCAAGCCTTGCGTCTCAATGTCCACACGCCTATGACTGAAGGGTGAATCATAGTTAGGGCTTCTGAATTTCAGTTTTAACCAACAAACATCAATAAAATACCCCCATACAAAAAAATGGCATTGGCAGTTATCCAATAAACACTGGAGAACACCTGAAAGGGTTACTTGTATCTAAGGGCTTGTCTAAATGGAACACTAATGTGCATTACTGGGGTGTGATTTTTCAAGCACACTAATGTGTTGTGAATTAATTGGTCTGTGTAGTCCACGGGTGAGCAAACTACGGCACATGGACTGCATCTGGCCCACCAGGCCTTGCCCCACTCCGACTCTCCAGCCGGGGAGTGGGGTCGGGGGCTTGCTGCATGGCTCCCAGAAGCAGCGGCATGTCCCCCCTCCAGCTCCTACGTGTAGGGGCAGCTAGGGGGCTGTCCGCACGCTGCCCCTGCCCCAAGTGCCATCCCCTACAGCTCCCATTGGCTGGGATCCACGGCCAATGGGAGCTGCAGGGGCAGCGCCTGCGGATGGGGCCATGTGCAGAGCCACCTGGCCACGCCTCTGCATAGGAGACGGAGAAGGGACATGCCACTGCTTCCAGGAGCTGCTTGAGGTAAGCGCCGCCTGGAGCCTGCACCCCTGAGCCCACCCCATCCCAACTCCCTGCCTCAGCCCAGAGCCCCCTCCCTCCTTCCTAACCCCTCGGTCCCAGCCCGGAGCACACTCCCACACCCCAAACTACTCACCCCCAGCCAGAGCCCTCACACACACACACACACACCCACCCCAGCCTGGAGTCCCCTCCCACACCCTGAACTTCTCATTTCTGGCCCCACCCCGGAGCCCGCATGCCCAGCCAGAGCCCTCACCCTCTCCGGCACCTCAGCCCCCAATTTCATGAGCATTCATGGCCCGCCATACAATTTTTATACCCAGATGTGCCCTCAGGCCAAAAAGTTTGCCCACCCCTGCTGTAGTCCCTGGTAGTGCACATTAAAGGTTCCTAGTGCACTTTAATGTTGTGCTGTGTGACACAGGGCTGTGTTAAAGTGCACTAGGGAACATTACAAAGAGATTATTCACTACAGTAGATACAAAGAGACAGCTCCAAACCCCCCTGATTTTTGGACATCTACATAAAAAATAAACCCCAAAAAATGAAATAAATAAACCCTGAACAAGTCCTAGGCATAGCAAAACCCACCCTCTGCTCTCCCCAGGCCTTGTTCCCAAGTCCTACCTGTCTATGATGCTTGAAGGTGGACAGTCCCACACCCCAGAGCCCCTCCCCCCAGACTGGAATCCACATGCCTCCCCTCCCCTCATTCTGCCCTTGGTCCCCATTAGCCCCCCACTTCAGACACTCATGTTCTGTGTCTGCACCCTCCAGCCTGCTATCCCACACACCAGTCCAGTCCCTGACCTAGCCTGGCCCCCCACTGGCCTCTCACCTCCCCGGCTAGCAGGGCACAGACTGAAGGAGCCTCTTTCTCCCTTCCCTCTCCATCTTGGAAGTACAAAAACAGGGACATGCAGGATGATCCTGAGCCCATAAAACAGGAGAGCTGACAGTGCATTGGGTACTTGAACAGGCAGCTCAAACAAGAGGCCATCCTGGACAAGTGGTGACCCTGCTGACACCTGCAAGCCAGCAGGGGGAATAGAGAGTAGCTGAAAGGAGGCAGGCAGAGAGACTGCCTGGCTGCCTTCATATCCTGCTCCACAGCAACCCCCGGGGTCCAGGAGTAGTAATGGAAGGTAAAACCCTGCTCAGTCCATGCTTGGTGCATGAGAATCCATCTGGGCTGCAGGGAAGCATGAAGGGGCCCTGCAAGTGTGAGTGCCATGGCCCCCATGTGCCACTTGGCAGGCCCACTAGTGATGAAGAGGGTTTTGAACATGTATCATGCTGTAGAAGTGCTCAGTATTGTTACCCTGTTCCTTAAAGTCATTGGCCCAGTCCAAGGATGTTGGTGTATGTCACTGCCTGGAACTGGGAGACTATCCCACAGCCTCTCTTTAGTTTAATAGAAAGAGGAATAAGAAGAGGGACAGATGTGGGAGCTCTTCATCCTTTACCTTGAAAATGCTCAGGACAGCCTCAGTCCGCCACACCCTGAGCAGCATGTGGAGAAGAGCACACCATGTATGATATGCTTCTGGGGGCATGCACTGTCAAAGTGGCTGACTGTCCACCTTCAATGACTAAATCAAAGCTGGCTACCTGGTGAGGCTGTCAGGGGCACAATGGGAGTGAGTGGAGATCTGGGGATATTATCTGGGACAGCAAGGAGCCAGTACTTCTGCTGTTCCCTATAGCTCTGCTCCTCTGAGTAACTCTTCCATCTTTCCTTCCAAAACTGATCAAGGCTCAAGATAGCCACAGAAACCAAAAAGTTTCACCCCTCCCAGAAAATAGAAGGGAAGCTGCTTTCAAAACAAAGCAATGATCTAAGTTCCCCTACTTTGAGAGCTACTACAAATTCTTCCAAGTGCGCCTCCTACTTGGAAAGATAGGCTAGGAAAGCACGACCAGTGCTATTCCCTAAAGCAACTGGGAGACTGGGATTGAAATAGCTGGGAGCTCCCTAGTGCTACAGTTCTTATCCGGTTTCCTATAGTCCCCTCCTGCTGGGAGCGGTTGGGATGGGATATAATAGGATGGGAATGCTGCATTCAATTCCTGTTGGAAAAGGCTGGTACCAGAGAGACTTTTCTATTTTGAAGGACTGTAGTAAAGTAGAACCTCAGAGTTACGAACACCAGAGTTACAAACTGAGCAGTCAACTACACACCTCATTTGGAACCGGAAGTACACAATCAGGCAGCAGACAGACAGACACACGAATACAGTACAGAACTGTGTTAAACATAAATTACTAAAAAAAGGGAAAGCAGCATTTTTCTTCTGCATAGTGAAGTTTCAAAGTGGTCTTAAGTCAATGTTCAGTTGTAAACTTTTGAAACAACCACCATAACATTTTGTTCAGAGTTACAAACAGCCTCCATTCCTGATGTGTTTGTAACTCTGAGGTTTTACTGTAGTTTGTTTTGTGCCAAGCAGTGTGATTAGCACTGAACCAAAAACACACAACCCTCTGGAACTTTTTTCTCTTCCCACTATCAGACTGTGATTTCATCTCAATGTTCAGAGCTCAGAGACCCAGTGATTAAAAGTCACTGCCTGATCCACTGAGCCACCCAGTCCCCAGATCATGGTGTTAACAAATCACCATTTATCTGTGTTACTGCAGCAAGTGTCCAAGGCATACTGGCACCAAAGATCACATCTGTTGGGATAACCTATTGATTTGTGTCATATTCTGCCCAATCCCTATTTTATTCTTGTTCAAACAGGGGTCAGGACAGGTTAAAAATAACTCTTTCAGACTGAGGTGTCGGACTGAGGAATTTAAAACCCAGCCTGTTCTTCCCCAGGTGGAGGCTACAGAATCCCTGATACATGCAGCAAGAGAAGTAAGATGAAGTCTTGGTACAAATCAACAGCAGGAGTTGGCAGTTGGTTCACCAGGAGTTAGTAAGGACTTTTTGTAGCTTTAACCAAAACTAGATGAGATACACTTGAGAAGATTATTAAAAAGAGTGACTAAATCCCTTTAACAATTTCAGTACTGCCAATTACAAACATTATATATGTATTGTATACCTGCACTTATTTTAAAAGTACCAGTGAAAAATTGATGCCTTTCAAAAAATTTCACCAAAACCCTTGGGGAATTGTGATGAAATCTGGCACTGCAATGACAATATTTTACACAATGCTCCAAGGCTACTACAGAGAAGATAGTACAAAAGCTTTATAATTAAAAGCCTCTAACCATTACAAAATATGGCAATGACAAGTTAAGATAATGTATATATAGATGCAAATCCTCTTATGATATTCACACCCTCAAGTCAAAATGAAGATGTGCCAACATTAAAACTATTCATTGTCCTTATACCATACTTATTACACAAACTTTTGAACAACTGTATTATACAGGAATAAAAAGATGAAAAGGATCAGAATTAAGATTGCTATTGGAGTTTGTAATGCTAATGCTCACGTCATTTTTGTCAAAGAATGCTCTAGGGATATTCAAATAAATTATCTACATTGCCATAGCCTATTTCCATACTTTCTAAAGCTTAGAGTTTTCTTTAGTTGCAACATACTGGGTATATAGTTTGTCTAACATTTATGTTACTTATTGTAGCAAACAATTTTAATTTAAAAAGTTTTTAGATTAAACAGCCCCTTGTTTTCTTCATAAAGAAATGTATAGGATATCAAGATCATAAATTAGATACTTACAACCCATACAACATCTACACTTATTCCTGTAATCTTTGGTTTATGACACATAAAACCTGAAGTTGAAGGCTTTCAGCTTTCCTCTGGCTTCAAGATCTCATTCCTCTCCTCAGATTAGAGTACAGATTACTAGGAAGGTGTCTCGGTTGATTTTTTTTTTCTTAATACCTCCAGTGTCTTTTGATAATAGTACCAAAGCTCTGCAGGTTCTAGGAAGTCCCACAAGTGAACTGCTCAGGGAAGAGTCAAGACTTGAGATTTGTTCCATTTGCCTCTCCCCATAAAAACTTATACCTGAGTGACCCTCACCTAGTGTCCACACCATTCTAAGAGGTCTGATATCAACTCATGGTAGGAGGGAAAGAGATTAAGACAATGTGTCATCAGGAAGGTCAAGTGGGAATAAAAACTCTGAATGAAGGGGAGGCAAAAAAAACCCCTACATCCCTCTCCATTTATTAACTGGACTTTGCCTGCAGAGAGAGGGGTTACTGAGAGCTATGCAGCATAATTATTTGGTTAAATCAGAGGATGTGGGGAATAATCTAAACTCAAGGGTCTACAGGACTCTGCCCTCTCTCTTCCCATGCTAATCAGAGCTGAAGGAGGAAAGGTAAAGAAATAAAGCCTGTACGGAATAGTCCCTTAGTCTGAGCTCAGTACCTCATGCAATGACAAAAGAGCTAAATGGCCTTTGTACAATGAAGGTGGTGTGGCACATCTCTAGTGTGAGGACAGTGGCATGCAATACCCTTAATGTGAGCCAAATGATGTGGAATCTGCTGTCTGCCAGGACAGTGGTGTGAAGTACCCCAGGTGCAGTAACAGAGATGTGGAGTTCTCTTTTGTACAAGGATGAAGATCTGGCTGCAGCATGGACCCTGGCCAGCAACAAAGTCTTGATTCTGTATCTGACACTTCAGCCAGCAAACCCCAAACTAAAGACATCTCAAAGGGAGAGGGTGAATTCAGAAGAGAGACTGAAGGTCTGCTGGTCTTAGAGCACCCACAAGAGAGGTACCCTGGTTTCAGTACCATGGACAACTGCTCAATCCCCCCCAGCATCAGCTACAGCTATAGTGCTATGATGCAGAGGGGTAGTGGATAAGAGAAGGAGGCAGAGAAGAAATGGTGGAATTCGACACTAGCCCAGAACGTTCCTAACTGGAGAAATGGTCTGAAGTAAATAGGATGAAATTCAATAAGGACAAATGCAAAGTACTCTACTAAGGAAGGAACAATCAGTTGCACACATACAAAATGGGAAATGCCTGCCTAGGAAGGAGTGCTGTGAAAAGGGATCTGGGGGTCATAGTGGATCACAAGCTAAATATGAGTCAACAGTGTAACACTGTTGCAAAAAAAAAAAAAGTGAACATCATTCTGGGATGTATTAGCAGGAGTGTAGTAAGCAAGACACAAGTAGTAATTTTTCTGCTCTACTCGGTGCTGATTAGGCCTCAACTGGAGTATTGTATCCAGTTTTGAGTGCCACATTTCAAGAAAGATGTGGATAAATTGGAGAAAGTCCAGAGGAGAGCAACAAAAATGATTAAAGGTCTAAAAAACATGACCTGTGAGGGAAGATTGAAAAAAATTGGGTTTGTTTAGTCTGGAAAAGAGAAGACAGAGAAGACATGATAACAGTCTTCAATTACATAAAAGGTGGTTACAAGGAAGAGGGAGAAATATTGTTCTTCTTAACCTCTGAGGATAGGACAAGAAGCAATGGGCTTAAATTGCAGCAAGGGAGGTTTAGGTTGGACATTAGGAAAAACTTCCTAGCCGTCAGGGTGGTTAAGCACTGGAATAAATTGCCTAGAGAGGCTGTGGAATCTCCATCACTGGAGATTTTTAAGAGCAGATTAGACAAACACCTGTCAGGAATGGTCTAGATAATAAGTAGTCCTGCCACGAGTGCAGGGGACTGGACTAAATGACCTCTCGAGGTCCCTTCCAGTCCTGTGATTCTAGGATTCCTGTTGAAGCTAATGATGAAACACAGAGCATGTTTTCCACATGCCCATCACAAAGCTGACCCACCCATCAATTAACTAGGCTCAGAGCTGAAGAACACGGCTGGCTGTCACAGAAGGATTCCTCTCTGTAAAAGCCAATCAAAAGGGCAATTTAGCCACTACAAGTCTGTCCATGTTAAAAATTTCAAAAATCATCCCCTTGCCCCTTTTGCAGGCAATTCACAGGCAGTGGGATTGGCACGGTCAAGCAGCAGCCAGCCCCAAGCTGTTAAGAGTTAGACACCACAAGAGTTAACTAGAGACAGCTTTCAGAGTAGCAGCCGTGTTAGTCTGGATCCGCAAAAAGAAAAGGAGTACTTGTGGCACCTTAGAGACTAACAAATTTATTTAAGCATAAGCTTTCGTGAGCTACAGCTCACTTCATCGGAGACAGCTGTGGCTTTTTATTTACAGGTTAAAAGAGGCAAAACCCCAGAATAGGAGGGAGCAGGCTGGTGCTGGAGACAGCTGAGACCAAACGAAGCAGGAGCTTGCTCGCTCTCTCTCTCTATCGCGCGGTTCTGCGGGCGATTACTCCAGAGCACCCAGCCATACCAAAATCAATAAACAATTTCAACGCTGCCCAGGGAACTTTGCCACACTTAATAAAAGTCTCCAGGCGCAGTTATGGCTTCATTTCACCTTAACGTCTTCTTTAACTGTCCCTTCTTTTCAAGATCAATTAGGGGCACGTGCAAAGAGAATAAAAAACAAAACACAAGGTCAAATCAAGCAGCTCAGCTCTCCCACTCCCCCAGCCACATACCTGAGGGAAACATGGAAATACGGGAACTGATAGATGACACACCAGGATGTCTTTTGCACATATGCCCATCACAGCCTCTGGTCCTGGGCATTAGGGACAAGTCCAGCCTCATTTGGGAAGGCAGGAGTGCCAGTTAAATCAGAAGTGAACCTGCAAAAAAACTCTTTACTTTTCATGCACATTTTGTGCTGGTGAAAGATTTCAGATTGCAAGTTTTCTGACACCACGGTCGCCCACAGGCTTCAGCCCTGCCCTGGAGTTCAGTCTCCATGGCCTATTCAGATATTGGCCTTTCAAATGAGACTGCCAACAAGGAGGCCAGTCAGGAACCCCTGCAAAACTGACCTCCTCAGTGTACTGGAACACAAGAAAATAAACTCATGGGCGTGGTGCGTGGAATCGTGTCTCCTGCTACTGTCTAGCCACAGTGAGGACAACAATCAGCTATTTATTGACAGCAAAGGGACTTACTCATTTAGCTCAAGGGGCTGGGGCTTGTGCTTTGAGTGTTGAAGGTCCCAGGTTCTATTGTCCCTGGCAACGATGTGTCTGTGCACTGGAGGCCCTACTTTGTTAAAAGAGCAGCCACTTGTACTACTCCCAAAAAACTTACATTGAAAAAAATTATATAAGGCCAGAGTGGCAGTCTAGAGGGCAGAGGTCAGGACTGGAGTCTATCCATGGGGCAGCAGTGAGCTAGGGGAGCCACTGAGGCAGGGTCTTAGCCTGCATGTTGTTGGGGTTACTTTGTGACTACACCCTTTGGTGACTTCTGAAACATCTCTAGTCTTCCTCAGCCAGGAGGACAGATCAGACAAACATGTGGCCTTTAAGAAGTTGTAATAAAAAGATGGGGAGGAAGCTGGGGTGACTCCCATTAATATCAATTGTGGGAAAATAGCTACATTTCTCCCCCTCTCCATTGTGCAAACGTAGGTGCTAGTATTACTTTAAATGTTGTACATTCATTTTTTTAAACATTTTAGGTTTTCTTTATTGGTACTTTGTCTAGGACACTTGCATGGAGGGAATATGCTGCCCCTAACTGGAGCAGATGGCAGCCTCTACATGGAGGCATAGTCCATAAGGACTGCAGGTCCCAGAATGCAGTGCTCCATCTTGTTTTCAGGTGAGGCCACTCAGCTCAAGATGGAGCATTATATTCTGGGACCTGTAGTTTATATGGACCAGCTCAACTGTTACTGCTAGCCACCACCGCTGCATAAGTTAACAACAACACTATGGTTTGCAACATTTTAGATCAAAGTAAAGTAGACTCAACCTAGCTCTAAAGCCCGTGAAACAGGAACCACCATTAGGCCCTTAATTAGGGCAATACCAGCAGGTGCTGCTTTAGAGAGGAAAGAGCGGTCTCTTGGGACTCAAGAAACTTGCATCCTGAGGGTCGGGATTATTTATACAGCCCTGCATGGATACAAAAATTAGGATCTGTATCTGATCCACAGTAATTAAATTGTACCTAACCCATGATCCGCAATCCACCTTTTAAACGTATCTGCATCCACATCCACACCCTCTAGAGCAGTGGTTCTCAACTGGGCATGCATGGCCCCCAGGGGGCCCTCAGGTCAGTTTCAAGGGATCCATGGGCCCTGTGGGGTGGAAGCCCTGAGCCCCAGCAGCCCTTCCTACAGATCGGAAGCCAGGAGCCCCAAGTCCTGAAGGTCCCCGCCTCCCCCCCCGGCTTTAGCCCTGTGCAGGGTGCCAGAGCTCAGGACTTCAGCCTTGTAGAGGCACTGGGTTTCAGCCCCACGAGGGGGTGCTGGGCTCTGGGCTCCAGCCCCCTGGGGGGCTGGGGGTTCCGGGCTTCAGCCCCGCAGGAGGCATTGGGATTCAGGGCTCCAGTGAGTGTCAAGGCTTGGGGCTTCAGCCCCACAGGGGGCACTGGGGCTCCAGAGGTCCATCCCTGTGGAGGGTGCCAGGGCTTGAGGCTCCAGCCCCATGAGGGGCACCGGGACTCAGGGCTTCAGCCCCTCAAGCAGACCCTCTGAAGCCACAGTCTCCCAGCGTGCCATGGACCCCCAATTGAGAACCACGGCTCTAGAGCCCTGCGCAGACAAAAAAAATTGGATCCATCTCCGATCCATGATCCACAAAGATGGTAAACAATACAAACATATCCGCATCCACAGATGCAGATATCTGCGGACATAAAGTAGGTATCTACAGATTTCCAGGGCTCTAGTTATTTTCACGGGAGTCCTGAATTAATCATGGGGCTGTGGGGTGTGTAGCTGTCCAGGTGCAGCGACAGGCATTCTGCTTTGCAGTGCCTTCTCTGCTATCTCCACTCACAGACCATCCCTAAATCACTGTGTCTTCTCCTTTCTTCTCACTGCCATAGGCCACCCTTGTACCCTCCCCACCATCTAGGGAGGGCGAGTGACTAGAGGGAAAGGCGTGGTGGAGAGACTGAGAGGATTTGACACTCTCTAAATGGCCTGGATGGGAGAGGGTTCCTGAATCTGACTCCTGTAGGGAATACCACACTGATCTGCCTCTACCTGATAGCAGTGTCCCATGGAAGCACCATTCAAGTGAGTAACATGCCCGGACATACCCCAGGCTGCACTAGTGGAGCATGTTTCATTTAGTGTATGTCCTGTGTCTTGTAAGAACAGGATCTATATGCAATGTACTCAGAATGATCCCCTGATGTTTCCACCAGTGGTTCTGGAACCTTTTAATTGTGGCTACTCCTAAATTAGGCCTTTTGCTATACAAACAGGAACGTGGTAACAGACCTTTGATATTTCTATTCCCCTCACTTTGGTGCTGAACTGCTGCTGACAGACACATTATCCCACTCAGGGGAACCGTACATGTTACATGATACTTGTCGTTCTGGAAAGACAATGCATAAAAGAGTGGGTGCATCAAGAATAATGACTTCAAAAGATTCCTTCTTAGCCCCTTCTCTGCTCCCCACTTCACATCTGCTGACTTTACTGACACCAACACATTGTTACTCCCGTTGCCCCTGAACAACTATGGCTGCGGGAGCTGGATTCAATTCTGCCCTGCACACAACTGAAAAAAAAATCAGCAGCCAACTTCCTATTACAGAGCCCTTATTCTCTGGGTTAACATAAAAGACAAAGAGCTCAGCTGGATTCTCAAGTCCCAGCGACCGTTTTCAGCATTGGCACCAGGAGAAACCATCTGATGCGTAATTTGAGCATATTATACCCAGTTCTGTCCCAGAGGCTGAGGGGGAATACATATGGAACCCACTTTATTGGTTTTACAGGTCACTTCTGGGGGAAAATATCCCCCTATAAACAGCATGTGTGTTGCCTAGGTGCATTGGAAGCACAAAGCAGGAATCAGGGGCTCGTTCACCTGCACATCCACCAATGTGATATATGCCATCACGTGCCAGCAGTGCCCCTCTGCCATGTAGATTGGCCAAACCGGACAGTCTCTATGCAAAAGAATAAATGGACACAAATCAGACACCAAGAATTGTAACATTCAAAAACCAGTAGGAGAATACTTCAATCTCCCTGGTTTCAGAGTAACAGCCGTGTTAGTCTGTATTCGCAAAAAGAAAAAGAGTACTTGTGGCACCTTAGAGACTAACCAATTTATTTGAGCATGAGCTTTCGTGAGCTACAGCTCCGATGAAGTGAGCTGTAGCTCACGCTCAAATAAATTGGTTAGTCTCTAAGGTGCCACAAGTACTCCTTTTCAATCTCCCTGGACACTCTATAACAGACTTAAAAATGGCAATTCTTCAACAAAAAAACTTCAAAAACAGACTTCAAAGAGAAACTGCAGAACTGGAATTAACTTGCAAACTGGACACCATCAAATTAGGCCTGAATAAAGACTGGGAGTGGATAGGTCACTACAAAAAGTAATTTTTCCTCTGCTGATACTCATACCTTCTTGTCAACTGTTGGAAATGGGCGATCTCCACCTTGATTGCATTGGCCTCATTAGCACTGCAAAAGTAATCAGCTGTTGAGAATAGGCCACTGCTGCCTTAATTGAATTGGCCTTGTTAGCACTGACGCCCCATTTGGTAAGGCAATGCCCAAATAAATTTGTTAGTCTCTAAGGTGCTACAAGGACTCCTCATTGTTTTGACAAAGCAGGAAGGCAGTGAGATGCTTAAGGCCAGTACAATGCCCAACACCCTTCCATTGTTACCAGCAAAACGTCTGTCTAGCAGAGCCATGGATTTTACAAGTGCATCAAAACTGTTATCCAGGTCTCCCCCTGCTGCCCCCAAGCAGGAGCTGAGAAAGAGCACACCAAGAAGATGACTCAGGAGCAGGACAAACTGCTGCTGTCCTGTGTCAGCTGCTCATTGCCCTCAGCAGAAAAAGGGCAGGCAGGACATCACCAATGTGGTTTGGCTTTTGAGAAGGAAACCCATATAGGCTGAAGCTACAAAGAATTCACCATATACCTAAATCATGCCATATTTTCCTTCCTAACATCTCCATGATCTGGCCTTTTCTCTGCATCCAGATTGTCAAAACTCTCACCCAGGCCTTCTTCATCTTGCGTATCAATTTGCATAGCCAATACCCTGTCCTCCTTCAGATCTCTTCCTAAGACCCACCTCTATCATGGTGTCTAATGATAGTGGCTAGATGAGTGGCCTGTTAGCAATTTATATTCTCTCTTTTTCAGTCATTATTAAACACAACAATAAAAATTAAGTCCAGGCTTTGTAATCTATGCAACCACATGTTCCTATTGCTCTCATCCAAGTTTTTCCCACCTCCATCCCTTGTGTTCTCCACCCACGTCATGTCTTGTTCCTAGGTAGATTCTAAATTTCTTGGGGTTGAGACGGTCTCTTATTTTATGTCTGCACAGCTCCCAGCACAATGAAATTCCAATCGTGTCCAGGGCCTCTGGGGGTTAGTGTCATACAAATAGAGGTAGGGCCTATGATGAGGCCATAGCAGCTCAAGGCACTACATTGGCCCATGAATTGTTCTGTCGAATGCAGAGAACATTTTTAAGCCCCAGACTCTGAGTATCATTTTTCTTTGGTTTTGTTGAATGGCTTCTACTCACACAGCCCTTGCTGTCTCGGGCATTGAAAGTGAACACTACTGTAGCTACCATCGCCTGGAATCAAAGCAAGTTTCCATGCAAACTCACAGTGTGCAGTTCTAACATGCATCAGATGGACTGAAGCATTTCGGTACAGGTTATGCAAACCTGCATCCAGTTATATCCTCATAACTGAAGCCCCGCAGGGAACTCTGAAATCACCAATATATTAAAGAACACATCAGAAACTAATAGGGTGTTAAATATTTCCAATTGAGAAGAGCCTGCACGCCTGGAAGGAGAAAGCTCCAGCAGATTATATGCTGTAGCGCAGGCCTTCAGCAAGAGCAATAATTTTCTCACCTGCAATATTTTAGAGACTGATCAAGACTGGAGAAAATCTAGCTTCATTATTTAAACATGAAATATTTTAGCTATGCCCTGCGCTGGGGAATCGGTCTTCTCTTCTTTCATATTTAATCTTGTGGTGGTGGTTCTGGGGCCTGCACTAGCAAGAGGGAGCCGAGCAGGGTCCAAGAAATGCTACCTTATTGTAGAACACGACAACCACCACCAAAACAGGAATAAAACACCCTTCATCCACCTTTTGATTTTTATTCTGGGATGGGGAGGGAAGGGAATGGGGGCCAAATAATGGAAATCCTGAATATAGATTCATAGACTTTAAGGCCAGACACTTAGGCCAGATCTTTGCAGAGCAGTAGGTAAATATCTCCTGGGCAAAGCCTGGATACATGTAAACCCAGAAAAGGCAGCTCAAACACATCACATGTACTGCTAAAGAGAACACCTGAATAGAGTGGTTGAGGAGGTAGCACTTGGCATGAACAAGACCCCATAAGCTAACCACTTACTCTTTGGGGTTGGGGAGAAGCTCCTCCTCCATAGACATGTTGGTGCATATTTATCCATACACAGAGTTTACACCTTCCTCGGAACTATCTGGTCTTAATCATAGAATATCAGGTTGGAAGGGACCTCAGAAGGTCATCTAGTTCAACCCCCTCCTCAAAGCAGGACCAATCCCCAGTTTTTGCTGCGATCCCTAAATGGCCCCCTCAAGGATTGAACTCACAACTCTGGGTTTAGCAGGCCAATGCTCAAACCACTGAGCTATCCCTCCCCTCCTGTTAGATACAGGACACCGTTACAGTCGGTAACAGACCTGGTTTTCTGCAATCTATCCATGGTCTTAGGGACTGAAAAAACAGCTCATATAATTTTTCAGGGATTTTTCTTTGTGATCTAGGCACCCCTGTATTCACACCCTACCTACTACTGAAATGATTTCTGTACAAAATATACCTTGTGAGGTATCATTTGAAAACAAACACCACACTGGTCAATAATATCATTGTAAAATATATGTTACGATTCTGTATTGGGAAATTATGGATACTCACTGATATTATGCTTTAAAGTCTGTGACTAAAAGGGGAGTTGATGTCATGTCAGCGGAGTTGATATATAGGTTTTCTCCGGACAAAGGAAAGAGACAACAACTCAACCTGGGAGTAGCAAATTCAACGGGCTATTCATTTGTATGGGAAGTTGCAGCAGGAAGAGATAATTTACATAGTAGCAACCCCCAGCAAGGGAGGAATAACCATGGAGCCTTATCCTCCAGACAAATGAACTTTATCTGGGAGAACCCTTCAAAAGAATACATTTCAAAAGTTCACTGAATTATAAAGAGAGGGGAGCAAACACCTAAGTGATCCTTCGCCTTAAGAAGACTGTGATGGGTCAGCTGCCCCTCACTGGCAGAAAAGGGGTCAAAAGTAGTCCTAGGGAGGCTGCAGCAGAGGCAGCCAATTAGAAAGGGGCTGAGAAGAGTAGCCAGTCATGGCCTGGCAGGCTCATATAAGAAGGGCTGCAGGGCAGAGCAGAGTTAGGTAGCTGACTGGAGCTTGAGAGGAGAAGATCAGACTCCTAACAGGGGGAAGAAGCTCCCGCACCTGGGACAATTCAGTGCTGCAAGCAGGGACCGGGGAGCTAGAGAGAGCTCCTGGGGGCTGCTAGGGCCTGAGGTAAGGGAGAAAAGGGTGCTAGTGCTGCATGGGAAGTGGCCCTGGGACAATGTACTGCAGTTGCCACTGAGGGAAGTGGCTGGATGGAGAATGCAGGGTCCCCAGAAGGGGAGAACACAGAGTGTGGCACAACTGGAGGGCAGTGTCATGAAGAGGATGCCGCAGTCCTGGATCCAGGAGCAGAGGTGACGGTGGGTGAGACAACACCAGATGAGGGTGTGGAGCTAATTCCCAAGACAGCCAATAGGAGGCATGGCAGTGGTGAGTCCCACCCCGTCACAGAGACAAAGAAATCAAGTGATTTAATTTCTGTGATGGGTCCTGGCCAGTAAAAGGTTGGAAAGATGACAGGGGCTGAAAAAAAACACCTTGACCAAAGACTATCTTGCTAGATTAAGTTTTAGACTTTTAGATGTGCGTTTTCACTTTTATTTGCTTGTAACTGTTTCTACCTTAATCTCTTTCACTTAGTATCACTTAATCCATGCACCTTTGTTAAACTGGTTTTACTTTTACTATAAATCAATTCAGTGCTGGATTTGAAGGGAAGGATGTATGCCCCCCAGTTAAATTAATTAGCTTTGATGTACTAACTCTATCAGAGTAGCAAATTTACTATCTTCTGTGAATGCACAATGGTAAGGGCTATACATTGCAGAGAAACACCTGTGAGGAGCTTGGGGGCTGGAATTCACTGGTCACCACCATCTAGGGAAGGTCTGGGCTAGGATTGCCTTGAGGAGTTTGCCAGTGAGGAAAAGAGGCTGGTGTGCCAGGGAGCTGACACCATCCTGTCACCAGCCAAACTCATCCTACCTGAGACAGAGAGGTAATAGTGGCTCACAGCTCTGGGTATCCCCAGCAGCATGTTACATTCTCCAAGACTTGTTACATGTAAGTGCAAACCAGCCAGTTATGTAGGCACGGGTACATGTAGATCAGAGGTGGGCAAACTACGGCCCATGGGACCGTCCTGACCCTCCCTTGCTGTTCCGCTTCCTATGCTGCCGTGCGGGCAGCGGGGCTGCGAGCTCCTGCTGCTCTGAGCGGCATGGTAAGGGGGTGGTGGCAGTGGGCACGGCGGTGGGGGGTTGGGTAGGAGATCCCAGGGGGCTGACAGGGGGCAGCTAGGGGTGGAGGGTCCCAGGAGGGCACAGTCAGGGACAGGGAGCGGGGGTGGTTGGATGGGGCAGAGGTTCTGGGGTGGTCAGGGAACAGGTGGGGTTGGACAGGACATGGGAGTCCCGGGGGGCCTGTCAGGGGTGTAGATAGGTTGGGGCAGTCAGGGTACAGGGAGCAGGGGGGAGGTTTAAGGCAGGGGGTCCCAGGAGGGGCGAATAGGGGGCAAGGGCCAGGCTGTTTGGGGGGCACAGCCTTCCCTACCCGGCAGTCTGTACAGTTTCACATCCCGATGTGGCCCTCAGGCCAAAAAGTTTGCCCACCCCTGATGTAGATGCTTTGATGCCTGAAATAAATTGTAATCATTGGCCAAGCACTTGGGAAACACCCTTAGGGCTACAGAAAGGCAGAAGGGAAAGACTTCACATTGGTAGCGTCTTGCCTACACAGAAGTGAAGCTACTTTCAGTGAGCTGATCTGAAGGAGATGTAAAAATACATGACAGACCCAAGTCAGTCTTGAG
The DNA here is from genome assembly GCF_965140295.1 of Lepidochelys olivacea. NCBI lineage: Eukaryota > Metazoa > Chordata > Testudines > Cheloniidae > Lepidochelys > Lepidochelys olivacea. The sequence goes on along the minus strand of NC_140416.1, from coordinate 87,350,273 downwards.
TGGAAAGGTAGGCATAGTAGAAGCCGGTGATCAGCCGGTTGAATTTGAACCTCCTGATGCAAACGTTCAACATCGACTCGTAACGGGACTAAATCAGTCTGTCATTTCTCAAATGAGCAAGTGCCTGGAGTGGAAGCACTTCCTATTGTATTGCTAGGGCACTTTGATAACTCCCATCTTCAACAGAGAATCCACTTCTGCAGCAAGAGGGATCCCTGAGAAGGAATGGGAATGGAGGACTGGGAGGAGGCAGAGAGTGGAACTTGACTGTGTATCCAAACAAAATTATTTTCAGCACCCAGTCTGTTGTAATTCCACTCTATGCCACAAGGACCAAACTCTCTCTGAAAGGGAAGCAAGAAGGACAAGGTAAGAGGAAATAGACTGGAACTAAACTTCAAAGTGACGTGTCACATCTGCTGGGCAGATGAAAATACTGGAAGAAGTGTTTTTCTTTACCCTGGTTCCTCTGCTGTTGGTAAGGCTGGGTTTTCTGGAGAGTAGGAAAGAACTAGATGAAGAGTCTGGAACCCAAAGAAAGATGAAGCTGAGCTCTTCTTCCTCTGGCTAGGTTGAGACAACCCTAGAGAATTGACAGAGTAATGTATCTGATTTTCTTCAACTTTCAAGGATCTCATCAGCTTTAGTACTTAGAATCATAGAACTGGAACAAGGGACCTTGAGAGGTCATCTAGTCCAGTCCCCTGCACTTAACACGATCCTCCTAGCCAAGTGGAAGCTCTTCCAATTGACCTTTTGCTTCAGCTAAGAAAATTGAATTTTTAAGCCTGGAATGCCTGCAAAGAGCAATCTCTCATGCTACTGTCTTTGCAGAGGTACTTGAAGCATCATAAAATGCAGAGAAAGCATTAGCTGGCAGTCATGCAGTCCTCTATGGCAAAGTCCTTTGCTACTTTCTTCAGCTCCTCAGAGGTAATCTAACAGTAGCATCTGATCCAATAATTGGAATTGCTGTTGCACAAAGATGTGATAACTGGTGATATGGTTCCCCAAGTTACCAGCAGAACAGAACTTCGTAAGAACTCAATCTTAACTGTCTCTTTCTCAGATGGAAAGATACAGCCAGCTCTTGGGCCTTTTAATTAGCCCAGAACCTACCAAAGATCCAGGATGCCAATCTAGACAATCCCCAGAAGAGAGTACAAGGCAGGAGAATGAAACTTCCTCTCCAGTTCTGGAGAAACACCTCCCTCAATCCTTGTGCAGAAGAGTGGGCACTCTCTGGCAACCAAACCTGTACCAGTGCTGAGGGACTAATACACCTTCTAAAGAGAACAATCCTCCTGGAGTCCTTAGAATCAGTGGCACAAGAAAGATGGAGATGCTTTTGGACCTGACCTAGTGGGATCTGTGCCTTTGATATGCCTGGACATCCCCTGGATGTGTGGGGGTTCTGTTTCTCCTGTTGCGGTGCAGCGTTCAGGGTTTTTTCCCCTTGTGTTTAACGGTGGACAAAAGCAGAACCAATGCCTCCAGAAAAGGCTAGCTTAACAAGGGAGATGGAATCACAACCAGCCCAGCAGCAACAGTGTCCTCTTTAGATGAGGCTTATTTGGTACTGAGGAAGCTCCCAGTACCAAGAGCATCCCACCATCACCTGTTTCCTGCTTGAGAGCAACAACTGATGAAGGTCTCGGCACCAAAGAAAACTTGCCACCAATAGATTCATGCCCTGGAACTTTTTCTCAGGAGTAGGAAAGACTCTGAAGCCTAGCAGGCTTGGCCTCACCAGCAGAAGATGGCCCTGGCACTGAGAGCTTCCAGTTTCCCAGTTTAGGGGACTTTGAAGTCAAAGGGAATTTTACTCTGTCCCTTCAAGGTAACAGACCCTGATCCAAACATAAATCCAAGGATGTGGGCCTTAAAGCTTCAGTCAGAGGAAGGTCTAGAGCCACCCGTGCCTGTCCTTACAGACCCTTTGGTCATTCTATTGTAGTTCCTTATAAGCTGCATATCTTCAGGAGAGATACAAATGAGAAGATGAGAGTGGCCACGTGGACCAGTCCAGGGAGGGCTTTTCATCTATAGAGCATGCTGGGAGCTGTGGGGGAGGGCAGGGGAAAGAAGCACAGAGATGTTTCTTGGAGAAAGGGGCAGATGGTGTTGCTGAAGCTGGCATCACTGGCAGATTGGACATGTGGGGTGGAGATAAGACATGAAAAGTGTGGGGGAAAGGTGCCCTGTGCTTATCCTAATGTGCTAGCCAACCTTTCAGAAACAAAGGGAGCAAGCTTATTGTTCTTTACTCACCCTCCTCTAGCAAATTGAGAGCTCAGAGAAAGTTCTCCAAGTAACAGTTCCCCTGCAAACAAACTTCCACCACCCTCTTGCAAGAGAAAATCTGCTGCAAAAAGCAACTACTTTGCCAAGCAACAGCACAGTGTAGAGAAAATTCCCACAAGCAGCTTTGTTGCGACTGAAGCAGCAACCTTGACCAGTCACTTCAGAGCCCAGTTACATCCATAATGATACCGTCTCCATCTTCCCCTTCTCCCCAGCATGAAAGATGAGTGGCTGTGTGGAACGAGTCCCCGAGCTGTGATGGGAATCGGTCTCGCTTGGCTGCAAAAAATATATATATCCCGGTATGGCTGTGATGAATCCTTTCATTATTCATCTGCAATCGCCCTGCTGCTGCTTCTGCTCCCCCCCCCCTCATTTTTTAAATAAATAAAAATGAAAACAGATTCATGACAAATGCTGACCATGATTACTTTTAAACAGTCAGGTCTGACTGTGAAAGACGGGAGAGCATGAAAGGGGTGGACACAGTGAGAGAGGGGAAGACTGAGAAAGACCAAGCAACAGATGGAGAGAGATAAAGAGGCTTACCCCCTCTTGGGCTAGCAGAGTGATCACTGGAGCAGGAAGATTTTGATGTGGCAGGGCTCAGTTTGTTGCATCCAGTCAGCTCAGGGCTGGGAGAGAGAGTGCTGATCCAAAACATTTGGGACAATTAGCAGCCCTCACATGTGTGGCTGATTTCCATGGAGAAGTTCAGAGATCTCAGTGAATGAGGAGGAATGGCCACAGGACAAGGGGCATTGGAGGAAATGGCAACACAAACTCCTAGGTTGCCTACCCCTGCTCTATACTTTCCTATGGCACACGTGCCAAAGACAGCACGTGAGCTGATTTTCAGTGGCATTCACACACCCCGGGTCCTGGCCATTGGTCCAGGGGCCTCTGCATTTGAATTTAATTTTAAATGAATTAAACATTTAAAAAACCTTATTTACTTTACATAGAACAATAGTTTAGTTATATATTATGGACTTATAGAAAGAGACTTTCTAAAAACATTAAAATGTATTACTGGCACACGAAACCCTAAATTAGAGTGAACAAATTAAGACTCGGCACACCACTTCCGAAAGGTTGCCAACCCCTGGTACAGAGGCTGGCATTCATGTTTATTCTCTGTTGGGGGCTGTCCAGTGTTATCTGATAGACCCTCGGACCCCAGTGCAGCTCGCAGTGATGAACCTGACTCTCAGAGAATCTTCTCTCTCAGACTAGGAGAGAAAGGCCCCAGTCCTTTCAGCATAGCAAAAGCCACACACAGTGGAGGCTTGGTACATACTAGTGAAGTCTGCAGATAGTCTGTGACCTATCAGGCCATGGGCTGCATTGGTGAGTCAGTGCATCTGGAAGGAGGAGAACCTGGCCTTGTGACACCCGCTCCCTATCGGTTCCACTAATCAGAGAAATATGACAAGCCGTTTACTCACACGGCTCTCCAAGAAGCGTCATTGATTATTCCCAGGTAATGCCTCCCCTGTTGATGAAAGGAAGGGGTGGGAGGGAAGGGGCTGGAGATGGTATCCAGGCCCCAACAGGCAAAATCAACTCACTTCAGTGTTACATCTCATCTAATAACACCTTCTCCCCCTGGCTCCAAGCAGACAAGTCACCACCTGACTCACATAGGGCTCCAGATACAGAGGCCTTGCTCAGCGTGTGCCACTCATTTGGTTCCCAAACTGAATCCTGTCTTTGCAGGTAGTCAAATCATTTCCTGAACCTGTTTTGATGGCTGAACATCTGCTCTCAGAAAGGGCAGAACTTGGCCAACTCTGACTGCAGCCCGCTCTTGTGGCACCCTAAGGGCAGGAGCCAGAAGTGGCATGGACTGCAGCAGTCACCATGGCATCACCATAACAGCAACCCTGCACATAATGCTTTATACTTTCAGAACACTGTACTATCATTAACTAATGGACAGACTCTATTCTCCCCCAGCTTGCACGTGCGACTCCTTGGTGAGAGGAGAGTGCGTACAGGCTCCTCACACAATTATACAGACACAACCTCCCTCTTGTCCATCACAACTGACAACTCCACTGGCTGGCAACCCTGATGTTATTTTGAACTCCTTTCACCTCTCCTCCTCCTATCTCCTCTTCCTTCACCAACTGTCTAAGCTCTGTTCTCACTTCTCCCCATTTCTATCCCCTTCCACTCCAGCTCTCAAATCAGTCTCAGTCAGCTCAGCTACCAAAGTCTCCTCTTCTGGCTTCTGCGCTCCCCACCTCACTGCCCACTAGATTTACACAAGGGTAACTACATAGATTTCAGATTCACAGTGGTTAAGATAAGAATCAGACCCACAGTGGGTAGCATGGTTGAAAAACAATTAATCTGACTCCACTGCCATGGGCCTTCTTCATCATTTGCACCTGTGCTGAGTGAGTGCAAAATGCTACCCAATCACAAGGGTGGTATCTTATACCCTCTTAGCACAGGTATAAATGATGACATGAGACAGGAGAGAATCGGACCCAATGTGCTGTAGAGGACAGCTGGGGGACACTGGGCATCTGCTCTACATCCAGATGCTAGATGTAAAAGTCTAAATATTTTGATATTTCATCTTTGAATTGAATTGTCAGTTTTAATCAGAAAATTTAAGTTGCTCTGTAAAATGATCCTTCACACCTGTGTCTGATATGACTCATGTAAATCTCTGGAGACTGTTTATCTTTAAAAACCTATTTATCAGTTCTTAGGATAGGCCCAGTGCTGAGGAGTGAAGGGGGAGCGGGGGAATGGGAAGCTAACAAGACACTTAGATGATTTTTCGTAACACTTTTCCACTTCTTTTTGAAGTGCTCAGTCATGTGTTTTGCTATGGTTTCCTGGTTGCTCTCTGATCCCTCAGACATTCATGCAGATTCTTGTTTCGCCTGTTTGCTAAATTTGGTGCCTGTAGGCAGTCTATTATTTGTTAAATATCAATTGAGTTTTTCTGTACTGTACAAAAAACAGATTAAATCACAGTCACTGTTTTACAGCTTGCTCTATGAAAGAAGAGAGTCAGGGGATGACAACGAGCATTGGCATGGACCAGGAGAGTGCATTAACTGGCACAGCCTCTGGTGTGTGGCTTAAAAATATATATATATTTTTTAAAAAATATGTATCTCCGCTCTCAGGAGTGGTCTTAAACTCACCTACTTCTCCTCTACTGGTTCAGGAGCAGCCAATCTGTTTAAACAGCAGATTCTCTCGGACATTGTGCATTTGGGCTGCTCCTCAGCTTTCAATTCTTCAGAAATTTAGGGAAATGTAGTTGTTGTTTCCAAGGAGCATGCACATGTTTAGGAAGCCAAAATTCCCTGTAAAGAAATCCCAACATGTAGAAATGCATGCATACAGAAAAAACAAAACAAAACAAAAAAAACCCCAACCAACAACAAAACCCTACATTAAAAGAATGTTATAGTTGCAAAGACAAGCACTCAAAAGTTAAGAAATGCCAGACATACAGTTAAACTGTAAAAATAGCAACCTTAATTCAGGCCTCTTGTGCGTGTATTGTGATACAGGTTTTAAGTCAGATCACGTACTATTTTGCCACAAAACTCCTTCCTTATTCAGTGTATGGAATGGACTACGTCTGAGATGAACCAGAGTTGTGTAGTGAAGGAGGCTATTGTCTATAGAACCCCTGTCTCATTTGTTGCACAAGTTGGAAGGTGTGTTGTGAATGACAGGACTGCAGGACGAAAAAGTTTGGTCTTATGGTTAAGGCACTTGAATGCTCACCTGGACATTGGAGTCTCTCTCTGCTTGTGCCACAGAGTTCCTATCTGATGTTGGGCGAGTCACTTATACCAAAATTGTGATAGGTGGCCACTGGATGTTCCTCATTTTCTTGGTACCCAACTTGAGATGCTGGGGTCCTATTTGCAGAAGTGCTGAGCACTCACAGCTGCAACTGAAGGCAAAGGGAGCTGTGCTTTGACCATATAAAGGGTTATAAAAATGCAAAATACTCTGGAAAAAAAACCCAGACATTACATGTCTCAAGTTGGGCCCCCCAAATTAGTAGACATTTAATAATTTTGGCTTTAATCTTTGTGCCTCATCTGTAAAATGGAGATAACAATAGCTTCTTAACTCTCAGGGATTTTGTGAAGATAAATTCATTAATGTTTAGAATATCTGAGTGCTTCACAATGATGAGTGCCATAGGAAATTAATAATACTTTATTCAGAGTAAGATTTGAATGGTGTGCTGTAAATAAGGCATAGGACTGGACACTGATTAATGAGGATGACAAGAAATATTGAATAGCTGGTCGTTCAGTGAGCACCATCCACCCTCCGTTCTGAACAAAGCAGGTGTCCTATGGAAAAAATATGATGTGATTAAATTAAAAGCTGTATCATAATGCACACACAAAGGGACTAAATTAAAGCAACATGGGCAACATTAATGTGCCATTTCCCAACTTCCAGTGTTTGGAATTTGTAGCCTTAATACTCTTTTAATGTAATCTCTTAAGTGTTTTTAAAAAGGAAACTGAAAAGGCAGAAATCCCTTCATGTGGAACCATACTGACCTGTGCATGGGTCATCTGCAATGTTGGAAACCTTTCAGTCTACCATTTGAGTCAATGGTTATCCTCTGTAAGGAACAGCTGCTACAAGGAGATGAGAGGCACGCTTTTCCAGAGGTTGCTAGACAGCAGAGGAATGTTGGGATTCAAGAATCACAGAAATGTAGCGCTGACAGGGAACTCTGGGTTCTATTCCAGGTTCTGAAGGCAAGTGTTCCCTAACAATTATAGACCCTGTCAGGGTTCCTTCCCCACTCTGAACTCTAGGGTACAGATGTGGGGACCCGCATGAAAGACCCCCTAAGCTTATTCTTACCAGCTTAGGTTAAAAACTTCCCCAAGGTACAAAACTTTGCCTTGTCCTTGAACAGTATGCTGCCACCACCAAGCGTTTTAAACAAAGAACAGGGAAAGAGACCACTTGGAGACGTCAAAATATCCCCTCCCCTTTCCCGGGGAGGCTTGAGAATAATATCCTAACCAATTTGTTACAAAATCATCAAAGACCCAAACCCCTAGATCTTGGAACAATGGAAAAATCAGTCAGGTTCTTAGGAGAAGGATTTTATTTAAAAAAAAAAAAAAAAGGTAAAAATCATCTCTGTAAAATCAGGATGGAATATATTTTACAGGGTATTCAGATTCAAAACACAGAGGATCCCCCTCTGGGCAAAACCTTAAAGTTACAGAAAACAGGAATAAACCTCCCTCTTAACACAGGGAAAATTCACATAAAACAAAAAATAAACTAATCCACCTTGCCTGACTTACCTATACTGATTGCAATATTGGAGACTTGGATTAGGATGGGTTGGAGAAGATGGATTTCTGTCTGGCCTCTCTCAGTCCCAAGAGAGATCAACCATGTAAACAAAGAGCACAAACACAACCCTTCCAGCCCCCCAACATTTGAAAGTATCTTGTCTCCTTACTGGTCCTTTTGGTCAGATGCCAGCCAGGTTAGCTGAGCTTCTTAACCCTTTACAGGTAACAGGATGTTGCCTCTGGTCAGGAGGGATTTTATAGCACTGTATACAGAAAGGTGGTTATCCTTCCCTTTATATTTATGACAGACCCTTTTTGCCCCTATACCCCCCAGCCTGCTCCATTCTCCCTCTGATCCCTACTCTGCATTAGAGTCAAGCCATTTTCACTCTCTCCTCAGGTCTGGTGTCTGGCACCACAGTGATACTTGCCAGCTAGGAGGAGTAATTGAAGGGAAAGATCCACTCAGTCCCAGCCACTCTTCTCCACAGCAGTGGTTCTCAACCAGGGATACATGTACCCCTGCAGGTACGCAGAGGTCTTCTAGGGGGTACATCAACTCATCTAGATATTTGCGTAGTTTTACAACAAGTTACATAAAAAGCACTAGCAAAGTCAGTACAAACTCAAATTTCATACATGTTTATACTGTTCTATGTACTATACACGTCAGTACAATATTTATATTCCAATTGATTTATTTTATAATTATATGGTAAAAATGAGAGTCAGCAATCTTTCAGCAATAGTGTGATGTGACACTTTTGTATTTTTATGTCTTATTTTGTAAGCAAGTAGTTTTTAAGTGAGGTGAAACTTAGGGTACGCAAGACAAATCAGCTCCTGAATGGGGTACAGTAGCCTGAAAAGGTTGAGAGCCACTGCTGTAGAGCATGTTTCAATCCAGATGAAATCTTCAGATAATTTAGCTGCCAGCCTCTAACAAATCTCTCCTAAATATGTGTGTGCATGCTGCATTTCAGAAGCCAAATGTGTGAATTTTTACATGGACAGAAAAGGGTATTTGCCTGATGTTAAGGTAATCTTCCTGCTAAATTTCAAGTCCCTGCTCCAAACCATGGAGGTGCTAATGCATCGCACTGAGACAATTGTAAAAAATGACTCAGCCATTTTTGCTGAAACTTTCCAGAAAATATCAGTCTGAGACAGGCATCTGGCATGGAAAATTTTAGCCTGAACAGTAAAAGTTTGGCAAAATTTTAAGCAATGAAGGCAGGGTGTTATAATGGAAAGTGTCAGGCAACCTGAACTAAAGATGTCACTGCCAGCTCCACCTAGAACATCTTAATCCTGCACTAGCAGGGAAATGGACTTGGTATACTAACAGGTCTTTTTTGCTACGGTTCTGTGCTTCCTTTGGGTCACCGCATTGGTCTCACTCCCGGGAAGTTCAGCATGTAGTTCTTGGTATTGAAGACACTTAATTCCTAGATTTGGTTAGATGGGGGCAAAGGGGGACTTTTTAAATTTTCCCACAGGAAGTGATGCAGGTCCCATCAACTGAGAAACATATGGTAAAACTGGCCTCAAGAAAACCCTAGGGAATTGTAGGGGACACATGCATAGTCCCCAGGTAAGAAGGAACTAGATGACTCCTACCTTAATGGGGCTTTCCCATCTGTAACTTTATTTTAAAACATCCAAATGTTTGTGTTTTGCATATTCCAAATGCTTTTTCCTAAAGAGATCTACCCTTGTTCTTGCCTTGAGAAATATCACTTTTACATCCAACACTGTCAACTTGCTGACTGCCATTTATGGCATTTAGAAACCCTTCATATTGCTTATCACTAGAGAGTCATTGTCAACAATTTGCCTCTAGTGTGAAATTGCTAGACCCTGGTGTGGAGTATCCTGACACTACTCTGGATTTGACATTCTCCATGTAAACAAATGGGTGTGTTGAGTCCTTGAGTTGGCATTGGGTCAATTTGCATGCATGTTTTTAGTTGTGCACACAAGCCTAGAGGCAATAGGTACATTTTATAATTAAAATAAATAATTTATAAGAGATGTTGATAAATGTCAAAGAATAAATGAAAGCCACTATTTCTGTGGGCCACACAGAAATGTGTGGACATCTCTACTGCTGGCTCTGCCACAAACTATTCAAACACTATTCTAAGAGCAGTTCCCAACCTAGCTGACATCCTTGATGCTTCTGGTTTAAAACCAATGAAGTAAATAGAAGTGGATCACACTAAGCAACTTCTGTATTTAAAGAAAACCATCGTTTATCAGATGAGACACTTCACTGACAAAGTTTAGAAACAGAAGTGCACATGGGGGTGGAAGTGGAACACACTATCACTTATTTTGCTAAGTTTGACAGTATACTTTTATTGTCACAACATTGACAATATTTGTTAAGTCAAAGCAATAAATTCCTAAATCGATACTGACTAAAGAGTTAGCTCCCTCTTTTTGTTTGCAAAGAAAAGAGAATGTCCAACATTCATCCCAAGCCACACACTGCAAATGAACTGAGAAATTCTAATTGACAAGGACTCTGAGAAAGAGGATAAATAGAAATAGAAAAAGTACCCTGCAGGAATGCTGCAATCTCAGCAAGCCCCATTCTGACCAATGGGTTCCATCAGCACCACTTCACTGTCACACCCACGCTGTGCCTCTGCGGCTCATCCTGTTTACAGAATGTGCAGTTTGCAGATAGAAACAAAAATATCAAGAGCCTTTTGAAACTATTCAGTTTCAGAAAGAACGCTTCAAATACTATCCAAAGTATTTTTCTGGGTTTTTTTTTTTAAGTGCTTCATGATTTCTGTGCTATTGAAAAGTGCTAGATTGATGTGATAGCCGAAGTCCTATAATTTATACCTACAGCAGTTGATGCATAGGGGAATTTCCTACATGGCTCTCCTCACAGATAGCCTCAACCTCGACTTTTAGAGACCAACATCATGTGTGAGAGAAGAATTCAATCTCTGGGTCCATTTGAACCTTGGGCTCCCTGCTGAAATTCCTGAAGACCAGATTAATCAGTGCTCACAGTGATGCTAGTTTTGGTGAAATAAACACATGTCCACTAAACACTGACATGACACCACCAGCTCATTTCAAGATGGCTCCAGTTGACTTGGGCCATATTTAACATGGTGATTCAGGTGAACAGCTACTTGAGAGCCACTTGGATTTAACATTTCAAATTACAGAGAAATGAAGTCATGACACGCCAGCAAACAACAAGGCCACTGCAAAACAAGGAGCAATGGTATGGGAATGGTAAAGTGGGGTGGGCCCAGCAAACCCCTTCTCCTGGAGTCAAGAAGCTGTGACTTGAATGGTGAAAAAATAATCTCCCCTGCAACTTCTCTGTTGAGTTGTACATTATTATTACTTGGACCTATATAGGAGAAAGTGAATAGGCAAAGAAATATGTCATTGAGGCGTGATTGCATGAGTTCATTTAGACGTCAGTGAACCTCCTCATTCCATTGCAGGTCTGTTTGTTTTACATCACATACAACTCTTTATTTTGAATATTGATTTTATTTCCAGTTTCTACAATCTGAACAAAGATTCTCAGAGAGTACACAGCATGTTTTTAGACCAAGGGACACAGACATGAGTTTTCCTTGTTTACAACCTTACCAAACAAATAGTCCTAACAGTCTGGAGTCCAAGCCCTGTTAATAGGGAAACTCCAGGACCACACAAAACACTTGTGATATGTACATAGTGCTGCATACAGGCTTCTAGGAGAAAACCATCCCAGTGCTCTCTTTGGATAGGCTGCCCATGACAGATGAATGATCAAGTTTCTTCTAGCTTTTCCTGCTTTTGGCTTAGTCTCTGGTGCAGCCAAAGGTGAGAGAGAGAGGGGGAATTCTTAGACTTCAGCTCTGCCCAGGGGCCAGCTCAATGCGCATGGCCTCAGGTCAGGGTATTAATAGCAGACCTTCCAGTACCAAGGACTACAATACACCATTCCGGGCAACAAAGACAGCTGCTAGCACTAGATATCAGTGCCAATTCCAGGACCCATAATTTCAGAGTTGGCATGGGGCACTGCCCTATCAGTATAGGAATTTTACATTTATTTTGAAACATGCCAGGAGATGCAGTTTGGTGCATTTTAAAGCTGGTCATTGCCCTCTCATTATTAGAGACCATGATGCCAGTGGGAACAACACTCTCTCCAGCCACATTATCTCCTGCCAGAAGCTGGGTGCAGCAAAGCTCTTCCATAGGAAGACACCTGCCACCTGCCCCTTCCATATCAAACCAGGGGCCACCAGTGGAGCACTTCCGCAGGGAGGCATCTTTCCTTATGTCACACCAGGGGAAGTGGAATCAATTCCTGATTATAGGCGATAAAATGCAAGGAAGTACTTTATTTCATCAGATGTCCTGCCAAGGCAATAGCAAGCCCACCAATTCCCTACTTGCTTTAGTCTAGGGGAGGATCCACACAGACTATACAACTGAGCTAAAGAACTGAGACAGAGCTCCTGAAGTTGACTCAACACTGATAGATTCTGTATAGAAGGAGGGATTCCTGCTTCACTTATGTGTAGCTGGAAGAGGGGGCATCTTAACTGTGAAGGAATCTTTAACCAGGAGATAGTTGGGTGCCATGAAAGTGCACATCAACACCACATTGCCTCACTGTCTCCAGTCCTGTGAGGTTCCATAAAAATGAGGTAAGAGATGTACGTTTATTTGCATAAGCAAAATTCTTGCCTTTCTCCTTGTCTCACCAACTGTTAATTCCATGCTTGCAGCCCTTTGGCAAAACAATATCATCTTCAGTCATTTCACAGATCTGGATTTTTTGCCCAGATTATACTGCCGGGAACTGTAATGCTACCCACCTTTCATTGGATCTCTCTCTTCTCACACAACAATAGGGTGGAAAGATAGGAAGACAAAAGCCAATCTGCTTCATATATTTCAGAGCCAAAAAACTATTTGACCATCTAATCTGACCTCCACTATGAAGCAGACCATAGAATTTCACCCATTTACCCCTGCGTTGAACCCAGTAACATAGGTTTGACTACAGCATACCTTCCAGAAAGGCATCCAGTCTAGATATGAAGACATCAAGAGATTGAGAATCCACCACTTCCTGCATAGGTTGTTCCATTGGTTAAATCACCATCACTGTTAAAAATGCGTACCTAGTTTGTAACTGGAGTTTGTCTGACTTGAGCTGCCAGCCATTGGTTCTTGTAATACCTTTCTCTGCTAAAGTAGAGAGAGCCTGTTAGTACCCAGCCTCTTCTCCCCATGAAAGAACTTCTGCACTGTAATGAGGTCACCTCTCAACCTCAGTGCTACGCTAAACAGATTGAGCTCTCTAAGTCTCTCACTAGAAGGCCTTTTTTTGTTTTATTTTTTACATAGCTGTTCTATGATACAAAGGCAACATACCTCCCAAACCAAATGGTTAAGCTGGGGCAAAAAAGGGGACAAAATTAAAGATACAAGAACAGAGACACTGGGGGCAGGTGGTGTTCATGCTGCGCATTTGACAGTCCCCCGTAACAGGTTTTGTCTATACCTCAATAATAAATGCCAGGCCCTTTCTGGTTCATATAATTCCTTTATGGTTTTAAAGCACCTACCCTTTTCTTTCCCCCCTCCCCCTCTTTTAAATACAGTAGACCTCAGAGTTACAAACACCTCCAGAATGGAGGTTGTTCATAACTCTGAAATGGTCATAACTGAACAAAACATTATGGTTGCTCTTTCAAAAGTTTACAACTGAACATTGACTTAATACAGCTTTGAAACTTTACTATGCAGAAGAAAAATGCTTCTTTCCCTTTATTTTTTAATAGTTTACATTTAACACAGTACTGTACTGTACTTGTGGGTTTGGTTTTTTGGTCCCTGCTGCTGCCTGATTGTGTACTTTCGGTTCCAAATGAGATGTGTGGTTGATTGGTCAGTTCATAACTCTGAGGTTATACTGTACCTACTTCTTTTCGGGGTGGGGGCGAGAGACTGACACCAAAGGACAAAAGATGAAACTAGTGGCACCCAACCAAATCTCTAGCTGCCACTGTGGCAATTTACTTTTTCATCATATACCCACAGTGTAAATGGGTCAGTGATGTCCATGATGGCATGACCCCCTGTGGCTGGGAGCACGGCAGACAACTGCCTCAGTGTCATCTTTGTTCAAAGCGCCAGTAATGTGCATCTCTGCACACACACTACAGTCATTCAATTGTGATAATCGATCATTCAGTGACACCAACCACAATGCCTCTTTTGTTTCTTTTCCCCACGTGTGTCTTCATACCTTCTTCACCCTTTATTACATTGTAAACACTCCAAGGCAGAAGCTGTTCTTTTAGTCTGCATTTGGTATAGCACCTAGCAAAATTGGACCTTGATCCTTCCTGAGGCCTCTGGTAACTACAGTAAAACACATATAATAAAACAGAATTACTGAATTAGTAGCTTGTGCCACAAGCTCTCAAAGAAACTGCGGAATCACCTGATCAACATCCTCTACAGCTGACAGGGAAAGATTAAGAATGAGCTCTCAAAAATGGACACTCTCATAAAAAACCAACCTTCCACACAAACTTCCTCGTGGCTCGAATTTACTAAAACTAGACAAGCCATTTACAATGCACACTTTGCTTCTCTACAAAAGAAAAAGGACACTAAACTTTCTAAACTACTGCATGCCAGAAGGGGCCACAGCAATGGTTCCCTCAACCCACCCTGCAATGTTGTTAACCTATCCAACTATACTTTCAGCCCAGCAGAAGCAGCTGTCCTATCTCGGGGCCTCTCCTTCTGCCCCTCCCCCCCCACGAACATGATACAGTTCTGTGGTGACCTAGAATCCTATTTTCGACGTCTCCGACTCAAGGAATATTTCCGAAATACCTCTGAACAACATACTAATCCACAGAGGCCTCCCTACCAACATTACAAAAAGAAGGATTCTAGGTGGACTCCTCCTGAAGGTCGAAACAGCAGACTGGACTTCTACACAGAGTGCTTCCGCCGACGTGCACGGGCTGAAATTGTGGAAAAGCAGCATCACTTGCCCCATAACCTCAGGCGTGCAGAACACAATGCCATCCACAGCCTCAGAAACAACTCTGACATCATAATCAAAAAGGCTGACAAAGGAGGTGCTGTTGTCATCATGAATAGGTCAGAATATGAACAAGAGGCTGCTCAGCAGCTCTCCAACATCACTTTCTACAAGCCATTACCCTCTGATCCCACTGAGTTACCAAAAGCAACTACAGCATTTGCTCAAGAAACTTCCTGAAAAAGCACAAGATCAAATCTGCACAGACACACCCCTGGAACCCCTACCTGGGATATTCTATCTACTACCCAAGATCCATAAACCTGGAAATCCTGGGCGCCCCATCATCTCAGGCATTGGCACCCTGACAGCAGGATTGTCTGGCTATGTAGACTCCCTCCTCAGGCCCTATGCTACCAGCACCCCCAGCTACCTTCGAGACACCACTGACTTCCTGAGGAAACTTCAATCCATCGGTGATCTTCCTGATAACACCATCCTGGCCACTATGGATGTAGAAGCCCTCTACACCAACATTCCACACAAAGATGGAATACAAGCCATCAAGAACACTATCCCCGATAATGTCACGGCTAACCTGGTGGCTGAACTTTGTGACTTTGTCCTTACCCATAACTATTTTACATTTGGGGACAATGTATACCTTCAGATCAGCGGCACTGCTATGGGTACCCGCATGGCCCCACAGTATGCCAACATTTTTATGGCTGATTTAGAACAACGCTTCCTCAGCTCTCGTCCCATAACGCTCCTACTCTACTTGCACTATATTGATGACATCTTCATCATCTGGACCCATGGAAAAGAAGCCCTTGAGGAATTCCACCATGATTTCAACAATTTCCATCCCACCATCAACCTCAGCCTGGTCCAGTCCACACAAGAGATCCACTTCCTGGACACTACAGTGCTAATAAACAATGGTCACAAGCACCACCCTATACCGGAAACCTACTGACCGCTACTCCTACCTACATGCTTCCAGCTTTCACCCTGACCACACCACACGATCCATCGTCTACAGCCAAGCTCTGCGATACAACCGCATTTGCTCCAACCCCTCAGACAGAGACAAACACCTACAAGATCTCTATCAAGCATTCTTACAACTACAATACCCACCTGCGGAAGCGAAGAAACACATTGATAGAGCCAGAAGAGTTCCCAGAAGTCACCTACTGCAGGACAGGCCTAACAAAGAAAATAATGGAACGCCACTAGCCGTCACCTTCAGCCCCCAACTAAAACCCCTCCAACGCATTATTAAGGATCTACAACCTATCCTGAAGGATGACCCAACACTCTCACAAATCTCGGGAGACAGGCCAGTCCTTGCCTACAGACAGCCCCCCAACCTGAAGCAAATACTCACCAACAACCACATACCACACAACAGAACCACTAGCCCAGGAACCTATCCTTGCAACAAAGCCCGTTGCCAACTGTGCCCACATATCTATTCAGGGGACCCCATCACAGGGCCTAATAACATCAGCCACACTATCAGAGGCTCATTCACCTGCACATCCACCAATGTGATATATGCCATCATGTGCCAGCAATGCCCCTCTGCCACGTACATTGGTCAAACTGGACAGTCTCTACGTAAAAAAATAAATGGACACAAATCAGATGTCAAGAATTATAACATTCATTAACCAATTGGAGAACACTTCAATCTCTCTGGTCACGCAATTATAGACATGAAGGTCGCTATCTTACAACAAAAAAAACTTCAAATCCAGACTCCAGCGAGAAACTGCTGAATTGGAATTCATTTGCAAATTGGATACTATTAATTTAGGCTTAAATAGAGACTGGGAGTGGCTAAGTCATTATGCAAGGTAGCCTATTTCCCCTTGTTTTTTCCTCCCCCCCCCCCCCCCGACGTTCTGGTTAAACTTGGATTTATGCTGGAAATGGCCCACCTTGATTATCATACACATTGTAAGGAGAGTGATCACTTTAGATAAGCTATTACCAGCAGGAGAGTGGGGTGGGAGGAGGTATTGTTTCATGGTCTCTGTGTATATAATGTCTTCTGCAGTTTCCACAGTATGCATCCGATGAAGTGAGCTGTAGCTCACGAAAGCTTATGCTCAAATAAATTGGTTAGTCTCTAAGGTGCCACAAGTACTCCTTTTCTTTTTGAATTAGAAGATGAAGGGGTGTGATGGGGTGTACAAATCCTGCACTGGAAAAGAATGGGTTAAAGAGCTACTTTGGGCCTAGGCAGCCCCACCTGCAATGCATACATACACCGGAGGAGGAGCAGAGCAACTCAATAGTAGTCAGTCAGTGGAGGTGAGCAGGCCTACACTCTTAGCTCCTCAGAGGGAGTACTATGGAAGGGCCAGCTGCCTGGGGCCCTTGACTATTAAGAACCTACCTGACCTGCTGAGGGAAAAGGGACTTTGGATACCTGCAAGGCCTGGGATTTATCTTTTGATTTATTTTCCTTACATGTCTTTGCTTTGCCCTTCTGAGAGAGGAGACTGGTGGGAAGCAATGCAGGGGAGCAGCGGCACAGCCCATTAGGGTGCAGGACCTTGCTGCCCACCGCGTGGCCCTGGATTAGGACCTGGTGGAGCAGGGCCGGCTCTACCGTTTTTGCTGCCCCAAGCAGTGAAAAAGGCCTGTCGCCACCGAATTGTCGCCGCAGACGGCAGGAGAGAGAGAGAAGCTGCTGCCGCTACAGCCGGCGGAACGGGGAAGCTGCTGCCAAATTGCTGCTGCCGCGGAAACTCTGCCGCTCCTTTCTGACTGCCGCCCCGAGCACCTGCTTGTAACGCTGGTGCCTGGAGCCAGCCCTGCGGTGGAGAGGGTAGGCCTGGGTTCCCCTACCAACCCGCAGATAGGGCTGAAGGCAAAGAGCCTACACCGGATACAGAGGAATATGGACTAGGAAGACTCTATAACCCAGAGGGTCATGACTCTAGGACCTTGACCCAATGTGGCCTGGAATCTCTTTGCCTGACACTAAGGCTATCCTCTGTTGGACTCTGTGTACCCTGAAAGGGGTGGACACAATTCAGGACTTGGCCAGAGGGCTGAGTCACTGAAAGGGCAGACTACTGCTGTGCTGGTACAACGGTCAACAGGGGGCACTAGGAAAGAAGACAGCCTGCTTTGTCGTCACCGACCCCCTAGGAGGCTCATGAAATGAGCGATCGCCTTCACAAGTGAACACAGTGCGATAGAACCGGACTTCACTTTGTACAGCATCACAAAAAATCTTACTTGTTCTCACGGAGCTGACAATAATTCTGAGCACACCATGGACTCAAATTAGATGAAAGACCAAGAGCACAATGAGTAAGCCATTTGGGGAAGGAACAGTCTTTGTTCTGTGTTTGAATAGGGCCCAGCGCAATGGGGTCTTGATCTATGACTAGGGCGCTTATGGGCTACTGTAATAAAAATAATTAATAATAAATGACAACATGGTGAGATGGGGCAAGAAGTTCAACAGAGAGCCACACGGCTTGAGTGTAAAGTCCTGTCTTATTTAACTTCTTCATTAATGCTCTGGAAATGGGAGGAGACAGCACATTACATTAAATCTAACTGGGAAATTGTGAATAGCCGGAAGGCAAAGAATTATAAACAAGAAGAGGTTGAAAATACAGGAATAAAATTAAATTCAACCTGGAAAATACAGTTACATCTAGGGAAAATCTAAAGACACAACTTATCTATAGCACTTTTCATACATAGATCTCAAAGCACTGGGCAAAGGTGAGTCAGCATTGCTATTCCCAGTTCACCACACAATCACTTCCACAGCTCATTCAGTCCTTTGTCTCACCAGATACTACCAACACAAGTATTAATCAGTTCCCATGGCAACAGTATTTTTTGTTTTCATATTCAGTATTTCTCTTTAAATAAGCTAGCCTAGGCAGGGGCTATCTGTATTTCCTGTCTTACACAGAGCCAAGCACGTTGTTGGTGATTAATAATTGTGTGGTATACATCTGTCCACTAAGAACATAACAGACTGTGAGCAATCTTCTTAAAATCTACTAGAGATCTGCAAGCTAGCAATCTGTTTTAGTCACTTCCGGGTGAAGTCAAAATCAGTGACTTAACAGATAAAGGTTTCATACGATCCACTGCTGAGCCTTTGAGCTAGGTGGTACATTTACCAATAAATACCTGAACTAAAAATTTTCTGGGCATCTTTCCTAATGTTGTCATGAAGATACAGCTGTCTCAGAAGGTCAATGTGTTGCCCTTGCAGACCTTTCACTAGCCATCTCGGTGCTGTCAGCATGTTGGACTGAAGTCAAAGGCAGGAAATGTAACTACATTGGTCCTGCGAGGGTTCCAACTCAGCCTATTATCTTTTCTGTCTATATGACACTACAATGGTTTCCCTTCTGTCCTACAGAAAGTATCACCTACATTCCCCTTTGACCTGTACCAACCATTGTTACTTTAGCTTTTTCACATTCTTCTGGCTGTCCTTAACTTAGCTTTTGATTTCCATGTAATATCAGATTCCCATTTCCTATGTTTCACTCTCCCTTTTTAAGCTTCTGTTCCATCTTCCAGAAAAAATATCTGTAATTCTGCTCTGTGCATCACAACTGGCAGGACAGGACCACTGCAGAGCTGGGCTTGTGGTCCATAGATTCTCCAGGCAGCAACCAAAATTCTCTCCTCCTCACAGTTAAACATTCAGAACATCTCTCTCCTCCAAAAATGATTTTCAGTGATAAATGGCACGGTAGTTGAGCCGCTCAGATACGATGGTGATAGGGGGCATCAAATACCTATATCAGTAAGACACTAGTTGCAAGATGATACTTCTTCCACAGAAGACTTCAAGTGGTCTTGCCCCTTTTTAAATAAGGGGCTTCCTTGTTCTCCCACAATTACTAGGGTGTGAGATCAGCCAGTGCTGGTTTTGTAGCATCTACTGTTCCAGGACCTTTAGCTTTGAAGATGTTTTAGCCATATGCTCCTTCCAGCTGTGGAATTCTCTTCCACCTCACATCCATTTTTGGACGCATAATTGGATTCTAGACTGCAAGTGGGAAAGGGAAAGCAGTTGCAGGAACTCACATGATTGAGACCTCCAGCCCTTTTGGAAACATCCCACGGCAGGAGATGCTACCTACAAAGGAGGTGTCTGCTATGGTTATTATTTCAATAGTGCCATAAGTATGCTCAATCCTTTGGAGACAAAAGAAAATGGGTCGGTACCCTGACCTGAAGAGCATACAATCTAAGAGCTTGATCCCACAGTCCTTGCTTGGATCAGCAGCTCTATTGACATCAACAGGAAAATCTGAGAATAAATAGTTTCCAACCTGCCCTCTGAGAACATAGAGTTGTAGTCTGGACCCCTCAATAGTGAGACTAGGCTGCTGATTCCATATAACAATCTACTAATGGTGAATGGTGCTAGCACCCAGGAGGGAGAGGAATTATGTAGGGTGATACAAGTGAATATAACCAGGAGTAATGAGATGAATTTAAGATAGGGGAAAATTAAGATGACTGTTAAGAAAACTCAGTGAGATGTATTAGGCTGATTAATAGATTTGCAACCAGGGGAAGCTGTGAAGGGTCTTTCTCTAGGGATATTTAAAGCTAGACTGGACAAAGCACTAGAAAATGCTTTTGTAGGGAGCAATCCTGCATTAGCAATGAAAGACTGCCTGTTTTCATACATGTCTTGTGAACATGGGTGTTGCAAATGGGTTTTGGGGATTGTGACCACCTTCTTAAGGTTAGAAGGAAGGTCATAACATGTTTTCTGTTGTAACATGAGGTCAAAGTACAGAAAACATTGAAAAGCCCCTTTTTAATAGAACTTTTCCATCTCTGATGTTTATGATTTTGCAGAATATCTATATAAACTGACAGAACTATAAAATTAACATGGCACACAATAAATGAATTAAAAACTGGCTAATTTACAGGTCTCAAATTGTAACTGTAAATGGAGAATCATCATCAAGTGTGTGTGATTCCAACGCGGTCCCACTGGGATCGGTTCTTGACCTATGCTATTTAACAGTTTTATTGATAATCTGGAAGAAAATAAAATAATCACTGAAAGTTTTCAGGTGACACAAATTGGGGAGTGGAATAAATAATGAAGACAGAGCAATCTGTATCACTTGATAAGCTGGGCGCAAGCAAACAATATGTGTTTTAATATGGTTAAATGGGAATGGATAAATGTAGGAACAAAATGTAGGCCATACTTAAAGAATGTGGGACTCTCTTCTGGAAAGGAGCGACTCTGAAAAAGTTTTGGGGGTCATGGTGGATAATCAGCTGAACATGAGCTCCCAATGCCATGACTAAAAGAGCTAATATGATCCCGAGATGCATAAAACAGGAAACTCTCAAGTAGCAGAGAGGTCACTTTACCTCTGTATTTGGCACTGGTGCAACTGCTGCTAGAATACTGTGTCCAGTTCTGGTGTCCACAATTCAAGAGAGATATTGATAAATTGCAGAGGGCTCAGGGAACGGCCATGAGAATGATCGAACCGTTAGAAAATATGCCTTATAGTGAAATTCTCCAGGAGCTCAATCTAGTTAGCTTAATGAGCAGAAGGTTAAGGAGTGATTTGATTACAGTCTAAGTATCGACATGGGGAAGAAATATTTAATGGGCTCCTTCAATCTTGCAGAGAAAGGTATTACGCGATCCAATGGCTGGACCTGAAGCTAGACAAATTCAAACTAGAAATAACATGTACATTTTTTAACAGTCAGTAATTAACCACTGGAACAACTTTCAAAGGGTCATAGTGGAGTCTCCATCACTTGATTAAAAAATTGTCAAATTGGATGTTTGTCTAAAAGAGCTGCTCTAGGAATTATTTTGGGGAAGTTCTATGGCCTGTGTTATATAGGAGGTAAGACGAGATGATCACAATGGTCCCTTCTGGCCTTGGAATCTATGAACAGCGGAGATACATAGTCTCCACTCTAACACTGGAAGTAAAAACAAAGAAGTCTAATTTCAGAGTGTGTTTTGTTAGGGTAGGTGGTCTGTCTAAATTCTTCTAATGGCACTCATCACTGAAGTTTCTGAGCTTCTTCTAAGAGACAACCAAGTACCACAATAGGCCACTGGTCTAATTCGCTTTTATGAGGAAGCCAGGGAAATGGTTTAAAATGATGAATACAACTGTGCTTTAAAATGATGAATACAACTGTTCATGGAAAGAAAGGTTTATGGAATTGAAACAAGGGACCATAGAAAAGGAGTACTTGTGGCACCTTAGAGACTAACCAATTTATTTGAGCATAAGCTTTCGTGAGCTACAGCTCACTTCATCTGATCGACTACACAGCTAACCTGCAGTAAGCTGCAACCCACTATTGGATTATCAACAAATGCAGGGAATAGGAGTGACGTTACTTACTCTCAGCTCCTCAATGCTCACAGTCCCTCACTCTTTAACACATATCCCCTACCTGTGCTCACCCTTGCATTAAACAAACAGTATCTAACAACTCCATTCATCTCTCCTTTGAAACAACACCCTCTATAACCAAGAAGCAAATTAGCAGTTGGATGGAGTTTATCTCCTGCTTTGCCCACAAGGACTGAAATAATAAAAAAGCCAAGTTATTCCCTAAATTATGTTTTCCCAGTGTCCCATCTTCTCTGTACGGGTTTTAGATCGCAGGCTCTTCATGGTAAGGACTGTCTTTATTACTTGTTAAGCGCTACAGACTTGGTTTTGTACAAAGCACAAAAATAAGAATGTAAAGACACTAACTTCATCTGAACATTTCTTTCCCCTCAAATTCCTTGTAATTGCTCACAGATAATCCAAACTAGCCTTTAACCTTTGTGCTCCTGTACAAGGGTAACAAGGCTCTCCCTCTAAGGTATTTCAATATGTATAAGAAAGACGCATGAGATTTTTCAGAGGGATTTACGTGGGCAGAGCTGAGAGTTTCCTTGGGACAAAACATAAATCCAGTTTGAGTCTCTCCCCAAGAGTGAATAGGTATTAGTGGATAAGACATGGATACTCTGTCTAACGTAACTATTCATCAGTCATGATTTAGATTGTTCGAGAGTGTTTTGTTTGATTTTGTAACTTACTTTTTGTGTTATGTTATGAGTCTTCATGGCTGGCCATTTAATTTTAAAATTTTAATACAAAGAAAATTTAAAAACAATTAAAACATTTTCTGATATGCTCATAATCAAATCTATCCCTCACTCATTTGATTTATAGGTCATAGAGAGCAAAGCAAGGGAAACATGCAAATCCATCACCTGCATCTAGGGGTGCAAGTTCCACCCCTATGTTGAAAATTTATTTTTGCTCTTAATGGATGGTCCTGTCTGGTGCTCCACCCACTCAGCCAACCAGTAGGTTTTGTAATGACAAGGGCCACCTATTTGAAAACACTCAAGAGCTCACAAGGCAACTACGGTTGTCAAGCAAGCATGGCATGGTTCCTTTTGTATACCCTATCCAGGCACATCTGCTAAATATATAACCCAGAATGCAGCTGTAGAGAGGTTTTTCAAGATATAGGGAAACAAGCAAAGTACAACCAGGGATACAGGAAAAGAGAAGGCAGGAGAGACCCCCTCATCAATACTGCAAAGTGAAGAGCAATCAGGGATAAAGGGAAAGGGTTGTGGGGAGAAAAGAACGCTCCCCAATATACTGCAGAGCAAATGCCATCAGGGGTGCAAGGAAAGGTGGAGAAGGCAAACACTTCCTATATATACCACAGAGCAGAGTACAACTGGAAATCCAGGGACACCCCTCCCATATATACTACAGAGCAGAGTACAATCAGTGATAGAGGGAGACCACTCCCATATATACTCCAGAGACAGAGGGGAACCCCACTTAGATATACTTCAGAACATTAACCTTTGAGGAAGACAGGGAGAACGTGAGATGGGGAAGTGGTTCAATCTGTAGAGAGTGCTTTGAACTCAGATAATACTCTATATGACTTTTAGTACACAGTGGGACATGGACTTCAACTTCAAGTGTCCTGGGGATTGCTTACTGTAGCGTCTGAAGCTGGATGCCCATGGATAGTATTCCAATATTTCCTCTCTGTCATCTCCCCAGTGAAGACTTCTCAGAGGATATTTTAGGGCAACTTGATCCAAGCTTCCTCTCATAACTCCAGTCTGCACATTTTTGCCTAATTAGTTCTGCCAACCCCTTGTCCAGCAGGACAAATGGAGAGGATGGGGAATAAGGAAAGAATACTGCAATTCACAGGGAAGACTAAAGACACTCCAAACAAGGAAGGACAAAAAACGCTGAAGGACCATGCTGACAGTGAGCCATTGGCAATTCCTGACAGGACAAGCACCACATTTGCTTCATTAGAAGCAACATCTTGACTCCCAAGTCCCTTAGTGAGAGGCCGATAGGCATTTTGCTAATACAGAATTCAAGTCCCACATTTCAAACCTGTTTGCACTCTCTGTTCCCCTCCTCCTCCCCTGACCAGGGATACTAAGCTGGCCTTTGTTTCTGACATTATGCTTGTCCAAGACAGATTCTTGTCTCTGCAGAGCTGCAATAGGGCTTTCTCCTGCTATATTCAGCCTTTTGCAACAAACGATATGCCCAAGTGGTGACCAGCTTCATAACAAAGACCAACACCTGCAAACCAACAAGGCTCTGTACACATCCCAGCAGATGCTAACAGGTGCTGGGGTAGGAGATGAGTGTGTAATAAGTACTCACAGCAATAGCAGGAATGTTTTAAAAAAGCTGCAGCCCCAACATCACCAGTTACTTTTTACACAGATTCACAAACATGATCTCGGGATGTATGGGGCACACAGCTGAGTCTGGTGAGCATCACGCACCAACACTGATGAGATGGTTATTGCCAAATGAGACGCTCAGTGCTGATGTACTTCGAAGTCCAACATTTCATAAACGCAACCAGCTCCAAATAGAGACACCTCCATCTAGCTGTATCCAGGGCCCTTCTCTTGTGGTGTTTTAAAGAAGTTAGATGGAGCAGCAGCAGTGGATTTCTCTGCTGCCTGGGTTCTGACCATCCAGTCAGAGCTCTGGGACCTCTGGGACTGTGTCACTGGCAGGGATGAGTCTGCTGCATCCATGTGGACAGGTAAAGCTGTTGGAACACAAAACAGTAGGAGGAAAAGGAGAACGTGGAGAGAGAGGAGCAGAGGACAGGAGAAAGTTAAAACTGGTAACCTCATAGCAACCTAAGCATTAATCATAGATTTCTGTATGTTATTCTAGCGACTACCAGAAGATCGAGAGCAGTGAATCTCATCCTTTTCCATACTGGAACCTCTCCCCCATTTAGCAATATGTGTAGTGCAATTAGGTCACAACCCCAATACCTGTTTGCAACCCCCCAAGCTGATAAATCCTGACCCAGAGCATCTATTCTGCAGGTCTTTTTAAAATTCAAGTTTGAATAGCTTGGATGAAAGAGGATAATTTAATTAGCACCAGAGAAGATGAAAATAAGCTTTATGCACTACAGAATAATGCATCCTGGGCAAGCACAACTGTTTTAGCATGAGGGACAGGGTGGAGTCATCATGTGAGCTCTATAAGGAGAGAACTGCAAAGGGAAGGCAGTAATGTTCTGGTGTCCAATAGAGAATGGTACAGATAAAGCAAATGCACTGTGAACCTCTGTATGGACTTAGTAGGGTAGACAGTATCACAAACACCTGCAAAGATGGGGCAAGATAGACCAGAGTAGAACTCATTTGCAATCTCCTAAACCAAACACTTCTTCAAGTTGGACCAGACTGGAACAGGTCAAAGTCTCCATACCTAAACTCAACAGTCACCTAATGTCTAGACTGGATTGCAGCTAGCAGTTTAGAGGTAAAATGCTCCATCTCCTGAGTCAGCCAGTCCCCATTAACAGAACTTGACAGGATGAATAAAGAGGAATAAACTAAATGATACATTATTTCATTTGTTAGTCTCTAAGAGCATTTCTGCTTCTGTGTTTTGTACAACACCAAGTACACAGCCAATACTTAAATATTCTCACAACAGAGGAGATTTGTTCACATCCCTTTTGCATTCAGCCAAGCTACAGACGACCATCTGGGACACCCAGTCTGATGCACCACATTACAAACATCTCCTCACTCCTATGGCTACCTGCTCTAGCCAGAATTTGTGTTTTAAAACATGACAGAATTCCCATCTGCTACTCTGCTTTCTAGCTGGAAAGCACTGGCTTTGAGTCTCAGCCTTTCTGAGCAACTGAGTAAAAAGGACTTGCCAGCACATTTCTGAAGACAAGAGTCACTTCCTGAGGCACTGAAGTCTCCTTCTGAATTCCTTCCTGTTAGTTCTCAAGAGTTCTGGGGGAAAATGTCCAAATCTCTCTTCTCCAGTGACATCTATTTTAGCAGTAGTCACTAATCCAGTTTGCCTCAGGCGGCCATGCTGTTACTGGAAATTTCCTGCTCTGACAATGGGATATAGATTTGGGTGCTCCCCTTAGCTTATTGGGTGCATCCAGGCATACCTTTGAATACAGGTCTCTCTGACAGAACAAGTGTTACCAGACACTATTTACTGGGGATCAAAGGCATAATTAACTTAGCTAGCCTATTAAGTTTGAAAATAAATGGAGTCCCAGGTCTCTCCATTCATTCCTGACACTGGAAAGGAGTGAGTGTGCGCATCTCATATGGTCTTTAACAACATCTGCTGAATTCAGTCAAATTCAACTTAAAACTTTGTGTGGATGGGGGAGGGTGTGACTGGGGAAGATTTGTAGCTGCATGTTTAAGAAAGAAGCTAAATTCATCACAATGACAGGGGAGAGTGTTGGCAGAGATTTGAGCTATTTATTCTTTTAGGAAAATCCTATAAAGAATGACACGAGGAAGCCTCTATCTGCAGTCTTGTTCATCACACTGGTGAGGAGTCCGATAACAGATGTATGCAGAAGCGTGATTTAGTGCCAGGAGCTGGCCCCTGATGTGTATTAATACAGCTGCAAAGCGGAACAAGCCCCTCTTCATCACTCATCTCTATAAAAGAGGTGGAATTCGAGATGGCCCGATGTTAGGCAGAGCAAGCCCATTTGTTCTGCTGACTGATGGAGCCAGCGTAGGCTGTGTCCTTCACCTCCATGGGGCACTCAGGTTGCAAAAAAGGAGCTCAATGAAGTAGGACCTGGTCAACAAGTGAGACAAGAGCAGTTGGACTCAGCCAAGGAGCTATTTAAAGGAGAAGTCTGGCACTGTGTACATGTGCCTGTTCCCTACACTCATTTATGGGCCTGAATTCTAATTCACCCCAGAACTTTATTGTTCATTGAAGGAATAGGATTTCTCAAAGAGACATCTACAGTGAGAGAAAGTGAGGCTGCCAAACTAACCCAAGGAAGGGGAACCCCTGGTTAATGACATTTTAGTAACTAGTGAGAGTGCACGAGAGAGGGAGGGAGTCTGTGATTATCTTTTTGTGTTATCTTATAAACATAGGCTGGATTAAATTTTTTAAAGTGTTTTGGGATCTATTTTGATGAAAGCAGCCATAGAAATGGAAGATTAGTCTATAGAAACAGAGCAGTAATACACCACAAAAGTCACATGCGGAACAGGAAGAACCCTGGAAAGCAGCAAAAGGATGAAATATAATGATAGGACAAGAATTCCCACTAAGAACTCTATATACCCCAAAAATGATCATAATTAGCTATTCAGACACATTTCTATACACCCTTCAACACTAGGAATCTGATTATCCCATTATAACATTCAAGGCCACCAGTGGAACTGCTAAATCCAAGAATACCAGCAAACAGACTTTTGCCAGGAAGAAGCAAACTGACACTCTTCATTTGCTTACCTGACATTTTTTCTGTCCCTTTGAAACAAACACAGGAGATCCCTCTGGGTACACACTGACTAGGCATATAATCTGAACTGCACTGACTGCATGATTTCCTTCCAGCTCCGTTACTCTTCATCTCCCACAAATCCCCAGAAAAGGCACCGACATGACTCCACCTATCCACTGGTGGTTCCTCTGGTCTTTTCCATTGTTTCCTAGATCTGATCATCACTTTGCTCTTGGCCACGCATCCTTCTTGCTGCTGATTCCTGACACAACCATTTAGTCACAAGGTACCAGAGGAACATGGGTCACATGGAAATTACATGTTGGAATTAAAAAGTTTCCAGGAGTGAACTTACTCTAGCCAGGTATCTCCCCACCCTCTTAAAGACCTCTTCGATCCTCAGATTTATACCCATTTCACACCTGAGTCACCTTCAAAACTCTAAAAAATAGTCACTTCTGAGGTATAATCCACCTGGAAAAAAGCCAGAATTCTAGATGTTACATTCCTGGAGCAAGAAGGGGAACAGGAGCCATTACCACTTGCAGTAGTAAATGGCTCCAGGTGGAGTTAGCGTTACCAGTATGGCTATTGAGAGGTGACCATAACCTTAGTGAGAACTAGGCTCTTGCAGCAAAGGGTCCAGAGATCTCCTCAAGAGAGGGAACCAAACCACCAGTTCATACCAGGCATCGTGAAAGATCTGGGAAGTACAGAAGCTCACCTCCTCATCACCATGGGGTTGCATGGCTTAATTTTAAACTGTGGAAATAATGGCTTATGCAGCAGCAGCACCAAATATTGACATTGAAAGACCTTGCAATGTGAATGATGATAACTCACCATGGGTGCACCTTCATATATTCACGCATTAGGCCACTCTTTTTGTTGCTGTGCTAAATGCAAGCCACTTACAGCCGTAACTCACTATCACCTTCTCACTTGCATTTCATTTAACTTTTATCCTCAGTATTCCTGCAAATATTGTGCTATTTTCAGACAGACAGTCTTCCCGCTCTCTCCAACTTAGGAATTCCTACCTTAGACCTCCACACCAAGATTTTCAAGTGACTAGTGATTTTTGGGTGCCCAACTTAAAATACCTTCAAAAGGCATGGTTTTCAGAGGGTGAATGCTTCAGACTTTCTGAAAAAAAATCAAGGGACTTTAAGGCATCACAAGTTAGGGATCCAAAAACCAAAGCACCCAATATCACTAGCCACTTTTGAAAATCTGCTTTGCCTATGCTGGAATGTCCTCTCAGGACAAGTGATGGTGCGCAGACAGGGGTGCTAGGGTTAAATCAAGTTACCTGAAGTAGGGCTAGAAAGAGAGGCTACAGCTGCTGCTGGCTTTCGTTTCCTCTTGATATCCCTTGAGCAGGGTGGTCCCAGGTGTATATTTGTCTGTCTGGGGAGAAAAACAGAAATATTAAAAAGATTGTCCTGATATCACCTATCAAGAAGGGACACTGACCACTAAGCCTTAACACTACCTGGCCAGCTTCCATCCATCTACTTGCTGCCTGGGTAAAGAGACAGCCTCTAGAAGCAGCAGCAACTCATTCACATCCCCCACCGCATCCACAGCCTGTGGCCAAAACTTTGTTTCATCCTCAAGCTCAGACACCAGATCCTGGATATGAGCTGTGGCAGCAGATTAATTTCCCCAAAATATAGACTGCTCTTCAAAGGCTCTGAAAGAGCTAATACAATCATTGCACAGGCAGGGATGGGACTGAACAGGTACTTAGTGGATGTGATATCAGCATTTCTGTGGGGCCCTATCACCTTCTGCAGAATATAAGTTTTCACTAAAAAGTAAGGCAAGTTTTCTTGCCTCTATGGTTATGAAAATAGCTCTGCACTCACATCACATTTAAAATGTTATTATCTTGGAGCATGCCTAGACTACAAATTTTGTATCGGTTTTCTGGCACAAATACATGAGTGCTTAAGCCGGTGCAGTTGTAAATCAGGCTCCTGTGTTTTCAACACGGTGTTCTGCAATTGTGCTGAAAACACCAGAGCTTGGTCCATGCTAGTACATACATCATTTTGTAATGCAGCCTCATTGAGCCAATGCATATGCTGAAACAGTTTAAAAGCCTAAACTGCCCATTCATATGAGCTTATGTAAACTCTGAAGCCTAATGATAATGGTTTCTATGACACCAATTTAACTGTTTATCACTTTAGAAAAAACATTCTATTATTATGGATCACAGTGGAACTGGGATTGTGGATGAAGGTTGAACAGAGCACTGTCATCTAATCCCTCCCACCAACACTGACCTCTGCTCATAAGAAGAAATATCAAGAAGTTTAATTCAGAAAATATATTCACAGCAGTAGTTTGAGGGGACCCACCCAAACAATCCAGAATGAATAAGGAAGAAGAATTTAACAATGAAATTGAGTTCAAGTTCCTGTTCTGCCACAGACTTCCTGGGTCACTTAGGGCTGGTCTACACTGCCCCACAGTTCAGACTACAGGGGTGTGAATAGCTGTGCTGTAACTCCCCCAGTTGGACACTGTGAGCGTAAACTAAAAGGTGCCTCACTGGCAATAATGTAGAGCAGGGTGTCTCAACCTGTAGGTCAGGACCCAAAATTGAGTCGCCAGACTGTTTCAAAGGGTTGCGTAGCAGCTCCTGTTCCACAGGGCTGGCTGGGCTTGCGTCCCTGCTCCAGGAACTGCAACCTCTGGATCCCAGCGCCACTCAGGTTTGGCCCAGCCATAATCATGATGGGAGTCCTGATAGGCTAAATTTGAGTGAGGTCACAACTCCACTCACACAGATTTGGTCCAGTCAGGGGGGCAGGGCCAAACCTGAGCAGCGCTACAACCCCAGAGGTTGCAATGCCCGGAGCGGAGAGCCAGCCCCAAGTTCAGCAGCTGCAGGAACAGCCACTGTGGGGTGAGTGCTGGGCAGGACCCACTCCAAACTACCCCAGGGCCTCCACCCCGAGACTATTCACTGGGTCCTGACAGGCCACGAACATTTACAAATGGGTCCTGAGCCCAAAAAGGTTGAGAACCACTGAAATAAAAGATGTTAATGTGAACTAGCAACCTCTTAGTTCGCAACCACAGTGTGCACACGGGGGAGTTGCAGCACAGCACTTGGGTGCGTGCTCCTGGGCAGCAGGTGAAGCTTCCCCTTGGGGAGGCTAGCCCCGCCTCCTCTGTCCAAGGCCATGCCCCTGCTTGCTGCTCTCAGCCCCCAAGGACTCCAGATGGAGGAGGGGGGCAGTGGCTGAGACCTTGATCAGGTCCACAAGGGGGAGAGGGAGGAAGAAGGAAGGATCCTGTGAGCTCCAAGCCTGGAGCCCCTCCCACGTTCCACCCCTTCCCCCACCCCATTCCCTTTCCCTGCAGCCCTGTCCTGCCCCTTCCCCTGCGGCCCCACCCCCATTCTGAACCCAGCCCTGCCCTGTTCTGCCCCTTCCATGTGGGCCTGCCCCCACTCCATCTCTAGCCCTCAAGTCCCTCTCACTGTGGCCCCAAGAGCTGAAAAGCTCTGCGGCTGAGAGGGAGAGCTCCTCCAGTCCTGGGCCCATGGCGGGGATAGATTTTTCCAGAGGTCCCAAATTGGTCAGACCCCCTGGGCGCGGGTCCTGTGGAGTAATCTGCCCCCCACCCTGCCAGCGGTGCAAGGTTTGGGAAGGCTTAGCCTCCCCTAGCCTCCATTATGTGCTGCCTTGTGCGCACTGCTATCCACACCCCCATAATCCAAACTGTGGGACACAGTGTAGACAGCCTAAATCTCTCTCTGCCTCTGTTCCCGGTCTGTAAAACAGGAATAATAGCACTTCCTATCTCACAGGGGTGTGGGGAAAAATTACATTAAAGATTGCGAGGCATTCAAGTACTATAGTAATGGAGGTCCTGTAAGTACCTAAGATATAATGAAAGCTTCCATTTCTTTCAGATCCTCATGCTTTTACAGCTGGTATTTCTATAATTATTTTTTCTAGTGGTTTAATAACTATGCTTTTCATCCTTAGGGTCATGGGTTCCAGCCTCTTGTAGGTCACCAGGGAAATGAGGTTCGTGCTTTCATATTTCCAACTGAGTGTTTGTTCATTTAGAAATATGTTTGCTCATGATGTGTTCACACAGTTTGTGAATCTGAGCTCATAGGAATCCAGGACTGCATGCTGTAATTCAACTCTGAACTGCATCCGCATAACTGTGTGGGAAGCCCTGAGAACG
The DNA here is from genome assembly GCF_965140295.1 of Lepidochelys olivacea. Taxonomy (NCBI): domain Eukaryota; kingdom Metazoa; phylum Chordata; order Testudines; family Cheloniidae; genus Lepidochelys; species Lepidochelys olivacea. The sequence continues at coordinate 87,318,521 of NC_140416.1, read as the reverse complement.
AGGCTAATCAGGGTGTGCTACTAACTGTGGAAGCATCCCTGGCTCTAGCCAGTTAGAAGTCTCAAATTCATGAATACTGAAGAATAAAAATGCACAACAGAACAAAATCTTGCATTCTGTACCATCAATTAAAGTTTAAAAGCTGCCAGGAGTCATTATGTGCAACATGAAATCAGTCACTGAGGAGATATTAAGAAATCTTACCAATGGGATGATTTTATTTTAAGCCTGGAAGTCAGCTTCCACTAAAGGCCAAGTTTCAGAGTAACAGCCGTGTTAGTCTGTATTCGCAAAAAGAAAAGGAGTACTTGTGGCACCTTAGAGACTAACCAATTTATTTGAGCATTTTTAAATAAATTTTCAAAGCCAAATTTTCAAATGTCCTCAATTTTGCAGGTGCAGATTAGCCTCAAGTGTTTGCATGAGTATGTGCAGGAAACAGAAGCCTACTGAAAATCCAGACCTATGGGACAGGTTTCAGAAACGCTCACACAATTAGTGCGTGTGTGTGTGTGCGCATGCAAATGAGGTATTTGTGCACACAGAAGGCCAACTAGACACCTACGTGACCCCTACTCACACAAATACCTGATTTGCACATACATTCATGATGGCACACAAAATTTGACAATTGTGGCATGGGTTTCTGAACATTTGAACCTGAACAGCTATAAGAGATTAAAACAAACAATTATAGTCAAAGATTTTTATTTTGTACTTTTCTAAGGTGGGGCTAGATTACAAGATGATTATATAAACAAGCTAGATGACCATATAAAATAAAATAACTAGCTCTTCTATAGCACTATTCAACTTTATAACTCTATACAAATATTAACCAGTTAATTCCCACAATACTCCTGGGAAAGAGATGGGCATTATCATTCCCACTGAGGCAAAGATGTGAAGTGATTTGCCACAAGCCACTGAAGGAAGCTATGGCTAGGATTAGAATACAGGAGCTCTGAGCTCAAACCCCAACCACCTCTTATTACAATTACAAAGAAACAGAATTTAAAAAACGGTCAAAGTTTCAGAATTATTTACTGCACTGAAAACAAAAGCAGGAGCAGCTTCCTAGTCAGATGCGAGTACCAACTATGCTGCATTCAGCAGCCCTGCTACTACTACAACAAAGGCTCAGGGGTCATAAAGCATAATATGTATTTCATTCAGATTTATCCCTTATTGATCACCCACACTCCAGTTAGTTAATCAGGAGCCTACTGACTGCTCACTAGCTTTGATCGACCTGGTGGTAAAAGTGTCAATTTCAAGTGTTCAGTGCACTTTAGGGCACTGTAAATCTGCATACAGGGGCATACGCTGGGGGGTGGGGGGGACAGATGTGCCCAATTAAAGTGCATTAGGATGACAGAGACCGTCCAAGCATACGGAGTATATCTTATCAAGGATCCAGAGTAACAGCCGTGTTAGTCTGTATTCGCAAAAAGAAAAGGAGTACTTGTGGCACCTTAGAGACTAACCAATTTATTTGAGCATAAGCTTTCGTGAGCTACAGCTCACTTCATCGGATGCCTACTGTGGAAAATACATCCGATGAAATGCATCCGATGAAGTGAGCTGTAGCTCACGAAAGCTTATGCTCAAATAAATTGGTTAGTCTCTAAGGTGCCACAAGTACTCCTTTTCTTATCAAGGATGTGGCACTGCTCTGTATTAACCTACAAATACTATATATTTCATATGATTCTCTGATTGTTGTAAGTAGAGGTATCGGGTAGCTATATTTGGTTATTTGGAGCTGCATGCATAGCAAAAGCAAACAGGAAGACCAGTCAATTGGTATAGATAAGTCACCTTCTGACAAACAGCAGGAGACCAGGTTGAGACATTAACTGTAAAGATCCTACATATAGGCTGTGACTAAGTGGGAATTTTTTGTAATGTTTGTATGAAGCCTATGTATGTCTCAGTTTCCCCTATACGCTGCATTGTTACCTAGTGGGGGGAAAATGTCTGTTTGCTCTTGGGCCAGGCTAAGACACAGGTATGAATGGTGCCTAGCTGTCTGGGACTAAGTGGGTCATTGGAAAGGAATTGGCTGAGGCCAGCCCCATATCAGTGGAGAATACATGAAGACAATGGCAAATCTGATCACCAGCGTTGAAACCTTGCAACCAACTACCATAGATTGCCCCACCTCTCAGCAGGGAGGCTTAACAGCATTTCCCAAGCTGGAGAACAAAGGACTTGGGGTGTGGGATATGAGGCGAAAGTTAAGCATGGGCTGCGAGTAGCTGTTGGGCACACACTGGGGAATCTGACGGAGGGACAGGCAGAGCTTGAACAATGGGGTTCACTACAGCTTGGCTGGGTTCTGGCTACCCAGAATTGACTATGCTTTAACCTTTATTTCTCTAGGATAACCAAGGACTTCCTACGCTGTGTTCCAGTTGACTAATAAGCCTGACTGTCTGACAACACTGACTGAATGTCTGCAGATGCTTGCAGAAGTGCATTGCTCCTTAAGAATGTAAAAATCTCTCGTCGGTGTCTGTCTCAGTGGAACTCGCTGAACTGAGCTAACAGTGAAGCAGCAGTGCTGAAGGCCAAGAGGTCCAGCCTAGGGAGGTGGTGAAGCTGTGAGGCTAACCCTGGAGGAAGAGTGGGACTCCTAGGGTGTCTGGCACACTGAAGGGGTCCTCCCAGAATGCTCCAAAGCTGGGGCCATAGCATAGGCTCCAGCCAGGAGTTACATAGCTGTCCTGCCAAGGCTGGAACCAAAATATCAAAAGGACACTAACCAGTTACAAAGTAGCTTAGAGAAGAGAAGTCGGCGGAGGAGTGAGTTGTCAAATGCTGCTCATGGGGAGCAGTCAAAGGCATGCCCTGTGGGAGGATCTGAATGAGTTGGGCCTAAACTCAGGTAAGCTGGAAAGGGGTATAGATTGGTTTTGTCATTATGTATTATCTGCTGGACAGAGCCCTGAAGAACAGCCTTGCAGGGTCCAATCACAGTAGGGACTGCTGAGTAATCACAGGAGGTACACAGAAGGCTGTAACCCAAGTACCCTATCTAAGAGGAAGAACTGGGAGATTCTGCCCTGAGAAAGGTGTAAGTTCGAAAGCTTCTCTCTCTCACCCACAGAAATTGGTCCAACAAAAGCTATTACCTCACCCACCTTGTCTCTCTAAAAATGTAGCAACTCCTCTGTCAGCCTCTCATCATGAACAGCGAATGAATGAGAAACTATGTGGGTATAGCAAGAATATATTTCTGAGAGAAAAGTCTATGGTTATCCACAGACAGTGGTATTTTTACCACAAGACTGGGGAGTTCTCTTGAGCATCTGGATTCTCTCCCATCCTGTTCTTAATGTTTTAAGTCAGGATGTACAAACCATAAAGCTGAGCCTGGAGAAAGGGAAGAACCTTTGATGGACAGCAGGTTGGGTTTTGCTGTTGTGCCTATTGTGCGCCAGAAAAGTTTAGACTATGGCTTCCCTTCGCACCATCACATGCTTAGCCAAAGAGATGCTTTTTTTTTTTTTTTTAAATTTAAACAGCCTGGGATCCTGAAATCCTGTTTTATCAGTACAGCACAATAGAAGCTCCTTCTCCCCTTCACCCGATCAAGATATAGAAAGCCTGAACTGGAGGAATCATCACTAGGACAAAGAGGAGAGTTCAGTCCTTCGCTTTTCTAGGAAGGGAATCAATTAGCACCAATTGCAATGGTAGTTTTTGTGATGTGGACACCTGTCTACAAGGAACTAGACTGACAAACACCATGTTCATTTCACTTAGTCACTAAAACTAAGCCTGGTTTGTAAACTGACATCCAATTTTCCAAGACATTGGCTAAGAAGCACCACAACTGCAGGAAAAAAATGGCATCACAGGCTTTTCAGAGAACTCTCCATGCCAGATTGGCACACTTGATTTAAAAAAAAAAAGGAAAATTTAGTCAAGAGGAAAAGCTCTTCAGAGCAATAGCTGTTGCAAAGATTCCCACTGGCATACAAAAGGACCTCACCTGGACTCTTTGTGATTATGATGCCCAATCTAAGACTTCCTTGGAAGCTGGAGTGCATAGAACACACAAGGTGCAAGTCTCTCACTAAAATCCCACACTGCCCTGTTTCTCTGCTGACATAATCCATGGCAACCTTATTTTAACCATATCCTTGGATGCAAAGCATTTGTATCACACCAGTGAAAGTTACAGTGAGCATTAGGAGTGGCCATGCATCTAATGTCTTACAAACAAAGACTACTATAGCCTCATGTTAAAGTAAATGTTCAACAGAGACAGTCTTCTAACAAAGCTATTGGTACTAAAGCAGCACACAGCCCAGCTGTTGCTGCTGTTTGCTGGTGAGGCAGCAACACAGGCCAAACAAAAGGTTCCTTTTCTAAGCCCTGAGGTAAAACCTGAGGCTGTTTATGGTGGCTTCAAAGGTCAAAATTAATAGTGAGAGCAGAGTTCCTCCTCCTCTTTGAAATGATACAACCAACTGGGCCCCGAAGTCTGATCTGCACATCACATGTGTGTAAATCAGTACAAGGTGCTCATCCAATCAGCACACACAGCTCCTATGCATGCAAAGGTCTCTTGTTATCACATCACAGAGCACACAATTCCTTTGCACAGCAGCATCTCCTCTTCGACCACCCTGAGCCCCAGGGAGTCCTAAAGGAGCACATTTTTAGTTTCCAAAAATCACCATAAGATTGTTGACTTCTGAAATCATGTGAACCGCATGGGTCATTTACTATACTCCCCAGCCTTCATGCAATGGCAGCACAGTCACCCAAGAAAGGATTTGTAAAGATGTAGTAAACACCACTCTTTACTGAGAACTGGGTGTGATGGCACACAAGTGAACTGCCTTCCTTCCAGTGTCCCAAGTAAAGATTCCGAACAGGGAAGAAGAAGGGATCCCTCTGCCTCATTCTACCTTACCAATGTGGATTCAGGAACACAATTCAGAGGTCTCCCTAATTTAGGCTCCTTGCACTCATAATCTAAACATCCTGTCTGCCTGGACACAGACCATCCCCCCTCTTCTTCTGACCTCCAGAAAGGACAATAAATGAGTTTCCACCCCAATCTCATTTTGGATCTCACTGATCAGCCAACAAATGGAAATGGAGGCAATCTGTCTTCCCTCCACCCATAACTCAGACTCCAACGCCCAGAGGGAAGAGGAACAGAGGCTCAAGTCTGCTCTGAAATTCTTAGACTCTAGGGAAGATCATGATACCAGACCAATGGACCAAAAACAAACATGAAGCACCTTCCCAATGATGGAGCCATGGAACATTTTAATGGCTAATCAATGCTTCTGAGCCACTACAAACCTAGCCTATTTGCAGAACTCAAATAGGTTGTGCTCAGCACTACCACTCCATACAGTTTCTAGGTGCAGAAGAGAAAAATGGGTGGTAGTGAAAGGGATAAAGGGAAGAAGAGGGGGAGTACAATACTTCGGCTGTCCATGCAAGCCTCTGCTCACTTGCCTCTAAAAGGCTGCATCGTCAAGTGGAAACCTTAACAGACAAGGCATGATTAGCAAACGCTTTTGTGCTCTTAAAGGAGAGTAATTATAGGCATGTGAAAAAAGGGAAGTGATCCCGGAGGTACTCTTCCTTGCACACCTCCCGAGAGGCAGCAGGGCCATTAAAAATTCCATGATGAAGAGGAAAAACAGCCTGGGAACAGCCAGGAGGCAATACAGCAAATTAATACACCAACTATCCCTGGGGAGAGCTGCAAGAAAGCAGAAAACTCTCCTCGCTTTGCAAAATAAAATTATACCACTAATGATAACAGAGAAACCACACACACACACAAAACCGCTTCTAAAGATGGGTGTGAAATCCCCAGTACTGCCCAGACACTTTGAATGAAATCTCTCTGCATCGCAGACATAAAGCAAGAAAGGAAATCTTGTATGGTACAATTTATACAGCCTTTCAACGGTATCTTCCCAAGGAACCCTCCATACAGAACCTTCTCCTTGACACTGAAAAGCCCTTCTTATATGCCCACAGCTGTGCACGCAGCATTCGGGCCAGCAGCTCTGTTTAAATGAAGCACTGGGCTCCAAAACACTCACTGCACTGCACAGTCAGACAAACTGCACCAAAAGCCACCAGGGAGGCGAAGAAAACATTTCCACAAGGGAAAAGAGAACAAACTCCACCTGATAACTGGGTTTCTAGCAGATACATTTGCAAAAGGCTTTCCAAAGGCAGTCATCAATCGTAAAAAAGACAAGAAATTGAACAGAGGGAAGCAGTATTACTTGGCACAGTGAGCACCACGCTGAAAGTGGGCATCCAGTACATTGCTACAATACCGCCAGGACAGGCTAATGTCTAACCAGACATCATAGAATCAATCATAGAATATCAGGGTTGGAAGGGACCTCAGGAGGTCATCTAGTCCAACCCCCTGCTCAAAGCAGGACCAATCCCCAATTAAATCATCCCAGCCAGGGCTTTGTCAAGCCTGACCTTAAAAACTTCTAAGGAAAGAGATTCTACCACCTCCCTAGGTAACGCATTCCAGTGTTTCACCACCCTCCTAGTGAAAACGTTTTTCCTAATATCCAACCTAAACCTCCCCCACTGCAACTTGAGACCATTACTCCTTGTCCTGTCCTCTTCTACCACTGAGAATAGTCTAGAACCATCCTCTCTGGAACCACCTCTCAGGTAGTTGAAAGCAGCTATCAAATCCCCCCTCATTCTTCTCTTCTGCAGACTAAACAATCCCAGTTCCCTCAGCCTCTCTTTAACCTTTCTTCCTATGCCCTGTGTTTTCCCACCGCCATTTGATAAGTAGACAGATAGAAGCCACCTCTGTAGGAAGATTATCTGGAGTTTACAATAACAACATCAGCTGGGTCCAAACCTGGAACACTGGGAGATTTTGATAACTAGAGCAGTGAATGAGTAGATTCACAGGACTGTCTGACCCTCGTGCCAGGATTTACGAAAGCTGTTTATGGACCTTTTAGTGGCTCTGTAAGGGGTTAAAGGAGAACTTGGCTTTAAAGAGCAACTGTTTGTTGCGGGGACCTTTCTATAATGGAGTTTGTGAAAGCGTGCTCGCATTTTTATATCTTTGGCAACACCTTTAGGTAAAGCGAAACACCTTTCACTAAAGATTTCAGTCTTACCTAGGTACATGGAGCTGCACATGCATTTTCATTTCTACTGCATCTTTCATCCCAAAGAATTTTTAAGCACTTTTCACACTATATACTGGAACCACTTCATCCTCATTGCAGGCCCCTGAAATGCAGGCACCTCTAGAGTGGATAAGCCAGTTGTTTAACAGCACATGGCAACGCACCACCACAGATTAAGAGGCGGGATTAAAGGGCCAGCACATGAGATTTATACCTTGAAATCGGGCAGTAGTTTCTGAAGAAGAGGTCTCAGGGTACATGGACACCCATCCATTAGTTACTAAATTATTCACGTAGCAGAAATGAGAAACCCCAATGATCACACTTGCTTCAGAAAACCCTTGTTCGACACGGCCATACCCAGTAGCTTTGGGAGCAGGGCAGGGCTTTCACTGGCCAAGCTAGGTGCCATCAGCTTTTTCCTGATTGGATTTATTAGCAGGAGACAGGTTTGTTTTTTATAGGGAGAACAGGGAATGGCTGGTTCCACTTGTAGCATTGGGCATATACTCAGTGCACCGGAAGGGACCTGCTCACTGCACTATGTAGAGATGCAGCTCCAAGCTTCATGGTGAAGTTTACAGGGGTGCAAGGCAAATGTGAAGGCGAGAACCATTGAGAGAAGTAGGTTTGCTGGTTAGTATTCTCTTGGATTCTTTTTACTCTCATCCTGTCACTGCTCCTCCAGCTGCCGTGTCCTATGCAGAAGTCACAGACCTGTATGCATGACATCATGGTGCAACATCACTAATTCCCTGCAGAAGCCAGTGGGAGGAGAGGCTGAGCTGGGAAGATGCCAAGCCTTCATTTAGACAAACAACCCTAGAATATTTTTCATGCCCTATTTACTAATTAACAAGTGAAAGGAAACTGAAGCTTTACGTATGGAGAGCTCCTTCAGAATAAATCTGTCTTTAAGAACACAAGTAGAGCTCCCTCCCTGGCCAGGCTTCATCCACACACAGTAAGAAGGGTGCAAAGGTGCATTACACTTTGACAGCAACAATTGCGGAGGATGCTGGAGTGACCTCTGTGAGGCCAGCATTTCAATCAGATTTAATAGTGGCCAGCAGAAGGCACTTGTACAGCACATGACCTTTCCCCCTCGAACCAAACAATGCCAACTCAAACATGCCTGAACTCTTGGTCATTCCTGACCCAAGTTTCTCACCATAATCCCACAGCACAGAGATATCACCAGTCACAAAGTCATCTCAGTCATCTCTACTGCCAAGTCTGCTAACCGTCCAGGACACCCACTTCAGATACTCAGGGATCTTAGGGTTCCTCAGTAACGCACATTAGCCTACCGCCACCTTCTTTGCAGTTTGGTTTCCAATTCTAATAATAGGCAAGGATAATGCCATCTATATCTTCATATGGTCTACAGCAACCCACCAGCTTGGTATTACTGGGCACTGTGTGGCAGAGGTCCAATCTGTATTTCAAACCCAGACCACGTTCTGTCCCCAGAACCTTATTGCTCACTACTCTGCATGCCCACCGGCAACTGAGTGGAGACCAAACTTATTGCATGTGTACATTTTATCAGGATTGGAACCCAGGTTTCCAAGAGCATTAACCCACAAGCTTGCTAGTACTGAAGGAACCAGACATGTGGCAAAGGAAGGGAAATGAGACAATCCTCATAATAGGAGCAAAGCAGGGGGATTACCTGGCAGTGCAGTGTGCTGGTGAGCATCTTCTGTGGGAGGCATCAGCAAGAACATCCAGAGAGTACAAAGGAGATAACGGATTGAACTGGAAAGTCCAAGAGAGATTATTTAAGCAGTGTTTAAAGGAACAATTTCCAGATGCAGCAGCTCAAATCCACTCTCCACATTGGCTCACGCAGTATTCACAGACTTGCTCCAACACACCATCAAATAATGGGGGCAAGTGATATCTGATTCTGTCCCTTCCACTATCCTCTTTCAAGGCAACAACTCTGCAGAGGAGTTGCTCCTCTTGCTCAGCACACAAGCAACAGGGTAAACAAGAGCATATTCAGGGAGCCCTATATGGGACTGCTGCACTCCATGATGAGAGTCCACCTCCCCCAGGGAGAGCTTCCTGCCCATGCCCTTGGGTCTAAGGATAGAAGTCATTTCCATAAATACAAGTAAAGATGCAGTAAAACTCCTCCTCATGTTGGACACTTGGATCAGTGGAGCAGATTCATTACCAGAAGACTAACCATGCTCCCAAAAACTAAATTTCAAGGCTCAATTCAAAGAGAGCTCCCCATTGCTTCCACGGCAAAGGGACTAGCTATATTAAAGACACCCCCCCTCCCCCAGTTAGCAGGGTCTCTCACATCAGGGACCCTTTTTAAGCCAGTTTCAGAGAAACATGGATGTTCATCCCCCTCCTTCTGGTCTTCAGAGTAGTCCATGATCTTCTGTCACGCTGCAGACACTGGAAGAGCCTAAGAGCCATCAACTCTATTAAGGGCAGCTTATCTTGAAGGACACAACCCTGGAAATCTTTTTAAGAGAGGGGTGGGAATTGAACAGTCACTAATCAACCACATGATGACATGAAGCAACATTTACTCAATTTGGAAACAGACTGCAGAATTCATCCTGCTAGCTACCCTCTGGATGCCTGCGTTAACCTCTCAAGTAACCACATGCATCATCATCATCCTCTCCTCCTGTTTGTTCTCAACTTAGCCTAGAAGCTCTTCAGGGCAAGGAATCTATTTTTGTCTGTGTTATAAAGTACTAGATATATCTCTGGTACTCTATCCTAAAATAAGAAGCGGTAACTTACCTTGTAGAGTAACTGGAGGTCTTTGAAACGTGTCCCCCTATGGGTGTCCACAGAAGATGTGCATGTGCCTCCAATAGGAGATTTTTGGCAGCAGTGCCTGTTTGGTCCGGGCATGTGCCCTAATTATCGTAATGGCTCATACTGAGGGCATACAGGGCTGTGACAAACAAACTGCCATCAGTTCCTTCTCTACTGCAAAGTCTCACAAAGATGCCAAAGTAGAGAGAAGGCTCCACTTGACATATCTCCTGAGCAGTTCCCTCTGAAGGAGAGAGCTTTGGAACCCAGTCTAGAATTGGTTGCAGAATTGCAGAACCAAAGGCAGCATCTTCCTTTGAGGTATTCACTAAAACATGGTGTCCTGAGAAGATGTGAACTGAAGCCCATGTAGCAGCACTGCATATTTCTGCTATAGGAACTGGGGGTGGCTCATCTGTCACAGACCTATATATCCTCAGTACAGGGCTTGAGGATAGCTAGGGTGCATATGTGGATCAAACAGGCATTGCTATCAAAAAATCTCTGATCAAAGGCACATGCAGCGCATGTGCATCTCAAGTGGAGCACCCATAGGGACATTTTTCAAAGAACTGGGCGCTTGTGCTTTTAAGAAATGATAAATTAATAATCCTTCAGCTATGAAAGGACCCTGGCTATAAACACCACTCAGGAATCCAGAACTCAGTGCCACCTTTTATAAACAAAGGGCTTGATACAGGCTGAAGAGATGCTATAATCTCTGAAACGTCAATTATCAGACAGCGTCTCCTTTAAATGACCATTATTCTATTGTCAGACAAACATTACAATGGTACTGTGGGGACAAACCTCCAGTTACTCCTTGTAGCTATTTAAGTTCATCATAAGAGTAGCATTTCCTGTGGCTCTCTCAAGGTCTACAGAGTCAGTCTTCACTCTGACACTCAGAGCATTATGTATTTTGAATGTTAGAGAGCTATTCTAACAGGCAGGGGACACTATGGCCTCAAGAGTAGTTCTATCACCCTGGAGACATGAAATGCTCACTCAGAGCCATCTGAGACAGTAAAACTGAAATCCAATTTCAAAAACAAGGTGCATTCAACATCAGTGTCTGTGAAACAAAATGAGCACCTGACCACTGAACAGAAGGAGACACTATTGCTGTGAGGAACCAGACAGTACTGGTGCACCCGAGGAAGAGGCCCATTGCCTTGGCAGAGTCACAGAGACCGGGCTCTTCTGCTTTGGCTAGATAAGCCAATTGTCACTGAATCTGATCTACGTAATACATTTATTGGAGAAGACTTGACAATGTGCACTTATGTAGGGGTGATGGAAAACAGAGGGGGTGACTATTCTCCCGCCCCATCACTTTCCAGTACTTCCCTGGTCTGGTGCTATTTAACTACAATCAGGCCAACAGCTTTTCTTCCTCTACAGGATCACCAGGAAAAAAGCATGACCCAAAATGGATGGATGTGAAGGGTTAAAAGGAGAAAGAGTCCCATTCATGGGGTTTGCAGAGAATCCTACAGCCAAGACAACCCTCCCTCCAGCTCACTGTCAGGGAGAAAGTTAAACAACCAGTCGGACTGAGGGAGATTTCAGGAGAAGACTGGGGTCCCAGGGAGGTACTCAGTACCAACAGCCCATATGATCCCTGGCATGTGGGATGTACTAGAAGCCCAGAAGATGTCAGTTAGAGTGAGATGAAGGGCTGGGACTGCCTTACCTCATGTGCACAGGCCACAATGTGGTGGAAATCGGAAGCCAGCACTTTGTTCTTTCTAGAAAGAAGGAAACCAAGTGAGAAAATAAAAAAGGGAACAGCAGAGTCATCTTACCTGGTTGCAGTCTCTCTTCCCCATCGATGGTAACCAGAAACTGGAGGGAGGAAAGATGGAATGGGAGACAGAGAAAGGAAGGAGCAAGGGGGCGGGAGGGTGAGGGAGAACAGAGAAAAGGGGAGAAAAAAACAGAGATGGAGAAAAAAGGAAGTGAGATTAAACATTGACAGGACTCATACTCAAAATGACAAGTTTTAAACACAGGGAGCCAAGTAGGCAGGAAGTGAATCTGGATGCCGATAGCCAGTGAAGATTGAATTCACTGCAGCATGATCAGGAAAAGCCACCCTACCTGTCAAACCACCACAGTGGCAGTTCCAGGGAAACCCACCCTGATCACCCACAGTACTGGTTATGATTAGGAGGAGGAGCTGGGAGGGAAATGCAGAACATTGCATCTGTGGAGAAGCCAAACTGGCTGCTGATTTGTCAGCATCACTTCCGCTGCCCAGCTCTGTTCCCATGGTGCTCCTCCATACACAGTGCTACTCAATAATGAGCACAGAGGGTCCTCTAAAGCTGTGCTAAGGACCGATGGATCTGTGAAGTGCATGTGGTAAAGGAGGGAGAAGGAGGAAGGTTCAGTGTAATTAAAGGGATAGCATGCCGTAGCCATACATTGGGGCAGACCTATAATGGGGGGATATGAGCAAATGCAAATAGGGCAGAAGGGAGTAACAAGTCAGTTTTGGACCCAACTATCTCCCATCTCACAGGTTATTTTGTCGTCACTCCGTCCAGTCCCAGTGAGCAGATGGAAAGAGGCAGTCTCAAGGTATTGCACAGTTCACGCTCCCCTTCACCTACTCAAAGTGCTAAACCAGTGGTCGGCAACCTTTCAGAAGTGGTGTGCCAAGTCTTAATTTATTCACTCTAATTTATGGTTTTGCGTGTCAGTAATACATTTTCACATTTTTAGAAGGTCTTTAAGTCCACAATATATAACTAAACTATTGTTGTATGTAAAGTAAATAAGGTTTTTAAAATGTTTAATTCATTTAAAATTAAATTAAAATGCAGAGGCCCCTGGACTGGTGGCCAGGACCTGGATAGTGTGAGTGCCACTGAAAATCAGCTCGCGTGCTGCCTTTGTCACACATGCCATAGGTTGCCTACCCCTGTGCTAGGCCATAATCAGTAGCAGATAGGTCCTTACTCTTTTTGACGTGGGTCACTAATGATGTGGCTCATCCTCTCACTGCCCAGAGTGCTCAAGCTGGTCTCCTGAAACACAAAAATAGGCAAAAGCTTCATCTGAGACATTCCCCCTCCTTCTCCAAGAAGCAGACAGCACAGACACCACAAATATATTCAAGGTCCTGTTTTCCCAGAGTAACCTCTCTGACCCTGGCTGTGAGGTCTGTGAATCCCCTCAGGGACGCAAGGCTTCTGTAAGCAGTTACTCCAGGCTGCTAGGTGAGGAGGGCAGGAGACTCAGCTCAGGCAGAAAGGAGTTCCTATGGTTCCTACTAAGTAGAACCGTCAGCTCCTCTTTCTCACAAAACTGAACCTTCCTCCTTCTCCCTACTTTACAACATGCACTGCACACACAAAAAAAAGGGGGGGGGAGGGAAGGGGGACACAACAGGAAGGGGAATTTCACCAGCACAGAGAAGGCAACTGAAGTGCTCCGTGTGGGAGCTTGGACTGTCCAAAAGCAGCAGATTCAGTAAAAACTCCTGCAGCAGTTGAGTAAAAGCACATTCCAGGAGGGAGGAATTGCTTTGGGAGCTTGGTTCTGACCAAAGCCCATGTTTGTTGCCTGTACACATTCATACAGGAGGCTCTAAATATCAGGCTGTTTATCTTCACATAGCAATTGGCCATAAAAAATTCACTGTGGGGGGAGGGGAAAGAGATGTAGGTCAGGCTCCAGATATGAGGGGAGAAGGCTTCACAGGCCAGACTCTCCAGAGCTTATGCCAAACTGCCTGGGCACAAATGAACATGAGGTTTAGGGGAGGCAGCAGCAGGGGTGAACAAAGATGGGCTATTTGTTACAGCAGGAAAATTATTAACTTAAAGTGCCGTAATGTTTAAATTTACGGTTTATTACTGTGTAAATTACAAGCCGTACTTTGGGTAATTAGCAGCTCGCTGGCGGGGAGCTCTGAATGAAACTCATTATTTATTATTACAATTTAGAGGGAGAACGGGGAGGGGGAGCAGTGACCTCCGCTGGAAATGACAAAGATCCCTTTAAGGTGATGAAGATGAATTAAACAAGTAAATATTATCCTTCTCATTTGGGATCATTAGAGGAGCCTCCAACAGGCACAGGCCCTTGCAGGTGGCCTGAAGAGCCCTGCTCAAAGCAGACTTCACATCAACTGAAGACTCTTATTTTAAAATACTGGCTACAACTAAAGGTGAATGGGCTGAAGAAGGGAAGAACAGGAGCTGTTGAGTGTGACTAATAGAGAAGGGAGAGGAACTGCACCCCTGACACACACCCCCCAAACTCCTGAATCATTAGAGGCGTTATCCTCACAAAGTGGGAGGGCTTCCTCTCTGTAGCTGAGAGGTCTTACCCTTTCCCCACCAGTCCTTAGGCAGGGAAAATGGATCTTCATCAACGAATGTAAAGCAGTCTCTCCAAGAATACAGAGTAAGTCCCACCAACAAACATCCAATCCCTCACCTTTCTTCATCCCCAAAAGCCTCCTTATTCCATCATGGTTGATAGCTCCGCTCTCCGCCCCATTGTCCCCACACCGACGTGGCTTTCCTCTTTCCCACCACATCCAGGCTTGTGGTAAATCCTGTCTCTCCTTTTGTAACAGATATATGTTCTTTTCTCTCTATGCCAACTGCTGTAATCCTGGCCAGGGGTTCATTTCTTGCAATTAATTTCATTCATTTCTTGCATTCATTAGTGGAACCTTCTCTCTGACCTCCTGTCCTTTCAGCCATCCAAAATGATGCACCTAAAATCATCATTCTCTGCTGCCAATCAGACCATGTTGCTTCTCTGTTCAAAACTCTGGCTTCTCTTCACCTCCAACATCAAGTTTAAGCTCCCAGTCTTTGCCTCCCAGGGTCTGAATCTGCACAGCTCTCCCAGATACATCAATGCTGTCATTTCCCCCTAAGCGCGAACAAGCTTTCTGCCAATATAGCTCCCTTTGTATTCACCCTCCATCTCCCCACCTTCTTTGGCTGCTTGTCTTAACTATTTGGTTTTCAGCTGGATGTTATTTTTCAAAGAAAGTAGTATGTGACAGACCACCGTACAGGGTTCTTCTGCACAAAATAATCCACCTGCTGCCTTAGAGCAGCAGTTCCGAACTGACCAGCAGAGCAGACACAGAATTTCCCTCTTGGAAGAGGCAATACCTTGCCAACGAGCCTCCTACGTCCCTTTCTGAGACAACGGGCAGCAGCTCCTGGAAGGCGGTTCAGACGGGCATGAAACCCTGAAAACCAAGAAAAGGAAAAAGCTGAGCACTGAAGGCAGAAGGTTGCTCCTGGCAAAACAGTGATGAGAGACCTTGTGGTCCAGCGCCTAGAAGAATATGAGATTCAGAGTCAAGAGAACTGGGTTTTATATTCTGCTCTGTGTGACCTTGGACAAGTCAGAACCTCTGTGCCTCAGTTTCTCCATGAGAAGACTTACCTAAGAGCTACAGATAAAAATCTATACATTATAAAAAGGTGACTGAAGAAGTTAGGCAGCTGAAATGAAGGATGATTCACCATTTCATAGCGTTCTCTTTTGGGTGGTGCAGCCATCTTTAACCTAGACTTCTGTTTGCTTTACAGATAACATCAAACACAATATCAAAATTCCATTTACTGTAGAGGTACATGCAGAGTGTCCCGATTGCTCCAGTCTAAAAACAGGGCACAACAAAATAATCCAAAGCAAGCATATTTTAAAAATCTATAAACAGGTCAACTTTAATATCAGCTTAAGTTGAGCATCTCTGTAAATGAAATCTGCTCTCTGCCATTTGAAGGTTCACAAACACACTTCTGAACCCATCCCATTCCCTATGGAGCTCACCCCTCTGAGCAGGCCGGGAAGGCAAAAGGAACGTAGAGTCAGAGAGTTTTTCCAGGCCAGAGTCCATTCGCTCCACCTCAGACCGGTGATCAGCTCTCCACTTGGGCAGGAGGTTGGGGACGGTGAATCCTGGGACACATTCTCCCTCATAGAACCAATCACTCTGCTCGTCATCCCCTAGAGAAGCAGCACAGAGTTACTCCAACAACCACTCTGAGTGACCATCAAAATGCTACATATTCCACATCAAAAAACTACCAAATTCACTTGAAGATTCTTTGGGAGTTACTCCTACATTTTATAGCAGTTTTATTTTAAGTTTCATTGATAGTACTGTAATTATAGGGAATTCAACAAGTGCTCCAATTATTCTTGTGCTCAGTCTACCGTGACATAAGCAGCATTTCCCATAGAACGTAGCATCACCCAGCATGAAGGCCTCTTTGTTGGATGGTCCTCTTTACTGAGGTGTTTAGGAGGTTGAGGCAGCTTTATTGCTCTATTGTGGCTGTGTCTCACTGACATTATTTCAGTGCTGTGTGGTGCCTGATGTACAGGTGTGGCTCTTTCTCCAATGTAATTACTGCAGGGGAGGTGAAAGTGTAGTGGCCTGGCACAAGCATTATGGGCTACTACAAAGGAGCCCTCAAAATGGGGGGAAAGAGGAGCAAATGCTGCACATGCTACCAATCTGTACATCAGGAAGAATGAGCCACAGTCAGAGGACAGCAGCTTCAAGGAAAAGTATATCATGCCATTAGGAATGACTGGTGGCTTAGAGCACAGAAAGGGTCTATGAGTATTAACTGTGCCATACAGCTGGCTCTATGAAAACTCCATAAGACCTGTCAAGACCACAGCCCACTCATGTCTGGGAGAGCAACAACCAACCACTTCAAAAGTCTCCAAAAAGCAGAGCCAGTGCAATTAACACAGCTGTGTCCTGGTAAATGAACTGCACTAGACAATATTCTGTTAAAGCTGCCTGGCTAGAATTCTCCTTGGGAAAGTAACAGGTGAACAGGCAGCTCCGTGCAGTACTGGCGCCAGACCTCATCCTGAGACAATAAGCCAGTCCTGCATCCACTCTGAAAACCAGCCATTAGACAAATGAAGCAAACAGCCCAGACCACAACATCAGCCCCCGAAATGACCCACAACAACAGGCAAATGCCTGGAATCAGGATATTTCACAAATACAGACATTTATTTTTATATATATTTGATACATATGCTCTAGACGGAGGCTTCAGAAGTGGATTCGGAGATTAACAACCAAAATATGTTTAAAAAATAAATAAGGACTGTTCCCCTAAACACTGGAAAAAGGATCATGTGTATAAACATGTCAGCTACTTTGGACACTAGAGCATAAGCTCAGTAACTCTCATCTCAAGCAATTTCCTTCAAAGTCACTTGCTACATTAGACAGATAATAAAGATCAGCATCCACTGCTCCTACAGTGCCTTTCACCCTGAAAGATCCTAAAGCATTTTATAAACTTATGTTCAAACTATACACAGGGACCACTCCTCTATCAATGAAATGCAGCTGCTCCTGGGGTGGAAAATGCCAACTGTTCCAATAACATAACAGTTAAAAGGACAAAAAGGGAAGAAACCTGTATCCAGTTGAAACTACACGGGAAATATAGTGAAGCAGAATGTAATTAACTAACTTGGGACTGGGACAGAACATTAAGTTTAAAGGGACTTGCAAAGGAAAACAATTGGGCTTGTGCCCTTTCTTTTGCTTCTTTATGATTGATAAAGAAGCTTTGGAAGGAGTTTGTCCAAAAAGGGTATTTTTTCCTTGCTTGTTTTTCACATTAGAGTGTAAACAGCACCTGAACATTTAAGGCTTTGTCTATGCTGGGAAAATGCATCATCTCAGAAAATGTGTTAACATGTTTTAGCTAAAATGATGTCAAACATGAAGTGGCAACTAGTGTTGACAGAGACAGTCATGTTTTTAAAAAAAGTAATTTTTAACGCAACTGTACCTATCTACAGTAGATACTACACCACATTTGACATCATATTTGTCAAAACATACTAGTTAACACATTTTCTAACATAACGCATTTTCCCAGTGTAGACACAGCCAAGGACAGGAGAATTAATGAAATTATGACATCACAAGATTTAAGAGACTGGAATTTGAGCAACAGAGAGGGGAAGGGATTTTTAGTCACTGTTTAAATATTTGTGTTTGTTTCTTTGGTTGACATGTATTTAACTCCAGTACCTAATAATAATCTTGGACAAAGAATGTGTATGTTACAAATTCAACACCAACACCAGTTGAAGTGTGAGAGTCCACAAACTTCTGAGAACTGCTTCTCCCCTGCCTAATACACATGTTTTGGTTGTTGCATCTCCACCACGCTTAGTATGTTGCTTGTCATCTTAGATTGTGAGCTCTCTGGACCAGTATGTTTCTGTGTCACAGAGTATGACAAGCAGATTGTGGGAACTTTTGTAATATATATACAAACAATTGACCTCTATTGATAGAGACTTCATGGAGTTCATGATGACCTCACTGAAACTAAGCAGAAAAGTCTGAGTAGTCATCCCCAAGAAACCAATAACGTATGTATTGCCTTATATCACACTTTCCAGTATTTGGATTGTATACATTTGATAAATATCATAGCATTTCCATAAGAAAAGCATGGTTTTAACTGAAATCACATGGAATACCTTTGTGATCTGAGCCAATTCCTCTGACTCCTAGCCACTCTCCCTTCCCCGCACATCCTGATCCCCTCCAATTTCTAGTCCTGCACTGCCTTGAATTTGCATTTATAAGTAAAGAGAAATTCCCATATTGCACCAGAGGGAAATCACAAGACAGTAGTTACCTTGACGGCCTTCGTCATTGGTGAAGAGGCCAGTGTCACTGCTGCTGCATACACTGCTGGTTTCACTGCAAAGAACAACCACAGTTAACTGCTGAAAGGTATGCAGCAATAATCTTTTAAATTTTGCCAGTGCCTTTCATCCCAAAAGGACCCCAAAGTCTTTATATACCATACAAAATGGGAATCAATTCATCACTGACACATGATTGCCTCTGGCATGGAACATGTCAACTGTCTAACAGCTCACTACAACACTATGCAATTTAGGAAGAATCCTGTATCGAGTTAAAAAAGGAAATTTTAGGTTATCAGAACATAATTATCAAAAATGGGATTAGGTCAGGGCACCAAGGCTAACGATCATAATTATGACACTCTTTGCAGATATCCCCGTCTCTGGTAACGACCAGGCAACAGAAATGAAGCTAAATGCTCCCCTCGCGGGTCACCCGATGGCCACTGGCAATTGTACCACAACTTTTTCTTTTTAGACTTCCATTTTCCAACATAAATGGAACATAAATGCCTTCTCTTCAATGCCTTCTCCTTTCTTTGGCTGGATAAGGGGCTACGCTTCAAGCACTACAGCAGCACAGCTGTGCCACTGTAGCATAGACCCTACTACAGCAACAAAAGGGGTTATTCTGTTGTTGTTGTAGTAAGTCCACCCCCTCGAGAGGCAGTACCTAGGTTAATGGAAGAATTCTTCCCTCAGCCTACCTGCATCTATAGTAGGGGTTAGGTTGACCTAATTACATCACACAGGGCATGAAATTTTTCACAGCCCTGACTGAGCAACATAGCTAGGTCAACCTAAGTTTAGATGTAGACCAGGCCTCAAGTCCCTAACTACTCATCCAAATAAACCAGTACTACATAGCTTGCAGCTGTAGATAACCACCAGTTAAACTGAGTTTTAAACTTGGCCACTGCTGCTGCTCCAGGAGACAGTTTACGAAGGAATTTGTTTGGAAAATAATCTGAGTAGAAAACTTAACTGTCTGTAAAAAGTTTTGAAAAGGCTGAACATTGTGCTGCAAAATTACATGCTCATGTCAATCCTGGGTATTTGATGGGTTAATGCTAGGATTCGATCTTTTCTAGGACATATTATCCAATACCTCCATTATTCTGAGATCTCTCAGCAAAAGCAATACCCCTTCCACCCTGCACACAGGTTACAGGGCCTTATGGGAGAAGTGAATCCTAGCTTTAACTCAGCATCTGAAATAATCTCAGCAGTGTGGTTAGATAAGATCCCCATGTACCCTGGAAGAGCAACATCACACAGCATGGTGTGTGGTTATACCAGCCACCAATATCCTCAGGAAACTTTATGGGACACAAGGCAAAGGGACAGTGAGAGTCACCCCATCCACAATTAACTGTACGTACTCACTAAAACCATATGCTGTGAAGCATATTACTGCTTTTTAAAAAACATGTTCTGTAAACTAGCTAAGACAATCCATTATACTGGATACCTGAAAGTCTGAACCTTCAGTGCATTAGAGTCCATTTTTCAGTTGGTAGTTTTAAACATACAGATGGAAGAGGTTGCAAGTCCCTCCCACATTCTAGCATGCAACTAACACCAAGTTTTAAGCCAGCCTTTTATGAAGTTTGTGCCATCCATCCCCTAACATGCTGTATGAGAAAGGGACAGTAGTTAAAGCATAGGACCAGGAATCATAAGAAAGGAAAAGGATTATTAAACCAAGTTCCGAATCAAATTAACAGAACAGCCAGTGCCTCAAAGTACTGGAAAACCCTGCAGTGCCTTACAGATACATACTCCGCCACGCTTTCTACCCGCTTTCTACAAAGGTTCATTGAAAGATATCCTTACCTATACTCCCTTTATATTTCAGGCCTGGAAAACGGAGTATCCTGTACACAAGCCTTTCCTCAGGTTCAGTAAGCACTGATTAATGCTCTCCACTTGCAAAGGAGGCTACTTACCTTAACCATGAAATAATGAATGCTATTGATCCGACAAGCTACTGCTATAGAGTGTTATTGATCGCCCAATCTTTGGTTAAAATGGTCCTCATTTAGCAATTTCACTGTCGCAAACACCTGGAGCAAAGCATGCTTATAATTAAATAGTTTGGGGGAGTTAAAGTGAGAGGTGATGGACAGAGATCTCAGCTTTCCAACATTTATTCCTGCTCCTGAGCTATTGTTTGTGTCAGGAGGGACATTGATTTTCTATAAAAATAAGAAAACTAGAAGCACCAAGGGGCTGCAGAAGGTCAGGCCGGGCTAGAGAAGGAGGGGGAGGCTGAACACTCTGTCTCTGTCACTTGCCTTCCAGGAGAAGGGGATTTTTTCTTTCCTGAGAGATCCGCCCCTAATACATCAGCTGAGCCAGGCTCATGACTGCCACTACAGGCTGTCACCAAACCTGCTACTATTCAAAAGGAACTAAACTACAAACTGGGGAGTAACTGGTCATTCTATCAGCCCGGAATATATCAAGATAAAACAAGCGCTCACCTTATCACTGGCTGGTAAACTTAGTACAACATCCAATTTGAAATTAAGCGATACAAAAGGCGGCTAGTTAGATATTGTTTATGTGAAAGATTAGAGAGACAATATGTCATCCGTGAACTTGAAGTAGCATGTGTGTTAGCAAGAATGTTCTCAGACAGCCCTTGGACTATTCTGGTTTGATCTGCCCTATGTAATCACATTAAGCAGACAATTCAGACAGCATACATCTTAGATAAATGAGACAGAGGTTCAGGGCCTCCATTTATAGTTCGTCAGTTCCCCATCGTGTGGGAGAGCTCCAAAATATTAAAAGGGGGACTGAGTGGAGAGGTTTTACTTCTAAGTGTCTTCGCAACTAATCGTCACCATTGTACTGGTAGCTCAAAAATCTCAAATGTCCCCTAAAATGAATCCATGTTTCTCTCATTCTTGGTTTCCCCTTCCTTTTGGCTATCAGGCTTTGATTCCCCTCTCATACCACTCTTAGATCAGTCATTTGCTCCCTCACCATGTTCCTATGTATCTTTCCTTTCCCCTCTTCATTTCAGTCTCCATCTCCCCCACTTTTATGCAGGATGTTTCTTAGTCCATTATCTATGTGTGTGGGAGGGTATTCCAAAATTCTTCATCCCCCACATCCCACTCTGAAGACATGATATGGTAACAAACCTTTCTCCAGTATAAAACTGAATATAGCCCCACCGGTAATCCATCAAAGCTGCTTCCTCATTAAGGTCCTGATCCAAAGCTTATTAAGCCAACGGGAGTCTTTCCATTGAATTCAGTGGGCTTTGGATCAGAGCATAAGCAAAGGAAAGTGATGAAAGTGCTGAGTGTTCTAGCTCCACAGAGATGCTAGCTCCTGCTAATCTAGGAGGAAAGAGGGTGGGGAAAACGTCACTGCTGAATGATACAAGGCATTTGTTCCCATAGTGGCTGAGTGCGACACTTGTGTACTCCTAATCTCTGTTGACAGGAGAAGTGAGAAACACAATTCAATCCTAAACTGATGTACAACAGCCCCTAGAATACCAATACTGCTTCCTGGCCCCGCTTGCTTTGCCAATCACCTTTCCTCTTGCCTGTTTATGGCTATACTCCTAATCATTTTCTCTCCTCCCTGTCCAGTTTTCACACATTCCTCAGGATATGCCCTTGCTGCAGCTCTACGAAGCACTTCACTGGTATCAGATGGAGCATCTACAGCAGAGTGAAAATGATGTAAGCATACCCAGTTTCACTCTGCTGTTTCTAGTAGGGAAGCACTGTATTTAGTGCAGGAGAGGCAAAGGCATGATCCCTCACTGCTGCCAGAAGCGTTCTACAAGGAGAAGTAATGCACATGTATTTCTCCCTCTAACTCCACTCCCCTCACCAAGCCACAGCCCAGACCATACATGTGGAGGTGAGATGGTCAAACATTTTCACCTCTGGATTTCCAAAGAGAATCCAAAGGCTTTGGCAGCAGATGGCAAGTGTCATCTGATGCAAACATATGCACAATAAGCCTTGGTCTACACTACAGAGTTAGGTCAACGCAAGACAGCTGACATCGACCTAACTCTATAAGCATCTACATCGGCAATCTTTGGCATGCGGCATGCCAAGGTAAGCCCCCTGGCGGGCCGGGCTAATTTGTTTACCTGCCACATCTGCAGGTTTGGCCCATTGCAGCTCCCACTGGCCGCGTTTCGCCACTCCAGGCCAATATGGGCTGCTGGAAGCAGCAGCTAGCCCATCCCTTGGCCCGTGCCACTTCCCACAGCCCCCATTGGCCTGGAGCGGTGAACCGCGGCCAGCAGGAGCTGCAATTGGCCGAACCTGCGGACACGGCAGATAAACAAACCGGCCTGTCCCGACAGGCGGATTACCCTGGCGGGCTGTGTGCCAAAGGTTGCTGATCCCTGATCTACACTAAAATGTAGCTCCCACCAATGTAACTCGCCAACTACTCCGACTTAGTAACTCCACCTCTGTGAGAGGTGTAGTGTTTAGATTGATGTAGTTATGTCGATGCAGTATCAGTGTAGATACCGTGTTGCTTACATCGACTGTTGCTGATTTTCAGAAGCCACTCCACACTGACAGTTAAATCAGTACAAGCACTCCTGGTGAGGATGCACACCGCTGACACAAGGAACATAGTATGGACATGCAAAAGCAATTTAATTAATGTAGTGGCTGTATGTCATGATAAC
This sequence comes from Lepidochelys olivacea, assembly GCF_965140295.1. Classification (NCBI taxonomy): domain Eukaryota; kingdom Metazoa; phylum Chordata; order Testudines; family Cheloniidae; genus Lepidochelys; species Lepidochelys olivacea. The sequence continues at coordinate 87,295,181 of NC_140416.1, read as the reverse complement.
TTAGGTCAACATAATTTTGTACCGTAGATATACCCTAATTAGTCTGAGGGAAAGGAACCAACTGAGGGAAAACAAAACAATCACCCAGCACATTCCTCAGGTGATGGACCAAAACAAAGCTGTGTGTTTGCTTTCTCAATGGCTGACACAGATAAGGCTGGATGAAAGCCAGCTGGTTTAAGTTCAATTGAACATGATGGAAGAGATACTGATTGGTGCAGAAAGTACCTCGAGGAGGCTAGCAATGTCTATTACTGCTCCATCAAGTGAGGGAATCTATCTACCCATTGTCATTGAGATACATTCTCAAGGTGCTACTCAATATATCCTTCCTGTACTATTAGATAAAAATGTCTTTTCCCATCTTTAGATGGCAAAAAAAAGCATCCTCTCTTTGGTAAGAAAGGCCTCACCTTGATCTATGCCTTTGTTACAACTACACTAGACAACTAACATGCAGTAACTTGTAAACAGAACAACGTTTTGATCAAGGTACATACAGTAACTGCAAACAAGGCTAACTGGTCACTACAGAATTCTGTTTTCCTTTGCTGTTTCTCATAAACCCTTGGAAACATGAAACTGAAATCAGTCTCATCCATCACTCACTGGCTTGTCAACATGGTTTTACTTGCAAAGACTAGAGCCACTAGCATGCTGGTTGTCACTGTGAAGACAGAGACAACAGACTTCTCATTGGAGCCATAAGCACACCGGTTTGTTATGAGGACAACATGCACATGTCACTACTCGGTCATGAAGACAACATGCACACTGATTTAGCACCACAGGACTGCAGGCAAGGGTTTGGAGATTTTTTTTTTTCTTGTATCTTTAAGGGAAAACTTTGTTTGAGAGGGAACTACCTAGACCAGGGCACAGTCTTTGCAAGCAGCTGTAAAGGAAGTTGATAATCTGATTGTGGTAGGTGAAGGAAAGGCCTGGAGAGCTCACCATTCAGACATGTTTTCATCAGAACCCTGTTTTTGTTCATCCGCTTCACACTCCATCCTCTCCTTCCTCCCCCCTTTACTGAGGAAGGGCCTGTTCTCTGCTGACTCACACAGACCATGGCTGGATGAAGTCCAAGGGGTGTTCTCCTTCCAGCGTGACAGACGCTGCTTCTTGGCTGACTTGAACCTATAGCCTCTCTCATAGTTCCACTCCGACACCTTGAGTTTCTGCTGGAGGCTAGCAGCTACCTCTGAGGTCACACGTTTCACCTTCCGGCGACGCCTGAGGGGCCGGCAGGGTCCATTTTCCGTGAAGGAGTCCGACTCATGCCAAGAATGCTGCTTGCTCTTTAGGGTGGCACTCAGAGCTGGGTGGCGTTTGGCCACAGCCATGTCATCTGAGTCACTGAAGTTGGCAGTCAACACCTCACGACAGTCCTTCATGGCTTCATCCAGGCTTGATTCCGAAGCCTCACTGTAGCAGCAGGCATGCTCCGCCTGGTGCGTGAAGTCTGAGCGCCGCTTACGACCCCTCCTCTTGCGAAGCTGCCGCCGCTGCTGCCTTGGGCTCAGGGCCATCTCTTCCCACAGCTCATCCAGCTTGTTTTGTTCTGAGGTCTGCTCCAAGGCCGAGGCCAAGTCATGCACCAGCTCATCCATGGGCAATGTCTACTAAACACGAAAACAACCAATTAGCACCAGCCACTAATGTCACTGCAACAGCACGTCACTAGACCAGCATAAACTAGAGCCTTCTTCACACCAGCAACTTGGTTAGACACTCACCTTGGACCTGCCCAATAGGACTAATACAGGCAAACTGTTCTTCTTGTACTACAGCTCAGTCTTCCCTTTAAAATTAGGGCTACCACTTCCCCTTCCCAGCCAAGACCGCCTCATGCTATAGCAATTAAAGACAAGTTTATGCCTGACACGGATACAAGATTGCATTTTCTGCCTTGAAGCAGTATGTCCCAGTATCCAGCCTAAAAGTGAAATGGCCTGCATTCAGAACACCATGTGATGTCATACCATCAGCTGTTATATGCAAGAAACAGGGTTGGGCCTGCTCATTACATGACTCTACCAGTCACGAAGGGACTGTGAATGACTTAATAGGTGGCACACTTGGCTCAGACCAATGACACAATGGGTATTAAAGACTCTATGCTGCATGAGGATCAGTCTTTCCAAAGAGGAATAAAGCTTAAGTCTCATACTAATGCAGTCACAAAGATTCCATGATGCTTTGCCCCCCCTCCTTTTTTTTTTTTTTTTTTTTGAGGTGGGAGAATCAGGCGTTAACCAGGAATACTGTTCAAATATCAATCTGTGTAATTATAGTCTAGTTTGTTACATCTCCCCAGCCATTACAGTTCTATATAGGATTGTTCTTCATCTCTCATCCAAAACTGTTGTTTCGTGTGGCTGTGTACTACCAAACAGCTGTGGTTTCCCACCCCACAAATGACTGCTCACTCAATACACAGGGAGTCTTTGATCTAAGGCACTTTGGTGTGCGATACTACAAAACCAGGATCCTGTTGTTATACAATAAATCCGCTCCTGCTAAGATACTGACACTTTCTAACCACAGCAGCAAACTGGACCCCCAACACAGAAAACACCTTATGGGAATATGTACAATAGATTTGTGTACACTGGGGCAGAGCTGCCTCAGGAAATAGGGGACACTGTGCCTTGCCCTCCCCCCAGAGCCCTGATGAGGCCAGGACCCGGGGACTGAGGGAAAGCCTCAGGGAAACACACAGGACAGAAGCTCTGGGCACCTTTCTAACCCAGGAGTCGGAGACGTAGGTAAAATCCCGCATCACCCAACGCAGCACAGACCGACGCCACGACTCCTGCGTTCCACTTCCTCAGCTACTCCCGCAGCTCATCTCCCCGCCGCCGCCTGTCAGCCTTCGGCCGGAACCACCCTCACCCCGCCCACGGCGCCCGCCCTGCCTGGGCCCCAGGCCCCCAGCCCGGCCCTGGCACCGGCCCTGCCTGGCACCACCCCAGGGCCTGGCATCATCCCCCGACCTATGTCAGACCCTCGCGCTAACCGACCCTCCCAGCCCCGAGCCGGGCTAAGGCGGGTCTCACTCACCCGCCCGCCTCGGCCTCTCCGGGGTCCTCGGCCTCCTCTCGGAACAGGACTTCCGGTCTCGGGGGTCACTTCCGCCCCGCGCCACGCCCCCTCAGCGTGCACACTTCCGCCCCGCCGCGGTGGAGCTGTGCGCATGATGAGCAGCTGCGGGAGGCGCCTGGCCCGGGGGCGCACGTGCAGCTCAGGCGAGAGGGGCAGGACGATGCTTGCGCTCTGTTCTCTGCTCCCTTCGGGCTCTTTCTTTGCAGCAGCAACAGTGTGTCAGGCAGGGGACTGGCCCCGCAGCTGTGCTGCCTAAACAGAGAGCGGGGGCTTGGTGTGACCCTGGCTGGGGCAAAGCATACAGCTGCTCCGTGCTGCTCTCCGCCCAGCCTGTCCATCCGCCCAGGAGACTGGAACCACTGCCTCCTTCCCTCCTAAGGCAGTGAGTTTCGGGGACTCTACAATGCCCCTACCAAGAGCCCTAGATGAGGACCTGGCTTTAAGCACAGCTGCAGTGGAGGGCTCTCAGGGTTGGGTGGGACTCTCTTCCCTGCTCAGATTATTTGTTGAGCTTCATCCTTGCGTCTATACAGGTGTGAGCACAAGGCTCCTGCCCCAAGGAGCTCACAACAGGACAAGGTGATAGGCAAGCGAGACACAAGCCAAAATTTTTATTGGCATGATAAAACCAGAGGTGAAAGTAAGCCGGTACAGTGTACCGGAAAGAGCCCATGCACTGTATCGGGGCGGATCGGCTTCCCCAGGCAGCAATTTAAAGGGCCTGGGGCTCCCAGCCGTGGCTGGAGCCCTGGGCCCTTTAAATTACCACCAGAGCCCTGCTGCCAGAGCCCTGGGAAAGCGGCAGTAGGGCTCGGGTGGCGATTTAAAGGGCCCAGGGCTCCTGCTGCAGCTACCGACCTGGGCCCTTTAAATAGCCACCGGAGCAGCAGCAGGGCTCCAAGGACGATTTAAAGAGTCTGGGGCTCCAGTAGCTACTACCACCCTGCTTCCTTTAAATCGTCCCTGGAGCCTGCCGGAGCTCTGGGCTAGCGGCGGCAGGGCTCTGGCGGTGATTTAAAGGACACAGGGTTCCGGCCACCGTTACCACCCCGGGCCCTTTAAATAGCCGCCGGAGCCCAGCCGCCGCTACCCCAGGGCTCCAGCAGGCTCCGGGGATGATTTAAAGGACCCGGGGCAGTAGCAGCAACCGGAGCCCCAGACCCTTTAAATCGCCGCCTGAGCCCTGCTGCTGGAGCCCCGGGGGTCACGGCGGCAATTTAAAGGGTCTGGGGCTCTGCTGCGGTAGCTCAGATGGCAATTTAAAGGGACCGGGGCTCCCTCTGCCGCTACCCTCCGGAGCCCTTTAAATCGCCACCCGAGCCCCGCTGCTGGAGCCCTGGGGTAGCGGCAGCGGAGCTCTGATGGTGATTTAAAGAGCCAAGGGCTCCCAGCTGCCACTACAGCAGTGGAGCCCCGGGCCCTTTAAAGCACCACCAGAGCCCAGAGCCCCGGGGTAGCAGTGGCAGCAGGGCGCCCCCGGGGCTCTGATGGTTATTTAAAGTGTCTGGGACTTTGCTGCAGCAGCTGGAGCCCCAGGCCCCGGGGCTCCCAGCCGTCTCTGCAGCTGGTAGCTCCAGGGTGATTTAAAGGGCCCGGGGCTCCCAGCTGCTGCTACCACAGTCCCAGCCCCAGGCCCTTTAAATCTTGATTTAAAGGCCCGGGGGATGTAAAGGCCCCGCCTCTTCGAGTAGAGGCCCTGCGTCTTCCTAAGGACTCCAGAGTATCAGTAAAATCCTTTAAGTTACTTTCATGCCTGGATAAAACCTGTGTGTGTTACTAAAGTGTGAGGAGATTGAGGGCTTGGGTCTCTATCAGAGGTGGATGTGACCCAGCGAGTACCTGCTCCCAAAGTATGCTACATCTACAGAGTGTGGTGTTTGGCCTGAAGTGGACAGATGGGATTGCATCAGCCTTTATCCTACTGAATGGGGTTATATACTTTATGCCCAGTTATCATTATTGTCTGTGTTTACAGATGGCACCCAAATGCAACAGGCAGTGGATACCTCACAATGCAGTACTGAAAAAATATGTTACATACAAAAAAGCTGTTTGTTACAGGGGAGAGTGCAGCATGCAAAAGTCAGGGAGTGGCAAAGTTAAGGTTGTTCACACATTACCATATAGCATTCAATTACATGTCTATGGACTGTTTTCTCTACCTCATTCAATGCACGTGTTGTACAGTGACAGTGAATAAGGCAGATGCCTACCAACATATGGTCCGATTCTGCTCAGTGTCCCCTTCAAGTTCCCTTTGTTTGACCCTTTGACCTTCACACCTGCCCCTGTTACATTTTTGTTTGTCCCCTGTAATTATTTGAGTACCTGGACCTTGTGGATCCTCCCCTAAGGCTGGTGGAGGGCCCTTTAGCAGTCCTTTAGCCCACTTCCCAGAACCCAATAGGAACATACAGTCCAATGAACACCATTCAACCTCCGCACACTCCTGCCTCATTCACTATCCATCCTGTACACTGAATGAATGGGGGTCCTGCAGAAAAAAAAATAGTATGTAATCATGTAATTACAGGCTTCATGTCCAATGACCACCTGGTCTAGTGGTCAGCTCATGGCCTTCTGTCAGCCTAGTCATCCCAGAGAAGGCTGACTGGGGCCACAATCACCCCCATATACTCCAAACCTTCCACAGAGATTCTGTCACTATAGTGGAGCAGGGGAGGGGGGAAGATAGGGGGACCCACACCCACTCCAACACAGGACCCTAGGGTTTATCAAAGTACCCAGCCCACTTATTGAGCTACTCCAAATTATGTTTTCCCTTGGGTACTTCCAACCACACTAGCGCTCCTCAGTGTGGGGCATGCCTATCCCCAGTCTCTGACAGCCCTGTTCAATCAAGCTCTTTTAGGGCTTTTCAGCTCCTAGAGAGGGGAAGAGAGCCTAGTCCCTGCTACTAGAGCAGCCATCACAAAGCTTTTGCCACTCCTGCCACAGCCGCAGCCTTGCTTTCTGATGCCACATGCAACTCATTTCCCCCCTTTTCCTGGGCAGTGTACTTTTAAACAGTTCCTCCACTAAGAACATGCCCTACACCTGCTGAGGGGTAGCACCTCCCTAGTCCAGTATTGCTGTACTCCCAGTCCTGGTTCAGAGTGGGGCCTGTAGATGCCATCATGCTGTATGAAACTGCATAAGCGCATAGGTCAGAGGCAATGTTGCAAGGCCAGCATTAATTTTGGCATTTATTAGAAAACATCTAGCCCTTCCTTTGGAGATGACTGCAGGATTGTTCCCTATATTAATTTTTCCAGGATTTTGTCCAGTCTAGTTTTAAATATTCCAAGTGAGGGGCTTCCACCATTTCTCTTGAGAAACTAACACAGGAATGCCAGACTAATCAGATTAGTGGCCTGTCTAGCTGCTATACTGTCTCAAAAAGTGACCAATACCAGATGCTTTACAGGAAAGCATAAAACTTCTAGCCCAGTAACTCAAATAAACCACATGATTAGGAAATGGCCCTTCATGTACAGCCTAAATTTTCATTTCCTTTTCCCCTCATTCTTTAGTTCATTCTTTGGAGCACGGTAAACAAAGCTTCTCCCTCCTTGCTTACTCTCTTCAGAGCAGTGTGGAGACAATCCATTTAGAAACCAATCCAATGCTCAATAAAGTCAAGAAGTGTCTTTCCACTTACTTCAATGGGTGTAGGATTGGGTCTTTGTCCTATTGGAGAGGAACCAAGCAACACCCCTCCCCCCAACCCCAGGTTGACAATAGAGACAAACTGGATGGAGCGGCATCCAGCAGTCTCAGCTGGAGTGTGGTATCGCAGAATCTTGAGGAAATTAAACTGAAAGTAAAAGGCAGAGAAAAACGGGGATCCAGGTGGTGATCCAGAATAAGCAGTTCATTGATTTATTCTGTGATTCTGTGGTTGAAGATTATGAGATAGAAATAACTTTCTCACCACTCGTTTGACTCATGGTGTCTTGACCAGTTGTCCACTCGCTGGCACATTCCTTACAACCATGGGCGGCAGCACGTATAAGAGGCTGGGGGAGGCTAAGCCTCCCCAAAAAAGGTTGGCCATGTGCAGGAGGGCAAATTCTGCGGATGTGGCGCAGGTCACCTCCCTTTGGAGGCATGCCAGCCTGCCGCTAGGGTGACCAGGTGTCCGGTTTTTGACCGGAACACCCAGTTGAAAAGGGACCCTAGCGGCTCCAGTCAGCACCACCGACCCAGCTGTTAAAAGCCTGGTCGACAGTGCTGCGAGTCTAAGGCAGGCTAGTCCCTACCTGTTCTGGGGCACCGTGCTGCGCCCTGGAAGGGGCCAGCAGGTCCAGCTCCTAGGCAGAGGGGCCACGGGGCTCCACGTGCTGACTGAGCACCGGCTCCGCACTCCCATTGCTTGGGAACCAGCCAATGGGAGCTGAGGGGTAGTGCCTGTGGGTGAGAGCAGCACCCCAACCCCCTGCCCAGTGAAAGTGAGTGACAGTGGGGAAGAGCGAGCCACTGAGGAAGAGGAATGTAGTGACCCGGGGCGGGGCCTTGGGGAAGGGGCGGGGCTTTGGGGAAGGAGCAGGGCTAGGGTTTGAGTTTTATGCGATTAGCAAGTTGGCAATCCTATTCGTCGCCTTTGGAGCACCAGAAATGAAACTCCCTAGAAGTGAGGGGGCCACTGGTGCCCAGACTGTGGCTCCACCCATGCTTTGTCCTGAGGCCCTGCCCCTATTCAACCTCTTCCCCTGAGGCCCTGCCCTTGCTCCACCTCTTCTCATTAGGCCCCCTCCGCTCGCCACTCGCTCTCCTCTGCTGCACAGAGGAGCAAGTGGTTGGCGAATGAGGGGCATGGGGAAAGAGGCGGAGAAGAGCAGGCAGGCGGGGTGGGGGGGGGCTTGTGGGAGAGGTGAAGAAGAGCAGGTGGGGGGCTCAGGGGAGGGAAGAGGTGGAGTAAGGGCAGGGCCTCAGGAGGGTGGGGTCATAGTCCAGGCACTAGTGCCCCCCCCCTTCTAGGGAGCTTCCAGTGCTCGCATGTAAGCCTCCCCAAATGGAAGGCTCACACACCACCTATGCTTACAACCATTTAGTACACTCTCATGCCACAACATGTGTCCACATGTTGCCTTGAAGATGGGCACGTTAGACCAATATACACAGCTGCCAGGGAATGGCATAGTTCTTGTGTCACATTCACGGAGAGCCACTGCTCCTCCCACAGAGAGCACCAATTAGTCTTTATTTTGACCTCTTCTAGTTGATGGTTCTGTACCCCAGCCTGACCAAAGGTTGTCAGAGCAGCTGTGGCTGCATATGTGGTCTCTCAAACCCAGCTGGAAAAGGGCCTGTATCTCCCCGTGCTTGACTCAGTGTCTAATCTTCAGTCATTTTCTGATTTAGTGAGTGTATATTATCAGGCACCACCGGTTGTTTATGAAGTTCTTATTTATGGAAATATCAGCAACTAACTTGTCTGACCTCTGGCCCTGATTTGAATGAAAGTTACATCTTCCCTATTGAAAGCCTGACATTCCTGTATTGATTTTCTGAAGATTTGTGCTTTGGTAGGTCCCATTGCTGGAGTTTTAGCTCCTGTTTCTACAGATCATTAGCTGCTAATGGAAGCTGTGAGTTCACAGCTTGCGCCAGGTGCTTATTCTTTTGTTGTTTGTTTTCTTTTGGTTTTTAGTCATGGGAAACATAGAATCATAGAATATCAGGGTTGGAAGGGACCTCAGGAGGTCATCTAGTCCAACCCCCTGCTCAAAGCAGGACCAATCCCCAATTAAATCATGCATCTAGTAAGTTGGGCAGGAGGACTCCTGGGTTCTATTTCTGGTTCTGCCACTGACTACATATATCCAAGTCAAACTTAATTTTGTTATTTCCTGCCCATATTTCTAACCTCAGATCTTTTGTATTCTCTGTCCTTATTAGGGTTTGCAGCTCCTCCCAATTTAGTATCAACTGCAAATTTCTTTAACATACCTCTCATCCAGATCATCAATAAAGACATTAAATAAAACCAAGCCTAACCCCCACAACCCAGTTCTTTGCCATTTTGTATTTCCTTTTGTTTATGGTCCTTCTGCTAGTTTTTTATCCATGTGGCAGTGCTCATATTCAAGCCAATATCAATTCATTTTTCAAGTAACATTTTACAAGGCACTGTATCAAATGCTTTGCTTAAGTCCAGATATATTACATCTGTGGCATTCTCTTCATCCATTAATTTTGTAAATTTAATCAGAGAAAGTAATCAGGTTTGACTGACGTGATTTGTTCTTTATAAATCTATGCTGCTTCTTATTACTCATAGTTCTGTTATCCTCTAGATGTTTACATTTTTCATCTTCTTTTACTATTTATTCCATTAATTTACCAGGAACAAAAGTTAGACTCAAAGAGTGATAATTTTCCAGAATCACTTTCTTTTCTTTTTTTAAAGAATGGCACTACATTTGCTTTTTTAAAGTCCTCTGGCACCTTTCCTAGTTTGTTATGATGTTCCAGAAAGTTCAGGCAGTTCATTGAGTTTGTTAGCTGATCACCACACCACCACAGAATGCTGATTTCTATACAAGCTATTTTCTTAAGTATTCCCTTACTTGTTTTTCACCAGTCACTTCAGTGACAAAGTTTTCATTACTTCCTAACTGTGAGGCTCTATACCTTATTTTTTTTGTTGAAGAAAGATTTTTTTTAAAGTAAATCACTATCAAGACCATTTTTTAGTTATTGATTCCACCCTCCTACCCCCCTCGTTTATCAATGGACATACTTTCTGGTACTTTTGTTGCATTAATTTAATTGTAAATTTCCTTCTTATTCTCTTTTTTAACCCTTTTGATGGCAGTAACTAATTCTGCTTTATCACAGTATATTGCTTTCCCTTCCATTTTTCCATTTCCAGTCCAGGGTTTTTTACCCTAAAATCTTAAATCCCTCCTAAAATCTAATCCCTTTCTACTACTGCACTCAACCTTCGTGCTTCACGATGTAAGACAGCTACTAAATGCCTAGGTTTTGGAAGAAACATTCCTTATGGGCCGGTTATTCCATCAGTATCCACTTCAGAGTTTCTTGCACCTTCCTCTCAAGTATCTGGTCTTGGCTGCTGTTATAGATGTGATGCTGGATTAGACAGTCAATTATGTAGCCATTTCTATGTTCATATGTCCTAGGGGTGTGAAAGTCCATAGCAGATGCCTGCTGTAGTTTCTCTTATGTTTTCCATTCCTTGTACCTTTTCCCCCCCAAGTATTTCATTGCCACTTTCTTCATGAACAAACTATTTCATTTGGGGCATAAATTTTGGATATAGCAGGCCAAATTGGGAAGCATCGCTCAGATCAGATTCATGATGGAGTTTTGCCTGAGTAAGGATGGCAGATTCTGGTGCAGTTTGCAGGAGAAAGAAGAAGTGGCAGCAGGAGCTGACCTGGGTGTTTGCCCCGGGGAGCAGGAACCAGGCTGGCAGATGCTCGAGATCAGGCAAAAGGAAGAAAGTAGAGCAGCAGAATACGGACCCTGAACTTCAGAAAAGCAGGCCTCGATTCCCTCAGGGAACTGATGGGCAGGATCCCCTGGGAGGCTAATATGAGGGGGAAAGGAGTCTACGAGAGTTGGCTGTATTTTAAAGAAGCCTTATTGAGGGCACAAGAAAAAAACATCCCGATATGCAGAAAAAATAGCAAATATGGCAGGCAACTAGCATGGCTTAACAGAGAAATCAGTGAGCTTAAACAAAAAAAGGAAGCTTACAAGAAGTGGAAACTTGGACAGATGACTAGGGAGGAGTATAAAAATATTGCTCGAGCATGCAGGGATATAATCAGGAAGGCCAGATCCCAACTGGAGTTGCAGCTAGCAAGGGATGTGAAGGGTAACAAGAAGGGTTTCTACAGGTATGTTAGCAACAAAAAAGTGGTCAGGGAAAGTGTGGGACCCTTATTGAATGGGGGAGGCAATTTAGGGACAGATGATGTGGAAAAAGCTGAAGTACTCAATGCTTTTTTTGCTTCGGTCTTCACAGCAAACAAGGTCAGCTCCCAGACTGCTTCACTGGGCAGTACAGTATGGGGAGGAGGTGAGCAGCCCTCAGTGGTGAAAGAACAGGTTAAGGACTATTTAGAAAAGCTGGACATCCACAAGTCCATGGGGACAAGTGCAATGCATCTGAGGGTGCTGAGGGAGTTGGCTGATGTGATTGCAGAGCTATTGGCCATTATCTTTGAAAACTCGTGGCAATCGGGGGAGGTCCCAGACGATTGGAAAAAGGCAAATATAGTGCCCATCTTTAAAAAAGGGAAGAAGCAGAATCCGGTGAACTACAGCCTCTCCTCAGTCCCTGGAAAAATCATGGAGCAGGTCCTCAAGGAATTTGAAGCACTTGGAGGAGAGGAAGGTGATCAGGAACAGTCAACATGGATTCACCAACGGTAAGCCATGCCTAATCAACCTGATTGCCTTCTATGATGAGATAACTAGCTCTGTGGATATGGGGAAACCGGTGGACGTGAAATACCTTGATTTTAGCATAGCTTTTGATACGGTCTCCCACAGTATTCTTGCCAGCAAGTTAAAGAAGTATGGATTTGATGAATGGACTATAAGGTGGATAGAAAGCTGGCTAGATCGGTAGTGGGTAACCTCGCATGAGGCCCGTCAGGGTAATCTGCTGGTGGGCTGTGAGACAGTTTGTTTACATTGACCATCTGCAAGCATGGCTGCCTGCAGCTCCCAGTGGCTGCGATTCGTCATTCCCAACAAATTGACCGGGAACAGCGAACTGCGACCACGCTTGTGGATGGTCAGTGTAAACAAACTGTCTCACAGCCTGCCAATGGATTACCCTGACAGGCCGCGTGCGGCCCGTGGGCCACAAATTGCCCACCGCTGGGCTAGATTGCCAGGCTCAATGGATAGTGATCAATAGCTCAATGTCTAGTTGGCAGAGGGTATCTAGCAGAATGCCCTAGGGGTTGGTCCTAGGGCCGGTTTTGTTCAACATCTTCACTAATGATCTGGATGATGGGATGGATTGCACCCCCAGCAAGTTCATGGATGACACTAAGCTGTGGGGAGAGGTAGATATGCTGGAAGGTAGGGATACAGTCCAGAGTCACCTAGATAAATTGGAGGATTGGGCCAAAAGAAATCTGATGAGGTTCAACAAAGACAAGTGCAGAGTCCTGCACTCAGGACAGAAGAATCCCATGCACTTCTACAGGCTGGGGACCGACTGGCTAAGCGGCAGTTCTACAGAAAAGGATCTGGGGATTACAATGGATGAGAAGCTGGATACGAGTTAACAGTGTGCTCTTGTTGCCAAGAAGGCTAACAGCATATTGGGCTGCATTGCCAGCAGATCAAGGGAAGTGATTATTCCCCTCTATTCAGCACTGGTGAGGCCATATCTGGAGTACCGAGTCCAGTTTTGGGGCCCTCACTACAGAAAGGGTGTGGACAAATTGGAGAGAGTCCAGCGGAGGGCAACGAAAATTATTAGGGGACTGGGGCACATGACTTATGAGGAGAGGCTGAGGGAACTGGGGTTATTTAGTCTGCAGAAGAGAAGAGTGAGGGGGGATTTGATGGCAGCCTTCAACTACCTGAAGGGGGGTTCCAAAGAGGATGGAGCTAGGCTGTTCTCAGTGGTGGCAGATGACAGAACAAGAAGCAATGATCTCAAGTTGCAGTGGAGGAAGTCTAGGTTGGATCTAAGAAAGTGGTGAAGCATTGGAATGGGTTACCTAGGGAGGTGGTGGAATCTCCATCCTTAGAGGTTTTTAAGGTCAGGCTTGACAAAGCCCTGGCTGGGATGATTTAGTTGGGGCTGGTCCTGCTTTAAGCAGGGGGTTGGACTAGATGACCTCCTGAGGTCTCTTCTAACCCTAATATTCTATGATTCTATGAGAAGCAGGCAGGAAAAGTGGGAATAAGAATTAGGAGGAACACAGCAAAACCTGCTGGCATAACCTATTTGCTGGTCAGTTTTCAATATGTTTGTATTACTTTACACCAAGTACCTCTGTAGAGAGGCAGAGAGAGAGAAGAACTGTGCACAGGGCTAGGAACCAAGAGTTCTAATCCCAATTGTGCCTGATTCCATCCATATTCCTGGCAAATTACTTAATCCCTCTATGTCTCAGTTTCCCCATTTGAACAGTGCGAATAATGGTATTGACCCCTGCTTTCAGGTCCATTGTGAGCCTTCATCTGTTAATGTTTGTGAAGTGCTATGCAGATGCATACTCAGAACAATTATCCTGGCAGGACAGGTACCATTTTCTGGACTCTGTATGTGCAAATATTTTATACAGTCCAGGGATAGTTTTACTTTGATGCCCCCCCCTCCACCTTTGTTAGCGTCAATATTGTTGAGAGGGGGCAGGGAAGAGAGGGCATTAATTGCTGGCGGTATTGCCAAGGTGAGCAAGAAAGGGAGCTCCACTGGATCATACCAGCCAAGTCATTGCTGTCCCTATGCCCAGCAAGCTTTCCACTGGGTATACAGAGAGGTCCAGCCCTAGATGATAGGACAGGTGTAGAAGGGGGTTATCACTCTCCCCCAGTGAATGCTCTGCAAAGCCCCCTGATGCTTCTCAGCAAAACCTTCCAGGGGTTAAAAGGAAAGAGAGGGAAGGGGACAAGAGACAAAGGGAGGAATAAAGTCAAAAAATGTGCCGTGAAGCTTCTTGCAGCGAAATGCAGAGAAAGTCATTTCCAACTTCTTTCATCTCAGAGATGAAGCCACTAAATAAAAGGGCAGCACAGAACACAAGGGCTTTTAATCTGTCTCATCTCCTTCATAATAACTGCAAATTTTCCCTGGGCTCCTGGGAGTGAGCCTCTTTCCTCTGTCTTTGCCTTATCTCCCCCCTCCATATTTCACTGACGGCTCGGCTCCCCTCACTCCACTGCCCCCGGCCTAGTCTCTGCAAGGCCTGTGGGAGCCGCCAGCTCCCAGGGCCTCATTGTTCCCGGCTTGGGAGGAAGCTCAGAGAGGGAATTGAAGGCAAGTCAAAGGGAAACGGCATCATCGCTGCTTCATTAATGGGAGCCTTTCAGTGGCAAACATATCAGAGCGAGGTCTTTTCAGAGGCAGTAATTAGCAATTTGGAGCCTTCCCCCCTCAGGAGATGCAGCTGCGATCTAACAAGTGGGAGCAGCGCTCGCCTCCTTTTACGCTTCATATTTATTGTTTTTCATTTTCTCCATCTTCCTCCCATTGTCCAGCCTCCTCCTCGCTACCAGATAAGGGCTCTTTATTAATCGCTCTCTTTTAATTCTTCATTAATGATAATAACTTTCTCTGCCACGCAGAGAGGCGTTAATCTTTCTTGGGTATTGAGAAGGACAGGGTTGAAAGGGAGAAGGAGTGCACAGTGGACAAGGCAACTCTGTAGCTTTTCCCTACTGAAAGGGAAGCTTTTTCCTTCTTGGAGGCGTTTCTGAAGACTTAGGTTGCTGAGTTGCGAGTGGCTTGTTGGAAAGGCCCAGCCCACTGATCAGGCCATCTTACAGGAAACTGATGGCATGCATCAGACTGTACCCTGGCTTTGCAAACATGGTCCTTACAGTAAAAGGCAACACTGGGTACAAAGACAGAGACTTTTAAAGATGGCATCCACAGAATGCCTTGGTTTATCTGACAGCAGGGGTAGGCCCCTCTGGCTGACACCGGTTGCTTGGGCTGGGTCCCCAGCTAGAGCTGTGACAGAGAAGCTGCCCTTTTACCCTAGAGATTTATTACATGGGAAAAATATATATATACCTGGGCATCTAGACTGGACCCCTCCTCTCAGAGCACAGATTATTCTGACTCATAAATTTTACTGGAACATGCTCCCTTGAACCAGACAAGACTGGATTCTGCCCCTGGACTGGATCTAACTGGCTCCTGCCCTCTAGGTCAGGCTGTATCCTGTGCTCCATTCCCCTCCCCACTGTATTAGATGGGACTCTAGTGATCCTTGCCACCATCTCTCCCCAACACAACATACTAGACTGGTTCTAACCCCTTTGCATGAAACTGAACTAAATCCTGGACCAGCTGCAAGCCCCTCCCCCTCCAACATATGCTACTAGGGCTCTATTCCTCCTTATCCAGCCTTTGTTGATTGGCAGGTAGTGGGGTGATGAGGCTTCTTTGGCAGTTTCCAGGAAGATTGCACCTGCATATCCCCAACCTCCCTTGCACCACAGCCAGGGGAGCAAATGGGACATGTTTGTTTAGTGCCATCACTGCCAAGCCCTTTGCAGGCATCAGAGCTCCAAGGCAAGAAGGAGGCGGCAGCATAGAGCTGCTGGGAGGGGGAGGGAAGCGGCTTGACAATCCCCTTCGAATTATAAACATATCCTCTTTAAGTACATTTCTAAGGATAACATTTGTATTACGGTGTCCTGTGGCTGCTGATAGGGCCCTGCTTATCGCCTTGGTCTCTCCTCGGTCTCTCCTCCTTTCTCTGGGCCCTGCTGGGAAAGGTCCCTATCTGGAGCCGAGCTGACAATCCTCTGCCAGGCAATTGTTTCAGTCCAGGGGAAAAATTAATTTCTGCCTATCGTTAATTGAGAGAATTGTGTGGAGAGCTGGGAGGGGGGTTGGAAGGAGGGGGATGGAGTGGGGAGAGATCGTGTTATTAACAGTGTCCCTTTCATAACCAAATACCCTGATTTCCATCAGCAGCATGAGAGGCTCATTACAGGAGGAAGGTGATTAGAGAACTTGGAAGAGCTATCAGGCTGAGCAGGAGAGTGACAGGGAATTTGGGAGGGACTCCCAGCAGAAAAGCTGTCACACCAACTATTCACTCTCACCCTCACATCAGTGTCCTGCTGTCTCTTCCCTCTGCACCAGCTGCCCACAGCCACAGTGGAGATGAGCTGGGAAGGCCTGGGAAGAAGCTGCTGGGAGATCTGGAGAAATTGGAGGCTGAAAGAATCCATCCCCTGACTAAGGAGCTAATCTGTTCATTGCTGGTAGCCCAGGAGAGGGTTGGAGGCTCCAGGGCAGGGGTGGGCAACCTACAGCCCACGGGCTGCTTCTGGCCCATCAGACGTTTTTATCTGGCCCTTGAGCTCCCACCGGGGAATGGAGTCGGGGGCTTGTCCCACTCCAGCTGAGGAGCAGGGGCTTGCCCTGCTCCGCCCTCCTGGCGCTCTCAGCCCCCAACTCACAATTCTACCATCTTCCAGCACACGCAGAGCCACAGTGTGCAGACGCAACTTCATTGAACTATTTCTGGGATCGGAACCCCATCCCTGCATGGCAGCCACCCCCACCCATGCGGCAGCTTGCCCAATCCCCACCCGGTCTCCTAAGGCCCCACCCTGGAGAGCCTTGAAACTGCCCAGGCGCCACACCTGTCCCAGCTAGGGTGCCTCTGCCCATGGCAGTGCCTGGTACAGCCGCCTTCGTGTCACTGATGGCAGAGTCCCTAGGAGTCCCCGGTACTGCCCATGTAGAGTTCTCCCACCTTGGTAACATCCCTTATATAGCCCCCCCCATGCTACAACGCATAGAATCCCCCTCCTCCACTGGGCATTCATGGCCCACCATACAATTTTCGGACCCAAATGCTGCTCTCAGGCCAAAAAGTTTGCCCACCCCTGCTCCACGGGAATAGCAGCATGTGTGTGAGATGGGACAGGAGTCTGCCCTTGCTTTTCTGGGAGCCCCAGGGAAGACTAGAGTCCACAGGGAATAGCAATGTGTGTATGTATGATACAGCAAAAGGCTTTACCAGCATTGCTAGAAGTCCTGGAGGGAGTGGGCTGCTTCGGAATGTGCTGGTCAGGAAATCACATGGAACCATTACAGGTGCCTCACAAATGGTCCAAGAGGAGGTTGCCTGGTTTGCAAGTACCTGAAACCAGTCAGCCCCATTCCCTCCCCATCTCTGACTCAGGGCACGTCTTCTCAGGTACACCTCTCTTTGCTATGAAATACATAGCTCTCTTCCACAAGATCCCCAAACACACAGCTGAGAGGTACCTGATCCCTATCAACCCCTATCTCTGAGACACTCAGACCTCCATGTATTCTCCTTCCTCATGAGACATCTGAGATAGCACATGCTTCCCCACCAAACCTCTAGCCTTCAGGCACTGACTTCCCTCACGAAACACTCAGCCCACACCCACTCCTTCTCTGACAAGGAGCTAGAAAATCCCCTTGATTCCTGCCACTGCAAGAAACCCACCCCACTTTATTTCATTTCAGGCCAGTGAGCTCCCTTGGAAACTTAGCCAATGCACATATACATTACAATAACACTGGTGGGAAATAAAATTAGCAGTTGAGCTTCCCACATACAGCAGATAGATAATACAAGAAAGCATTGCCACTTTGATTGCATTTAATTTTTTTTCTAAATTTGGTGGCTTCTCAGTCCAGTTCCCAGTAGATCGGAACATAGTAATTACAACACCTGATTGGACCAGTATTCCATCTAGTCAACTACTCTACTCTCTAGCAGTTGACAGTACCTGAATGAATAATTATGGAGTAACTTTCCCATAAGGGAAGTTTCTGCTTAACTCCATCAGTGTCCAAATCTCACACACAAACCCCTAGTACAATTGCCACTAATTGCCCCCCCTTGTTTATTTTATTTAGATGTATAAGAACTAGTGAAGGTGCCTTTCATACTCCAGTTGCCCCCACAATTATTTAAAATCAATATAAACAGAAAAAACAGCAGCAATCCCACAAAATATAGCAATAGCTACAGAAACCACAGAGCATAGACAATACTTAAAAACTACTCCCCTTCCTAAATGTCAGTCCTCAAGTATCATCATCACCATCATGGCAAATTCCAAAGGGACATGATCTCCTTGCAGATCAAGCACCACCTGGATCGATCTCTAGCTAGGTCTTTAAAGCGGTCTGGGAGGATATTCAGTTTATGTCCATCATCGGTACTCATGACACCAAAGCGCCAAGAAGTCTATATACTAAGATGCGTGAACTTCAGTGCTTGGTATTAAATGAGGATATTGATATAATAGGCATCACAGAAACTTGATGGAACTATGATAATCAATGGGACATGGTAGTACCAGGGTACAAAATGTATAGGAATGACAGAATAGGTCACGCTGGCGGGGGAGTGGCACTATAATATGTGAAAGAAAGCATAGAATAAAATATAGTAAAAATCTTAAATGAATCAAACAGTGCCATAGAATTTCAATGGACAGAAGTTCCAAGTTTGAATAATAAGAGTATAGCAGTAGGAATATACTGCTGATCAGCGTGTTGGCAGTGATTGTGAAATGCTCAGGGAGATGAGAGGCTACAAAAACCAGAAACCCCAATAATAACAGGGGACTTCAACAATCTCCATATTGAATGGGAACACGTCATCTCAGGACAGGATGCAGAGATAAAATTTCTAGACACCCTTAATGAACGCTTCTCGGAGCAGCTAGTCCTGGAACCCACAAGGGGAGGGGCATTTACTGATTTAGTCCTAAATGGCGCATAGGATCTGGTCCAAAAAGGTCCACTACTGAATCACTCAGTAATAACAATCATAATGTAATTAAAATAACATTCTTGTAGGGGAGAAAATACCAAAGAAACCCATCAAAAAGGGGCATTACTCAAAAAGGGGCATTACACAAAAATGAGGAGGTTAGTTAAATGGAAATAAAAAGGCATAGTCACAAGAGTGAAATGCCTGCAAGCTGCATGGAAACTTTTAACACATACCATAATGGAAGCTCAAACTATATGGTATAATCCAAATTAAAAAAATAGAAGGAGGTCCAAAAACACCTCCATGGCTAACTAGGGCTGCCAGGCATCCAGGTTTGGACTGGAAGGCCTGGTCGAAAAGGGACCCTGGCAGCTCCGGTCATAGGCTTGCCAACTTTCTAATCACACAAAACTGAACACCCTTGCCCCACCCCTTCTCAGAGGCTCCGCCCCTACTTGCTCCATCCCCCCCTCCCTCCGTTGCTCACTCTCCTCCACCCTCACTCACTTTCATTGGGCTGAGGCAAGGGGTTGGGGTGTGGGAAGGGGTTGAGGGCTCCAGCTGGGGGTGCAGGCTCTGAGGTGCAGCCGGGGATGAGGGGTTTGGGGTGTGGGAGAGGACTCCAGACTGGAGCAGGGGGTTAGGGTGCGGGGGGGTGTGGGCTTTGGGTGGGGCCAGAAATGAGGGGTTCAGGGTGCAGGAGAGGCTCTGGGGTGGGGCAGGGGAGTGAGAACTCTGGCTGGGGGCGCAGGCTCTGGAGTGGGGCCAGGGATGAGGGGTTTGGGGTACAGGAGAGGGGTCTGGGCTGACACAGGGGGCTGGGGTGCTGGTGGGGGTTTGGTGTGCGGGGTCCCAGCAGTGCATACTGTGGATCCCAGGAAGTGGTCACCAGGTCCCTGCAGCTTCTTGGAGCATGGATGGCCAGGGAGGCTCCTCACGCTGTCCTTGTGCCGGAAGGCACTGCCCCTGCAGCTCCCATTGGTCACGGTTCCCAACCAATGGGAGATGTGGAGCTGGCGCTAGAGATGTAAGCAGCACACGGAGCCTCCCTGGCTGCCCATGTGCCTAGGGGCTGCAAGGACCTGGCGGCTGCTTCCAGGAACCACAAGGAGCTAGGAGCTTGCCTTAGCCCCAGACCGCACTGTGCCGCTGACTGAACTTTTAACGGCCCAGTCGGCTGAGCTGACCAGAGCTGCCAGGGTCCCTTTTTGACCAGGTGTTCTGGTCAAAAACTGGCTGCCTGGCAATCCTATCTGATCAGCATGACTGACTGGGCTGTTAAAAGTCCGGTTGGCAGTGCAGTGGGACTAAGGCAGGCTCATTGCCTGCTGTGGCTCCGCGCAGCTCCTGGAAGTGGCTGGCATGTCCATGCAGCCCCTAGGCTCAGGGGAAATCACGGAAGCTCCGTGTGCTGCCCCGGCCCCCAGCGCCGGCTCCACAGCTCCCATTGGCCAGGAACTCTGGCTAATGGGAGCTGCGGGATTGGTGCCTGCGGGTGCACGCAGCATGCAGAGCCCCCTGGGCTCTCCATCTAGGAGCCACAGAGACATGCCTGCTGCTTCTGGGAGCAGCGCAGAGCCGGTGCCTTAGCCCCGCTGTACCACCGACCCGGAGCCACCTGAGGTAAGTGCCACCCAGCTGGAGCCCACACCCCAAACCCCCTCCTGCACCCCAATCCCCTGCCCCAGGTCAGAACCCCCTCCCACACCCTAACTCCCTCCCAGATCTCATCCCCCCTCCCCCACCTGAACCCCCTGCCCCAGCCCTGAGCCTTCTCCCACACCCTAACTCCCACCTGAAGCCTGCACCCCAAACTTCCTCCCACAGGACCCAACCCCCCGCTCCAGCTCTGAGTCCCCTTCCACACCCCAACCCCCTGCCCCAGCCTGGAACCCCCTCCTGAACCCTGGCCCCATCCTGGAGCTCGCACCCCTACTGGAGCCCTCACTCCCTCCTGCACTCCATCCCCCTGCCCAATCCCAGTGAAAGCGAGGGAGGGTGGGGGAAAGCGAGTGACTGAGGGTGGAGGACTGGAGTGAGTGGGGGTGGGGACTCAGGGAAGGGGAAGGGCCTCGGGGAAAGGGCAGGGCAAGGATGTTTGGTTTGGAGCAATTAGAAAATTGGCAAGCCTAAGCTAAACAACAGAGTAAAAGGCAGTTAGAGACAAAAGACATCCTTTACAAATTGGACATCAAATCCTGCTGAGAAAAATAGAAAGGAACAAACTCTGGCCAGTCAAGTGTAAAAGCATAATTAGGCAGGCAAAAAAAGAATTTGAAGAGCAACTAGCAAAAGACACAAAAACTAACAGCGTTTTTTTTTTTTTTTTTTAAAGTACGCCAGAAGCAGAAAGCCTCCCAAACAATCAGTGGGGCCACTGGACAATCAAGGTACTAAAAGAGCACTCAAGGAAGTCAAGGAAGACAAGGCCATTGGGGAGAAGGTAAATGAGTTCTTTTCATCAGCCTTCACTGCAGAGGACATGAGGGAGATTCCCACACCTGAGCCATTATTTTTAGGTGACAAATCTGAGGAACTGTCCCAGATTGAGATGTCAATAGAGGAAGTTTTGGAACAAATTGATAAATTAAGCCCTAATAAGTCACCAGGACCAGATGATATATACCCAAGAATTCTGAAGGAACTCAAATATGAAACTGCAAAACTACTAACTGTGGTATGTAGCCTATCACTTAAATCAGCCTCTGAACCAGATGATGGGCAGATAGCTAATGTGATGCCGATTTTTTAAAAAGGCTCCAAAGGTGACCCTGGCAATTACAGCCCAGTAAACTTAACTTCAGTACCAGGTAAATTGGATGAAACTATAGTAAAGTACAGAATTATCAGACATAGATAAACCCAGTATATTGGGGAAAATTCAACACAGCTTTTTGTAAAGGGAAATCATACATAACCAGTGCATTAGAATTCTCTGAGGGTGTCAACAACCATGTGGACAAGGTTGATCCACTGGAGGTATTATACTTGGACTTCAGACAGCCTTTAACAAGGTTTCTCACCAAAGACTCTTACGCAAAGTAAGCAGTCATGGGATAAGAGGGAAGGTCTCATGGATCAGTAACTGGTTAAAAGATAGGAAACCAAGGGTAGGAATAAATAGTTTTCACAATGGAGATGGGTAAATAGAGGAGTCTCCCAGGAGTCTGTATTGGGTGCAGTCCTATTCAATATATTCATAAATGATCTGGAAAAAGGGGTAAACAGTGAGGTGGCAAAATTTGCAGATGATACAAAATTACTCAAGATAGTTAATCGCAAAGCTAACTGCGAAGAGTTACAAAGGGATCTCACAGGAGTGAGTGACTGGTCAAGAAAATGGCAGATGAAATTGAATGTTGATAAATGCAAAGTAATGCAGATTGGAAAACACAACCCCAATTGTATATACAAAATGATGGGGTCTAAATTAGCTATTACCAATCGAGAAAGATCTTGGAATCATTATGGATAGTTCTCTGAAACCATGTGCAGCAGCAATCAAAAGAACTAACAGAATGTTAGGAACCATTAGGAAGGGATAGATAAAACAGAAAATATCATAATGCCTCTATATAAATCCCAGGTACGCCCCCACCTAGACTACTGCATGAAATTTGGTTGCCCCATCTCAAAAAAGATAAATTAGAATTGGGAAAAATGCAGCAAAGGGCAACAAAAATGATTAGGGGTATGGAACAAATTCCATATGAGGAGAGATTAAAAAAACTGGGATTGTTCATCTTGGAAGAGAGATGATTTAAGGGCGATATAACAGAGGTCCATAAAATCATTAATGCTGTGAAGAAATGAATAAGGAAGTGTTATTTACCCCTTCACATAACACACAAGCCAGGGGTCACCCAATGAAATTAACAGACATCAGTATTAAAACAAAACATAAGGAAATACTTCACATTACACACAGTCAACCTGTAAAACTCGTTGCCAGGGGATATTGGGAAGGCCAAAAGTATAACTGGGTTAAAAAAAAGAATTAGCCAAAATGGTCAGGGATACAACCCCATGCTTTGAATTTCCATAAATCTCTGTCTGCTAGAAGCTGGGACTGGGATGATAAATTGCCCTATTCCTTTCGCTCTCTCTGAAGCATCTGGCACTGGCCACAGGATACTGGGCTAGATGAGCCATTATTCTGACCCAGTATGGCCCATCTTATGTTCTTAAATTTTTGGCAACCATGTGATCACCAGCTATCTACTGGTATTCCTTGGTAAACACTCTTCAGGATTCACTGGTTTTCCATCCTTATAATATGCCCATAACAAGAAAGCTGCTAAAACCCAACCAGTGCTGATAGAGGCAGTTGCTGGGTTTGGCTTCAAATAGCCTAATTTCTAATCTTATCCTACTACTTAATATGATGACATCATTTCTCTCTCCAAAAGCCTTGAAGGTCAGCAGATTGGGGCTATTTCAAACCAAGCAAGTGCATTCTAAAGGTAAGAACCCACATGAGTGCAGGGGCCAAGACACAGTCCGACCTGACACCAGATATTGATTTAAAAGGTGCTGACATCCAATGTATGAATCACCTGGAAATGCAAATAGATAACTGGGGAAGAAAGTTTGTCACAGTAATTTTTTTAAAGTCACAAATCAGTTATGTCCCTGTCTCCCTAGGACCCCAGAGCTGGCTTTTGGAATCCTGTTGTCACAGGTCAATCAATGGAGGAGGAGTGCAATAGTGTGAGATGCAAGATGGTCCAATGGACTAAGCACTTCATTCTAATCCCAGCTCTGACACTTACTCTCTCTGTAACCTTGGTCAAGTCACATTTAGCTAAATTTTCAGAAGTGGCCACAGATTCTGACTTCTTCAGTTTTTGGGGGCCCAACCTGAGCCATTGTGCACCCACAGCTCCAATTGCCTTCAAATGGAAAAAAATTAAGGCCCAAGGTGGGCACCAAAATAAGTTGACACTTTTGAAAACTTTGGCTTTAACCTCTCTGCTGCATGTGGATGATTCTTAATGAGTGACGTCACATGAGGTTGGGAGTGCTAATCAGTTAACGTTTGCAAAATGCTATATACAAGCACTAATTATTATTAGAGAGATGGAAAGACAGATGGGAAGAATGACTGGAATCTGAGGAGAGCAGGAGGGATAGAAAGATGAGAATGTGGGGGGCAGAGAACTGGAGGAGGAGAGGCAAGAGCTGGGAGAATGTAACATAGGAGAAAGCAAGCAGGTGAATGAGAAAGGAGAGGAAAGGGGTTGCTGCTGTTCAAAGAAAAGGGAAAGAGCTTTAAAAAAAAAAAGACAAAACAGGAGGAGAGACAGAACATAAATATTACAGTAAAACCAGTTAGTTAGACAAGCAGATAAAGGAAATGGCCTGGAGAAGGATAGAATGGTGCATGGAAGAAGGGAATAAAAACTGTTACTGGGGGATCCGCAAGCAAACACACCCAACTTTCAGGCTAGTGAATTTAAGTGATCGGTGCGCCTTAATTTTATTGTACTTCCTTGGCCAACATCATGTATCTAATCTCTCAGCCTGTCTTGTCTATTTCGCGTCCAGCACCATGGTGTCTGGGCATTCTCTCTCTATGTTTAGGGGAAAGGGACATGAAGGTCTTTTTAGCCTTTATGTTATATCATTACTGGCTACTCTAGATTCTAAAATGAAATAACTGGAGAAAGAGAGGAAATAACTAAAATTCACTAAACTACACAGAATCCTTTGGTGGATAGCGCTTAACAGACCCTAGACTCATTGGCTTATTATGAAAATCCTCCTTTGAATTTTTTTTCATGCATAGACCTCAGCACAAGCAGCTGGCCTGCATTCTCCTTGCAGCAGAGGAAGTAGGGGATAATTGGAAGATTCCCATCATCCACTACTTAAGTTTTGGGGCCCCCCAAAGATTCCTCCCATTGAATCTCCCCACATTCATCAGGCTGCTCCTGTGCACAATGGCATGATCTAGATACACAGGAATTGGTTATGTAGAGTTTTTTTAAGAGACAAGATTGAGGGGGAATACTTAAAAAAATAGTTCACAGGCCAACTCCAAAATGCTATCTCCGAGTAGGTCTGTGTGTCCCAGAGGGTCAAGGCATGGAGAAGGACTCTGAACCTACAAGAAACAGAGAGAGTGAAGTTCTCAGAATCTCTCCCATAGGCTTCAGCCCTGTGCAGAAAGAAAAGAAGCAGGAATTAGAGTAAGAGAGAGAGACACACATGTGAATTAAACAGAGAGAGGCAGACAGACAAGCAGACAGAAAGGGAGAGAATGAGAAAATAATAGGAAAGGAAGCTACAAAGAAAGAAGGGAATGAGAGTGAACTAGACAGAGAGAGATGAAGACATGGGAGAGGGGAGAAGAACATGGCGGGGAGTGAAGGGGGCAAAGTCCGAGGCACTCGGTTAGCAGGTACAGAACAATTTCCATTCTCTACAGCGTTTTCTGTTTAAAAAAAATAAAAAAGGAATGATGGAGCAGGGGAGAGAGTCAGACAAGTTTAATGATGTGTGTTCAAAGCTCAGATTGGAAAAATGACAGAGAAAAGCAGCCTGTTTCGGCTCTAATAAATTGTTCTTTGCTGTAAGAGACGCCTGTCGCAGCATTAATACAGGCCCCTAATACACGGGTCAGGGTTAAGTAATTTTCTCCGGCAACTTAAGCGAATAATGAAGCTGGCAGCGGCTGGTGGCGCAGTGGGAGAGATGGCTCAGGCCGCCGGCACTTTGTCTTCATTTATTATGCCAGCTCTCATGATTTGGGTACTGGCTGCGGCGACGGGAAGCCTCCACCGAGGAGATATCGCTTCATTTCGGCAAGGTAATGAAAGCCAGGGTGGGGGGAGGATAAACCAATTTGCTGGCTGACACGGGAAGGAGTGATTTGCAGACCTGAGAGAGGGAGGGGGTCATCCGAGCAAGAGGAAGCACAAGGCTAAACCAAGGGAGGTGCTCAAGGCCCTTCCTGGAATAATGGCACTGAGTGTGTGTGAGAGGAGGGCAACAGACCAGGACAGGGCAGAGAGGAGAATAGCAGAAACTAGGGTTGAAATGGGAGGGGAGGACAGGAAGAGCGGAGAAGGGAGGAGAGAGGTGGAATAGCAGAGAACAGAGACAGAAGAGGAGGGAGTGGATGGTGGAGGGGATGCGGTGACTGAGGAAGTAATGGGCGTGTAACAGAACATGAGCAGATGGGGGTAAAGGGGCAAAAGCAGAGACTAAGAATATGGGAGTGGGATATAGACCGGTCCCAGATTGGGATAAAAGTGGAGATCAAGGATGAGTGAAGAAAGCAGACAAATGTGATCCAGGTCTCTGCAAGTCATGGGGAGAGGGGTCCTTATGACTTCCTTGTTTGGATCAAGGAGGGTGGCATGGAGAAGCCACTGTAGGAGTTACAGTTGTGGAATTTAATCTAAAATTCACTCCCAACACCACCATCTCTTTTCTTGCCTGGACAGCTCTGTGATTGTGATTCTTCATCTGCCCAAGTACTGGTCTCTGCTCCCCTGCATTGGGCCACCATGATGGACATATTTTATAAACCTGAATAGAAGAGAAAGATCATATGGTCTGTTGGGTGAATGGTACATGACTGAAAAGCATGCAGTTCATGGTGATGTGATGTTCACAGATATAGACTCTTTAGTTTATAGGCCTCCCTGAAGAGAGGAGTTTTGAGAAGGAACTTAAGAGGAGGGGAAGGTAGAGATATGACTGACAGTCAGGAAGGGGATGCTAGGATGAGAAGTCTGTGTGGAACTCCCTTCCTGATCCTGTCTGCCATGCCTCCATCTCCGAGTTCCTCTCAAAAAACTCTTCTCCAAGGAGGCTTATAAAAAAAGAGACTATCGATTCACTACAAACTCTGTAACTCACAATGACAAGACACTACATGCTTGTTTTCACCTTATTCCCCATGAAGTCTTTCCCATGTGTTATCTCCTCCTGTTTTCATTCTAAGTGAGATGCTATGATCTATGGGGTTGAGATACCATCTTTATTTGTTCTCTAAAGTATCATGTACCTCTAGATCCCTACTGAAGAAATAAATATCCATAATGTATGGGATGCCTCCGTCACTAGGACCATGTTCCCATTTCCTTCTCTCTTTTTGCTGGTTGGTGAGGAGAGAAGAGGGAGTCCCTTGTGGAGTCAAGAATAGGAATCTTACACTCTCCTTCCCCCCCCCCCCCCCAGATGTGGGTTAAGTATTTCCAATAAGGACCAAGCATTGCAGGCTTAACATGGCAGTCTCTGGAGGAGCAGACCAATTTCACACTAATCTTCCCCATGAAGGGAGAGAGCATCGGAAGCATGAATTACATCAAAGAGAAGTTAATGCTGAGAAGCAGACGACAAAAAGGAGCTTCTTTCAGTTTCAAATGAATACACACAGCTGGATTAAGAGATCAGGCTGCTCAATGCCTGTATCATCAGCTTTGGTACCCAGGATTTAGCCAGCAGGGAGAGTCCTGATCTAGGGGCTCCATTAAAAAGGAAGGAGGGTCTTTATGAATAACTGCAGAAATTTGGGAGGGAGGTAGTCTCTCAGTCTGGCATTTACTGACCTCCTCTAATAAATACCAAGACAACCCCAGGAAGCAAGATGGTATATGGCAAGATGGGAGGGAGCTCATGCAGCCTAGCCCAATGCCTTCGTTAGGCCAGTGAGACGAGTGGTTAACCTCGCACTCGATTGCTGTTAGATCACAAGGCAGAGCTTGGAGCTGCTCAGTTCTCTGCTTCAGAATTTTGATCTGGGGGTACTTCTGCTGTGCTGGAAATAATCCTGCAGAGTTTAAGATCTGAGCAGTCCTCTCCCTCACTCCCCAGCTCGAGGAAGCAATCCAGGAACCTTTGGGCTCTCTGGCTAAGGAAGCTGATCTCCCCGTAATATAAAATGCAAACTCAGAGAAAGAGGAGAGCACAGGGTCATTGTGGCAACGCCTGTGTCCCAGAGAGACATGACTCCATTGTCCCATTTAAAGTGGTGTTAAAGTAAGTCCCACTGCTCCCCCGCTGGGAAGTTGACAGGTGTAAATCCCAGGATGAATAAAGGCACAGAGCCTTACAAAGCTGGTGTCTCTCCACGCATCTCCGCTCTGATTGACTTGTCGGCTCTCTGAGGCTGACTCTATCAGCTCCTCGCTGCCTCCAATTCCAGGTGTGATTTAGTTTGGAGATGAGAGGTGACAGTTAACATTGGTACTCGTCAGTGTAGATCAGACACAGTCACGCTGTCTTCTCCTCGCTCGCTCTCTCCCCCCTCCCTCCCAATCCACCAACCCCTCGTATCTCCCACTTCTGTCTGTCGCTCCCACTTCTGTCTGTCGCTCTCGTGCTCCCTGCCTATTCTGATCCAATCCCTTTATTTTTACCACCATGTCTCATCATCTCCCATCCCCAGTCTCCGCTGTCAGGGCGGCAGGCCTGTGTTTCATACATCCTGTGGCAAATTGCCGGCACTACTATGATGGGTCTCACGCTTTCTCTTCTGGGGGGGGGGGGGGGGGTTCAGGGCACCGTTTCTTGCCCCTGAACTAGGGTATTAACTGCCCCACTAGTGTCCTAGAGGAAAGGAGTGGAGAGGGAGGGACCTGGGCCCACCCTCTACTCTGGGTCCCACTAGAACTAGCGGTTCCTTCCCCTGGACTACTTCCCTCTCCTGCCCTTCAGCTTGTGGGGCTTCCTGCCCTCCCTCTGCACAAAAACCAGGTGTCCCTTTACCTAGGTTCTTGGTCTTCTTAGCCCACTGCAGCATTTCACCAAACTCTCCTCTACTTCCCTCCAAACTGCTCTCTGCTCTAACACCAATCCACTTTGCTTCTACTCCTCCTCTTGTCCGATTGAAGCAGGGGGGTTTTATCATGTGACTGCCTTCAGGTGCTTTAATTGGCTTCGGTTGCTTTAATTTACAGTGAACTTTCTTCCCTCTACAGGGAATAAGGCTCCCTTCTAACACTCTCCTGCTGCCCTCTGGCCATGCTGAATCACGTATCCTCCCTCCCCCCTTGCTCAACACCATGGGTTGGGCTACTTGGGACGAGAGGCAGTGCTGTTGTGATAGGCCACCAGTGTTGCCATGTTGGCTTCTGGCCCTATACTGTACCCGGAAATGGAAGGGGCTGCAGGGATAAGAACCACCGAGTCACTCTTGCGTTCTTCTCCTTGTTTCTGTGCATCCGCTGGAGTGGGGCGTGGTCTGTCACGAGGGTAAACCACAGCCCCAGTAGGTAGTAGCGGAGAGTCTCCATAGCCCATTTTACCGTCAGACATTCCTTTTCAACAACGGCGTACTTTTGTTCCCTGGGGAGGAGTTTCCGGATGAGGTACAAGATCGGGTGTTCCTCCTCCCCTACCATCTGTGAAAGGACGGCTCCTAGCCCTACCTCCGAGGCATCCGTTTGTAGGATGAATTCCTTCTTGAAGTCTGGGGCTATGAGTACTGGATGGCAGCAAAGGGC
This sequence comes from Lepidochelys olivacea, assembly GCF_965140295.1. Lineage (NCBI taxonomy): Eukaryota > Metazoa > Chordata > Testudines > Cheloniidae > Lepidochelys > Lepidochelys olivacea. The sequence continues at coordinate 87,266,161 of NC_140416.1, read as the reverse complement.
TGTCCTTAAATCTGCAAATGCTCTTTCTGCCACATCAGTCCACTTTACTATCTCGGGGCCCCAAGCCTTTATCAAATCCGTCAATGGCCCTGCTCTTGTGGCAAAATGAGGGATGTGTTAGAGAGCTTATTCCTTCACTCTCCCACTTCCCTGGTCCTTCTCGCATGAACAGAGAGCAACAATACCCGAAATCCGAAGGTGCAAACAATTCAATGTTTATTGGGGTGAACTTCCAGCAAGCTTAAATCCAAGTTCCTTCTTCCTTATTTTCGAATCCAACTTACTTCCTGTTTGTCCCTAATTTATATAGTAATATTCTTAGCGATACCTTAACCAATCATTCTACTGAAATTTACCTAACCAATCCTAACTTATTGTAACATGATTAGCTAACCAATTATATCCCACCACCTTAATTAGTTTACACCCAGCAAAATTAATTATACAGCAGACAGAAACAATCACAGAACCAGACAGAGACCATGCAAATAAACAATAGCAGAGTGGGAACTATAATGACAAAACAAAACAGAAGTGAGGATTTCACAACTAAAGACATAAGGGTTTCCCAGCTGTGTCTATTGATAAGTGAGTTCTTACCAGACAGAAAACTATCAACCTAAATTTCCTTTTACATCTTCTAGGCTCTTCCCTTTCTCTGGAGGTGATAGATAAGATCACCTTCCTAACAGCCCCATATTAACTAGTTTGGAATGTGAGGATGTGACTGTTTGCTTCCCAGCTTATGGCTGCCTCTGCTGCTTAGCCAAAGGCATTGGCCTAAGAACAGGGCCTCAGACTGTCACAGTGAGAGAAGGCCCTTACACAGATTCTTTCTTGTATACCTCTATTACTAGCTAAATGATAAACATACCTACATTTTTAAAGTATAGGCCTTTACAGGCAGGCCTGAATATCTATATCCTAACAATATGAATCTCCAATAGTATCCTACTATCCCTAGAAATGCTCTAACCTGCTTTTTGTGGACTGGTCGAGGCCAACCTTGTATTGCCTCCACTTTATTCCATTGGGGTTTCACCAAACCTCTCCCTACTGAATACCTGAGGTATCTGGCCTCAGCTAGTCCTATCACGCACTTGAGAGGGTTGGCAGTGAGGCCGGCCTTCCGCAGGGCATCTAGCACTGCTTCTACTTTTCCTAGGTGCATTTCCCAGTCAGGGCTATGGATGACTAATGTCGTCTAGATAGGCAGCGGCATACTTGGCATGGGGTCACAGCAATTTGTCCATAAGTCATTGGAATGTTGCAGGCACCCCATGGAGTCCGAAAGGGAGGACAGTGTATTGGAACAGGCCATTGGGTGTAGAGAAGGCAGTCTTTTCCTTGGCATTCTCAGCCAGGGGAATTTGCCAATATCCTTTGGTCAGGTTCAGGGTGTCTAGGTATCGGGCCTTGCCTAACCGATCAACTAGCTCGTCAATGCGTGGTATTGGATAGGCATCGAATTGGGGTACTTCATTCAACTTCCGGAAGTAGTTGCAAAACCTCAGGGTGCCATCAGGCTTGGGGACTAGGACGATAGGGCTGGACCACTGGCTGTGGGATTCTTCAATAACCCCGAGTTCCAGCATCTTCTTCACTTCTGTCCTAATTTCTTCCCTTTTAGCTTCCGGTATCCAGTACGGTCTTATCGTCACCCTTACTCCGGGCCTGGTGACAATATGATGTTGGACCAGTGTCATACACCCCGGCTGTGTACAGAACACGTCCTGGTTCTGTTGGATCATATCAATGACCTCTGTTTGTTGTTCTGGAGTTAACTCAGAAGATATCTTCACCTGCCCCTGTGGGTCATCTGTCTGGGGTGAAGCTCCCCAAATGACCAGGCACGTCTCTCGGTCACGCCAGGGCTTCAGTAAGTTGATGTGGTAGATTTGCTCTGGCCTTCGGCAGTCTGGTTGTCTGACCTTATAGTCCACCTGCACAATGGCTTCCACTATCTCATATGGTCCATGCCAGCTGGCCAGGAGTTTGCTTTCTGCTGTCGGCACTGGCACCATCACCAGTTCCCCTGGCTGAAATCTCCGTACTTTCGCCTGATGGTTGTAATATGTCCGCTGGGCCTCTTGTGCTTTTTCCAAATGTTCTCGTACTATAGGCGTTACTCGAGTTATTCACTCTCTCATCTGTGTCATGTGCTCAATGACATTGTTTCCTGGGTTGGGTTGTTCTTCCCAATCTTCCTTGGCAATATCTAATATTCCACGTGGGTGGCGTCCATATAGTAGTTCAAAGGGAGAGAAACCAGTGGACACCTGGGGGACTTCCCATATAGCAAACATTAGATACGGTAGAAGGGTATCCCAGTCTTTTCCGTCCTGAGCTACCACCTTTGGGATCATACTTTTAAGGGTATGGTAAAACCGCTTGACCAGTCCATCTGTTTGTGGATGGTAGACTGAGGTACATAAGTCTTTCATTAATTTTGACATGAAAGGGGTTCCTTGGTCTGTCAGGATCTCCTTAGGGATGCCCACTCTGGCAAAAACCTGGAGTAGTTCTTTTGCTATTGCCTTGGATGTGGGGTTTCTTAAAGGAATGGCTTCTGGATACTGCGTAGCATAGTCAAAGATGACTAGTACATTTCGGTGGCCCCGTGCCGATCTTTCCAGTGGGCCCACTATGTCCATGGCTATCCTCTCAAAAGGGACGTCATAATAGGCAAAGGTACTAATGGGACCCGCAAATGAAGTCGAGGGCTATGCAAATGGCATTCAGGGCAGGAGGCACAATAGCCCTGGCCCTCTGTACGTATTCCTGGCCAATAAAACCTTCTTAGGACTCTATCCAGTGTCTTATCTACTCCTAGATGTCCCCCAAATAGATGACTGTGAGCTAACTCTAGTACTGCCCTCGTGTGTTTCCGTGGGACTAAGAGTTGCTCTACTTCTTCCCCTCGTATTTGCGCTATCCTGTACAACAGATCATGTTTGAGCACATAATATGGCCTTGGGCCTTTCCTTCCACGGGTACGCCATTTACTTCCACTACCTCCTCCCTTACATTTGCGTATAGCAGGTCATTGGCTTGGTCCTACCCGAAATTTTCATGTGCGGTACCAATCTGACCGAATTCCAGGGCGTCTGTTTCTACTCCGCCCCCTGGGTTGCCCCTACTTGGGCTAGGAACCATCTCCGAGTCCTCACTGGCCTGAATTATCTCCTGGCCTCCTGAATGGGGTTCTCCTACCAACAAGGGAGGTTTTCTGGTTCTCTGCTAGAATCCTGGTCCCCAATCTTTTATCTGCCCTCCTTTCCCGCCTAGACTTTTGGGGTTTTCCGGGGGATGAGAATAATTTTGGGGCAAATTCAGCAAACATTGGGGTGAGGCTATCTGCAGGTGCCTCTGTCTCAACCTGGGAGTTGCTACCCTCCCCTGGCTCTATTGGGGGAAGTAAGCTCTCAAACCCGGGGAAGTCCCTACCAATTAAGACAGGGTAGGGGAGCCTGGGGACTACCCCTGCAGTCACCCTGGTAGTATTCCCCTGGATCTCAATCCGTACCGGGATTGGGGGGTAGAAATTTACGGTGCCATGAACAGACGGTACCCCTGTGTTTTTGGCCCGGTTTAGTTGGTCTTTCTCCACCAACTTCCCTGAAACCAGAGTGACAGCACTCCCAGAATCTATTAATGCTATGGTCTCAATACCATTCATTTTTACTGATCTTGTATACCCCTGCGAGGTCATTGTGACCCCTACCAGGCCAATTAGGCCACATTGCTCCCTGTGATCCCCCAGATTACATTGCATAGGCTCTTCCCTGTTGGGACATTGGGCTGCTATATGCCCCAATTCCCCACACTCATAACACCGCCCCCTTATTCCGGTTGCTGCCCTCTGCCTGGGGCTATTTGGACGGCCCCCCCAGTCCTCTCTTCCCAAACTCCCAGGTCCCTTCTTGGCCTCAGGCCATTCCTTGGTGTCTTTCCTCCCAGTTATGATTCTCCTGGAGTTCGACAGTCCAGGGCCTTGGGTTTGGGATTGGCTTCCTGGTTTGCCGTGTCTCACCCCCTGGGGTCTGGAACAGTTCGCGGGCTTTCCACGAGGGAGACCAACTCATCATAGGTGGAGGGGTCGTTATGGTCAACCCAAGCCCAGAGGCCTGGTGGTAGCCCCCTCATATACCGGTCCAGTACCAGGAGCGCCATCATCCTCTCAGAGCTGAGGCCCTCAGGGCACAGCCATTTCCAGCTCAGGTGGATCAGGTGAAACAATTGCGATTGGGGTGTCTTGTCCTCTGTATACTGCCACTCATGGAACCTCTGGGCTCGCAACGCTGTCGTTACTCCAGCTCTGGCCAGGATCTCTGCCTTCAGCTGGGGGTAATCTGCTGCAGTCTCCGCAGCCATATCATAGTAAACCTTCTGGGCCTCCCCACACAGGAATGGGTCGAGGATACCAGACCACTGATCTTGGGGCCAGGCCTCCCGCAGGGCTGCTCTTTCAAAAGCCAGGAGGTATGTCTCCACATCATCCTCCTGTGTCATTTTCTGTAGGCAGGCTGGCCCGTATGGTCCGGGTCCCATCGCAGTTGCGGTTCAGCTCCATAAGGGCCTTCATCTGGTTCACCAGCTCTTGCAGCAGGGCTCAGTCCTGGGCAGCCTGACTTATTAACAGACAATTAGTCTCCTGCTGCATCCGAGTTGCCTCCTGTTGGGTGGTTGCTTGGACCCAGGTAGCCTCCTCCTGGGCTGTGGTGGCTTGTAGTAGGGCCTTGACCAGGTCGTCCATCTTAGGGATGGGAGAGTTTTGGCTAACCCTGGTTTAAGTCCCCAGCACGTAGATCCCACTACTAACACCACGTGTGGCAAATTGCCAGCACTACAATGATGGGTCTCACGCTTTCTCTTCTTGGGGGGGGGGGTCAGGGCACCATTTCTTGCCCCTGAACTGGGGTATTAACTGCCCCACTAGTGTCCTAGAGGAAGGGTGTGGAGAGGGAGGGACCCGGGCCCACCCTCTACTCCGGGTTCCAGCCCAGGGGCCCCAGGGATAGCAGTAAACCTCTAGAACTAGCGGTTCTATAGTCCCCTGGGCTACTTCCCTCTCCTGCCCTTCAGCTTGTGGGGCTTCCTGCCCTCCCTCTGCATAAACCAGGTGTCCCTTTACCTAGTGTCTTGGTCTTTTTAGCCCACCGCAGCACTTCTCCAAACTCTCCTCTGCTTCTCTCCAAACCGCTCTCTGCTCCAACACCAATCCACTGTTTCAACTCCCCCAAATTGCTCTCTGCTCCAACACCAATCCACTCTGCTTCAACTCCTCCTCTTGTCTGACTGAAGCAGGGGGGGGTTTATCATGTGATTGGCTTCAGGTGCTTTACTTGGCTTCAGGTGCTTTAATTAATTTATAGTGAACTTTCTTCCCTCTACAGGGAATAAAACTCTTTTCTGCTTCAAAAAAAACAAACAAAAACCACTCTCCTGCTGCCCTCTGACCATGCAGTATCACAATCCACACACACCTTACATCCCCCAGTAATATATTGCTGACCACTTCTGCCAGAAAGTGTCTTCCCTTGAAAGCCTAGGAGCAGACTGGTTTTGCTCCTTCTCTCTCTTCTCTTCAAGAGCTGAGCAGATAATTCTTAGCAAATGCTCTATTTGCTGGATTTCACCTGTTCATCTTCTCACATGTTGTTCATGAGCAGCTTAGAATTTTCTTGAATTTTTTTGTTATTTGGAATTCACCAAAAAGCTGCAAGGAATGAATCTGGGCTTGGAAATTGTTCAAGAGAAGTTTGTTGTGAGTAGCTAATATCTGAAATTTAAACTGAGTTGGCTAGTTTTGATTGGTCAGACCTCGGTCCCATGGCATAGTGTCTACGGCCTCACAGGATGAATAACTCCTAGAAGGATGTTTCTGGTGTAAATGCTCATGTTTACAAGTTCAAGATTCCCTTTTAGTGAAGCCTGACACTTACTTAAAATTCATTATGTCGGCAAACATTCCTGCCAATAGCTGGTTAGCTAAAATATTTACAGGAAAGGAACGCAGGGGACAAGAATTCAACTTCTTATTGGATTTACATTTGCAGAAAATGCTTCGAGGTATTCACCCAGCTCTCTCGTCTTTTCTCTTCTCTTCTCAGGTGACTTTCTTCTCTTAATCTCACTCCTGGTCTCCTATTTTCTATCTATTTTCTGTTTATCTCCCTCTCCTGTCTCCACTGGTTGATGCTTCTTTTCTAAAGCAATAGGTGTAAAAATGTGATTTCCCCACCCCCACCCCACCAGCTTCTCACAGGTTTATTACAGATGAGAAGGTCCCACAAAGTAAGCACTTGACATTGTTCCTTTAGCATCTGTGCTCATGGCTATTGCTCTATGGCAGTGGTTCTCAACCTTCCCAGACTACTGTACCCCTTTCAGGAGTCTGATTTGTCTTGCATACCCCCAAGTTTCACCTCACTTAAACCTATTTGCTTACAAAATCAGACATAAAAATACATGTGTCACAGCACAGTACTACTGAAAAATTACTAATTTTCTCATTTTTACCATATAATTATAAAATAAATCAATTGGGATATAAAGATTGTACTTACATTTCAGTGTATAGTACATAGAGCAGTATAAACAAGTCATTGTCTATATGAAATTTTAGTTTGTACTGACTTCATTAGTACTTTTTATGAAGCCTGTTGTAAAGCTATGCAAATATCTAAATGAGTTGATGTACCCCTGGTGGTATGCAGAGGTCTTCTAGGGGGTACGTGTACCCATGGTTGAGAACCACTGCTCTATGGCACTTAATCACATTACCCAAAAACTGAAGCATTATTGGGACACAAAATCAGAGGCCCTGGTGCCTTAGATTCCAGGCCAAAGACAGAGGGCATGGCTCACAGGGAATGGTGCCATCAAGTGAGGTGCAGGTGTGAGTCAGCATGGGGGTGGTATATCTGTGTGAAAATTCACAGAAAGGACCATGACAGATCCTAAACTTTAGAAAAGCGGGGGGGGGGGTGGTTTCTGTGCCCCTGGAAGGCTTTGTCCTGGGTGAGTGATATGAAACCCTGAGATTTGAACTCCCTTTCATGTGCAATTATAACATAAACATTCCCGGCATACAGTACATACCATTATCATAGACTCACCACAATGGCTGGTGAAGGCCAGTGAAGAACAACTAAACCAACTACTGAGTGAAATAATGAATGACTCCTTCAAAGAAACCAACCTAACAACCCTTCTGAAGCACATGATCGTCTGGCCAGTTCTCAGGAAAACTAAACTTGGATGCTAGCATTCTTGTCAAAAACTGCCTCATCTCCCTCCCTGCCTTTCACTGTAAAAAGTGGCAACAGACAGACTTCAACAGCACCGAACCTCTTCCCCACACTGGAGGCTTCAGAATCAGGATTCAGATTTTGCCACAGCAGTTCAGTTTTGGTAGTTCGGTTGGAGAACCTCTTTACATTTTATGGACAGAAGCCAAACCTCAGTGCACATACTGTTCGCCCTAACTGTGGATTTAGCTGTAGTCATCCATGGCATGCTGCTGACCCATGTATACACCTTGGGAGAAGGTGAGTAAAGCAATTAATTGGCTCAAATAAATCCTATCAGATCCCAGCAAGAGGTGATGGGCAGCTGCTCTCCTAATCCTCAAAATGTGGATTGAAGTTCCACAAGATTTCATCCTGTCCTCTCTCCTTTTCGACATACATATGAGACCCCAGGAGAGGTCACACAACAACACTGGCTGTACTGCATCAACATGCTGCTGACACTCAGCCAACATAATGAACACCCTCACAGAACTGACGTAGCTCCTGCAAGAGATAAACACCTTGATGAGAAACAACTGGCTGAAGTTCAACCTAGGGAAGATGGAAGCCATGTTAATGGTAAAATGGTAATGATTTGAGGAGTTGGCTGAGACTCTGACTGTGACCTCCACTGAAGATGTTACAGAGTGAAACAGACAGGAAAAGGTTAAGGGCTACCTGCCTGTCAGATGACTCCGCGGGGGATTTAAGGAAGAGGCATGTCCTCTTCTCAGGGGCTGACAGAGACAAGGAGAAAGGCCTCAGAGGACTACAGCCTGTTTTGGTCAGGAGTATCATGTTGTTGTGTGTAACTTCAGGAGTTTTTGTGTTTCAGTAATAAATTGTGTCAGAAGCAAGGGGCGGAAATGGATTTGGGCATGGTACTGGTTCTTTCCTGGGCTGGTGAGAGACCCCACCAGCTCACAGCAGGGAGGGGAAGCTGATGCAGAGCCTGTGCTTCCAGGATTCACAGCTCCAAGGCATATGGACTGCTTTGGAGTTGAGGACCTCAGAGCTTCCAGGCTCCTTGTCTCAGGGAATCAGAATGAAAACTTTCCCAAAAGGTCAGAATTTCCCATGGAACAGAAATCCTGAGTTTCAACAATCTGTAGCCATGAGCACATCACACCAGTGCTCTATGCCCTTCACTGGCTCCACATTCACTTACAGGTCCAATTCAAGGGCCTGATCCTCAACTTCAAGGTCTTCAGTAGTGTGGCATCAAGCTACCTCAGAGACAGCTTCATCATCTGTGGCCCACCAATACAACTGCATGCATGAACATGGGACATGAAAACTAAAAATGCTTCACACTCAGGAGCAGAAGGCTACGTTCTCCCAATGCGGTACCCTAGCCTGTAGGACACTCTGTAGAGGTGATCAGGAGCCACTCCAGACTGAGCATTTTCAAGATCCCAGTGTGAACCCTATTTACAGAAGCCTACCTACAAGTAATGGAGACAGAAAACAAGAAATTCTAAAATTTAAGTTTAAGTGCCAGAACCCAGGAGGGCACAAACACAGAGCCCACTGAGCTTGACTAACTTGTAGGCTTTTACAGGGTGCCACAAATGAGACTGACAGAAATAAAAAGACCGCTTGGGTCATCCCTTTGAATCCCCTGAAAGGCTCCTCCCTGCACCATTCCTACCAATGTCTTCTCTACCCTCCACTGGAATCTCTTATTGCAAAGGCATTTCCTTAATCTCCATCTTTACCTTTCCCTCCCTTAGTGCCAATCCCCTGCTCCTCATCTTTCCATCACCAGAGACTGATTGCTCTCCTTTATTTAGATGGTTATCTAATAGGTATTTCTAGACTGTAATCCTGTCCCTCCCCCCAGGACTTCTCTTTTCTAGACTAGAGATATATTTAGCTCTCAGATATATTTAGCTCTCTCTCTCTCCTCAGTCCTTGCTCTGCTCCAGGTCTGGCTCCATTTTTACTCATAGCAACAGATTCTGTATTTAAAGGCCTGAGCTCAAAGTTTATTATATCAGATGAACTGTATTCATAAGAAGTAAAATTGTATCCTCCCTGTCTGTATGACCCAAGAAAGCCTTTTCAAGGCAGAGGCATAAGTGAGACCTCCTGCCTCTCCAGAAGGAACATCTTGGAGATGAACATCAGAGAAGCCCTGCTCAGTATTTCACATACAGAGTGTGTCAGAAGGACTCAAACACAAACCCTTTCACTCTCATACAACTGCCCCTTCTGGGGACCCAAAGATGCAGACCACCCAGCCCATCTAAGAGACAGAATTGTTCTACCCAAGCGGCTCTGTGCAAAACATCCCAGTGTACAGATACAGTGAGCAGGACAACACATTGCAGAGACTGGGGAGGCCCCTCTGAGGGTCAGCCTGAAAACCCCCTGCCACTCTCACCCCCAACGTAGCATCCAATTTTCCCATTTTTACAAGTTTTAGTTTCTCTTGTCTAAACAATGACCCTGTCAACGTTCCAGTGAAACAGATGAAATCTCCCTGTGCCTGCACCCCTGTTCCGAGAGGTTGGTGGATAGCGGCTTAGGTCAAGGTCTTCCTAACGCTTTGAATGTGGTCATTTCATTTCAGAAGCCTGTCAAAATAGAACTATGCCTTCTGTCTGCATCTGATGGCAAACACTGCCAAGAAACTGAAATCCCAGGGGAATCTCTAGTTCCCTCTCTCTCCATCCTGCCCTATGGAGTCTCTAGGTATTGGAGGGGGAGGTCTACACTCAGATCTCTCCCCATAAGTTTCCATATGAAAGCTCCCATGCTTCCTGTTATTTCCTTGTGTCAATCCGCTCCCCCCACCCACCCCTGAGCTTCCTTCCAGACCTCAGCCCATGTGTCGATCCATGAAAGCCTCCAGCAGTATGTCACAGAAGTGATAATTACATCCCACACTCCCATCATGCCGTCTGCTGCTGACCTCTCACCCCTCCTCTCTTTTAATCACCCCCCAGCATCACTCACTCTGACAGAGCAGCAGCACAAGCCATGTGATCTGTCAGGCTGGGGACATGACTTATAGGGCCCGGCTGGTGGACAAAAGGAAGGGAGGTAGGCAGCATAAATCTCCGGGGCGAATAAAAGAGAATGATGGGGCGCTCTGCAGGGGCCTGCGTTAGCAGATTCTTGGCCTCTTGTTATTCAGCCCAGAGTTATGGTGATGAGGAAGTGGCCTAGTGTGACTCGCACTGGTCCCAATCAACCTTGCAAAACCTACAAAAACCTAGAGGAGTCTTAATGTCATGCATGGTTGGAAAGCCTCAGTGAGGAGGGGTACGGCCAGCGGAGCGACCAGCGGGCAGTCCCCAGGTCAGAGACCAGATGCATATGACCAACAGAAACTTCTATCATTAGTCCAGGGCACCAAGACATGCAGAACAAGGGAGTCAAGTCAGGCCCTTGGCTTCCAGCTCTGAGCTTCATTCTAGGATCGGGGAGGGCAGGACTCTTCCATCTGAAGAACACAACCTGTCTGCACTCTCCGTTAGTATAGAACTCAGGCTTCCCCTCTGGCACTACTGAGACCTCTCAGCCTCCTGCTCCGTACATCCCCCAGGACTGAGAGTTCGAACCCTCCCTGCCTACCCTGCGCTCTCATCAAGCCTATCTAGCCTCCCACCGTCCTCTGCTGATGCACCCCTCACTTTCCTCACCTGTTGCCGAGTAGGATAAATCATCTGATGTGTGAGTTTGCAGTTGCCATTATGAAGATAAAGACATTAATAATTTTCAACAGTGAATGGTTCAAACCCCTTCAGACAACTGCTGTTAGTTGTGGGGACAGAGCTGTTCCTCCAATGGTGGAGAGGGGAGGGAGGGTTGTTACTCCAACAGCAGGGAGGAAAAGGGGGTTACTCCAACATGCTATGACATTTGCTTCTAAGGTGTGGACATTAGGATTGGAGTATTGGAACTCCCCCGTCTCTGCAGGCTGCCCTTCCTTCACAGGTGCAGTGGAGAGGAACATGCTAGATATATTGGGTCTGCCTTTTTGTGGGGGGCCAGGGGATGCCTCCAGTAATATTGTAACCCCTTCCCCATGGAACCATAAGAGCCAAAGCCAGAAAAGAAAGAACCTAAATGCTCGGGATGGGGTGAGTGAAAAGATGAGGGCTGCAGGACCGGAAAGAAGGGGGTTCAAGAGGGGCACTGGAGAAGTGGGGGAAGGGAGCAGCTGGGAGGAACATGGGGAATTTTAAACCATCGTTTCCTTTAAGTTGTTCCAAAATAAACCATACTGAAACTTTGTCTCTTTTGATGAAAGCCTGAAAACCTGGTGACTCTCCCTAGGGTCGTGGGGAGTAGGGCAGCGGGCAGCCCTCTCCAGTTCTTAGGTGAAGTCCATTGGTATCTGATTGAAAGCAACAAAAGTCCTCCACCACAGTGAGCAGCAGAGATTTCATTTTGGATATTTCATAAAGGTATCACAGTCTGAGAACAACAGTTTACCATGAAACTGAGAAGCTGAGAGCACCTAGGAGAGCCAGGTCAAGCGTGTGGGCAGGGCTGTGGAAACCTCCTCTCACACAGCTCTACCAATGCTCCTCCAACGTACTTAGACTATAGCACCCCCTGCTTTCCTGGACCCCCATACAGCTCTGCTGATGCATCTCACTCCTGACTTGCAGCACCCCCTGCTATTCTAATCCTGGGCCTCACCCAAGTAGAGAAAATGCTATCATGGTAAATTGTGTGGTATTGGCTGTTTTGAGTTGTGCATAAACATCTCCTCTGCTCATCCCAAGACATGCCACTTGTGTCCAGAGGCAGTTTGTTGAAACCAGAAGCACCCTTAAGCAGGGAACAGGGTGGAGTTAGGTTTGTGAAGTCCTCTCAGGCCATAGCCTATTTCAGTCAGGTCTTGATTTCACTACAACTTTGGAAGAGGTTTCATGACCATCAAGACCAACGAGGAAGGTGTTGGAGTCTCTGCAATCTGGGAGGCGCAGCGAGCACAACACAGAACAGCTCAGCATTCCCACAAAGGCTGATGGGTGAAGAACTGACCTGGGCTCTCAGGCCAGGCCCAGCTTGAGTCAGGGGTGTCAGAAAAGCCACAGAGGCTTCACCTGAAGGAACCAAACCTACCCACTCAAACAAGCTTCTGCTCTGTACCATGTCACCTCCAATCTCCTAACCTCAGCAAAGCCCCTGTAAAGATGGCTACTTAGCAAGCAGGTCCGAATCCAGCACAAGGAATGTCTTGCCTAGGTTGGGCGTCATTGGCCAAACCATTTTCCCAGAGCCTAAAGGAAATGAGATTGACAAAGGCTGTCTCCTTCCAGATTCCACCAGAACTTCCCCATGCCAACTCTGCCTCCCCAAAGGGACCCCTCACTCAGCAGAACTGTTTCACTTCAGGGCCTGAGCAGGGAAGCCCCATACCTCCTGCCTCCTTGCCAGCTGGGTCTTAGCCTTTGAGACTGGAGCACGCAGCTCCCTCCCCTCCTCCCCCCATCTGCCATTTAACGATGATGGAAGTTGCTGTCAGCACACAGTGACAGTAATAAACACTCTTCTTAATAACACAGGGTGTCCCTCTTATTAAAATGAATAGACTCCAGCAGTGGAGCCGGGACGCCTGCCTCAGAGCCAGTTGGGGACAGCAGCTCTCAAGCAGAGCAGTTTATCTGCTGTAATTACCAATGTAACACGGCAGCTCAGGCTCCAGACTACTCATGGTCATGGCACGGCTCCCCACAGACAGAGATCAGGGCCACGTGTGCTCAGACAGACATGCATGCGCAGATATACATGCAAAGAAATACACCTGCACAGAGAAAGGCAGACATGCACATACATATATGCGTGGACAGACATACATATAATATAGCCAGAATAAAACCATGCATGACCGGACTTTCAGTAGTGCTGAGCATTCACAAATGCCACTGAAATCAATAGTCACTGCTCAGCACCCTTGAAAATCAGACCAGTAGCATCCTGGGGCCAGAGAGATTTCAGGGTCCAACTCATCACAAACATTAATAATAAGAGGTTTCAGAGTAGCAGCCGAGTTAGTCTCTAAGGTGCCACAAGTAGTCCTTTTCTTTTTATTAATAATAATAATGCAACAAGCCCTGAGGGCCTTAATGTTTCCTCCCGCTGAGTAAGGGCTGGGCAAAAATTAACTAAAGACTTCAGAATTTGTCCCAAAAAGAATAAGTAATAAGGGCACAATCGTTCCATCTGAGGATCTCTAAACAATTTACAAGTATTCATTAATGAATGCTCACGACCCAACCATGAGAAAGTCCAACATCTGAAGGGACACGCTTATAGAAGACTGGGTTCCCCTACATCTTAGGGGGTGCACAATCATCATTACAACAGCTGTGCCATTAATCTGCCACTAGGCATAGCTCTATTATTCATACATACATACACACGTGCCTTTATGCGTAGACACATGAATACACAAACAAAGAACACATAGCGTCTTAACATTTTCTTGAAATAAATGAAGCTGAAGGCAAATCCTTGGTGCACAGGTGAGGGTCTCCATCCCCTGGACTAACCCAGAACAAGCTTCACTGATCCCACATGTTCCTGAGCCTGTAATTGGCCACAGGATCATTTGTGTATCCAGGTTTTTTGGACCATGCCATAATGTTCCAAAGGGTGAATGCCCTGACCTTTCAGTTATGGAGCCCTGAGTTCAAATGCTGCTTGGGTTTCAGATCACAGTGAATTTTCTGGGCTCTGCCAAGTGTGTGGGTGGGGGAAATTATCCACATTTCAAAACCACTGGATTCAACCCAACTCAAGGTCTGGGGCCAGGAGGATCATTGCATCATAATTAATATTCTGACTATGCCTTTCACAACACGTGCTTTAGACAACCACAAGCTTTGTAGTCAAAGTACATTTTGCGTGGGTTTGTGCACAGGCCAGATGTGCAGCGTCTGGTGGAAGGAGAGTGTCTCATGCCCAGCAGTACGCCCTGGTGGTGCATTCAGAACAAATACTGATGGATTTTGAAGGGCTCTGGCTGTAGGTATACAGTGGACTCAGTGGAGGCCCTTTGGCCAGAGGCAGTAACTGCACAGATGTTCAGGAACACAGAGCAGGGAGGCGGCTTCCTTCTGTTGCCTCCTCCTCAGGTTAGTTTCTCTTTATTTAGAAGCCAGTGGATACTTGCAGTGACTCTGCTGCTGACCTGGAGGACACACAGTCCTGGAAGGAGAACAACATGACATTGGAAACAGGATCTTTCCTCTTTGGGGAGCTGCCTCAAAAGCAAACTATTTGAATGGGGCAACTGACAGGAAATCATGTGATGGGGATATATGTCACAGTACCTGAACTTCCCACTATTCTAGTGCCAGCTCAGAAGGCTCCACGCCCTGGCTCTCCCACTTCACTCTGGACTGCAGAGATGTGACGAGTCTCATTCTGGACCCCTCCATCTTTCCCTTGAAGTGAAATGGCAGGTTCAGAGCACACACACGGGGTGCCTGTCACAGCCACTGCGTGTCACCTATCAGCTAAGAAATGACCTCATCTCCTTCAATTGATCACACTGGCTTTCTGCCATCCTTGTTGTCAGCATGCTCTGTGCTGTTCCTCGAGAACCCCCACAGATGTGGGAGCACTTCACTCTTGTCTGATTTCACAGGGCTCCTCCTAGGGGGGACCCTCTCCAGTTGTGAGGTAGGCCAGGTAGATGGGCAATGATGGAAGCAAAGTTAGGTTGAAGGTAATTCAATTCTTACATAGCCTGGAGAAGCCACTGGTGAAGTCTAACCAAGAAAAGCCAGGTCAGGAGATGAGCACGTGCTTGGTATGTCTCACCCTTGAGAAACTGCCACCTGGCACCAGTTCTGAGAATATTATCCTCAGTGTTTGCAAGGGTCTGTCTGCAGAACAGCATCAGCTCACGATGCAGCAAAGGAGATTGTAGATGCAGTAGGGCTGGATGGGAGGGAGAAGCAATGGGTTGGTGAACTGCCTTTCATCTCTGGAGACCACTGGCTTCAAAGTCTGAGTGGATCAAGCAAGAGCTGCTGGCTCAGCTTTGTTTATTCACATCCCAAAAATCACACATGCCCTGTCCTGATTGCTAGCTTCTCTGCTCAGGAGAGAGCCTGGGCTGGGATAGTAGGGAGCAGGGGTGGGTTAAAACTAAATGGGGTCAGGATCTAATTCAGCTGAAGGACTTTAAAAAAACCAAAGGCCTCCCATGCCAAATCAGAGCATCCCATCGCCTGCCCCAGAGCAAAATGACAATGGCAGGCCTGACTGGGAGCGGCTGGGAGCCCCTGGCCCTTTAAATCACCCCCCGGAGCCCTGCCGCCACTACCCCGGGGCTCTGGCAGCGGGGCTCGGGAAGCGATTGAAAGGGCCTGGGCCTCCAGCTGCTGCAGGGTGCCACGGGCCCTTTAAATCACCACCGGAGCCCTGCCGCTGCTACCCTGGGGCTCCGGCAGTGGGATTCGGGTGGCGCTTTAAAGGTCCCAGGGCTCCCCACGGCTGGATCCAAATTTTGTACTTCCAAGGTCCCCCTCCTTCTCCAAGAGCAGGATATGGAGATCTATGTGTCTTGACTTAATAAGTCTCTGCTAGGGTGTTCTTCAGGCCAGGACTGAGGTGCCTTGGAAGAGCTGTGGGATTGGGTTGGGGGGGCTGGGGCTGGAGATGCCACAGAGGTTTGAGGTGTGCTGGCCGAGCTCTGCCACAGCTTCTGCTTGTATTCTGCTGGCTTCTATCAGTTCCTAATTTTAATGAGGAGTTAAATTCCACACACAAAAACAGGAGGAAGGAGCGGAAGGGGGATTCCTGTATGAGAGGCAGAGCACTGGGAGATGCTGCAGTGCTGAAGTGCCATTGTACTGTCTCCCATGGCTTTTAGTTGTGCATGCAGAGAATAGTTGTGCATGTGCGACAGCCCCTGGAGAGAAAGCCTCGGGGCCCAATTCACCTCTGCACTGGCACTGAGTTCAGCAGGGGGAGTGAGGTGGGAAGGAATAATATGCCTCCCCGATCTCAGGCTTACAGAGGGTCAGTTCAACCTCTGCACAACTTACAGCAACCTTAGGAATTGCCCTAACATGTGCTCTGGCTGCAGCAGTTTCTACAGCCCACCTCGGCAGCCAGGGACAGCCTGCTGAAGAGGCCCCCTATGCCAGGAATATTCCCCCAGGAGGCATTTAAGACTGCTTTGCAGAAGCACAGACTGTGGAAAGTGGCCACAGGACTGAACTCGACCCCTACAGCTTGTTGAGACAAGAGTCTGAGTTGGTATCCACCATACAGAATGCTGGGCCCACAGCCTTCATTTCAAGGGGAATCCGCATGGCTCAGAGACACTGGGCCATGGCTTACTGCTTGTAACCACTCAATGTGGTGAGGATGCTGGAGGGAGGGTCCCTGCAGTGCCCTTAATGGAACGCACAGGAAATGGTTTCCCTCCCCACCACTCCTTCCCAGTCTCAGATCTCTTGGTCAACCTCCATTCTCAGGCAGCTCTCCAAGGAATGATTTGCTCAGGGAGCTGGATGGCCATTATTGCATAAAAGCAGGACAAATGGGGGAGCTAGTACTCAGATTCAAAGATGCAGCTCCTCCTCCTTCAGCTGTGGGGTGTGGGACAGCTGGATCTCTTATTTGCACCAGCATAAAGGTTTTCTTTCTATACTGGACAAGTGGAAAGGGCAGAAGGAAAGAGGACTTTGGCAGCCAGCTTATGTACAGTAACTGCACAGCTGGATGGACTGAAAATTTAAGTCTGAGCACAGGACTGGGCTCCAGGAATGCCTAAATTCTAACTATTTCTGACACTGACTCTGACCATAGCATTGGGCAAGTCACTTCCCCTCTCTGTGCCTCAATTTCCTAACCTGGAAGATAGAGATAATGATTCTTCCCTATTGCCAGGCGCTGTTAGTGTTGTAAGGTGCTAGAGAAGTGCTTGGTATTACAAAGTCAGAATATGCAGAATAAGAATCCCAGGTTGGGACATTCCCTGCCAGCTCACTGAGCCTTGAGAGTCCAGTCGGTAGTGGTGCACTGGGCTCCTACATGCCGGGAGGCTGTGACATGTCAAGTGCAAAATGAAGAAGTTATTCAGAAGGAGCGTATTTTATTCCCATTGCCCTCCAGACAAGCACACACAGATAAAGAGAGACCTCTAGTGATGCTGAAGGGTGTCTACCTCTCCTCCCCCAAGTTGCTCTGAATAGTGCAATAATCTCACTTTTTTCTGAGCCAGAGAAAAACGAGGGATGATCCCCAGAATATCTAAAGAGCCAGCCTTTCACCCACTCAGTAGATGAAGACACAAGAACATGACCTAGCAGCGGCTGGAGCAAGGGGAGTTGCAGGTCTGAGGTGACTCAGCAGAGCTAACTGACGTGTGTGAAGCTGGTACAGACCCTGCCCATTCTCTGGCTGACTCTAGTCAATGCTCACCTTCAAGGACCACAATGATAACAAGGTGGTGCTAGAATTTGGCATGTGGGGAAGGCGGGGAAAGAGGGGACGTAACTGTCAGTTCTGGGGGCCATGTGGTTAGCTTGGTTTTTAATTTATCTTAATTTTTATTCCTGAATTAAAAGCTTGTGTCTTGATGGAGAGAGAATTTGATTGATAACCATCTTCACAGGGTTAGAGGCGGGAGAGATGGATAGAAAATTCCTGGCTCAGGAAAGTCACTCCTGAAGGCATGTACAACTTCCCATCACCTCTGCATGACCCTGAGACTTGTAGCAGGTAGGAGACACACAGCTACAAGAGGCTATGGGGTTTGATAAATATTTCAATAGAGTTTTGATCCTTACAAGATTAATCCCCAAACTCAGGCTGTTTCATGGCTATGAATCAGGTGACTGGGTCTCTAACTGCCCATTTATGCCCCCAGAGAGGATTTTGTCTACAGTAAAGATAGTAGGGAAACTAAAGTAGATACTGTGGATAAGGGCAAATTCAGGGAGGGCTGTACATACACCCCACACACAAGCCCAACATGGAGGCTAGCTAGCTTCAAATCTAGCCTCTAGAATCTGAAATCTCCTGCCTTCCAAGCTCTCTGACCCCAGTAGATAGGTCTTGATGCCAGGGAGCACCAAGAGAAGAGTTTTTAAGTTCACCCAGACACACAGCAGTGGAGCAGCCACATAAAACATCCCAGGTGTGAAATGAGTCCTGCTGACGTGCTTGAGGGGAGCACTGATAGGCAAAAACTGGGGGTGGGCACAACCCCCTCATGTCACTACTTGCACCTGTGACAGAGACAGCTGGGGACACCGGCATGAAGGTGGATACACGAGTATGAGAGCAGGCAGGCATATCTCCACTTCTGCTCTCAAACCCAGAGCAGTGCTGGGAGCCAAAGGGCTCCTACTGGCCTGGAGCAGAGGAGGCCTCATTACTCTTCTTCCTTATTTAACTTCCCTTGGCAGTGCTGAGGCATAATCACTCAATTAGCAGCTCCCTAAGTACCCTCCTTCCACTCAGTCACCTCTCCCAGTGCCCAACCAGCGTGTAAATCACTGCCTTAACTCTCTTCTTCCTAAGCTAGTCCAAGTGCCAGTAACCCCCTGTCAGGAGAATAGGCTTTCCACTGGGGCAGCCATTATTCTGCTGGAATGTTTTATTTTCTAAGGAGAATAGAAACTAAGGAGGGAGGGGAGCATAAGTGAGCATGTCCACTGGCAGCAAGGCGGATAGCCTTTTCCCCACAGGTTATGGACCCATTCTACTCAGACAAAAAGCCCTCCTGGAAACATGGAATTCCTAAAACAAATGTGAAGGCAGCAGCTGGCCCTGGAAGGGGGTCATGTTGGGAGCTGGACAGACTGTTGGTAGCCTATGAGCAATGTGGAGTTTTGGGGAGCAGGGTTCATTTTTGGGTGAGAAAAGACTGACACAAAATGTAGGAATGACATTCTGCTCTCTTTTTCCCTGTGTAGCTGACTAAGGTCAATGGGGCCTTTATGGATGTAAGTGAGGACAGAATTCAGCGCAATACAGATACATTCAGATTGACTGATGTACCTGACTAAAATCCTGGTGGGGCGAGGGAGAAAATAAGAACTTACATTTCTATAGCTCCCTTCAACTGAAAGCATCCCAAAGCACTTTACAAATGATACACCCACTGTGGGAATGCAGGTACCTCTGGGGTGGAACACAGCAGCTATTTAACAATCACACTGGTCACCTAAATCACATGGCTTTATTTCTGCTAGGAAGAACTATTTCTGCTATAATTCAGCAAACTTTGAGGATTTCCAAGCTTTCTCACACAGTCCTGGCAGACATCTGAATATTTGCAAAATGACAAATAATAGGATCCCACAAGCTAAACTCAACATCTTTATTTGAAAATATATTTGGAATTCAGTCTGTTTAGGATTTAAGATGCTCTAATCACTATTACTTCTTCAATGTTATAAGCAATTTTAGTAGTAATTTACAGAAATTAGAAGACAATGTCCTATCTGAAGATTTCTAATGTTCTCAGCACACTGATATTTAAATAGAATACCAAGGAATCTGAGAGAGCATACGTGAGTTTGGGGTACACAGGACTACTAGTGAGGGGTCAATAGCTGTATTAATTGTGGAACTATTGAACAAAGTCCGTTAAATAAAATAAAATGCCTGAACTTCTAACTTAAAGATAAAACCTATTTCAGTCTAATGCCCACTCACAGAGTAAAATACCTTATTTAGCTATGGAAGCTGCATTAGCTTAATTAGTCATGGGGGAAGGTGGCTACCGAATTTTATTGTGCAGAGTGCAGAATGGATGAGAACTACTTGCCTTGTGCCAAGTGGCATACTTATGTGCATAGTGCAATTAGCTCATGGCCATCTGAGCCCAAATTCAGAAGTTAGAGACCAGAGATGATGAATTGGAACAGCTGAGAGAGATGGAATTTGGGGACAAATCAGCAGGGCTTTGTAAAGGAAAATCATGCCTCCCTCATCTACTAGAATTCTTTGAGAACGTCAGCAAAATAGTGAAGAAGGGAGAACCAGATGACAGTCGCTTGGATTTTCAAAAGCCTTTGACAAAGTCCTTTTCAAGAGATTATTAAAGAAACTAAGTCATCATGGGTTTAATTTCTGTCATGGATTAGAAACTAAGACAAAACAGAGTAGGAATAAATCATCAGTCTTCAGAATGGGACATGTGTGGTGTCTGAAGATGTTATACTGAGACCAGTATTTAATACTTTTGTTTATAATTGCAAGGTAAGCAGTGAGGCAGCAAGATATGCAGGTAACACAAATTTAAGCAAATCAAGATTGGACACCTGGAGGAACTTCTGAGGGACCTAACAAAGCTAAGCGAATGGGCAGCATCATGGCAGGTGACGTTCAGTGGTAACTAATGAAAGGTAATGCACACTAGTGGAATGAATGCACACACACTTGCCTGTCATTTTGGTCGCCTCAACCACATCTTTGAATCTCTACATTAGCTCTTCCTCTGCTACCTTCAAGACTCACTTGTGCTGCTTATGAGGAATCTACCTGATTTATCCTGATGGAGGGAATATTTTCAAAGATTGTAGTATTAATTTAAGCTTATGTTCCCTAGATTTAGCCAAGCATCACCTTGATCATTCTAATTATATGTTTTCCATAACCTCTGTCTGAGCTCCTCAAGACAAGGAATGTGCCTTTTTATCTCTCTGGAAAGCACTTAGTGCATTGTGGGCACTAGCATAAAAAACAAGCAACAGCCAAAAATAAATAAATAATTAAATGATTAAAAAGTGGGCATTTTTATTTACCTTCTCTCATAATACAAGAAAAAGGGACATGCAATGAAACCGGAAGGTAACACATGTAAATACATTTTTATACAACACATAATTAATCTTTGGGAGTTGCTGACAATACATCAAGAGTTCAGCAGGCTTCACGAAAAGATCAGACACTTGTATGGATAAGGAGAACCTCCACAGTTACAGCAGACAAGATTTTAAAGAAAATATATCATTTATGAACCCTCTTGCTTCAGGTCATAAGGCAACCACTGACTGGTGGTGGTTAGGAAGATGTTTCCCCTTTGGGAAGTTTACTCTATAATTATCCATTACAGTGATTCTTGCACTTTTTTCTGAAGCATGAGGTATTGGCTACAGTCAGAAGCAGAACACTAGCACTAGGTGGATCTGTTGTCTCACCTGGCATGGCAATTCCTCTCTATGGTGTGTATTTTTCTCCCCAGCACTCTAAAATCTGACTTTACAAAATTATAAAATATATTTTCTGACCCATCTAAAAAGAGATGGAACACGTGAGACCAACAAAAATGGGGAACGGTGGCGATAGTGGAAAGGGATACAGAGGTCTCATAAATATAAAATTATGCAGTGACTCTCAAAAGTCATGTGCAGGTCTTAAAATCACCAAGAAACTGAAACACTGTTTTATATTTTTACTCTAATTAAATTAATTTAAAACAATTGGAGGGGGAAATGAGCAGTTAGGGTGACAGGCCTAGAGAAAGGAGAATATTTGTATTGTAATAGCAGTCAAGGTAGGGGGCCCATTGTGCTGGGTGCTGTACAAGACACATATGCACAGACCCTTCCCTGAATAGCTATACGAAAGTAAGGAACCAGTCATGTGATATGGACAGCTCGGGGTTGGGGAGAGCCTGTTAGATCTAGGGGTTGTGTGCATGTCGTGGGTTTTAGAAAGAATGAGTACAGATCTGCACTAGACAGCTAGCAACAGGGAAACAGATAGGCAGCAGTGGAAGGCACTGAGCCTTGAGGAAGAGCCAAGGTGACATGGACCATGCCAGGCCAGATCCTGTAAAAGGGAGAGTTCAGATCATTTCAACAGCCACAACATTAATCTGACATTCTGACTCCACTCCCAAGGATCACCATTTGCTTCTTCAGAAGCTTAGAGGTTAGAGCTTAGATGCCTTATGAAGTGCCATCAAGTTCATCCCCAGAAGCCAAGACAGATTTGTTCCCCATTCTGTTCCCCAGAACTTTGCCCATTCCAGTCCCTAACAATGAGGCTTCACCAGGGAGATGATTCCATAGCCCTGTAGATTTCACTGTGAAGAAATGTTTCTTGATATTCAGCCTAATTTCCCATGGCTCATTTTCATCCCATTTTTCTTGGGCCACCCTGAGCAGCAATTGTCCCTCCAGAGAATTTGTACCCTCTCCCAAGTTTGCTCTCTTTCACCCTTTGGGGTTTGGGATCTTCATTCCCTTCCACTGAGGATATGTCTACACTACGAAATTAGGTCGAATTTTATAGAAGTCGGTTTTGTAGAAAGCGTTTTTATACAGTCGATTGTGTGTGTCCCCACACAAATGCTCTAAATGCAGGTAGTTGGCAGAGTGTGTCCACAGTACCGAGGCAACCGTTGACTTCCGGAGCGTTGCACTGTGGGTAGCTATCCCACAGTTCCTGCAGTCTCCGCCGCCCATTTGAATTCTGGGTAGAAATCCTGGTCCCTTATGGGGCTAAAACATTGTCGCGGGTGGTTCTGGGTACATATCGTCAGGTCCCCCTTCCCTCCCTCCTTCTGTGAAAGCAAGGGCAGACAGTCGTTTTGCGCCTTTTTTCTTGAGTTACCTGTGCAGACGCCATACCACGGCAAGCATGGAGCCCGCTCAGCTAACCGTCACTGTATGTCTCCTGGGTGCTCGAAGACATGGTACTGCATTGCTACACAGCAGCAGTTTATTGCCTTTTGGCAGCAGACAGTGCAGTATGACTGGTAGCTGTCATTGACGTAGTCCTGGGTGCTCTTTTAACCAACCTCGATGAGGTCAGGGCGCCTGGGCAAATATGGGAGTGACTCAGCCAGGTCACTTCCCTTTTAAGTTTTGTTTCATGGCGATTGAGTCCTACAGGCAGTGCACTGTCTTTTAATCAGCAGCCAGCAGAAGACGATGGCCAGTAGTCATACTGCACCATCTTCTGCCAAGCACCCAGGAGATGACGATGGCTAGCGGTCGTACTACACAGTCTGCTTCCAGCAAGATGTATAAAGATAGATGAAGTGGCTCAAAACAAGAAATAGACCAGATTTGTTTTGTATTCATTTTCTCCTCCCACCGTCTGTGAAATCAACAGCCTGCTAAACCCAGTTTTGAGTTCTATCCTTGAGGAGGCCATTCAGTTTCTCGCAAAGCCACCCCCTTTGTTGATTTTAATTCCCTGTAAGCCAACCCTGTAAGCCATGTCATCAGTCGCCCCTCCCTCTGTCAGGGCAACGGCAGACAATTGTTCCACGTCTTTTTTCTGTGCAGGCGCCATATGACGGCAAGCACGGAGCCCGCTCAGATCACTTTGGCAATTAGGAGCACATTAAACACCACACGCATTATCCAGCAGTATTTGTAGCACCAGAACCTGGCAAAGCAAAACTGGGAGAGTAGGCGACGTCAGCGCAGTGATGAAAATGATGAGGACATGAACACAGACTTCTCTCAAAGGACAAGCCCTGGCAATGTGGGCATCATGGTGTTAATGGGGCAGGTTCATGTGGTGGAATACCGATTCTGGGCTTGGGAAACAAGCACAGACTGGTGGGACCGCATAGTGTTGCAGGTCTGGGATGATTCCCAGTGGCTGCAAAACTTTCACATGTATAAGGGCACTTTCATGGAACTTTGTGACTTGCTTTCCCCTGCCCTGAGGTGCAATAATACCAAGATGAGAGCAGCCCTCACAGTTGAGAAGCGAGTGGCAATAGCCCTGTGGAAGCTTGCAACGCCAGACAGCTACCAGTCAGTCGGGAATCAATTTGGAGTGGGCAAATCTACTGTGGGGGCTGCTGTGGTGCAAGTAGCCAACGCAATCAAAGATCTGCTGGTATCAAGGGTAGTGACCCTGGGAAATGTGCAGGTCATAGTGGATGGCTTTGCTGCAATGGGATTCCCTAACTGTGGTGGGGCCATAGACGGAACCCATATCCCTATCTTGGCACCGGAGCACCAAGCCGGCAAGTACATAAACCGCAAGGGGTACTTTTCAATAGTGCTGCAAGCACTGGTGGATCACAAGGGATGTTTCACCAACATCAATGTGGGATGGCCGGGAAAGATAAATGACTCTCGCATCTTCAGGAATTCTAGTCTGTTTCAAAAGCTGCAGGAAGGGACTTTATTCCCAGACCAGAAAATAACTGTTGGGGATGTTGAAATGCCTATAGTTATCCTTGGGGACCCAGCCTACCCCTTAATGCCATGGCTCATGAAGCCATACATAGGCAGCCTGGACAGTAGTCAGGAGCTGTTCAACTACAGGCTGAGCAAGTGCAGAATGGTGGTAGAATGTGCATTTGGACGTTTAAAAGCGCACTGGCGCAGTTTACTGACTCGGTTAGACCTCAGCGAAACCAGTATTCCCACTGTTATTACTGCTTGCTGTGCGCTCCACAATATCTGTGAGAGTAAGGGGGAGACATTTATGGCAGGGTGGGAGGTTGAGGCAAATCACCTGGCTGCTGGTTACGCACAGCCAGACACCAGGGTGATTAGAAGAGCACAGGAGGGCGCGGTGTGCATCAGAGAAGCTTTGAAAACCAGTTTCATGACTGGCCAGGCTACGGTGTGAAAGTTCTGTTTGTTTCTCCTTGATGAAACCCCCCGCCCCTTGGTTCACTCTACTTCCCTGTAAGCTAACCACCCTCCCCTCCTCCCTTCGATCACCACTTGCAGAGGCAATAAAGTCATTGTTGCATCACATTCATGCATTCTTTATTAATTCATCACACAAATAGGGGGATAACTACCAAGGTAGCCCAGGAGGGGTGGCGGAGGAGAGAAGCACCAGGAGGGGTGGTGGAGGAGGGAAGGACAAGGCCACACAGCACTTTAAAACTTATTGAATGCTAGCCTTCTGTTGCTTGGGCAACCCTCTGGGGTGGAGTGGCTGGGTGGCCGGAGGCTCCCCCACCGCTTTCTTGGGGGTCTGGGTGAGGAGGCTATTGGAATTTGGGGAGGACGGCGGTTGGTTACACAGGGGCTGTAGCGGTGGTCCGTGCTTCTGCTGCCTTTCCTGCAGCTCAACCATATGCTGGAGCATATTAGTTTGATCCTCCAGCAGTCTCAGCATTGAGTCCTGCCTCCTCTCATCATGCTGCTGCCACCTTTCAGCTTCAGCCCTCTCTTCAGCCCGCCACTTACTCTCTTCAGCCCGCCACCTCTCCTCCTGGTCATTTTGTGCTTTCCTGCACTCTGACATTATCTGCCTCCAAGCATTCGTCTGTGCTCTGTCAGTGTGGGAGGACAGCATGAGCTCAGAGAACATTTCATCACGAGTGCATTTTTTTGCCTTCTAATCTTCGCTAGCCTCTGGAAAGGTGAAGATCCTGTGATCCTTGAAACACATGCAGCTGGTGGAGAAAAAAAAGGGACAGTGGTATTTAAAAAGACACATTTTATAGAACAATGGGTACACTCTTTCACGGTAAACCTTGCTGTTAACATTATATACATAGCACATTGCTTTCGTTCCAAGGTCGCATTTTACCTCCCCCCAGCAAGTGGCTAGCACTTCCACCCTTCCCGTGGCTAACAGCAGGGAACATTTCTGTTCAGCCACAGGCAAACAGCCCAGCAGGAACGGGCACCTCTGAATGTCCCCTTAAGAAAAGCACCCTATTTCAACCAGGTGACCATAAATGATATCACTCTCCTGAGGATAACACAGAGAGATAAAGAACGGATCTTGTTTGAACGCCAGCAAACATACACTGCAATGCTTTGTTCTACAATGATTCCTGAGTACGTGCTACTGTTTGGGAGTGGTAAACTGTCCTACCATGGTGGATGGAATAAGGCTGCCCTCCCCAGAAACCTTTTGCAAAGGCTTTGGGAGTACATCCAGGAGAGCTGCGAATGCCAGGGGAAATTAATCATTAAACATGCTTGCTTTTAAACCATGTATAGTATTTTAAAAGGTACACTCACCAGAGATTCCTTCTCCGCCTGGTGGGTCCGGGAGGCAGCCTTGGGTGGGGTCGGGGGGTACTGGCTCCAGGTCCAGGATGAGAAACAGTTCCTGGCTGTCGGGAAAACCGGTTTCTCCACTTGCTTGCTGTGAGCTGTCTTCCTCATCCCCAAAACCTGCTTCCGTGTTGCCTCCATGTCCATTGAAGGAGTCAAACAACACGGCTGGGGTAGTGGTGGCTGAACCCCCTAAAATGGCATGCAGCTCAACATAGAAGCAGCATGTTTTGGGCTCTGACCCGGAGCGGCCGTTCGCCTCTCTGGTTGGCTTGCCTCAGCTCCTTAAGTTTCACGCGGCACTGCTTCGGGTCCCTGTTATGGCCTCTGTCCTTCATGCCCTGGGAAATTTTGACAAATGTTTTGGCATTTTGAAAACTGGAACGTAGTTCTGATAGCACGGACTCCTCTCCCCATCCAGTGATCAGATCCCATACTTCCCATTTGGTCCATGCTGGAGCTCTTTTGCGATTCTGGGACTCCATCATGGTCACCTCTGCTGATGAGCTCTGCATGGTCACCTGCAGCTTGCCACGTTGGCCAAACAGGAAATTGAAATTCAAAAGTTCACGGGCCTTTTCCTGTCTACCTGGCCAGTGCATCTGAGTTGAGAGTGCTGTCCAGAGCAGTCTCAATGGAGCACTCTGAGATAGCTCACGGAGACCAATACCGTCTAATTGTGTCCACAGTACCCCAAATTCGACCCGGCAAGGCTGATTTCAGTGCTAATCCCCTTGTCGGAGGTTGAGTAGAGAAATTGATTTTAAGAGCCCTTTGAGTTGAAAAAAAGGGCTTTGTCGTGTGGACGCGTGCAGGGTTAAATCGATTTAATGCTGCTAAATTTGACCTCAACTCCTAGTGTAGACCAGGGCTGAGGTTCCTATTTTCACATGTGGGGGCTGTGATAATTTTTCTACTGGTAGCTGTCGGAAACTCTGCAGTGGTGCTGCCTTGGAGTAATCTCAGAACAGCTTGAACCAGGACTAGATACATAACCCAATGGCAACTCTTCCACCGAGTCAGGAGAGTGCAGGACACACCCCTCATTGAGAACAAATCAGATAGGCTGGACTTCTTCCATGCTGCACCTGCCAGCAGAGGGCACTGTGTATGAGAGAAAAGGTTAGGATGGGTTACAAGAGACAGGGCTATGACTAGACACCTTTACCAGCATCACAATGGGGAGGCCCCAAGAATTCTTTAACTTCAGGCTTCTTGGGGTGAATTGCTTCCATTTCACACTGTTGTGAATGCGAGTTCAAATGCCACTCCCTGTGATAAGGAACTCCTGCTGAGAAAGCCTCACCTGACCCTCCCTCTTCTGCCCTCCCCACATAGCTCCATCCACCCCTCCTGCTTCCTCACTGTGTGTAGGGAAGTGGTGACTGGGGGGCCAGTAGCACGACTGTCAGGCTCCTTGGCTCAGTGGTCATTTGTTCTCTTTCTACATGTAGCTATTTATTCATTTAATGTAAAAGTTTGAATTTAATCCCCACCCCTCCTCTCTTTTCACCATCTGTCCATTCGTTTGAAAATCTGTTCCACTTCACCTTTAGCTGACCAAAGCTTCCCTGTTCCCTCCATCCTGCCACAGGCTCCTCCAGACGTCCCCAGCTCAGCTCAGGAGCTTTTAGCTGATTATGCAAATCCCCCCCCCAAGCCAGCTGGTATCTGCCTCCCAGAAACACATGTTCAAAAGCCCACTGGACTGTTGGAGAGGAGGAGGGGCAAGACCCTGCACCCAGCCCTGGAGGCTGCGGAGAGAAAGTTACTTAGCAAGGAGTTATACAGCAAACAGATGGGAGGAGGAGAGAAGGGAAAAGAAGGGGATGGAGCAGGCATCTGTGTATGTATGTAGTAGGGTCACGGCTGTGTGGGTATGAATGTACCAGGATGAGGAGCAGGGTGGGTGTTTATTGATGGGGATGCGTGCATGAGGGGGAGCAATGTATGGAAATGGGGATGGTCAGTCACTGATATACTGTCTCACTCTCTCTCCTCCTGCTCCCTGCTGATCATCATCCCAGCTGGTTTCTTTACATGCCTGTGAGTTTATAGTGCTCCCATTACAATGATATCTAGGCATTCTCACAGAGTTTTAAGAACAATGAGTTATAGGACATCATGACTCTCAATGTGATGGCACAGATGAGTAATGGTTTCCTACCAAGAACTGGAGCAACCTCATGAGTGTAGGTCTAAAACAATCCTTTGCCTACCTGTAGCACCTTCCATCCAAGGATCTCAGAGCACTCTTCAGATATTCACTAACTCTCTCAGGCCCCTAACAGCTGGATCAGTATCTTCCTATTTTATAGATGGGGAATCTAAAGCACAGAGAGCAGTGATCCAAGGTCACACAGCAAGAAAATGAAAAGAGAACCCAGGAATTCTGATGACCAGTCTTTTACTCCACTGAAAGACATCAAGAACATCACATGGGACTGGCCCAATGTGACTCATACAATGTCTCTGCCATGTGGGAGATGAGACTTAGGCTGGAAGGAAGGGAACAGAGTGCCTTATAGTACTATTAAACAGCTCAGTTGCTTGCTTCCGAAGGCTAACTTGTTCACAGGTTCTCTCAAGCAGAAAGATGGTGGCTGTAAGGTGCGATCTGTGACGGTGCCTGGTCTCTCTCCACCTGGTGGAAGATTCCATTTTTCATTATCTTTTCCAGGGTCTCTTCCCTGCAAGTCTTCATGCATCTGGGGGTGTTTCCTGACAATCCTTGGAGCAATGTGACACCTAGAGAATGTCATGTCACCCGCTTTCTCTAGGTTAAGGAAATATCGGATGTTGGAATTTTAAATTGAACAGAACTATTCACTGTCATAGCCTCTGGAAATTAGAAGTCAAGGCACCTCTGTACCCCACCCCAAAGTCCTGCTCTCACAACAGCAGCTCTGTCCTTCTGACAGAGCCTCCCTGGGCTCCATGGGAAACAGGAGGGCAACTCCAGATGTAGCCAACAGATGCTGCTCTTTGTGGTCAGAGGCAAAAAGCATAAAATCATGAGCTGCCAAGAGCGGCTAAAGGAAGGGATACGGCAGATGCAGGGAAAAGGGGAAATACAGCAGTGTCAGGGTGGAGCGTTCAGGGAGCTACAGTAGGAGGGTTGGGGGGTTGTATGTTTTCTGTTCTGATAACTGGTGGCAAGGGATCTACTGACCTTTGAACCAGGCCAGGTGCTATACAGGGTAACCCCAGTGAGAAAGAGACACAGTATGCCAATCCCCCTAAGACTGGCTTCTTCCCATTCATATCCTGACCATTTCAATGGGACAATAACACAGGGACAACACGAAGAATTTGCTAAAGGGTTGGGGGACAGCATGTTCCACTGTCTAAGGAGGGGATGGACTGTTCTTACTTAAGCAGGTCTCCATCAGACCTGGTTTTGTTTTAAGTTAGCCGCAGGGATGCCCCAAGATACACATAGGTTCTGGATGCCCTATGATGGGGGATGTGGAAGGATTCTGGCTACCCCATGGGCATGGTTTAGGTATGGGTGGGTTCCAGGTGCCCCATAATAAGATACAATATGTGTGTTCTTCTTCCGTTGAAGAAACCAGCACAGCTGCTCCATTTTAGAGACGGGAAAGAGAAGACAACTGAGGCACAGAAAAAGGAAGTCACATAGCAAGTCAAGTGGCAGAGCTGGGGTTAGAACACAGGTCTCAGCTCCCTCTCCTGGGTCCTATCTGCTAGACCATGCTGCCCCACAGACAGCAGGGATGCATAGGTGGGTTCTGGTCATTCCAGAGATGAAGCTGGAGGTACCAGAAGGCCTCAGCCACCGCAAGAGGCTAGGCCGCCAGGGTTTGTTCTAGCAGCGCAAAGGAACAATCCAGGGCCATAGTCACTTTGCACAAGGTAACGCTCTCTTTGGAACTGAGCCATTTGATTGTTCAATTAAGTGAGCAATAAGAGTAGCTGAAGGTTCCCAGACATTGCTCGAGCTGCCAGGTTGGTATGAGGAACCGTTCTGTAGTCTCAATTTCAGCCTCCTACTAACCATACATGGCAAACCACCACATTTTCCTCCTGGCCCTTCTGTGGCCACCCAGCGCACAGGATCAAACACCTTTGTGGGGCTTTGATGTAACAGGAGAAGTGGAAAGAATGCCCTCTCCCTTTAAGGGCCAAACAAGGCATCACTTTAGCCAAAGCAAAAAGAGCAAAGGTTACTGCAGTCAAGGTCCAGAGAGGCACAGGATCCTTTCTCCTCTTCTCCCTGGGGCTCACAGTCAGAATCAGCCCCAAACATCATTTACAGTGTCCCAGGGTGAATGGCCCAGTCCTACTCCTCTGCAAACCCCTGCACTCAGGGCAGGCAATGGGGCTCTTCCATCTAGCCAGAAAGAAAGGGTTAACTCTTTCTCTACCACCTCCATGTCCTACTACCAAACTTTAGAGAGACAAGGTGGGTGAAGTAATATCTTTTACTAGACCAACTTCTGTCAGTGAGAGAGACAAGCTTTCAGGCCACACAGAGCTCTACTTCAGGTCTGGGAGTGACACAGCTACAACCACACTACATATACCAAACTTCACGGCATTCAGCACTAGACCCTGCCCCTGGATGGTATCCGCCAGCCAGTTATTGGAAAGGAATAGCCATTGGGAAACTATAAAGGGGATATTTATGGGATTATACATATCTTCTAGGGACTGCTTATATTCCCAGACCTCCGAGGCAATATACCAAGGGGGGGAAGGGGGGAAGGGAATCATAACAAAGGCTCCAACAATGCCCATTGAAGGTTACAAAAGGGAGCCCATTTCAGTTCAATTTCAAATAAAATCACACAGTCTATATCAGACAGAGTGACCTTTGCTCCTCAGCATTTAGACAGATCCACTGGGTGCAAGCCAACTCCTGGGCCCATAAATCCTCATCCTAACATCTGCTTAACACTGATCCAGGGAGCCATTCCCCCATTCTGGCTCCCAGAATACAGCACGGACTCTACCTCACAGAGAGCACTGACCCTCTGTGCTTTGGGACTAGCACTCTCCCACCCCACACATGAAATGAGATGTCTCTTTTAGGCCTCCCTAATTTCCACTGAAAGGCCGGGAGGCAGGGGGAGGGAAAAGGAGTGGGGGTGGGAGGCTGGCTGGATTGCTGTGTCTCATGTCTCCTCTGCCTTTGTATGTACCTCCTGGTACGATTATTAAACGCAAATTACAAAAGATGTGACCCAAACGATCTTTATTTCTTCTTTCAACAAGTGCTGCCTGCAGGGTCCTGATTCTGAATTCCGTTTCAATTATCTCTGCCATTTTAACACAAAGCGACTTGTGTCAGCAATTACCGGCACTGAAGGCAGCATGGAAACAGCTCCAGTGGCAGAACACAAAAGCCTAGCTTCTTCTGTTTAGAAACTTTCATTTGCTTTGATTAAAGGCAGAAAACACAGGCGCTGACTGTATGCACCACTGTACTGTGTGCTGTCTACACTCCTCAGTGATAGAGTCCCTGAGAAACTAGTCCTCAGCACTCAACTCCCTAGAGAATCTTGACACAGAGACACCGCTGAGCGCTAACCTCCCCAAGACACTCATAAAAAGGACTTTTAACAGATAATCCAGCCACCCGTCTGCAGACAGACAGACATACAGAGTTAACCCCATCATTTCTCCTGTTAGAGAGGAAGTTCTCAATACTTTTAAAGCTAGTGAAGCCAGGGAGCCTGAATTGCAAAGCAGAGGCTGGGATGGGTAGGATCATGGGCAGTCATTCCATTTTGACTCCCAGAGTATTCTGGCCATTTCTCTCTGTCCTTTGAATTCCTCCACTAGTTCTTCCTTCTCCAGCACACATTTTCAAACGTATTCTCATCAAGGCCCTTCTTAATTCCACTCCTCTCTGTTTATCCAGTCATGTGTCTTATCCCCTCCCCTCACCTCTCTCCATCAATGATGTCTAGGGCTCTGTGTTTGTCACAGAAGTCAGGGATTCCGCGACCTCTGTGACTTCTGCGGCGGCCAGTGTGGCTGACCCCAGGCCTGCCCAAGCAGCTGGCACCAGAGACAGCCACACTGGCTGCTGCTGGAGTGGCTCAAGAGCCAGCCACTCGGGCAAACCCACAGCCAGCGCTATGCAGGTGCTGCTGGAGCTGCCCTGGGGCTAGCTGCACCGGCTGCTGCTCGGGTGGCCTGCAGCAGCTGCCCAGTGCACCTGGCCTTGGGGACTGCCTGAGAAGTGGTCCCAGTGGTGGCCAGAGCAGCCACTGCTCAATGGCCCCAGCAGCTGGTACTGCTGCCCCCTGCCCCCCCAGCAGCGGTCTCCCAGGGCACCTCCGCAAAGATTTAGTCACAGGTATTTTTAGTAAAAGACATGGACAAGTCACAGGCCGTGAATTTTTGTTTATTCCCCGTGACCTGTCCATGACTTTTACTAAAAATACCCGTGGCTAAATTGTAGCCTTAATGATGCCTACTTTGTTCCCTTTTGTCCTCTTCTCTCAACACTGTCTTCATATTGGCTTCCATGTCATCTCTAATGTACGGTACTTTCTCCCCATGTTGGTCTGTAAGGCCAACACCCTCTTTCACATCTCTCTGTATGATCCAGCTCTGCAGTACAAACATAGCCAGCTAACAATGGGGGGAAGATGGGGAGAGAGTTCATGTTTATTTTTTAAAGCTGTTTTATTCCTCTCCTCCCACCTTTCATATGCCGTCTGCCTACCTAGATTGGGAGCTCTTTGGGGCAGGGGCTGCATCTCCTTGTGTGTGCGTGTACAGCACCACGACTATACAAACAACAACTCAGAACAATGAGAGTTCAGAGACAGACAGGTATTGCCAGCCTCCACAGGTAACATTTAGCAAATCAAATTCCATACAGTGGACAAGTAGTTTAGATAGCAAGATGCTGTGGCAGTCTCAGGCCAGGCCAAGCAGAATACTGCACCAAACTCAAAGGGGTATGGGACCTTAAACTTGAGAACTCCTAATGGCAGGAAAAGGGATTTGAAAGATCCTTGCCCTGGCTGAAGCTGAGGTCCCATTACTGTTTGTTTCCCACATTTCCCTGGCCATGTGACCCTGCTGTGTGCATTATGGGGGCAGTGCATGCTATGTGCACTCTGTGAGCAAGTCCAGGTGTCAAGAGATCCATTGAGGCTGAAGCAAGAGCAGAGAAGCAGAGTTTGTGGAGGCGATTTACAGCCATGGTTATTGAATGGTGTGTGAGCAGTTTGTCATGCTGAGCCCTGGCACCTTGTCCTACCTGTGTTGAACGTGTTTTATTGGTGTTGAGCAGAAGGAGGCCGGAGCAGAGGGGAGTTTGGGAGGGAAGCCACTCAAGTGAAAAATGAACTAAGCCAAATAGGATTGAGAAAGAGAGAGAGAGAGAGATGCAGGGGAAGGGGGTGACGGGCCCAGATTATAAAACACAAGACAAATGTCCTCACTGGCAGCAGGGTTAGGGAAAGAGGCAGAGAAATGAAATGAGAGAGAGAATAAAGACACTGCCTTGTGGCCAGCACTTATCCTAGTGGGATCCGGGATGCACATGTATTCAGAAAAATAAATTCTCACTTAACAAAGCAAGAAGGGCCCAGGGGGGAGGGAAGCTACAGCTCCAAATGTAAAGTGCCCCAGGGTGTTCAATCTGCTGGGTTTAAAAAACCCCCATCATTCCACTTTGTCCCCCTCCCCAAACCACCTGGGAGCCCACTCCTTCCCCAGCCTTCCCCACCCCTCCCCACCAAGAGGAGAGGGACCATGGGAGAGCAGAAGGTCTGTTTAGAATTTCATATCCCTTCCATCTTTTTCCCTCGGTGCTAAACTTTCAAGACAAAAATCATAAAATGCGGTGCTTTGTTGGCGAGGCAGATTCAGAGATCTTCCTGTTAGGCACAAGAAAGGGGAGAGACAGACAGAGAGAGAGACAGAGAGATAGCGAGATGGAGTGCTGGCTTTGTGCTCGCAACAAGCCACTAAAGGTGC
Organism: Lepidochelys olivacea; assembly: GCF_965140295.1. Taxonomy (NCBI): domain Eukaryota; kingdom Metazoa; phylum Chordata; order Testudines; family Cheloniidae; genus Lepidochelys; species Lepidochelys olivacea. The sequence goes on along the minus strand of NC_140416.1, from coordinate 87,231,960 downwards.
ATTTTTAATTAAATTTATACAAAATGTGTCAGTTTTATCTCTATGTTTCAAACCTGACTCTTTCCTATCAAAGTAAAGTATTGATCTTCACTGCCCCGAAGCTACCTGACTGAATTAAACAGAATAAATAGGAGGAGGACTGAAAGGGCTTAGAAACAACTGCAGAGAGGCGAATGTTTAATGGCTCCTCAGTCATTTGCTGCAATTAAAAAACAAAACCGTTTAGAGGGGCTGTTAACACCTTGAAGTCTGAAAATCCTCACTTCAAAAAAGCCCCAAAACAGCTCCCAGGCAAAACATTCTAATTGCCATAAATACTTCCAACCTCAGCCACGAGCTGATGCATATGCACATTATACAGACAGACAAATGGATCCCTGGACCCAACAGGAAAAAAACTAATTTATCTGATGCAATACACACAGACAAATGTGTTCTATATACAGACAGACATATCCAACATGGTAAAGACATATGTATCCAACATGATACAGACATATCCACTTACCCAAAAGAAAAAGGGGCCTTTTTCTGATATGATCAAGACAAATTGTATTCAGCATTATACAGATAGACAATAGTCAGCATAAGAAAGACCCATTTATCCAATGTGACACACACCATATCCCATATTATTCATAGAATCATATGTATTCAATATCAGACACTATACAAATCTCACGCATCCTGCACCAACCTGCATTTTACACCGACTTCCACGCGCCTGCCCCACATTAGACATTGGACTATGTGCCCATCTCACCTTGAGTTGGGCTGCCACCTATTAAGCCCATGTTATAAATGCTCCCACAGGCCTGTCCTGCATTTTAAAGGTCTTAGTGGGCTTGGGTTACCCTAAAAGATCCTGTATGACCCAGCTATGGTTGAGATCAGTGGAAGTGCTTGATTCAGTATAATGGGGAAGGGGCTGCTAGCAGGCAGTATAATGGTGCTCTGTTAACTTTAGAAGTGGCTTTTCCTCTCGGTCTCCCAGATCTTGGATGGATAAATTCTGGGCGCACTGCAAAATGGGGGAGAGGGTGTTTGGAGAGGGAGTGGGCCAAGGACAGGAGGCTGTTTCTGCATGAAGTCATTATGGTTTATCATCATGGCAGGTGAATATCAGTATTCAGGCACTGCATGAGCAGAGCACTGTGTTATTACTCTGAAGTGTATATTGTACTGAGATTGTTAATTTTATTTTGTATATTTCAAAAATGGTAAAGTCAGCCTAGAGCCTGTTGTAGGCACTTGGTTAGAAATCAAAATACATATATACATACACCAGCCTACACACCTAGATTTAGTTAGTTACTAAAATAACATGGTTAAGACAGTGGGACAGGGACTTACAAGATTTGGTTCAAATCCTGGCTCTGACAGTATAACTGGATAAAGTCAACATGATCAATCTGAAAAGGAGTACTTGTGGCACCTTAGAGACTAACCAATTTATTAGAGCATAAGCTTTCGTGAGCTACAGCTCACTTCATCAGATGCATATTGTGGAAACTGCAGCAGACTTTATATATACACAGAGAATATGAACCAATACCTCCTCCCACCCCACTGTCCTGCTGGTAATAGCTTATCTAAAGTGATCATCAGGTGGGCCATTTCCATGGGCTATCACCAGCAGGAGAGTGAATTTGTGTGGGGGGATGGAGGGTGAGAAAACCTGGATTTGTGCTGGAAATGGCCCACCTGATGATCACTTTAGATAAGCTATTACCAGCAGGACAGTGGGGTGGGAGGAGGTATTGGTTCATATTCTCTGTGTATATATAAAGTCTGCTGCAGTTTCCACGATATGCATCTGATGAAGTGAGCTGTAGCTCACGAAAGCTTATGCTCTAATAAATTGGTTAGTCTCTAAGGTGCCACAAGTACTCCTTTTCTTTTTGCGAATACAGACTAACACGGCTGTTACTCTGAAATGATCAATCTGTGCATTAGTTCCTCCTCTGCACAATGGATATAATCCTGATTTACTTCACAAAAGGTTGAGAGGATTTTAGGGCTCAAATTCTCTCTCACTGAAGGAAGTAAATAGACAGTTCACCACCCTCACATAAAGCCATTTGCACATACCACAGTGTGTATACAGGCTGAAACACAACACCCAAAGAGCTCCATGTGCTTAACTTCCATTGGGTAAGGGATCTCTGAGCACTTTTAAGGCTGTTTAACTATTACCCAATTCTTTTGGGATTTCCTAGTGTGGTTTTGTGACAGCTTGCTGATCAGGGTCATGATTATAACCTTACTTCATCCTGGAGCTGCGGCCAGAGCTACAACTCTGGTTTCTTAAAAGTGTCTCACTGTGGTTTATAATTCAAAAACCTGCATTTTTAGTCATTTCTGTGCCAAAAACCTCCTGAAGATTTTCCTTGCTGGATCAAAATTAGGTTAGTATTTTTGCTGAAGGAGCCGGGTCATGAAAATAAGAGATCTGGCCAGATATTAGGGCTTCAGCTTGGCTAGCTTTATCATTTTAATCTTTCAATCATTTTGTTCAAGATTAAAATAATAGCCATTCACTACCTTTTATCCATGACCAAGTGTAAATAAGCAGCTTCAGTTCAAGCCTGCAAGTGGCCCTGTGCCTCAGTTTCTCTTTTAAGTCCCCAGAACCCCATGAAAGCTCATCTTCTGGTTGATACATAAGGATGATGATGTGGGACTTCTGCACTATCAGCCCAATACAAATAGTCCTTAAAAATAAATCACGTCATCTGAGTTGCATACTCCATCTTCACCACACCAACACTCTTTATCAGTCCTCCACTGTCCTTCTGGTGGGACAGCTACCACAGCCCTTCCCAGAGAGGAGGAACTCCCACAGCCTCTCTGCTGGGAGCATTCTTGCCAGGGGAGCATCCCTCCCTCTCCCTGGCTCTCTTACAGCCCTCCTGGGTCCAGCTTTCTAGTGAGGAGATGGCAGCAAGTAAGCCCTTCCACAGTTTTCCCTTCCTTCAGCCCTCTCTAACCCTTAACTCCAGCTCCCCTGCTTAGAGCCAGCTGACAACTCCCATGCCTGCCTTCAGCCCTCTAGCTCTGGCATAGGAACAACTTATTCTCCTGATTTTCTCCTTCTCCCAGGAACCGTCTTCTACCTGTAGTAGCTATCATCTCCAGCCCTTCCTGACTGAAGTAGTCTGCTCTCTCTGCAGTACTCTCACTAGGCCTCTTACAGCTCCCCAGGTGTTGCCCCACCCTCTTAATTGGCCCAACTAAGAGAAATAGGACTGGAACAGGAAAGCTGAATCCCATTTCATTTAATGGGTCAGCTATGCTGTTACACCAAGTACAAAAATTGCCTGGGTTTGGTGTTCATTTCACAAGGCTGGGCTGAGGAGAAGGGGTTGAGATTTTCTGTAAGTAGCAGGAAAGTTCATATGGGAGCAGGGGCAGTCCTATCATAGCTCAGGATTAGAGTCTGTGATTTTTATGGATTCACACTTCTTCAGGGATCATCTAAAATGTACACAGGGGTTTGTATTACGGTGCTGCGCTTAGCAAATGTGTTTGTACAAACGTATCCCAGCTGCAAACCTACGTCTATCACTAGCCCTCAGTTAAACTGCACACAAGTGAGAGCAGAAACGAATCAACCCCTTTTGCTCTGATAGTGCAGCTCTAAAATCCCAGCACGTGAGCTAAAGGTGATCTCTGCTATATCTTTCATGGATCTCCAGCCACTAACTAGAGGAAGATATGGTCCTATGTATTTGAGCAGCATCTGCCTTGCTCCATAGCAGAGGTCAGTGGTGCATATATGCACTAAATTCCACATTACAACTTGTGTGTTTGAAATTGATGTCACTTAAGCAGGTCTGGAGACCAAAGAATTGTATTATTTACTATGAATGCTGAACACCACCTCTTGTTTATGGCCAAACCACACCCTCTTCATTTCAGCACATTTTGCTATGTTACAGAATCCCTATTATCACCATTTATGAGCTTCAGTCCCCACTCTAGTTACTTTATAGATTTATCCAAATACCGATTTGGTTTTATGGTTTTGCCCAAAGTGTATGAAAAAACACAGCAATTGCTTTCTTGCTCCCCCCACCTCATACACACACCATCGTAACAGTGACCCGGGCAGTTTAGACAAAGCAAATATTTTCACTCAAGTGAAACTTCTATTTAGGGTAATGGCCACTCTAAGAGGCAGAAGGAATTTCAGTGCTGAAGTGTGTGACAGCTATTAAGTGACAGGGATGTAAGAGAGCCACCATGAAAGCTTTGGAAACCTGTAACTTGAATCTCTCAGCAACACTAGGATACTGTAAACTCTAAGCGTTAGAGTCCTGTGCTGAAGGTCCTGGCTTCATTTCTGTTGACAACTCATGCTGGTGGGTCAATAGTGATACATCTGCAGGCTCCTGTGACTGTACTAAGATGGGATTCTCTCCCACACACACATAGTCTAACCTCTCCTGGTGCCCATTATGATGTCCTATATCTCCAGACTGTGCAAAATATTGTTCCCCACAGTAATCTGCCTCTTTACCTGCTCCCTGCATATCAGAAGACATGATCAGTCCTATCTCTGAATGGGGAGGAAAGTGGGCTGGCCAGATTTCTTTAATTAAAAAAAAGGATCAGGTTTATTCCAGATAAGCAAGCAGGATTAAAATAGGCAGAAAGAATAGACAAGGGGCAGCTGTCAGCACTCCAGCCAATCCAGGGTGATTATTAATAATGATAAGTAGGAGAAGAGGGATAATCAAGGGATAATGAAGTGGTCCTGAAAGTGACAGAAGATGGAGCCTGATAGTGGGGCCTGTAGGCCTGTGTTCTTCCCACACCAGAGAGGTCTAATGCAGGACTGGCTGGCAGGGAAGGCAAGAAAAATCAGGGGACTAAGAGAAAGAAAGAAAGGGTTTCACCTCACACACTAACCTCAATAGAGAAATTAATGGACTCAAGAGTTCTGAACTTTTGAGTCACATAGGGTTCATGAATGAATCAGAACATGTCCACAGGTCACACAGCACAAAGGATAGGGGCCTGCATCAGCATAAATGTCATACACCTAGAGGGGCAGATGGGTTGTCTGGAGAAGGGAGACTGGGGTTAGATGCTAGTTCCTGGTTTTGAGACACTGGTGGCATAACTCAAAGAGTGGGTGCTTTATTTATGGGGATGCTAGAATTCCTCTAGTGACACCCATTCCACAGTGATAGTCTCTCTCTCTCCCTCATACCATGAGAGTGCTGGTGAGAGATGTACAGGGAGCTCCAGTCTTTAGATGACTGATGGTCTCTTGTGGCTCTTTGCATCACTTGAGGACTTGCCCTGGGATAAACCATCCATTTCTCCTTAAGCGCTCTTCTCAGAGGTGGATTTTAGCCAGGGACTGTAGTGTGAATAAAAGAAAGGTGGAACTCTACTCCTGCCCAAGTTGTCACATACACTCCCTTGGTGGCTTCTTCTCTGGCCTTTCTCCTTTCTCCTAGTATTCCCCTTTCCCCAGAGCCTTCATTTAAACTCTAGGGCATAACTGGGAGGAAGGGAATGAAATTGAGGGGAAATAAGATTAGTTGTAAATATCAGAAAGCAATGAAAGAAGGGTGTGAGCATTGTGCTGAACACTGGGTTGGGAGCCCAGAACTCCTGGGTTCTGACACTGACTCCTTCTCTATGTACAAGACCCTTTCTTTCTGTGTACCTCACTTCCCTATCTGTAAAATGGGATAATGATACTGACCTAGGGGTGTTGTGAAAAGTAGTAAATTAATCTCTGCAAGGCCCTGTAAATAGCTAATCTCAGCTCCTTGCAGTCACTCCAAGTAATATCAGACCATTTGAACTCCAGCAATTACAAATTGCTGCCATCCCAGTTCCTATTTCAGAATCACTGTTCAATTCAGAACTTAAACACAAACCCACTCCCCAGCAATTACCCAATCAATTTCCACTCCGGCCACAATCCTGGGAGAGTCATTCAGATCCCGCATTAAGGAGCTGGGAGGCACCACATCACAAGAGACCACTTGTGTATCATGATCAGTGGGACTGGACTTAGAGGACCCATGTTCCCTGGGGGGACTGTTATTGATGGGACACCAGTGGAACAGGGAATGTGGGGAGTTAAGCTAGAAGCAACTCATCCACATGGACAGAGCGATGTACAGGATTTCCACTTGTTGAACGTAACCTGCATTCAGCTTCGCTCTTCAGCAGGGTGGGAGCAGTGGGATCTGTGAATTCTCTGAAGTGCAGCAGCCTTGCATACGCTGGCTGCTACATGCAATTGTGGGGACTTGATACACTCTCTGATTTAGGACAGGATAGTCTGCAGCACTAAGTATCAGCACCTGCGAGAGCAGCTGCTCCAGGAAGATGATATCACCTTAGACAGATGCTTACATGTGATACGTGCAATGGAAATCTCAGGAGAAAGTCTTAAGAGGCAGTGGCACAACAGAGCGGAGGAAGGTCTCAGAAAGATTCCATCAGCCTTGTACAAGAGGTGCGTGGCACGTCAGACAGCAGTGATGACACGATCGCTCTCTGCTGGAGTCCAAGAGCCTATCGGGTTTGGGCTGTTGGGACAGGAAAGAGACAAGGGACAATACCAACCTTCATGCGTGCAACAATGTTAACAGGGAAATGCCCTGTGTGATTTCAGCTGGATAATGGGGCCTCTTGTAATGGAATTGTACTTGATGAATCCTACCAGGGAGCAGCGTAAGAATTTTATAGCTGCAGTGCAAGAAGCAAAAGGGGAAGTCCCTTGGACAAAGGAGATAATTTAAAAAATGTATGGGGATGTTTTCAAAGGGGATGGCTGACTCAAAGGAAAACTGCAACTGGATGTAGACCCCATAATGAAACTTGTGTGCTTACTACAAAGGAAAATGTCAGTGGCTCTACATAATCCAGTATGCAAAGAGCTTGAACATCTGCAGAGCAGGGGTATCGTAGCACCAGCACAGCTTGGGTAGGAAGCATGGTGGTGGTAAAGAAGCCATCAGGCACATTACACATCTGTACACACCCAAAGCCACTGAACCAGCACTGAAAATATGTCACTATCCACTGCCCACAACAGATGACGTCTTGCTAGAACCTTCTGAGTCTCTGGTGAAGACAAGACTCCAACTTGGCTATGTACTAGCAACCTCTGGCCAAAGGGACATGGGGTGGGGGTCTGGTTGTCAACTATTTATTTTTAATGTTTATATGAAAATGTTTATAAAATAGGGAAGATATGTTATGATCAGTGGAACTGGAGTCCCCAGGGCCCATATTTCCTGGAGGGACTGTTATTAACAGGACACCAGCAGAACAGGGAACACAGCCTGCATGCAGCTTCATTCTGTGAATGTAACATGTGGGGCAGCTGGGATATCTGTCTTGTGGCCAGGCTGGCAGAGCTGGAGCCCCAGGGTGGAGATTTAGAGTCCAAGACCTCGTGAGGAACACAAGTGAGTGGAGATGGCTCAGGGTGCTCCGGTTTCAGGGTAGGGCTAGCTGGCCAGAAGCAGCCAAAGCAGCGACTGCTGCACTGGAGGGAGAAGTAAAATGGGGCTCAGCCAGGGCCACCCCTCCTCCCAGCATCCTCCTGGACACAGAACCATGCAGGGGAAACTCCCACACACACTCTGGGGGCAGTAGGTTCCAGGTAGTGCCTCCCCACTTGTGGGCTTGGGAGAAAACTGCAAAGAGGAGCCAACCAGAAACTCTAGCGGATAGGGGCAGAAGCAGCCAACGCAGGGACTTCCGGATATTTGGAGACCTGTCTACAGTTCAAAGTGGACTTTCTCTGTGCTGTGCTCATTGGCTCTTTGCTCCAACCCTCCCTTTCCTTCTCCCTCAGAGTCTCTTCACCTCTGGTTCAATCCATCTCTCCTCCCCCCAGGGCTCTCCCTCTCATCTCCCTTCCCTTCCAGCTTACCCACTCTTTTATAACCCCCTTCCCCAAATGCAAACTTTGTGGAATGAACATGCCATGTATTGCCATCCCATAGTTTGCTCTGCTTATGTGTTCTGCTCCTTCCCCACCCTCAGTCTGTCTTGTCTATTTAGAGTTTTAGCTCTTCAGGGCTCCATGTTTGTACAGTGCCTAGCACAATGAGACCCGATTCTTGGTTGGCTCTTTAGTTCCACCCTAACAAACAGGTTAAATAAAACAATAATAAGGGAGGGAGGGTAGAAAATACTGTGAAATAACCTCCATCTTGCCCCATCCCCAGGCCACTAGACCCACCAAATGGTACTGGCATTCTCCTCAGCAGAAGCTACTTCTAGCAACTCTCCCGGCCTAGTGGAAAGATGTCCTGTTTTCCATATGTCTGTACAAGGTGTAAAATGGCATGACCCAAGAAAGAGAAGCTGATGTAGGGATGGTTTTCAGGTCATTGCTAGAAACAGCAGACAGGGAGCCCCATAGCTCATAGCCTGAACCCCTCATCCAAGGAAGGCACAGTCCAATAAAGCAGAGTGCATACAGAGACACATGCCCAATCCAGTCCAGCAATACCTTCTGGAGTCAATGAGTTGTTCCCATTTAAGCTCTGGCAGGATATGGCCCTTGGGCCCCAGTGTATCTTATGGGGAAGAGGAAGCAAGATGGGGAAGGGTAGGAGGATTTCTTTGAGGGAACCCATTTTCAGAGAAGAAAAGGCTGGATTTAGGCAGCATATGTAGTGCTGAGACACACCGAGGCATCTCCACCCCCTGTTTTCCCAAGGAGCAAACACAGTGGTAGTGCAGGAGAGAGACTCCCACGGGGGGTTGGGGAGCCTGGGTGGTCAAGGAAACCACTCTGAGCTGCAAACTTGTCATCTTATTGGGGAGATATTCAACGGTGGTGACAAATGAGGGAGGTGGGGCAAGAAGCCAGAGTCTTATGTCTACCAGCAGTGCAGGCAAGAGAGCTGGGGGGCTTGTTCTGTGGGAGTCCACAGGATTGGACTTGATTGGGGGTGAGCTGGAGTAATTCTGGGGCTTCCTCTCCTATTTTAATGCTCTTTTTCCCCTGGAGCATTTTAATCTCCTTCAGGGAGTAAATATTCAACCCTGCTCCCTGTAACATACTCACCCACCTCTCACAGAACGCGTGGTACCATGCAACTCAGCGGGAGTGGAAGCGCCTCCCTGTCTCACAGGCAGTCATTGTGCAGGAGGTGAACACAGGCCTGAGTGAGGATGAGGGAATAGTGGGGGAATGCTGAGCTCTGGCTCTCACTCCCTCTTTCTGTGATCCCCCACTCCAGGTCACTGCAGCAGATGCTAAGAGCATATGTGATGAATTAATTCCGCTTTCCCTGAGACACTCCAGCGACAGAAACAGCAGTACCTTTCCAACTGATTAACATAGCAGCTTTCCCCTTCCTCCCTCTGTCACTTTGTCTCATTTAATAAAGCAGCTGAGCAGAGTCCCTTTAAGAAGCTCCTATCTGGCAAATAGACTTCTGTATGGAAAGTTTCTGGATAATCTACTTTAATGCCTAATTTTCATCTTTAATTATCAAGATTATTTATTTTACGGCACCACCTGTATGGTCTCTACCACCAAGTCCTCCTCAATGGCAAATTATAATCTACTCAAATGGCTAATTTCCACCTACTAATATTGTACCTGCTATAGTTACAAGTGACACCTAAGATCCCTAGAACTGGAAGAAATTACAATTCAGTTTTTCTTGTGCATTTGAATCACTTTGTCTACAGTCAATCTCACTGTTTCCTCTGTCTATTGGATCCTGATCCTGCAATTGGATATGTGTGGATAGATTCTTACATCTGGGCAGAGTCCCAGTAAAACCAGATAGAATGAGGCATCAATAACTGACTCACTATACTAACCTAGCTCTTTATGATACACTTGGACAGGTGTTCAGCTTTCCTCCAGTCATGTAGGCAGCAGAAAAGAACAAGTAGTGATCAGGACACCAGCCATGTCAGATCACTGCATTAAAAGTGTAATCTCTAGGGTCACGTGAGGGACTGGGACTCAACACTTCTGGATTCAATTCTCTGCTCTGAGAGGGTGTGCAGTCTCCATCTTAGAGCTAAGGACTCTGGATTCTAATCCCAATTCTGCCACTGTGTCATTGTGTGACCTTCGGCATGTCATTTCCCCTTTCCGTGCCTCAGTTTCTTTATCTGTAAAATGAGGGTAGCAATACTGTCCTACCTCCTGAGAAAGTTGGGCAGCTTTATTCATCCGTGTGCATGAAGCATGTTGAGTTTCTTGGAGGGAAGTGAATAGAAGAATGCAGAGACCTATTCTCTATTTCACCAGGACAACTGCAATGTCCTCAGTTAAGCATCAATCTGTGGTACTGATTCTATCTCCCTGGTGTAGGTTGGGCTGATGCTTCTGAGAAGTAGACTCAATGCTAGTGGGAATAGAAATCACCTGAGGCTGGTGCCACCCAGATCAGTTACAAAGAACATTTTGCTTCAAACTTTTCAACATGGATAGATACTTTTCACAGAGTGTTTTACAAATCAGAGCTCACAATGCAGCTCTGTCCCAGCCAGCATACCTGGGTACATTCCAGTCCAGCCAAGAACGGGCCAGCCCTGGCCTTCAAACACACTGCATTATTTCCACTTGTCTTAATACAGTAATGAGCAGTTCATCCTATGACAGCACCGCCCCGTGGAAGGAGAAGCAGCAGTTCTCAGTCACATTTCAGGTGTTGCAATGCAACCAAAATAGGATTGTGAAAGACAGGAACAACATGCTGACTGAAGGACTGTGGTCAGACAATCCCAGCTCCCTTTCCCAACTGCGGAAAGGAATCAGAGAGGTATGAAAACAGGGCTCAATCTATTTGGCTCACTGAAGGAGGGTAAAAGGACAACTTGATAACAGCCTATACTGTATAAATATCTAAAACAGGGAGGGGATATCAGACATGCTTTTACTCAGGCAGACAAAAGCATAACAAGATCCAATGGTTGGAGGCTGAAGCTAGAAAAATTCAATCATGAAATATAGCAAAAATTAGTAACATTGTGGATAATTAACCATTGGAATAACTTACCTAGGGATGTAGTAGGTTCTCCACCACTAGCAGTCTTTGAATCAAGATTGTACAAGACATGGCTCTAGCTCAACCATCCATCACTGGGCTCCAGCAGGCCTGTATTATGCAGGCGGTCAATGAGCACGGTTGTCTCTTCTTGCCTTAAGATATGTGAATCTATGACTTTTCAAACATGCTGTACAGTAAAACCGTACCCAGCTATCCAGGACTCCTATGGGCCAGTCAGCAGCCAGGGAATAGCCAGGGCATAGGATGGCCCTGGCCACACCCCTCTAACCCCAGAACTCCTGTGTCAGAGGCTCTGGGGAGGGAGCAGACAGCTCTGTACTTCCCAGGGAGGCTCCCTCCTCTGAGGGAATTCCACAGGGCCAACTTCAGGCTGGTGCACACAGCTCTGCTAGCATAAAGTGGCTACATCACACTTCTGAATTCCCCACTCTGACTCCAAACACCTTTCTGCTCCCTTCCTGTAAACCCCTTAATTCTTTCCCTTCACACGCTCCTCCCTCCCCATCTTTCCTACCTCTCCAGTGAGACCCTCCCAGTCCTCCAAACTCCCATCTCTCTCCCACTTCTCCCAAAATGTTCACCCTCCTCCCATCCCTCACTCTCCCACCTGGTCTCCAAACCTCTCCCCTCCCTCCCGCACCTCGCTCCTGGCCTGCCTTTCCCTTCTCCAGGCTCTCTCCAGCTGCCCTCACCCCCAGCCCAGTCCTGCCTCACTCTCTTCCTCACCCCAAGTAACCCAGTCTCCCTGGACCCTCTCCAACCCCCCCCACAAACTTCCCCCCTCAAAGTCTCCCTTCCTCTAACCTTTGAAATGCCCTGAGTCTCCTCGCCGCCCCCTTGTCCCTCCTTCCCAAACATCCTCCTCCCCCCTTCCAGAGGGGCCTTTTCTTTTCCCTCTGTCCCCAAACCTCCTCACCCAGACCACCCATTCTCCCCTCCAGAGCCCCCCAGTACTCCCTCTGCCCCCTTTAGCCAGTGTCTCCCACTTCCTCTCCTCCCCACTTGACATCTTCTCAGGCCTGGCTCTTCTCTGGAGGCCTGTCAGCTCCTCGCAGACCAGCTTGGCTCCCCATTTTTTGGCCTGGGAGTTGAACTGGCAAGCGGGATGCTGCCAGCCCAGAAAGATCAGAGCAACCTCTAGGCCAGCGTCTGCACCGCAGCCCTCACTGAGTACTGGGGGCTGAACATTCTGAGGGAAAAACATAGCACTGGCTCTCCCACCCGGCCTTCAGCCTGGGAGGGAGATGTACCTCCCCCCCACCTAAAATGATGCCTGCACCGAGTGAGCGCAGGGTCCATATTACACAGGAACAACATAGTCAGCAAAATGAAAGGCTTGTCCTCAGTCACTCAACATGGGAACCATACAGGGGATGCAGCTTTGGGTGCAACTTTCAGTCTCTCACTCTGAAGTCAGGGGAGTGCTCCCCTGCGGTGGGAGGGAGTGAGAGAGAGAAAAACCTCTGCACCAAGCAAGCCAGACCTGTGCCTGCTGGGCAGCTGCTTCACGCCCTTGCATATGGCAGAAGCACAAAACCCTCAGAAATCCTTATGAGTCCTTGTGATGTTGGTCCCATCCCCCCAGAGAAGCATAATAACCTAATATTGCAGGCCTAGCTTCACCCCACGCAACCAGGTAATTCAGATTCACAGTTCTTCCTGCCTATGTGCCCTAGTCTTGGGGCAATTTTAGCTACTCCAACCATCACAAACTGTGGAGTGGTTTTGTGATGTGGACAACAAACTGCTAGGAGTGGAGACCCACAGTTCTTTGTGACAGTGTCTGAAGATCTGAGGCCCAGTCTTCCAGCTGTGGAAGGTATCAGCAACACAGCATGTCCACTCCCTTGCTGTGCTTGTTCTCCCCTCCCCTCCCCCCCTTCATCATTTTTGTCTTTCAGTTTGGGTTGTTTTTCTGCTACAGCAGTTTAGGGTTGGAGACACAGGGGGACAACTTAGGGGAGTACAGCAGTCTGCATGTTGCAGAGACACATGCCTCAGTGGAGGGCACTGGGATGCCTGCGTGGAGTCCATTCCAGAACCTTCCCTTTTCATTCCTAGGGCTGAGGTATAGATACATATCCTTCAGGTTTCAGAGATGCTGGGATCCAGGGATGGCAGATAGCAGCAGTGGGCTATCAGCTCAGCAGAGGAGTGGTGTACGCTAGAGTCTGCTCTTACATGGACAGGAGAGGGGACCCCAAAACCAGTAAGTCCTACAGCTTATAATTAAAAGGAAAGACACTCTTCTCTGTGTTTAAATCTCTGGGGGAGGGAGGCAGGTCTTCCCCCTCCATCTTCCAAGGTGTATATCTGATCTTCTGAGCTGCTTTGTTTTGCTGAATTTTAAACCAAAGTTTTCCAGTGGGATGTGGGAAGCACCCTGTGTTCTCTCTGGCCAACAAGCCTGTGTGGGCCTCATTGAAACACAGAGAGAGAAGGTGGTACAGCTGGGAAGTCTGGGTGAGGAACAGCTCATACAAAACAGGCTTCTCCACTCTAGCAAAGAGTTTGGCCTCATCCTCCAAACGTTTGCCTGTTGTGTGCATATGGGCACTCCCAATCTCCCTCCCTTCCCCCACCCCAATTTCTCAGTCATTTGTGAGACTTCTTGATTAAAAAAATTAACATCTCCCTGAGTTTGAGTGAGTCTGTGAGAAGGGGCAAGGGCACCGCTGTCATCTTCAGAGCTTAAGCAACTCTCTTTTCTACTCATAGTCGCTTTCACAGTAAGGTCACCTTGTTGCCCATGGTCAAAAGCCCAGAGATTTTGGAAGCTGGCCTCAAAGCCTGAGTGTGGGTGGATATTGCAGTTGTGTGTGCACCAGCAGTGCAGGGGGAGCAATTTCTATGTAGGTTAATACTTCAGTTTCCTAAAGCCCAGTGGCTCCTCCACACATTGGAATCACCATCAGAGTGTGTATGGAGGTCTCCCCAATTACACACATGAAGAGTTTTGAAGCCCCAAGGGTTCTGAGGATCCATTTTATTGCAACCATCACCGATAGCTGGAAAAAGACTCTGCCCAGTGAAGCATTTATGCCAGCTTCATTTTTCAGGAATCAGCCATTCTGCTATTCCCACCCCAAGCCCGTGGTGCAGTAGCACCATTTTCCAAGATACCACCATGCCCTTCACCCCTAAGGCCATGGTGCAGGGCTCAATCCTGCTCCTCTTTTGCTTCCAGCACCATCTCTCAGTGGGCCCTGATGTTATGATTTAGCGTATGCTGCATTCAGAGGGGTAACTGGACCTGTTGTGCTCTTAGCACAGCAGTAAGAATAGAGCACGATGAAGATATACTATCCAAGCACAAAGCCTGCTAACAAAGCCAGCAGCAGCATCCTCCCCCAGCCATCTGCACCACACAGAAGAGTGTTTACACTTGCTCCACATGGGAGAAATCACTGTCAGAAGCTCCAGCAGCACAAAGCTCTAGAGGGTAACTAGCTCCCTGCAAACAATGACCACTGATACTATGGGGATGGATGCATTAAAAATAGCTAAATGGATTTTTCTAGGTAGCACTGAAAGAGAGATGCCAGGTACTAAAGAAATACCAAGCAGGGTGTATGTATCACAGCAGCTGGCCTGGCACTTTCACATGTGTGGTATAAACAGCATTTTCTTTACAAGATACCTATCATCTTAAACCATCTCAGCTCACGCTATGCTTTCCTCTGTGTTGACAAGCTAAGTAGGGTTAGCTCTGGGAGACCACAGGGGAAAAAAAGCAGATGCTGCAAGAAGTAATGCTGACAGTTTAGTAGGTGATGCTCTTCCCTCTGACTCAATAAAGAGCTATTATTCCAAGCACAGGGCTAAAGGACAGTGGGTTGCTGGAGGTATTACCTCTGGATGGGATATAAAACTGAGGTCTGGACCACTAGTGGCATCTATTGTGAGAGAAGGATGGTAACCTCAGTGTCCTGGGCAAATTCAACTTAAACTCCCTTTGCAGCCAGCCTCAAGAGGAAGCCACGTTCTTCTTAATTTCCTGTCCTACCCTTTGTGCAGTGTGGCTGTTAAATAGCTGCCATGTTTCCACTCCAGAACAGGGTGCACTGCAGCAGCAGCAGACAAGATCCCTACAGTAACTTGTAAAACATCTTGGGATAAAGAGCTAGCGAAATGGAAGCGATTGTTTAAACACAAATGCTTTTTTGTATTTGAAATTATTCAGTGTGGCATTTTGAGAACAAATAAATATTCTTGTTACAAAATACCTGGGAGTCAAGCCCACTTTCCTGTCATGCTCCCACCTCCTTTACTTTCAGATCTGGAATATTTTCTCAAATACACGAGTTGATAAAAAAAAAAAAAAAAACAACTAGTGCTAACTATTTGTAGCTGTCTGAGCCTGTGTGCTGAGCTGGCCAGAGCTCAGATGTTCTTCGGCTGACCCAAGGGCTCATCTCTCTCAGACTGTCCCAGGTCCCACTCAGTCACGAGTTCTGAAGACACCTCCATGTACAGATGGTCCCAGTCCCAGCAGACATCCTCCTATCAAGAGAAAAGAAAAAAAAATTCTGAATTGCTACAGGTCCCTGAATGCTGCTAAATGGTCAGGCTGGCCAGGCGAGCCGCCCTAAAGAGATGCTGTAGCAGCCTCAGAGATCTACCACTATGTGCATAGAGGGGGCATTAGGGCAGGGCCCTAGATTCCATTAGGAGCACTAGAAATCCCAGGAAAAAGGTGGTTTCAATCCCTGCCACAATTTATAGATTTTGACAAGTTGGGTTGTGTTTTTAAAATTCACCAAAAAAAGCAAGTTATAGATTGAACCAGGCACAGTGCAGAGAGGGTCTGTGAAATCTCCATCCCTACACAACTCTCCCAATGCAGCTCAGTCCTAACCTGCAGAAACCCTGCCATTTCAGTCCTGGGCTTCCCCCAGTTCTGCTGGTGCTCCTCTGTCCTGACCTGTTGTTCCAGACTTGGGCTCCCCCTGTTCTCCTGTCTGTCTTTGCCCCTCAGTGGAGCTGGAGCTAGCCGTGGCTCTTAGATGCAGAATTTCATAGAACGTTGAGTGTGTCAGGAGCCCCGAGCCCAGGTCAGAGACAGTCCCCAATAATTCCTTTGTCAGCTCTTTTGCACAGGAGGGCCCAGTTGGAAGTAGTGCCACAAGCTCTGGCACACTAAGAGTATCACATTCTGGGCCCCAGAAACCTCTAAAATCCAAAATCCCTTCAGACTTTATCCCACTGAGACAAGTCTGTCCCCCTCCCCCATTAATAAGGCCATGTACAGCCTGACTGAGAACCTTGCAGGCCCACGCAAGCAGCTCTACTAGTTTCTGCCTCAAGACGGGCTCACCTCTCGTACTTCCTGTTCTGGGGCCAGAACCTTGGTGAGAAGCTTCAGGTCAATCTCTCCATCCTGTGAACACACAGCAGGTCACAGACTTACTCCAACAGACCAGGCACAGAGAAAAGGGACCCCGCACCTTAGCCAGGAAGAGGATGTTGCTGGTGACAGCTGCATTCTTGCCTCCTTGGGGACAAATGGCTTCTTATGGGACAGGAGTAGCACATGGTGACTGGATGTGGACAGCTCAGTGGGAGGGGAAGAAGCATGTGAGACCAATCCCAGTGTTGCAACACTCACAGTGCAATCACAACTGCTGTGATTTCTGGCTGAATTGGGGGTGCAGGAATTTTACCTGAGCTGGCTGCAGTTTCTCCCTTCAGCCACTCTAGGGAGCTAGCCTGCAGACATCCCATAGCAGCTGCCTGCACCTCTGTGGGACCCCATGAGCTCTGAGTGGGGCAGAGCCCAGAAACAACAAAATCTCCCACCATCCTCCACCGCAGCCCGGGAGAGTTAAATTAAATTAAGAGTCTGGGGAAGCCCACTCTGCTGCTGACTGGAGACAGGTGCCAGCTACAGGCACCAGCCAGGGGAGGCTGCTGGGACACAGCAAAGGGGCTATGTGAACCAGTGAGTGTAGCTGGAGGGGACGAGAGGGGAGTATTGCCCAGCAGATGCACAAGGGAGTCAGGACCTGCATTTCTATGTGTACGCATTTTGTGTCTGTGTCACACAAACACTGCAGGGCGAGAAGAGGGAATTCAAAAACCAGCAGCCAGACCAAAAACAATGTCAGAATTAAAAAACCTCATGATTTTGGGGTTGGATTCTTAGGGCTGGCAATATGGCACTCCCCAAGGAAACAGGAAATCATGGCCTGTCACCATTTGGGTTTGTGCCTCTCAGGAACAGCTTTGGAAACTTCCTTCCTGCTTGAAAAAGACTCTTTGGTCTACAGCAGCATGAAGAACTCCTATACCCAAAGCCAGCAGCTCAGACACTAGGGGCAGGGTTACATGTGCCTCAGGCACCACACGAAAGGACAGCACCCTGGATGACCCTAGCTGAGGGAGGAGGAGCAGTCCTGTGTGTGTCCCAGGACCAGAGAAAGGGGCAGAGCATGGTGAAACATGGGTAGGAAATGTGTTCTAGGGACATATGCAGTATTGCTGGAGCCGTGTTGGTCCCAGGATGTTAGAGAGACAAGGTGGGTGAAATAATATCTTTTACTGGACCAACAGAAAACTTGAGGGAAAACTCAAGGATGTTCTGACTGTAAATAAATGGCCATCGGAGTACGATTTCCAAGTGGACTCCAAGCAAACGTGCCAAGGAGACGTTTGTATCCAGTGTCAGAGGCACAGTAGGGGCTCCACCAGAGCAATGGGCACTGTACCCAAGTATCTCTGTTTTTCTGGAGGAGGACATGACGGAGGTGTAGAGGGGGTTATGCTGGCCACTATATATAAAGGCACCCACTCACCAAGGTTTGGAAGGCAGCATACTTCATGAGGTCATTGTCCAGGTCACGGAATGTCAGCACTCTGTTCACCTGGATACTGCAAGAGGGAGGGGTAAGAAACAAAACTAGCTAAGTGTGGGAACAGCGCATGCTCCTCTAGGGAGCAGTGACACATGGATGGGAGTCTGGGAGCATCCAACTTGAGTGCCCATGTCTCCCAAGAGAAAAGAAATACATGGGTGGACAGGATTCTGGGCACAAGCCTCTCGAGTGCTGTTTCTATACCAGATAGAACAATGATTTAGACATGGAGTATTATTATTTAATGGACCATGAATGTGAGGGAAGCCCCAGAACCTGCCATCCTCTGAGCGGTAGATGCTGTAGTTGTAGGAAGCCTAACAGCAAATATTGGATTAGCTGTTTAGGAGAAAAGCTGTTTGATTGTTCCACCTCCTGGCTCCTAACCAGCCCTACCATGCAGCTTCCAGTATACTAGGGGTCTCTGAGTTTTCCTGGCTGCTTTAAAGTCATAGTTATGAAATACAGTTTTTTTAAAAGGTGAATCGCAAAGAAAAAAAGGAGAAGGAAGGGTATTGTGCTCTCTTTTCCTTCTGTGTGATGTCACAATATAAAGAAGACCTGTAGCAATTTTATTTCTGCTTGTTGTCTTACATGAGAAATGTGGGTCTTTTCTACTCTGGAAGACTCCATGGATGTTCAGGGAACTGATAGGATCATAACATGATATAAAACAAGGAAGTAAAATATAATTGAGAAACAGAGTGATTTTTAGTCAAACTGTTAAAAGTGTTTTAAATTTGTTTTCGGTAACAGCTATTTAATTTCAATGCCCAGTAAACATTTGGGAGAAAAGGCATCTTTGTTCAGGATTCAGGCACCCTTTCTCTACAATTAAGGGCCATAAAAGCTCCCAGTTCATATTATCCAAGAAATCACTTCAACAAAACAGGAAAGAGCAGACTTGCCATTTCCTGATACTTCTAAGATAAAATGAAAAAAAAAAAAAAAGGTTAATTTTTTCCCTTTGCTGGTCACCTTTGAGATAAATCCAGAACTACTTTGACTATCACTTTTAACCAATAGGATTTGCACTATACAGATTAACTAGGCACTTGAATGAGGCAGACATCACATGGGGGGAAATAATTTATGATCATGTAAGTAAAGTGTGTGTGATAATACATATGCACAAAGTTGCACAGGCAACCTTAAATTGGGCATTTCCTAACTTTTGAAGGTTTCACGCTGCAATATCAATCATGTTCTTTTGAAATATTTTTGTATGTATATAGAATATGCTGTAATTACTTTCTTTGTGTATTTGGAAACAACACACTGGAGCCTCACTATCCTGGAGACTCACTATCATAATACATGGCATCAAATCCTACTGAATGGGACAGCCACTGATCTCTGCAGAACACAAGGTAATGCAGGGTTTAATTTCAGCAGCCATTTCTCACTGCTGATCCCCAGCTATGGGCAGTGACTCTAGACTTGTGGTCATGTGGCTGTGCTGTTACCTGGGTGGAGCTGCCACTTGCATGGCGAGATCTTCTTCCTGTACTTCCTCCAAGTCCGGGATCACTGGAATATCTGCAACAGGAAGAGGCAGAAGCAGCATGAAGACAACGGAATACTGAGCTTTCCTCCCACTTGGGAGAGAGAGAAGTCAGAAATCCCACCCTCCCATGCTACATGGGGTGTAAATGCATTCACAGCCCTCATGACAGGAAAACAATGGTAGGTTATTTGCAATGATTAAAAAAGCATATAGTTTAATAATAAAACAAGCCAATAAAGCTCTGAAACCTGGAGGCAAGATAAATCCAAAGAGGGAAGCAAATTTGTGCTGCATTAGGACTTGCTCAACGGTCATGGATTCTCCATTTGGAATAACCTTGAACCTTATGAGGTTTGAGTTCTTGCTGGCTGCTGCAAGCCTCAAACACGGACCTGCTGCATGCTTGCCATCATCCCATAAGCAGGGCAAGAATTCCCTTCACTCAAGAATCACTATTTGTCCAGCTCAGGTTCACATTTTATTAGAGATGAAAAATATCAGATTTCCCTCAGAAAACTGTCATTTAAATTAAGGGTGAAAATGTTTAATGAAGCCCCAAATGCCAAAAATAAAGAAGTTTCACAGTGGATTCCCCCTCCCAAAGGGCAAAATTCTCTGGATGTGTCTCATGCTGCAGCTGCAAATCTCGTTCTGATCCCTGGAGCTTGACTTCTCTGGCGTTTGTCCCCTTCTGTCTCTCAGAAGCAATTAACCCTTCATCTGTAACCACTTTCAGGCTCTTCCCTGGGTTTCTCTGTCCTTCTTTTGAGCATTTCCAGTACTCTCTCTCCCCAGATCCCATCTCCCATTGAAGTCTGGGCTCAGGGTGTTTGCAAAGGAGGCTGGTCAGCATGTTGGATGTAGTCTCTCTATTTCATCAGGAGGGGCTCCCACGCCCAGCGAGGGCAAGGACATGACAGCAAAACACAGACGGACAAGGTTTTGTTTGATTGTAGCCCAGGATGCCAGTGACTATGGTGCATCCTGCTGCAGGCCCTGCCATGAGATGCACCCCACAATCAGGTAAAGAGATGCGCTCAGCCCAAAATAATTTGAACAGAGGGCAAAGCATACCAGAGTTGCCAGATGCCTAGCCAACAGTAGTTAGTTAAGGGCTGTCAGTATGTTCAGCCCTGTACTAGACCCTCCCTGCTCCCAGGAGCCCAGAATCCAGACAAGAGAGCTTGAGGTATGAACCTCACTGAAGTGCTCCAGCACTGACCACACCTAGACTGCACTGCTGGAGGTGAAATGGGGAAGGGGCCAAAAGAGAGGATGTCAGGTTGAACAGCATAGAAAACTTCCTGTTGCAGATAGTCTACTGCAGTGTTCACCTAGCTTTATATAAACTCAGGTAAGAAATAATCCCAAGGTGACCTGGCAGACACAGTGAGTTGGAACCTATTTATGATTTTGAATGTGAGTCTGCTGAAGTTAGCCTATCCTATGGGTCTGTCTCCAGCCCACTCCCTGGACTAGGGTCACAGCTACTCCAGCTGGGAGGGAAGGGAAAGGAGAAAGGAAGAGGGACAGAGAAGGGGTGCCGAAAAGCCTGGGTGCAAACAAATGCTCCTTAGAGAAGGTGAGCTGCCTTTCTCTGAGGCATATTCCTGGGGATATAAGGAGTGAGCAGGTGGGGGAAGGTGGGTATAGGAGCAAAACATGTTCTCCCATTGATTTCGCATGTCTTCACCAGACCTGCTAAATTGACACTCGCTGCATCGATTGCAGCAGTGTCGATCTACCAGTAAGTGTAGACATGCAGCGAGTGTCGATTTAGCGGGTCTGCTGAAGACACGCTAAATCGACGGGAGAGCACTCTCCCATCTATTTCTGTACTCCACCTCCCTGAGAAGCATAAGGGAAGTTGATGGGAGAATGTCTCCCGTCAACACAGCGCAGTGTAGCCACCGCCAAAGGGGATCTAACTACATCGACTTCAGTTATGTTATTCACGTAACTGAAGTTGCATAATTAGATCGATTTACCGTGGTAGTGTAGACCAGGCTTTAGGGCATGGCTACACTTGCAGATGTAGAGCGTTTTGAGTTAAACCCGCCTTCGGAGAGCGCAGTAGGGAAAGTGCTGCAGTCTGTCCACACTGACAGGAACAAGTGCTCTGGCGTGGCCACATTTGCGGCACATGCAGCGGCATTGAGAGCAGTGCATTAATGGCAGCTATCCCACAGAGCACCTCTTCCCATTCTGGTGCTGTGGCTTGTGGGAAGGGGGTGGAGGTGCGGGGCATTCTGGGTCCTGTCCCAATGCATCGGTTTGCATCCCAGCAATCCCTGTGCTTCTGTCCACATTTGGCGCCATTTTTCAACTTTTTGTACGGTGCACTCTGTCTTCCCTCTCGGTCTGTGGGAACAGAGCCCAAATTGCTGAGGAGTATGCTGATGAGTCTTGGCAGCACGTCACATTTGGCAGTTGAATTATTCCTTATGATCCAAAGTGACAGTGAGGGCTCTGACAATATCGACTAGAGTAACGCATACAACACGAGTTTGCTTGTGGCATTCATGGACATGCTCACCACCGTGGAACGCTGCTTTTGGGCTCGGGAAACAAGCACTGAGTGATGGGATTACATCATCATGCAAGTCTGGGATGACGAGCAGCGGCTGCAGAACTTTTGGATGAGAAAAGCCACTTTCATGGGACTGTGTGAGGTGCTCGCCCCCACCCTGCGGCGCAAGGACACGAGATTGAGAGCTGCCCTGACGGTGGAGAAGCGGGTGGCTATTGCAATCTGGAAGCTGGCAACTCCAGACAGCTACTGATCGGTCGCTAACCAGTTTGGAGTGGGGAAGTCGACCGAGGGAATTGTGTTGATGCAAGTTTGTAGGGCCATTAATCGCATCCTGCTCAGAAGAACCATGACTCTGGGTAACGTGCATGACGTTGTAGATGGCTTTCCACAAATGGGTTTCCCTAACTGCGGAGGGGCAATAGATGGCACACATATTCCAATTCTGGCACCAGCCCACCTAGCCTCCAAGTTAATCGGAAGGGGTATTTCTCTATGGTTCTCCAGACGCTTGTGGATCACCGTGGGTGCTTCGTTGACATTAACGCAGGCTGGCCTGGAAAGGTGCATTACGCACGCATCTTTTGGAACACTGGCCTGTTCAGGAAGCTGCAAGCCAGGATTTTTTTCCCAGACCAGAAGCCACAAGCCCACAGATCACCGTAGGGGAAGTCGAAATGCCCATCGTGATCCTTGGAGACCCCGCTTAGCCTTTAATGCAGTGGCTCATGAAACCCTACACAGGGAGCCTTGACAGCAGCAAGGAGCGGTTCAACAACAGGCTGAGCCGGTGCAGAATGACTGTGGAGTGTGCTTTTGGCCATTTAAAGGGCTGCTGGCGCTCTCTGTATGGGAAGCTGGACCTGGCCTATGATAGCATCCCCATGGTTATATCCGCATGCTGTACCCTCCATAACATTTGTGAAGGGAAGGGTGAACGATTCACTCAGACATGGAACTCGGAGGTTCAACACCTGGAGGCTGAATTTGAACAACCAGAGAGCAGGGCTATTAGAGGGGCCCAGCGCAGGGCTGTAAGGATTAGGGATGCCTTGAGGGAGCAATTTGAGGCTGAAAGCCACCAGTAATGTCTGGTGCCCTGCACGGGAGTGAAGTGCAGTGGTTCCAAAGTTAGTAGGAATCTGTTTTTGCTACGCTGACTTGCAGTGCCTGTTTCTTTCCTGGGCTAAGCTATCTTTTACTTTATGCAATAATAAAGAATGTGTTCAAAGCCAATAAATCCATTTATTGAAAAGAAATACAAGTGCTTGGAAAACAGAAAGGGCAAGAGGGTGGGGTCGGGAACGGTACAATCACAGATTTGCGTATGTCCTGTTATCATACTCAGCCTTCCTGTCTGGAGTTCTGTGCAATGAGTGCTGCACTTCAGGATGGCTATACTGCATGGTGATTGGGGGTTGAGTGCAGAGGGTAAGGGTTGTAGTTTTCAGGGCTGGGTGGTGAAGCTAAAGGTGCTGGAGGCAGCTGGTGGTGGTAAGAACCTGGATGTTGGGGAAAGTGGGTTGGAGGTGACATGGGGGCACGAGGGAAAGAGTTTTGGGACAAGGGCTGCGGGTGCGGTAGTGCTCTGCCTGCATGGCTATGAGCGCCTGGATTGAGTCCGCTTGGCGCGCCATTATGCTTATCAGTTGATCCGTACTTTGCTGCCGGAGCACCACACTTTTGTGCCAGCACTTCTCATTCTGCTGGCAGATCCTCCTTTCACTGTCCCGCCACTCCTGCACTTTTCAATTTTCATTACTTGAATGCTGCATTACTTCATGCAACATGTCTTCCTTGCTTCTACGTGGCCTCTTTCTGATTCTTTGGAGTCTTTCGGCCAGTGATAACACGGACGGCTGAGATCTCAAGGTTGCATCTGTAAAGGCAAAATGCAACAGTTAACAGAGACAGCATTGTTCACACCAGACAGAGCAATCATTCCCCTGTACTTAAGGACAAGCACAGTCTACACAATAGCATAATTTGCCCATCCCAAAACGAGTGCACTTAATCCACAGGAGCCCCAAAATGGTGAGTAAGCACAGGGTCAAGCGTGACTGATTGTTTCACTGTCCTCTGGGTTTCTGTGCCTTGGGCAGAGCCAACAGTGGCAGGGGGCCCCCATCCTGAACACTGTCTACACATTTTCCACAGGAGTTCATCCTGGAAGATCTCTCGCTGCTGAGGGTGACCTAGGAAGCTAGGGAGAGTCTTCTACTGTAATGCGGATTCCGCCATGGCCCATATGCCGCTTGCCTGTGTGCAGCAATGGTCCCCCCGCCCCTCACAGCACAGTGCCGTGGACAGGTTAGCCTTACTGGGACAAGGAACACAGTGGCTCTCCCAAGAAACCTGCGCAAGCGCATTGCCCAAGTTCTGGCTGAGACCTTTGAAGAGATCACTGAGGCCGATTACTGCAATGTGAGAGAGCACATCAATGCCCTATTCCGCATCTAGGCATGCATGCAACCCTAACCCTCCTCACCCCAAGAGCCCACACCGAATAACTTCCTTCCTAAAATAAAAGCCGCTTACCGGGAACCTCCTCTGGTGTTTGTCCTTCCCCAAGCACCGGCTGCCATGACTGGCTACCTTCCTCCTGGCTTGAGAACAGCTCCTGGCTGCATGCATCTAGGGATACTGGGGTGTCTTCCTCCGCCTCAGAACCCTCGCTCCCGCTTTGCTCCTCCTCCTCCTGCCTTGTTGAACTGGGCTCTGAAGTGTCCATGGTGGTACTCGGAGTGGAGGTGGGGTCGCCTCCAAGTATTGCGTCCAGCTTTTTCTAGAAATGGCAGGTCGCAGGGGCAGCATCGGAGCAGCTGTTTGCCTCGCGGGCTTTGCAGTAGGCATTCCGCAGCTCCTTCACTTTAACCCTGCACTGCAGTGCGTCCTGGTCATGGCCTCTTTCCATCATGTCCCTTGATATCTGCCCAAACGTATTGTAATTCCTATGACTGGAGCGCAGCTGGGACTGGACAGCTTCCTCTCTGATGACACTGATGAGGTCCAGCACCTCGCTATTGCTCCATACCAGGGATCACCTGGCGCATGGAGGCATGGTCACCTGGAAAGATTCGCTGAGAGCACTCCACCCCTTGCTGAGCAAACAGGAAGGGGATTTTCAAAATTCCCAGAGAATTTAAAGGGCGGGTCTGACAGTTGGTCATCTGAGGCAGGGGAGTGGAGTTCAAAGTGATTACCAGAGTGGCTAGAACAGGCATTGTGGGACACTTCTGGAGGCCGCTCAGAGCGCACTATAGGACCAGGGCGTCCACATTGGCGCCACGGCACTCCAGCGGGCGCGCAGCAAACGTTATTCCACTCGCCGAGGTGGAGTACCAGCAATGCTGTAGCCGCGGAGTCAGAGCGCTCTATGTGCCTTGCCAGTGTGGACAGGTAGTGAGCTAGTGTGCCTGGGGCTCCTTTATTGCGCTGTAACTCGCAAGTGTAGCCAAGCCCTTAGTGTAGTGTCCCTATGGTTTTCCAGAAGACTGCTCCAGGGGCCCCTGTTCCCTGGAGCTGGGGAGCTGAATGGCTCCGCTCTCTGGAGATTCTTCACCCAGTTGGCATCTGAATGAAGCAGGCATGCCAGGGGCTAGAGCAATCAGGCTGCTCCTGGCTCCATCTGTAGCACTGCTGCTATAGTGTTGGAATGCAGCAGTTGGCTATTTCTAGCTCTACCCTTTTTGCAGCCCAGGCTGAGATGAATATTCAGGAGCTGGAGAGACAGCCCCACCTGAAGAGTTTGGGGCTCAAGACCAGGCCTTCTTGAGCAGCTTCCTCCTCCTGCCTCCTGTCAGTGCTGTGCAGCCTCCCACAGCTCCAAATGGCACTGCTCCTGCCTCATGTCCACTCCGCATCGCTACAAGCTCCCCCAGCTCCCCTTCCCCGGCCAGAGGAGACAGCGCTGGCCCATCTGCAGCAGAGCCTGGGTCAGCCCAGGCCTTGGCGAGATGGCTGTTTGGAGCTAGCCACACAGTGGGATTTCTCTCTAATTGGCTGCCTGCTGAAAGGGCTGAGAAGGATGGAGGCTGCAGCGAGAGGCAGTGACAGCTTGGATGATCTCAGCAGAGCCGTGCCATCCAGCTCCCCAAACACCCAACAAATAGATGCCTATGGAACAGCTTTCTGGCTGCAGCAAACTTCATAAAGACCTTCGCAGGGAAACTGTAGCAACTTGGCCTGATCCATCCCTGAGACAGAGGAAGGCAAAGGCTGGCAATTCCATAGCACTGAGTCACTGCGCCATTTGACAATGGCCTGTTACTGTTCTGCTCGCTGCAGAGCCCTGACCGCTCTCACAGCGGAAGCTGCCATTGCACTGATTCTTCCCAGCAGGGGCTCCCAGCTGCTGGCAAAGTGCAATGAAGGGACAAAAGAACAAAAGCGATTCAGCTGACGGAGTGACTGATTTAGAGGGAGAGATTATAAGAGCTGAATATGTAGGGCTCAGCCCAGTGATAGCTATGGGGGGCAGAGTCATTGTGGATAAGGGGCAAAGAGTAAGGAAGAGACAAATTGTGTAGGCTGGTTTGCGGGGATTAGCTTACAAGTAAAGAGATGAAGCTGAGCACAGAAAAGAAGTTTTGTTGAATCACAGGCAAAATGGACTAAGGGGACATCTCTAACTGCCCATCAGAAAATGTGAGATTCCCATGGCTGGAGTCATTTAAAAGCAGGACTTGGCAAGAGCCTGGAGAGTGACTGTAGGGATTAGGGAACATTCCTGCATGGGCAGAAGCAAGGGGATGGCCAGACTAGATGAAACCTGGAGGGTCTTTTGGGTCTCTAATTTCTCGGATTGTCTGAAGTGCTGCTCAGCAGTTCAGTGGTTAAGGGGAGCTGGAGGCTTTCAAAGATGTTTGAAAGTTAGCCTATTCTTTGCTAGAGACATTTGCGAAGATACACACAAATCTATAGGTAGAGACTGGAACTGGATGTTACACTGATGACAAAATGTTCCTCTGTTAATAGAAATTAATGTAAAACTAACTGGGAGCATTTCTACACTCCTCTACTGAGCAGCACTCTTGGTGTCACATGCAGAAAGGATCCAGTTCTGCAAGGAGTTGAGTGTCCTCATTCCTCTTTGACTCCAATGGATTTGAGGGTGTTTGAACCCCTGCAGGATCCCTCCCTCTATCAGCTAACCAACAGCCTAGCTTCCCCATTCATTAATTATTTTGATTCCTTCTCCGGTTGGGTCTCGCTCTCTTGGATTCCTTTGGGCTTTGTTGCTCCCTTTTTCTTGCAGATGGGCCACAAATGTCAGACCCAGCTCAATGATGGATCTTTCACCCTGCAGGATCCTAGAGTTTTACAAACTGGATATCCTGCTGCTAGACTTGCTGACACAGGGCCAAATCCAGCTTCCAATGAATTCCATGGAAAGACTCCCACAGGCTGCAACTGGAGTGGAATGAACCCTTACCGAGCATTGCAGCCACACAGCATTCTCAAAAAAATAGGCTACGGAAAACCAGTGAATTTACCGGTAGAAACTCTCTCTCTCAAGGAATTCAAGGCTCTAACACCACGTAGGTACTTTGAGAGAATCGTAGACAGTAGAATTTAGACATAAATGGAAGTGCTCTATTAGTTTCCCACCAGCCCATCCTATGGTGACCAATGCAGTATTGTTCCCTATTGTATGCCATGTAGAGTCATGTCCAGTTTACCTTGAAATGTCCTATACTATGGGGCATTCCCAGCTCCCAGGCTAACACATCCCACTGGCCATATTTAAATGCTATTCAGCATAAAAAAAATTTTAAATTTCAACCCATTACTTGTAATTTCCTCCTCTCCTGCCCCATCCCTGTTGTGCCACTCTAAATAATTCTGCTCCCTACTTTCTGTTCACACTCTTTGCATATTTGTAAACCATCACAGCATTGCCTTTGCCATCAGTTAGCCAAGCATCTTTTTTACTCAAGCCATCCTCCCTCCTGATCATTTTTGTTGCTCTTCTCAGATCTTACTACAGTTTTCCCAATATCTTTCTGGTAACACTGCTGAGAAGTTATTGCAATATTCCAGTTCCACCCCATGGCTGTGCTATGACTGCCAACACATGCTATCTTTTAGCATTCACATCACCTTCAGTGAAATTACTCACATGTTAAGTTAAGCACGTTAGTAAATCTTTGCAGGACTATGTCCTCTCTGTCTTACAATGCAGGACCCATGCGCACACAGCCAGAAACTGCAGTGGCCTTATTTCAGCAGCTGCAAATCTGTGTATTGCCCATATCATCCTGGTCTCTCTCAGCTATCCCTGATTCTCTGGGTCCTGCCTCCTACAGAGTGTCTATATTTCAGATCTTTTCCACCAAATCAATTAACTTTGATTTTTCCATATGGAATCTTGTTGTAAAATTTTCTGTCTACATTATAATCTATCTGAAATCAGGGCCTTTGCATATGAGCCTCGTACATGGCTTCATAACGTCTATACACATTGAAGAGCAGCTGGGAATCGCATTCCAGCATGTGCATATGGGAATTGGGAACATCTTATCAAACACAAAAACATCATCATTGCAATGATGCTGCTGAAGGGCCTGCACATTGTAAAATGAAACAGAGAACAAAGAACGGCACCACAATCTGGAAACAAACAGATTCACAATGCATAGCTGTGTTTTAGAAGGAAGGGCAGTTTCCTGATCTCTAACATCTGCCAATTTCAATAAAATATTGCAGACAAGTCTTTGCAGCTGGGTGGAGACCACACTAGCCATGTTACAGCCCAGATAGAATTGCTCCAGCAGGGGATTTCCCTCCCCCTATAGCACACCCTTCCCTCCCAGGCCCAGAACTCAGAGCATAAAGATAATGTAAAATCAAATGCCAATTACCAACAACAAAAACAAACAAAGAATAATAATAAAATTAGGTACAAGTCATCTCTTAGCACTTGGTCTCCCAACTAGACTCTGGGCCCCTTTAGTGTAACTCATGCAGGTCCGCCCTCAACCACAGCCTCCACCAGAGTTCCTCTGGTATCAGTTTTGTGATACCATGGAGAATGTTCGACTGTACCCTGCTCTTAAAAGGAGCACTCATTCTTCCCCAGTTAAAATACACCCAGTTTTCCTTCTGGTAAAATCAGTGAAGAAAGAGGAAGAGGAGTGGAAGAGGCATACGTTGGGTAATGTTTTACAGACAGAAAACAGAAGAAATGGGTTTCTGGAAGTCAGGGAAAACAACTCAAGGCCCCCCATGCTCCCAGAGTGACCTTAAGGAAACCTAGATGGGACTCCTCTTCAGACCCCAGTTTGGTTAAAGGGGATCAAATAGTAACATAAAGCACTTTCCCTTGGCATCCTCTTCCTCAGACCATGCCAGCCTGGGCCCAGGAATCAAACAAGGCAGAGATGGAAAATAAATATTTGAGCCCCATGCTGGCCAACACAGAACTGTTTCCTGTGGTCTATTCTCCACACCTACATCTAGTCTGATTTTAAGTTTCCCAAGGAGCCAGGAGCTCTCTCTTGGAGGCAATTCAAACTAAGCTCATCAAACCCAGAACTACTGTGGCACTAGCCCCAAGTGATAGTTAACAGCTAAGTTATAATTTCCTAGACCAAATGTAGAGGTCTTGTTAATAGCTAATAAAGTGTATTATTATCTCTATGACAAGAGCATCAGAGACCCCAGGCTGGTCAGGGCTGGCAGTGGGCTAGGCACTGGTCACAAAAGAATAAGAAACAATCCAGACCCTAAAGATCATTGCATCTAAGTTATGGTGAGGCAAGTTGGTGTAAGAAAGTAGGAGTTCGGAAGGGAAGGAGGACACATGCTTACTCAGACTGGGTACTTGAATGATTAGCAGGGGAGAGTGCTTTTTAAGATATAACAAACAAGAGACACTAGTGATGGCCGTAGTCCAGGCTGGGTACCTGTGACCATCTGCCTTTCTGCCTCTTACACAGGTAACTGATCTGCAGAGGAGATAGACGGAGAGGTAGAGGCAGGAAAAGCAACTGCTAGGAGGGGTAAGAACCCACTTTACCTTACAGCCTTCACACTCCTGGCCGTTGCTTTTCCTGCTGCACCTTCCTCCTCCACATGCAAGTCACACCAGCTTGTTATTTGTATTACAGCAGCACCTAGAGGCCCCAAATGAGACCGAGGCCCCACTGTGCTAGGTGCTGTACAAACACCCAGTAAGGCAGTCCCTGCTCCAAAGCGTTTACAGGCTAAATTGACAAGACAAAGTGGATGGGGGAAAAACAAATTCAGAGAGGAGACGTGGATTGCCCAAGGCCAGACAGGTCAGGCAGAGCTGAGATTGGAAGCCCTGTCTCCTTGGTGCCAGTCCAGTGTCAACACTGATTCAGTTAAACTACATCTTTTACAGCCACTAACCCTCCCCTTTTAATGTAGGCCCCCTAGAGCTGCACAGCCATTCTCTCTGGAATCACAACTCCAAGTGCTGAGAGTCACACTAAAAATCTCGCAATTCATGCTTAATGAGGATTTTCTCCCCCTAGTCACGTGACATTTTCAGTGGCCAGTTCAGAATGCAAGCTCCGCACAGCAGCAATGCAGGCATCTTCAGTGACCACAAAATGCTATGCACACCTTTGCTGCGACTGAGACTACAGAGTGAAGACTACCCAGAGTATGGCAGCTTTGGGGGCAAGCTGACCCCTTCAAAACAGGTTTGTTTATCCTCAACGCACAGAATTACAGGCTCCTCACTTAAAGAATGACAGAAACTAACTTAATTTTACATGTTATGAGCATGCAACTTAAACCAGGGATAATTATAATTTCTCTGCTGCTGCAAAACTTTATTTTACTGAATGCTTTTACCTTCTGCATCACGTTTGGGGAATTTTAAACAGGCAAATGGAAGAAGGTCTGATTGAAGATGAAGTTAAGTGAAAGAAATTGGTCTCATTTAGCACATGACAGGATTCATCTGTGTTCCCAAGTCCACCGAGGTAGCATCATGGGCGTTTCATATTCATGAGCTGCTGCGACACTGTGTCCCCTCATTTACAAAGCGCCGTGTTCAGCAAATTCCGTCCCTGTGGACGCTCCGTGCATTTCATGGTCTTGTCAGAGAGACATCAAACACTCCATTAACCAAATACCAGAAAATGGCTTTAATTAGCGCATCTCAATCTGATAAATATTTTTCCCCCTCTAAATGGAAAAAAATGGAAAATAAGAAAAAGAAAAGTGGAAAGCAACAGGCTTAAAAAAACCACAAGGAACAAGGAGCAGAGGCAGCTTCTACTGAACACAAGCTCAAAGCCTCTTGGAAGGTGAGAGCAGCAAGCAAGCAAGCAGAGTGGGCAAAGAATAGCTCTCTGGACCTCTGGCCACTCCATTTGACTGGAATGCATTCCACAGGATCGTACCGGACCTGCTGTCAATCTGATGACTGATCAGGAGCCATACCTGTCGCCAGTGGGGAGGATGAAAGCAGAGGGCTGAAGAGAATCAGGTAGCTACCATGACTGTTGGGGTGTGGCCCTGGAAAGCTGAGAGAAGAAACTAAGGAAAAACAGTACAAGAGACCATCTCTCTGAGAACCATGGTGAGAGTCTATGATGGTGGTACCACATGGGCTAGCTGCTGTGAAAAGTCACAATAATAAAGGGGCCTTCTAACCCCAAGTCATAGAAAGGTCTCAGTGGCAACCTGACACTGAAAAGCCAAATAGTAGCTTTACAGAGACAACCATATTAGTGGAGAACAAGAGCAAATGGTTTTGTTTTTTCTCAGCCTTCCAAGCTACAAAGTGATTATCAACTAGACAAAGGGCTGGATAGTAGAGAAAGTGGCCACTCAGGCTCTTGAGCCAGGAAAGCCCCGGAGAACAGCACCAGTCCCTACCACTGTAACCAGGTTGTGGCATTTGTTTTCCCAGATGCTCACCATGGTGTGACTCGGGCAGGCTGGAATCCAGTGCAACCGCCACCTTGTGCGGTGTTGCTGCTGACATACAGTATCTTCCCAGTTTGGAATCATCATTGCAAACATCTTCCTTGGGATGGTTGAGGGAGAGGATAGAAGTGCTGCAATGATGTTGTGTTATAGGGGGCAATACGGCATTGTCCGACAAGTTACTGGACATAATACAGAGGGAGCTGAGTGAAATTATATGGCCTGTGTTATACAGGAGGTCAGACTAGAAGATGATCTAATGATCCCTTCTGACCTTATAATCTATGCACCTATGACCTTTGGACAACCAGATTGGTCACTGGCAATAGAAGCACCAGGAACTTGGAGACCAGGATTAAGACTGTGCTACTGGAGACTGTGCTACTGTACAGCTGGCATTAGCAGGGCACTGATCTCGGAGGCTCAAACTGCCAAAGATCTCTCTCTGTGGAGGAAACATTCAGCCATGATCATCATACAGCTACCAACCTACAGACACTCCTGTCTGAACTCTGTGCCTGCTTCAGTTCCTGGAGATTTCCACTTTTCTCCTTTCAAAGGCTTCTCTCCACATCCCCGTTCATTTTTTTCCCCTTCTAAAAAGTATTAAGGCACTGGCAGGGCTACAGCCTAGAAGGGCATGAGGCACAGGGGGAGGGATGGGGGGAGTTCAGAAATACAAAACCCTCCTCAATAATGCTAGAGATGAGTGATTTTGCTTTAGAGCATTAATGTGACAGGGAAAGTGGCTTCTCAGAGCAGTCCTGTGGAAGTATGTTTGGGAGCAAGCGTATCTGATTCTATTTCATCCTCTTCATGTTACGCTGGAAAAACAAGACAAAATACATTTCTTTTATGCTAAATCCTTAGGTTTTTTTGTTTTTTCTTATATATATTTATTAAAAAAATGCCTCTTTGATCGGCAGCACCTGTGACATTTCCACATCCAGAAACTCTTCAGAAGCCTCCCTCCCTCCGCACAAGGCCACCACTGCTGACAGCCAGCTGGGTTTGATCAGAGCCATTCCGAATCGGATTTTCATAAGACAGATGAGGAGTCTTACTGCTGCTTTCTCATATCAGATGAGAAACTGAGGGGGGAGTGGGGACGGGTCCTGAGGGAACGATGCTACAATCAAGGGCTATGCAGTTCTCTCTCTGTCCCTCCACTGCTGCAATGTTCAAAGGAGTTTGCCTCGAGCGGTTTTAAATGATGGAGTCTCAATTCTGTAATCAGCTTTCAAGAGCTTTTTCTTAACGGGTCTTTTAGGTAAACCTAGTCCGTCAACTACACTTATGGACTCAGCAATCATAAACCCAATATGACTATGTATCTAACATAATACAGAATTTAGAGATGGAAGAGACTTTCCAGAACCCATTAAGTTAATCCCCAAACAGGCCAGGATTGTTCCCTAACAGCTGTATTATTCACTGCCTTGTCCAGTTTTAAATTATTCAAAACAGGGCTTTCACCATATCCCTTGGGATACACACACTCTGCTCTCCCCTTCCACTCCCACTGAAAAGATAAAGACTTCTCCAGACCAAGGCAACTCCAGGTTGTAATGTCAGCTGTCAAAGTGAGGTTAAGCTGGCCCTGACCAATCGCCCGCCTGAAGCCAGTAGCTATTTGTGAGCCTGCCCATCACTGGCCTCACATATGCTAATGGACTCCCCCAGTCCCTGGCGGATTTTTATCTACATCACAAAACCACCACACAGAGTTTGGCCTGATGCAGAGTCCCTCTTAAACAAAAGTCCAGGGTTTGAATAGCAAAGGGCAGCAGGTCAAGACTCAGGTGCACCTACAGAGCTGTATGCCTGCACCTCCAAGAACCATCCAACTGGCAGGTGCATGGACACATGAAGTCACAGTGGGACAGACCAACATACAAGCATTATCATCACCCTCTGCCCCAGACCATCACTCCCCATTCAGCCCACTCACTCAGCTCCTCACATGCCAGGCACAGTTCTGCTCCTCTCTCCATTTCACCAATGGCAAGTGTTCTCCCCACACAGCTCCCTCCACATCTCTCCTCCTCTACCTCCTCCCTTTCCCTGGTCTTTCTCCCCACATCTTTCAGTTTCCCCCTTGCTCAGCCACTCTGACCTATGTTCAGCCATTGCAACCTTCTTCACCACCAAAATCTCCCTGGAACTTACATCACATGGGAACCTACCATCTCCTTGCCTTCCCCGCACAGATTAACTAGCCAAGAAGACAACTAGGATACTTTATCACTAATGATTGCTGGGCAACTTGGCTTGCACTGGATAACTTGGCTTGCACTGTGGTCCCAGCTTTGCTCTAAGCCACTTGTAGACCAGGCGTTTTATTCAGTATTCCTTTTATTCAGAGGCTGCTCATGAGAAGAGGTTACTACTGTATTGCTGTGAAGTCCTGGCTCTAGGTAGCTACCACAAGATAGACAGATACCCAGCTCTCCAGACTCAGTGACCATGGGCCTTCCTTCTTTTCATCTTTTAATGTTCTCCCCTCCTATTCTAATGAAGAAGAGCTGCCCGCACACACCAGAAGGGTAAGAAGCCCTTGTAAAGGCTTAACACTTTATATAGAAGTCTCATAGTTAGCATCACTTCCTAGGTGGAAGCTTCCAGGAGGGGGGAAAATGGGTGTCACTTTGGCAGCTTCTCCTGCAGGTCAGTGTGGGGTTGTCTTTGCAGCAGTCAGCCCTTCATTTCAATCAGCTTCCTTGTTCACACACACTACCTGCTCCAAAATCATATACCACCTTTTCCCACATTCAAAACCACATACATTGTCCCCTTCCTCCAGCAATGGCCCTGCTGCGCTCCTCCTGGGGAGCAGAGCTACCAGAGTGGGCATTACTGAAGTGGGGGAGCAGCATGTGTGGGGGAGCCATGGCCAGGGGGATAGAGACAGCAG
The DNA here is from genome assembly GCF_965140295.1 of Lepidochelys olivacea. Classification (NCBI taxonomy): domain Eukaryota; kingdom Metazoa; phylum Chordata; order Testudines; family Cheloniidae; genus Lepidochelys; species Lepidochelys olivacea. Next base: position 87,197,216 of record NC_140416.1, on the reverse strand, counting down.
TCTCAGCCAATGAGCTGCAGCTGCATCACTGGATGAGGAGCTGAAGAGCAGAAGGGAATTCCAAGGGGTGAAGTGGGGCTGAGGGGACATTTCTGGGAAGACATTGCAGAAGGGGGCATGGCAGGGAAGGCACAAAGAGGGGACTCTCAGCTGAAGAGGTTCACCGGTTGAGGGAGGTGCCATCTCTGAAGGGAAAGGCAGGGGCATTCAGTACTCAAAAGCTGCCCAATCCAGGAGATGGCCACTTGATTGCTGCATCCGTCAGACAGATGCTGCATTGGTTGGAAAAAGTCAAGTGAACAAGTGAAATACCAGGCAGGATAAAAATAGAGCCCGTGCCAGTCCCGCAGGGGAGGGGTGCACAAGGGAAGGGGCCCCTTTCGTTGTGAATTTATTTGTAATAACCCTTTCCTCCCTTGCGTAGCCTCAGCACAGAGCAGCCGGCGTTTACAAGACAGGGCTCTGCAGATAGCTCTTTTCTAATTCCACTGACAGCCTCACATCTCATCCAGCATCACTGCTGAGCTGAGCTCAACCACTTCTGCCCATTTTCCCTGTTGACATGGACAGAAAATTGAGCAATTACCCTTAAACTCCTCTCTCAGATCACCCAGATTGCTACACACACAGTATTAAGCCCCCAATTGCCCCTGGCCAAAAGTGGCTCAAGTAGGCCTGTCCTTTAGGAATTAAACACTTTTTTGTTGCTCGTGAAGGTTTATTATTCCTCAGGTTGTCAATGTATTAAATCCTGTTAAAACAGGTTTCCCATTGTGCAGAGAGGCAGAGCTCTCCTACCAGAGCCCCACAAGCAAGGGCTCAGGCAGACACTCTGCAACCCAGCAAAGGAGCAGTACCTGTTTACAGAGACCACATTTTATGTACAAATATGTGTATATGCCAGTGTGGGCTGTGCATCAGAGCATTGCACAAGAGCTCAGATAGTTCAACAGTGTGTGCTTTAGAACAGTGTTTCTCAACATTTTTGATAACAGGGATCGGCTTGCTTCCTTCCTAAACTGTGTCAGGGAGATCCCAGGGACCCGTCTGAGAAACACTGCTTTAACCCCAACATTGGTACACAGAGACACTAGTTACAGCTGGGGAGTTACTGCCACTATTTTCAGGTGACTAACTTTTTTGAAAAGTTCCCCCAATTTGGAGTTAGAGTGGGAAAATGATGCTTTTTGTCAGATACACTTTTTGGCTCTCCAACGCCACACAAAATGGCTCCTTTTTAACATGTCTCACTTGTCCTGGACTAGTTCTCAGTGAGGAAGAGAGACCTGGAAAAATGGCTGGAGAAATACAGTTTAGAGAAAATGAATTGTTAGCACGGTTCTGTATATACCCCAAAACAGAGCATCAGAGCTGCAATGTCTGACCCTTCCCTGTCTTCCACAAGCGCTCTCTCCTGGAAACGTTTCACTCTTTTCTACTGCACTGTCTGTGTGACTTGTGCTGTGGATTTCTTTATGTAACTCTAAAGAATCACTGAAGCTGGAAATGTCCATTCAGTCCATCTCCTTCCACAACTGTCTCTGGCCTCCTTCCACTCAGCCCTTTACACATGGTATGCCCACCCTGAACTAATCTGTGAAGCTATTATCTTCTACTTCAAACCTCTCCTCAAGAATCCAACTCAGCCATGACAGCTATAAGAAATCTCCCAACATTACATAGTTAGGTGGAATGGCAGTTGGGGAAGTCCATATTTATTTCATCAATATAATTACATGTACAAAATGTTTCTATTTGATTGTATCACCTTCTCCCCGCCCCCCGCCAGGCCAGATTGGAGGTTCTTTGTGGCAGGGACTGTGTGTTTATGGCATCCAGTGAAATGGGACCATGATCCTGACAGGGGTCTCTGGGCATAACTGCAGTATAAATAAGTAGTAAAATGTCCCTGGACATCAAAACTGTTGTTGAACACACAGTGTTCTTTTTCTAAGTCTGCAGTTTTTTATTTTAGTGAAAAGGTGGCACAGGAGATAAATAATGTTAATGCAACCTTATGGTTAAGATTTCTAATGCATTAAAGACAAAAGATTCAAATATATGGTTTGACAGCAACCATTAATAGGCAACCCTAGCTATTCACATTAAAGGTATAACAAGCCAACACCATATGCCACATAAAAAGACCACGGCACATTCCTTAGGGAACATAAGCCAATGTTTTGACTTTTGGGTGTTTAAAGTCCCAGCCATAATGCCGTATTGAATGTCACAAGCCAAAGTATAGGTTTGTATTAGGTATCCCAATGTGTCTGGGGCAGTAACTCAATTCAGTCCATGGCTATATTAGATACCTGTGCTCAGGGCTGGTTCCAGGCACCAGCGAAGGAAGCAGGTGCCTGGGGTGGCCAATAGAAAGGGGCAGCACTCTGTCTGTGACTGGGGCAACTCATCTGCGTTTTCAGCGGTGGGTTCTTCACTCCCTCTTCAGAAGCAATTCGGCAGCAGGCCCCGCTTCTTTTTTTTTTTTTTTTTTTTTGTCTTTGCCGCTTGGGGCGACAAAAAAGCTGGAGCCGGCCCTGCCTGTGCTGCTCTATACTTTCACACTGTGTATTATTTATTTTTCCTGGACTGTTTATTCAACATAGTCATTTTCCTTGGGTGGGATTTTGTTTTTAATCATCCACTTTCCTTCCCTGGAATTGCTGAGATCTCAGAGAGACTCTGATCCCTAAGCCCTCTCACATATAGGTTCCATGCTTTATCTCCTTCCGTAAGGAGGACTGTAGGAAAGTGATGGAGAAATACTGGGACATTGATAATTCAGAGGTTTTCAGTGCACAGTTTAAAGTAGCCCCACCCACTCCATCATATATTGTTCTACTAGACACCTGTATGGGTTGGAATCTTAGCCAGAATATTGTGATCTTTCCTTTCTTTCTCACTTTTACTCATGCACACAGTCTTGGATGCTGGCTTCCAAATGACAAAAATGACTGTCAGTTGCAGTTTGGCTTCGGATAAACAAATGCACTATATTGTGATTTGACTTATCTCCAGATCACAGTCTATCTACCACACATGGTGTCTGAGTACCAGATGCCACATGGTGCAAACTTTTGGCCAAAGAGGTTTCTGCTGTCTGCAAAGAAACATCAAATACTCAGAGGCAAGCGTGTAACATGAGGGATCTCAGGTATTTGAACCCATGGGGAGCTCATATGTTCAGCCTCAGTGATACACAAACTCAGAAAGCTCAGGAAGTCTTCCAGGGGGAAAGCTAAGACTATTCTGGAGGTAGCTACTTGGGCTTAAAAGGTGCCAGGCTTGGTAGCCACATATGCAATGTATCATCTCCCGGAAAGATCTGAATAAGCCTTATATTTTTATCTTGTCTAATGTAACTGTGAATATTCTCATTACTCATCTAAAAGTCTGATTGTGATGGGGTGTCTGCCCCATACGGGCAAAGAAGGGGTTAATAGAGCCCAGGGGAGGCTGTGTTGGAAACAGCCAATCAGGGCCCCACAGGCCCATATTAAAAAAAGAGAGCACAGGGAGGACAGAGCAAGGTCAGTTGCTGCTGGGAGCCCAGGGAGTAAGGACTGTGTTCCCGAGGGCTGAGAGAACTGCAAACACCTTGGTCAGAGCAGTGGCTGGCTCCTGGAACTGAGCAGCTGAGGGCCCTGAGGTGAGGGCAAAGAAGGTGCTGGGACCATGGGGAAGTGTCCCAGGGATACAGAGCAGCCATGACAGAGGTTACAGAGGAGCAGTAGAAGGCTGCTATTTACAGGGTCCCTGGGTTGGGGCCTGGAGTAGCGGGAGGGCCCGGGTTCCCCCGCTTGCCACTGGGGAAGGGGCAGGACTGTTGGATGATACCCCCCACCCCCCGCAGAAGGGGCAAAACACAGATGACAACCTAGCCAGAGGGCTGAGTCGAGAAGAAGACGCTGTGGTTCTGGGAGTTGAGTGAGGAACTGTAGGTGGGAGCAGAGACAGAGAGCTGGTGTACAGATCGCAGATGTGAGCGTCTGCCTCAAGCTAATTCCTAGCACAACCAGGAGGAGGTGCTAGTCTGGTGATGAGGGCCATGACACTGATCCCTTAGTGAATCCTGCTAAACTCTGACTCAGTGATATTTTGTGGCCCTCAGTTTTACAGGTTAATTAAACAGTGTAAAAAAGTTCTGCCACTGGAAGTTTGATATAGCTCCTAGGAACCGTGGGTGAGTGTCTGTGCTGCCAGGCCTCTTGGTATATCGGGTTAATGTCTGTCAAGGACTCTACCTTGTGGATTTTCACAGCTATTTATCTTGGCTGATAACACAATTGCCCAGTGCTGGAGGAACAGGCTACAGTAACTACAAGGCCCAGCAGAGCTAGAGCCTGCCCAAAAATCTGGGGTACCTCACAGCAGCCAGTACACTGCTGGAAAGGTGTAATTCATTGGTGCATGTGCTCAGCCCACATATACACACACTCCCATATAAGGGTGATGAGATTTTTGTAAAAGAATTCCATGAAGTCTTCATTAATATGGTCATGGAGAGAGGTAGGAGACTTGACAGATGAGGCGAGCAAGGTATGGGGCACACAGGAGGGTGTCAGAAGTGCTAGTCCTGAATGGGCACAAGAGGGTGTGTGTAAATAGGAGACCCAGGAAGGATTTGGCAGTGGAGTTTATCACCATTTGAAATGGGGGAACCACTTGTGATTCTTTCGCCTTTTCCTGACCATCTACTGGCTTTCCAGCCTCCCTATGTAGACAGACACAAATTCGTTCTAGGATCTCTCCATCTTACCAAAAGTATTTGATCATTTCTACATTACACAAGACCAAAGCTAAGTCCATGGGTAACCTCCCTGGTCCTCTTTCCCTAGAGTACTCTCTCTACTGATCTCCATCACACCTTCTCCAGCTCTGCAGTCAAGGAGACCTTTACCCCAGCATCTCTCTCAAATGTGATACACTCTCCTGTTGCTTCTTCCAGGATAATTCTGCCCATGCTTCTGGAGAACCCTAGAGAGCACAGGACATTTTTTTTCTAGCAGTTAGGAAGATTACCTCCTCCATCGTCTGATCCCTCCAGGCTCTGCTGCCGGAGGCGATGACTACAACAAAGCACAATATGAAAATAATTTCAAAGACAGAAGTGTTTATTCTCATGTCCCCTCTCTCCGCCTGGGGGCTGCAGTCCCCACCAGAATCTAAGGCAGGAGTTCCCCAGTTTTCCCATGCTGCAGAACACTTGGGAAGAGCATACACATTGTCTAGTTCAGCTCCTCTCCCAAACCTTCCACTGCTTGGCTCTCACAAGGCTTCATTCTGCATCCACCTGGAAGAACTCTTCAGAACACAAAGTGTAATCCTTGGATTCTGTGGACAGCAGGACCTGAGGTTTCAGGGGCCAGGGCAGCTGGGAAAAGAGATCTTTTTTTCCCCACCCAAATTCTTGTCTTTTTTGTAGACAGAGCAACTACATGTGCTGGCTCTAGGGAAACAAGGAGTTGGATTACCAGTCCCCTCCCTCAGGACAATGGGCACATCACGTGCCTTCAGGCAAGGCTTCAAATCCCTGACCCTGAGTATGGCAAGATCCAAAATCCAGTGCCCGTATTCACATGCCCATACTATACAACACTCCCACAGGGAATTAGGGTCCCATAACAGAAGAGAATCAAGTCTTTCATTAGCAACAAGGAAAACTTACTCTTCTACTTCTTCTGCAGTTTTCCGTCCTGATCTGTAAGACAAGAGGTCCATGCTGAAAAAGGGCTATAGGGTGAGACAGACACACATCTTTCAACACATTGTTCTTATTCTGCAAAGCAGCCTCCACACATCCCTGGTGACACAAGTCACTTCATGCACAATACAACAGGCCCCACCTTTGAAAAGTGCATGCAGATGGGTGCTGGCCAACTGCACACACAGTTAAACTAGAGCTAATTTGGTCCAGAGAGGCAGCTTGGCAAAACACTAGCAAGAACACTCACTGTTCTTTGAGTTTCTCCTCAGTTCTTTTGTTCCCACTGCCCATGAGCTGCAGGCAAAGCTTCCCCTACTCAAGGGCAAAGGCCAGTACACGAGGGACTGGAGAAAAATAAGTCATGCTAGTTCCAGCATGCTAGTTCCATCCCTGAGAGACCAATAGGTTCCTCCTGTCCTCCGCCATAGACAAATATTGTTTAGTTGCCTTTCTAGGCCAGGGGCCCCACCCAGGCCCTGGCAAGTTCCGGTCAGAAATGCTGTCGCTGCAGCAAATCAGGGCCGATCCGGCTGAGTTAACAGGAGTTCATAATAATAACGTGGGGGGGGGGGGCAGGGAGGCGCAGGCAAATGGCAGCTCTCTTGCTCTCCACCCCAGCAAGCCCAGAAGTAATTCAGTTCCGATTAGGGATGCTTGTTCAATATTCAAAATGTAAAACATGGAGGTTGCTGAACCAGCACTTTGAGAAGTTAATTAAATGCCAGGTTTCTTTTTAGCAGATACTCCATCACTCGCTGATTGCTTTGGCCATTTTGCAGAATGAAGTTTTAACTCTGTGCGCTGGGAATAAATATTCTCCCCTCTTCCTGCGCTCAGGGCACTGTGACAAGGAATACACGGAGCTTTCCTCTCCCACACACCCCCTTCCAAGAAGCACCACGAAGCAATGGTCACTTCCATTCCCTCGCACTTTCCCCATCGAAGTAGGTCAGTGAGATGGGAAAGGCTTCTCCCTTCATCCACCCAGCTCTCCATTCTAACAGGTCCTGAGCCTCCTCTAGCCCTGAGTACCTAACCTGCCCCTGTGAGGGCCAGGAGCAGGGGACACAGACTTCCCATCTCTGAGAAGAGGAAGCCAAGAGAAGGTTACTGTCAGAGAGACACAGAGGAAGAGGGGCTGCCCCACTGCCATTGCTGGAGCTTTCACTTGGAGAAACATTAGCGAGAACTGCCGCTGAATTGGAGACTTTGGGCCCAAAGCAAGTAGGTGCAATTCCATTGATGTGACCAGAGTTGCAGCAACTTAAGTAAGACTTGAACTTTACCAAGTCCCTTCTGTGCAGCAAGCCTGAAGGGCAGCCATTCAATGCAATGGCATTGTAGCATTTAGAGGACAGCCCTCTTGGTGAGCAGGTGACTGCCTACAGGGAGAGGGATGGAGATGGACAGTGCACCAATACATACAACCATCCCCCTGCTAAGACAAAAAGAGCAAGGAATCAGCCCAGAGGGCCCATCAGCAGCTCAGACTAGAGGATCTGAATTCAAAGGGAAGAATCTGAGAAGGTAGAGGTGAATTATGTCCCATTTTTATCCATCTCCTCTGGCTAGGCAGGACTGCTCCCTCCAGGCTATCTTCCAGGGCTTTGCCCACTGGAGGATTAAACATCCCAAGCAAGAGTCTTTTCTATCTCTTGCTTGTGGGAGACAATACCACAGCCTCAGACAGCAGGAAAATTTTGTGGATATTCATTCTAAACTTTCCTTAGCTTCATCCCATTACTCCTGGTTACAGCCATTTCATGGCCTTGGGGTTTACACTCTTCAGATCCTTCTACACAGCTATTCTGTCCCCTAAGCCACTCAGCACATACCTAACTCATTTAACCTCTTATCACATCACTGAATCACCACAAACCCTTCCACCTTGCAGCTGCCAGGAGAAGCACACAAACAGTTTGTAGAGAGGGACTTATAGGGCTAAATACAGAAAGCATCAGGTGCCAGTTTAAAAAAAAAATATATCCAGGATAACAGTGTGGTTTCCAAACAAGGGTTTAGGGCTACAAGAAAACTAAGTGGGTGAAAATGCACAAGATTAGACCACCTCCTCGCATAGAAGAAGGGAGAAGGAGCTCGGAATGGATCTAAGGGCATTTTTGAAGTTCTATAAAATGTGCCCATCACAACCGTCTCTTGCTACACTGACAGAAGAAAGAGACGAGGCACCATTATTATTTATTCTTTGTACTGTGATAGCCCCTGGTGACTGCATTCAGAAATTACGGCCCCATCAGGCTAGGCACTATATAAACAGGCAACACAAAATCAGCCTCTGCCCCAAAGCATTGACAGTCTATGGGACAGGGGATGTTTGTACAGTGCCCACACAATGGGTCCTCTGGGTGCTAATGTGATACACATAAATAATAATAAAAGCAACAACAAAACTGGACCTACCCAAATACATAACCCACATTTGCCACCTCAGGAAAAGCCTGAGAGAAAAGACAAGCCTTCCACTGTGGCAAGAGAGGTCAAAAATCACAGGCTCTGGTGGAGCAGTAGGGGAAGCATGTTGCCAGGTCAAGGGTCCTTGTCAGAGGATGACATTAGAGACTTAGCAAACACAGGGAAACTATCCTTGTTTGTCTTTTACCTCTCCAGCTGCCATTGGAAGCCACATATGCAATTTGCATTTGATCTTTCTGTTTTTGGTGCTGTGGAGTGCCCCCTCCTGAAAACAGGCTCTGCCTCAATGCCAGTTGCATCAAGCTGGGACAAGCATTTCATCCTTCTGGGTGATGCTAATGCTCTGGGTGCACAACATCCTCCTCATCAACCACAAGAACACAGCCTTCCATGGATGAGCTAAGGCAGAGAAGTGACAAGCTTTGGGTTTAAGCATGCCAACCATGTTTGGGGAAGTTTCCAATGCATTTAAATCTTACATTCCCAGCAGCTTCCTGCACTGAGAAATCTGCACTTACCAGCTCCCCTCACTCCAGCAACAAGCATGGCACAAGGAGGGCATTAAACACATACAGAACTGGTAACCATCAATTCACCCATTCAGATAAAGACACTCAGAACAATGCAAGTGAGGCAACATTTAGACAGAACTAGGTGTCATTCAGGAGTATCAAAACACCACAAATCACCAGCTCCCATGAAAGAGACCTCCTGCTCAGCCAGCTATTTCTAGTTATCCAGCTAGGTAAATTTAGACATTGCTCAATGCTGTGGCACCTGGGCACCCGCATCTTCATCCTCTCCCCCTCTAACTTTTCCTGATCAAACAAATTCCTTCCCAGGGACACCAGGGCATGGGCTGACCTAGTCATTTGGCCAGCTCAGCTCAAACTCCTTCACAGTAGGAGCTGCTACTACTCCCACATTCACTCAATATCCCTGGAATATTCTCTCCAGCTCGGAACTGCTGTCTATCCCTATCCTTAGTTTCAGGGGAGTTGATGGAAGAGAAAGTAGAGGCAGGGCTGCATTACAGTTCCAAGATCCCCTTGTTACACACTCCTGCATCCCATCTACCCCGTCCCATCCACCTGCTGTGGAAAGGGAGAGAAATCTGCTCCTATTCAGTAAATATCTCGTCCCAAGCCATTCTATACCACTGGCAAGAACCCCTCTGTCCCCAAGGCATTGGGTGAGGGGGTGACTCTCAACCCCCACGGAAATGTGTCCAAGTTGCTGTGGAGCCTCTTACAAGTTATGTGCTGAAGGGTGAAAGGCCGTTCTAATGTAGACATCATCTCTGTTAAACTATTTCTCTCTCATTTAATGGAATACCATGGAGATATAAATGGAGATAAAGTAGCAGGGCTCAGAGAACAGCAAGGATGCTATCTTTATGCAGCATGACAATGTTCAGTGGTTAATTAGACACCGTTAACCTATTTTAGCAGGGGACATAACTGGGATGAATGGGGGGAAAATGTCCTTGAAATCTTTTAATGTCCACAGCTCATGGAGGGCCCTCGTTACACTTCTGTGCCACAGAACAGCATGTCCCTGAGTTACAGCTGAGCACCAGAGGTCAGCCTGCAACCTCTCAGCACACAGGGACCATAGGAACACATTGCAACCCTAGTATGGGGAGGCAGGAGGGTGGGGTAGCCAGGTAAGAATAAAGGAAGCGATTACGGTGACCCGTCAGGTATACTAAGGCATTGTTCAGAAAAGAACGCATCTGAAATTGATGGCAAGGGCTGCTGGGGATGATTGGGGGCAGGTGGACAGGGTACATAGTTGATGGGCAAGTAAAATATGGTTTGTTGGAAGTTTCCACTAGCTTTACAGGAAAGAGTGGGCAGGCAGAGCTTGGGCCTGGGCAGATTTGTTTGCCTGGGTTATTTTGCAAGGCTTGGGCTGTGTGCAGTGTCAGAGCCCCAGCTGCCTCAATGTCCAATAGATCTGTCCTCCCATCACTTAAACATGAAACCAGCACTAACGGCTAGCAGCAGGGATGAAGAGACATCAACATTCCACTCTGGGGCAAAACTGCCCCTATGCTATAACCTCTGTGGGTCTCAAGCACATAGCTGTGAAGGCGGGTAAGAGCAGAAGTTACACTGAAAGGCTGATGCTCAGAGGCACTTTTGTTGGAAAAATCAATTCTGCCTTCTCCCCTCCTGCACTGAGAGCACAGACCCTTCCGCTCATCCCCATAGGACAGCACTTTCTGGGCAGGGAAATCACAGCACCTATGCAACAAGATATCTGGTGACCAACCCTTCCTCCACTGGGGACCCGGCAAACAACCCTCCCCAGACTGCTCCCCACTCATGTCACATCTTTATGCTGCACTCAGCTGCTACCTGCACATATGCTCTATAGTCTATAGCACTCCAAGGAGATCTGAACAAGTGAGCCAGCCCTGTCAAAATGCTGGCAGGCTCTACGCCACTGGCAAGACTCAAGCTGCACTGGAAGGTGTGCCTATTCCCGTGTAAAGTTTGCCCCCTGCTGGCCACATCTGCAATAACATTCCCTGTCAGGCTCAAGGTGAAACTCTAGGCAGAGGGCTCATGGAACAACAGAAGAAGAAGTACACTGGTGCTTACTGAAGGGTGGATGGAGACAGAGTGACAGAGAGCATATGCAAAATCAAACGCAGCATAACCTGTCTGGAGAGGATACGCATCTCTCTTACCTTGAGGCTCCTGTTTGTGCTCTTGCTTACTCTCATTGTTTGCTTACAAAAAGCCTGTGACATGTCTTAGGGTGATGATAGATCTAGAAGCCCCACATGCCACTATGCCCTGGTCTACGCTAGGACTTTAGGTCGAATTTAGCAGCGTTAAATCGATGTAAACCTGCACCCATCCACACGATGAAGCCCTTTATTTCGACTTAAAGGGCTCTTAAAATCGATTTCCTTACTCCACCCCTGACAAGTGGATTAGCGCTTAAATCGACGTTCCCGGCTCGAATTTGGGGTACTGTGGACACAATTCGATGGTATTGGCCTCCGGGAGCTATCCCAGAGTGCTCCATTGTGACCGCTCTGGACAGCACTCTCAACTCAGATGCACTGGCCAGGTAGACAGGAAAAGGCCCGTGAACTTTTGAATCTCATTTCCTGTTTGGCCAGCGTGGCAAGCTGCAGGTGACCATGCAGAGCTCATCAGCAGAGGTGACCATGATGGAGTCCCAGAATCGCAAAAGAGCTCCAGCATGGACTGAACAGAAGGTACGGGATCTGATCGCTGTATGGGGAGAGGAATCCGTGCTATCAGAACTCCGTTCCAGTTTTCAAATGCCAAAACCTTTGTCAAAATCTCCTAGGGCATGAAGGACAGAGGCCATAACAGGGACCCGAAGCAGTGCCGCGTGAAACTTAAGGAGCTGAGGCAAGCCTACCAGAAAACCAGAGGGGCGAACGGCCACTCCGGGTCAGAGCCCCAAACATGCCGCTTCTATGATGAGCTGCATGCCATTTTAGGGGGTTCAGCCACCACTACCCCAGCCATGTTGTTTGACTCCTTCAATGGAGATGGAGGCAACACGGAAGCAGGTTTTAGGGACGAAGAAGATGATGATGATGAGGTTGTAGATAGCTCACAGCAAGCAAGCGGAGAAACCGGTTTTCCCGACAGCCAGGAACTGTTTCTCACCCTGGATCTGGAGCCAGTACTCCCCAAACCCACCCAAGGCTGCCTCCTGGACCGGGCAGGCGGAGAAGGGACCTCCGGTGAGTGTACCTTTTAAAATACTATACATGGTTTAAAAGCATGCATGTGAAAGGATTAATTTCCCTGGCATTCGCGGCTCTCCTGGATGCACTCCCAAAGCTTTTGCAAAAGGTTTCTGGGGAGGGCAGCCTTATTGCGTCCTCCATAGTAGGACACTTTACCACTCCAAGCCAGTAACACGTACTTGGGAATCATTGTACAACAAAGCATTGCAGTGTATGTTTGCTGGCGTTCAAACAACATCCGTTCTTTATCTCTCTGGGTTATCCTCAGGAGAGTGAGATATCATTCATGGTCACCTGGTTGAAATAGGGTGCTTTTCTTCAGGGGACACTCAGAGGTGCCCGTTCCTGCTGGGCTGTTTGCCTGTGGCTAAACAGAAATGTTCCCCGCTGTTAGCCACGGGGAGGGGGGAAGGGTTGAGGGGGTAGCCACGTGGTGGGGGGAGGCAAAATGCTACCTTGTAACGAAAGCACATGTGCTATGTATGTAATGTTAACAGCAAGGTTTACCCTGAAAGAGTATAGCCACTGTTTTATAAAATGTGTCTTTTTAAATACCGCTGTCCTTTTTTTTCCTCCACCAGCTGCATGTGTTTCAATGATCACAGGATCTTCTCCTTCCCCCAGGCTAGTGAAGATTAGAAAGAAAAAAAAAACACACTCGTGATGATATGTTCTCTGAGCTCATGCTGTCCTCCCACACTGACAGAGCACAGACGAATGTGTTGAGGCAAATAATGTCAGAGTGCAGGAAAGCACAAAATGACCAGGAGGAGAGGTGGCGGGCTGAAGAGAGTAACTGGTGGGCTGAAGAGAGGACTGAAGCTCAAATGTGGCGGCAGCGTGATGAGAGGAGGCAGGATTCAATGCTGAGGCTGCTGGAGGATCAAACCAGTATGCTCCAGTGTATGGCTGAGCTGCAGCAAAGGTAGCTGGAGCACAGACTGCCACTACAGCCCCTGTGTAACCAACCGCCCTCCTCCCCAAGTTCCATAGCCTCCACACCCAGACGCTCAAGAACGTGGTGGGGGTGCCTCCGGCCAACCAGCCACTCCACCACAGAGGATTGCCCAAAAAACAGAAGGCTGGCATTCAATAAATTTTAAAGTTGTAAACTTTTGAAGTGCTGTGTGGCATTTTCCTTCCCTCCTCCACCACCCCTCCTGGGCTACCTTGGTAGTCATCCCCCTATTTGTGTGATGAATGAATAAAGAATGCATGAATGTGAAGCAAAAATGACTTTATTGCCTCTGCAAGCGGTGATCGAAGGGAGGAGGGGAGGTTAGTTAGCTTACAGGGAAGTAGAGTGAACCAAGGGGCAGGGGGTTTCATCAAGGAGAAACAAACAGAACTTTCACACCGTAGCCTGGCCAGTCATGAAACTGGTTTTCAAAGCTTCTCTGATGCGCACCGCGCCCTCCTGTGCTCTTCTAACTGCCCTGGTGTCTGGCTGCGCGTAACCAGCAGCCAGGCGATTTGCCTCAACCTCCCACCCTGCCATAAACGTCTCCCCCTTACTCTCACAGATATTGTGGAGCACACAGCAAGCAGTAATAACAGTGGGAATATTGGTTTCGCTGAGGTCTAAGCGAGTCAGTAAACTACACCAGCGTGCCTTTAAACGTCCAAATGCACATTCTACCACCATTCTGCACTTGCTCAGCCTGTAGTTGAACAGCTCCTGACTACTGTCCAGGCTGCCTGTGTACAGCTTCATGAGCCATGGCAATAAGGGGTAGGCTGGGTCCCCAAGGATAACTATAGGCATTTCAACATCCCCAACAGTTATTTTCTGGTCTGGGAATAAAGTCCCTTCCTGCAGCTTTTGAAACAGACCAGAGTTCCTGAAGATGCGAGCGTCATGTACCTTTCCCGGCCATCCCACGTTGATGTTGGTGAAACTTCCCTTGTGATCCACCAGAGCTTGCAGCACTATTGTAAAGTACCCCTTGCGGTTTATGTACTCGCCGGCTTGGTGCTCCGGTGCCAAGATAGGGATATGGGTTCCGTCTATGGCCCCACCACAGTTAGGGAATCCCATTGCAGCAAAGCCATCCACTATGACCTGCACATTTCCCAGGGTCACTACCCTTGATATCAGCAGATCTTTGATTGCGTGGGCTACTTGCACCACAGCAGCCCCCACAGTAGATTTGCCCACTCCAAATTGATTCCCAACTGACCGGTAGCTGTCTGGTGTTGCAAGTTTCCACAGGGCTATTGCCACTCGCTTCTCAACTGTGAGGGCTGCTCTCATCTTGGTATTCATGCGCTTCAGGGCAGGGGAAAGCAAGTCACAAAGTTCCATGAAAGTGCCCTTACGCATGTGAAAGTTTCACAGCCACTGGGAATCGTCCCAGACCTGCAACACTATGGGGTCCCACCAGTCTGTGCTCGTTTCCCGAGCCCAGAATCGGCGTTCCACAGCATGAACCTGCCCCATTAGCACCATGATGCATGCATTGGCAGGGCCCATGCTTTCAGAGAAATCTGTGTCCATGTCCTGATCACTCATGTGACCACGCTGACGTTGCCTCCTCGCCCGGTATCGCTCTGCCAGGTTCTGGTGCTGCATATACTGCTGGATAATGCGTGTGATGTTTAATGTGCTCCTATTTGCCAAAGTGAGCTGAGCGGCCTCCATGCTTGCCTTGGTATGGCATCCGCACAGAAAAAAGGCACAGAACAATTGTCTGCCATTGCTCTGACGGAGGGAGGGGCAACTGATGACATGGCTTACAGGGTTGGCTTACAGGGAATTAAAATCAACAAAGGGGGTGGCTTTACATCAATGAGTATTTCAGGCAGGTCTTCATGGAGGGTTCCAATAAGAAATGGTGCACCTAAGTAATTGTTCTTATTGGAACAAGCAGGTTGGTCTGGCCTCTGATTGATACATGGCTAGATTTACCTCGCTGCACCCTCTCTCTGAGTGACTGCAGTGTGACCTAGAGGAATGAGTCCCCTAGACGGGGGATGGGGGAAAGCAAATGAGTACAAAACAAATCTGGTCTATTTCTTGTTTTGATCCACTCCATCTATCTTTTACATCTTTGGCTGGCAGCAGACGGTGTAGAAGGACTGCAAGCCATCCACATCTCATGGCTGCTCGGCAGAAGACGGTGCAGTAGGACTGCTAGCCATCCTCATCTCTTGCCTGCCTGGCAGAAGATGGTACAGTAGGACTGCTAGCAATCCGTATCACCTGCCTGCTCACCATAAGATGGTTCAATAGGACTGACTGCAGGACCAAAGAGAATGACCTGGTCAAGTCACTCCAAATTTAGTCCCTGCGCACATGTCTGCCCAGGCGCTCCTGGTCGACATGGCCAGGACCACCTCGGACATGACGATGACGGCTACCAGTCATACCGTACCGTCTGCTGCCACAAGGCAATGGGTTGATGCTGCTATGTAGCAATGCAGTACCACGTCTGCCAGCACCCAGGAGATATACAGTGACGGTTACCTGAGCGGGCTCCATGCTTGCCGTGGTATGGCGTCTGCACAGGTAACTCAGGAAAAAAGGCGCGAAACGATTGTCTGCCCTTGCTTTCACGGAGGGAGGGAGGGAACGGGGGCCTGACAATATGTACCCAGAACCACCTGCGACAATGTTTTAGCCCCATCAGGCATTGGGATCTCAACCCAGAATTCCAATGGGCAGCGGAGACTGCAGGAACTGTGGGATAGCTACCCAAAGTCGACGCTTGCCTCATTACTGTGGAAGCACTCCGCTGAGTTAATGCACTTAGAGCATTTTCTGTGGGGACACACACACTCGAATATATAAAACCGATTTCTAAAAAAACGACTTCTATAAATTCGATCTAATTTTGTAGTGTAGACATACCCTATGAGTAGCTGCATCCACGCCCAGTCTTGGGCTGAGAATGTAGCTAAAGCAAGTATCTGTATGAGGCAGATCTGCAACTTGCAGAGCTCCTAGCAGTGTCATCTCAGGCTGTGCATCATGCTAGCCAAGCTCCCAGTGAGCACATCTAGCTGCAATGGGGGGATGAAAGCAAGGAGAGACCTAGGAGACATGCATCCCACCATAAAGGGACGTTAGATAAGATGCTGATCTCCCTCACAAGCAACACAGAGCCGACAGAAAAGCTCTGGTCCTCGACGCCTGGCCAGGGCAGGACTGGTCCCTACATCTATTCTCCAGGGTTCTGTCCAGCATAATTTTAAAGAGGCTGCTACTCTTTTCCTTGTGGGACTTGCCCTAATAACCACACTAGATTTTTCTTTGCTCAGTTCCCCCCCTGGAGAACAGTAACATTACAATGGCACCATATCAGATACATCTCCATGAACATGTGGCACCTTTCTCTCAGAGAGGAGCTACTTTCAGAAATAACACTGTTATTGGGGAGGACCAGATATCTTGCAGAAACAGACAGATCAGACTGCACCAAGTCTCTCCGCAGGTGGCGCTGCAGTCCTCATAGCCCTGAGAGAGAGACGAAGTGTTCCAGAATGCATGCCTCCCAAACGAACAAAAAAAGATTGGGAGAGCAGAAGGCCGCCAGATAGTTTATTTTTCCACCTGACTTTCACCACTGGAGAGGTACAAGGGCAGGTGCGTGTGCGCACGCATGGGCAGGACCATTTGCAGACTTGGAGGGAGGGTTCAGTCTGCATATTAACATATTTCCTGGCACATCTAAGCCACTTCCTTTTTATGAATCACCTCCAACCAAAACTGCTTCAAGCTGCCCTCTTGCTAAAAAAATTTAAAAAAAAAGAAAAGGGGAAGATGTGATGTTCATAAATACATTTGATTTTGAGAGAGTGGATTCATCACAGGAAGAACAGAGAAGGGTTACATTTGAAGAATTCTAATCAAACTGGCCAGCGTTCTGCCTCTCTGCATCCATATCAAAATACTGAAAACATGTTTGTCCTAGCACAGATTGTCTGGCTCAAAAGACATAAGCCCAGATCCTCAAAGGTACTTAAGTGCCTAAATCTGGGGTTGAGGTGCCTAAGTCCTATTTTAGGCATCCTTGCGATCCACAAAAGCCCCGTTCAGCTGCTGCCTAACCTGTAGGCGCCTGAACTCACTCAGCACGTACAGTTTTGCAGTAGAAGTTCCCTAGGCACCTGTGTTTCTGCCTCTGAGCACATATGCTGCTGCCTCACCCTAGGCCAGGGGTTGGCAACCTTCGGCACGTGGCCCATCAGGGTAATCCGCTGGCATGCTGCAGGACATTTTGTTTACATTGACTGTCCGCAGCTCCCATTGGCCGCAGTTCGCCCTTCCCAGCCAATGAGAGCTGTAGGAAGCAGCGGGCTGCAGGGAGGTTACATCGGGAACATCAAGTCTGGTCTTTGTGTCCCCTAGTTTTGCTGGAGAACTCCTTGGAGGAACAGAGAACGAGAGAGAGCACGCGCACACACACTTTCTTTGCCCCCATTGAGGAGACTAGGATGCTCAATCTTTTGCAGATACTCCCTTCTCAACTCCACCAGGCAATACCATAATCCCACTGGTTCTCTAGTCAAGCAGAGCGTCCATCACGAAAAAAAGGTTAGAGAAGACCTACCTGTCTCACAAAGAACAAACAGAAAACACCACTTAAAAAAAAATACCCTGCACCCCATTTCAGGCCAGCAATGCCTATCGCAAAGAAGCAGGAAAGGGCAAAAGTCCAATTATCACCCCTTCACAGGCAAGCCCACTGTAACCAAGAACTGTGCTGGATTAAAATGGGAAATATTTCTCTCACCTCTTGCTACTGCCCTGCTGTGCGTCTCTTATGGTGACTCTTCTGCCCATTGTTTTTTGGCTTTTTACTGGGGCTGAACGTAACCACCAGTTGGTAGAGGCAGGGAGAGCACTATGGAGGGACAAGAGGACGGGAACCAGTTAGCATTCCCGGAACATAACAGCCTATTTAAAAAAAATAAAAAATCCTAACACACACCCTGGGCCTGCACACCACAGCTCTATCACCATCTTTATGTCCTTGACACGTGCCGATGGCATGGAGGCGGCTGGCACCAGAACAGCCCAAGAGAAAGAACGCGAGGCCAATGGAGATTTATGTGAGGAGAGTGAGATGGACAAGGTAAAATTGTCAGGAGGAGTTGTTAGAAAGTAAAATATATTGTGACAATTCCACTCCTGCCGTTCATCAATAAACTGACAGATCATTTAGTGTCAATTAGGAGTGATAGATGGACAAGTCCCCATGATCCTGGGCCAAAATTAATGGCTGGGAGGGAGAGAGTGATTGAAAATGACGGCTGACATTGAGAGGAAAGTCCTGAAGGTCCCCAAGGGGCCATTACTTGCCTCATTCCCTTGCAGATCAATGCAGGGACAAACCCAAAAACAGACACTTCAAGACAAAACTTAATCAGACTTCCTTTCCTTCCTTCTCCTTCCAAGTTCCGCTCCCTTGCTCAGCCACCTTGCTCTCCTCTGCCTGCTCTCGCCACGCTGCTGAGAACAGCTACAGGTGGCAGTAAGACACGGCAACAGAACCCTGCTACAGGCTTCCCCACAACCAGGAGCCTTACTCAGCTCCTAACATGGCAGCACCACAGGGAAGCACATGCTTAGATTTATTTCAGCAACACTGTGTTGAGAATAGAGGGTGGAAGAAATGACACACCCTCCCGCCTTGCCATGCACAGATGCAGAATCTCACAGACACTTCACTATTCCCACTTGCTGGAAAGGGATGGCCAGAGGTTCTATAAACCAGCTTCTCTCAAGGGCCATTTCACACAGACAAGAGAGCGTATTTTAAGTCCCATCTTCTTGTAACAGGCGGCTTTAACTTTACTTATCTCCAGAGCCCTCAATTCATTCAAGTCCTTAATCCCATAAATCACATTCCTCCAGCTCTGGGGCCCAGTGCTGCCACTCCCCACCCTCCAGAGCCCCAAACAACTTCTCCACCCAGGTCATGCCACCATCACTGCAATGCTCTTGGGTGCATCCCACCTGCCCCTACTCTCTCCGATGTCCACCAATGCTTCCCTGCTATCACATGCACTCTCCAGGGCATTATATTGCCATCCTGCCTCAGGACATTTCAGCATGCTCCAGGGCATACCCTTCCCACACCTACTCTCCAGGACACGCCACCATTTTTCCAAAGGAAGCAGCTTCAGTTATTCCTAAGGCCACCTGTTCCCAATATGCCACCATCATGGACCCTCCGTGTCCACCAGGGCACAACAGATTCATGTGTGCACACATTGTGGGTGACTTCCTGATGAAAGCTGCTTGCGAAGGCACCTTGAAGTGGCTGTATTTGTTCAAACACAACACTAGATGCTGAGGAGAGGATTGTGGGAACTAAACCACAAGGGCTGATGAGAATGAAGGGAAACAGACCCAGGTTTCATGCAAATGTCCTTACAGCAAAGCAAGGACAGAATCAGACACTAGCAGAGATAGATATGGAAGAGACGCTAAAGAAAATGTCTTCGGTGAGGACAGCAGCTATTTGATTGAAAGGGACCCTGGCAAGTTGTTTTTTTTTTTTTTTTTAAATACTTCCACTTATAAAATCCTTATGGATGCTCAAAAATAAATTCTCTTTGCCTGAAGCCTGGACTTTTCCCATTGGTAAACACTTTCCCCCTCTTTGCTTCTTAGGACGCATGAGCCAACACGGCAATAAACCATTTACTGTTTTTCAGGAGTGTCAGCAATGATGCCATCAAAGGCATCAGCACAGCTCTCATAGCAGAGCTTGGGTTCCCTCTGCTGGTTGAAGAGCAGATTCACAACAAAACAATGATTATGTTATTACTATTAATTTGTATGGCAGAGTATTAGGCCCCAAGTATCTAGCTAGGTACTTATATAGTCCCCATCACCAGAGCGCTAGGGCTGGAATAAGCAGCACTGGGGCTGACACTAAGAAAAACTGTGTCTTCCCTTTCTCTCTTCAGATAATAGAGGAAGTTCAACTTCAGGGACACCCCATTGGAAGAAAAATAGATGATGCCAAATAGTAGTGAGGAGTGTTATAATGGTTATAGCAGAGTCCCGGCTCTGCCACTTAACCTCTTTGTCTCAGCTTCCACATCTATAAAAGAGTGGCTACTAATAAAAATAGCTATTTCACGGGGCTACTGAGAGTTCTAATTAACCTTTTCATACCTGATTCTTTGTAACCTTATTTGTAAAATGTGCCACTTTGGTGGCCTCTAGAAATTAAGTGACAGATCTGTAGATGCTTTTGGAACCTTTGTGATGAAAGGCCCTATTCATGCAAAGTATTTTTAAAATAAAATAGAGTATGGAGAGAACCAGAGGCTACCTACCCCCAACTTGCAACAGATTGAGGTAGAAATGATCTGGCAGATAGAGCCAAGAGTACAGTGGGATATATGCTAATGACCCAGGTTATCCAGGTGAGACAAGACCAGGGAGGGTTGTGAGGGGCTCCAGAAGGGTCCAGCAAAACTAGGAACAATGGAAAACAAAATGGTAGATGAAATTCTACCATGACAACTGCTAGGTGACACACATTGGAAGGACAATTTCAAGTGACCTGCTCACACTGACAGGCTCTGGAAACTAGTAATGGAGCAGGAAAGTCGTCTAAGTGCCACGGCAGATAAATCAACAAGGCTACCCGTGCAACAGACAACGTAGTCAGAACTGGAACGAAGAGGTGAGGCTGCATAAGGGGACAGAATAAGAACTACAAGGCCATTACATAAATAGATGCATATACTAGCTGATCTGCAATACACCTGCACATGACAGAGAAAAATCTAACTACAGCCCCATCTCCAACCTTCCCTTCCTAAGTAAAAGTCATTGAGGGTTTGTCTACATGCTGGTTTTGCACTGATTTAACTCCACCAGTTTAGAAACCAATATATGTAAAGGATGCAGTCTCCTAGCATGGGCACAGTTAAACTGGTATCAGTGCTAATACTGGCAGTAGCTATACCAACGTAAGCACATCGATAACAGTGTAACTGCAAACACACAGTGGGGGAGGAGGTGGGGGAAAACCGTGTTGTACTGATTTAACTAGACAGCCTTCCAAACCAGTATAGTCAGTCAAATTGGTATAAAAGCGGTGCATAGATAAGCCTTGGGAAAATAGAAACAACCCAGCTGCAGCAACATGTGTGACATCAGCCTATGACTCAGACACTTCACAAGCAAAATTTAGTATGAGATATGCTAGAGAAACAGCCCTAGTAGCACTGGCATCTTGGAAGGAAGGGATGGAGAAATCAGTGTTTGAAGAATCTGCAGCTGGAGTCACAAAGAAAAGACAAATGACAACAAGGGATTATCCAGACTCCTCCTTTCCCATCTTTAATTTTTTAAAAATCAGAATAACTCCCCTAAAACTGACATGGTCATAAAAATTTCTTCTGTGGCCCTTAATGCCAATCAATAACAGCTTGCATCAAGTGGCCACTTCCACTGCGTCTTGGAGTGTTACTCAATCCAGAAGGTGCCTGAGATGCCAAGCGAACCAGGTCTCTCACAGAGATGGACCATTCCCCTTGATCTTCTCTCCTGCTCCTTTGTCAGATTTGTGTCTAATTTGATTGGAAGCTTCCCTGGCCAAGAACCTACCATATCAAATCTCTGAAGTGCCCAGCATACTTCAGGATGCTAGAGAAATAATAATATAGGTGTGTCCTGAACCCCACTCCTCTGAGTTGGCGGGGTCAGGCTGTGCACTTTTCTTCTGCTCTCCCCCAAACTACAGAATCCAGAAGATCCACCTCAATATGTTCTTCTAAAGAACAAGCAGTAACTTCCCCAGAAACTTACTTTTTCCAGGTAGGCTCACTGTTGGGTGAAGGGCCACCTAATTAATTTGGTCCAGGTAGGCCTTGAGTGACCTTTGCCATATAGGACCTGCCAAGGGGATCCTTGAATGCTCCATCCTGTCCTCAGGGCCCTGTGAACCCAGCATACTTCTGAAAGAGGCATATGTAGTCCTTTCACAAATTGGAGAGCCCCCAGAGTTAGGTGACCAAGCCAGGAGATACACTCAGGTGTGTGCTGAGAAATATAAGCAACTCCCCCACATCCTACCTGAGCCTAAAACAAGAGGCGTCTTCCCACTCTTTAGGTCCATCAATAGGTGAGGCAGAGCCCAGTTAACTTTACAGCCTTTGGTGAGTAGCCTGAAGTTTTCACCTCTCAACTCCACCTGCCCTTAGTCCAGGTCCTCCGTCTCTTGGCATGTCCTGATCTCCCCTTTCCTCTAGATTCCCTGCATCTTCCATCCTGGAGTCTCCAGCTGTACTGAGTCCCACCTCCTTCCCCGATTTCTCTCTTCCCTGAATTCTGTCCCTGACCACCTCCAGCAATGTGGGATCCCTCCATAAAGGCTTCTTCCTAGATATTACATTCACCCAACCAAACACAACATCTTCTGTATTTTCCACAGTATGCATCCGATGAAGTGAGCTGTAGCTCACAAAAGCTTATGCTCAAATAAATTGGTTAGTCTCTAAGGTGCCACAAGTACTCCTTTTCTTTTTACACAAACACTGATCCCTTTCACTTTCCACCAAGGCTGGACACAAAATCCTGATTCCTTCTGTGGAGTGCCCTGGCTGCCCGTGGGACTCCACCATTCACCAATGGTGAAAAGAGTTCAGCCAGGAAGAGTATTCTCCTGGACATGCTCCTAAACCCACCTCCACACCCCTTCCCAATTACTGCAGCTGGCAAGGGATATGCTGTCACTGGTTTCACAGAGATCTGGAGGCCTGAGCAGAGTAGCACGTAAGGAGAGTCAGTCAGCTGCCCCCAGCAGGATGGATACTCTGGGTTGGGTGGTCTGGAGGGCTGGCTCACAATAGCATTAGAGACAGAGGCAGCATATGAGGTTCAGGAAGATCACCCTAGTGGTTGTGACAGCAAGCCCTAAAAGGTGATGTTCAATCAATTTATGCCTAAGCCCAGGGCTGTCCCTAGACATTGTGGTGCCCTACACAGCCCCCTATGCAAGGGGTGTGTGTGTGCGCGTGTGCTCGCGCTGCGCCCAAGGTCTTTAGGGGTCAGGGGGGAAACGTAGCTCAGGGGAAAGAGTGGAGTGGGGGCAGAGCAGGGGCAGCTTTCCTGGCCAACTCAGCCAGCTGTGGGAGCAGGCTGGCCACTGGAACAGCATGCAGCTGCATAGGCACCAGGAAATTTGGGGCAATTTGGTGCCCCATCCCATCCCGAGAAAGAAAGAAGCTGGTACTCACTTGGAAGGTGCCATTACAGGATCATCTGCCCAGCCTCCTTGCCGGCGTGGGGGTTTAGGTGGGGGGCCCTTTAAGAATAAGAGAGACACACAAGAAAGAGGATATGTTATATGCAGTTCCAACCAGACCACCTCACACTCAGTTCACTCATATTGACCTCTGCAGAGAATTACCTGGCAAGAAGTTTGAGTCCAATACCAAGGTGCTGTTTTTAACAAAGTTTTACAAAACAAAGGAACAGCAATGTTGCAAGGCAGGTTTAAAGTGTCTGAGACAACAGGATGCATCACTCTATCCAGGGACCGAGCTGAGTCTCAGGTTCACATACACAAGGCTCAGATGCTGCCTAGCCAAAACATGCTGGGTATGGTGGCAGTCCAGCATGTGGGTACTGCCCTCTCCAGGAAGGTGCATCTGCAGTTTAGTATTGTTAAACTGCACACATTTTTGTTTCATATCATAAGTGCACAACAAATTAACACACTCCCTACGCCCAAGGAGCTCTCTCTTCAAGACAGGCAGACAGACAGGACAAGACACAGGCACATTAGGAGACTGAATTGGACTTTTAGAAGATAATTATTCCTATTATCTTGCTCCTTCCTATGATGTGCCTTGTGGCCATGGCAATAGGCAGGTGGGGACATGGCTCAGGGATTGGGATAAGAATTTCTGAGACCATAAGGGGAGCCAGTAGACTGCTGTTCTGCGTGTCCAGCCCATGCCCCCTGCAGCTTTGGGCTCAAATCCCCTCTCCCAGGATACTGAAGTACCTGATATGGCAGAGACCTTAGCAGTTTGCATGACACACAGTAGTGTGAGAGATGGGGCAGGGCAAACAATTTCAGATTTTCATAGCACCAAAGGACGCTGTCCAGAAAAAGCAGGTGGGCTAGAAAGAGTCGTAAGACTACAGCACCAAATGTGGAGAGCGACACAGTAACCCTAAGGGAGCTTCAACCCTTAGGCAGGGGTAGTTAACTTTAGTTAAGAAAGGGGAAGAGATGAGTGAATACTGAAGATTTCCTGGTCTCAGAGTGAGGGGTGGGGGAAGAGGATAACTCTGAGACAAGGCCGGCCAAGGGTCTCTTGCTTCTCAATGAGGAAAGGCTGGTGGTAACCCTGAGGCAGAGGGTCTCCTCTGTTTGTTTCTAGAAACAGAAGTATTGTTTGAGAGTGTGGGAAATGGACACAGCCTGCCAAGGGCAACTGCTGCCTGCTGTAAGGAGGGGGCATGACCCTGCATAGCTCCTCAGGAGGAGCAAAAATAGGCACTCTCCAAAAATAAACAGGGAACAGAAATGAGCTGGGAGCCGCAGTCCCAAAATATTGGCTTTCTTTAGCAAAGGGAGCGCGGGAGGGCAGAGGGACAGGCAGGGAACGTGAAATGCAGGAAATGGCCTCCTTATATGGGTTCATCCGCAGGGGACAGAGCTCAGTCGACTGGAATGACCATGTCACAGAATGCAAAGCCTTCAGGGCCCCAAGTGAATGGAGTTTTCTGATCTTTACATGATTCCCCCAGATTCTTAAGATGCCAAACTACAGAAGAGGCTGCAGTGCCAAAAAAGGAGCATTTTGAATTTAGATTATTTGTGTGCTCCCGAGCCCAGAAAAAAAGGGGAAAAAACCACACCACATATGGGCGTGCGTGCACATACAAAAAACCCTACACACACCCCACCCCTACATCTCCTCACACAACTGTCCCTCCCCACACATGCAACCCTGACCCCCCTCCACCCTGCTCAGATCCCTCCACAGCTCTACACAATCCCACAGACAGCCTACAGCCCATGTCCCCCAGACATACAGCCCCAGCACAGTCACATTCAAAAACACCTCATGGGTCTGATGAGTTACATGAATGCTGCCAAATAGTCCAGTGGACAGAACCGAGGGAGGACCCAATACCTCCAGCCTCTGCCCTAGATCGCATTTCCCAGAGTACTTAGGGTTTAATCACAAACTATCAAGGTCAACATTCAGGTTCAAGGTTGCTTCAGCTCAGGCACCCAACATTAGAAGGTACCTCTGAAAACATGCCCTGGTCTATGACCAAGACATGACTTCACAGTGTAACTGGGGTTTAACCCCACTGCCTCACCCACTTTACATCCTCTCTCCACTGAACACACAGACCGTGTGGCTCTTAATGTCCAGAACACTAACCCTCCACTATTCCCACAGCCCTTGTATTCCTGTTGCAATAAAACCAGTAATTCTTTCACGATTACCTACAAGGAATATTCAGTCACAATGATGGCCAGGCCAAGAATGAATTGAGGATCATTGGCTTTATCTTTGTCTCTTTGCCTGTAAAGTATCATAACTAGGTTAGTGTACCATATACATTTTTAAAAATAGTAATTTGCATTTATTCATAGGTTTTAAGACCAGCAGGGACCACTGTGATTATCTAGTCTGACCTCCAGTATAACTCAGGCCATAGGACTTCTATGAATTAATGCCTAATTGAAATATTCATATATTTTAGAAAAAAAAATCTAATCTTGATTAAAAATTTTCCAGTAAGGGTGAATCTACCACATCCCTTGTTGCAATAATTAATTAATTATATAGCATCATTTATCCAAAAATTTCAGTGTTCTACAAATTAAGATGCAAGCATCATGTCACACATCACCAAAATACAGCCACTTCTGAGGTAGATGTGGCTGCCCCAAGTAGCCCTAAATAAGAATTCAAGACAAAACTAAAATGAATGTAATGTCCAGTTGAAACTTCACATAGAATTTAGGGATACAGTTCTGGTGTAGTGGCCAAATTCCAACCTAGATACCCCAATTTTTATGAAGTGGGCTGTAGGATTTTTAATGACCAAAAATGGTCAAGACCTCTGTGCCCCTTAGTTAGGTGCCTAAATAAGTGAATGGACTTTCAAAATGATGAGCACCCAGCAGTTCTCAATGGGTGTCACCCTGGTTTATTGGTGGACAACTTTCTAGTGTAGCTCTTCCCATTTCTTTGCATGTTTATAAAATACTTTATTCTCTTTAGCTGCATTAATTAGGGGCTGATCTACACTACAAAGATTAGGTCAGTTTAAATACATCATCCAGGTCTACAAAAAAATTTCACACCCTGTGCAACATAATTAAGCTGACCTAAGTCCTGGTGTAGACACTGTTAGGTCAACAGGAGACTTTTTCCATTGACCCAGCTACTGCCTCTTGGACAGGGGGATTTACTACAGTGACAGAAGAACTCCTTTCATTGCTGTACAAAGCGTCTACGCTATAGTGGCGCAGCTGCAGCTGTGCTGCCATAGCATTTCTAGTACGGACATAGCCTACTTTGGTTTTCTTGATGCCCTCAGCTCTTTCCAGGTTTTAACTAAATTATATATTCTTGGTCAGATACCCAGTTCCAGAAGCTTTCTTACCTTCAGTCCCTAGAAAATGTCCCTTGCACATTGGTCATGGCTTGGTCCTTTAATTTTTTTTTCCCTACAGGGATTCAGTCTGCTGTGTCTTTGTGATTGTGCCTTTCAAGGATTCCCCAGACCTCCTTCCTCACGGGTAGAGTTTAAATACAATGTATTACATGTTGCTCACTGCCCCCCATAATTACCTGAATCCTATTAGTCATACCTTGCTAGGGGCTGTGAACCCCTATTCCTCACTATGCTGAATTCAAACAACTAATGGTCACTAGCTCCTTCCTACTATTCTCAGTTAGTTCCTCTTCCTTGTCAGATAGCAGTAATTCTAGGGTGGCTTCTGCTCTGCTCCCTACACCACTGGGGGGGTTTCCAGACTCCTATTAACTTGGGCCTCTACAGCTGCAGAGGTAAAGGAGCTGTGTGGATGCTAGAAGCACCTCAACTGCCTCTCTTTGGAACTTGAGCAGGCAAACCTTTCAGAAGATTATTAGTGTTACAGAGGCAGGTTATGGATGCACTGTGTCCTTTCCATAAACAGATTCTCAGAAGAGATTGTGAAATGTGGATTCATTTTCCTTCATCATCACAACACCTCTTGGGAGCCATCAGCAGGAAATATGAACTCAAACAACACCGACAGTGTGTGTCAGAGGGCACATGGACCTCAATCCCAACCTGAGAGGCCATGATGGTCCATCCCATGTATCTCATACCTCCTAACCAACATCCGATAGAAGCACAAGGCCCAACTCCCTGCCACAGGCAATAGCTTTGGGGGTGGAGGTCTGGTGGCAGGGGGGATTGTATGTAGATGCCTTGTTTTCATTTAACAACCACCACAGAGTGGAGAGAAAGAAGGACCAGGCTTCTGTTTCAGTCTCCACAATAAGTTACCCAAGGCTCCTCTACAGCTAAGAAAAGCTGCCTCCTTGGAGAGGGCTCATGAATTAGTTTTAATTATCACCAAACAAAAGAATTCTGACTCAAAGAGCCCCAGTGCCTCTGGGAAGCCACACAAATAAACCAGTCTGTACAGCCACCACGCAGAATAAGACATGGGGAAGGCCTGATTCCTTGGTCTGCCCAAACCAACTCCCCTAGCTTCCTAGGATAATGGAGAGTGGTCCCCATTACCAGACCCCCTAGGGGCCTCCCTCTCTTTAGGAGGCCTTTGTTAGAAAGAAGTAAAGCTGCCTTTAGCAAATCAGTCTCCCAGGAGTTCCCGGGGTATCCTAAATCCCTGGAGGACTGGGTCTTCCCTTCCCCAGGACCCTTTTGTCCTAGTAGCTGCTTACTTCCCTTTACTAGGAAAACTGGGCCAGAGGTGCATCAAGATGGCAAGGAACTAATTTAGGGCCCCAAAAGTTCTATACAACCTCACAAAGGGGATAAGCCACAGCAGCCCATGCTGTACAACAGTTGTCAGGATTTCATGCCATAAAACAGTGTCATATCCAGCTACATAAATCAGGACCATGTTTCTGTCCTTTCAATAAAGTACACATATTGAAGCATATGGCACCCTGCCCTGCCCTCCTATGGCTTATATCCTTCCCTCTCCCCCCACATCTATACATCAATGCACTCCCCTCAAGGGCTTATCTTTTCCAACCCTGGGGTTACAGAACAACGTCCCTCCTCACCCCAAGGCTACACAGCAATGCCCCTCCCACCCATCCTGGCTATATACAGAAAGGTCCCTTTATCAGCTTGCTCCTCCCTAGGGCTATGTACTGGTAGCAAATGTTCACATCCAGCTATACCCCCCCATCAGCTCTTTTAGTGGGCTTAGGATGGAAGCATTCAAAGCATAAAATAAATGTGTGGAAAAAAAATCTTTTAATAAAACTATTTCCCATGGGATGCTCAGTGTCTGTCCCTTCTCCCCACCCAGGGAGCTGCTGAGCAACTCAACAGCTAGGGCAGTTGAACAGGGAGGATGCTACAAAAAAGGCTGGGGAACGTGGCTGATTAGAAGAGCTATTTTGGTGAGAACGAAGGAAGATGTCATTGAAAGGCCAATAGAGAACCTCAGCGGGCTGAAAATAACTGCCCTGCTGGCTGGCCACTTGGGGTTCCGGGGGGAGTGGGAGAGAGGCAGTACAGGGCCTTGGGGAGCACCAGGTCATATGATGCTGGGGCTCACACTGGAGAAGTTGGCCTAATTAGGGAACATGAGTTAGTTGCATTTTTCAGATTCCTCCTGAAGAATCTGGCCAACTTCCAGCTGAGCAGGCCCAGGCATGGCTGGGAGTCCAGTATGTCTGCAGGCAACAGAGAACCACATGGAAAGAGAAGCAAGTCCACTTCAAAAATATACAGGTGTAACAGCCCATGACTTCCGAAACACTGGCTCCCCTCTGGTGGATGATGCGTCTCCTAATAGCAGAGAATAACAGAATCCAGATAGCCAGCAGAATCTTCTGGACATGGCAGGTAAGTTCAGCCCAGTCCAGGACAAACATGTTTGCCAAGCAAATCTGGGAGGGAATTCACAACTGAAAACACCGCCAAGAAACACAGCCTTAGAGCTGGCACTTATTTCTCTCGGGCTCTGTTGAGATGCCTCTCACTGTGAGAGCTATCAACTCCCACCCCAACACCACACCAAACCATGCAAAGCTTTGGTAGCATGTCCCATACCAAGAGGGGTTAGCCTTAGCTGAGGGCTCCTCCACAGTCGAGCATCATGGGGGATAGCAGAACCCTACAGAGCAAGGGATCTTAATTAAATTGTTAGATAGGTGGGGTAGGGGCTGTCTTTTTGTTCTGTTTGTACAGCACCTATCACAATGGGGTCCTGGTCCATGTCTGGGGCTCCTAGGCACTATCACAATACAAATAATAACTAATAAGAAGGATTGAAGTATCTTGTGGGAGCAAGACAGGACTCCTTCAGTTCTAAACTTCTCAGAGCAGAGGGTATTGAGAAAGCACCTAGCACAGAGCTGGTGCTTCCTCAAAATAAATAAATAATCCCCCATTGGGATAAACTCACTGCTGGCCATATGCAACAATGGGCTCAAAAGCATCTTATTCGGCCTTCTGTAACTCTCAGACTGGAATGCCACAGGGTCAATATTTAGGTTCTGAGAAAGTTTGGAGATAGCTAATGGAATCACATTAGAGTTTACCATGTAAACTGGGCTGGGAACCCAAATACAGAGTGAGGTGCTTGAACAAGAACTGAGCAAGAAAACAACACTCTTTCACTTTCTGCTTTCTCTGATCCTGCAAAGTCTCACCCAGGTGAGCAAGCCTTAGTCACACTAGTAATGCTACTGATTTTAATGGCGCTTCTCACCTGCACGATCAGGCCCGTACTAAGTTATACATGTAAAGTACTTTACTTTATATTCTCCTCATCTGTTTCCAACAATAGCTCACATTATTAATCATGATTGCATTCCTGATAATGACCAGTTTAATTTAAATAATAAGCAGCACTTTTCCAGCTGCTTGACTAATATTAGTCAATCTCCACACAACATTATCCCCACTTAACAAAAGGGGATTAAGGCACAGATTGGAGAAGGGACTTGTCCAAGGTCACACACCAAATCTGTGGCAGAGCAGGAACAGAACCAAGGAGTCTTGGAGGACTAAGAAAAGGAGTGGGAACCAACACACTTTGCCCCTCCAGATTAACTATGTTCTCTTCCTCACCACAAAGCCAAGATACTGGGATAGACCCTTTATTATTCCATTGACCAACCTCACATCTCTTTGCTATGTGTCCTAGGCAGCCTTGGAAAGCGCAGCCCAATGACTGGTTGAATCTGGCAGGCATTCAAATCTGAGCCAGGGGATGCAGAACACATCCTGGAGCAGGCAGACGAATGGAGGGCAGGACTTGAGCTGGCACATTCACAGAAAGAGCACAAATGCTGCTGGTTCAATAATCTTCAGCCCCCAGTGGGGAACATAGCTAATACAGGAAGAGCCCAGATTATAAACACTCAGTGCAGCCCAAAGGGAGTTCAGAGAAGGGCTATATGAGTCATCAGGGCGATGGAGGGGCCAACTTCAAACTGATGATTAACAAAGCTAAGTATTTCAGCTTGGCTGAGCAATGACTAAGGGAGGGACGTATTGTAGCTGCAAAAGTCTGTGGTCACACTTGATAGTTAGGTTTCATTTATAATAGTCTTATAAAGGGTTAATAAATGATAAATAGAGATTATAAACATTTTATAGACACAAGTAGTTGGCATTACAGATGATTATAAGCCACTTACTGATCCATCAGACCCTACAGCAATTAACCATTTATTTTCCTGTTATAAAATTATTTATAAATGTAACCTCAATATAAAAAATGACCAGGTATCAGAAGGGTGTAAACCCTAGGGAGGGAAGGCCAGGATTTAGGCCAGGTGGTCCTAAAGTATTTCATAGCAATGATCACTTCTCACTAGAACAATCGCCGCCTTGACACCTCCTCTCCCTCCCATCACACCATCTCTGTAGCAACAACTGCTCACATGGAAAAGTCCCCTCAGGAAAATAATGTTAGTTTATTTTAATGAAATGTAGCAGCCAGAAGGAGCTAGTACCATGTGACCAGGCAGCTCTCCAGATTCCCAGCAAGTGCTCAGTAGGACCTGGCTTGGGAACTGCTGATCTAGGGTGATACAGGGGGATGTAATTAGATCTAACCAGAAAGAATTAAGAGGATGAAGATTTAGGCCGATTCTCTTCCCAGCAGCAAGAAGAAAGCCTGTGGAATCATCCCCCAAGGGAAGTCCCATCACATGAGACAGTGAAAACAACTTGGGACACAACCCTGGGGCTTCTAATATAGGGAATGATCCTGCCCTGACCTAGCAGGAGAATGGGTGAACTAGGTGGATCTTTCTTACCATTAACTGTTATGATACTATGAAAAGAAAATTGTGAATTGCAATGCTGTTTCTCTCTATGACTGGCATCAGGCCAACTGAGAGTAACATCCTGTGGCCAGAAGTAATGAGGTGAGAGGCAGAGTTTCCTTCCTGGACTTTAGCCTTCACGCATAACCCCTCCAGAATGGGACCTCATACAGGCTTCCTAGGATTGGAATAGAAAACCCAAAAAAAGAGCTGATCCCCCATAGCTTTGATTCAGCAGACAATTGACAAGTGAGGACCTGGTAACCGGTGGTGTTCTGACTGTTAAGTGGCAGACACAGTCATTTCACTGTTGAGCTGCCTCATGCACAGTAGTTCCCATCACATTCAGAGGGCTTGACACCAAGCTACTAAATACCCTCAACTCCCACAGATTTCAGTGCAATCAGCACCTTGTAGGATCAGGCCCAGAGGCACTGGCCTTAGGAAGAAATTCACATGACAGCAGACCAATAAGATACCGTGTTTATCTGCTGGTATTTAACCAGATAGCTCAGAGAAGCCTTGGGAGGAAGGCAGCATCTGCTCTGAAAAGACATTTCTGTTTGGAGAGGATGCAACCCATTTCCCCCTCATCTCTGGACTGAGGCAGGAAGCACTCCTTCCAAGCTTTGGAGCTCAGCAGTACTGCTGGCGGTGAGGGAGAAGAAAGGAGGGCCACTCCAACTTCCCTCCAGGGCTCAGCCCCTGCAGAATGCCCAGCTCCTTCTGGCGAGGGGAGCGAGAGACCAGCTAGGGCATGCCACGCTACCACTAGGGTATTGGGATGGTGTTTTCTCCTCTCTACCTTTCTTCAGCTAAAAAAAGCATTTGCATATCTAATATACACAATAAGCAGCTTTAGCCAGGAGGACTGTGCAATAGTGACTCCTGACATAGGCAGAAACTACACAAGACTCGTAACTCTGAAGCTTTTCAGAAAATTCAGAAGCATT
The DNA here is from genome assembly GCF_965140295.1 of Lepidochelys olivacea. NCBI lineage: Eukaryota > Metazoa > Chordata > Testudines > Cheloniidae > Lepidochelys > Lepidochelys olivacea. The sequence goes on along the minus strand of NC_140416.1, from coordinate 87,164,890 downwards.
TCCAAGCTTCCCCCCAGGAAACAATTGCCCATTTGATGAGTTTCTAGTACATCCTGAACAGCAGTCAGGACTCCCTTTTCTAAATGAATGCTCTGAAATTTACAGGAATGCCTTTTAGTTATGGTAAATCCATACAGGAGAGCACTACTGAAAATGCAGCTTCCTTCATGTAACTCGGGAGCTCAGCACGAAACCCAAACTCACCCGATTCCCTCCAGGCGATAACATTTCCCAAGGAGCCAGTGCAGTGAGAACGCAAGGGATGCAACCAAGTTCCCGGGGCAGAAGAATATCACAAAAAGGGTACAGGCACACATCCTAGCTAAAACCCAGTTTGTCTATTGACTGGCCTCCTCCAGCAGGACTCAGTGACTCCTAAAGGGGAGCTTTCACACTAGGGCATCCTGCCACGCATACCATAGATTAAATCAAAACCCAGTCTCCGATCTGACACCCTGGTCACTAATTGCTGATATAAAGAAAAGGAGTACTTATGACACCTTAGAGACTAAGGTGTCACAAGTACTCCTTTTCTTTTTGCGAATACAGACTAACACGGCTGTTACTCTGAAACCTGTCATTAATTGCTGATATGTTTTTCATTGAGGGCATAGCACCTTCCCAGCTCCTCTACTCCCATTGGCTTCAACATGGAATCTGATGTCCCCACCATTTCTGTGGCAACATGCATGACTGTAACCTTAGTGCAGGATGCAGCAGCTACGAAGGAGGGAAATCCCTATGAAAAAAAGGATAGCAGTAAGAGCCAAGGGAAAGCAGGCGAATCATTGAGCCTGAGGCATGAGACTACCATCTTTTATTCTCCTGTGAGAAAGTCCCTTTTAAAGCAATCTTCACTTGCATTGACAGGTTAGCCCTGCCAGTTCCCCTAGGAGAAGCCAGCATCTACCCAGAAGCCTCTAGTCCCACAAGGTCTACCTTTTCCTCAGTGTCTTCATCCTAGAATGTGATCAGCATGGGAAAAAAAAAAAAAAAGAGAAAGAAATTATAAAAAAGAATACCCATGAAAGGCCCCCCAACACAAGTCTCTGGATTTCAACTTGGAACGAATAGAAGCAACACCTAAAGGACACTGTGCGCCTGCCACACACCTTCTGTAATCTTTCACACCTGGAGAGAGTGAGTGTCAACTCTCCCCACTCACCATGGTGACATTTTACATCTGCTTTGTGTGGGTGTCAGTGAAATAGACCGAGACAGGAGAGAGTTTGGCCATGCACATTCAACTGCAAAGGAAGCAGGAAGCTGCCACAAACCAGATGCTTGTCCAGGAACTGCCTAAGGAGCAATCCAAGTTACAAACAAACAAGGCCAACAGAGAGTAGATAAAGTCATTTCTCTCTAAAGAATGAAAGGTCCCAAACCACACATAGGTACAGGGTAGTGGTGAAAAGGGGGTTCTACAGAATAAACACATCTGCAAGAGCACCATAGCTCAGAAAGGGCCCCAAGTCACACAACTGAGTTATATATGCAGGAGGCTGCAGCTATGCATCCTGGAGCCACTGCCTCCTGAGCATGACTAGAACCCCTACAGTATCATGCAGAACCACAGTTACATTACCCACACAGATTTCATTCTTGGTGCAAATGTAACACTGAGACTCTGGTCATCCGTGGGCGGGATCGAACCTGGGATTTTTGGAGCTAAATGCATGAGTCTCTATTGCATGAGCTAAAAGCCACACAGCCCTTAGCTAAGGCTGTAGCAGACTCATTAATCTCTAAGTGGTCATCCGATGAAGTGAGCTGTAGCTCACGAAAGCTTATGCTCAAATAAATTGGTTAGTCTTTAAGGTGCCACTAGTACTCCTTTTCTTTTTACTAGAGGGGACAGAACATCACACCCAGGAGATGTGTGGATTACACACATGCACCCCCTGCACAGGAGATTGGATTATTTCAGCTAGCAGTGTCCACTGGGGTCATGTCTGTGTCCTAGGTGCGCTCATGCACCCACCCCCCCGACACATACACTCCTGAGGGCATAAAAGGCTCAGGAGGCCCAACCATCCCTCAGTTTCTTTGCCAGTATAGAACCCAAGTGGCATAGGACTCTATAGTAATGGGAAGAGGGAGCAGATCATAGACTAAATGTGATCATCACATCTAAGAACCACAGTTCCTGCAAAGTTAGTAACCTTTCTTTTTCACGTGATTGTCCACATGGATTCCACTTCTGGCTGCTCCAAGGGAGGGGCCATTATATCACATGCCCTGTCTCAGCATAGGAGAGGTCGATACAAGGCATACCTCTTAAACCTAGCATACTGGTGACTCCAAAGTAGATGCTTTGGATATCACCACTTTCAATTTCTCAAGGATAAGTGACCTAGTGCCAGGCCCAGCAATCAGTCACTTAGTCTTTGCCAAAGTAGCAGGTGCCACAGAGCTAGTCAGTACTGAGGCGCACGATCCTGAAGCTCTGAGTGCAGACGCTACAGGTACTCAGTCATTCAGTGCCAGGGTGGGTACCAAGGGCAGCGCAGTCTGCCAATTTAGTGAGCACTGCACCTGCTGTCTTGGAGGTCAGCACCAGGACACCAGAAGGAGCCTTTCTAAAATTATGGCTCTTAAACAAATGAGCCCAAGACAAGAGTCTAGTGACTCAGGTGCCAGGGATGGTATCATAAATATAAAGGGAAGGGTAACCACCTTTCTGTATACAGTGCTATAAAATCCCTCCTGGCCAGAGCCAAAACCCTTTCACCTGTAAAGGGTTAAGAAACTAAGATAACCTCACTGGCACCTGACCCCAAATGACCAATGAGGATCAAATCTGGAAGGGGCGGAACAAAGGGTTTGTCTGTCTGTGTGATGCTTTTGCCAGGAACAGATCAGGAATGCAGCCTTACAACTCCTGTTAAGATAGTACGTAATCTAGCTAGAAATGCGTTAGATTTCCTTTTGTTTAATGGCTGGTAAAATAAGCTGTGCTGGAGGGAATGTATATTCCTATTTTTGTGTCTTTTTGTAACTTAAGGCTTTCCTAGAGGGTTCTTTATGTTTTGAATCTGATTACCCTGTAAGGTATTTACCATCCTGATTTTACAGAGGTGATTCTTTTACCTTTTCTCTAATTAAAATTCTTCTTTTAATAATCTGATTGATTTTTCATTGTTCTTAAGATCCAAGGGTTTGGGTCTGTGTTCACCTGTACAAATTGGTGAGGATTCTTATCAAGCCTTCCCCAGGAAAAGGGGTGTAGGGCTTGGGGGGATATTTTGGGGGGGGAGGGGGAAGACGTCTCCAAGTGGGCTCTTTCCCTGTTCTTTGTTTAAAATGCGTGGTGGTGGCAGCATACGGTTCAAGGACAATGCAAAGATTCGTACCTTGGGGAAGTTTTAACCTAAGCTGGTAAGAATAAGTTCAGGGGGTCTTTCATGCAGGTCCCCATATCTGTACCTTAGAGTTCAGAGTGGGGAAGGAACCTTGACAGATGGTGACCTGTACCTTGGCTCATCTCTGGAGCAGTGCTCCTTTCTGCCAATCAGAAGTCGTTAACACAGACGTAGAAGTGGACAAATGAGGCTCTGAGCAGATGTTACCCAGGAGCTTGTGGTGGAATCTCAGCCCACCAGAGTACTAAGAGAGAGAGGCACTAAGAGAGGCACCAGCAGACGGCTGAGGCCTGGCTGAAGCCTTCTCCTCAGTATGTGAGGAGGCTTCCATCAAATTCTCAAGGAGGAACAGCTTCAGGTTGGCTTCCCTCCCACAGAATGCACCTGGAGTAAGAGTGACAAATGGAACATCGCTCTTGGATGGACTCTTCTCCAGGGCAGTACCGTAATAACTAGGCCTACAAATCTACCCTCATTGTGAGCTCAAAGAGTGAAAGTTCATAAAATGTCATAACAACATAACAAATGTGAATGGGGAAAAAAGTGCAAAAGTGAGACAAGACAGACTAAATTAATCCAAATAAAAAGGCCTACTAATATAATTCAAGGACAGTGTTAAGATCTCACCTGGTAAACAAGAAAAGTGCTGTACTGGAAATCAGTGGACCCAAATTAGCGTGTCAGAAATTAAGCCTAATTGGTGAACAAAATAATGAAAGGATGGGCTATTCACCCATCTCTCCCCTTTCAGGGTCCTTAAAACAGAAGACTTTGTGGGGAAAATCAGAAGCTGTCTGACAACACTGGCTGGGTGAGGGATGGGTGGACCAGAAGAAATGAACTTCACCATCATGGCTGCCACTTGCATTGTCTCCTAGGACCCCAGGATTCACTGTGACCCACTGGGCCTTCATCGTCCTGATCCTGAAAAATGTCCTGACCAGATCTAGCCAGAGAAAGGGACCCAGATGACAATCCCAACCACCACCTGGGATGTGAGACAGTCACCTTCCCACATGTGTCCTTTTTCCTCCCCATCTTATTTCTTCTCTTTCCTATCCTTCTCTTTTTGCCTTCTATCTCAGAGGAGTCTGGCTTTAGCCAGCCAAGACTGAATATTCTGCATCACTGCTTCAGCCTGTGAGCCTGTGACCAAAAAGAGGCAGCTAAATTCAATGCCCTAAGCAGCCTAAAGCTGGTACAAGTTTGCCAGGGTCTCAGAGTGGCCAATAAGATTGCGTGCTGTGCCTGTGTTTTTCTGGTTGTGAGGTTGCAAGTGAAAGTCAATACCACAGACAGAAGTTGCATTTTCTATCATTGTTGTTCTTTTCTCTCCCCTACTGAGTGGGTTTGTCTTCTAGGAAACAGGACTGGACTTTAACACCAAGAGCTATAACAACAGCTCCAGCCCATCTCAACTAAGTTCTCTTTTTCCCCAAAAAAGAATAGTTATTGCTATCTTTAATACCATCTAAAAGACCATCAAAGGGGCTGGCAGGGGGTTTCCTTCCACAAACTGTCTCCAGCTAAATGGAAAGGGAACAAGAGATGTTGTTAAAATAAAATCTTTATTTAAGACTTTACATTTCAAAGGCTTTAACTGTTTTTCCTTCTTTTCTGTATCTTTATTAAAGAGCTTTAAAGATATTTAATGGTGTATTTGCCATGGTTCTAAGCAGGCTGAGGTCTTGGTATAACAAACTTTGTGTAAAACTGTTTAATACCGGACAGTGACAGGATCATGTTAACACTTTTAACTCTTTGGGCCCATACAGTCCATCAAAAATTAATACAAACAGCAGAGTAGGTACTGGAAATGTACATCATTAATAGGCATCCAAGTGCCACATGAAGGATGGGTCTTAAAGCCTAATGACTTTAAGTTTCTGCCATGATGCTAGTACCCTGGGTAGGGGAGGGGACTCAGGTCTAACAAATTGAAGGAAAAAATTATATACATTTTTTACTAACTAAAAACTAATTTAATTAAGTCACTACCTCTTGTTTTAACTAACACCAGCACCGTGCAAAGAGAAAGGGCAGACACTGCAGGGGTTCCATCCCACTGCCCTGGATGGTAAGAAGGTTTGAATAATGATGGTTGAGCCCGCTCAGACCTTTATGCCCTGGGATGGAACATGATGGCATCTAGGACACAGGCCCAACAGACACTGATGGCCAAAAATCTGATCTTGTAAGCATGGGGTGCATGAGCAACAAAAGTAGAATCCATGCGGGAAAAGATCACTCGAAGAAAGCAGCTACATTCATCACACTGCTTTTTGTGAGGCACTCCTGTGCAGATCCTCTGATTCCCCCATACCAGCATGTTCCATAACACCATGCACATCTCTCCCATGGGAAATCATCATAGACCATGTCTGCCCTCCCCCGTCCCAGTACAGTTACACATGTTGTAGATGCTATGACTGCACTCAGTCAGACATTCAACAGCACAGTAATGGGAAATACAGAATGGCACTGTGGGCCCCAGCAATAAGAACAAGACTTAGCCAGGGGTAGACCTTAACTGGTGAAGCAGGACCTTGCAAGACATGCAGAATCCTCTGCAATGGGCAATGTCAGATTTAAGTGGCACCTTATGCTGCAGGCATGTTATCCTGTCTATGGTACCCACCTCTCCAGTAGACGTGGCAGAGGAATTCTTCCTGATGAGACGATTCTCCTCTGGAAAGGAATCCTGGCGGGCTCGTCGGCCCATCTTTGCCATCTGGGGGGTGGGGGAGGGGAGAGGTAGAGAGCTCGGTTACTGACAGTAGCAACTTCAGGGCAGCATGAACATGGTGACGGAGAGAAATAGAATCCAGATAACGTCCCTAATGCAACATTAGCACGGCACTGTTCGACTCACGAACAGGCCAAACACAATACCAGCACCAAGACCAAGCATTTGTTCACTGCTCACACAGCCTCCTCTGAACCGTCTTCCAAGTGGCCCCCTTTGCATGGCACACACTCCCTGAACTGCTCTACAAGGCCAGTAAACTCTCCTCCAAGTCCCTCTTCCAGGCCCACCTCACCAGCAAGGTGCATTTAAAAAACCCAGCCAATTGGCAACAGCACTGGGGGCAGCTGGGGAGAGCCATCACTTGGATTTATTTCGGTAAGGACAAGATCAATCAGAGGCAGATGAACGCTGTATACTGGCGGAGTGCATTCCTCTCCCTCCTCCCCCAAGCCCTTTGGATGCCGTGGGTCGCCCTTGACCGGAGGTCAAGGCAGGGACTGGGTCTCCTCACGTGGCTAGCGGCGCCCCGGGTGGGGTCACAGAGGGCGGGGGCGGGGAGAACAGCAGCGGCCCGGGGTAAGGGGCGCAGCGCCGGCGGCGGGGCAGAGCCCCCGGCAGCGGGAGGGGACGGAGGAGGCTCGGCGGGGCCGCCCTCGCAGCCCGCCCTGGGCCCAGCCGCGGAAGCAGCCCTGCCCCCCGGGGAAGCGGGAGAGATCTCCAGCGCCCTACTGAGCCGGGGGCGGGCTGAGCGGTCCCTGCGGGCTGCCCCCCGGGGGCGGCCCCTCTTACCCCGACTCCCGCCCTGCGCGGCTCCTCGCCCAGCCCCAGCTCGGCCTCCATCCCGCAACTGGGCCTCGCTGGGGCTGGGCCGGGCCCGCCTCCAGCGTCCTTAACAACCAAACCCCGCCCACCCTTAAAGGGGCCGCCGCGGCGACCCAGGGAGAAGACGGGGCTAATGGGGCGAAGCCTCTGCCCTCCAGATGCTCAAACACCTCTCCCGCGCGGGAGCGGCTCTCCAGGGCCGCCAGCCTCCCTCGCTACCCCACTGCCCCCCCTCGCCCGCCCCGCATTCTCCGTGGCTCTGATGCCCCCCCTTCTTCCTGTAACCCCATCTCCTGTTGGGGGATCCCAGGGCCCCTCTCGCTCCTGCTGAACCCTTCCTACCTGCACATCACCACGTAGAATCCACGGCACCCATCCCACCCCCGTGACACACAAGCCCTTTCTTCTGGGGAACTCCTTGTCCCCTCTCCCAAAGCTGGACCCATTGCTCCCAAGGGCCTGTCATTACCAAGCTCCCAAGGGTTCCTCTCCTCCATTTCTCAAGGGTCTGTTTACCCCCTCCCCTGATTCCCAAGGGCCCATTCCTGCTAAGCCCCAAAGCCTCAGTCTCCTCAACCCTTAAGAGTCCCACTCCCACCCAGAATTGTCCACCACCCGCATTTAACTGCAAGCTCTTTGGTCACCTTCAGATATTTTGGATTGGTAACCATTTGAACATTTGACTGTAGGAACTACTCTTCTGGATCCCACCTGTGCTCCACCCAGTCCAATATCCCATCTCTGATAGTGGCTAGTACCAGATGCTTCAGACAGAGGAGTAAGAAATCCCTGCAGTAGGCGGATGTGCAGTCTACCCCCCACATAGGTCTCACCCTCAAATCTAATAGTTAGAGCAGAGGTTCTCAAACTGTGATCCGTGGACCACCAGTGATCCGTGAGCTCCGTCCAGGTGATCCGCAGATAGTTCCCTCTAAGGTGCGTGCCTGGGTGGACGCACACGAGAGAATGAAAGGCCACCCACCTAATTAGTGTAGCCACACAGGCATGGCTCCACTAATTAGATGGTTGGCCTGGACCCTGGAGAAGACGCACAGGTAAGGTGAGGTGGTGGCCTTGGGGGCAATAGGGGGTAGGTGGGAGGGGGTAGGTGGGGTAAGAAGAGGGGGTGGGGGGAATTTGGGATGTGCAGGGCTGTGGCAGCCAGAGAAAAAGGAGACTTTCCCCAGCTCCAGGGCTGCAGCTCCTGGGGAGAGACAGCCCTCCTTCCCAGGCTCAGCTCTGTGGCTGCTGTGGCGGGGGAGAGACCCCCCTCCTTCCCAGCCCCAGCTTGGGGGCTGTTGTGGTGTGGGAGAGAGGGAGAGACCCCCCCCTCCTTCCCAGCCCCAGCTTGGGGGCTGCCACGGCGGGGGTGAGAGGGCACATCCATCGCATTACAAAGTAAGACTACTCATATTAAAATATGAGTTGTGTGCTTTTATTTGTAGAACAAAAAAATGTTAATTATTATTAAGGTTTTTTTATATAGCACTTTTATCCAAAGCACTTTACAATAGTTAGCTAACAGTACAAACAACATTTGGAAAGATCATTAAGTGGTCCACCGAGACCCTCAGGAATTTTCAAGTGGTCCATGAAAAAAAAAGTTTGAGAACCACTGAGTTAGAGATTCACTTAAGCCCTGAAGCACAAGTTTTAATATTCATTCCCAAATTTTGTCATTAATTATAACTCTAAATATTCTTGCTATCCATACAAAAATCCAGTCCCTTTTGAATCTTGTTAAGTTCTTGAGACAATGCATGCCAGTTTAACTACACATTGTTTAACAGATTATTTATTTTTATCGGTTTTGAATTTCCCACCATTTAATTTCATTGCCTGTCCCCTTTTTCCTGTGTTATGAGACAGAGAGAACAGAAGCTCCTGATCAAATATGCACTCCACTGAGACTTAATCAGCAGAGCACAGAAAGAACACAGGCTGACAAGTGACCAATATCCAGACCAGACTCTCAAGACACCACACTACTAGAAGAACCAAGTGCAAGACAGTATCCTGGCCTCACAAGACTTGAAATTCCTCCAACATCAATTCGCATGCAAGGTATACGCAAGACTTTGTGCAATACGAAAGCTTGAAAGAACAGCCATCACAAACCCAGAGGAAAATACCTTAGTAGCTAAGCAAATTAAGAGTTGGTCTACTGAAAAAGAAAGTGTTGGTGTTAAGTCATATACATGAGGATACAGACTTTCTGTGGGTATAACGGAAAGTTAATCGTGGAAGCAGATATGGTATTCATGTTTAATTTTGCTATCTTCAATATATGTAACTAAAGGGATGTTATAAGTAGCTTCCCAGTAGAGAGCATTATAGTATCCTTGTGTATAGGGCCATGTCTAGGAACTGAGAGAACTTTACTTTCAAGAAGTGCTTGATGAGAGAGGCCAGTATATGTGGAAGAAGTAATAAAGTCTGCATGTTGCACTGTCTCAGTTCTTTCTCCCTTTATGCTCACACATCAAACAGTTTCCATGGATATCTATGGGCCTGTGTGCAGAGGGTTATCATCCTACAATCTCCATGTGTCCTCATAATGACCAAACAGTCAACAATTGTCATTTCAGGTAGTGAGAGAGAAAGGGCGCTCAAATGGATCTCAATTACTTTAAGCACCGTACTGTTCTCTCCCCTTCACCTCTCCTTTCACAAATTACACATAGGCAGGCTGAGGGGAAAAATTCTGATTCGTTGTTCATATGTAGCTAAAACTTCACTGTTTCTTCATAAAAACATGGTTGTCCCCTATTTGGGGCTGTGGTCTCTTTCTAAATTAAATGACAATGAACAATTGTTGCTGGTGTGATTGTTTAAAGGAATTCGCAAAAAGAAAAGGAGGACTTGTGGCACCTTAGAGACTAACCAATTTATTAGAGCATGAGCTTTCGTGAGCTACAGCTCACTTCCCCAGATACAGACTAACACGGCTGTTACTTTTAAAGGAATTATTATATATTCTACTTTTTCAGTTTTGGTCATTGTGCCAGGATTTCTCTGTACCATTCTTTTCTTTTTAGTGTGTCTGACTCTCACTTTATCTTATTTGTTTAGTTTCATCTTCACTTTAATAAAAATTAAAATGTCATTGCCCCACCCATCTGATACAGTTAGTCAGAACTATGTAATATTTTATTTCAAGTACAAGTAAAAATTCTCATACATAAAATAACATTAATGGTAATATCCATCTGGTTTGAGAATCAGATCTGATTATACAGAACAGCACTAGTCTAGTCCTCCACTACTGCTGCAGTTGAAAACTCCCTATGATTGGGCCTATTACTATATTTTGTTCCTGGTCCTCCTTCAGGCCTGATGGGTCTGGAAATTAACTACAGTCAAACATTCATACCTGCTTCTTCTCCCAGATCATACTTTACTGCATATATATGCGTGCACTTGCTTTAATTAAATTAATCGTGGAAAACCCACATTCTACCATTGCAGTGGTACAGAACAATGAGAATAATATTTCCATCAAAAGCAATATATCCAGAAAGGCAGAGGGCCACATGCTTGAAAGGTCAGAGGCTTCAAATGCAACAGTGAAATATAATGTACCCACCGCGTTGCCTGCTTTGATCTCCTTAAGCATATCCTTGACTTGTACTACATCAACCACTGACTTGGATTCTGCAGTCAGGGCTGCCAAGTGCTAAGTATTTCTGGTGAAACTCACACTTAGTAGCCCTGCCACACTTCCTCACAGCTGGATTCTGACACAGATGAGCTGTGACTTTCCAGCAGTTGCTCCTCCAGCCATCAGGGACCACTCTGGTGCTTGCTGAACCAGGTGTCCTCCATGCTTCTTCACTGGTTGGATTGCAGCCTAAAAGGAGCGATCAGGACCAGAAGAGATGGCAATGGAGACACAAAGCGAGTGGCCTTACGCTGGGCCCAGCCTTCCCCATCTGCCCCAGGCATGTCCCACCCTCCAGAGGATCCAGCGCCAACCCACACAGCACCCACTCCAGGCAACCCAGCTGCCTCAGACTCCCCATTCAGTGGCCTCCTCTCCTTTCTCTGGAGATGGGATGTTGGGTGGGTTCTGGAATGTGCCTGGGGCAGCGGGGTGGAAGGGTGGTGGGGTACCAGTGGTGGATGCTTGGGGCAGCTGGATTCCTCTGTAGATTATGGGGAGGATGGGCATCCAGCTGCTTCTTCTGTCACTGGTTCCCGCTGCCTTCCTCTGATCCCTGGCTGGCAGGATTGAGGAGCTAGGGTAGTAGAGGAAGAGGAGATAGTGGGTGGCACTGGCTTCTGCAGTGTGTTTCGCAGCAGGAAGATCAGAAGAGGGATAGGGAGGAGAGAAAAATTACAATTTTCTTCCAGGGAGGCATCTCTGCACTGCAGCCCCCTAACGAGAACTCGCTCCTGTGACAAATGTCACCAAAGGAGTGGCTCCAAACCTGGCAGCTAAGCCTCTTGTGAAAAAAGTGATATTTTCTGCTTCCGTGCTTTTCATTTGAGAAGCAAAATAGTTATGTATGTGTAAGGAATCATAGATTCATAGACTATAAAGTCAGAAAGGGAGCACTGTCATCATCTAGTCTGACCTCCTGTATTATACATGCCATGCAACTTCCTTGAATTAATGCCTGATTCAGCATTTAGAAAAGCTTACGTCTTGATTTAAAGATTGCTACTAATAGAGAAATTGTCATAACTAAAGCTGGGCAACATTTTTTTTATCAAACTGACTTTTGTCAAAAGATGCATTTTGAGGGGCCCAAAACTAATCTTTGAATTTGGGTCCAATTTGACAAATGGTTTTGGTTGAAAAAAAATTCCAGAGTCAAAAAACTCTTTTGTTTTGACTTTTTGATTTGAAACAATGTTTTGATTTCAAATACAGCTAATAAAAAAACCCACAACACACCTACACATAAAAAAGGGCGAGACATCCAAAATGGTCAAAACAAATTGAAAAACAAAAGAAAAATTTATTTCAAGTTGACTAAAAACATTTCAGTTGATTTTTTAAATGAAATTTTTAGAATGTTTCTTTTTTATGCAAAATTTTAAAAAATTGTTTCCATTCAAACTGAACTAAAATGTGTTTTGGGATTTTTTGGTTCGGCTCTCAAACTGAAAAATGCATTATTCACTCAGCTCTAACCCTAATTATTGGTAAGATGTTGGAATAGTTAATTACCCTCACTTTTAAAAATCCGTACCTAATTTCACATCTGAATTAGCCTGATTTCAATTCATTTATTGTATGCCATGTTAATTTTGTATTGTTCTTGTTTCTACACCAAATTCTCAAGCAGTACTAAGTCAAATGCTTTACAGAAGACTAAGAATTACATCAACACTATTACCTTTATCAACCAAACTTGTAATCTCATCAAAAAAAGATATCAGTTTATTTTGATAAGAACTATTTTCCATAAACCCATGATGATTGGCATTAATGATATTACCTTCCTTTAATTCTTTATCAATTAAGTCCTGTATCAGCCATTTGATTGTTTTATCTGGGATCGATGGTAGGCTGACAGGTCTACAACTAACTGGGTCATCCCATTTACCCTTTTTAAATACTGGCACAACATTGACTTTCTTGCTGTCCTCTAGAACTTCCCCAGTGTACAAAGACTTATTGAAAACCAACATTAACAGACCAGAGAGCTCCTTAGCCAGCTGTTAAAACTCTCAGGTGCAAGTTATCAAGACCTACTGATTTTAAAATGTCTAACTTTCGTAGATGCTGTTTAACATCCTCCTGAACAACTGTTGAAAAGGTAAGTATGTCGTCATCACTGCATGATATGATAAAGTTTGTGGATGATACTAAGCTGGGAAGAATTCCAAGCACTTTGGAGGACAGCATTAGAATTCAAAATGATCTTGACAAACTGGGGAAATGGTCTGAAATAAATATGATGACATTCAATAAGGACAAGTTCAAAGTACTACACTTAGGAAGGAATAATCAATTGCACACATACAAAATGGGAAATGACTGCCAGGGAAGGAGTACTGCAGAAAAGCATCTAGAGTTATAGAAGATCACAAACTAAATATGAGTCAACAATGTCATATAGTTGCAGAAACAGCGAACTTTATTCTGGGATGTATTAGCAGGAGTGTTGTAAGCAAGACATGAGAAGTAATAATTCCACTCTCCTCAGCACTGAGTACTTGAGTACTGTGTTTAATTCTGGGCACCACACTTCAGGAAAGATGTGGATAAATTGGAGAAAGTTCAGAGGAGAGCAACAAAAATGATTAAAGGTCTAGAAAACATGACCTACAAGCAGGGGTGAAAGTAAGGCGGTATGGGTCTGTACCAGCAGGGCCGCTGATGGGGGGGCGCAAAAGGGGCAGCAATGACCCAGCAGGGCCGCTGCCCCAGGGCCGCAATTTAAAAGGTAAGTATGTCAAAAAGTATACCCTTTAAATCACTGCTGGAGCCCCAGGCGGCATGGGCCAGGCAGCACAGATGGACTGGCTGGGGGATGCTGACCCCAGCCCTGCCCCTTCTGCCCAAGGCTCCACCCCTTCTGGGGGGGCCAGAGCTGGCCCTGTACTGGTAAGAGCTCAATTTTACTTTCACCCCTGGCTACGAGGAAAGATTGAAAAAATTGGGTTTGTTTAGTCTGGAGAAGAGAAGTCTGAGGGGAGACGTGATAACAGTCTTCAAGTACGTAAAAGGTTGTTATAAAGAGGAAGGTGATAAATTCCTTAATCACTGAGGCTAGGACAAGAAGTAATGGGTTTAAATTCCAGCAAGGGAGATGTAGGTTGGACATTAGGAAAAACTTCCTAACTGTATGCGCAGTTAAGAACTGGAACAAATTACCTAGGGAGGCTTTGGAATCTCTGTCACTGGGGTTTTTAAAAACAGGATAGACAAACACCTGTCAGAGTTGGTCTAAATCAGGGGTCACAATCACGTGGCCCGCAGGCTGCATGCGGCTCACGGAGTTATTTCCTGCGGCCCGCCATAGGTGCCAACTCCACTGGCAGCCAAGTTCCCCTCCACTCCCCCGAGCACGCCACGTCCTGCTCCTCCACCTACCTCCCAATGCTTCCCGCCACCGAACAGCTGTTTGGCGGCGCTTAGGACTTTCCAGGAGGGAGGGGGGAGGAGCGGGGAGGTGGTGTGCTCAGGGGAGGAGGCAGAGAAGAGGCAGGGCTGGGGCGGGGATTTCAGAAAGGGGTTGGAATAGGAGCAGGGAGGGGGCGGAGTTGGGGCGGGGACTTTGGGGAAGAGGTTAGAATGGGGGTGGGAAAGCGGTGGGAAGAGGCGGGGCCTCATGAACTAGACGAGCAGTCTGAGGTATGAAGTTCTGCATGTATGATTCTTTGCTGTGAGTAGTTGGAAAGAATGTTTGTTAAAAGTGGCAACGTATTTTGTATGAATAGTTACTTTAAAAAGTTCCTGCCATTACAGCTATGTTGATAGACTGTTAGTGTAGATCATCATCAGTGTTACTGACCACATAAGGAATAGTTATAGGTGTTTATATTTTATTAAAAGCCCTCTTCGCATTACAGTTTTTAAAAAGTTAATACATTGACTTTTAATAGCATACTTCATTTTTTTCATTTTTGACTATACTTTTGTATCGTTGTATGAAAAGATTTCAATGATGTGACCTTTGGGCCAATGTACTAGTCCTCATGTGGCCTCATGGTGATTTGAGTTTGAGATCCCTGGTCTAGATAATTTAGTCCTGTCTCAGTGCAGAGGACTGGACTAGATGACCTGTTGAGGTCCCTTCCAGTCCTACATTTCTATGATATGAATATGAACACATCATCTGGCTATTTTGCAAATACAGAACAGAAATATTTATTTAATTTTATTTAATATTTATTTACTATTTCTGCCTTTTCTGTATTATTATTAACAATTCTACCATTTCCATCTAGTAATGGACCAATGCCATTGTTAGGATTCCTTTTGTTCCTAATATACTTTTAAAGACTCCTTATTGTCCTTGTGCTAGCCATTGTTTTCACCTTGTGTTCTTTTGCTTCCTTATCAGTTGTCTACAATTTCCAGCTTCTAATTTATATCGATCATTATCAAATTCCCTTTTCTTCTATTTGTTTATATATTATATATATATTCTTTTGCTTCCCCCCTAAGTCAGGCTGGTATTTTAATCAGTGTAGCCTTCTTTTTTGACTGTGGAATTGTGGCTTTTGGAGCATGCAATAAAATATTCTTAAACAATTCTTAATTATCATTCAAATTTTTCTGTTTAAAATCTTTTCCCCATTGATTTGACTATTTTTTTTCAGCTTTGTGAAATTGGCCCTTTTAAAGCACCAAGGAGGTTGGGGATCAGACCTCCAGCCTCCTGCCTGGGTCTTACTCACAGTCCTGATCCTTCTCCTGTAGCTTGCTCTGCCTCAGTGGCTACAGCCTATCTCCCTTCTTGCAGCCAGAACTCCAGGGTCAGGGGATCTGCCAGTAATCCCTGGTTTGGTCAAGGGTAGCAATATACCTGGTGTTCCCTAACCTCTCTAACAATTTGTCAACCCTCAGCATTGGGTAGGTGTCAAATCTGAACAATGCTTTTACCTTCTGGAAGTCTATGCAAAATCTGGTTGACCTGTCCTGTCAAGGTTCCTTCCCCACTCTGAACTCTAGGGTACAGATGTGGGGACCTGCATGAAAGACCCCCAAAGCTTATTCTTACCAGCTTAGGTTAAAAACTTCCCCAAGGTACAAACTTTGCCTTGTCCTTGAACAGTATGCTGCCACTACCAAGCGTTTAAAACAAAGAATAGGGAAAGAGACCACTTGGAGATGTCTTTCCCCCCCAAAAAATATCCCCCCAAGCCCTACACCCCCTTTCCTGGGGAAGGCTTGATAAGAATCCTTACCAATTGGTACAGGTGAACACAGACCCAAACCTTTGGATCTTAAGAACGATGAAAAATCAATCAGGTTCTTAAAAGAAGAATTTTAATTAAAGAAAAGTAAAAGAATCACCTCTGTAAAATCAGGATGGTAAATATCTTACAGGGTAATCAGATTCAAAACATAGAGAACCCTCTAGGCAAAACCTTAAGTTTACAAAAAGACACAAAAACAGGAATATACATTCCCTCCAGCACAGTTGATTTTACAAGCCATTAAACAAAATAAAATCTAACACATTTTCTAGCTAGATTACTTACTAACTTAACAGGAGTTGTAAGGCTCCATTCCTGATCTGTTCCCGGCAAAAGCATCACACAGACAGACAAACCCTTTGTCCCCCCCCCCTACAGATTTGAAAGAATCTTGTCCCCTCATTGGCCATTTTGGGTCAGGTGCCAGCGGGGTTACCTTAGCTTCTTAACCCTTTACAGGTGAAACGATTTTGCCTCTGGCCAGGAGGGATTTTATAGCACTATATACAGAAAGGTGGTTACCCTTCCCTTTATATTTATGACACATCCTTAGGGCTTTGCCACTCGCTATGTAACCCTAACCCTAACCCATACCCCATCAATGCCTGAGGGACTTTATGGATGGCGCACAGGAGCGGCTGAAGTAATTGGTCCCAGTGGTAAGGTTCCAAGGCTACGAACTTCTGCAGCATACTTTCCAAGGTCTTGTTAAATCTCACTATTAGCCTGCCAGATTGGAGGTGGTATACCAACATTCATAAGGCTTTTATCTTCAGCAAGCTACACAGTTCTCTCATAAATTGGGACGTAAAGCTGGTGTCCTGATCTGTGATTATTTCCTGAGGGATCCCCATCCAGACAAACACTTTCATGAGCTGTGAGGCAAGGGCCACTGCCTTTGTGGAGCAGAATTGCTTCGGGGTACTGCATGGCATAGTTTAATATGACTAGTATGTGCTGAGATAGAGTTGCATTCCTTTCCAAGGGGCCCACCTGGTCCATGCCGATCCTCTCAAATGAGATCCCTACCACAGGAAGGAGTATCAGCAGGGCCTGAGATACCTTACCTTGACTTGCCCACTGGCATCCTGGGCAGGAGGTGCCATACTTTTGTACCTCTTTGTGGATGCCTGGCCAATAATAATGTCAGTTTGTCAAGTGTTTTCTCCTGACCAAGGTGTCCCCCACAGGGCACAGCGCATGCTGAGCACCGTATTTCCCTGCTATATTTCTTTGGGACAAACAGTTGCATTTCAGCCTCCCCAGCCTGGTGGTCCTTCTTTGCTCTCTATATTTTCTTTCCTTCTAGCTTGAAATGTGGCCATTTAGGAATCGAGGTTCCACCACCTCACCATTGATCTGGGTGAGCTGTTCATAGGCTCATCCCAATGTTGTTTCTCTGTTCTTCCACATTGTCTGAAAATATGTTGGGCACTGCTGGCTTACTTAATTTCTCCTGTTGTTTGTGCTCCCTGGGGAAAGTCCATCCTCCCCAGTAGAGGCATTATTCACAGAGGCTGATGTTCCTTTTTCCAGATCTATCTGCTTGCTTTTGCCTGCTAAAGCTTGCAGCTCCACCATCTCTGGTGACACTGTTGGTCCCTTGCAGGAGCTCCCCATTCTTGGACTTCATCAAGTCTCTAAAAAACCTCCAATCTTGTCCAGTTATCACCGGATACGTGATGTTCATGGCTACCCCCACACGGATCTCCTCATCATGGTTCCACACCCTCAGCTGTACCTTCTTCCTGAGGTAAGGGCACACAGCCACATGGATGAGTTGCAAAGAAATGGTGCCCATGGGAACTGTTTCAGGCCCTGACAGACTTGCCTTCACCAGAGCGTGGCAGCACCCTGAGTATATCAATCCTTGCACCTCCATGCCTTTGACTCATATCGGCACTAATAGTTTCATTGGCCCCGTCTTATTGGCTCTGGATTCAGCCACTCCTATTTGGCTGTAGAGGCAGTCGATGTACAGGCAGTCACGGCGGAACCGTCCCGGTTCCCGCATGCAAAACAAGTCCTTGTTGCCGAGGGGGCCCCTGTCTGGTTTCCTGCAGCTTCCGAAAGGGGCTGCCCCACAGATCTTCAGCACTTCTTAAGCTCTGGTCCTGGTGGAGGCATCTCCCCACCTGCCACTCTGGATCTGCTCCTCTATCCTTGCTGGGTCCAGGTAGCCCTGTCCTTTGGCATCCCCGCACACTTTTTCATTCTCCCTTCCATCACCTTTGTTGGTTGAGAGACAAGCCTGAGGGGGTCTCTGCCATGGGCCTTGTGGGGAACTGGTAATTCTCAGCCAAGGTTAGAGCCTCAGAGAAGGTTTTGGGACAGTGGCACATCACCCACTCCCTTCCTCCATCCAGGAGATTGTGTGTGAACTATTCTAGGCCAATTCTTTCAACTGCTTGGGCTCCCATATTTTTGTCAGGCTTGAGCCACCGTCAACAATATTCTTACAGGCTCTAGAGCACCACCTGTGGTTGTGCCATATGTATGAACCTTTCTTGTTGAAATCACTGGCTGTATGTCTCAGCAGCATACATAGGATGGCTGCCTTAAGTCGAGGGTAATCTTGTTCAGCCATCGCATTGAGACCCCTGTACTCTGGCTGGGCTGCTCCTGTCAAGTAGGATGCTAGCAGAGTAGCCTTTGCAGCCAGCAAGCCACCGTTACAACCCTTTCAGAAGTTACCAGGAATGCCTCTGAGTTGTCCTCCAGCCCCATTATTTTAGCTTCAGTGGAGGACTTAGGGTATACCCCAGGCTGAAGCTGCCCACTGCCATACTCTCCAGCATACTTTGGGGGTGAAACAGCATGGCCATCTGCTGTACCAGTTGTTGCTGCTGATCTCTTTGCTCGGCTGCTAATTCCTTGATAAGTTGTTGCTGCTGTTATGAGGCTTGCTGCTGTTGCTGGGCAGCTAGCTGTGGAGCAATTGTGTCTGCTGCTCCTGTTGCTGTTGGTCCACAATCCATTTAAACAGCTTGTCCAATCCATCTTTAGCTCAGTCTCCTTCTTTTCTAGGTGGTCCACATTCTCCACCACTTAGTATCTAGCTTCGCTTGGGGGCCAGCAAGCCTAGTGGTGAGGCCACAGCCAAACAGTCTCTGTGTCTTGGAACGACTCTTTTGGGAGGTCCAGTTGCCAAGTCACAGTTTGCTACCCGGAGTCCTCTGAGTTCTCTCAAGCAGCTGGGCGAGGAGAGAAGGGTAGGGGGAACTGGGCCTTCCCTCTCCACCAGGTCCCAGCCTAGGGCCCAAGGAGGGAGAGGTGAGGGGTGGCTCAGTCCCTTCTGGCTGCCACTCTAAATCAGCCTCCCCTAGGCTGCTTCCCAATCCTACCTTACCTGTTTTCCCTTCAATGCGGGGTGCGGCCCCAGCCTTCTGCTTGCACAGTCTCAGTAATTCAGAGCCTCAGCTGGGGCAGGAGACTTCCCAGCTCTCTCTCAGAGTCTAGTTGTTCCCCCTAGTCAGGGAGAGATGGTGGTGGACAATGGTCAGGCTCCCAGCCAAGTCTTACAGGGCTGGTTCTTCCCCTGCAGATCATTCTGCCTCAGCACCTACAGCCTGTCTATCTTCTTGCGGGCAGTCTGTCCTCTTTCCACCACCCCCCTTGACTGCCAGAGCTCTCTTTTAAACAGGTTCTCCCTAGGGAGCCTTTCCAGGAGCTGCTGAGGGGCAGGGCCTTCTTAGCCCACTACGGCTCCACCGCTCCTTTAACCTTAGTGTGGGGTCTGTAAACTGCATCACAACATATTACTCTGGCTTGTCTGAGAAATTAAAATGTCACCTTTCCAACAAAGAATTACCTTCCTGTCAGTGGCAGATTTAAAGTTAGTGGGGCCCTGTGCTCAGCTTCATTTTGGGGGGGCCCCCTTTGGGACCCAGCCAAGAAAAAGGACATACTCTCTTATCTCCCCCCCAGTTTTCATTCTTTTTTTCTTCATCCTCCTCCTATATTATAAGTAATGAGAAGTAAATGAAAATAAAGTGAGGCACCTTGATTGGGGCAGGGAGTTGGGATGCAGGAGAGGCTGTGGGGGGTTGGGCTCTGGGAGGGAGTTTGGGTGCTGGGTGCAGACTCTGGGCTGCGGCAGGGAATTAGGGTGCAGGAGGAGGTGCAGGGGTCAGGCTTTGGGAGAGAGTTTGGGTGCTGGGTTTGGCTCTGGGCTGGGGCAGGGGGTTGGGGTGTGGGAAGGGGCAAGGGGGCACACTTACCTCGGCCGGCAGGGCTCCCAAAGCAACAGGCACACACACCCCTCTGGCAGCGGCTGCTAGGTGGGGGAGGGCCAGGGGGTCTCCGCGCACCACTGCCGGCAGCCACCACCCCTGCCTGCAGGCACCACCCCTACAGCTCCCATTGCCTGCAGTTCTTGGCCAATGGGAGCTGCAGAGTCGGCGCTCAGCGCAGGGGCAGCACATGGAGACACCTCCCAGCTCCTCCGCCAGGGGCATGCAGATGACTGCTTCCAGGTGCGGCATGAGGCCATCAGCCATTGCATGCAAGCAGCCTGCTTGCCTGAGCCCTGCTGTGCTGCCGTCCGGGACTCAGAGGCAGGTTGTCAGATGAGATATGTCCTGCATTTCGGGGGCCCCCCTGTCACTGGGGGCCCCATGTCACTACACAGTTTGTTTCATGGTAAATCCACTCCTGCTTCCTGTAGCTGAAAAGCCCTGATGCAAGCTCCCCTCTCTCCAGTCACAGCAGTAACACACGAGTCTCAGGCATGCTCAGCAGTGTGCTTCTCTTTGGCACCCCCATTAGTGTTGCCAGGACAAGTTGTATTTTAACACATGATCACTGGTCAAAGTGAACCTAGGGTTCACCTCGACCAGCTAATACAGCTTGCCCAGGCTACAGACCGTAACTGGCAGCTCCACCCTATTCCTCTGCCACGCTCTTCTCTTTCCCTTACTCCTGAGGCAGCTGTAGTCTTCTTGCTCCACTCCCATTTAGCTGTTTAGACCACTCTCCTCCCTGACTGCCAGCTCAGAGCTGCTGGTACTCAGCCTGCCCCCTGGCCCCCAATTGTCCTTGTGTTCAGAAACCCTGATACTTTTAATGACACTGACCTCCTTTGTAAAGCACTTTGAGATCTAGGCATGAAAAGTGCTATAGAAGAGCTAAGAATAGAGAGGAAGGATGGTCCTGTGGGCAGGGTGCTAGTCTGGGATTTGGGAGACTTGAGTAAATGCCCTGCTGTGCCACAAACTTCCTGTGTGATCTTGGACAAGCCACTTAGGGTATATCTACACTGCAAAACAAACAAAAACAAAAAACAAAAACCAACCCCATAACCAACCAACCCCCCCCCCCAAAAAAAAACAACCCTGCAGCAGCGAGTCTCAGAGCCCAGGTCAACTGACTTGGGGTTGAGGGGGCTGGTGCTATGGGGCTAAAAATAGCAGTGTAGAGATTGCTGCTTGGGCTGGAGCCTGGGCTCTGAAACCTGAGGAGGGCGGAGGGTATCAGAGCCAGGACTTTAGCTCCAGTGGAAATGTCCACCCTGCTATTTTTAGCCCCAGAGGGCAAACCCAAGTCAGTTGACCAGGGCCCTGAGACTTGCTGCTGTGGGGATTATTTTGCAGTGTAGACATACCCAAAGGCTCTCTGTGCTTCAGTTCCCCTTCCAGAAAATGGCAATAATGATACTTCCCTCCTTCACACAATAAAAACATGAAAGACTGTGCAGTGCTCAGACACTATGGTGAGAGGGGCCATGTAGGCACTTAGAATAGATAGCACCTCTACTTGTCCAGGCCTTCTGAATCTAGGTCATAAGATTTGATCCAGCCTACCCACAGCCAGGAACCATATCTGACAGCCCCCCTTCCCCATCCATTCACCATTGCCTGGATCCTCCTCCTATCTCCCCCTCTCCCAGACCCTGCTGCCCTCTCCTGGATCCACCTCCCTTTCCATTTGCCATTACCTGCCCAGCCCTGTCATCCCTCACCTCCACCACCACCCGTCGTCCCTCGTGTCCCTTCCCTTCCCCCGTTGTATCCCACCCCTACAGCAACTCCAGCAATTGCTCACATGGAAAAAAGCACATCAGCAAAGTATGTCATGTATTTTTAGCTTCTTTTAATGCAATTTAGCAGCTGGAAATCGGCGGAGGCGCCAGCACCAAGTCACCCGCCAGCTCTCTGCGGACCACCAGCGAGGGCTGCAAGGAACCCAGTCTGGGAACGGCGGGGGTGAGCGGGCTGCCTAGGAGCCGCGCCGCCGGCATGTGCTCGCCACCAGAGAGCGCCATTGGCCTTCCCGAAACCCCCACCCAGCCCCGGGAGCGCGTACCAGGCTTGTCCGCGAAGCTGCCCCGACCACGATTAAAGCAGTGCGGGGCCCGGGGCGCTGACCACCCCACCCCCCGCCCCTCGGGCACAAGGGACTTCTTCTTATAGGCCCAGGAATGAGCCAACGTCCCATTTCGGGATCTGCCAGTCCGGCTTGGGCGGTGGCTTCCCTCCCTCCAGGGTCACCCCAAGGGAATGAGAAGGGAGGGCCAGGTCCAAGGGTGGCGCTGCTCCGCTGCCACACCCCTGCTCACCGGGAACGACGCGATCAGGGGCTGGGGAGGAAGAAGTGGGCGCTGGCAGGAGAAGGGGGGGAGCCAGCGGGACTGAGGGGAGACTGTGTCTGGGGGCAAGGGCAGGGTGGGGAACAGGCCCCACGCCAGACAGCCCGGAGAGCAGGGGAGCCCGCAGCGTCCTTCCCGCGCGCTCTGCTTCCCCCGCGCCTGCGGGACGCATTAAACCCGGTTTGAAGCCGAAGGCTGGGCTGGCAGGTCCCTCCCCCGCCCCTCTGCAGGCCCGCAGACGTCATGGGAGGGAGGTATAAAATTTCAGCCGAGAGGCATAGAGAGTCAGTGTGTGTGAGGGAGCGAGGGGGGCCCCGGGGCCGGAGAGCGCGAGAGAAAGGGACACGGAGAGCACAGGGCTCCGGCTGCGCGCTGGGGGGTACCGCCAGCAGACCCCCTAGGAGCGGGGCGAGGGGCAGGGCAGCGCTGCCCCACGCTCCTACCTGGATCCCCGCGGAGACGCCAGAGGGATGTGCAGCCCGGCCGGCGCTTAATTGCGCGCAGTCCCGAGTCAGCAGCCAATGGAGCCAAGCGGCAGCGAATGACCAACCCCACCCTGCCCCCCCCCAGGGGATGTGAGCTAAGGGGAGCGCGTGGATGGTGCATGCCCGCAACAAGTGCCGAGCCCGCGCCTGCCCGGCCCCGGGGGGCTGCCCTGCCCTGCCCTCCTGACACGTGCGCCGCAGTTCGCTGGTCCAGGGGACCTGCCTCTGGAGCTGCCAGGCTGCCCCACGGCACAGTCGAGCTTCGACGTCGCTGCTGTTCCTGGCAGTGCGCTTCGTGCGGAGGCCCCCTCCCCTGCCCTGGTCTGCCTGGAGCCCTGGCTCAGCGGGTCCTGCTTGGACACATGGAGAAGGATCCCGGCTCGCCGAGGCACAGAGCCTGTTTCTCCTTCCTAAGTGTTGCCAGCGCTTCCTGGAAGTCCTGAATCTCTCACAGCGCAGTGAGTTCATGCACCTTCTTGCCAAGCCTCAGTCTGCAGGATCTGGGGAGGCTGCACCGAGAGCCCTGCCTGGTCTCCCTAGCCCACTTGCGCTTCCTCTGGGGTCTCTCTCCGTTGTGGCCCCCTCTTTACTCTCGCACATGAAGATGCACTTGCAACGGGCTCTGGTGGTCCTCTGCCTGCTGAGCTTTGCCACTGTCAGCCTTTCGCTCTCCTCTTGCACCACCCTAGACCTTGACCACATCAAGAAGAAGAGGGTGGAGGCCATTAGGGGACAGATCCTGAGCAAATTGAGGCTCACGAGCCCCCCCGAGACGGTGGGACCAGCTCATGTGCCCTACCAGATCCTGGCCCTGTATAACAGCACCCGGGAGCTGCTGGAGGAGATGGAGGAGGAGAGCTGCGCTCAGGACAGTTTAGAGTCCGCATACTACGCCAAGGAGATCCACAAATTTGACATGATCCAGGGTCTCCCCGAGCACAGTAAGTTCCCTGTAATTCTCTGCTCCTGTGCCTGGCTTTCAGGGCATCATCCTGGGAGGAACCCAAGGCTGGGCAGCAGACACACACTGCATGAAGCTGAGAGGCAAGGCTGCTTAGGGGCTTTCCAGGCACGGGAGGAAAAGGGCGGAGGGAGTAAGGGGAAGAAGGAAAGGACTCCGAAGCCTGCGGGATGGGACAGAGGAGGGGGAAAGCAGGAAGAATACTCAGGACTTCCATCGGGAAGGGAGGAAGTTTCCTGGTGGGGGGCATTCACGGACCCTGGTGGTCATTCCAAGCTAGGCGGCAGGTTTCTGGATAATTGTGGCCACTTCTACTTTGGCCTGAACCACCTCTAGCAAAGAGAAAAGTGACAGTCATAGCAAACTCCTTTTTTGTTGCTTTTTTCAGGTGATTAAGCCACACCACATTGGCTGCAAAATGTGTTTGACAATGCATAGGTGTGGGTGTGTATGCATGTACATATGGTCACGCAGATGTCTGTACAAAGGTGAATATGTGTGTACAGGCCTATTTGTGCGTGTGTATACCCACCCTATATGATACATTGTCAGTCTGCATCTGCATATATGTGCATGTATGTTGTATCTGTGTGTGCACACGTGCATTTGTGCAAGTAGGTGTGTGTACATATATGTGTGAGTACCAGTGTGTGTGTCTGAAATAGGTATCTACATTTCTTTCCAGTGAGATAAGAGTACTTGTGTGTTTCAGGCCTGTGTGAAGATGGAGTGACATATGAGATGTTTGTTTCTGTGTCTTGCGGTATACCTGAGTGGGTGTGAGATGTGCGCATCTCTATGTGTGTTTGTACGTGCTTGGGAAGAGTTTATGCCTTGGAATGTGCAGTGTTTCTTGGCGTGTGTATCTGCTCAGATGGGGAAGTTGAGATCCGTATGTTTTTGCATGTCTTTGAACATATATGTTCAGTGAATGTGACTCGTGTTTACAGCAGAGATTTTCAAAGCGCAGTAGGAGGGAAGGAAGTTTGGCTAATGCTGAGAGACTGCACAGACAGAAACCCTCAGAGTCTGAGGGCAGATAGAATGCTGGGAACAGCCTCATGCCCCCTTCCTACCACTAGGTGTCCTCGTGGGCTCTGAAATTACTGCTTATCGGGATAGGGGGCAGCAAGTGTGTGTGCGGCGGGACTGGAGCAAGTCATTGGACAGAGCATTAGAGAACCGGGGGCGGGGTGTCTAGGAAAGAGTGTGTAGGGGAGTTTGGAGAGAAGCTGGGGGACGCGGACGAGACAGGGGTCTGAAAAAAAAAAGATTAATTTTTAAAACATGATTTTTTTTTTAAAAAAAAGAGGCCAAGCGCTGGCTGGAGAGCAGCTCCGCAGCAGGTGGAGGAGTTTGAGCATTGGCAACAGGACAGGCAAGGGATGGGCTTTTCAGTGTCTTGGAATAACATCAGCTCAGACTCTGGCCAGGGAATAGCAAGCCCAGCCAATGTCTTGAGCACTGAGATCCTGAAGATGAGGGGAAGGGAGGAGAGACACACACACACACAGGAGACTAGAGACGAAAGAAGAAAGGAAAGAAAAGGGAAAAGATGGGGGGGGGGGAGGGGAAGAGGAGGAAAGAGTTTGAGGCTTGTAGGCTGAATTTACCCACAAGGACTAGTAACAGAAATCTAAAAGTGTCTCTCATGCGGACAACAGAGGCCCAGGCATCAGGCCAAATTCATCTGTGGCAAAACTCTGCTGGCTTCAGTGGTTACAACAGGGATGGCTTTGACCCATTCACTCTGTGCAGAGTGTCCTCAGATGCAGAGAAGACAAAGATAAAGGTGCTGAGAAAGGCAGACAGACATGGAGGAGATGCTGAGGAGACTGAAAGCAGGTGCTGAGGAGAGACAGAAACTGGGGAGATGGAACTGCTGAGGAGATTCAGCCACTGAGGGGAGACAGAGGAGATGCTGAGGAAATTCAGAGATTAAGGAGACACAGATAATGACAAGACACTGCATACATGCCTAGGAGACTCAAAGGTTGAGAAAATGCTGAGCAGATGCAGAAACTGAGGGGATGCTGAGGGGACAGATAATGAACAGAGGGTCACACAGGTGCAGAGCAGACACCAAAGTAGAAGCTGAGGAGATGTAGATGCAGAGGAGATCCCAATGGGACACAGACACCAAGGAGACACTGAAAAACAGATGTTGAGCAAGTGCAGAGCAGACGTTGAGCAGACACAGATGCAGACAGTAACCAGATTCAGGGGCAGATACAGAGACCTAGAGACTGAGCAGACACAAACCCTCAGCAGATTGCAGTTTCAGAAGCTGTGTGGATGTAGGCACGGAGCAATCCATTCAGGCAGTGCTGGAGATTCCCCAGTTTTGGAAGACAGGGGAGGACATGCAGTCATATCACAATACAGGCTGTTCCCTGATGCTGTAGTATTGCATTGGGGATGCTGTTTTGGTGCCAGAGGTTCCTGGCACTGTTGTACTGGAGGAGCTGCATCTCAGTAGTGGCAGTTTCAGATTGCAGCCATACTGCCAGATTTACGTTACTCTTACCATGATGAAGTGGAATAAGGGATACAATGGGGTAATGCAACTAATTTCATTTAATCTCTAGCAGACTGTATGCCATGTGGTTATATGATTAGTTATCTTCTCAGGAGACACCAGGACTCAAGGCAGGAAGGAGGGCTGTTACTATAATGCCATTAATGGTGCTCTGCAAACACGTTGGTAGGCCAGTCCCTGCCCTGAGTTAAAATCAGCTTACAGTCAAAATCAGATAGACACACTATAGACAAATATGGTTTGAACATGAAAATGGTGTCAGATAGCACCACAGTGGAGCACAGCAGAATAAGGTGAGGTGAAAGGAGAGGGTTTGGATGCTATCTCTGGAGGGGTAGAAGGAGGATGGTTGGTACCAGGAAAGAAGGAGCCTGTTCAAATGCAGGAGCAATGTGAGTAAAGATAATAGGAGGCTGAAGGCTGGCATTTGAGGTGCATTGGCACACCTTGGCAGGGGGAGAGCAGGAATGGAAGAGCAGGGGGTGGTGCAGGCCAGGACTGAGGTGCATTAAAAGGGATGAGGGGGAAAGTTGCAACATCACTGGGCCACTATTTGGCAGACTCTTTTTAATCACAGAATCATAGAAATGTAGGGCTGGAAGGGACCTCAAGAGGTCATCAAGTCCAGTCCCCTGTGCTGGGGAAGGACCAAGTCAACCTAGACCATCCCTGACAGGTGTTTGTCGAACCTGTTCTTAAAAACCTCCAATGAGGGGGATTCTACAACTCCCATGGAAGCCTATTCCAGAGTTTAACTACAACTATCTAACCTAAATCTCCCTTGCTTCAGATTAAGTCCATTACTTTTTGTCCTATCTTCAGTGGACATGGAGAACAATTGATTCCCCTACTCTTTATAACAGCCCTTAACCTATTTGCAGGCTGTTATCAGGCCCCACCTCAGTCTTCTTTTCTCAAGACTAAACATGTCCAGTTCTTTCAACCTTTCCTTGTAGGTCAGGTTTTCTAAACCTCTTATCATTTTTGTTACTCTCCTCTGGACACTCTGCAGTTTGTCCGTATCTTTCCTAAAGAGTGGCACCCAGAATTGGACACAGAACTCCAGCTGAGCCAGTGCCAAGTAGAGTGGAACAATTACCTTCCGTGTTTTACATATGACACTCCTGTTAATACACCCCAGAAGATATTAGGCTTTTTCACAACTGTATCACATTGTTGACTCATATTCCATTTGAGATACATTCCCAGATCCTTGTCAGCAGTACAGTCATCTAGCCAGTTATGCCCATTTTATAGCTGTGCATTTAATTTTTCCTTCCTAAGTGTAGTACTTTGTAGTTATTTTTATTGCATTTAATCTTGTTGATTTCAGATCAATTCTTCAATTTGTCAAGGCTGTTTTGAATTCTAATCCTGTCCTCCAAAGTGCTTGCAACCCCACTCAACTTGGTGTCACCTGCATATTTTATAAGTATACTCTTCACTTCATCATCCAAGTCATTCATGAAAATATTGAATAGTACCAGACCTGGGACTGACCCCTGTGGGACTTCACTAGATTTGTTCTCCCAGTCTGACGGTGAACCATTAATAACTGCTTTTTGAGTACAGTCTTTCAACCAGTTGTGCACCCACCTTATAGTAATTTTATCTGGACCACATTTCCCTAGTTTGCGTGTCATGGGGGAGTGTATCAAAAGCCTTATTAAAATCAAGATATATCATGTCTACTGGTTCCCCACATCCACTAGGCCAGTAACCCTGTCAAAGGAAATTAGATGTGTTTGGCATGATTTGATGACAAATCCATGCTGGCTATTCCTTGAAATCCTATTATCCTCTAGGTACCTATACATTGATTAATCATTTACGACAGTATTCTTCCAGGTATTAAAGTCAGGCTGACAGGCCTATAATTCCCTGGGTCCTCTTTGTTCCCCCTTTTAAAGATAGGTACTCTGTTTGCCTTTTTCCAGTCCTCTGGGACCTCACCCATCCTCCAGGAGTTCTGAAAGATAATTGCTAACGGTTCTGAGATTGCTTCAGCTAGTTCCTTAAGCATAGGCACCAACTCCGTGGGTGCTCCGGGGCTGGAGCACCCATGAGGAAAAATTGGTGAGTGCTCTGCACCCACCGGCAGCTCCCCGACCTGCCCCTCCACCCCAGCTCACCTCTGCCTCCGCTCCGCCTCCTCCCCTGAGTGCACCGCCGCGTCCTGCTTCTCCCCCCTCCCACAGCTGTTTCGCGCGGCAAGCGCTGGGAGGGAGGGGGGAGGAGGGGGAACGCAGCGTGCTCGGGGAAGAGGCGGGGCTGGGGTGGGGATTTGGGGAGGGGTCCAATAGGGGCAGGGAGAGGGTGGAGTGGGGCAGGGGTGGGGCCAGGAGTGGGGGGGGCACGAGCACCCACCGGCGACGAAAGTTGGCACCTGTGTCTTTAAGTACCCTAGGGTGAATTTCATCAGGCCCTGCCCACTTTAACACATCTAACTTATCTAAATATTCTTTAACCTGTGCTTTCCCTATTTCTTAACATATTTTTCCCCCTTGTTGTTAATATTAATTGCATTAAGTACCTGGTCACCTTTAACCTTTTTAGTGGAGACTGAAGCAAAATAGACATAAACACCTCAGCCCTCTTGATGTCATCAATTATTAGTCTTCCTTCCCCTTTAAACAGAGAACCTACACTTTCCTTTGTTTTTCTTGCTCCTACTGCATTCAAAGAGCCTCATCTTATTTCCTTTTATGTCCCTTGCTAGGTGTAACTCATTTTGTGCCTTAGCCTTTCTGATTTTTGTCCCTACATGCTTGTGCTATTCTTTTATACTCTGTCTTAGCAATCCATCCATTTTTCCACTTTTTGTAGGATTCCTTTTTGATTTTCAGGTCATTAAATAGCTCCTGATGTATCCGTATTCGCCTCTTACTATTCTTCCTATCTTTCCTTTGAATCAAGATAGTTTGCAGTGTGCAATCACTAATACATTCAGAGAACTTATTGGAAATTTTGTGTTTTGCCATATTACTCTTCCAAGAGATGTCTGGGTAGTTAAAGTCACCCATCACTACCAGGTCTCTTATTCTGCTGGTCTCTTATTTTGATTAGCACTAAAATTATTTAACCTTTCCTATCCAGAATGCCCAGTATATGACTGAACACTGGGTTCAAAGTGCTATTTGGACTGAATTCCCGGGACTGGCCAGTGTGTGTCCTGGGGAGAGACATCTTGGGAACTGAGTTGCCATGGGAGACATTGTGTCAAATTTAGTCCTGTGTAAGCAGCCACATCCCCACTGACTTCAGTGGAGTTTAATTCACTTACAACAGGGTTGAATTTGGCCCTATGTCTTCAAAAGTGGCTAATGTTTAACTGTCCCCTGATGCTGTCATCCTCAGGTGGTGATCTTAGAGCAAATTCTGAGCCATAAGCCGGTCTTATTCCTGTGAAGGATCTTAGGGGCTGATACAGGGGAGTCTCACACATGCACACGTAGCCATGCTCAAAACTTTCCTAACTCCAAACCTTCAGCTGAACAACTCACTGGGTTGGAGACCTCATCCTTCTCCAGGACACCAACTTGACAATGGGGAAAGCTGAGGAGTAAGCTTGGAGCAGGGCAAACCTGGTTATATTAGAAAAGCAGGCACCTGACCCCATCCATGATCAGAGCTGTTCAGTCACTAGAGGGAATGCTCTTTCTGCTGTGCTACCCAGGGCACTAAAGCACAGCAGGGGAAGGTGGCCATTGCTCAAGGAATGTCTCACTTCCCTAGAGAGCAGAGTGCTCTGTCCAAGGTCGTCAGCAAACCCTCCAAAACACAGGCTGTTTGTGTTTGGGTGAACGGCCGTCCCTGTTCCCATCCCATCCCCAGCCTTGCAAGCAGTATGCGGGGGAGGAGCTGAACACCACTGGCTTAAAAGAGTCTCCTAATTTATTTCTAAAGGGACAGTGGTGCCACTACAGTCCTCTCCCCAGCCCTGCCCACTTGTGCTGTCCACACCAAGCAGCCTGTAGGGCAGTGGTTTTCAAACTGTGGGTCGCGGAATGTAAGGCACTGGGTCACAACAGCTTTGGTCAGAACCACCAACCGGGCCATTAAAAGTCCCATTGGCAGTGCTGCCTGGCTAAGGCAGGCTACTCCCTACCAGTTCTGACACCGCGCTGCGCCCTGGAAGCGGCCAACAGCAGGTTCGGCTCCGAGGTGGGGGGGCCACGGGGCCCCTGCCCCAAGCACTTGCGCACCTCCACCTAGGAGCTGGACCTTCTGCTGGCTGCTTCCGGGGTGCAGCATGGTCCGCGGTGCCAGAACAGGCAGGAAGCATGCCTTAGCACCCCCGTTGTGCTGCTGACCAGGAGCTGCCCAAGGCAAGCCCACGCCCCAATCTTGCACCCCAATCCTCTCCCCCAGCCCTGAGCCCCCTCAAACCCGGAGCCTCTTCCTGCACACCAAACCCCTCATCCCTGGCCACACCCCAGAACCTGCACCCCTAGCCCAGAGCCCTAATCCTCTCCTGCACCCTGAACCCCTCATTCCTGGCCCCACCCTACAGCCCTCATCCCTGCACCCCAAACTTCTGCCCCAGCCCTGAGCCCCTCCCACACCCCAAACCTCTCATCCCCAGCTCTGTTGGGTCACGGGCATCAACAATTTTCTTCAACTGGGTCGCCAGAAATAAAGTTTGAAAACCACTGCTGTAGGGAGCCCCAAACCACTATTATCCCATTATCCCATTGTCAGAGCCCAACCCGTGCTCAGAGCCATATGCCACAATTAATAAGTGACAAGTGTGAGTCACCCACTTCTCACACCCGAGGCAAGCAGCCTGTTCTGGAGACCAGCAGAGAGAGACAACCAGAGAGACACCCAGTTACCTGGGGAAAGTAGGAGAGAGAGAGATGCTGAAGCCATGAAGCCTTCTGTGTTTCCCTTCACATACACAGGTGGCTGGATTCAGCATGTAGGCTACTGATATCTGCCCTGCACTGTACTGCACAGATGGGATTTCAAGGGGACAGAAGAGAGGGGGCCACAGGTAATATGGGATGAGGGAGCAGCAGCCAAAGATAGTCAAATACCCTGCTGCCACACTCGCAACTCATGGGTGTGTCTGGAGGCTCTGCAATATTAGAGCGGGGGTGGTGAGAGAGCTGAGATTCATTAAAGAGAAGGATGCCATTGTCTCTCCAAAGCACATAAATCTGGAGATAAAAACCTACAAGAACCAACCTTAAAAGAATAATCAGAATAATCCCCTTCTGCCCCTCCAAGTCCCTCTACTCCAGGAATCCAGGGTCTCCTGAGATTCAGGTGACTCAGCCCCAGCTACGTTTTGAGTGCTGACTGGATGGTCTCAGAGAGGAGGACTCATATCTGCCAGCGAGTGACCTTGCTTGGCCTCATGTCACAAAACAGAGGCCATCTTGGGAGAGGGGTGCAGTTATACCAAACCCACTGGGTCCTTTGGCCAATTGTCCCTCCACGTCCAAAGCCCTCAACTGCAGAGACCCACACATCTCAATCCTCTCCCCCATATTATTCAACATCTATATGAGCCATGGGCGGAGCTGGTGAGACAACATGGGCAGAAGTGCCATCAGACAATACCCAGCTCCATCTCTCCTTTGTATCAAACAAACAGCACCATCTCATTCAGGGCCTTCCTCAACTTAGCACTTGGATCAGAGCAGCTGGCTAATACTGACTCAGGCAAAGCTGAGGTTACACTGGTCAGAAGAGGAAGCACTTTGAAGAACTTACCTTCTGTATCACATCCTCTACAATCGAAGGCATCTGCTTTCAGATTGTTGAGTCAGCCCACAGCCCTGAGCCCTTTTGGGCTTCTTGGTGCTACTGGACACCCAAATATGCAATGGTGGCAAAAACTGCTCCATTCAATGATGAATGGCCATCAGCCTGCACCCCACCCTGGTGCACAGACCTGGCCACAGGGATATCCATGCATTCATGATCTCCAGGCTCAGTTACTTCAACTCACGTGATCCACAAATGAAGCACCAGACTCTGGAACAGGTGTAGCTGGTTCCAAACACCTGTCTGCTTAGGTAGATCCCTGCACTGGTGTCCGATCAAGCCCAGAATCCAGTTTGAAGTCTCTGTCCTGATATTCAAACTCCCTCTACACGCCTCTGGTGGGACTGGCTCTAACTTCCTAAGAGGTCGATCACTCTTCCTCTGTGACCAGGACCTCCAGTGACAGCTTCATCCCACCAGATCAATGAAATGGGCAACCAGTGGGTGAGGCTAATGAGTACTGGAGACAGAGATTTCATAGGAGTTGGGCCCAGTCTACCACAAGAGACAAGACTGGGCATGGACCTGACTACATTCAGAATGAAATACAGAACTATCAGCTTAGCTTTCTCTCAACAAAGCCTTTTTTGTACAGCACACTCATAGTAAATGGAAACAACTATAAACAAGCTATTTCTCTTACACGCTGAAAAGAAAGAAAGATAGATTGTTAGTTCTACCAGTAAATACTGGGATGTGCTCAGATAACAAGGTGATGAGGGCTAGAAAGATTAGACAGACAGAAAGAAGAGGATGTGGTGAGAGCAGGAGAGGGATAAGGTATAAAAACAATAGCCTTTCTCTAGTACTTTTTAGCCAAGGATCTCAGGGTCTGTTATACACATTAATTAACTAAGCCTTAACTGCACTGCACATAGGGTAAAGCATGTACATGGATATAGGAACCACTTCACCCACCACTGATAGGCAGACACCTCTGGAATGGAAGTGCAACCTGGCTAATAGTGACTAGCAACACTATAAAACTGTTTAGGACAGGAAGTGAAGTGAAAGACAGTATCTACCTGGAACCACAGAGTGGTCCTAGGGGCAGAGTGGAATTGCCCAAGTTATGCTTCTTCCAGGAGGATGCCCTGGGACTGTTAATGAGCATACGGGCCAAGGCCTTGATTTCATGTGTCATTTGAGAGACAGCACCTTTCTGTGGAGTGAAAACTAAGAACTCATGGTTTGCTACAAGAACCTACCTGCTCATTATCACAGCATGGCTTGGCATGTCCTCAGTCTCCTGCTGAGTTGTGGGCATGAGCAGTCCTGTCTGCTGCTGCTATAGGGATCTGAGCCATTTCTGGGATACTCACCCATTATGCACCAAGCATCTGTCTCCTGGGTGAGAGCAATGCATCAGATAAATCCTGTTGGATGGGGAAGTGTTCCAACCATGGTCCCAAAAAAGCCAATGGCAAAACTCCCAAGCAAGTTCAATGGGAGCAGCATTTTGTCTTACACCTTGGCTTGGCTGGAAAGTCAGAGCATCCAGGGGGTGAATCCCCATGAACTCTTGCACTCCTGCTCTCTGAGTCTGGGTGTAAATCAAGAGAAGGGCCTTTGTCTTCACTGGAGTGACTGTGGATTTAACCAATGGCATGCTGAGCAGAATCTGGCCCTGGGAACTTGTGGTGGGAGCTTATGTCCATTTGTGGATAGGTTTGTCTCCTCTCCAAGGTGCTGGTTTTACACTAGCCCCTCTCTTCAGAACCTGCTGCCCTGTTTCCTTTGGAAGTTGATGGTGCCATGAAGAGAAGTGTCTGAGACCAGGGTGTTATTTCAGGATTAACAGGGCCTCCTGTCTGTTCGTCACATGCTGGGACTGTAGCAGAAACATGGGATAATTCTTTTCTTAAGACCAACACAAATGTCACATCAAATGACACAATAGAGCAGTGCTTAAGGCCCCACTGAGGGCCCATTCACTGTGCTGGGTCTGCAGCACGTGAGAAGCTGCATGCTCTGTGCAGCTAGCAGTAAACTGGCATACGGGGGCAAAGAGGAGCAGGGACTGAAGGGGCCAGGGTGATGCTGGCTTTAGAGGTGGAAGTCATGAGGGCTGTTCTGTACCCAGGATGAAGGTGAAGCATGAGTTCAGGGAGCTGCACTCCCAGGTACGGCTGGGCAGTTCTGTAAGCCTAGGGCAGAGGAGAGGGGAGTGGGAGAACAGAGGCAGTACAATATGTTGGATGAGGTGAGGCTCATTCTGTGGGGCCTCTCTTCTGACTCATACCATATCCATTCTCCAGGCCCCTCCCCTCCCTTCCTGTTGGGTATCTGGGGTCTGAGTACTTTTCCCAGCAGGCTGCCCCATTCTGTTATTGGTCTAATCTCTCTAGGTCCCTTGGGATTATTTCTTTGTCCTTGCTGGTGTTTGCAGCTAGTATCCGATGTCAGTCCTTCAGCCAGTCCATCAGTGAAGATTAGGACTTGGCATTAAGGCCCAGTACCTACAAGACAACACCCCCAAATTCCCCTCCTTGCCTCATGCTTTGTGGCCTCTGACCAGTTTTCATTCCAGGAGACAGCGCCATATCCAAATAGTTTTTTTCTAAGAGAATTTTGTGAAACGAAGGTTCAAAGACAACTGCACCAGGTCCTGTGCTCAGAGGTGGTGATGTAAATCCAGAGGTATTCGCTTGCCTTTAGTGGGGTGGGACTCATGTACATGACGCCTTGTCTACTCCAGAAAAATGTTGTTCAACTCCCCTGGTGACAGCAACAGTGGGAGCGTTAGTGCAGATGCGGATTGCATGGCCACTGGCATTTTAAACCTGTGTTGATTAAACCAGCCCTGAGCTGGGTTAGATGACATGGAATAAAAAATGCTGGTGACTGGTCTACCTGGGGCCCTCTATTGCCGTGGCTGGTTAAGATGAAACAATGGTAGCATCAGTGGGAAAATTTTGCAGAAAAATCTCTGGTTTAGAGCAGGCTTGGGTGGAGAATTTGCCCCCATCTGTTTTCTTCAGTCAGGACAGTCAGACTGCAGTGTAAACGTGGCAGAAGTTCAAATGGCAGGCTTTGTTCAGAATGCCCCTTGCCAATCCACTGCTGCTCACAGGGTTAGCTGTGCTGTTCTGCCCAGGCCCTCCTACTCTAGCCCATGGCTCTCAGCCTCCCTCTCTGTCTCCTAGATGAGTTGGGCATCTGCCCCAAGAGCATCACCTCCAATGTCTTCCGCTTCAACGTGTCCTCAGCAGAGAAGAACAGCACCAATCTGTTCCGGGCTGAGTTCCGGGTGCTGCGAATGCCCAACCCAAGCTCCAAACGCAGCGAGCAGCGCATCGAGCTCTTCCAGGTGAGTGGCTCTCCCCCACCTCCATGCATTAGGGGGCAGGATGAGGGGGCAGCTTGGCTGTGGCTCTCAGGGCTAAACAGAACTAGGGTGTGCAAAGGCAGGGGGCAAGAAGGGGCTAAAACCCTCTTAATTCCCCCAGCGCAGGCAGCCACCTCAGCCTGACCTTTTTAGGTCCTTTTCTCTGCTGGGTCTTCGCTGCCCCTTTTCCTGCTCACTCATTCTCAGATACCCTGGGTATCCTGGCATGGTGCCCTCTCCTAAAGGTTCCCATCTGCTGCAGTATTCCAGTGTTCCATGCCTCTCCAGAGTTACACCCCTATTTATTGTACTTACATGGCCCTCTTCACCACAGTATCTAAGAACTTCACAATTTTTAATGTATTTATCCTCCCAAGACCCCTGTGAGGCAGGTAAGAGCTATTATCCTCATTTTACAGATGTAACTGAGGCACAGAGAAACTAAGAGGCATGCCCAAGGTCACACAGGATGTTGGTGAGAGCAGGAATTGAACCCAGCTCCCCTACAGCCCAGGCTAGCACTCCCTCAACCCTCCCCTGCCACTGGGACACAGCAGGAGAAGGTTTGGCCAGTCCTCTAAGAGCAAGATGCTTTGTAAAGGTCCCATGCAATACTCCAGTTTGTGCCTAGAGAATGGGTATCACTCTCACCTGTGACAGAGTATTCCTGAAGGAAAGATGAAGTCATTCCCAGTGTATCCCTCCCTGGCACACTCCTCCTGGATTACTTCATAACAAATCTAACCCTGGTGGGGAAATAGAGAATGTGAGGTGTCTCTGCTCCCCAGCCATGCTGCACTGGCTGATTCCCTTTGTGTCTCCTCCCAACACAGATCCTCCGGCCTGACGAACACATAGCAAAGCAGCGCTACCTCAGCGGCAGGAATGTGCAAACGAGGGGCTTTGCCGAGTGGCTGTCCTTCGATGTCACTGAGACTGTGCGTGAGTGGCTCCTGCGCAGAGGTAGGGGTCTTGCTGTCTCAGACAGGCCTGGGTGGAGGGTCTGATTCGCTCAGGGAGCCACCAGTGCCATTCCTTCAGATAACGTACAGAGGAAAACCTCATCTCCCTCTAGAAAAGGAT
Organism: Lepidochelys olivacea; assembly: GCF_965140295.1. Classification (NCBI taxonomy): domain Eukaryota; kingdom Metazoa; phylum Chordata; order Testudines; family Cheloniidae; genus Lepidochelys; species Lepidochelys olivacea. Next base: position 87,128,320 of record NC_140416.1, on the reverse strand, counting down.
AGTTCCCTCAGTCCAAGGCAGTGAGGTTCCAACAAAAGCAGTTCTGCCCAGTTTGAGACAAGACTACCCACAAGGAGCTGCCCTGGTGTGCCTCCTCCATACTCCTTTAGCTACCTAGCCCTCCCTGGAGTTCCCATTCTCTATAGGACATGATAGTGGCTAGGTTTCCTCCTCTTCAAGAGGCTGAGCTCCCTTAGAACTGCAAACAATGTGGTTGGACCAAGAATCCTGATTCTCTTGCCTATTTAAAGTCTCACAGGTGTAAAGGTGAGGGAATACCAGAGCTTCTAGTCTAATGCATTTGTCTGACACATCTAGCTAGATAGAGGCCACAGTATTACAGTGTACAAAGGGCTGTGGCTGAGAACATATTAATAGTTTTGCCTCTGCTATCATTCAGCAGAGTCAGCAAACAGTTACGAGATAACTCTCAGTACCCCTTATAGTTGGATCACAGGTACCATGAGTCACAGCTTGATTACCCTCACAGCTGGAACCTGGGTGTCACTGAAAGCTGGAATGCAGGCACTTGGCATGAAGCCAGTCTCAGGAAGGATGAGCCATGAGATTGTTGGCTCCTATTTTAAAGCAGTCCAACTTCTGTCCTTAATGGCTTGAGTTCAGTACCTGTATCACACTTAGTTTTGGGCAGTCATGCTGGCTGATAATGTGCAATGCAAGTGGTCACAATGTGGATGGTGCTTAGATATCAAAGTGACAGGTACCTTAGAAATTCCACAGACAGACAGCCATTTCCATTCATACAAAGACATAGAATAGGAGCTTCTGTAAGACTCTTGTGTCAACAGATTCCTGCTACCATGAGAACCTCTCTTGTGACCACACAGTATGGCAGGTCTCAGGAAGTTTTCATTAATATGAAGAAATACATTACCTCAGGAAAATCTGTGTGACTTAGATGGAAAATCAACAAAAACAGGAGGCTGCAGCTGCTGTACTGATCACGGCTGGGCAAAATGCTCCCAGTGAAACATTTATTCATGTCACACTCACTTGCCTTCAGGACTCTTCCTCCAGCAGTAGATGGAGGCCTGTTAGTGGAGCAGTGATGGGGAAGAAAACTGACTTAACATGGACACTTAGGGCCAGATTTGAACACGTAGGGTTCAGCTTCCAATAGCACCCACTAAAGAAAACAGATGCTGTTAGGTGCTGAGTGCTTTAGAAAATCTAGCCATAAATGTCCTCCTCCCCTCAGGAGAAGATTCCTTTTAACAAGGGCATGGCTGTTGATACAAGTGAAGCCTCTCATTCTCCTTTTTAAGATAATAGCTGGTCCCCACCTCCCATGTCATCCAGCAGCCCTTGTGCTGATCCCAGATCTTAGGAGCTATGGGGTTTCTTGCCTCCCTGGGACTCTCTTCGTAAGTTGAAGGACAGTTCATATAGCTAGAATTGCGTTTCTCATGGAGTCACCTCTTCCTCTGCAGAGTCCAACTTGGGTCTGGAGATCAGCATCCATTGTCCATGTCACACCTTTCAGCCCAATGGGGACATCTTGGAAAACTTTAACGAGGTGCTGGAGGTCAAGTTCAAAGGTGACAAGGGGCAAGGGTTGGGGGAACCTCATGGGAGAGAGGAGCATGGAGCAGCTGCAGAAGAACTGACTCTCCAGTTTGATCTGAATGTTTGAGTATTTTACACCCAGGGAACCCCATGTACATGTAGTGATTATAGATATGGGCTTGCACGTGGATTGTTTCACTGCATGAATTCTTTGTTTAGAGTGTGTGTGCTGCTAAGTACACGAGTGTGTATATATATGTGTGTATGGATGGATGTGTGCAGAAAGGGGTAATTGTGTGTTGTAACCTCTCTCTGGGAAGTTTGACTCTGCTGCATTCTCAGATTTCTCGTGAGATTCTGTTTTTCACTCTGGTTTCCAGATAGGGTGGCTGAAGCACCAGGAATCGGACATCCTGCTTGAGGTGGCATAGAGAGACAGTGGCTTGGCTGGGTTAAGAACTAGGAATCTCTTGGCTCTGAGCCTTGGGCTGTAGCCACTAGCCCCCACCAGCTCCATTTCTGAGGCTATTTCTGCAGAGTGCCAATGATCTGACATCGTTAAACCATTCATCTTTCTGCTTGTCCTGGGACTGAAGCCAAGAGAGAGGGGGACTGATTAACAGCCTGACCAGCAGTTTGTAAATAGTAAAACAAGTGGCCCACAAGCCTCTATTTCAGGCCAGTGACAACCAAATTCACGCTGGCCAAGTGAGGGTCCAGTTAGGGTGCAGTCTGGGAAGAAGTCCAGGAGTGAATGTAACAGGGAGATTGAGTCCCCTTCTCCCTAGGTTAGGAGTGGGAGAAAGCATTACACAGTCATGCCCAGGTCACTGAAAGGTCTTCTGGGGTCTCTCTCCACACCTTCCTCGGTCCATACAGTCCCCTTTCTGCTTTGAGGCAAACCCTTTACAGGAGGGTGCCTTTTTCTGTCCTCAGGCATTGACAGTGAGGATGACCATGGGCGTGGGGACTTGGGGCGGCTGAAGAAGCAGAAGGACCTTCACAACCCCCACCTGATTTTGATGATGTTACCCCCACATCGGCTTGAGAGTCCAGCTCTGGGAGGTTACAGGAAGAAACGAGCTCTAGACACCAATTACTGCTTCCGGTAAGCAAGGACCCCACCTACCCCTGGCGTTATCCTTCCCCCTCAGTCAAGCAGCAGCAGGATCACCAGTTCTGGGATAGCTGCTGTTTTTTTTGCCAGGTGACATGGAAACACCTGGAAGCTTCCAGCCCATTGGAAACTGCTGGGATAAGCAGGGTCCTCTGAGATGTTTGTGAATCAGTGCACTCCCCAGGGCGCTTTTAAAGGCAGAGCTGTGCTGGGCCAGCTCAGGATGCTGCTTCTTCATCCCAGGACAAGAGCTCAGTGGTGTCTGGAGTCCTAGGAGAAACTGACACAGATTGGAAAAACAGCCCCACTATTGTCACTGAGCAGCTAGCCAGCAAGTGTGACCTATGGGGACTTGAACTGCCTCCTGCAGGACACATTTGAACTATCAGTGTGAGCTGGAACTTTCCATGTCATCCAACCAAGGCTGGGTCTTTTGATGCATATTTTGGGAGTTGCTGAACATGGTGTGCCCACGCTTGGCCATTATGATTTGTTTCTGATGTTCCACTTCTGCTTTTAAAAGGAATTTTCATATGTATCCAGGTTCTTTCCCTCTCCCTTCCCCACATCTTGATGGGGATGTCCCCTGGTGGTAGAAGTTGAGCACTGCCATATTTGCAGACCTCCCTCTCTCTTGGTACTCCCAGCTCTGTTTGTAGTAGCCATGCAGCCTGGTCATCCAAAACTATGTTTCTCCCAGAGTAGCATCGGGCCTAGTCACGCAGTCAGACCAGGCATTGGAGATAATAGCTCCTTCTACTTAAAAGACTGTATCCTTCAATGGGGCATGAAGCCCTTGAGCCACGTGGGGGAGGGGCAGAAGCTCCCATCTTTCCTATGTCCTTGAATTCACTTTGTGCCAATGTTTTGTGTCAGGAACTTGGAGGAGAACTGCTGTGTGCGTCCTCTCTACATCGACTTCCGACAGGACCTGGGTTGGAAATGGGTCCATGAGCCCAAGGGTTACTTTGCCAACTTCTGCTCAGGCCCTTGCCCATACCTCCGCAGCGCAGACACAACCCACAGCACGGTACGACAGGCATTTGATACTGACAGGGGCTTCTAATGGTGGTGGCTGCTTGTGGCTTGCAGCTATAACCCCCTTGGGGCTGATCTATTTCAAGTGAAGTAGGGGCAAGCTAGGCCAGTGCCAGGAAACCTCGGGGTGCTGCAGGCAATGGTTCAGTTGGGGGCACGCTACCTTTGGAGTAGGTACTGAGCCCATGCCTCAGCCCAATGCTCAGGAGCTTTGTGCGGCTGCCTATCAAATGAGATTTTAAACAGCCGTGCTGACCACTTGTGATCATTAAAGATCCCCGGGTACTTCTTTTTGGTGGCAGCGGGGGGAGGGGGGTTGTGTGTAATGGATGGGATATTAATCCAAATGCTCAGGTCAAGTTTCAACTCCAATAATTATATTCTGCTTCCTAAACTCCTCCTGCAGTTTCCACTGGATATAGGATTCTTCTGCACTTTCTGTTGTAAACTGTCACCGAACACTGCTGGGCACTTGTAAACAGCTGCTGCCTAATACCCCAGTGTTGGGTGAAGTGATTTTGTGTGTAGATAGGACTATATTCCCCCCCCCCCCCCCGGAAGGGGAGATGGCAGCAGGACAGAGAGAAGGCAGAATTGCTCACTAGCTACTTTGCTTCATTCAAGCTTCACTAAAATTGCCACTGGTAACAGGATACTCAATGCAATGATAGCTAAGTGGGTAAGGAAGGGATCTCAGGAAGCAGGTTAAAACTTTCTTGCTGACTTGAGCATATGCACATCAGCAAGGCCTGACTGAGCTAAAGGGCTAGCAGCAGTGGGAGTACTGGAACCAAGGAAATGACTAAAGAATAAATGCTGGAAGCAGGGTAAAGGGAGGGTGGGACCAATGGCTCCATGGGGATGAGATCTCCTTCCCAGGGCACAGGAAAAGGGCAAGTGTGTGTGGAGAGGGGCACATTCTGTTAGGTGGTTTTCTGGAAGTCAGTGGGGCTGAATCAGTGTAAATGTAAGGGGAATTTGGGCTGGTTCCTGTTTTCGAAGGAACAAGGAAAAAGCAGGAAATTAGTGAGCAACAAGATTAATGACAAAACCTTGGTCAGTTGTTAGAACGGTGAGCTAGTAAGGCAGTTTGTCAGAAGTGCCTAGGGGCAAATACTGTGAGAAACAGAAGATTCCTCACAAATAATCACTTTGAACCAACTTCACTTCTGTCTTAGGGGGTGTGCAGCATTTCAGTGAGGGGGATGTCCCAGAGGGAAGATAAAGAAATGGGGATTAGATGGATCTATATAATAAAAAAGGATGTTTCCATAGCACTGTACAATTCCAAGGATCACAAAGCACTTAGACCAGGGATGGACAAACTTTTTGGCCTGAGGGCCTCATCTGGGTATGGAAATTGTATGGCAGGCCATGAATGCTTATGAAATTGGGGGTTGGGTGTGGGAGTGGGGTCTCAGGTGGGGCCAGAAATGAGGAGTTCAGGGTGTGGGAGGGGACTCCTGGCTGGGGCAGGGGGTTGGGGTGCAGGCTCCAGCTGGGTGTGCGGGCTCTGGGGTGGGGCTGGGAATGAGGGGTTTGGAGGGTGGGAGAAGGTTCAAGGCTGGGGCAGGGGCACAGGAGGGGGTCAGGGGTGCAGGCTCTGGGCAGTGCTTACCTCAAGCAGCCCCCCAGAAGCAGCGGCATGTCCCCCCTCTGGCTCCTACCCGGAGGTATGGCCAGGTGGCTTTGCATGCTGCCCCATCTGCAGGTGCCACCCCTGCAGCTCCCATTGGCTGCGGTTCCCAGCTAATGGGAGCTGCGGGGGCCGCACTTGGGGCAGGGGCAGTGTGAGGAGCCCTCTGGCTGTCCCTACGCCTAGGAGCCAGAGTGGGGACATGCCGCTGCTTCTGGGACCCGTGCAGAGCCACGACATGTGTGGAGTGGGGCAAACCCCCAACACTGCTCCCCGGCTGGAGTGCCAGAGTGGGGAAAGCCCCGGATCCTGCTCCCCGGTGGGAGCTCGAGGGCCAGATTAAAATGTCTGATGTGGCCCCTGGTTGTAGTTTGCCCACCCCGACTTAGACCATGGGCCAAACTTTCCTTTCATTTAAAATAGGGCCAACTCCAGTGCAGTCAATGGGACCGGACTAGGGCAGGTGAGAGCAGATTTTCACCTTGTAAATGTAGATGTCACCCACCACTGAAATGCAGCTACCTTTGAGGAGAAACATGGCTACTGCTATAAGAGAGTTACGTGACTAGAGAGTATAATCATCAGTGGTTCAGGGCCAGCTGGGAGGAGGAATCCAGTGGGATCCCACAGGGCTCTGTTCTGGCTCCAGTACTATATTGTAATGACTTGGAGGATGGAGTGGAGCGAGCTCATCAGATGGTTCAAAGCTGGGAGGGAACCATGGATACTTGAGAAGGCTGGATTAAATCCAGTACTATCTGGAGAAGTTGGCTGAAATCAACAACACTGATTTTTTCAGCTGCTTTTTATGGAGCTCAGCACAACATGGCCCCAGGCTAGTTACACCCTGCTTTGTTAAAAGCATAAATTTTGACACCAGCAGCCATGCCAATGCCCAGCTAAGAGGGGTTAGTTGTTATTCAGGCTGCATTTACGCTCCATAGATCACTCGCTTCGATTATCAGAGCAAATGGACTTGGCAGTAAATAATAAAGGCTCATTCAAGGCTGGGCAGATTAGAAACTTTCAAAGATGGCCCTATTTTGGGGCAAACCTACTGGAGAGTGTCCCTGCCAGTCAGTCAAGTACTATAGTGTTGAGTGATATAAATGCCTGGAGACCAGCTCTGCTGATCCCACTGGAGTGGAAAAGCATCACATGGCAGCCCTAGTAGCCTCAGGCATCTCCAACATAGTTCCTACATGTGTTTTGTTTCTGCAGGTGCTGGGCCTATATCACACGCTGAATCCAGAGGCGTCTGCCTCGCCCTGCTGTGTCCCCCAGGATCTGGAGCCCCTCACCATCCTGTACTATGTTGGGAGGACCCCCAAAGTGGAGCAGCTCTCCAACATGGTGGTGAAATCCTGCAAGTGCAGCTGAAAGGCACCCAGCCCTACCCAAAGCTGAGAGAGAAACAGTTACCACCTACTCTCCGGCTCCCAGAGTAACATGAAGGGAACAAGGGGGCCAGAGACCTGAGCACACTGAGGCCTGGGCTTCTAACCCTGCAGCTCAGGACATATCACCCACTTTGGGGATCCCTTTTGGAACATTTCTCTGTCTTGGTGGCTCCATGTACTTCTCTCTGAGAGTCACTTTGGTGATGTGAAGACCACACTTCGGAATGGCTGGACTTTTGGTGGAGGGGCACTGAATGGAGAAACTGCACTGTGTTTGGAGGCAGGGGATAGCTGAGAATGGGAAGCAGGAGAGCGGGATGAGCGTGCTGGAAAGGGGGAAGGGAGGCTGGACAATCCTTTCTGTTCTGGCTTCAGCTATCCTGGGACCCCAGCCCTCCCTCTGTCCTGAAGAATCAGGATTTCTTTATGAAGGAACAAACAAGTTTTCTTAAAAAAATAAAGTTCACCAAGAAGGGAATCTGAGAGAGACATCCAGGCTTTTGCTGCCTTAGAGCTGGGATGCAGGAGTCCACAGCTTACACTCTATCCTGCAAATCACAAAGGTCCATTCCGTAGCTCCTGAATACTGAGGTCTAAATCCAGATCACAAGCCCCACATTCAAGCTGCTCAGGATGGGCTAATCTGAGAGAAGAAGGGAAGGGTGTGCTGACTCCATTCACAGAAGGCTTGATGTCTCCATACCCTTGCCATGCAGTGACTCTCCACTCCTGGAGGTCCTGCTGGAAGGTTTTTGCGTCAGTGCAGGCACCGTGGCTCCTGTGGGTACCTAGATTTGGACCCATCCAGTCTTGGGTTGTTCCCCCCAAAGGACCCTTTGTTTGTTGTGGTGTGTGAGGTGCCTAAGGGAATTCTGCATCTCTCCTGCACAAGGACCTAGCCCAGGTCTCACCTGCCGAGGTTTAAAAAAAATATTAATCTCAAAACCATTGTAAAAAAATAAATATTTTTTTGGGAAATGGAATTTTCTGACCAGAGGCAATATTTGCTGAAGGGGTAGAGATTTTATCATATCAGAATTCTGTTCTAGCTGCAACATAGGCTAGGGTGACTGCGAGATCTGCCCCCCACTCAGAACCCCTTGTCCCATTCTCACTGGGAACACAGAGCACTACGGCTAGCTAGAGACTCACAAGATGAGATCATGCCTGAAAGCTCCTCTTCCTCCCATTGCCAAAAAACGCTCATCCTGAAGGCCAGGTCAAGATCCATGCAGTCCACCCAAATGGTACCAGTTCTGTATGTTCCACATCCCACCTAGCACCTCTGATATGCAATCACCTCCACCAGGTGCTGTCAGGCAGACAACCTCCCTGTCAATACAAAAAAAATATGGATAGAGTCCAACACATATGGCAATGCACTTATAGATAGCCTGCCACGGAGTACACGACAGTCACTGTGGCTTAATAACTTCACACGTTCAGCTGGATTTGCTCGTTTGCAGTCTGCCAAGTGAGAAAACAAGTAGAGTTACAGCCTGTCACAAATGGGCACACAGACATATATCGTTTTCTAAACATGGACTTCCACACATATAAATACCGAAGAAATTGTCCCATAGACACATTCAGACTGCTTCAGTTTGCCAAACCTAGCCACCCAGTTCTCCTGTACAGTCTCAGAGACATGCCCATGGCAAGATATAGCACCCACCACTCTCCTCATCTAGAGTCACCACAAAGAGAGGGCACGGTATTCCAGATACAGATACACTATCTCCTGCACTTGGACACTTCTAGAAAGAGTGGGACCCATAAATAGACCCACTCCAATAGCATCATGCACACATGGACCCTCTGACTCAGGCAGCCAAAATCACTCCTAGTCATGTTCTTAAGACCATAGGACATGTTGCCCCACCTCAACAACTCAGTGCAAAATGATGCTCGGCTGGTAGCCCATACTCACCTGCAGCCAGGCTTCCGCATGGGCCTCTTCTCCTTTAGGTGTAGTTCTTCCATCAGGTCCCAGTTTGATCCTCCTCCTTCAAAATACAGGCAGCTGCTGCTCACCTCATTGTGGTACTGCCCCAACACAGAATTCCAGGCATTTTAATGAGACATGAAAAACATCTAGATGGTTAGCTGGCAACTAGTGGTTGGATGCCCTTTTGGCCAGGATCCTGCAGTGAAGGAACACCAGCTCTGATAAAAGGGCCCTTCCCCTCACTGCCTAAATTTATCCCTTTATTTTTCTTCAGGTCTCCTTGACCTGTAGTCACTTGTGATGAAACTAATAGCGCTGCCCAGCCTTGCAGCACACACTTGTTACTGTGTGTAATTTAACCCTTCAGTGAGGTGCTCTTAGGGCTGGTGCTTTCCTCACTGAAAGACAAGTGAGGGAGTACACTGTGACTACAATAACGTGCTGATGGACATGCTGTAAATGCCTGGTTAGATAGATGGGGGAATCCAGATGCCAGCTGGCAAAGGAATCCCTTCTAATCTCTTAGCAGCAACCCCCATCGGAGGTTTTGGTTTACAAATTGGAGCCTGCTCTCTGGTTATCACTCCTCTTTGGCCTTGGGATTGGCCCTGCTGCCCATTCAATTGAATGGCTCCCTTTCTCTCTAAAAAAAAAAAAAAAGGGGGGGGGGGGGAGGAAGGCTATGAAGGGCTGAACTAGAGCACCAAGCCTTCTAATACTTGACACTTACAGCACTTCACAAACATTCACTAATTAATGCTGGCAAATGGAGAAACTTAAGGCTTAGAGAGGGGAAATGACTTGCCCCATGCCATAGAGGTTGCTAGTGGCAGAGAAAGAATTAGAATTTAGGAGTTCCTGGCTCTCAGTCTGGCCTGCAGACCACTAGATCCTCACCTCTCCGCCTCCTATCTGGGGAGCTGCTTTCTGGAAGGGCAGGCTGAGTCAAGAGTGGCATGGATGACTTAGAGGTTAAATCATAGGCCTGGGAGTGACACAAACTGGTTTGTATTCTGCCATTGATTTGACTTGCCTTTGACCGCAGAGTGTCTCCCCTCTCTGGGGCTCAGCTTCCCTGTCTGTAAATGTGCATAGAGAAGAGGTCTTATAGGGCTGTTTGGTTACAGATCAGCTGTGAGATAACCCAACAGCACTTTGGTTAATGGCAGGTTGAATAGATTCCTGAGTCCAGCACCAACAGCAGGTTGTTTCAGAACACTGGTGCTGGGGAAGGAGGGCAAAGGCAGAAAGCTGTTCCATGTGGTCTTCTACAATGGGGAAAGCAAGTGTGGACTGTAGGAAAGCAGATGGAAGCAGTGGTTCCTTACTACTTGTACTGAATACACACCTAATAACTCCCCCACCAGGAGCAAACCTAGCTAGGCTCAAATGATACGAACATAATCACTAATCTCAATATAAAAGGAGTACTTGTGGCACCTTAGAGACTAACCAATTTATTTGAGCATAAGCTTTCGTGAGCTACAGCTCACTTCATCAGATGCATACTGTGGAAAATACAGAAGATGTTTTTATGCACACAAACCATGAACAAATGGGTGTTTACCACTACAAAAGGTTTTCTCTCCCCCCACCCCACTCTCCTGCTGGTAATAGCTTATCTAAAGTGATCACTCTCCTTACAATGTGTATGATAATCAAGGTGGGGCATTTCCAGCACAAATCCAGGTTTTCTCCCCACCCTCCCCAACAAACCCACTCTCCTGTTGGTAACAGCTTATCTAAAGTGATCTCTCCTTACAATGTGTGTGATAATCAAGGTGGGCCATTTCCAGCACAAATCCAGGGTTTAACAAGAACGTCTGAGTAACGGGAGGGGGGGGGTAGGAAAAAACAAGGGGAAATAGGTTACCTTGCATAATAACTTAGCCACTCCCAGTCTCTATTCAAGCCTAAGTTAATTGTATCCAATTTGCAAATGAATTCCAATTCAGCAGTCTCTCGCTGGAGTCTGGTTTTGAAGTTTTTCTGTTGTAATATCGCAACTTTCATGTCTGTAATCGCGTGACCAGAGAGATTGAAGTGTTCTCCGACTGGTTTAAGAATGTTATAATTCTTGACATCTGATTTGGTGTCCATTTATTCTTTTACGTAGAGACTGTCCAGTTTGACCAATGTACATGGCAGAGGGGCATTGCTCGCACATGATGGCATATATCACATTGGTAGATGTGCAGGTGAAGGAGCCTCTGATAGTGTGGCTGATGTTATTAGGCCCTGTGATGGTGTCCCCTGAATAGATATGTGAGTACAGTTGGCAACAGGCTTTGTTGCAAGGATAGGTTCCTGGGTTAGTGGTTCTGTTGTGTGGTATGTGGTTGCTGGTGAGTATTTGCTTCAGGTTGGGGGGCTGTCTGTAGACAAGGACTGGCCTGTCTCCCAAGATTTGTGAGAGTGTTGGGTCATCCCTCAGGATAGGCTGTAGATCCTTGATAATGCATTGGAGGGGTTTTAGTTGGGGGCTGAAGGTGACGGCCAGTGGCGTTCTGTTATTTTCTTTGTTAGGCCTGTCCTGTTGTAGGTGACTTCTGGGAACTCTTCTGGCTCTATCAATCTGTTTCTTCACTTCCGCAGGTGGGTATTGTAGTTGTAAGAATGATTGATAGAGATCTTGTAGGTGTTTGTCTCTGTCTGAGGGGTTGGAGCAAATGCGGTTCTATTGCAGAGCTTGGCTGTAGACAATGGATCGTGTGGTGTGGTCAGGGTGAAAGCTGGAGGCATGTAGGTAGGAATAGCGGTCAGTAGGTTTCCGGTATAGGGTGGTGTTTATGTGACCATCGTTTATTAGCACTGTAGTGTCCAGGAAGTGGATCTCTTGTGTGGAATGGACCAGGCTGAGGTTGATGGTGGGATGGAAATTGTTGAAATCATGGTGGAATTCCTCAAGGGCTTCTTCTTCATGAGTCCAGATGATGATGTCATCAATATAGCGCAAGTAGAGTAGGGGCATTAGGGGACGAGAGCTGAGGAAGCGCTGTTCTAAGTCAGCCATAAAAATGTTGTCATACTGTGGGGCCATGCGGGTACCCATAGCAGTGCCGCTGATTTGAAGGTATACATTGTCCCCAAATGTAAAATGGTTATGAGTAAGGACAAAGTCACGAAGTTCAGCCACCAGGTTAGCCGTGACATTATCGGGGATAGTGTTCTTGACGGCTTGTAGTCCATCTTTGTGTGGAATGTGGGTGTAGAGGGCTTCTACATCCATTGTGGCCAGGATGGTGTTATCAGGAAGATCACCAATGGATTGTAGTTTCCTCAGGAAGTCAGTGGTGTCTCGAAGGTAGCTGGGAGGGTTGGTAGCGTAGGGCCTGAGGAGAGCTTCTACATAGCCAGACAATCCTGGTGTCAGGGTGTCAATGTCTGAGATGATGGGGCGCCCAGGATTTCCAGGTTTATGGATCTTGGCTAGCAGATAGAATATCCCAGGTCGGGGTTCCAGGGGTGTGTCTGTGTGGATTTGATCTTGTGCTTTTTCAGGGAGTTTCTTGAGCAAATGCTGTAGTTTCTTTTGGTAACTCTCAGTGGGATCAGAGGGTAATGGCTTGTAGAAAGTGGTGTTGGAGAGCTGCCGAGCAGCCTCTTATTCATATTCCGACCTATTCATGATGACAACAGCACCTCCTTTGTCAGCCTTTTTGATTATGATGTCAGAGTTGTTTCTGAGGCTGTGGATGGCATTGTGTTCTGCACGGCTGAGGTTGTGGGGCAAGTGATGCTGCTTTTCCACAATTTTAGCCCGTGCACGTCAGCAGAAGCACTCTATGTAGAAATCCAGTCTGCTGTCTTGACCTTCAGGAGGAGTCCACCTAGAATCCTTCTTTTTGTAGTGTTGGTAGGGAGGTCTCTGTGGATTAGTATGTTGTTCAGAGGTGTGTTGGAAATATTCCTTGAGTCAGAGACGTCGAAAATAGGATTCTAGGTCACCACAGAACTGTATCATGTTTGTGGGGGTGGAGGGGCAGAAGGAGAGGTCCTGAGATAGGACAGCTGCTTCTGCTGGGCTAAGAGTATAGTTGGATAGGTTAACAATATTGCTGGTGGCAGACTCTGCATTCAGAAGCATACAAGAGAGGAAGAAAGGAGTACTCTGCACTGCCATATGGGAGACCACGGGTATGATTATATGTGGCAGCCCCTTGTTTCTCAGGTTAGGAGTGCTCTACAGTAGCATGCAAGAGACCTACGTCTGAATCTCAGTGCCATGCAACTCTGGTTGCAGTGTTCTCCACTGTTACACAGGGGAACTACATCACTTATTGCAAAGGTGGAAGGCACTCAGCTACTATAGCTATGAGTATGATGTAAGAACCATTACGGAATAAAATGCTGTCCCAGACCCTTGCTCTCTGTGCTGACTGTGCTCTCCACTGGCCCTAGCTATTCAACAGGCACATGGGAAAACAGCGTACCACCCCCACCCCGTGTGTGTGAATTGGAGTGTGCTGCTTCCCCATTCTGGTCTCCTGCCAACAGACTTCATTGCACAAAGGAAATGAGATTACATAGAAGAAAAAAGGAATAAAAGGCATAAATTCACACAAACCTTTGTCTGTTTCACTGAAAACAATATCAGCTTTGCTCCAACTCACTAAGTTTCAGATCTCTCTGACTTTTCTGTGTTGCTTTTGACATCTTCCATTCTTCAAGTTCACAAATCCCTTTCTGTACTTTCTGGCTGCCACTAAACTGTCTTGTGTCTGCCCGAGGTACTCATCCCATCAGAGGCAGAGAATACAGGGGACCTCGAGCCATCACTTGGACTGCAGCCTAAAACAGCCGTGGCCTCCCATGGCAGTTCACTGTTGTCAATGGTTTGTGATGACAGATTTTGATGGTGGAGCTGGGTTCTCAATGCAGGACAGATTCCATAGCACTGGGAGAGCTGGAGAAACTTCTGGGGACGGTTTTACTATACAAAAAAGGTTTCTCACTTATTAAAAGGATATATGCAACATTTAGCTCCTGGAATCTGTATTAAGGGGCTTACCTATCTCCACCACCTCTCCACAGGTGATATCAGGCAGAAGGATGGCTCAGATAAAAATTCAAGAGGTCATTGCTGCTAGTGCACATGGAGCCCACGAGGGTGACAAACTCAATCCATACACAATGCAGAACAACAGTAACTGAGAAGGCACCTAGTTGACAAGAGCTCCAGGAACCCATCTTAATGATCTTTATATAGCAGCACCAATTAGACAAATTAGGGAGGGGAAAACATACTCCTTGACTCAAAAAAAAAAAAAAGTTAGAATTTTAAATTGGAGCCCTTAGAATGGGTTACCCAAAAGCTGAATAAAATGAGTCACTAACATGCACCTATGATTCTTAGTAAAGGAGCAGCTGGGCTTCCAGGTGGCTGCTTTGCAAATCTCTTCTATAGTTTCCATTCCACTTTCTCTCCTGGAAGCAACCTGAGCCCTGGCCCAAAGGACTTTTACAAAGGACCCCTTCTCAGAGTGATGCTTCAAGAACAGGGGAACAAATGGAGAAGTCAATACTTCACAAGCTGCTTTGCATTTCTGTGCTGCTACAGAACCCACAGAAAGAATCAGCTAATCTGAAAGACTTTTGTCTTTTCTAGGTAAAATGTGAGAGGCTTCAGGTCATGTTGCACGAATGTAGGATCCTTTCTTTGTCACATCCTGAGTTGCTCTGAAGGAAAGGAAACAAGGGACATCTTTTGCTCAGTGTGAAAGCTTGGATATGTCTTGGGAATGCAGCTGAGCACAGGAAGAAAGGCAACAAATTGAAAATGGCATCAAATGGTTGTGATTTCTCCTAATCTTCTAGCTGATCGAATTGTAACTGAAAATGACACCTGTGTCCACAGATTTAAAAAGAGGATGGCACTGTATTCTGGCCACCTTGGGCTCCTCCAGGGAGGTGGGCTTGCATGGAATTTAGACTTCAGGTGCTTGGCTGCTTTTAGAACACTTCTAAGTAGGGGATGAGGTTGCACATGGAAGGTGGCATTATATCTGAGAGAACTAAAACACAGCAGCCAGGTCCTTTCAGGTACTAGGGCTTTTCTTTAGGCTGCATTGGAAAAAATATTTTAAAATCAGGTATTTAGCACCCAAAGAGGGAACTAACTCATAAGGAGAAGGCTTTTCAGATTATGTTGTACTTGCCATTGGTTGCTTGTGTTAAAGACTTAAGAAGAGTATTAATGTCTGAGTCAGGGAGAACTTGGCACTTCAGGGTAGGTCTCTCACAAGCTATATCCATAAGAAAAGGATGTTCTTATCATCGTGAATCAGTTCCTATTGATTAAGAAATGAAGAGTCCAGGGCTTGGCTAAGGACAGTTGCACACACAGGCTGTTCCATGGCTAACCTGGAATTATGAGAATCCACTTAATCTTGTCCCTTTGTACTTTTCTCAGCACCTAGGGAATGAGGGGGAAAGGAGGGAAGGTTCACAGCAGGCTGCAATTTCAGGGAACAAAGAATGTGTCTATCCTTAGTGCAAGGGGCCCCTATATCTGCAGCAGAACTGAGGCACTTTACAGCTGTGGCTTGTGGCAAACATGTATTATTAGAATTTCCCACATCCTGCACATCTGGTGAAATACTTGTGGATTGAAGCTCCATTCCCTGTGATATATGCTGGAACTGCTGAGCCAAATTGCTCCGATGCGGACTTTCTCAGCTATGTGGACGGCTGTGAATGTCACAAGATTCTCTTCTGCCCATTTCAGCGTGGGTTGGAGAAGGGCTACAATGTTCCCCCCGCCTCTATACATGTGGTAAGACATCACCACAGCATTGTCTAGATGGACTGATGCAAAAAAGTGTAATGTAGAATGGCTTGTGATGCAGAAGTAGCAGGTGAACTGCTTTCATTTCCAGTCTGCTCTTATGAAGATGCTTCTGGTTTTTTGAGCACTTATCTAATTCATACGAACTCTCTTTGCAAGGAAACTGGCATCTGTCATTACAATGGTCCAGGCAAGATGTGAGCATGCAAATCCCTTGAGAAAAGTAGCAGGCATGTCTCACCAGAGCAGAGATTTCCTGACATTCTTCTGGAAGGGTTTTCTTCTGCAGAAATGAAATTAGTCCTATTGTGAGAGCAGAAGAAAGTAAAGATTTTCTGTGAGCCAAGGAGCTGCAGGACAGCGTGGTACTTAGAGGATGTCCTGGTCACTAGTGAAACAATATTCTAGGGCCTTTCATGAGACAAATATCTGTGGGCTTTCCAAGTGATGAAACAGGCTTGTAAAGGGACAAGATCCTCTGATCCTCCAGAGTGCGCTCAAGGATTTATGATAAAGCCGATGGGTAAAAGAAGATACAATTTTCTAAACCACAACCAGAGCCTTTGGAAGAGATTGACTTACCAGTTATCTAAATATGACAGAACTTAATCCCTTTCGCAGTGAAGGGCACCTGCTACCATACTATGTTATTACCATTTATTATTTGCATTGCAATAATACCAAAAGACATCAATTAGAATCTGGACCCCTTTGTGCTAAGTGTTGTACAAACACATAGGAAGACACAACCCATGTCTTGAAGAGCTGGAAATGAGTGTAACAGACAATAGAAAGGAAGGGGAAGGAGGACAAAGGAAATGGTGATAAAATCTGACTGTAGCATACCTTAGCAATAAACACAATCTGATGATTATATATCATTTTAAAATAATTTTTATTTTTGACTAATTCCAACTGCCTTCAGCCCAGCATCATTAGTTGGCTACAATCAGAATCTTTGTGAAAATGTACAGAGCCATGACTTATGGCAGAGCCGGCTGCTATTTTCATTCTTAGGTAATTCTCATGAGATGCTTGTGATAGGTACATGGAAACATGAGTTTTGCAGGTCTGTGGATGTTAAGAATTCTCCAGCTGACATTAGGCCAAAGAGATTCCATTTTGAATTTCTGGTACTACAAACAAGAGAGAAAATGCTTTCATCTAGCTGTCCTCAACAGACAGGAAGATTGGCACAAACATCTGAGAGGTGCTGGGTATATTTGCTTACATCATCTCCTTTTTGAAAGGTCAGAGGCATAAAGAGAGAACGTTTCTTAAGCCTGAGGAAAGTGAGGCAAATTCTATCTGTTAACCATTTGAAATGATGGAAGGAACTAATTTGTCTGGTATTTTCCCTGTCTGAGAAACTAGTTAATTCTATCTCCAAAGGAATGCGGGGGACATGGCTGCAGGAAGTCAGTAACTGGATTTGTTAGTATAAGGATTTGCCCAAGGACTTCCTCCTGCCCTTCGGTAGCTATTGTAGTATCCAAGCTGTGGAAATTAAGTCAGTAAAGTAAATGTTCCTCTTAAGAAGTTTGTTGGCTTTGGGGCAGAAGTGTACTGAGCTTAGGAACCTGTCATCTCTTTGCCTTCTTTAAGGCCAATTCCATTTTTTGTCTGAACAGGTCAGATACAGAAGTTTCCCCTTTCCAAGGAACATCATACTTCTGACAGAACATTGTACTCTTGGCATGGATTTTTAGTGAGGAGGCCCAGATATCACTCTTCTCCTTAGGAAGTCTATCTGTTTCACTGAATATAACCACAAAGCTTTCTCCCCAGGGTTTTCCCAAACATAAGCAAATCTTCCCTTTAGATTGAAAACAGTGGGTAAAACACTTTTTGTAAAGGTCAGGAATATTCTTTCACTGTGAAGTAGCAGGTGGGAAAGAATACTCTAACCAGCTCAGAGCCTTGAGCACTGCAGTTCTATGGCTCATGTACTACGCATTAAAACTCCTCAAGGAGGCAATTTCAAAACTCCTCAGGGAGGCAATTTCAGAATCTGACTCTGAAGAGGATGAAAAACTTTCTCCTCCTCCACAGAAATTCCAGGGGAGATGGACTTGGATTTCTCTTTGGCTTCTCAGGGAAGAAAGGTCTCTCAGGCTTCCTTACATGACAGCTGGGCTCTCTGCTTTGTTTCTGAGAGGGCTTCTTGCTCTTGTGGCGTTTAGTAGAGGACTAACCTCTATGGTTAGGCTGAGTGGCAGGGAAGCTGTAGAGATTCTGATTTCCCTGAGGCCTAACCGAGGTAGCCTGCTAGCTTCTGATCAGAAATTAAACAGGCAGAGGAGGGAAGGGTCACTTGCACTACTAGGCTCTGCAACCAGTTGATATGAGAGCTGGAAGTCTGTTCTCACACATTACAGGCACATGCCATCTGCTGCTGCCAGTTGCCATTACAGATACAGCAGTTGAAGTGGACCCTCTTATTAATCTTTGTTTTTCCATTTTTCCAGGCATTGCCTGAGGGGTGAACATCAGCAACCTCTCCTCACTAAGGCAGAGTGGAAACCAGGTCTTGAGAGCACTAGCAGCAGGGACGCCAAGTGGCAGGAAGACTTCTTTCTTCTGATATATCCTTCATCCTGTCCATCACTTGTCTGCCAGTCACCTGAGGAGGACCTAGTAGCACTGATTACTGGAACTACAGTGTATACTGCAGGAATGACATGGAGGCAAATGTAATTTGGAAGGAGAGAGACCAGATCCTAGCAGCCTGTTCAGTGTGGGGTCCAATGTAAACATTAGGAGCCTGTGTGTTGTTCGGGAACATGGTCTGTTATAATTGTTCCATTTGGCTGTTTGACAGGAGAAAGAATATGGAAAATATGTGAAAAACTTATTGGTTATTTAATGAACCTAGAAACTGAGCAGGGCCTGACGATATTTTCTCTGCATTTTACGGAGCAGCACATTTTTAACCCAATGCAATCTCCAGCTGCTGATGCACTCCTCTAACACAGGCAGAGTTATCTTCATAGCACTAGCCAAACTTTGACTGGAGTGGTGCAACAAGCCACTGCTGCAGCTGACAGAAACCACCCGTCTCTTGGGCTTCAGGTCTGGTTCTAGGAACATCAGACAATCATGAAAAAGTTTAGAAAGCAGAAATAAATGGGAGGAGAAAGTAAAATACAAAAATAAGCCACACCAAATAGAAACATCCAGCAATGAAACAACACGACATTACAGTCAGATTTTAAAATACTGCCCAAAATAATAAAGGAGCAAATATTGATTGGGTATAAATTAATAACTGAAAATACAAACCATACAACCAAAATGAAATTACTTTATTCAAACTGAGTATTTCCATGGCTTCCTGCCAAAATTCAAGATGACAGCCAATGAAGATATCTCTCGTCACATGGTCTGTCTTCTGTCATTGGTTGTCATGTGGTGTGAGCAGTGCTCATAGAGGGCAGAGAACTGCGTCTGTTACAGGATTAGGATGGGCTGAAATGGCTGAGTGGATGAGGCTTCATGTTCAAACTTAGATCTTGGGAAGCACTATGCAGACAGCTAGAGGCCTCTGTCTTATGTGAGAGTCTCTATGGCTGGTGGGTGGAAGGAGGTGTGGGAGAGGAGAAGGAATCCTGGGGGCTCAGCAGCAGAAGCTCTGAGAGGGAATGGTGCCCCTTAGCTCGGAGCCTTACCACTGGTTCCCACAGACACGCAACTTCTCTCCTCTCCTCAGAAAGTACTTTGGAATGTGCAGCAGGGCCTCACTGTCAACCTCATCTGGGTGTTAAAGGGATGGTGGTGTGATGAGCAGTCACTGCTGCTTCATCCCTTGCCTTGAACTCAGGAGCGGTGCACTGGGCTTCTCGCCTGGTGCCCAGGGTTAATCCATCACTGCGAGTAGGAGCTGGAAAAGACACAAAGCAAAGCCTGTGAGTGACCTCAGAGGGGAGTGTAAAACACCACTACACTGACCCAGTGGCTGCAGAAGTAATTAGTACTAGAAATTTGGAACTCCCTGTCAGACTGCAAACCACACTACAGCTACACACAAATGCATAGATCAATATGCTAAGCCCATCTGAATGAGCTAACAGCTTAAAAGCCATAAATACTTCTCACCATCCCCTGGATAATAACTACCCCTTCAGCTGCTTATGACTGGCTCTCTGCCTGACCCATCTGCTCCTCACAACATCCTCCCACAGTCATGCTACTGAGTCTTCTTTTTCCTCTTCAGTATATTTGGTGTCTTCTGTTCTGTGTCTTTTGCTCCCTTGCTTGCTGGTCAGGAACCTCTAGCCCCCCAAAAGAAGGAGCTGAGGGGCTCGTTGCTGCAGGGGGTGAGCTCTCTGAATGAATAATTTGAGGGGTGGGAAAGGATTTTTTCCTTCCCGTCTGTTCAAAATGGAGTTTAATCCTGAGCTCTGCATTTTCCCACTTTGGCAGGTTTAAGGCAAAACTCTGTCATTTTCACTTCTTTTACTTAAAATTTTTTATTTGATGTTCATTTAAAAAAAAAATCCAGAACGCCTAGCAATGCACCATGTTTGTTTTGAATAGGTCATGTTTTTTGGTTATTCAAGTGAGCAAAACTTTTCCTGTATATTTAGGAAATCAGTTTGCTCTTAGACTTGAACAACACTTACTGGGAGCTGTGTTTATTAAAAATAAATGCACTTGGAACCAGAATGCCAACGATGTGCACTTGGACTGGCTACTGGTCCAGAAATCTGCATCCAGCATCCTATTGTCACTCTGAATTCACCTGCCATATTAATGCCAGTGCAATGGAAGGGAAATGAAGTCACACAAGCCATCCATCCAACCTCGCCACTCATCCTCCTGCTCCACAGAGATTCCCTGGCCTCTCTTTCCCCATGTAACCCTATAACACAAGTGGCCCTTCCACATATGCTAATATGAGCTGATATTTCACAAGTTCTTTGTGCCTGGATGTCTTGAAGGCTCATGCAGGGAAGGGCATTCCTAGGCATATGTGGAAATTGATGGAGTCCCTATCTTCAGAGCAGCTGCTGGGCACTACTGCAATACAAATATTAAACAATCTAAGTAAATCCACGGGTCATTCCCCTTTCAGGCTGTTGCTGGCCTGTTCACCAACCTCAAATGGGTGCTGGGTGACGAAGAGGGACAGATTTCTTGTTAGCCAAAGGAACCTTAGAAATAGGCTTGGAATGAGATTGTCTCAATCCCCAGACTATGATGATTGAGTCTCTTTCCTCAGAAGATTCATGGGACTGAGTCACCATGTATAACAGATTGAATCCCCTTATCCTCCACTTCCCAGGAGTTGTTAGAACAAAAGTCTGTCTGGCTATCTATCCCGGTACTAGTATGTCCTCCATGACTGTAACATCTGAGCACTTCATAAACATTAATGAATTTATCCTCAGAGCACTTCTCTGCAACAAGGAAGTTGCATCTCCATTTCACAGCTAGGGCACTGAAGCAAAAGGCCATGTGATTTGCCTAAGATAACACAGTGAGTCTGTGGCAGAGCTAGGAAACCAAATCTCTTGAATTCTAATCTTAAACACAAGACCTTCCTCCTTCCTATAAGGGCTGATAACCCTAGAAACTCATCTCTCTTGGCTCCATGCAAAGGGACTTTCCAGTCTTACAGTGCTGTCCATGCTTCCCTTGGTAATGTACAGCTTGAGTCTGAAAGGAGGTAAATTGATACACTTAATAGATATCCTAGAGTGGGTGACATTAGCAAACAGGGACAGCTGACAAGTGAAGACCAACCTGCCCCCTTCCCCACCTTTTCTGGTCACAAGTCCAATCTGGCTTGCTGGACTATGTAGGCTCAAGAAAGCAACAGCTCCATGTCACAAAACCCTACCTGGGTGGGTAACACAAAAGAGCTGTCCACAACTGTAAGCATTTGAGTGAAATCTCCCTGCATGAAAAGGCTGATGAACAGCCTCATTAGGAAGGAGAGACAGGCTTGGGGAGGCCAGTGTGACCCCTGCTGTCTCCCCTACGCCACAGAAAAGACAGAGATTTACCTTCCCATCCAACACCACTACAAAGTCCCTGTGCTCTGGATAAACCCAGATCTGTTTTCCCTTATTCACTCCCCACTCTGGCACTTCGAGTGCAGAAGGTGAAGGCCTGCAATGATTCTAAAAATTAATACTGGCAACTCCAGGCTGGTATTAAACTCCCAAGGTTATAGCTTTTCTCTGACCTTGGATGGGTAGATTCTGCCACCACCCAAGTGCAACCCCCTCGCCTTCCCCTTTTGAGAACCCAGGAAGGAGCACTTAGGAATTCCTTCCTGTGGGGTACCCTCCCCCAGGAAGAGCTGAGAAAGAAAACAAAGGAAATCAGCTGTTGCCACCAGCTAATTAAACAACATGTGCACAAACCTCTTAGGACACAAAAAAACCCAATCCTGTTCTTAAAAAAGATAAATTTTATTAAAAACAAAAAGAAAGAAAATACATCTGGAACTTAGGCTTTTTGCTAGGTCTTAAAAAAACAATTACAAAAATTAAGCATCAAGATAGCTCTCTTGAGGTTCAGCTTAAAGGTTACAAGCAAAACAAAAGCATTTAGGGGTTAGCACAGAGGAGTCCAGAAGCCAATAAGAAATAACCCTAATCGTGTCTTTCTAGACATTCCTGATCTACCTACATATCTGGAGTTCACGAGTAGTTCTAGGTATGATTTGATGATTTTTCATACCTAGTTTAAAGCTTTTTAGATCATAGTTTCAGCCCTGTCCCTGCTTTGTCCCCTCTCTCCAGAGAATGGCAACAGACAGACAAAGGGGAAGTTTTCCCCCAATTTTAAAAAGTTCTAGCCTTCCCATTCGCTTTTTTGGTCAGGTGCCCACTCCCTTCTTTTTACCTATGGGCTTTTTTTAACCCTTTACAGGTAAAGCCAGTAGAGAACAGCAACTAACAGGGATTTTATAGCTACTGGCTGGCTGGGTGTCCATAAAAGGGAACAACCTCCCTCCCCTTCATTTATCACAACTACAAAGTCCTTGTGCTCTGGATAAACCCAGATCTGTTTCCCCTTATTCACCTCCCCACTCCCCAGGTTGTTTACTGTAGTTGCTTCTCCCTGCTCTGGCTCTGTCCTTCCCCCCATTCAATTTCCATGAGTCTTGCCACACTCTAACCTATTCACCCTAATTTTTTGGCCTACATTTCTCTATTGCAAACCAAGAGTAAATCAATGCCACAAAAAGACATCCAGTTCAGTGGAGGGGCAGAGTCAATTCCTGTATTGGTAGCAAGGTACCAAAGGACCAAGTACAAGACAGTAGAAGTAACAGAAGGTTACTCACCCTGTGCAGTAACTGAGGTTCTTTGAGATGGTTGTCCCTGTGGGCGCTCCACTTTAGGTGAATCTCTGCCCCTGCACTTGTAATTGGAGATTTTTAGTAACAGTGCCTGGTTGGGTCACACGTGCGTCGTCTCCATCTCACATTGCCTCAGGCAGTCACGTAGCGCTGTGTGACCAACCCTTCCTGGATTCCTTCTCTACTACAGAGTCTCTAGTGTGAAAAAACTCCAAAGTAGAGAGGAGGAAGGAGGGTAGTGAAGCCCCACAGGGACAACTACCTTGAAGAATCTCAGTTACTGCACAGGATGAGTAATCCTCTCTTCTTCTTCTTCATTAAGGGGTGTCCCTGTGAGTGCTCCACTTTAGGTGACTGTAGAGCAGTGCCCCTCTGTGGAAGGGAGGGGCTTCAGAGTTGCATGGTGGTTGATAAAACTGTAAGTCCAAGTAGAGCATCTGATGCCGAGTGTTGGTCTATGGCATAGTGTTGTGTGAATGTATGTACTGTTGCCCAGGTGGCTGCTTTGCAGATGTCCATTAAAGGCACATTATTGAAGAAGGCTACTGACATAGAGAAAGTTCTGGTGGAATGAGTGTGGGTCCCTGGTGGGGGTTGTATCTGATGATGGTAATAGCAAAAGTCAATGCGGCCAGGGATCCATTTTGACAGCCTTTGTTTGGATCTGGTGTCTCCCTTAGATCGTTCTGTGATGGAAGAAATAACTTTGGTGACTTTCTGAAAGACTTTGTCCTCTCAATGTAAAAAGCTAGTGCCCTATGGGTGTCTAGGGTATGAAGTGTTGCTTCTTGTTTGTTCCCATGAAGCTTTGAGGAAAACAATGGGAAATGAATGGGATGATTCAAATGAATGATTAAACTATTTCAAAAAGAAAAGGAGTACTTGTGGCACCTTAGAGACTAACCAATTTATTTGAGCATGAGCTTTCGTGAGCTACAGCTCACTATTTCAGGTAGAAACTTGGGGTGTGGTCATAGGGTAACTTTATTTTTTAAAAATATTGTGTATGGGGGATGTGCCATGAGGCCCCCCAGTTCTCCCACTCATCGGGCTGATCTGATAGTGACGATGTAGGCCGCCTTCATCAAGAGGTAGAGAAGTGAGCATGTTGCTAATGGTTCAAAAGGGGGCTCCATAAGGCATTGCAGCACCAGATTGAGGTCCCATGATGGAGTGGGGGCTTGTATTTCTGCATAGAGGTTATGAAGACCCTAGAGAGAATGTTTAATGGTAGGGTGGGTGAACATTGAGAACTCATGCACTTTGTGGTGGAATGTCGTGACTGCCCCAATGTGTACTTTGATGGAGCTCATTGAGAAACCTGATTTCTTGAGTTCTATTATGTAATCCAATACCACTGGTAAAGGAGAGGTACTTACCATTGTTTGCCTATACTGCCATCATGTATAGAATCTCTTCCATTTGTGAAGGTAGGTATACCAGGTAGTAGACCTTCTGCTGTTTAAAAGAATGTTCCTTTCCTCCTAACAGTCATTTCATTGTCTTGGAACCATGGAGTAGCCATGCCTTTAGGTGGAGTCTTGCTAGGTTCAGATGGTAGACCCGGCATGCACTCAGAGACAGGACATGAGGTAGAAGTGGAGGAGTGTGTGGTGGGCACATAAGCCATCTTCGGGAGGTAAGGAAACCATGTTCGCCTGGGCTACGTAGAAGCTATCAAGATGACTCTGGAGTTGTCGGTCCTTATCTTGTGTATGACTCTGGCTAGGAGAGAGGTTGGAGGGAAAGCATACTGTTGATGTGTATCCCATTTGAGGAGAAAAGCATTGCTGAGAGATCATGGTCCCAGTACCACTCTGGAGCAGAAGTAAGGGCACTTGGCTGGTTTGTCGCAAAGAGATCTATAGTTGGGAACCCCTAGCATCTGAATATGCTCTCAAGTACCCTGGTGTTCATTTCCCACTGGGAAAATGGGAAAACCCATTTCCCACTGGGTCCTGGGAAAATTTTCTGCTCAGTGCATCTGCTGTGGTGTTTTGGCATCCTGGTAGGTAAGAGGTTGAGATGTCAATGTTGTAGCGGATGCTCCAATTCCATAGTTGCATCACTTCTGTGCACAGGGAGTGTGACTATGCCCCTCCTTGGTGGTTTATAAAAGACATACAAGTAACGTTGTCCATCAGCACTTTTATAGCCTTGTTCTTGATCAAGGGTAGGAAGTGTGAACATACACTGCAGATTCCCAATGAATCTCTGTATGGGTGTGAATCTCTGTATGGGTGTGAAAGTTGATTTTTGTTTGTTTATCTGTAGACTCAGCTATGTGAAAGAGCTACTGTCTTTTGGATAGGCCCATCATTGGAATATTGATTGTGAGACTCTGTTCTTCAGTTCCCATTCGTGATACTGGGAAAATTGTCTGCTCAAGGTGTCTACTGTTGTGTTCTGGCAACCGGGGAGGTAGGATACTGAAATGTGTATGTTATGGTTTATGCACCAGTTCCAAAACTTCATGGCATTTCTGCATAGGGAGTGAGAGCGGGATCCTCCCTGTCAATTTATATAGAACATGCAGGTGATGTTGTCAGTCATCACGCACACTGTTTTGTTCTTTATCAATAGGAGGAGGTGAAGACAGGCATTGTGAACTGCGCATAGTTTGAGGAAGTTGATGTGTAACTGAGTCTGCATAGAAGACCATCTCCCTTGAATTGTATGCTGATTCAGGTGGGTGCTCTAGCTAGTCAACAAGGCATATGTTGTAATTAGCATGGATGCTGGATCCTGGTGAAAGAGGATCCCTGTACATACATTATCTGGTTGTGTCCACCAGTGTAGGAATTCCTTGATTTTTGGTGGCATTGTGAGGCTCCTGTTCAAGCTGTGTTTGTTTGGTACATTCACGGAACATAATTAGCCCTGTAGGCAGCACATGTGCAGTTGTGCGTGTCTTAGCACAAAAGTGATGGCCACCATATGACTCTATAGCTGTAGGCAGGTATGTGCCAATATCTGTGGGCTGTTCGTGACTACTGAGATAAGGTTGGTCAGTGTCATGAATCTGTTAATCGGTAATGATGCCCTGGCCTCTATGGAATCTACGTGGGCTTTGATGAAGTCCAGTTGCTGTACCGGAAATAGGGTTGATTTTTGTTCATTTATCTGTAGCCCTAAATTCTGGAAGAGATGGATTGTCCTTTTGATTGTTTCTGATCGAGAGGGGCCTTTGAGTAAGCAGTCGTCCAGATATGGAAATACAGTAACTCCTCACTTAACGTTGTAGTTATGTTCCTGAAAAATGCTACTTTAAGTGAAATGATGTTAAGTGAAACCAATTTCCCCATAAGAATTAATGTAAATAGGGGGAGTTAGGTTCCAGGGAAAATTTTTTTGCCAGATGATAGACGTTATATACATATACAGTATAAGTTTTAAATAATTTTAAACGATTTAATACTTTACTCACCAATGATGATAGTGCACCTTGGTTGAGGAAGGGGTGTAGTGGGATGGGGTGGGCGGAACGGGGCAAGCCCCCATGCTCTGACCCCACTCCCCGGCAGGAGCACTGAGCGGGGCGAGCCAAACAACCTTATAAGGGAACATTGCACGACTTTAAATGAGTATGTTCTCTAATAGATCAGCAACCTAATAACGAAACAATGTTAACTGGGACAACTTTAAGTGAGTAGTTACTGTATTATAATCCCTTGTTTGCGCAAATGTGTTGCCACTACTACAAGGGTTTTTGAGAAGACTCTCAGTGCAGCGGAAAGGCCAAATGGTAGAACTCTGTATTGGTAGTGGTCACTTCCCACTGTGAACCGGAGGAACCTTCTGTGAGCGGGATGTATGGTGATGTGGAAGTAGGTGTCTTGTAGCTTGAGGGTTGAGAACCAGTCCCCCCTTTCCAGTGCTGGTATTACTGTGGCCACTGTGACCATCTTGAATCTCTGGGCTTGTACAAACTTGTTGAACTTTCTGAGATCTAGAATGGGTCTCCATCCTCCATTTTTCTTCTGGGTTAAGAAATAATACGAGTAGAATCCCTTCCCCATGTGTTGTGTAGGAACTAGTTTCATGGCACCTAACTGTAGAAGATGGTTTACTTCTTGTTGTAGCAGACGCTCATGAGAAGGGTCCCTGAAGAGGGACGGGGAGGGCAGTAGGGTGTGTGGGCAGGAGGTGAAAGGGATGGCATAGCCTGATCTTATGATCTCTAAAACCCATTGGTCCATAGTGATTGATGCCCAAACATGGTAAAAAAGGCGTAATCGCTGGCCAAAGACCTGGTTGGTATTCGCGCTGTCAGTTGAGGGAGGTCATTCAGACCCTCGACCAAATTTTCAAAATTGTTGCTTGACTGATGTGGATTATGACATAGAGGACTGGGTTTGAGAAGCTCCATGTCTCTGTGACCTTTGTGGCTTTAGGAGTACAGTCATTGCTGTTTGTGCGGAAACGAGGTGTCTCTGCTGCATTGATATGGCTGGTAACAGCTCTGTTTTGTCACAGGTGTATATATCCTGAATGTATGGAGAGTCACTTGGGAATCTTTCATCAAGGAGAGGATCTTGTTGGTTTTGGCAGAGAAAAGTTTTTCTCTGTAGAATGGAAGGTCTCCAATTTTTACTTAAGAACATAAGAACATAACATAAGAATGGCTATACTGGGTCAGACCAAAGGACCATCTAGCCCAGTATCCTGTCTTCCGACAGTGGCCAATGTCAGGTGCTTCAGAAGGAATGAACAGGTAACCATCGAGTGATCCATCCCCTGTCACCCATTCCCAACTTCTGGCAAACAGAGGCTAGGGACACCATCCCTGCCCATCCTGGCTAACAGCCACTGATGGACCTATCCTCCATGAATTTTATCTACTTGGATGTCTTTCAGAATTCCTGAGGATTGCAGCTATGATGCCCTGCACATTACCATGCTTTGACCTTTCCCTGTGTGGATTGGGAGGCAGTAAGCCACCATGGATCCCAGTAAGGCCACTGTGGTGGAAATGGCACAGGTGGCAGCATCCATGGGTATCCGTACCATCCTTGAGTTTCAGGTCTGGAGTGGTATTCCTGGTGTTCTGGTGGACCTGGTCTCGTAGCTGTGTGGATAGACAAGGAGTGATGGAAGGAGTAGATTTCCCCTTTGTCATCATCATCCTCATCACTGGATAAAGGAAGAGCTGATCTGGGTGGTGTGGTATGTTGGCACGGTACCGCACATGCTGGAGTAAGGTTGGTGCTGAGGAGGCTAGAAGATCTTTATGGCGGAGAAACTGCTGCAGTACCAAGAACATCAGCACCGAGGAGAGTGTTGTCAGCGATACCAATGCCTTTACTGCAGTTGTCGGTGCCGCGGGTCGTGCACTATGCGCTATGGAGGCAGAAGGTGGAGGCATAGACTATAGCGCTGTTGAGATGCTTGGTGCCACATGTTTGAGCGGCTCCAGCAATACTAAGGCAGGGAAGTTAGGTTTCCCTTTTTTGCCTTTTTCTGAGCCAACCTACTTAGGATCTTTTGCTTGCGCAGTACCCATGGTACCAGATGGTCCTGTTACTTCCAAAGTGGATGTCTCTCGGTGCAGTTAGTACCGATGTGGTCTGACAGGTCGGGAAATCTCTCTTTTTGGTGGGTTCTCATGATAGTGATGTGAAAGCCTGTTTCTTTGTTGCCTTTTGGGGGGAGGTGCTCCTTGCTCTGAGAGGGTAATGAGGAACCTCTTTCCAACATTGTCGTTAGAGACTGTTGTCCAGGAGGAGTCTGTGATCCAGGATTGTATGCCAGGCAGAGAGACTTCTCCCTCATGATGCGTTTTAGCTGTAGGTCTCTTGACGTCCAGCATAGGCTTTTAAATTGTGGCAGTGAGAGCACTTTTGTGAAATGCATGTCTCACCAAGGCAGTGAACACACTCTACTCTGAATGCCAGTCCAAGACTGTGATTGACGGCCAGCAAGACAACGTTTAAACCCCAGGGAACTGACCATGCCGCTTAGAATAGGGTCTCTCCTGGGAGGGAGGGTAACTATACTATGCTAAAGGGCATACTAGTAACTAGAACTTAAACACCTAAGATAAGAATCTTTTTTTAAGAAAAGAAAAATAAATGGGGAAGAGGTAGAGTAGTTAACTATGAACTAAATAACTGGGTTATGAACTGCTAAAGTTAGAACTAGACTAAAGAGAAAGCTCAGAGGCACTGCCAAGTGCTCCATCTCAAGCCGAGGGCAGTAGAGAAGGAACGGGTGGGGCAGGGGTTTGGTCGCACAACTCTATGTAACCGCCAGAAGTGGTGCGAGATGGGGAAAGCGCATGTGTGACCAAACCAGGTACTGCTACTAAAAATCTCCGATTACAATTACAGGGGCAGGAGCTGCGGAAGCTCCCTAAAAGGGGGGAGGCACTGGTGCCCTAACTGT
Organism: Lepidochelys olivacea; assembly: GCF_965140295.1. Taxonomy (NCBI): domain Eukaryota; kingdom Metazoa; phylum Chordata; order Testudines; family Cheloniidae; genus Lepidochelys; species Lepidochelys olivacea. Next base: position 87,099,168 of record NC_140416.1, on the reverse strand, counting down.
GGCCCTGCTCCTCATGCCATCCCTTCCCCCGAGGCCCACCCCCACGCTGCCCCTTCTCCCGGAGCCCCCCCCTCATGCCGCCCATTCCCCAAGGCCCCACCCCTGTGCTGCCTCTTACCCATAGGCCCTGCTCACTTGCTGCCTCTGCTTCCCAAGACCCCGCCCCCCACTCGCTCCTCTCTGCCCCCTCCCTGTCATGACTGGTAAAAAGTGCCCTCCCACTTTTAAAAGTGATGGGGCCATGGCCCTCAGCTCCTCCTGTTCTGGCACCCCTGCACAGGTGTGCAGATTCACCTAAAGTGGAGCACTTACAGGGACACTCCTCAAAGAAGAACCAGGGGATCGTATGAGTTCTCCAAATCTTTGCACGACTCATCCTGAAGGGCATCTCCAAAAAGGTGAGATCCTGGGTAGAGTCCCCACCACCTCAATACTGAGAACTGGCAGAGTTCAGCCAACTGCAGGGCAACCCTCACCCTCTGCCTACCCTCCACACCATTCTTATTCTGAAGGCTCAAACAAGAGGTCACTGCCTCTCCAGCTTATGAATTTTCTTCTAGGCTTCTACAGTTCAGGCTAGGTTCCAAGTCAGTTTTAAACAGGGGACCGGATTTAAGAGACCATCCCCTCCTCCCTCTCCTATTTCTCCAGCCCCATGTCTGAGCAGACCTGAAATGCTCCCCAGGCTTGGACTGGCCCCTCATTAGCATTCAACCAAGAGATAACAGGAAACAGCTTCTTCCTCTCATAAAACAAAGGCACGAGAGGTGCAAGAGGCAGACCAGTCTCACGAGTTTAGAAATAAGTGTATTTTTGTTTCATTAGAAGTAAGCCCAGCCCCTCAGATCTAGCTGAGAGGTGACGGCTGAGTTTGACATTATCCTGTTAACATCATCTGAGGAGGGCTTAGAAAGATGCTGCCTTCAGAATGGAGTTTTAGATTATGTTGGGATTAATGAGAGTTCCCCATACAACTCAGATAGGTGAATAAACACAGAAACAATTGTAATCTGTTAGTTTTAGAGCTCCACGTTCATTGTGAAGCTATTGTAATGTACATGGCTAGGCCTCTGATGTCTGCTCACTAATAGTCACTCTGCCCTCCTTCTCCATGCAACCATGTGAAATCGACTAAGAGAAAAGGTGTCACACTACCACTTCACTCCCTTCCAGTCCCTCTGCACTGGTATCAGGGGCTCAGTCTCTGCACTGCTCTGGGCCAATAATCCCACAACTACCTGTACCAGGATCAACAGTGACTCCGGCTCTCCATCTGCCATCTTTTCATGACTGTGGGAGTCAGCTGCTGCCCTATGGCCCTGAGATTGTAGGAAGGGGACTGAAGGGAGGGAGGCGGCCCTGGATAGCTTTGGGATGCTTCAGAGGACAATGGTTTTAGGAGGATATTTCTTGGAACAGATGTGAAACCAAATACTCGCCATCACAGCAGCCCTCCATCTTCTCAAAAAGGGAAATGTAACAGTGGGATTCACCTCCCTTCACCACATCAAGTCCTGCTTCTTTCCAAATTCCTATGACACAAGGCAGATTGTGTTTCCTGCTAATCCCCTTTTGGCAGCGCTGTAGGAAGGGGGCACCATCGAAAGGGCAGAAAGAGGTACTCACAGAATGTCATAACCATTGGTGGCACAGGCTGTGCGCAAGGTGGAGGGTTCTGCTGGGGCAGCTTTGGTCCATGTGGAAGATGCTGGGGTTCTGACCACTGCTCCCTTTAAACAGTCCAGTAAGTTTATCAGATAGCTAGCCTGTTCTGAAAGGATTTATGGGGACATGTTTGCATTACTATATTCCTGTGCTAGGGTTAGTGGTCAGGTGTCATCAGAAGCAGTTCGCTGGTGCCATGAGGTATTTCACGCCCTGAACAGCCAGGCCAGTCTGAGGCAGAGGTCACTCAAGGTGCCCATTTGAAGTTACTATTCAAAGTCAAGACCACATGCGCAGTCAGTCACAGAAACAAGAGAGAGCCAGAAGGGTGGCAACGAAGAGTGGAATTAACGGGATTAGTGGTATGGAGGACAGGAATCAGCAACAGAGTGTGGAAACCTGAGTGAGTCCTGTTCCCAGCTGCTACTGCTGAAGGATTTGGACAGATTCAGCTGGTCTCACTACACTGACTGTAACTGTAGCCAAGGTTCCCCTGGGGGCTGTGTTATCAACATAAAAATAAATACATTGGTGCTCAACAACCCATCGCCTTCTCAGGCTGCAGAGAAGCCTGAGAGAAGCTGAGGGATCCTGGACAAGGGCAGCAGCTGGGAATCTCACCTTACTGCAGCAAATGCCCGAGTGACTGATACACGCTGTGCACACTAGCCTCCCCATTTATGCTACATTTCCTGTCCTTGTCCTCTATGGTCCCAGGGAACTGGGACCTGCTACCTAGTGATACAAGAATCTCCCACCTCCAGGACAGTTTCTGTATCTATACCTGGGCAAACAATGTGAAATAATTTTTAATTAATCTGCATCTGTTGTGTTCACACCCTTTTTGTATTTGTCTGAAAGTTTTTCACTAGCACAAATGCTAGTGTAAAGTGAATTTTAAGCCTGCACATTTGAATACCCGAGGAAAGCAATTTTTAAACTCTTTTTCCCTGAATATGCACTCAAGAAACTGAATGATAAGGTGACACTTATCCAATCAGGAAGCAGATACAGCACCATGTGTGACTTAGGTGGCCAACCCCTACTAAGCAACTCAACTTCAATTTGATATTTCGTGTAGTAAGCCATAAATGAAATTAATGGGAAATGCCATCAAATCTGGATAATAATAAAAAACCTGAAAAAAATCACCATCTGTCTGTTGATTTTCTGCAAAGTGAAAAATTCTGGGGCTGAGCTAGACTGATCACTGACTCTGAAGAATCAAACAGCAATAGTCCTAAAAGGTGCCTTCTCTCACAACTAGCTGGCAAGAAGACTCCATCCTCTCTTCTAAAACACCTAGCCATGGTGGTTTACACATTCATCACCTTCAGGCTAGACAGCTGTACTTCTCTCTTCCTCAACCTAAAGAAGAAATTTATGAAGAAACTACTAATAATGTACCGGGTAGCAGTCTGTCTCCTAAATGGATTAGGTCCAAGACAGCATATCATGCCAGTACCCCTCAACCGGCATTAGCTCCCCGTGCGCTTAGGGATCCAATTCAAAGCCCTCAGTGATATGGGTGCATTTTATCTCAAAGACTGACTCTCCTTCAGGAGGGCCCCTGCGCTGCCCCATGCAGCTGAATACTCTGGCACTCAGATATTCACAGCTGGGGCCAGATGAATTTCTATAGTATAGGGGTAGGCAACATATGGCATGCGTGCCAAAGGCGGCACACGACCTAATTTTCAGTGGCACTCACACTGCCCGGGTCCTGGCCACTGGTCCCAGGGGCTTCGCTGCTGGCCTGGGGTACTGGCTGCTGGCCCCCTGCCTGCCGGAGTTCCGTCCAGGGCCAGTGCAAGGATGTTTGGCACCCCTAGGTGAAAACTTCCACCTTGTGCCTGCCCCCCAGCCCTGCGGCAGCTCCCCGCACCCCCCCCTCCGCCCTGAGGTGCCCCCCCCCATGGCAGCTCCCCGCCGCCCCTTCCTTCCTTCCCTCCCTCCCTCGGCCCGGGGAGCCATGTGGCAACTCCCCGCCGCCCCCTCTCTCCCTCCCTCCCCTTGGCCAGGGAGCCATGTGGCAACTCCCCACCACCCCCTCCCTTGGCCCGGGGAGCCATGTGGCAACTTCCCTTGGTGGCCCCCCCCTCGGCCCAGGGAGCCGCGTGCAGCAACTCCCCGCCGTGCGGCAGCTCCCCTTGGCCCGGGGAGCCGTGCGGCAACTCCCTGCCCCAGCTCACCTCTGCTCCGCCTCCTCCCAGAGCACGTCGCCGCTTCTCCCGCTTCCCAGGCTTGCGGCACCAATCAGCTGTTTGGCGCGCAAGCCTGGGAGGGAGAGAAGCAGAGCGGGACAGTGTGCTCAGGGGAGGAGGCGGAGCAGAGGTGATCTGGGGAGGGAGCGCAACTGTGCACAGCCCCCCTTTACTTGCTGCAGCCGGCCCTCTCCGTGCCCCCATGCCCCAGCTCACCTCAGCTCCACTGCCTCCCCAGAGCGCGCTTTTGGCCGCCCCAACCTCTTACTGCACCGGCCCTGGTTCTGTCCGCCGGCCCTGCTCAGCCCACTACCGGCCCCAGGTCCCGGCCACCGGTCCAGGGGGCTCTGCTGCTGGCCTGGGGTTCTGGCTGCTGGCCCAGGGCTCTGCAGCTGCCTCCAGATGTGGCCCACTGGCCCCAGCCTGGGGCAGTGAGGGGTGAAGACAGGGGCAAGAGCGAACACAGCTCATCGCCCCCACCTTAAAAATTGTTCCAGCACCACTGTTCTGGGATATTTTTAAGTTGTGATTTGCTGCTTATCACGCCACGTGGAACAGCGCCCTGCGTTTGACGCTGAGATTAGAATGTACATGCAAGAACTGGAATCAGAATTTTCTGACAGATTTCAAGATTTCCAGCCATTTGGCCCAGTGCTTTCTTTTCTAATTAAACCTGAAAAGTTCAACGAAGCAACTTGGATTTGTCTGTATTTCAGTGGATGGGTGTTGAAGATTTCAAAATGCAGCTCATTCAGTTAAAAAGCTCAGAATTGTGGGCATCAAAGTTTGGAGATCTGCGGCATGCACTTGAAGCTACTGAGAGAGATCATGGGGCCTCTATTCTCACCTGCTGGACGTCCCTGCCAGTGAAATTTAACTGTTTGAAGAAAATTGCGTTTGCAGTGCTTTCAGCATTTGGATCCACATACCTGTGTGAACAGGTATTTTCACACATGAAATTTGTCCTCTGTCCCTCTAGGAGCTGGTTAACAACTGATCACTCAGAAGCCTGTGTGCAGCCTAAAATATCCAAATACATGCCAGACATTGGAAAACTCAGCAAGGAAAAGCAAGGGCAAGGATCACACTAAACTGATAAGATCTGCATTTTAATTTAATTTTAAATGTAGCTTCTTAAACATTTTAAAACTTCCATTTTCAGAATGGAAAAGCACGTTCCTCAGTGCTACCTGCCTCCTTGCCTGTGTTCAGATGCTAAAAATTCCCGGGGGAAAAAGAAAGACACCTTTTACACCAGGGAAATCTCTTTTTCCCAACATAGACGCAGAAACAATTTATAATTTCAGGTACTGTGTCTCTACAAAGGAGTGGAAAGTAAAACATTAAGATATGGAAAAGAGTGTGCCCTACATGCCTGATATTGTAAGTTTCTTTAATGGAAACCATTACTGGATGAACAGGCCCTCAGAGGTGACTGGCTCAGATTGAGTAACAAACTGACTAGCCCATAGCTTTGTGGCTTCATCATCTGGACACAGCCAGCTTGAACTCTGTGCCTGCCCCAAAGGCCATTCCTGGAATTGAATAGCTTCACCATAAACTTCAGCACAGGCCATTCACTCAGCAAGCAACAGCCAGGCAGCCTCAGGAGGATGTTATTGCTCTTCTTAATCCCCTGTCTGATTACTTCGCTAGCACACATTGTGTTAAATTCCATTAGGGAGAAAATAGCAGTGGAATAGTTCTCTCTAGGGACCCTCAGTCTAAGGCAGGGTGAATCTAAACTTGGTTCATATAGAGGGACTAGAGTTTTCTCCGGTGGAACTGGTAATATAGTAATGGTTGCCCATATGGTCTGATTTTCAGAGTTGCGGGGCACCCACTACTTTCATTAAAGTCAATGCGGTAGGCGGGGGGCTTGTGGATGTACAACACCTGAGAAAATCAGAAGAACTAGAGGTTAAGATTCCTAATCTGCATTGGTTGCTTGGTTCAGAACCTTGGGTAGTGTCACAGCAGAAGTGACACTCACCTTGTGCTCCGATCTACTATCACGAGTTCAAGTCAGGCTCACAGCATCCATAAAAAACAGTTACTCACCTTTTGTAACCGTTCTTCGATATGTGTTGCTCATGACTATTTCATTGTAGGTGTGAATGCTTGCCACATGCACCAGTGCCGGAAGTTTTTACCCTCAGTGGTATCCGTTGGGGACTGGCTCTGGCGCCCTCTGGAGTAGCGAGCATATGCGCCGGTATAAGGGCGCCACCAGCCCCCTCCCTCCCTCAGTTCCTTCTTGCTGGAACTCCGACAGAGGGAAAGGAGGGTGGGTCATGAAATGGACATGAGCAACACATCTCGAAGAACAACAGTTACGAAAGGTGAGTAACCATTTTTTCTTTGAGTACTTGCTCAATACCCATTTGATTGTAAGTGACTCTCAAGCGGTACCTTCGGAGGCGGGTAAGAGTTCACGGACGTGTCGATTGCAACACAGTTCTGCCAAATCCAGCATCATCCCTGGCTTGCCATCACCTAGATGGCGTAATGCATCGCGAAAGTGTGTACCGATGACCACGTCACAGTTCTACAGATGTCCTGGATGGGGATATGGGCCAGCCAAAGATGACTGATCCCTAGTAGAGTGAGCCTTCACTATCGGTGAAGGCACAGTCTGCATCAACTCGTAACAAGTATGGATGCAGGTGGTGATCCAATTCGAAATCGTCTGAGAGGACACCAGAAGGCCCTTCATCCTGTCAGCTAATGTGATAAAGAGCTGGGTCAATCTGCGGAAGGGCTTGGTGCGCTCCAGGTAGAAAGCTAGGGTGCGCCTGACATCTAGAGTGTGCAGACACTTCTCCTCATTGGTTGTGTAAGGCTTTGGACACAACACCGGGAGGAAGATATCCTAGTTGACATGGAAGTGCGACACCACCTTTGGCAGGAAGGCCAGCAGATGCACCTTGTCTTTTTAGAACACTGTATACGGGGGCTCCAAAGTGAGGGCTTTAATCTCGGACACTCGTCTCGCTGAGGTAATGGCTACAAGGAATGTGACCTTCCACGACAGGTGCAAGAGAGCAAGAGGTCAGAGGCTCAAAAGGAGAACTGGTGAGCCTGGAGAGGACCAGGTTGAGATCCCACTGGGGAACCGGATCTCATAAGAACGTAAGAATGGTCCTACTAGGTCAGACCAAAGGTCCATCTAGCCCAATATCCTGTCTTCCGACAGTGGCCAGTGCCAGGTGCCCCAGAGGGAATGAACAGAACAGGTAATCATGAAGTGATCCATCCCCTGTTGCTGATTCCCAGCTTCTGGCAAACGGAGGCTAGGGACACCATTCCTGCCCATCCTGGCTAATAGCCATTGATGGACCTATCCTCCATGAATTTATCTACTTGGACGTCTTTCAGAATTCCAAGATCCATGCACTTTGTAACCACTCTTGGCGCCATCGCTAGGCCAAACAGGAGCACAGGGAACTGGTAGTGTATCTGACTGATCACAAACCATAGGACTCTCCTGTGGCCGGGATATATAAAAATACGCATCCTTCAGATCGAAGGCAGCATACCAGTCTCCAGGAAGGGAATGATGGAGGCCAGGGAGACCAGGCATAACCTCAACTTTTTGAGGTATTTGTTGAGGTTCTGCAGGTCTAGGGTGGGGCATAGGCCGCCTTTGGAATGAGCAAATACTGGGAGTAAAAACCTCTCTCTCTTTGGTCCGCAGGAACTTCCTCTACTGCCCCCAGTTGTAGGAGGCCTTGTACCTCCTGGCTGAACAGGTGCTCGTGAGAAGGATCTCTAAAGAGGGACAGGAAAGGGGGGTGGGAAGGAGGGACAGAAATTGGAGGGTGCACCCCACTGGCACTGTACTGAGGACCCAGTGGTCCGTAGTTATGGCAGTCCCAGCGGGGAGGTAAGGTAACAAATGGTCAGAAATATAAAGGGTGAGATAGATCCTGGCTGCAGGCTGGGAGGTTGTACCTTCAAATGATTGCTTGTTCTTAGGAGGGGCGTGGCTCGAGCCCAAATGAGACCCCACTGCCAACGGTTGACCTTGGCGATGTCTATATCCCCTGCTCTTTCTGCGGTATGGTTCTGTTCTGGCCGAGCTCGTGAACCTCTGTGTGTGCTGAGGTTTAAATCTCTTCCTAGCATGAGCTGGGGGTTACAGGCCAGGCGAGAAAAGAGTGGTCCTAGAGTCTTTCAGGCCATGTAATCTGTGGTCCGTTTGTTCAGCAAACAGGGCCAAGCTGTCAAATGGGAGATCCTGGATAGATTGTTGGACTTCCGCTGACAGGCCAGATGATTGCAGCCATGACGCCCGCCTCACTGACACCGCCGACACCATGGCTCTGGCTGTGGAATCTGCCGCGTCTGAGGTGGCCTGGAGGGAGGCTCTTGCAATTTCTCTATCCTCATCTAATATGGCATTGAAATCCTGCTTAAAGTCCTGCAGGAGCGAGTCAGTAAACTTGGCCGTGGATTGCCATACATTAAAATGATATCTGCCGAGCAGGGCCTGGTGGTTTGCAATGTGAAACTGTAGGCTGGCTGTAGAATAAATTTTCCTGCCGTACAAGAGTCACTTCGCGCCTTTATTCTTGGGGGTTGAGCTAGGCCGATTCTGCCTGTCGCACTTGTTGGCCGCCACGACTGCTAGCGACCCGGGGGTGGGGTGCGTGTACAAATAATCGAACCCTTTTGCAGGGACACAATACTTGCACTCTGCCCTCTTGGACATTGGTCGCAAGGATGACAGGGTCTGCCACAGGGCTTTTACGATCTTGACCACCCCATCATGGACGGGAAGGGCCACCCATGGACAGGGCCGCTGTGGCCAGCATGTCAAATAGGGAGTCCGCTGGTTTGAACATCTCCTCCGCCTTCAATCCCAGGTTTGCTGCGACCCATTTAAGAAGCTCCTGGTGGGCTCTGACATCATCTTGAGGCACCATCTGCAAGGGGCCTGCTACTTCCTCATCAGGTAATGAGGAGGAGGAGACCAGCCCAGGGTGAGGGGCGGCTTCCGTGTTCCTTGCCTGGGGAGCCACATGTCCTGGAGGGAGTGGTTCCTGGGCCCCTTGGCTTAACCCAACATCCAAGCTCTGGGGTATAGGGGGGTGAGACACTGATGTTGAAGGTCTTTCTGATGCCTCTGAGACTGATGATCATAATGGTCCCTTCTGACCTTAGTATCTATGAATCTATGACTGGTGGGTCTGAGGACTCCCAGCTTAGGAACGTGCTCATGGGTTATACCTCTAGCAGGGCCCCAGCCTTTGATCCTGTGGCCAAGTACTTGTAGACTGGCCCTGGGGAAAACCTGCTGACTGCAAGTGGTGTTAGGTCTCTGAGGGCCAGCAACTCCTCACTCTCAGAGCCTGAGGAGGCATAATCTTCCTCAGGTGACCAAATTGGCATCACAATAAGGTAGACTTCCCTGCTGTATCTGGCAGCCTTGCACCTGCCATTCGGGGAGCGGTACCAGGAACCTGCCGAGTCATGTTGCGTATCCAGTGACCAACAGTATTGTGCATAGGCCCGGTAATAATGTGGGGAGTGATATCACTTGCTCCGAGGACGGTGTGCAGGCTCTGGTGACCAGGACCGGGAGCACGGGGACCGTCCATGATGCTCTGATGATCAACGACCAGCGTTGGGGCTCTGGCAACCGGTGTTGGGACAGTGGTAACTGGCAAGGTTTGGAGGAGCGGTGCCAGGACTCCTGAGAGCACCAAGGAGGCTCTGGTGAGCAGTGCTTGGGAACTGGTGAGCAGTGCCTGCCAGATGACTGTTGCCGGGGTTCCGGGAACTGACGGCATGCCTCTGCAGCCCAGTACTGTGGGTCCGGTGACTCATGTCGGAATCCCGGGGATTGGTGCCTGGAGTCTGGCATTCTGTACTGTGAATTCATCAACTGGTCACGGGTCTGTGATCCAGAGTGCAGCTCTGGAGGTTGCTGGCACGGCCCTGGAGACTGAGATGGGGCTGGGGTACAGTGCCGCGGGGGTCAATTATGTAGGGATGCCATTAAAGGCTTTCGCCTTGAAACGGATGGGAGGGAGGGGTCCTTGGGCCTCTCTTCCCGAGGAGTAGGTGGCACAGGGAGGGAGAAGATGTCTTTTGCCGCTTGAAAGGCTTCCGGGGTGGATGGCACCATGAGGTACCACGTGCCTCTACCACTCCCCAATGTAGGAGGCAGATCGTGGGGTGGGCTAGGTTCAACCAGTGAGGCTGCTGCCTGACTGGATTCCAGAGATGGCGAGATAGTCCAAGCCAGTCTAGGCTCCACTTCTCCTTTATCCTTGCCCTTATGGATGCCCAGGAAGCACCCCCTTCCCATGTGTTTCTTATGCCTTTTGGCTGGTACCGGCAACGGGGATTGGCACCGAGAGAAATTCAGTGCCAGGGGGCACTTCTCGTCAATGCCGAAGTACTAGGTACCGAGTCCGAATGTGCCGGCTCCGAGGCTGGTGAAAGTGCTGACTTTATGAGGAGCATGTGCAGACTAATATCTCTTTCTTTCTTGGTCCGGGGCTTGAATCCCTTGCAAATGTGACACTTTTCGCAAATGTGGGATTCACCCAGACACTTAAACAGCTTATTTGTGGATCGCTGATTGGCATGGGCTTCTTACAGCGATTGCAAGGCTTGAAGCCCAGGGAGCAGGGCATGCCCCGTCTCTGGGCTAAGTCCCTCAGGGCACTAGCTATCACTAAGGTATACTAATCTATTAAGCAAAAGAAAAGGAGTACTTGTGGCACCTTAGAGACTAACCAATTTATTTGAGCATGAGCTTTCGTGAGCTACAGCTCACTAAGGTGCCACAAGTACTCCTTTTCTTTTTGCGAATACAGACTAACACGGCTGTTACTCTGAAACTAATCTATTAAGAACTGCTAACTATCAACTAACTACAACTATTTACAAAGAAAAAAATTCAAAGAATCACTAGAAGGAAACCACTTGCTAGAGCAAGGGGAGCGACACTGGCAGTAAGAAGGAACTGAGGGAAGGGGCCAGCGGCACCCTTATACCAGCGCATATGTGCTCCACTCCAGAGGTTGCCAGAGCTTGTCCCCTATGGATACCATTGAGGGTAAAAACTTCTGCCGCTAGTGCAACGGTGAGCACACACACCTACAATGGAATGGACATGAGCAAGCACTCAAAGAAGAACTAGTATTTTATTACAGCTGCAGTACCACCTGCAAGTGGATTCTTATCTGAGCAGATTGGTTGCCAGCTTCTATAAATGCCTATGTTTCTCACTTCCACAGAACCTCAGACTCACCTTCTCTTGGATTACCTGCCTCTCTCACTCTTCTTCTCTTTGCTGAGCACCGAGGTCTACTACCCCAGCAAGGCTATCAGAGTTACCTCTGAGGACAGAGGAAGAAGAATGGTCTGGGAGTCCAATGGCTGCTGTTACCTTAAACTGGCCCTGCCTGCACTGTCTTTCTCTTTCTCTGCCCTACAACTGTGCCACTGGATCTGGAACGGCTGGAAAAAGATTTGGATCTGGCGAATATAAGCTGGGGGCCAACTTCCAAAGGACCTGGAAAATGGAAAAGATGGCTTAGCTTGGGGCTGTCCCTCCTTCCCTCTGCACAGAAGCCTCCCCACTACTTGACCCTCACATCCCTTATGCTAACAACAACCAGAAGGCAGCAATAGCCCAGTGGGTATGTCTGGGACAGCAGGGACCCAAACAGCTTTTCCATGTGTCTCTGTTTATGGTAGTGTGACTGCAGACCCATCCAGCCCCAAAGGATTACAACATACAACAGTCCACGCAAGAGATCCACTTCCTAGACACTACAGTGCAAATAAATGATGGTCACATAAACACCACCCTACACCAAAAACCTACTGACCACTATACTTACCTACATGCCTCCAGCTTTCATCCAGACCACATCACACGATCCATTGTCTACAGCCAAGCTCTAAGATACAACCACATTTGCTCCAATCCCTCAGAGACAAACACCTACAGGATCTCTATCAAGTGTTCTTAAAACTACAATACCCACCTGGTGAAGTGAAGAAACAGACTGATAGAGCCAGAAGAGTACCCAGAAGTCACCTACTACAGGACAGGCCCAACAAAGAAAGTAACAAAACGCCATTAGCCATCACCTACAGCCCCCAACTAAAACCTCTCCAGCGCATCATCAAGGATCTACAACCGATCATGAAGGACGATCCCTCACTCTCACAGACCTTGGGAGACAGGCCAGTCCTCGCTTACAGACAGCCCCCAAACCTGAAGCAAATACTCACCAGCAATCACACACCACACAACAAAAACACTAACCCAGGAACCAAACCCTGCAACAAACCCCAGTGCCAACTCTGTCTGCATATCTATTCAAGGGATACCATCATAGGACCTAACCATATCAGCCACACCATCAGGGGCTCATTCACCTGCACATCTACCAATGTGATATATGCCATCATGTGCCAGTAATGCCCCTCCGCCATGTACACTGGCCAAACCGGACAGTCTCTACACAAAAGAATAAATGGACATAAATCTGACATCAAGAATGATAACATTAAAAAACCAGTAGGAGAACACTTCAATCTCCCTGGACACTCAAAAACAGACTTAAAAATGGCAATTCTTCAACAAAAAAACTTCAAAAACAGACTCCAACGAGAAACTGCAGAACTGGAATTAATTTGCAACTGGACACCATCAAATTAGGCCTGAATAAAGACTGGGAGTGGATGGGTCACTACAAAAACTAATTTCCCCCTGCTGATGCTCACACCTTCTTGTTAACTGTTTGAAATGAGCCACCTTCATTACATTGGCCTCATTAGCACTACAAAAGTGATTTCCACCTCTTCTTGTCAACTGTTGACAATAGCCCACTTCCACCTTAATTTAATTGGCTCGTTAGCACTGACCCCCCACTTGGTAAAGGCAACTCCCATCTTTTCATCTGCTGTGTATTTATACTACTCTGTATTTTCCACTCCATGCATCCGATGAAGTGGGTTTCAGCCCAGAAAAGCATATGCCCAAGTAAATTTGTTAGTCTCTAAGGTGCCACTAGGATTCCTCTTTGTTTTTGTGATACAGACTAACACGGCTACCACTCTGAAACATACCCACAGATATACACTGGCAGGACAGACATGTGAAAGAGGCTTAGAGCCTCTGTTTTAAATCTTGGTCCCAATGATGTCAATGGGAGTTTTTTACATTGACTTCCATTGAGCCAGTATTTCACCTTCTGTATGTTGGTGTCTGGCTGGCCTTCTCAGACAAGTGTGCCTCTTTCACCCTATCTTATAGATTAGAAAGGGCAGGACTCATCCAGGAGCAGTCTCTACAGCCTAGCAGTAGTGGAGGAGGGAGATGCAGCTCTAAACCCTGCACAGATACTACCGTATAATCAAATGTGCAGAAGGACCTCTCCACTGGCTTCTTTGATTGACTTTTGAGTTGGGAAAGGCTATCAAAGCCCTGCCCACTAGGGAGCAGGACCAATCCCAAGGTGCTCCATAAGTTTGCCCAACTAATACTCTCCCGAACCCATCTGCCCTAGTGGACTTGGTTGTGCTGCTTCCCAATTCACTACCCTGAAGGTTTCCACGTCAGAACCTAATAAACTGAGTTTGAATGGGCCAAGCAGAGAGTGAATGCTCCTCCTGACACTTTAGAATCCATGTGTAACTTTCACGCTGAGAGATGGAAGGGAGGGTATTTTGCCTGCATCCTCCCTTGCTGTCCCTGGGGCTGTGCATGGAACTGCCCTGTTTAGTCTCTTGCCTTTCCAGATTACTATCCATTCTACTTCTAGAATGAGTCCCTCAGAACAACCTCCCTTCTCCCTTGCCCAAAGTCATGCCATGTTGTATCTGATCTAGACTGCATGCTCCTCAGGGCAGGGCTCATGTCTCCAATCTCTCTAGCACATGTAGGGCACTACTCATAAATGAAATGATAACCAATCAAACCTTATGATGAGAGAAAGAAGGGCTACAGAACAAAGAAGGTACTGGGTTGCAGAGGGAGAGGAAGAAAAATGGCTTAGTCCCTCAGACACCTGGAAGAGGGGGGCCTAATGTTGAACTGGACAAAATATCTTCCTCTCACATTATTAAGAGCAACAATCACTTCTCACCAGCTATTCTGCTCACTGAAATAGCACACACTACTCTTGGAGCTGTAACACTTTTCTTCCGGGGCAAGGAGAAGGCTTTAAGTGGCTTACCCAGCAAGTCATGCTTCCATTAGCCCTCTCTCAAGCTCTGTTGCTCGAGCTTATACAACATGCTCTGGTCTAAACTCTTCATTTCAGATTCAGAGAGGCAGGTTTGCCCTGGGTCAGCTAGCCACATCCTGCAGGAGAGGACTCAGATTTCTACCTCATGTGTTCATTTCACCTTGAACACTCCCAGTATGAATGGTTACATCCCTCCCTTAAAGAGGACCTCACAATTACCAAGAGATCCATACTATCTAGCTTACATTTCCTAAAGTTTTAGGCTGTTGCTGTCTATTGTCCATTTACTGACAATTCCCCACACACGTGCTCTGCATTAATTCCTGGAAGATGCTCACAGAAATAGGGAGGGGTTGCTGCCTGCAGTTACAGTAGATACATACAGGATCAACTGAAGGAGCTACTTTCAGCACTGGCCAGAGTGGAGTTGGAGAATACATTTTAGGTAGAAGGTTTGCTTCCTGCAAGGCTGAAGACTGTAGGGTGGCAATGGCGGGAGCTAAGGAGGGAGCAACCGAGAGAGAACAACAGAACAGAGAAGAACAGTGCTCAACAGACTGGCATGTTCATGCAGGATAGCATAAATCAGCTTGGTCATATCATAGTCACTGAGTTTTCTTTTTCCCTAGGGGTACTCCACCCCCGCTTTGCCCCAAGACCCTCCCCTGAGGCCCCACCCTCATCCTGCCCCCACTCTGCCCCTTCTTCAAGGCTCCACCCTCACTCCTCCTCTTTGCACCCCTGCTCCACCCCTCCCCGAGGCCCCGCCCTCGCTCTGCCTCTTCCCTCCCTCACTCCAACCCTCCCCCAAGGCCCTGCTTGCCCACTGCTCGCTGCTTTCCACCCTCCCACAAGTGCCTCCCTCAGCCGCTTGAACAGCTGATTGGTGGCAGCTGCCCAAACAGCTGTGGCTAGTGGGTGCTAAGCACCCACTATTTTTTCCCATTGCATGCTCCAGGACTAGAATCAGTGTCTTTGGGTCAGATCCTGAGGACTGGGCTTTTAATCTGTAGCCCTATGTATATCATGGCCCCAAAATTCTGCAGCAAACAGGTCTTGAGTTGTGCAAACTAGAAATTCTGCAGCAACTACATATACATGAAAATAGTGAAATTGTGTTATTTATTCATATTGAATCTCATTTTACACTGTCCACACCCACACTATCAGGGCTGAGTGGGATGCAGATTTTTCTGTTAACTATTGTAAAAACTGCTGGTAGGAAAGCCGGAGGCTTTGCAGGTGGTAAAGCGTGGGAGGCAGTTTGGAATTGCACAAGAATTTACATTAGCTATTCTGAAGGATCAGCAATGAAATTGTTAATGTTAATATTGGAAATGTCATCTTTAAATTTTAGAGCTAACCTCCCCACTGGAGATGAATGGGGCAGGTCACTTCTTTTTGAGCTATTGTTTCAGGCTGTGCAGACTCAGGCAGAAATCACTGCATCAGAGACACTCATGTCATGTTCTCATGGTTTTCTCAGCAACCATAAGGGCTAAAAATATAATTCTTTAAAAATTAAAGCTCAGATTCTGGAGCTCAATTCTGCTACAAATTCCATGGCTGCAGCATCACAGAATACACAGGGCCCTGGCAATAATATCATATACAGTTTTGGTTCATCTAAACCAACAACATATCTGTTCTGCAGACACTTTTGAAGCAGTGGAAAAAGATCAGATTCTTGTTCCCTCAACACCAGTCCCAGAGAAACCTCTTTGAATTAAGCAGTCATGAACCAGAGAAGTAAGAAAATTAGAGAAGACAAATCCATAGGACATCCCTAAAGTAACCCTTTCTGGACAGAGAGGCTTTATTGCAAGACAGAAAAGTAAAAGTAAAAAATGCCTTGGCCTTTTAAAGGCTAAACAGAAACAGCAGAATGTGCCTCAGCCAAAGCTAAAAGCAAAGGTGGCTCATTTTAGCCAAGCTCTCCTTTCAACTCTGCTTCTAGGGATCCTTCATCTCCAACTCTCCTTGCCAGACTCAGCCCCAGCTCTCCCTCGGTAAGTCCTTTTTACAGTGTCCCAGGAGGAATGAATTCCACCCTCAGATGGCCCCAGGGCTGCTACTTGCAAACCACTGCACTCAGGGTAAGCAACTGTGTCTTTTTCTCTAGCCAGAGGGTCGGCCTCTTCCCTGCCAACTGCTGGAGATCAACACACTCCATCATTACATTCCTTTACCCGTCTCTCCTTGTCTGTGGGACCTGTACTCACCTGTGGATTTTGTGCCTGGCTCACAGGATGCTGCACTGCTAAGGCTGTTCTGAAATCCATTCAGCTGCCCTTCTATAGAAGTTACCCTGGCAAATAAAATCACTGAATTAGAACGAGATCAGCATGGAAAGGCCAGGCCAGTGCAAAGGTTTAGCTGCCTTGAGAGACACTAAGTCATATAGGCCACTGGGGCTCAGAGATGGGAGCCACAAAACACGACCTGAATGTGGGAAGAAATGTGCAGTGCCAGCAGGAAGCTCCAAAAAGGCAGAAGGGAGATAAGTGAGCCCACAGGCACTTTCAAGAGCCACTCCTTCTATATGCAGCTTTTTGTCCTGAGTGCCCCTGTGCCTGGCTCTGAGAGAAGTAGAAGTAGATGGGAAGTGAAGGAAAAAGCATTTGGTTCTGAGCTGCCAAGTCACAAAACACACTTAATAGTACCATGGCGTCCATACTACTCAGTGCTCTGAAGCAGAAAAGAAAAAACAGTTACTCACCTTGTAATTGTTGCTCTTTGAGATGTGTTGTTCACGTCCATTCCAATTAGGTGTGCGTGCACCATGTGCACAGTCATCGGAAACTTTTCCCTTAGCAGCTCCCGTCAGGTCGGCTAGGGAGCCCCCTGGAGTGGCGTCTTCATGGCACTCAATATATGATCCTGCCGACCTGACCCCCCTTTCAGTTCCTTCTTGCCGCCTACTCCAACAGAGGGGAAGGAGGGAGGGTATTGGAATGGACGTGAACAACACATATCGAAGAACAACAGTTACAAGAAGGTAAGTAACTGTTTTTTCTTCTTCGAGCGTTTGTTCATGTCCATTCCAATCAGGTGACTCCCAAGCTCTCCCTGGAGGTGGGGTCAGAGTTAAGGAACCACTCATTGGAGAACTGCCCTGCCAAAAGCTGCATCCTCTCTGGCATGTTGTGTGATGGCATAGTGGGTAGTAAACGTGTGCACAGATGACCAGGTCTCCGTTCTGCAGATCTCCTGGATGGGCACCTGGGCCAGGAAAGCAGCAGATGAGGCTTGAGCCAGCATCAAGTACGCTGTAATAGGCGGAGCTGGAACCTTGGCGAGGTCGTAGAAAGTATGGATGCAGTCCATGATCCATGATGAAATGCGCTGTGAGAAGACCGGAAGCCCTTTCATCCGACCTGCCACCGCTATGAACAGTTGGTTCAATTTCCTGAAAGGTTTAGTGCGCCCAGTGTAGAACGCTAGCACTCTCTGGACGTCTAGCGAATGAAGTCTCCACTCCCGCGCATTGGCATGCAGCTTAGGATAGAAGACTGGTAGAAAAACGTCCTGTCCAATGTGGAATTGAGATACCACCTTGGGCAGAAAGGCTGGGTGAGGCCTGAGCTGTACCTTGTCCTTATGGAAAACTGGGGGTGGGGGGTTGTGGGGGTGTCGAAGGTCAGTGCTTTTAACTCACACACTCTCCTGGCTGAAGTGATAGCAACCAGGAACACTACCTTCCACGAGAGATACAGAAGGAAGCCTACAGCCAGTGGTTCAAACGGGGCTCCCATTAGTCTGGAGAGGACCAGATTGAGATCAAGCTAGTACAGGTGGTCAAAAGTGTGGGTATAGTCTTTCCAAACCCTTTAGGAAATGGCCCACCATGGAGTTGGCGAATACAGAGCACCCCAATTCTCCTGGGTGAAATGCCAAGAGGCCGCAAAGTGTACCCTGGTGGATGATCCTGCCAATCCTTGCTGTTTCAGATGTAGTAGGTTTTCCAGGATGAGTGGTATAGATGTCTGAAGTGGAGATGTGTGACACTGCTCACATCAGCATGAGAACCTTTTCCACTTAGCTTGGTAAGTGGCCCTAGTGGAAGGTTTCCCGCTATCAAGCAACACTTCCTTCACCAAATCCGAGCATTGGAGCTCTGTTGGATTTAACCATGAAGCTTCCAAGCCATGAGATGAAGGGATTGGAGGTCTGGGTGAAGGAGGCAACCATGGTCCCGTGTGTTCAGATCTGGGTAAAGTGGCAGTGCTATTGGGATGTCCACCAACATCTCCAGAAGCATGGAGTACCAATGTTGTCATGGCCACATTGGGGCCAGCATGATCACGTCTACTCTGTCTCTGAGGATTTTGAGCAGCACCTTGTGAAAAAGCGGGAAGGCGTACATGAGGTGGTCCTCCAAAGGTAGCAGGAATGCATCTGGGATGGAGCCCGGACTGTGTTTCTGGAAGGAGCAGAACAAGTCCTAGTGGTGAACAAGTCCACCTGGGGAAAGCCGCACCTTTGGAAGATGGAATATAAGACATCTGGATGGACTGACCACTCGTGGTTGAGAAATGACCTGCTGAGACGATCTGCCATCTCGTTCTGCAGGCCTGGGAGATTATTCACCTGGAGGCATCCTGAGTGGGCTATACAGAAATCCCAAAGCTGGAGAGCTTCGTGACAGAGGGGGGAGGAGTGGGCTCCACCCTCTTTGTTTATGTAAAACATGGTGGTGGTATTGTTGTTCAACACCCCCACCCACTGATCTTGAAGTCTGTCCTTGAAGGTCTGGTAGGCTAGACTCACTGCTCTGGAAGGAGCAGAACAAGTCCTAGTGGTGAACAAGTCCACCTGGGGAAAGCCGCACCTTTGGAAGATGGAATATAAGACGTCTGGATGGACTGACCACTCGTGGTTGAGAAATGACCTGCTGAGACGATCTGCCATCTCGTTCTGCAGGCCTGGGAGATTATTCACCTGGAGGCGTCCTGAGTGGGCTATACAGAAATCCCAAAGCTGGAGAGCTTCGTGACAGAGGGGGGAGGAGTGGGCTCCACCCTCTTTGTTTATGTAAAACATGGTGGTGGTATTGTTGTTCAACACCCCCACCCACTGATCTTGAAGTCTGTCCTTGAAGGTCTGGCAGGCTAGACTCACTGCTCTGAGCGCCTTTATATTGATGTGGAGCAGGATCTCGGACTGCAACCACCTGCCCTGAGTCTGTAGATCTCCAAGGTAGGCCCCCCAACCCAGGTCTCTGTCTGAGGGGTTGGAGCAAATGCGGTTGTATCGTAGAGCTTGGCTGTAGACAATGGATTGTGTGGTGTGGTCTGGATGAAAGCTGGAGGCATGTAGGTAGGCATAGTGGTCAGTAGGTTTCCGGTATAGGGTGGTGTTTATGTGACCATCGCTTATTAGCACCATAGTGTCCAGGAAGTGGATCTCTTGTGTGGACTGGTCCAGGCTGAGGTTGATGGTAGGATGGAAATTGTTGAAATCATGGTGGAATTCCTCAAGGGCTTCTTTTCCATGGGTCCAGATGATGAAGATGTCATCAATGACAGGTTTCAGAGTAACAGCCATGTTAATCTGTCTTTGCAAAAAGAAAAGGAGTACTTGTGGCACCTTAGAGACTAACCAATTTATTTGAGCATGAGCTTTCGTGTAGTGCAAGTAGAGTAGGGGCATTAGGGGACGAGAGCCGAGGAAGCGTTGTTCTAAGTCAGCCATAAAAATGTTGGCATACTGTGGGGCCATGCGGGTACCCGTAGCAGTGCCTCTGATTTGAAGGTATACATTGTCCCCAAATGTGAAATAGTTATGGGTGAGGACAAAGTCACAAAATTCAGCCACCAGGTTTGCCGTGACATTATCGGGGATAGTGTTCCTGAAAGCTTGGAGTCCATCTTTGTGTGGAATATTGATGTAGAGGGCTTCTACATCCATAGTGGCTAGGATGGTGTTTTCAGTAAGCGATGGTCACATAACCACCACCCTATACTGGAAACCTACTGACCGCTATGCCTACCTACATGCCTCCAGCTTTCATCCAGACCACACCACACGATCCATTGTCTACAGCCAAGCTCTATGATAGAACCACATTTGCTCCAATTCCTCAGACAGAGACAAACACCTACAAGATCTCTATCAAGGGTTCTTACAACTACAATACCCACCTGCTGAAGTGAAGAAACAGATTGACAGAGCCAGAAGAGTACCCAGAAGTTACCTACTACAGGACAGGCCCAACAAAGAAAATAACAGAACGCCACTAGCCATCACCTTCAGCCCCCAACTAAAACCTCTCCAATGCATCATCAAGGATCTACAACCTATCCTGAAGGATGACCCAACACTCTCACAGATCTTGGGAGACAGGCCAGTCCTTGCTTACAGACAGCCCCCCAACCTGAAGCAAATACTCACCAGCAACCACACACCAAAACCACTAACCCAGGAACCTATCCTTGCAACAAAGCCTGTTGCCAACTGTGTCCACATATCTATTCAGGGGACACCGTCACAGGGCCTAATCACATAAGCCACACTATCAGAGGCTCCTTCACCTGCACATCTACCAATGTGATATATGCCATCATGTGCCAGCAATGCCCCTCTGCCATGTACATTGACCAAACTGGACAGTCTCTACGTAAACGAATAAATGGACACAAATCAGACGTCAAGAATTATAACATTCATAAACCAGTCGGAGAACACTTCAATCTCTTTGGTCACTCGATCACAGACCTAAAAGTGGCAATTCTTCAACAAAAAAAACTTCAAAAACAGACTCCAACGAGAGACTGCTGAATTGGAATTAATTTGCAAACTGGATACAATTAACTTAGGCTTAAATAAAGACTGGGAGTGGATGGGTCATTACACAAAGTAAAACTATTTCCTCATGTTTATTTCCCCCGACACACACTGTTCCTCAAATGTTCTTGTCAACTGCTGGAAATGGCCCACCTTGATTATCACTACAAAAAGGTTTTTCCCCCTCCCCCACTCTCCTGCTGATAATAGCTCACCTTACCTGATCACTCTTGTTACAGTGTATATGGTAACACCCAATGTTTCATGTTCTCTGTGTATACAAATCTCCCCACTGTATTTTCCACTGCATGCATCCGATGAAGTGAGTTGTAGCTCACGAAAGCTTATGCTCAAATAAATTTGTTAGTCTCTAAGGTGCCACAAGTACTCCTTTTCTTTTTGCAGATACAGACTAACACGGCTGCTACTCTGAAACTTGAGAGTCTGAATGATTCCTGTTAGTGCTTGGAATCTGGACCCCGATAGTATCACTCTCGCATGAATCGTGTCTAGCACTGCCCCAATTAATTCTATTCTTTGGGTTGGTGACAGCGTCGACTTGTCCACATTGAGGAGGAGACCCAGTATTTGTGACTAACCAGACTTGGGACTCCACCGGCTTCCTGGAACATCCCCGCAGCAGCCAATCGTCGAGGTAGGGATACACCTGTATCTGCCTCTTGCGGAGAAAGGCTGTGACCACTGACAAGCACTTGGTGAACGCTCAGTGGGCTGTCGATAAACCAAACGGGAGCACCATGAACTGGTAGTGCTTGTGATCAGCCACAAACCTCAGGAAATGTCTATGGGCTAGACAAATGGCTATGTGGAAGTACACATCTTTCATGTCGAGGGCAGCATACCAGTCCACCAGATACAGTAAAGGAATTATCAAGCTCAGGGAGACCATGTGGCTTCAACTTTACTATAAACTGGTTGAGTCCTCGCAGGTCTTAGATGGGTCTGAGACCCCTGCTCCCTTTGGTTTGGGGATTAGGAAGTAACAGGAGTAGAACCCCTTGCCCCATAGCTCCTGAGGAACCGCCTCCACTGCCTCTAAGGCAAGGAGTGATTGCACCTCCTGTACAAGGAGTTGCTCATGAGAAGGTTTCCTGAAGAGGGACAGGGAAGGGGGGTGGGAGGGAGGAGAGGAGCAGAATTGGAGAGAATATCCCACCTCTACTGTGCAAAGGACCCAAAGGTCCGATGTTATAAGGTAAGACGCACGGTAGAAGTGGGATAGACGGTTCAGAAAGCAGGGAGGAAGGATCCGTTATGGAGTCTGGCATGCCATCCTCAGGCGTCCCCTTGTTTGGATCCTGACAGTGGCTTAGTCCGGCCCTGGCCCTGGCTTGATGACCAATTAGACAGCCTACGCCTATAGTTCTTGCCCCTACGGCAGTAAGGGTCCTGCCTTGGGTGGGGTTGATATTGCCTCTGCTGCTGCTGGGGTAGAGGCTTGAAAAGTTCTCTCTGGGTAGCAGGCGTATGCATCCCCAGAGACTTCATTGTTGCCCTTGAATCTTTGAGGCTATGGAGTCTCGAGTCTGTCTGGTCTGAAAACAGCCCTGCGCCCTCAAAGGGAAGGTCCTGTAGAGTCAGTTGGACCTCTCGGGGAAGACCCGAAGCCTGGAGCCAGGAGGTTCTCCTCATGACCACCCCTGAGGAGATGGTTCGTGCTGCTGAGTCGGCTGCCGAGTTGGCCACATCAAGGGAGGCCTGAAGGGATGTCCTGGCCACCACCTTCCCCTCCTCAACCAGAGCTGAGAACTCCGCTCTTGACTTCACAGGGAGCATCTCTTTGTATTTGGACATAGCATCCCAAGAGTTTAAGTTATACCTACTGAGGATAGACTGCTTGTTGGTTATCCTCAGCTGTAGACCCCCAGCAGCATGCACTTTCCTGCCAAAGAGGTCCATACGTTTGGCCTCCTTAGGCTGGGGGGCTGGTGCCTGTTGCCCCTGGTACTCTCTTTCATTCACTGCCAAGACCACCAGGGAGCAGGGATGTAGGTGAGAGAATAAAAACTCGTATCCCTTGGAGGGGACAAAGTATTTTCTCTCCACACCCCTGGCAGTGGGCAGAATGGAGTCTGGAGTCTGCCACAGGGTCTTGTTATTCTGAATTGTTTTAATTATTGAAGTGCCACTCTGGAAGGACCCTCCGGATGTCCCCCATTGGGTCCTCCGATTCGGTTGCATCCTCTGCCTATAGACCCATATAACAGGCTATGCAGTGGAGTAAGTCCTGGTGAGCCCTGTGGTCAATGAATGGAGGACCTGAGGCTGATGCTCCTGCCACCCCTTATCAGGCGATGATGATGATGAGGCAACTGGGGTACAGGGTCCTCGTGGCCCCGCAAGCTGCCCTGGTTATTCCTGGGCTGTGCTAGGTTCCCCTGTTGGTCCAGCTGAGTCGGGAGTGTCCTGGGCTGCAGGTGGCACTGGAGCTGCATCCCCCGACTGCTCTGCAGTTTGAGGGGGCAATCTGGTGAGGGCCACTTCCGTTGCCCGAGGGGCAGGTCTATTCCTCAGTGAGTGGGAGGGGTGATGTCCCGAGGCCACTGACCTGGAAGCCCTCGAAGGGGTACCCTGGGTCTCGTGGTAAGCCCAGGGGGTTCAGAACGGCCATTGTTTGGGGGGTGGCCACTGCAGCTACCATGCTGTTTTGATGTCTCTCTGGCGCCTCCCGGACCTATGCTTTCTGTGCCTTGAATAAAACAATTTGGCCTTGGAGTCCGAGGAACCCGAGGGCGATGACCAAGGTGGTGCTGACTACTCCAGTGCCGGTGGCCAGTGCCGTGAAGAAGGTTGGGGATCGGTGTCACGATGACTGTGTCGAGGATGGGTACCGGCTGTCCCTCAACTGAGACTGGTGCCGCATGTACAGTGCCGGGGAATGGGTGCTGCGCCCCAGTGCCATGGCATGGTGCTGATCCTCTGAGAGTGTCCTAGATCGGTGCTGACCCCTCGGTGTCAAAGACGTAGATCTTCTCTCTCCCAGTGCTGTGCGAACTTGTACGATGGGTGGTGCTGGGGAGTGGTGTGGGGATGCGGATCAGGAACGGTGCTGATCCGGGGACAAGAAGCGCCACATCATCGCAGGCTTACCTCTAGACGGTACCGGTCTAGGTGGTGCCGGAGGCTTCTCTCTGATGGTCGAGGGCTGAGGCGCTGTAATTTCAATGAGGTCCTTAGCAGCCCCAAAAGTGTCCGGGGTGGAGGGTGGCTCCAACATCTCCACCAGGCACCGCCCCGCAGGAGAGTCCCTAAGTGCCGGACTCCATGATACCTGGGTTGCCGGAGTTGATGGCATGAGCTCCTGCTGCTTGGTGGCCAAGTCTTTCCTTTGGAGCACCAGAGCATCTCCTGATGATCTCGCAGCCCTCTGAGGAGAGCGCCCTCTGTCTGTCTTCTTATGTGGCTTGTGTGGCCCCAGAGACATGGAGCGGTGCCAGGGCACTGCTCCTTGCTGCAGTGCCGGGGATTTCTGGCGTGACCCTCGGCACCGGAGTCCTTCCTCGGCACCAAGTCGCAGTCCGATGCCAGGGCGCTCTGCACCAACGAACTCGGGCCCGGCGCTGGGCGGTCCGGTGCCGCAGACGGAGTGCGGCTTCCATCAATAGTTGTTGTAAACGGAAGTCCCGCACTTTCTTGTTTCTAGGCTTGAAATCATCTAGGCTTGAAAGGCTACAAATCTTACAGTGCTCTGAGTGATATGCCTCCCGTAAGCACCTAAGGCACGAGTGGTCGGGGTCACTATTGGACATAGGCTTCAAACACCGTAAGACTTAAACCCCTGGGCTTGCAACATGCCTTGCAGCCCCAGGTGGGGTGATGGGATACAAACGATCCCAGTCACCAATCACTACTACTACCTATACCAGAGGTGGGCAAACTATGGCCTGCTGGCCCCATCAGGCCCACGGGACCCTCCTGCCCAGCCCCATAGCTCTTGGCCTGGGAGGCTCACCCCCGACCCCTCCCCCCACTGTCTCCCTTCCCACACAGCCTCAGCCTGCCGTGCTGCCGGGGCAATGCTCTGGGCGGCCGGGAAACGCAGTTGCACAGCCGCAGCCTGACCCAGTGCTCTGGCCAGTGCAGCTGTAGTGCCGCCAGCCACTGGTGCTCCAGGCAGCGTAGTAAGGGAGCAGGGCGGGTTGGATAGAGTGCAGGGGAGTTGGGGGTGGCGGTCAGGGGGCGGGACTGTGGATAGGGGTCAGATCAGTCAGAGGGTGAGGAACAGGGGGGGTTGGATGGGGCAGGTGTCCTGGGGGGGCAGGGGTTCTGGGGGCGGTCAGGGGACAGAGAGAAGGGGTGGTTGGATGGGGCAGTGGTTCCAGGGGGCAAGTCAGGAATGAGAGGGGGGGTTGGATGGGGCAGCAGTGGGCAGTCAGGGGTGGGAAGTCCAGGGGTGGTCAGGGGATAGGCAGCAGGGGGTGGTGGATGGGGCAGGAGTCCCGGGGGAGCCATCAGGGGGTGAGAAGCGGGGGTTGGGGGGAGGGTCGGATAGGAGGCAGGGGCTGGACCATGCCTGGCTGTTTGTGGGGAGACAGCCTCCCCTAACCGGCCCTCCATACAAATTTGGAAACCCAGTGCGGCTCTCAGGCCAAAAAGTTTGCCTGCCCTGACCTATACTGACTATATTGCAAATCTTGAAATCTGTCAGAAAATTCTGATTCCAGTTCTTGCATGTACATTCTAATCTCAGCGTCAAACGCAGGGCGCTGTTCCACGTGCCGCCATAGTGATGTAAGCAGCAAATCAGGACTTAAAAATATCCCAGCACAGTGGCGCTGGAACAATTTTTAAGGTGGGGGTGTTGAGCTGTGTTCCCCCTTGCCCCTGTCTGCACCCCTCACTGCTCAGGCTGGGGGCAGCTGTAGAGCCCTTGGCCAGCAGCTGGGACCCCAGGCTGGCAGCAGAGCCCCATGGACCGGTGGCTAGCAGAGGGCTGAGCGGGGCCGGCGGATGGAACCCCGGTGGGCAGGGGGCTGGCGGCCAGTACCCCGGGCCAGCAGCGGAGCCCCTGGGACCGGTGGCTGGGACCTGGGGCCGGCAGCGGGCTGAACGGGGCTGGCGGCCAGAACCCCAGCTGGCAGTGGGCCGGCGGCCAGTACCCCAGGCCAGCAGAGGAGCCCCCAGGACCGGTGGCCAGGACCCGGGCAGCATGAGTGCCCCTGAAAATCAGGTTGCGTGCCGCCTTTGGCATGCGTGCCATAGGTTGTCTACCCCTGCACTTGGCTAAGGGAGCACTTGCAAGCAAGTGCACGCAGTTCCAAAGCTGCCACAGATGGTAAGAAGGAACTGAAGCGGGTTCGGGTCGGCAGGGTCATATATTGAGCGCCGTGAAGGCGCCACTCCAGAGGGCTCCCTAGCCAACCTGACTCGGGAGCTGCTAAGGGAAAAGTTTCCGAAGACTGAGCACACAGCGCATGCACACCTGATTGGAATCAATGTGAACAAGCACTCGAAGAAGAACATCTTTGTTAAGCCATTTGGTAGGACACTACTGCACACAGGGAGAGACGTTGCAGAGGGGACTGTGTTCAAAGCTAAGCTTAGGATCTCACACACTGACCCCAACTGGAGAAGCACACAGAGTCACTGAGCTGTAAGCTGAGATCCACACACAAGAAGAATCCAATCCTCCCTCACTTCATAAAGCAGATGCCTCTGCAGGCCAATCTACAGTTAGTACAAAAGTTTGAGGCACAAAGAGAATAAATTCTCCTTGGGCTTTGTGCGGTTCAACTGTGCTTCCTTTATCAGGGAAGTATCACTCTCATAGTGAGATTAGCACTTTCTCCTACTTGAAAATGGATTCACTCACAGAGGACTCTCGGTCAAACTAGATGATCATAATGGTCCATTCTGGCCTTAAAATCTATGAATCTATTCCCTTCTCACTGCTCTGCCTCCTCTCCCTGATCCCTCCTGACTCCCCCTCCTAGCTCTCTGTCTCTATCCTTTCTGACTACTTCATGGCCCTCCTGTCTTTCTATTCTGATCTCTCCAGATTCCCCTGCTCAGTACTCCAGTGCCTTCAACAATTCTTCCTCCTCTTCCCCTGACTCCCCCCTGTTGCACAAGTTCAGAATAACTCCCAGCTCTCCTCAGTGATAAGAATAGTAGTCTCCAATCCCCATGTGATGTGCTGATGACTAACAGACTCAGACACATGTGAGCAACTTCTGAACTGTTGACTGACACCTTTTGCCTTCAGATTTCAGTCAGCAAGTTGCCTGTAAGGTGCTCCTGACAGCTGTATGGCCAGGCAGGGGCACCTGTATTTTTCTCAGCTGGGTTGCATGGAGTAAATTGGGATCCTGGGGAGAGGGGTCTGATATGACATTCGCATAGAACAACCTTTGCCTTAGCTCAGTCATAGTCTGAAATGCGATTGTCAAATGACATGCTGGATTCCATGTTTATTGTTTTTCAGGGACAGTTCTGGATCCACTGTGCTCATGGTTTCTTACTGCCAATGCTGCAAACTTCAGCCAGGACCTGAGAGTCCAGCTGCTCTCTTTCTGCCTCTTACATAAGGATTCTGCACTCGGAATTTAGCTGCCGACTCTGTCAGTGCTGCATGATTTAGAGTCGAATCCAGCTCACTCACTGTAGCTGTGTGAAGTTTGCAGGACTAATAGATAAAAACATGTTGTGTCAGTAAAGTCAGCAGGTGTGACACTAAGACACGTGAGGAGCCGAGGGCGGCAGGATCATGCTTCTACCCATAACTGCATTTAAGCAGAACTCTCTCTCTCTCTGGTGGCATCCCACACACCTGCCCGCCATCTTCTTTTTCAACGTACTCTTTCTCTCTGTAAACTCATCTACTCCTGCAGTTTCAAATATCACCTCTATGCAGACGATTCCCAGATCTACATCTTTGCCCCAATCCCTTGCCATCTATTTATTCTCACATCTCAAATTCTCTTGTGTCCTCTTAGAAGTCCCGTTGCCAGTTCATACTTCCCAAACTGAGCTGATTATCTTTCCTTCCAATTCCTCTCTTCTCCATCCCTGGGCTGCCTGACAACTTCACTGTCCTCCAGGCCTCAATGTCTGTCAACTTTGGTTCTTCTCCCCAACAGTCCATCTCTCACTAAGTTCTGTTATTTCTTCCTCTTTAATGTCCCCAAAACTGCTTTTTCTCCATTCTCATCCTTGCATAAATTCTCATCAGTGCCTTGATTCTCTTTTAGCCTGATGACTGCCTTGGAATGGGAGCTGACATCCTTCACTTTGACATAACACCACTTTCTTCTAAGCTGTCCGGCACAGTCTGCAGATTTGGAGGGAGCTGCTCTTCTACAGGGTACAGGGGATCTAAATGTTGACCCTCTTTATTGTTACAACTTATTCCTGGGAAACTATATGGGGTTAGGGATACAGAATTGATCCCAACAAATTCACGTAATACAAAAACTGAGGTTCGACCAGAGGACAGCACCAGATGTGAAAAGCCAGTGCCAGTAAGACTTGTTCCTCTTTGTTGTTCTTGGATAGGGTGTCTCTGCATGTGTGTCTGTGTGTATGATGTGAGGCTGGCCAGGGGCTAAGAGCTGTAGGCCTAGTGAGCCCAGCTGTGTCAGTATGTTAAATCAAGGCATTTCTCTCAGATGCACTGCTACAGCTGCCAAAAAATGTCTAAGGGTCAAGCTGCCTGATTAACCCAGGCACTCAGGAGCTAAAACAACAAGCATGTCTCTGTGCAGCAGTAGCAGAAAGTGAAAGGGGTCCCAATAACAGCCGCATGCTTCCTCTGTTGTTGTCTGTCCTCTCCACAGTGGGCATTCTGCTTTTGTGTGAGATACACCCAGCACATTTGAGACACTTCATGTCTGCCAAGGAATAAACAAACATGGGAAGGATAGGGTTCAAACCAGAACCGAAGCGATTTGCAGAGCTCTCTCTGCAGCCACCTCCTCTGCTTTCTGCATATATGCCAGGGTTGGCCAGCCCTTGCTAAGGCAGCTGGCTATAGCCAATATCAGATTGCAGTCAGGACTCCACCCAATTCTAAGGTGGATTTGCAGAAGCCTGAAGAAAGGTATTATCTCCTCCCTGTTCCTGTGTTGGTTATGATAGTGCAGAACTCTTGGACCTTTCACAGATAATGCTGGTGCCACACAAAGTAAATATATAAAAGAATAATAGTGCAGAAGGATTCTTCTTGGGAATGGGAAATTGACATACTAACCAACTTCATTCCCTCTGAGCCACACTACTACTGGCTATAGGCAACAATCAGTCAGAGCAGATGCCTGAATGGGAATATTGGGAAATGGCATTAACACAAAAGCTCAGTACAAGAGATTGTGCTACACTGATTGACATCACCATCAGGTTCTGTCAGTCAACAGCTGGCCAAAGACCTGCCCATGGGTCTCCCCAGGCTCTATGCATGCTGGCGCCATGAATGTACACTTTCTTTTCTCCACTTGGCACTTCCTCTCCCTTGTCTGCAGTGTTCTTTTCTTTGAGTGATGGTTCTGCTCACCAGCTTTTCAAGGCCCTGTTTTACCTGGTGCTGTCACAGTTCTGGTTTTAAAAAGCAGTTCTCTGAATAGCGACTGTTAAAAATAGCATTGTAGCATTTCATATTTATTGTATCTCAGTCAAACCAAATGTTCTGAGATTATAAGTGGAAAAATGTTTTTTTCTATCTACCAACCATGACAACTCACTTCAGGCTCTGAAAGTCAAGCTGATTTATTTCTGCTTTGCGGATCATCATCTGTAATGAAGGTTCTGCAGACCAAATGCTGCCCTCAGTGACATCTGCCTGACCCCACTGTTTATAAATGCTGCTTCAGTGACAGTGTGATCTCACTGTCTCCAAATTCTGCCCTTGGTAACACCTGGGTGACCCCAACAAAAGATATAATTTTGGCCTGCAGAACCACCATTACTGATGATAGTGTACAGGGTGGAAAGAACCCAGCTTGACTCCTGGAATCCGGGACAAGCTTGTGGTGCTAGCAGTTAGAAAAGCTATCTTTCTATTTGTAATCTGAGCACATTTAATCTGGAAATTATTGAGAGACAAACATGGTACCCATGAGACCATTTTATGGATTCACATTTCTAACAGAGCTGCACTTTAAACAGTTTGTTTTAGTTCCACGGTCTTTTTCCATACCTTAATGTAGGCCCCAGTTTTCTGCTCCATTACCTTAGCAAGGAGTCTGCCTTAGACACAATCCACAACAAGGACACCCTTCCTCTTTCTCAAACTGGAAGACTGAGAAAACAAAAGGGAACCGAAATAGAAAAGACAAGCCTTGCTTCTCTGATTGTTCCATTACTTTTTTCTTTTGTGTCCTGAGTGACTAGATGAGTCAGTAATGTTCATCTTTAGAATCTCTATCTTGTTTGTAGCTGAGGTTTCCCGCTCTCATGCTTCTCCTGCTCTTCTGGACACCATATGTGCTGGCTGAGTGAAATGATAATGCTTGC
Source organism: Lepidochelys olivacea (assembly GCF_965140295.1). Lineage (NCBI taxonomy): Eukaryota > Metazoa > Chordata > Testudines > Cheloniidae > Lepidochelys > Lepidochelys olivacea. Next base: position 87,068,825 of record NC_140416.1, on the reverse strand, counting down.
AAGGAAGAGATGGTTCAGGGAGACAAAACTGTCTACACAGCCTGAAGGAATTCTAAAAACAGCTTTGAAAAGAAAATGTGATTATATTAAGCTACAAACAGCAGAGACAGAGAATAAAATGGTCTTAGAGAAATGGGAAAAATGAATCACAGAATCATTAGGATTGGAATGATCAAAATGAGACTTTGCCTCAATGAATGAAAATCAGTATATTCCATTAAAAGAAATAGGCAGGGCTGAGATCTCTTGGGAGGAAGGAGGCCTGGAAAGTAGCCAAGACAGAGTTAGGGGAGATGGTGGATAGCAAATTAGGGATGTGCTGGAAATCTCATATGGCAGCCAAAAAGCAAATGATACACTGTATTTTATGTAAAGAGGCACAGCATCATGTCATGGACTAGGGATGTGATAGTTCTATTTTCGGATATAACCACTTTTGGAATATTACAATTCTGCCTGAACACAGACGTAACATTGACAAATACGAGAGGGTCCAATAAGTAAAATGAAATCATTGACGACTTGGTGGGTAGGACTACTATATGAGGAGAGGTTAAAGAAACCTCAGGAAGTATAACTATAACTAGGAACCTTGAAGATGTGGAGGAGAGGATTCAAAGGATGTCAAGTACTGTATTTAGGAGGGAGAGGGTTGTTCTGGAAGAAGTATCTGTGAGCAACAGGAAGAAACAAGGAGAAATTCAGGCTGCACATCAGGAGAAATTTCCTAGCAATAAGGTTGATTAGACTCTTGTATGGTCTCCCAGGCGAAGTGACGGAATTCCTGCTACCGGAGTTATTTAAAAGCAGGCTGAACATAGCATCAGAGAATGCTCTGTACAGAAGAGCTGGAGAATGGAAAGAATGGACTGAAGCATGGAAGATATCTTTTTCATCTCTAATCTCTGTGATTCTTTGAAGAAGAATTTCCTCCATTCACCCTGCTTTGTACACAATACCTCCGGTCTTTTCTCTGATTCGGATGGATAGATTAGGTAGGAAGGACAGTGGTTTGAAAATGGTCAGCTTCCAGTATGCTAGAAGAATAGCTGGGTACTGCTTCTTTCCATGTAAGTGAAAAAATATTATTGTGAGATCACATGAATGGCAAGAATGGGTTTGGAGCCTTGTCCTGGAGTCCAAAAGGCAACTCAGAAAGTATTTCCGGAGTGGCTCCTTGCAGCCTTCGATACTTGGATTACGTTTCTGAAATTTTGCAGGAATCTTCTGCTTCCCCCCCAACCCCCCCGCCTCCCCCTTCTGTGCATTTTTGGTGCTGAGCTTTTTCCGGTTTTCCCACACTCCTGCCTGTCACAGAGCAGAAACCACAAAAATGCAGCGAAGTAAAGTCTGTCCAAGAAGCTACAATTCCATCTCACAAGGATAAACATTCTCTCTGCCAACAAGTGAGCACAGCACACCGGCATCTTCAAATACACATCCCTGCTGCCCAGCAAAGAAACCCACTGACACAGCCTGTCACCTGTACTAACATGAGCCACCCCAGCACAAAGAGAATTGGATGGTGAATTCACCAGCACAGACCTGCCAGACCTCATGATCACAGCCGCCCTCACTGAGTCAACCAATCCTGCTAATGTCTTGTTTTCTTTTTAAATAGTTTTGGGGGATGAATTTAGTGCACTGTCTAAAGATAGGCATTCTGCAGGCAGGAAATATAAAGGCTTCTCCAGCACATCTCTTCCCATGTTCCTCCAAAACACCTTATTATTCCAGTCCTGCTCCCTCAGCCCCCCAACCACAGCATTGCCAATGCACCTCTACTCTGCATCTAAGCACTTCCGCAGGGGGGCTTTTAGAAAAATGATTATTTTTTATTAAAGCCTCTCTCTTAAATAGGGAAGGGGCTGCGAGGAGTCAGAGAATCTGGCAGGAATCAAACAGAACTGAGGGGAGGGGGTTATGAATGTAGTTCCCCCCCATCAGTGTTTTAGAGATTAAAACAAGTCCAAAGACGGGTAAGGATAAGGGCTGGAGAGACTTCAATATGAGGATACATTGTAAAGGTGGAGACTTTTCTGTCTACAGAGAAGAAAAATGAAAGGGGGCATGATACAGAGACATAGAACAATGAATTGTACAGATAAAATTACCCTATCATAACACTGAAACAAGGGGATGCTCAAGGAAATGAAAAGGCAACAAACTTGAAACTGATAAAAGGATATTATTTTTTTGTACACAGCACATAACTAACCTGTGGAAATCACAGCCACAGGATGGGTTGGAGGCCAAAAGCTTAGTAGGGTTTAGCATTGGACATTTATATGGGAAATGACATAAATATACATAAAGCGTATATGGGGATACAAACCCTCATGCTTTGGGACAAACCAACCACTAGCTGATGGGGTTAGGAAGAAACTTCTCCTATAGGCAGATGAGTCCATTATGGATAGTTCTGGGGGATGAATTTAGTGCACTATCTAAAGACAGACATAGTGCAGGCAGGAAACGTACTAGCTTCTCCAGCACAACTCTGTCCATGCACCTCCAACACACCTTGCTACTCCAGTCTTGTTCCCCCGAGAAGCACCTGCCACTCACCATTGTCAGAGACAGGCTAGTGGCCAAGGTAGCCCACTTCTCCAATATCTATGGCAATTCCTATATCCTCATATTTGTATGAAGCTATGGCCCTGCTTACACTCTGAGGTAAAGCTCCATTTTAGGGTACAACTACTCCAGTGTATCGAGGCCAGATTCTTCCAAGGTCTCAGAGATTCAGGAAGAACGCCCCGAAGGATCTGTATCAAAGACACTTGCTGGCAATGTGTTCCTCACAGATTTTTCTGGCACAGGAAAAACTTACTTGGAAATCCTCTGGGCTGCCACTTTTCTGACCACTGCCTGCCTATGGTTGGCTGGAGGCTTGGGGACCAGGTGAGAGGATGTACTCTGGGGTGGCATCACTTTGTGCAAACTGGTCACCTTCTGGATGCTGGAAGTGGCACTTGATGTCTTGCAGGCACCGGAATCAGCCGGCACGGATATATTGTTGGAGCTGGGTGGTGGGTGGTTGGCAAAGAGAGCCTGGGAGAAAACAAGATACAGGGATTGGTTATTTTCCCTTTGCAACTCCACCAGGAGAACCCATGTGGTGAAGAGCCTTGCCTGGGAAGAGAAAGTCCCGGCCTGGTACCACCCAGCTAGAAGGCTCCTGAGACAGTCTCAGAGATAGATACAAACTGACGGTGACTGATTCCATGAAGGAGTTTTTATAGAAGAATTCTACAGCCTTGGAAAGTCAGGGTTAGTTCTAGAAATGCCAACAAACTCTGCTACTGTGGCACAATATAGCCGGTGCTACAACACTGACTCCCAAATCCAACCTCCTCCTAGTCTTTGAGCTAATAGGAAGTCCTAAATTACCCTTACAGAAGCAAGGGGCACTAAGAGGGCAAACTGCTAAAGAGGCTTTCCCCCTGACTCAGGCTCTGGGGATGCTTTGGGGAGAGAGGAAAGCTCCCAGTCATGAAGGGAGAGATACGCTGAAGGTTTGGGAGATGGGGCAAAATAGCTTGTGTACTGCCAGGCACTGAAGAACAAAGACACAGGTGGCAGAGGAGCGGAATGGCTCTCTGCACCAACTCAGCTGAGATTCAAAGCAGCACTCAATTCTCTTTAGGAAGTTGAAACCTGCCTGGAACTCTGTCTTATCCTTCCTCAAAGCTGCTTAGTTAGATCCCCATTCAGAGCAGTGAACTGTAGTCATGTGGCTTACTGGTGAAAAGTCAGTTATGAAAGATGAGGGGAAAGGGTGAGCACTAGCCAGTCTCCTGGGAAAGGTTGGGGCTTCAGTGCACTTGGTTGCATTTGTCCCGAGTTTCTTTCTCTGGTGAGGAACACACAGAGGCACAGTGAGTGGGCTCCAGGCTCCAGAGAAAGCCACAATCTGAGGATTGGCTGAGTCCCAGCATAAAGACAGGAAAAGCCCCTCTCCCCCACAATTCTCTGGCAAATGGCAGGGCACTCGTGTGGGAGGGAGTTTCTGACAGGCAGAGCCTGGGGGGAGAAAGGGGAATGTGAGAGCCAAACCAGGCCTTTTCCACTACAATTCACTGACAAGATCTGCTGAGCTTTCTACTCCTCGTTAACCTCTCCATGTCCTGCAGCTCCATTTTGATCCTGGATTCCTGAGCAGGATTACCTTCAGGTACAACTGTATAAATGACAAGTCAGGAGGAAGGCAGTAAATGCCACACTCTTGGCTTAGTCCAGTACAGCTGAGAGCCCATCACATTATCAGGGAAGGGATGGAGTCTCCCCACTCACTGAGCTTTCCTCCCCTGACCCAGAGACCGCTCCTCACTGCATCCATGCACAAGAATTTTTTTTTTAAGTGCTTTTCCCTTGTTACTAAAATCCTGACACCTGGAGTTCGCAAAACTCTTGTACTGTACTGTCTACGTCACCTCCCCAAACATGCTCAGGCAAGAAGGTCAGTCACCCAGGAGGAAGAACAAACAGGAATTCTTATAACACAGGATGATCATCAGAGGCACGGCCGAGACCTGCCTAAGGAAAGGTTAAGGCTGTTTTGCTTCGGGACAACAGACTTCTGAAAGGCCTCTGTCTCCAGACTGTGCTGAGATCCTGGCTGCCTTCCACCGCAGCCAGGGTGTAGAGACTGGGGGTTGACAATGACCATGGCTTCTGGATCCAGCTACAAAGCACGCTGCCCTGCTGTGAACCCTATGGGGGCGGGGCAGGAAACCAGAAGAAGCTACTGTGCAAACAAAGGCCAGACAGAAAAAGGGATGGGAAGAGATTTCAGCACATACACACATGGAGGTGCGCCCTCATCATTCAGGATCCACAAAGTCCAGTTCTAGGGAGGACTGTAGCATGGAAGAAACTCTGATAAACAGCCCAGAAACATCCAGTACCCAACAGTTATTAAGGGAAACATCCAGAACAGGGCTCACAATGCTGGAGAGTTGGACTGGCTCCTGAGGAGACTTATGCCCTCCCCTGTGGAAGGTGCCAAGGGGCACAAATCTGCATACTATTTAGCACAATACAGGACTCTGCATCTTCAAAACACTGCAAAAACATTAGCTAATTAATCCCCACAACATTCCTGGCAGACAGGTCTGGAGTATTAACCCCGTTTTATAGGTGGGCACTCTGGGCCACAGAGAGGGCAAGTGACCTGCCACAGATGGAGCCACCCTCAGGGCTAGAGTCAGAACTCAGGAGTTCCTGAGTCTCAGTCCTGTACTCACACCAGTAGATCACACTTCTCATTTTACACAGAAATAAAGTACAGACAGAATGATAGCTGCACAAAAAGAATGCTTTTTAATTAGAAAATGTCATGTACAATTTGCCAGTCAGGGTGAGGCACACAGTAAGGTATCAGCAAGCAGAAACCAAGCTTCCTGTACCCACTCACAATTAAAGTGAGGAAGTACCAGAAGTTTGAACTAAAACAGTTATGCTAATGATCTTCAAAAACAGAAGGAAGGATCCTGCCACTTACCCTCCCATATATCCAACATCTATCCCTAGAAAAATAATAGAACAAATGCTGCAAGTAAAATCAATAAATAATCACTAAACCTGAGAATCACAGAATCACAAGCAACAAACAGAAATGAGGATTTATAAAGATTAGCTCACCAGACAAACATAATTGCCTTTTGGGACAGAATTACAAAATACGTGTGCATAATGTGATGAGGTTTTGGATGTTTGTAAAGCATTTGCTACAGTTTTCTATTAAATCTATTTACAGAGTTCAGTCAAATCAGCGTGGATATGGTAGAAAACTGGCTGAGTGACCAAACAAAGGGGCAAAAAGTAATGATAATTGGCAAAATACTGAGTTGTGGGAAGGGAAGTCTAGTGTGGAACCACAGTGGTCAGTATAAGGGCCAATCTGCTGTAAGAACTTCATTAATGATCTAGAAAAAGGAGAGCACATTAATAGAATTCACAAATTATAGTACAGTGGGTCCTATTTTGTAAACTATTCAGGAGAGGGACTGTCTTGATATATGTTAAAATAAACTGACTGTATGCTTTCTCCTTCTACCCAACCCCTTTGTCACGAAGTTTGTTTTCTTAAACTATGAGCTTTCTGGGACACAAATTGGGTTTTATTATACATTTGTAAAGTATTCAGCACATTGTGTGTGCTGAAATAAATAAATAAATATATACATAAATATAATGAGATTAGAAACAGGGGGCAGAACTTCAGGTGGTATAAATCAACATACCATCACTGACTTCAGTGGAGTTATTTTATTTTACAGTAGAACCTTAGAGTTACTAACACCTTGGAAATGGAAGCTGTTCAGAGCTCTGAAATGTTCATAACTCTGAACAAAACTTTATGGTTGTTCTTTCAAAAGTTTACAACCAAACATTGACTTAATACAGCTTTGAAACTTTACTACGCAGAAGAAAAATGCTGCTTTTAACCATCTTAATTTATGTGAAACAAACACAAAACCAGTTTCCTTACCTTGTCAAATCTTTTTTTAAAACTTTCCCCTTTTTTTAGTAGTTTACGTTTAACACAGTAATGTACTGTACAGTATTTGCTTCTTTTTTTTTTTTTTGTCTCTGCTGCCTGATTGAGTACATCCGGTTGCAAATGAGGTGGGTGGTTGACTGGTGAGTTTGTAACTCTGGTGTTGGTAACTCTGAGGTTCTGCTGTACATAAACTAAAGATATGACCCCATAGGTAGCAAATAAAAATTGGATTTGCCTTGGAAAACTGCAGTTAACACATTTGCAGAAAAATAATCCAAGGGAGAAAACTGGGAAAAGAAATGTATGAAGGAGATGAGGGAGGGAGCTAAATAGTCTTTAATGCAACATGGTAGCAAAAAATGTCAATGCAGGTTAGGCTGCTCTCAGAGAGGCCTTGCATCCCAGAGCAAAGGGGGGGAGGGTTTTTTTTCTAGTGCAGCCACACCTGCTTTGAATGCCCCACATTCCCAGTGAGACACTGACAAATTGGAGGACATCCAGAAAAGAGTAAAAGGAATTAGTTATGGGGAAAGTTAAATCTCCTTAGCTTAGCTATGTGCTGACTAACTTGGGACCATGCAACTTTCTGAAGGGTATAAGGGAAGAGAGGAATTATTTAGCAACTGGGGATGAACTGGACACAGTATTTATATCAGAAAACTATTTAAACTACTGATTGAAACTGTAACCATGAGTGACCCAAATACTCATTATCATTTGTTAAATGTTTTATCTGACCCTTTCTGACACAAGGCTGCATTGATAGGAATCATTTTACTATATGACTGAACTAGGGTTGTTTTAATTTAACATATTTCTCATTTCCCATATGCAATGTTTAGGATAAAGCTCTAGATCCAGTAGCTGCCCATACACATAAAATAGATACAGACTAAACAGAACAAACCTACATAGGGGAGAAGAAGCCTCCATGACGGTTAGTGGCAACTTCCCAGTAGAGGGAACAATTAGAAAGTAAACACTGATTGTTTAATTTCCTAGGCAAGGGCATCTCTGGTAACAACATCCAGATCAGATCACGTCACTCATCGCTCCCTTCAGTCCGTACAAAATGGTGCTGCTGATAAACTTTCTTCCTTTCCTGTTGGCTTGATCATGTAACTCCTGTTCCTTGAACCACTCCAGTATCAGATTTAAGCTTCTTGTCATCACCTTCAAAGCTCTACATAACTCTGCCCCTCCCTACTTACCCTTCCTTGTCAAGCTTCATGCTGGCTCTCTGTCCCCTTCACTCTGCCAGTGCTCCCAACCTCCTCCATCTGTCTGACAGATTCTCACACAATCACCCTTGTGCCTTCTCCCGTGCAGGCCCCTATGAATGGTACAATATCCCTGAGCTCCTCCAAAAAGGACCTCTCTCTTCCAAATTTAAATCGTTCTTTAAGACCCATTTTTGCCTTGTTGTCTATAGTGAATCAAGTTGACTTGTATATAAATTGCCTATATTGTTATTCCCCTTCCCCTGACTATTTGTCTTAGATTGTGCGCTCCTCAGAGTTTGTACAGCACAAAGCATGCCTTCCGTTTGCACATATACATATGGCTTTAAATATGCCACTCCTGTCCTTCCATTTATACAGCTCACTTCCAACACATCAGGCTGTCAGCAGCACAGAGAGCAGGCCCTTCCTTGAATCATGCACAATGGTGCTGCTGTTACTCACTCACACACTGCCTGTGGACAAACAGACATATCCAAACCAGACATCATATAGAGAAGGGGAAAATAGAAACTGCTTTCAGTACAGCAAGGCACCTTTCAAGGACACGACATATCAGTGAGGTGACCAGAGAAGCCGTGGCATGAGCACCTAGGCTGCTGGGAAATGGCTGGGTTGCCTCACCAAGGCAATTCTGAAGCCATGACTGGAACTGCATCATCATATGGAAATGCCTTCTTTGTGGCCTGGAGATACACAGAACGCAGGGTCCAAAGCACTCACAGTAACAGATAGTGTAATACTGCCTGCAAATGATTAGGCCTTTTCTACTTGGGCTTCATTTCTCCTGCTGCTAACAGTATCAAGTTCTCAGCACTACTATAACTCTTTTCATCCACAGCTCTCAGAGCAATTTACACAAGTGTGTCAGTATCAGATTGGAAACTGAGGCACAAAGCCATAGGCACCAACTTTTATTTTTCCCCAGTGGTGCTCCACCCCCGCTCTACCCTGAAACCCCCCCTCCCCCGCCACTCTGCCCCTTCCCCCAAGGCCCCACCCTTGCTCAGCCTCTTCCTGCCCCCATCCACCAGCCACTTGCTGCTCTCCACCCTCCCCCAAATGCTTCCCGGAGCCGCCAAACAGCTGTTTGGCAGCACCCCTGATTAGCTGATCGGCAGCACCGCCAAACAGCTATCATTGGTGAGTGCTGAGCACCCACTATTTTTTTCTCATGGGTGCTCTAGCCGTGGAGCACCCACAGAGTCAGTGCCTATGCATAAAGCAATGAAGTAACTTGCTTAAGGTCCCCAAGTGACCTGACAGAGTTAGGAATAGAAATAAGGTGTCCTGAGTCCCAGTCCAGTATCCTATTGACGGGACCACAGAATAAAGGGCGCCAGGGAGCAGGAACTGAACAGTCTGGAAAATGAATAAAATTAGATTTAGTAAAACTTCTCAACCCTGATTAAGGTTCTGAGGGAAGAACTCAGGACCTATTAGAAGAGATAAACCCAAAGCCAGGGAACCTGGAGGCTGGTGTGCTGCACTTCTCTAAACCCAGAGGTCTGAGGTGAAGGCCTTATTCTCCTCTGTACCACTCCCCAAGGCTGTGCTGATGGAGTCTCCAAATTCTCCTGTCAGTCTTCTCTCCCCTCCCCCACATTACACACAGTGTTCTAAGTGCTCTGAGAAGCAGGAGCAATTCCCAGATGAATGCAGAATTTTTCTGGCTTTGTGCAATGAATTTTCTTGGATCAGAGCAACAAGAGTTGGTTGTGTTGAGGCTGCCCTCCCAGCACTGTGAGTGTGCAGTACATAGGGAGCCCTCAGCAAGGTGAGGAAGGCTGTGAAAGACCCATTGATGCTACCCACTGACCTCCTCCAACCCCAGGCACCCTGCCTGCGAGAACACATCGTTTCTGTGGGCCCTACCCTCAGGATGCCAATAAACACTTCTCATTCCCAACCTCCACGCCAGACTGCTTGAGAAAAGAAGTGGGGGAAAACTCATCAGCATGAGATGCCACCTCAGAAAAGGGCTTTTTGTGAGTGCAGATCTAAGGTATGGCAAGGGAGGACAGAGGGAGAAAGCAAGAGGAAGGAAGTGACAAATGGGGGAAGGAAAGAGACAAAGAGAGAAAGATGGAAGGAAAAGTTTTAAGCCAGAGGTTCCCAAACTGTGTTGTGTGCAGAGTGGGCTGGTCACCTGCTCCTGGCTCCTCCCCTTATGTCCAGCTACTACAGTGATTAAATACATTCCTAATACAATACAAGCCACTGGTGCCATACACAAGCCATTGGTGTCATTGGCATAAGGATGTTTTATCGTTACAAGGGGGTGAGGCCCAGGCATTGTGAATTGGGAAAAAAGCAGGAGGACCTGGGTGCAGCAAGCAGGACAGTGGATGGGGGGCAGACAACGAGTGGAGTGGGATGGGGCTTGGACAATGGAGTAGGTATGGGGGTAGGAGGCCTGGGTGACAATGAGTGGGAGATGGGTAAGGCCCAAGTGATAGTGAGCAGGTGAGTGGGGGCCCAGGTGCAGTGAGTAGAGAGGAAGTGGGGAGGCACAGATAATGGTGAGTGGAAGGGGAAGGCAGGAGGCCACAGTGAAAATAAGTAGGATGGTGACCAGGCAGTGGTGAATGGAAGGGAGTGAGGGCTGGGGCTTGGACCAAAGTGAGTGGAAGGAGGTAATGGGATGGGGGAGGGTGAGTTGTAAGGGTAGGTGGGGGGAGCCAAACAGTGGTGAATGACGGGGACAGGGAAGGCAACAGTGAATAGGAGAGGGAGGTGGTGGTAGGGTAGGCGATGGTGAGTCTGTTGGGGTGCTCTGGCTACTAAGCAGGAGAGGTCAGTGCAATTGTGACTGAGATGGGAGATCTGTTTGGCACCAGGCAAAGACAAGTGGGAGGAGACGTATCCGAGAGACACTCTCTCTATTAAGACCTGGCTTTCAATACAAGGAAGTCTGAGGGTATTCTACACTGCAATTAAAAACCTGCAGCTGGCCTCTGCCAGCTGACTCAGGCTTGCAGGGCTGCTTAATTGCGCTGTAGATGTTCAGGTTTGAGCTGAAGCCCGGGCTCTAGGACCTGCAAGGTGGGAGGGTCCCAGAACTCAGGCTGCAGCCTGAATTTCTATGCAGCAATTAAACAGCCCCTTAGCTCAGGAGCGTCAGCCCTAGTCAGCTGGCATGGGCCAGACGTGGGTGTCTAATTGCAGTGTAGACATACCCTGAGTGTTAAACAAATCCCTTTCTTCATTAATGGCAATTTCAGAGCTGCCTGAGCCCGTGGCAGGGCAATGGCCTCGATATTGCAGCTCTGAACTGTTCGGCTCGGGGGGCGGGGGCGAGGAGTGGAGGCTTAACAAAGAATCACTTTAACAGAAACTCCTGAGTAATGGCTCTGCCCTAGGCCAAAAATAACATCAGCTCAATGTCGGCAATTAGAAGAGGGCTCAGCCAGGCCCCCATGGTCAGCTCCAGCCTCCTCACAGGCACAGCTCAGCTCGGCTTGCAGTGCTACCCTACACTCATCAGCAGCCACGGCTGCCCACCCAGAGCCCCTTGGACAGAGATGAAAGAAGGGCCTTCTGCTCCTGCTCAGAGGGGTAGCAAGCGGGGAGGGGGAGTTTGGGGAAGGAAAGGACACAGTACAGACAGAAGTTGCCTCCCTCTCTGATTTTCCTCCCAGAATGGTGGGAAATTGAGCCATAAGCTGTTTGCTAGGGACCCTGCATAACTTGTAATTCATGCCTCTGATATGGGGGTGGAGGGGCCCCACATGTTTAGTTCTTGCTTGTGTTTGAGGCCATCTCTTCCAGACTGCCCAGCAAATACCAATAGCTCCCACCTAACCTGGGTCAAACAATCTGTGCTGAATGGAGGTCCAAGCACATGAAGAATCCCACTGCCGTTGCAGCCACCAATCAAAATGAAGGAAACCCTGCCCTCCATGAGAAATGGGGTAACTTGTGCTTTATAAACCCCTGCAGAGTCTCCATCTAGGGTGTGGAGATTCTGCTCAAGACACAGCTGCTGAAACACTGCCATTCATTACATGGGAATCATACAGGACTCAAGGATCTTGATCCCGTTTCCATTTTCTTCCTGCCTTGACAGCATTGTGTCTCCCTCTGTCTCTTCCAATGGTGTCAAGGGAATGACTCTGTGCCAAATGGCTGAGTGCCTAGCAATTAAAGGAAACATTAGATGCACTGACTGATAATGATGGTGTGTAGCAGGCCCTGGGAGATGTGGGAGAAGGTCACACCTCGACTCAGGCTCTATACCTGTGTCTATTGTGTATTTAAGGCACTTAGAATATTCCTGGCAAAGATGAACCTTATTCCCTCACAGGAAGAGTGGAGACTTCCCCAGGAATGAAGCAATCCAGGTAATGTTTGGTCTTCACTGTGGTGAAGTCCTTTTCCTATCAGTCTACATTGTTTGGTGCATGGGTACTGTGGTGTGTGGGAGAGGACTTGGTGTAGCTGCAGCTGAAACAGAGACCACTGGTACCAACTTCACAAGGCAGAGACACATGTCAACACAGCTATGAGACTCTGGGGAATGGAGACACACAAACGTAGCAATGACACCCGTATAGGTAAACCACATGTGCTCTTGGTGGGCACAAACACATGCCACCACAACTATGGGATTTACAGACAAAGAATCTCTGGGCCAGGTGAGGCTGGGCTCTGACTCAGGAACTAGGTAGGATAGTGAGCAGCAGCACTCAGATAGCCAACTAGAGAGGGATCCTGACCCAGCAGGGAGGCCAAGAGGTACAGCAGCATTAGGCTGCTATCAGAATCATGGAATATAGGTTCAGTCCTGTCCTCATAACCCACACGTGGTGCTTCCTCCCCACAAAACCTTGTGCCATGTCCTGGGTGTGAGACTGCCCCATGCCGGCCCACAGGTGTAGAAACCGGCAGTGGTCCTTCTCAAGCAGACTTTTGTCTCAGTTACCTGGTGCCGGGCTCGGCTTTGCTCCAAGAGCTGTCGGGACTGAAGCTTCTGCAGCTGGAGTTGCTGCACGGCAAAATGGAGTTGATAGCTGCCAGCAGTTGGCTGATACTTGGGATGTGCCAGCTGGCTTTCTGTCACCTTGCTGTAGACACAGTTCTCTAATTCTCCTTCCCAGGCGAAGCTGTCACTCTTTAGAGCCCTGAGAAGAGAAGAGCCACCACACACGTTATCCATCTCCATTACCCTGCATGCGAGGCCAGGAGAGCTGCTGCCCACAGGGCATCACTGCTCCCGAAGGAGTCACTAGTATCTTGACAGGCATGCGATTAGCAACAAGTGGGTGGCACTGGCAAGTAGAACACATGATACAAATGTTGCATGTCAGCCGTGAGCCTGGAAAGGAGGACCTGCCTCCAACAATAAAAGTCTGGAAGTCTGGACTGGGCCTATGTTACTATCCTTACTACCAAGCCTGAGGCGAACAATTGCAGAGAAACAAGAGGGAAAATCCAAGAGTGACATTAGGACATGACCATGGCTATCTAGCTAGCACTGAGGGGAGACAGTCAGCCTTGTAGCCCCCCGAGTCTGGGTTCCACAGAGTTACGTGGCCGAGCTAAGGATTACTGTAATTGGGGACCTACACTCTTCTCCACTAGGCCCATGGGTTTTGTGGAGAGCAGGCGACAGAGTGACAGGGTCACAAGGTGTCCTGGAGAACCTGGGATAGCCGAGCAATCCAGATTCCCTGTGCTAACTGACCAGATGCCACATGGTCCACTGAGTCTGACCAATAAAACCTTTAAGTCCCATTGCTTGAGCCTCCTATGTCCCCACTGAGCTCATTCTTCTCTCCCATTATGCCCCATGTCTAGACACTCCCTTTGGATCTCATGTGTTGAGAAGTACAGACTTTCCTTAAAGTTCCTATGCACACTGTAATTGACTGGGATACAGATGATGCTTGTATTTGCTGCATCCTACCAAGAGTGCAGAGAGGGGATAGTGTTTCTGGGTGGAGGAATGCCACCCCCGTCTCTTCACTTCATAGAGTTCAAATAAAAAAAAACCCAAAGCCCCTCAATTAACCGCTGGAACAATTAACCATTGGACCAATTTACCAACAGTAATTTTTAAATCAAGACTGGATGCTTTCTAAAAGATCCACTCTAGGGATTATTTTGGAGAAGTTCTATGGCCAGTGTTATGTAGGAGGTCCAACCAGATGATCACAGTCACCCCTTCTGGCTTTGGAATCTATGAATTTATAAACCCCAGATTTCCGTGAACCTGGTATGGTCTCCCCTGCAATCCTGGCCACCAAACTGATCCAGAGTAACATACCGAGGATGATCTTAAAAGGGCCAAACTCAGTTACCCAGCCCCCAACACACACTTTCTGCAGCTGAATCACTAGGAGAGGGCAGGGACACTGCAAGAGGTTCAAGTGGACCCATCCCCACACCCAAACTCTCAGCAGCAATGAAGCAAAGCAGCCCTGCTTAGCAAGGGACATTGGTTGTCAGCATCTCCATCCTGCTTCCTGTGGGGAACCCACGCCCCTCTGTCCTATCTCGGATGCTTTCCAGGCCCCTCCATTGTGCTATCTGCAGGGGACCCCATACCACAGGCCACCCTTCATCATCATATAAAAAACTGATTAGAATCCTGTACAAATGACTTTGGCTCCCACCTCACTGAGTCTTAAATGGTCATCTCTGCCTCTTTTCCAAGTGCTTAGGAGGAAGTGTGGTCTAATGAATACAGACTTGGGACTCAGAAGATCAGCATTCTAATCCTGGCTCTGCCACTGACTCAGTGGATTACCTTGGGCAAGTCACTTCACCACTCTGGGCCTCTGTTTCCCCTCCTGCCCTTTGTCTTTCTTTTCTAAACAGACTGTAACTCCTTGTGGGCAAGGACTGTCTCTTGCTATGTGTTTGTAGTGCACCTAACACAACATATATCTATATCTATCTATATCTTTTAAATGTCCTCTCTGTTTTTGGCATTTTGTGGTTCTTCAGTTTCCCCCTCTTACGGTACCTGGTTTATTTCTCCACTGTCCCCTTCCTTCCTTCCATCCTATCTCCTCAAGATATTCCCTTTCCTGTTGTTTCTGTCGCAGCTCCTTGGTCACTTCTCTCCTTCCCAGTTATACCCAAACGAAATGAGGAAGAGCCAAACTCTGGGGTGTCTAGTGCCTAGGAATGCATGCCCCCTCTTTTCCTCAGGTGAACAGTGTAGTCCTTGCTCTCCAACATGGCTGGATCCTCTCCTGACGCTCTGCCTGCAATCGCTCACTTCTGTGCATCATGCATATGCCACAGGCTGAGCAGGGGAAGTGTTGCAAGCCCCTCAACACTGCCCCCTACTGGGCACAAGATACCCCAGAAGTGTAAATACAAAGAAATGTATCACAATCACAAGGCATATTGAGAAACCTGGAAATGATCTCCATCTGCTGCCTCATCAGACCTGCCTGCTCCCAGCACTGGTTATTATCAAGTTGCCATCATCTGGCCCTTTTCCCATATCCTTGGGGTAACACTGGCCCTCACACTGCATGGATCCTGACTCTATCCCCACTTCCAGGTGGTAAAGCCCCTGGACTCTTCTGACAGCATGTGAAACAGCTGCAGCAGCTGTGCTCCTCCCAGTGAAACTGGGGGGGTCATGCTCACAGCTGAGAAACAGAGGAGATTTTGCTGGGACTGGAACACACTCCTGTGGGGACAGATGGAATCACTGCAGACCATTCTTTGAAGAAACAAAAAGCAAAACACCAATGCTCATTGGCCCCAGTAGATATGAAGATCACTCAAAAGCAAAGCTGGAATTAGTCTGGCACTCAGCAGGAAGCCTGAAGAGGACCCTCTCATCAATGGCAATGAAGGATCATGAGCTGTGGTCCCTCAGTTACAAACTACCCACACTACATTCTACTTGCCCATTTGTCTGTGGTGTGTAGTTTTTCTCACACCTTCAATTTCTCCTCCTTATTGCCATAGTAAAAGATGGTGAGTAGATTTTGTACCTGACTAGTAATTTTCATGGTCACATCTCTCCTTAAACCCCATTCTATCCCTGGAACTTCCCACTAAGAATCTACCAAGCACAAGGAAAACCAAGCAACGCTCACCCCATTTAGAGCCTGGACATTCCTCTGGTCATCAATATGTTAGGGGTCTGAACTGTCTGACTGACATTAAGCATCCTCCTTCTCTTTGGTGTATTTACCTGGGTCACCCTTCCTAACAGTGCTCAATAAGGAGTAAAAGAGTCCTGCTGATCATGGCTGCTTTCTGAAAGCTCTTTGGGACAGGCACCTATAGTTCTACAGTGCAGCTCCCATCCTGACTGAGAATCAAGACATAATACAGAACTAAGGCTTGTGAAGGTGAAGCGAGTCAAGCAGTTCTCAGGGCACTCAGACAAGGTACCCAATTGATCCTGGAGCTCAGTGTCTGCTCCAAATCTCCCAGAGATCTGCCTCCAGTTAAGAACCTGCACAGCATAAATTCTATCCTTTAATGAATAAGAATGCCTGAGAAGCTAAAGACGGGGTTGCTTTCTTGAACTTACGCAAGCCATGATTAAGTGAAAGAGATACACTGATGTGATGTGAACACCTTTGAAGATAGCTTTAAATTACCCCCAGTCTAACCAGCAAGACTTGCTGTTGAATGGATGAAACGCAAAGAGGCCCATATCTGTGTTTCCGGAAAAGGGTGTACATCTTGCAGCAGTAGGATATGAAGGCAATAAGATATGAGACATATTCACTGAGCTAAAGTCAGTGAGTAGCAGCAGCAATCTTTTGGCAGGTGTCATACCAAAGATCTGAAGGGATCATATTTAACCTACACATTTGATGCTGTAAGGGGTGATTGTGACACTTGTAGACCATGTGCCAGCTCGTGCCAAGGCCCCCGGACCACACCGAACACTGACAAATGCATAGATGGAAACCAGTCTGGCTCACCTGTGTGTTAGGACTGTTAAAATAGGTACTAGAGTTATAAGAATGTAGATTTTATGAAATGCTTGTAGAATACTGCATGTATTAATCTTACTTATATAATCTTACTTGCTTAGTAGAGACCTGTATCCCATGTTATAAGGTATTATTTAAGTGTTTGTTCTGCAAATATAAAAATGTTTGCTAAGACTGTAAACCCCCACAGCTGGGGAGAAGCATCACCGAATGTTGACATACTAATTTACCACAAGAGGTGTCATCTCCTCCCCAACAAAGTAAGGCCTAAAGACACCAGACAAACCATTGTGGAACATCAGTGGACAAAAGACTGATGATTGCTTCCCCATGAAGCTGGTCATGCACAAGCCCTTGTCCCACCACAGCTTGAATGCTGGGGGAAGGGAATAAAAATCCTTCTTAAAGAGAAATCATCACCACTATGCTGCTTGGAATTCAGAGGGGGCAATATTTCTAAGCATTAGCAAGGGATCCCTAAGCTGCTTAGTTTGTTTAAGCCCTAGGGGATATATAGCACGTGCATATACAGCAGCTACTATCACCTTTTGAAACCTAAAATTGTAACTCATATGTGTGTCTATGTTTCCCTTCTTTAACCTTATAAAATAACTAGGGCTGTCGATTAATCGCAGTTAACTCATGCGATTAACTCAAAAAAATTAATCGTGATTAAAAAAATTAATCACTATTTATCGGTTTTAATCGCACTGTTAAAACAGAATACCAATTGACAATTAAATATTTTAGATTTTTTTTACATTTTCATACAGTATTCTGTGTTGTAATTGAAATCAAAGTGCATATTACCTTTTTTACAAATATTTGCACTGTAAAAATGATTAAAAAATAGTATTTTTCAATTCACTTCATACAAGTACTGTAGTGCAATCTCTTTGTTGTGAAAGTTCAACTTACAAATGTAGATTTTTTTTTACATAACTGCACTCAAAAATAAAACAATGTAAAACTTTACAGCCTACAAGTCCACTCAGTCCTACTTCTTGTTCAGCCAATCGCATAAACAAGTTTATTTACATTTACGGGAGATAATACTGCCCACTTCTTATTTACAATGTTACCAGAAAGTGAGAATTGGCATTTGCATGGCACTTTTGTAGCCAGCACTGCAAGGTATTTAAGTGCCAGATATACTAAACATTCGTAGGCCCTTTCATGCTTCGGCCACCATTCCAGAGAACACACTTCCATGCCGATGACACTAGTTAAAAAAATAATGCGTTAATTAAATATGTGACTGAACTCCTTGAAGGAGAATTGTATGTCTCCTGTTCTGTTTTATCCACATTCTGCCATGTATTTCACGTCACAGCAGTCTCAGAGGCAGCACATGTTGTTCATTTTAAGAACATTTTCACTGCAGATTTGACAAAATGCAAAGAAGGTATCAATGTGAGATTTCTAAAAATAGCTACCGCACTCGAACCAAGATTTAAGAATCTGAAGTGCCTTCCAAAATTGGAGATGGATGAGGTGTAGAGCATGCTTTCAGAAGTTTTAAAAGAGCAACACTCTGATGCGGAAACTACAGAACCCAAACCACCAAAAAAGAAAATCAACCTTCTGCTGGTGGCATCTGACTCAGATAATGAAAATGAACATGCATCGGTCCGCACTGCGTTGGATTGTTATTGAGCAGAACCCGTCATCAGCATGGACGCATGTCCTCTAGAATGGTGGCTGAAGCATGAAGGGACATATGAATCCTTAGCACATCTGGCACATAAATATCTTGGGACACCAGCTACAACGGTTCTACAAGAACACTTGTTCTCACTTTCAGGTGACATCATAAACAAGAAGCGGGCAGCATTATCTTCTACAAATGTAAACAAACTTGTTTGTCTGAGCAATTGGCTGAATAAGAAGTAGGACTGAGTGGACTTGCAGGCTCTACAATTTTACATTGTTTTATTTTTGAATGCAGGTTTTTTGTACATAATTCTACATTTGTAAATTCAACTTTCATGATAAAGAGATTGCACTACAGTACTTGTATTAGGTTAACTGAAGAATACTATTTCTTTTGTTTTTATACAGTGCAAATCTTTGCACTGTAACTCCTCACTTAACATTGTAGTTATGTTCCTGAAAAATGCTACTTTAAGCGAAACGATGTTAAGCGAATCCAATTTCCCCATAAGAATGAATTTAAATGGGGGGGTTAGGTTCCAGGGAAATTTTTTTTGCACCCGGCTGAGCCTTCAAGGATTAACACATTGTTGTTAATGTAGCCTCACACTCTACAAGGCAGAACTAATGGAGGTAGGAGACACAATAGACACATGACAGTGGCTGTGGAAACCGAACGTGATGATGAACCCATGCTATCCCACTGGAGCGCCCCACTCCCTCCACTTTCCAAAGTGCTGGGGGCTGCATGTGTGTGTGAGACAGAGACACACACCATGTGTGAGAGAGAGAGACACAGAGACACACACCGCGTGTGTGAGAGAGAGATGTGCATTGCCCCTTTAAGTACGCTGACCCCACTCTAAGTACACTGCCTTTTTAAGTGGATCAGCAAGTTGAGACAGCAGCTGCTGACAGCAAGCTCCCTCCCTCCTGAACCCTGTCGTGTCCCCACCTGCTCGGTGGAGATGGGGTACAGGAGCAGGGGGAGGGGGACACCCTGACATCAGCACCCCTGAACTGCCCGGCAATTGATAGCCTGCTGGGCGGCTGCTGCACATGGAACTTAAGGGAGCTGATGGGGGGCTGCCAGCCCACCCTGATTCTAAGCCCCACCAGCTAGCTCCAAAGGGCTGCTCTTCCTGCAAGCAGTGGACAAAGCAAGCGGCTGCCAAACAACATTATAAGGGAGCATTGCACAACTTTAAACGAGCATGTTCTCTAATTGAGCAGCGATGTAACAACAAAACAACGTTAACCAGGACTACGTTAAGTGAGGAGTTACTGTAATCAAAAATAAATATAAAGTCAGCACTGTACACTTTGTATTCTGTGTTGTAATTAAAATCAATATATTTGAAAATGTAGAAAACATCAAAAAAATGTAAATAAATGGTATTCATTATTGTTTAACAGTGCAATTAATCACACAATTTTTTTAATCGCTTTACAGCCCTAAATAACTCTTTATTTCTTTTCCCTAGTTAACAAATCTTTAATTAGTTTACTACAGGATTGGTTACAAGCATTGCTTTTGGTGACAGATCTAAGGTATAAGTTACCTGTGACTGATCCTTCGGGGCTGGGAGTAACCTGAATATTGCTGTGATTTTTGGTGTAAGGGAACATTTATCACAAAGAAACATTTATGGGTGGCAAGACAGACGGGAACGCGCAAGGGGACAGTCTGTGACTCCATGTTAAGGCTGTCATTATGCTTGAGTCGTTCACATTTAATACTTGGTTGGTCAAATCTAATTATAGAACATACAATCAGTTTGGGGTTTGTAACAATCTGCCCTGAGGTTGGCACACACTTTCGTGAGCCACTCCAGACAGCCTGACAACGACATTGCCCATTTTACAGCCAGTATTTGCTCTGTGCCTTACAGATGATGCTCAGGGGCTGTGGCCTGTGGTGGAGTGCAGGCCACTGGCTGAGTTGCAGAACTGAATGCTTCAGAGGACTATTTCCCAGAGGTTCCGTACCACAAAGGTACTACATTCCTTTCTCTTTCACCTTTCTGGTGATGGACATTAACTATCATGGAAATGCACAGATTGGGGATTGCTGGTCCAAGTTTCAATGAAAGCAATGGGATTATTGGTGTGATTTTGAGTTCACTCTCTCCAAATGCCTCTCTAAAGCACGTGTTTACCTTTGGTCTCTAAGCTGAGCTCTTCTTATTTAACCTGAGTATGATCTACAGACTACAGTGAGATTTATAGGGTGGTCTCTAGCAGAGTTTAGCTTGGTTGTTCCTGTCCAGAAAAAACATATGGAAACCACGTTATCACTATTTTGGGAAGAGCCAGGACTGTAATCAATTCTGGCTAACTAGTTTTCCTGTAGCGTAGACACAGTTTTATATACAACTCACTTGCGCTCCACTGTCCATGATGCTACTCTACACCCAGGGAATCCCAGCAGCGCCCATTTACAGAGACCACATCAATGCAAGTTACTTTCTGCCTATGTTTCACTTTGATGATTTGTAAAACTGTTTATGATGGGATGGGAATATTTTTTCCATTAGGCTTCATGGCATTTGTTTCCTTCTAAATGGAGCTGAAATTAACAGTTACATTTAGTCTAACTACAACTTCAGTAGGTGGCAGTGTGGCCCTCCTAGTAGAGGCCATGGAGCTTCCAGTGCAGGACTTGGGATCATACACAGATAAGGGTGCCTGCCTCTCAGCTCTGCACCACTACATATAGTATATTATAAAATCAGCTCTGACCCATACATGGCAAGGCGTGCCCACATGGATGAGATGGGAATTGGGGTTAGTCTCTTTGAATCATGGTGCTATTGCCAGCTACATGCTCTAAACATCCAACCTCCTTTCCTTGTCTGCCATTCTAACAGGGCAGCTTAGAGCTCTAGTTTCCTCTCTCAAACTCTGTCTGACAGCTGGTTTATCAAAGAGGGTCTCCCTTGCGCTATGCCTGTAGCCAACACTTGTGTCTCATGACAGTAACTGGCACCTGCACTACTACTTTTCAAGGGAATGCTTTCACTTAAGTGATCTGTGTTTCTCCCTCCTCCTCCTGAAGCCTCATAGGGTTGAGTCCTCCTTTTTTCCACCTTGGGATTGTCACTGGTATGCTGGGGCCTGCTGTTTGCCTAGACACGCACTTGCACGTTGTGCGCACGTGCACACCCACACCCATAAATGGGAAACAAACACTTCCTACCAGAGAAAACTGTGTTTCACACTGTCAATCAGGCTGGTTGTGAGCAATCTTCTCCCAGCTCACTCGGCATTATTTATGGATTGCTTAGTGGAGGCCTGGCCAGGATTCAAGCCAATCTCAGCCTGGGCGCTATGGCCCATCCTTCACAAGCTAGAACTTCTGTCCTTCCAGCAGCTCTTAGGACAACATGGTATTTCTGGCAAGAGAACTACTGCGTTCCTTTCTTTGACTTGTATTTTTCCAGAGACCCTGGACAATAATTCTACCTCCTCCTAGGTTGACTAGGTGTCCGGTTTTTTACCTCAACACCTAGTCAAAAAGGGATTCTGGCGGCTCCGGTCAGCACTGCTGGAGTTGGAGGGGGGGGCGTGCAGCTGCTTCCAGGAGCTGCTTGAGGTAAGCACTGCCCAGAGCCTTCAGCCCTGAGCCCCCCCCCCCCCCCAACCCCTTGCCCCAACCCTGATCCCGATCCCACTCCCACCCTCCAAACCCCTCTATCCCAGCCCGGAGCACCCTCCTACACCCCAAACCCCTCACCCTCACCCCAGAGTCTGCACCCCCATCCAGAGCCCTCACTCCCCACCTGAGCCCCAACCCCCTGCCCCAGCCCTGATCCCCCACCCGCACTCCAAATCCCTCATCCCCAGCCTGGAGCCCCCTCCTGCACTGCAAATCCCTCATCCCCACATCAGAGCCTGCAGCCAGAACCCTCACCTCACCCCCCGGGCCTCAACGTGGAGCCCCTTCCCACACCCCGAACCTCTCATTTTTGGACACACCCCAGAACCCGCACTCCCATCGCAGAGCCTGTACCTCCTCCCACATCCCAACCCCCTGCCTCAGCCTGGAGCCCCCTCCCATACTCTGAACCCCTTGGTTCCACCCTCCAGCCCAGAGCCCCCTCCTGCACCCCAAACCCCTCATCTCCAGTCCCACCCCAGAGCCTGCACCCCCAGCCGGAGCCCTCATCCCCTCTCGCATCCCAACCCACTGCCTCAGCCTGGAGCCCCCCTCCCGCACTCTGCACTCCTTATTTCTGGCCCCATCCTGGAGTCCACACCCCCAGCCAGAGCCCTCATGCCCCCCCCCCAGCAAAAATGAGCAAATGAGTGAGGGTGGGGAGAGCAAGCGACAGAGGGAGGGGAGGATGGTATGAGTGGGGGTGGCGCCTCGGAGAAGGGGTGCGGGAAGGGCATGGCCTCAAAGGGGGGTGTGGGGCAGGGCAAGTGTGTTTAGTTTTGTGCAAGTAGAAAGTTGGCAACTCTACCTTCACCTCAGCAGAGGGTACAAAAATATCCTTGCATTTGGGGACAAATCTAACAGAGCTCCATATTATTGTGGCTCAAACTCAATCCAACAGTGCTTGAGCACCTTGCACCATTTCCTAGACTTCTGCTTTGAAATTCCCTTTCATCTCTATGGATCTCTTCACTGATACACCACCTTGTGGATGGAAGCACAAGCAACACCCTGGGAGCCAGCGGACTACGCCTGTGCTGAGGCCAGATATTAGAGGTGGGTCTGTTCATTGACTGGGAAGGAGGAGAAAAAGCTTATCTGGATCCCTGCACCCAATGGAAGGGATACTGGATGCAGCCTTTGTGAGAAGAACCCGAATTGGATTTCTGTGCCTAACTGGAATGGAGTTAGAGAGAGGTTCTTAAAGAAATGAAGATTAAAAATCTAAACACTCACAGCAGATCAGGCTCTATGAATGCTGTATTGATTAGAACCATCCCCCTTGGAACTAGTGCCTGCTGAAAGAATAACATTAGTAAATAATGTCAGTTTGCATAGCTATAGCATCTTTTATTCCAAAGTATCTCAAATCATTTTACAAACTTGAGTTAAAGGTCATTGCACACACTACTACAATGCAGTCACCTCTAGGATGGGACATGATAGCTGTTTAACAGTGGACAACTGAAAGAAGTAAATTCAAATCTTTATCCAATTGAAGCTGCATGGAGAAAGCCAGAGCACAGAATGTAATCACTCAAACTGGAATTTAGCCATGAAACTGGGGCTCAAGCTTCCACTCTTATGACAAGGGATCTTTAAGGATCATAAAGGACAAAAGCCTCAATTTTGATCCGCCTCCCACCCCCTGCATGCCGGGCACTGGTTCAATACCGACCTCAGGCACCAACACCACTTCCTGCAGTACCTTAGTGTTCCTTGAAGGTTGCCTGTGCAACTACAGACTTATGCATCATTTTCAAAAGTAACTAAGTAACTCAGGATCCTAAGTCTCAGTGAAAGTCAATGGAATTTAGGCTCCTAAATGCACTTAAGTTACTTTTGAAAATGGGACTTCAGCATTTTTGAAACAATTACCCCCAGTCCAACCTGTGAGAACTGATAGGATCACAGCAAAAGGTGGGATGGCTGCATGGCTACCAAACGAAAAAAAAATGTATCCTCCCTTTAATTGAGGAAACAAACTGACAATGAAAATATTTCACATCCTGTTCTGTAATGCCTGGAGTTAAGGAGGAACAAGGGTCACTGTGCCAAGAAGCAACAAGGGAGCCCAGTGCCGGTTTAGAAATCAGCACTCCCACCTTGCCATGGAATGCAAGACAACCTTGGGCAATAGCTCTTTGCCCAGGGGGCATCAGGTGCTGCGACAAAGCCAAGAAGCTTTCAGAGCAAAGCCCTCACAGGCACCAGCTGGCACAATGCAGTTAATAGCCTAATGAATGAGTCTGGCTGGTGTGGCAGCTCCCAGCATCCTGGTGACTTGTGCTCAAGCATTCAGAAAACACAGAACATTTTCTTTGGCACAGTCTGTACCTCCTCCATCCCTAACAACAGGCCCTTGACTCATGCTGGCTGTGAAGTGATGATAAATATTGTGGGACACAGCCCAGAACACTGGGGTCCTGGCTGGGGTGCAGGGCAGTGCCACTTGCCTTACGGTCCTCTTCTTCTCTCCGGCTCTTTTTTTAAAAACGGAGTAATGAGCCTCTAGAGCTGGCTTGTTCCCAGGCCCTGATGTTACTGGGGATATCTAAGAATCAGTGACTTTGATCCAGAGTGGCCAGCAACAGCCTGCACTGTAGTATGGCTGGTGTATCATGGGAGCCCCTAACACTCAGCTGTGAATGTGCTGGCAACAGAGATGACTCTCCAAATACAGAGGAGAACAAAGTGCTTTTGACATTCCTGAGATAGTTACTGTCAGTATATTGGGGATTCTCTGTAACAAAGGGAGCTTTACCAGAGCCCACTCTCAACTGCCCAGGTACATGCAGATGGATAAGGGGCAGGCTGTAGCTGGCCCATATAAAACTGAGATGCCATCACCTGGCCTGCAATCTGCTTCATAACAAAACCAAAAAAAAAACAAAAAAAAAAACAAAACAACCCACACTGCAGAGAGAAGCCAAGGAAAAGCTTTTAAAGTTAATGAGCAGACTGTCCAGGCTTGGCTAGGATTGGCAAGGCTAGTGGAACTGCAGCCTGGGTTCAAATCCAGTTCACAGTGACAAATACAATCTCCAGTGATATCTGAAGGTGTTGCAGAGCTGTAGGAGAGTTCCTGTCCCTCTGCGTCAATCAGCCTCTCCCTCCTTACTGTGATGAGGTGCAGCTGTGGGCAACTTGAAACAGTCCAATTCTCCAGCCTCTCCAGTATCCTACCTGCCCCTTCTCAGCAGTCACAGTTACAGAAACAGGTGAAAGAAGCAGCCATTCACTAAGTCCCATGAGAGAATAGGAGAGGTACAAGGGAAACATGAAGGACAGACTCAGAATTGACAGGAGTGTTAGAAAGAAGGGAGAGGAAAACGAGATGAACAAGAGTGATTTTGCAGACCAGCTCCTGTTGCCAATCCCTAGAGTATTTCACTGCCTAAATAAACTATCTATGACAGGCACAATCCAGGCATAATGGGACACCTCAGTACGCAGCAACCGTCAGGAGCCCCCTTTGGCTATTTCCCCCTTTCTGCTGGGAGCCCTGATAATGTTACAATAAGATAATTTAGAATCTTAAGAATTATGGAGGGCATCCAGCCCTTCTCCACCCAGTGCAAGATCAGGACATTTGCCAGCGCTTTGCGCAGTCTAGTGATCAGTGTCCACAGTGATGGAATATAGGAGAGAGCTCCATAAGTTGATACACCTCAACATCAGGGGGTTTTCCCCTCAGAATATAGCCTACATTTGCCTTTTCTCAGTTTCATCACATCACCCATCGCTATATCCTTTTACCTGCTTAGGGCTAACCCTTCACTTACTTGTACTTAAGTCCCCTCAGCTACAATGCAACCAAAGTAGACATATTTAGTGCCTTTAATCTCTCCCTATAACTCAGTCCCTCCAGCCCCATGATCATTTATTGCTCTTCTTTTGAACTCTCTCCTATTTGTCAATGTTTTTGATAATGAGGTGCCTAGAACTGAATGCAATATTCCAGATGTCTGTGCTAGAGCTGTAGAGAGAAATGGCATTCCTCCCTTGCTCCTTAACTTGATGATTCTACAAATGCTGCCCAAAAAAAAAAAAAAAAAAATCACACAGGGCTTTTTTTAAAGCCATATACCATTGCAAACTCACATCTAATTTGCTGTCCACTTCTGTCCCTCAGTCTCTGTTAGACATTCCTGTTTCTCTCTGCCACTGAGTATTTGGCTTTTGGAACAAAGCCAATTTTCTTGGAGCAAAGGCAATGTCACGTTTACCCCCCATTGCTGCAGATTAGGAATGAAGGGTGTTGGCAGAACTGAACATGGAGGCCCGGGAATGGAATAGCCAGGAGTGCCGCAGGTCAGGATTGACATGCCTCAAGACAACTGTGTGATAGCCCAGCACCATAATAACCGAAGGTACTGCAGAGCAGGATTGAGGGGCACTGGCACAGCTGTGCAGGGGAAGCCTGAAGATAATTTACCTAAACTATTCCTGGATTTAGCTGACATTATCAGCCTCTTGCTTTCAGAAGCACGAAACCTGCCAGTCTTGTGAAATGAAATGAAATGTTTAGTTTTCAGTGGAGCCAGTTTTTGTTGGGCCCTTAGCAGCATCCTTGGCTCCATGCCAAGCACACTGTGTTGCCAGTCTCTCTGATCTGGGGAATACTTGGCAGGTAAGCAGCTTTGGATTTTTTCTCCTTACACAGGGCAGCTTTGAAAATTCTCTAGTACAGAGACTAAATCAAGAAGAAAGTAGCAGCCAGCTGGCTGGAAAGTTCAATGCCTCCATCCCATTGCTGCTCATCAGGTCACTAGAGATTCAGCAAAGGCAGCCGAGCATGTCTCCTCCATGTGATCCAGATTAACAAGATCACACAGTACATGGCAGCTTTACTCTCAGTTAGTGCAAGTGGAGGGGAAGGAGGTGGTCCTGGCCTCCTGTTGCCTGCACATGCTCCCACACCTGCAGACACAGGCCCAGTCTGCTGGAACATTTTAACAGCATGGCACAGATGTGATGGGATTAGCAGTGATGGAAAGGGAGTGTGCTACTATTCCCTCCCTTCATGAAAGGATGTTGGGGAGAGGGTTTACTTAAATCTGACATGCAGTTGCGTGAACTGGCATCTCACGCACATTTCAAAGCATTAAACAGATGTGAAGTTCAAGCAGAGCAGCTGGACCATTTATGGAGAGTGAGTCACACCACTGCATTGGCCACTGGCTGGGTTTGCCTTGACTAGGAAAAGTGATCACATTGATATCAGACTTAGCCAATACATGTTAGCTAGGCCTGACCCAAACTCAGCCACACTTCCTAATCAATACAAAGTCTCTGTTCCTCACATTGGTGTGAAGGGAAAGCACCTTTTGAACAGCTCAAGAAACAGGGATCCCATGAACCATAGGGCACTGGTAGAGTTACCCCAGTGTAAACCCATAGCATAAGTGCACAGCACTGGCATAAAATGTGATTTGCACTGACTTCCTGCCTCCAAAACCCCCACTGTAGGCAAGCCCATAGAGGATGGGGCTGGTTGGGTCTCACCCTGTCCTCCTCCCCAAGGGCAAGTACAGAATCCTTCCCTATTGTACATGTATAAGTGATTTGTCCATTCTATTTTTACATATTAAGGGGATGGAGAGTAGCAGTAGCAGGTGGGGAGGACAAAACTATAGGAGGACATCTCTCTATTTATCTAGAACATGCTTCTGACTGTGGCTCAGTAATTAAACCCTGATGAGCTAACACCAGCATGGAGAGATGCTTTCTCTACCTCTTGCCAGCAACGAAAGGGTTAAGGCACAGCCAGTAAGTAAGCCTTGCGCCCTGTAGTGCCTCCTTTGAAAAGCCGCTTACACAGTTTACGGGGAGAGAGTGAGAGTGCAGCTGCCATCCCAACCAACATTTGGTTCATATTACAGTGAATAAATCTCCCCCTCCCCCTTTTATTTTTTTCCTTTTTATATTAAAAGCCCATGAAACACATTTTTTTTCCTCTTTAATATTTTCCATTAAATTTCTTCCTGTGTTGCCTTTCCCAGAGTACCATACTCCTTGCTGTTTGTGCACTAGCAACATCTGGAAGATCCCACTGAGTAAAGAAACTGGGGATGGAAGGAATGGCTGAAGCCCCAGCCCCTCTCCCAGGAGGCCAGGGAGAAGTAACTGTTAGGCTAAACTGGTGCAGCCTAAAGCATTCCCTCCAAAAAACCCAGACTAGACCGTGCTTGGCTGCTGCATGGATGCCTAAAGGCCTGGGGGAGGAGGGGAGACAAAGAGCCTCCCCTCCATCTATCCCTGCATCCACAGTACAGGGGAAGACCAAAATTAAGCAGAATGACTCAAGAGAGCTAGTGCCACTGTCCCCACTAGTGTTCCTATAAGGGGAAGGACAAGCTGGCACTGTGCTGCTTCAAGGGTTGCTGCCCAGGCATCATTCTGCCTTCAGCCTAATGGCTCCTGCAGCGGCTCAGTACTGCCCCTGACCTGAGCTGGCGGTTTCATGTCACACTGTGGCCCTTGTTTTTTGTCTGAATTGTAAATATTAATCACTCATTTAAGGGGAAAACGCCTAGAGAATATGGCAATTTTCTAAAAAACCCATACATACAAGGAAATGCCCAGTGAAGCTCATGCCTCTAACTAACTCAGTCCCATTTGCATGACCTTCCATTCCATTCATGTCACTCCTTGTGTGTGAGACAGACACATTCTGATGAAAGTTCTCTAGAGAAAGACTTGATCAAGTTAGCAGCTTGCAAGATGTGCCAATAGAGGCTAGGACCACTGGAGAATGAAGCTTTGGTTTCATGCAAATAGGTCTGTGGCATCTCATCAATTCTCTACCCCCAGTATATTAAGTACCTAATTTATAATCCAGCTCTTAAAGATATGTTTGCACATACCACCACCACAAGGCTTTCGAGCCTAAGCTGCAACATCGAAGAGCTGTCTGCACAGGTATTTTTAAGAGCCCCAGAAGCTCAAGTCTAATGACCCGGTGTGGGAGACTTAATCCTCTGAGCTCCAAAACTGTCGACGTACCCTAAGAAGTTCACAGTGTTAGGTAAGGAAGGTATAGGTTACTGCTGAGCCTCAGAGAATGACAACACTTTTACATGCAAAAGCCTGTATACATTGAGGGAATTGTCTGGAACGTGATCCAGTTTTGGTGCAGAGATGAAAAAGTCCATCTTGTAGGCGATTGCAGATGGCCTTAAAGAATGTAAGAGTAGTTGACTATAGTGATCTAAAAAGAGGTGCCTGTCACCATAAAAGGTGGAGTAGCACACATGCAGCAGGAGAAAGGTGCTCTGTAAATATAATTTAGCTTAGGCATTAAGGGCCATAATATCTAATGGCTAAAATACAGTAAAATAAGAGAAGAAAACAAAAATGTTAAGGTGATCTGTCAATCTAATGTGATGAGAATGGGTGTTTATGGTTAAAGCCTGGTTTATGCTAGAAAATTAGGTTGGTATAACTACATCAGGGTAGTGAAAAATCCACACCCCTGGGTGATGCAGTTAAACCAACCTAACCCCTGGTGTAGACAGTGTTAGGTCAACAGGAGAATTCTTCCGTCGACTTAGCTACCGCCTCTTGGGGAGGTAGAGTACCTACACAGGGGAGAGTACCCCTGCAGCATAGGTAGCATCTTCACTGAAGTGCTGCAGCTGCACTGCTGCAATGTTTTAAGCATAGACAAGCCCCAAGACTCTCTTGGTTTTTGGTTGTTCGGCAGGCAAAGGTACAAGGGCAGGGGGACGGTAGTTTGGGTAATCTCAACTTTGCATTTCCAGGTTTTCCAATGTTCCTAGTTTTCTCAAAAAAACACTAGACTTCCTTAAATGGCTTTTCCCTTGATTAACTCATGAACTCCATTTTAATGAAGCATTGGGGGAATTTCCCTCTTCTAAAAAGATGTAAACATTACACAGTGTCACAAATATGATGACCTTGCAAGCTGTACAGGGATTAACCTAGCTCCTCCCCACATTACATTCCAGTTTTTTTTAGTAGATTCCTCCATCTTGCTCCCCAGACTGGATTCTGATAGGGAAACAGAGGATGTGGAAACATGCAAAGTGGATTTGGGAGCCCTCCCCAACCTGCTAAAAACAACAACAAAAACAAAAACACCCCACCAGTTACTAACCTTTCTGTAACTGCTGTTCTTCAAGATGTGTTGCATATTTCCATTCCAATGTAGATGTATGTGCATCCCAGGAACAGCTGCTGGAATTTTTTACTAGCGATATCAGTCAGGTCAGCTCCAGAGCCCTCTGGCGCCATGCGCTCATAGCACCAGTATAAAGGGTCCCGCCAACCCCGCGTACCTTCAGTTTCTTCTTACCAACTGAATCAGGTAAGAGGGGATGGAGTGCGGTTCTTAGAATGGACATGTGCAACACATCTCAAAGAACTACTGTTACAGAAATGGTAGTAACCTTCTTCGAGTGCTTGCACATGTCCATTCCCATGTAGATGGCTCACAAGAAGTTGCATAGGAGGCAGCCTCGGTGTTCAAGTACAAGCCCACTGCAGTACTGCATGGCGGAAGTTGGCGTCATCTCTGGCCTGTTGGGCAATGGCATAGTGTGCTGAGAATGTGTGCACTAAAGACCAGGGTTCTGCCTTGCAGATATCTTGCATAGGAATTTGTGCTAGGAAAGCAGCTGAAGGGGCCTGAGATCTTGTGGAGTGAGCAGTCAGGTTAGCCAGAGGAGGGCCTCCCGTGAGTTCATAACATGTCCGGATACATGAGATAATCCGAGACAAAATCCTCTGGGCAGAGACAGGGAGTCCCTTCATTCTCTCTGGATTGCTATGAACATCTGAGTCGATCTGCGGAACAGTTTGGTTCCTTGAATATAAAGCGCCAGAGCCCGTCTAACATCCAAAGACCATAGGTGCTGTTTCTCCCTGTTCGCATGTGGCTTAGGGTAGAATACTAGTAGAAAAATTGCTTGGCTGCAGTGGAATTGTGAAACCACCTCTGGAAGGAACTTTGAATGTGGGTGCAGCAGTACTTTATTGTTTGAAGATCACAGATGGGGGTTCCAATGTGAGGGCTTGGATCTCCGAAACCATCCTGGCCGAAACCATGCACTGTCATAACCATACAGGTAAGGGTAGCATAAAATCCCTCCTTTACTTGGAAGGGGTTAAGAAGCTCAAATAACCTGGTTGGCACCTGACCAAAAGGACCAATAAGGGAAGAAGATACTTTCAAATCTGCGGGGGTTTGTTTTGTGCTCTCTTGGTGGTCTCTCTTGGACAGAGAGGGACCAGGGTAGGAAAAACCATCTCCTAAAACACTACCTGAAATAAGCATCCAAGATTACAAAAATTGTAAGTAATTGCAAGGAAATGCGTTCGTTTATCTTTTGTTTTAGCTTGTGAATTTTCCCTATTTTAAGAGGGAGGTTTATTCCTGTGTTTTCTGTAACTTTGAAGTTTTGCCTAGAGGGGAATCCTCTGTGTTTTACATCTTATTACCCTGTAAAATTACCTTCCATCCTGATTTTACAGAGGTGCTTCTTTTACTTTTTTCTTTATTATAAAGTTCTGCTTTTAGAAACCTGATTGGTTTTTAGGACACTAAAAACCAAAGGGTCTGGTCTGTGCTCACCTTGTTTACCTATTTGGTTGGTATATTATTCTCAAGCCTCCTCAGAAAAGGAGGTGAAGGAGCTTGGAGGGATATTTTGGGGAAACAGGAACTCCAAGTGGTCCTTTTCCTGAATCTTTGTCCAACTCACTTGGTGGTGGCAGTGATACCGTCCAAGGACAAGGAAGAATGTGTGCCTTGGGGAAGTTTTTAACCTAAGCTGGTAGAAATAATCTTAGGGGGTCTTTCATGCGGGTCCCCACATCTGCACCCCAGAGTTCAGAGCAGGGAGGGAACCTTGACAGTCTCTAAGACGACGACTTTCCAGGAGAGATGCAACAACAAGCATGTTACCGGTGGCTCAAAGGGTGGGCCCTGTAAGCTTTGAAAAGACAAGGTTTAGGCCCCAAGGAGGGATCAGCTCCTTTATCTGGAAAGTACACCCTCTCCAGGCCTTTGAGAAAACGGATTACCATTTTGTGCGAAAAGACTGATCTGCTGTCGACCTTCGGATGGAAGGCTGAAATGGCTGCCAGGTAAACCTTGTTTGAAGAAAAGGCCAGACCTTGCTGCTTCAAGAGCAGAAGGTACTCCAAAATAAGTTGCAATGAAGACTGTGCAGATGGAACATCAAGTTAGGAAGACCAGGTGGAGAATCATTTCCACTCTAGCAGGTAAGTTGCCCTGGTGGAGGGTATTCTACTGCCCAGTAGGATTCTACCAACCTGCTCTTCAGGTCTGAGCAAGCTTGCTCTTCAGGATTCAACCATGGAGGTTCCAGGCCATCAGATGAAGAGAGCTTAGGTTCAGGTGGAGCAGCCAACTGTGGTCTCAGATGATCAGGTCCGAGTGTAGCGGAAGCTAGATTGGGGTCTCTGCTGAAAGGTTTGACATGGTGATGAACCAGTGCTGTCTGGGCCACACGGGGGCAATGAGGATGGCCTGTCCTCGGTCCTGCTTGATCTTCATCAGAACCTTATGTACCAATTGAATGGAGGGAAAAGGTAATACAGATGAGCTGTCCATGCTAACAGGAAGGTATCTGTAAGAGACCCTGGGTTTTGGCCCCACAGGGAGCAGAACTGATGGCATTTTCTGTTGTTGCGGGCAGCAAACAGGTCTATAAAGGGGACTCCCCCACCACTGGTTGAAGGGACCACTTGTGGTGAGTAGAGAAGGACCTTCTGAGGCGATCTGCAAGTTGGTTCTGTGTATCCGGTGGATAAGATGCTTCTAGATAAACTGAGTGTGTGATGCAGAACTCCCACAGCTGGATTGCATCCTGACATAGGGGGGGAAGAATGCGCTCTCCTGTGTGTTGATGTAGTTCATGGCAGTTGTATTGTCTGTGAGAACCAAAACCACCTTGTCTGTAATGTGGGGCAGGAATGCTTGGCAGGCTAGGTGGACTGCCCTAAGTTCCCCGATATTGATATGTAGAGAGCTCTTCTTGGGGCCATGGGCCTTGAATCGTGAGGTGCCATACGTGAGCTCCCCAACCCAGTGCCAAGGTGTCAGAGACCAGGGACACAGATGATTGGGGCCTCGAAAAAGGTACTTCTGCACAGACTGTGCGTTGGTTCAACCATCAAGTCAGAGAATTGAGGACCTGGAGTGGGATGGTAAGCACCATGTCCAGGTGATGTTGCAAAGGTGAATATACTGTAGCCAGCCAGGCATGGAGGGGTCAGAGATGTTGCCTCACATGTTGCACCACGTATGTGCATGCCGCCATGTGGCCCAGGAGGCTCAAACATATCCAGACAGTGGTGACTGGATGTGTCTGAAGGGAACTTATCAGGGTCGAGATTGAATGAAAATAATCCTGCAGAAGTCAGGCCTTTGACCATACGAAGTTGAGAACTGCCCCTGTGAAAGCTATCCTTTGTACAGGGGGTAAGGGTGGATTTCTGATAATTTATTAGTAAGCCTAAGGCCCGGAAGGTCAATGGATGTTGGATTCCACCTGAGCTCTGGTCCGGCCTTTGATTAGCCAGCCGTTGAGATACAAAAATACACAAACTCCCTTTCTCCCGAAGAAAGCCACTACTACTGCCATACATTTGGTGAAGATCTGTGGGACTGCCCACAGATGAAACAGGAGAACCGAGAACTGGTAATGAGTCTCGGTTCACAACAAATTTTAGGAACCTTCTGTGGCCTTGAAAAAAAAAAATGTGGAAGTATGCGCCCTTTAGATAATGGGCAGCATACCAATCCAGCAAAGGAATGATTAAAAACAAGGAGACCATGCAGAACTTCAAGCTCTTGAGATAGCGGTTGAGACGACGCAGGTCTAGGATCGGTCTGAGACCCCTCTTGGCTTTCAGAATTAAGAAGTAAAGAGAATAAAGCCCCTTTCCTCTTAGATGGTGTGGAGCCTCTTCCACGGCACCCACTCGAAAGGGGGATAGGACTTCTTTTTCCAATAGCTGCTCATGAGAAGAGTCTCTGAAGAGGGATGGGGAGGGGCGGTGGGAAGGTGGAGTGGATAAAAATTGGAGGTTTCAGAGTAACAGCCGTGTTAGTCTGCATTCGCAAAAAGAAAAGGAGTACTTGTGGCACCTTAGAGACTAACCAATTTATTTGAGCATAAGCTTTCTTGAGCTACATGCTTTTTTCATGCTTTGTGTGTATAAAAAGATCTTTTACACTTTCCACAGTATGCATCCGATGAAGTGAGCTGTAGCTGTAAATTGGTTAGTCTCTAAGGTGCCACAAGTACTCCTTTTCTTTTTGAAAAATTGGAGGGTATAACCTAATTCTATTGTGCTTAGAACCCAAAGGTCCAAGGCAATGTGGGTCCAGGCTCTGAGGAAGCAGGACAGTCAATTGGAAAACAAAGGGATAACTAGATCCAGACCTGAGGGGATTGAGATGTTGCCCTTGAAAATCTCGTCAAAACAAGTGCTTCGAGCTGCCCGAGTATCTAGGGGCAGATTACATTGGCCCTGAGGAGGAAGTTGGTGGAGGGGACCTATGCCCGAACCCTTGGTTCTTCCTCCTCTGCTGGTCCTCCCAGAAAAGCTGTGCAAAATAGCGTCCAGTCTGTTGAGGCCTGTAATGTTTTCTGGACACCACTGGTGTATACAGACCCAGAGATTTTAGGGTCATCTTAGAGTCCTTAAGTCTGTGGAGTTGGCATCTGTTTCCTCTGAGAAGAACAAGGGCCTTTTGAATGGGAAATCCTGGGTGGTTTGTTGTACCTCCTCAGGAAACCCCAAAGACTGTAACCATGACCTTCTGTGCATGGTAATAGCTGTGGCCATCGATCTGGCTGCAGAATCAGCAGCATCCAAGGCTGCCTGCAGGGAGGTCCGGGCTACTGTCTTCCCCTCTTCGACTACTGAGGAGAGCTCCTGTCTGGCTTCTTGAGGAAGTATGTCCTTAAATTTTTGCATCACCTCCCACATATTAAAATCATAGTGAAGGCTCACAGTGGAGAAGCTTTGATTATGCATTCCTTAGCGTGGCTGTAGGTACATGTGCCACATGTCTTATAATCTATGCATTGTGTGGTTGTGACTTATGTCACTGGGCCGTTCCTGAGAGGGTGGTCAAAGCTTCAGACAGCAGCATTACACGAAGTTACTGGGTCAAATTCTGGTCTTAGTAAACACCAGCGCCATTCCTCTATATTTTGGTTGTGGAACTGAGACCAACATTTTCCCCACTCTGTTTTATTTCATAACATCGTTGAAGATTTTCTGAAGTAGTCTGACATTGCCAGTTCACAACCATTATTGGAAAAGGTCAGGCAGGGGAACCACAGAGAGGGGGAGGACTAAGGAGAGAGGGAGCACCTGGGCCAGTATGGAGGGAGCAGATGCAAGATAACCATGACTAAGCTGAGGGGAGTCTTGGGCTGCCATGCTGGCTGCTCTGAGGCTAGAAGATCTCTTGGAGTCTACTTGGGTGTTGCACCATTTATAACACAAACTTCATCCGACATAGGCATGAATTACATCTCCTCTCTCTAACTAGCTACCAACTTCCCCAGAGCTATTGGAAAATACTTTGCCTGGAGGAAGTCATTTCCACAGTTTCCCAGTTTACATGTTTTCAAGCTAGAAGTAGTAGAATACTCTGAGTAAACTTTTCAGAGTCAGCATAGATCTTCTAGGAAGGTCCCCAGAGCTAGAAGGCACCTCATCTGAAGAAAATCACACTTTACAGAGAAACAAACCTGCTGAAGTAGCCTGCAGAGCAGCTGACAGGCAGACTGGTTACATTTTGGTGAAATTAGGGATGTAGGATCAAAAAAGCATTAAAATGGAATGGGAAATTCAATCTGAACTACAGCATTGCCACTGTGGCTTCCTACTAAATAGCCCTTGGTGCCAGAAGAGAAAACCATATTAAAAATTCTCCTCAATGAACATCAGAGGCTAGAATTGCCACCCTCCCCCTTTCTCAAGCTGTTGGTACTTTGCAAGCATCTGTCCCCTCCATTCCCAGAAGCATCTAAGGCTGGTGGTGACACGTTTGGACTGGACCACCAGGAATTGTGATGAGGGAGTGGAAAGGTGGTTCTATTTATTTTAAAGCCCCACCTGAACACAGCATGGTCTCCAAGAGCAGTAGAGCAGAGATCTCTACAGTTTCTGGCACCTTGTCCTTAGGGATCATAACTAGAGGCCTGACCTTTTCCCAGAGGAGACTCCCTTGGTTACAAGGCTCCTGTGGAAAACTAGAAGGCAATGTGGAGGACTGACTGGGCCCACTGAAATAGACTGAGGCAAGTGGGTGGCATCTATAGTGTCTCATTGAAGACACTTAATTTGCTGAGTGGAGGGAGGGAAAAGCACCAGTACTCTATTTAACTGAGTACCTCTGTTGGTTAGACCAGAGGATGGGGAGTTAGTACTCCTATTTTCTATACCCTGCTCTGACAAACTCAGTGTGTGGCCTTGAGAAAGTCACTGCACCTTTCTGTATCTAAGTTTCTCCTCTCTACAATGGGCATAATGATACTGACCACTCTATGCTCACATGGGGTTGTGAGGCTTAGTAGTCGTAAGTCCCTTTCTCACTCAGGTGGCTATAGCAATGTAAATTATTAAAATTACTACACAGACTTGAGGGAGGTAGCAGAGAAGGGGGAACACTGGGTAGAAAGCATTACAAATACCAAAGACAACTAAATTGTCTACTACTTTTATAGGGTCAATTGTGTGCAAGGTGCTTCACAGACAAGAGTGGCATAAGAGGCCCTGAGCCAAAGTGTGCAAATGTAATAGCAAAACACTAGTTCTAGCACTAAAACTTTTGGTTAATTGTTTTCTCCTATTCCCCCTCCCTCCAAGCACGTGCACTGAAGTATGTGAAACAGGAAGACTGGGGGCAGAAGCACAGCACGAGGTTGAGGCAACATACCTGGCAGCTGCTAAAACAAAACTTCAAAAGACCCAGCTCCCTTTGAAAACCCATCAGGCAGGAGCCACTCCTCCCCTTCAGCTTCCCTACGAGTTGGTACACTTAACCATTTCAGCATGTTTGGCAGCCCTGCAGCCAGTTCCAGAGCAGGTGGTGGAGTAGAAAATTATGTCAGAGCCCCAGATCACTCTGTTGTCTCCTTGTTCCTCACTTCTCCCAGCAGGCAACAATGTGCATGCTGACCAAGCAGCCTTAGTGACGGACCAAAGTACTGCATACTCATTGCAGGTTCTCGGTTCATGTTTCTGCAAAAATGAAATGCCAAGGCCCAGAACTGCCACAATGAGTTGGGTGGCGGCCAGTGTCCTCTAGCAAACTGTTGGGTCTGACAACAAAGATGGCTTGTCACTATAGAGTGAGGGGGAGGGGTGAATCCTCAGCTAGTACCCAGAGTGACATGGAGAACTAGCATGAGCTAGGACATGCTCAAGTTCCAGCCTCACTTGTCCAGGATTATCTTCATTAAATGTCCCCCCCCTTAGTCCCTGCCTACACTAGGTGATAGAGGTGCACAAAACTGTTGCCTGGAACATCTTGAACTTCCAGTTGCTTGCACAATACCAGTTCCTCTACACACAACTGCCAGCCAGGAGGTGGGGAGTGCAAGCACCGGGTTTAATTCATAACACCTAGAGGTCAGGTTTTAGTTTCAGTCCTGCTGAACTGGCATCACATTATTTACAACGATCTCTCCCTAACGTGGGCAGGAGGGCAAGAGTTGTTGTTGCCACAGTTCAGCTAGTCATTCCAGCTCCATGCCACTGTGTCCAGCTTTTCCCCCAGAATGTGATAAGGATGAAGGACTGACGACCGTGGAGAAGATGGAGTTAAAGCTGCTCGATTGGAGGTGTACATTTGATTGTTTCCAGACTGAATGAGTTTAGATCGGGCCTTCATTTGTTTGTATTTTTGAATTTGAGAAGGATTTTGTACTTTTTAATGATTGAGCAGCAGCTACATCTATGGCCAGGTACCATTGGAATCAAGGCAGCATTTCTCATTGGAATCAATTGTTGTAAATGAAAAAGTCTTATTCAAGGTACTCAATCTCCCTTCCTAGGGCCAACACAGGATTGCTCCCCATAACACTTAAAAGAAATTGCTTAGTTATGCAGAAGCTCCTGCACCCAGAAGCAGAGATGGGTACTATAGGATAGGTGTTGCAGGAATCCCAGCAAGCACTGGTACAGCAATAGTGCTGTGCTGTGTGTGGATACATCATAGTTGCGGTTGGAGATGCTAAACCCTTGCAAGCCCACCCATTTTTTATAGTTATAACACTCCAGGAGTTTCCTCTCAATGCAGATAAGTCTACAGTGCATCAGACAGGGATTATAATGGTGTGGAGTGTTTGTCTGAGATGCATTCACAAAGGCCACATCTATACAGACCCCTGTAACCATGCTTCAGCAAAGCTCCTAAAGTCTGTTAGCAGATTTCTATCAAAGGCTAGGAATGACATTATTACTGACCAGGATTGCCTGGGGAGTGTAATGAGGAAGTATGGAGCTGGTGACTGGAAGATGGTTTGTAGGTGGCTTGAGCGGAAGGTGGTGCCATTTGCTAAAAGGAGAAGCTTGGTAACATGGGCCATGCTCATGACTTTCTAAAGATCCTAACAGTCACAGAGTGACAAGAGGTAGGATCTCAAATAGAGAAAAGGTGAGTAATGGGGTTACAAGGCCAGCAGCAGTTCACTGTGGCAGGAGCTATCTATCTAGTATATTGTGCCATGTGCACTGTATAACATACAACTACATGCCTCAAGGCCAAGTGGGATGTTGATAAATGATATGCAAACAATCTGGGGCACTGAGGAACTAAGTAGAGCAACTTAAGGTTAAGTTTATTGAGCTAAAGGATGCTGACCATAACGTAAAACTTGCCCAGTGAAAGCTGCTTGGGATACTCCGGAGAGTTGCATTTGAGCAATTAATCAAACTCAAACAGCAGCCTTCTAATTTTCCATAATAGAGATATTCCTCTGAAATGCCAGACCCGGTGAATCTGTTGATATTTTCAGGTACTGACACCCCGAAAAGATCTCAAATTTACATATGCAATTTGATCCACTCAGATGGTCTCCGAGCACAGATGGTCTTCCTGCCTGTCATGGGGTCTCTCTACCCCATGCTGGTTCAGCCGCCACAGGGTTAACACCCCAAATGCCTGCTTGCTCAGCCAGAGCTGATTGGCAGACCCACAGCATAAAAATATAAAAGGGCTGCAAGACAGGAGGATAGGGTGGCTGCCAGAGATATGGAGGGATTGCGGAGAGAGGATCCCTCCAGCAAACTGGTGAGGAACTGCTGGACAAGTCATCACACCAAAGAAGATGGGGAAGATTACAAAGGTAGGAAGTAGCTCAGAGAACAGCAAGGGACTGAGAAGGACTGATTCTGGCAGTTCTAAATAAAGGCCCCTGGGCTGCAAACCAGTGGAGTTGGTAGACCTGGGTTCCCCTACATACCCCAGCCTGGGACTCTTAGGGTATGTCTACACTGCAATAAAAAAACCCACAACACTGAGTTTCAGAGCCTGGGTCAAATGACTTGGGCTCACAGGGCTCAGGCTGCAGGCTATAAACTGCAGTGTAGGTGTTTGAGCTCAGGCTGAGGGGGGGAGGAAGGGTGTAGGGCTCAGAGCCCCGTCTCCAGCCTGAGCCAGAACTTCAGCACTGCAGTTTTTAGCCCTGAAGCCCAAGCCTGAGTCAGCTGACTCAGGCAAGCTGTTGGTCTTTTATTGCAGTGTAGACATACTCTCTGAGAAGGAGCTCCTAAACCGAGAACTAGAGCTGATTAACCCCTATGGGAACCACAGAACTTCCACTTCCCCATTATCCTAAAGACAGACTATTGAAGATCCAGTTGGAAGTGGGGTCAGTCCTTAACAAGAACTTCACAGATTGGGTGTGATGGCATAGGGGAGGATGGGGAGGTAAAAGGAGCCAGACTGGTGTAGCTCCCCATCATGCCTCACAGGGCTTTAACAAATAAAGACCCCCATATTATACTGCCGCCTACTCCATTACTCTTCTTCTTCTTTGTGCAGTGGGTCTCAAACTTTTTTACCGGTGAACCCTTTCACATAGCAAGCCTCTGAGTGCAACCCCCCCTAATAAATTAAACACACTTTTAAATATATTTAAACACCATTATAAATGCTGGAAGCAAGCGGGGTTTGGGGTGGAGGTTGACAGCTTGTGACCCCTCATGTAACGACCTCGTGACCCCCGAGGGGTCCCGACCCACAGTTTGAGAACACCTGTCTTAGTGTATGCATAACATGCCTCAGGTGACACGTGACTAGGATTCATCACTGAATTTGGTCCACAGGTTGGATCATTAGCTTCCCTGGTTTGGGCCGAGTACTGAAGGGAGTGTGACGTGAACGCTGATCCATGGCTTATCCCCCTTATGTTTCATAATCGAAGAGATTTGTGTATATGTTTAGTTCTCTTTAAATAACTACTAGAGGTCCTTTTCATATTTAACCTATGTAATCTAGTGGCAGGAAGATGGAGTTTCACAAACAATTGGAAAAACAACAAGGAGTCTGGTGGCACCTTAAATACTGACAGATTTGAGCAGGGGGTTGGACTAGATGACCTTCTGAGGTCCCTTCCAACCCTGATATTCTATGATTCTATTTGGGCATAAGCTTTTGTGGGTTAAAAACCCCACTTCTTCACATGGTTCTTCTTCTTTACCCACGAAAGCTTATGCCCAAATAAATCTGTTAGTCTTTAAAGTGCCACCGGACTCCTTGTTGTTTTTGTGGATACAGACTAACATGGCTACCTCCTGATAATTGGAGAAATGACTCAGACATTACAAAAACCTTTTGAAAACAGGATGTGCAAAGAGAGAAGATCCCTGAAAGAGAGAAAGAAAAGTTGAAATGACTGTCAGATGGATTAACAGTAAAGGACAATCCAAACTGCTTGAGAGAGATCCAAATAATCCAAAATTTAAAAATTTGCGGATAGTAATGGAGCATTACCCTGCCAAGAGTTACTGACTGAATACCTCTTCCACTTTAAGCCATAGATCTTTCCTGAAGTCTGCAGAAAGATAAACGGAACTTACAGAGAGCAGTAAAAACCATCAGTGATGAAAAAGTCCATGCACATACAATCAGCAATTTCAGATTTAGATGGAGAACCCAACTGCAATCTTATAACAGGACATCTGGAATTCCTGGTAGCAGAATGGAAGGGTTTGATATTATGGTCAGGTGATCTGAAAACTCAAACTGATGACCTCAAGTTGGAGCTATTAATAGCAGATGAGCTCTGTCACATTTGACCTTTCTGATGACTTTTGGAAACAGATGGAAAAGGATGCACATCGGAACTCTTGACTCAGCTCTAGGAGGAAAGCATTTATCAGAGAGCCAGATCTCACCCTCTCCTGGAACATAAAGGAGATACTGCACATTCTGCCATTACAAAAGGGTCTGTTTATAGTGCACTTCATCTGTAAAAGAGAATGAGGTGAACAGAGTCCTTGAAGAAACCACTTGCATGGGGTCGTGTACTTCCAGCTGAAATCTGTTCAAGTGCTCTCTCTAAGAATTTGAGCTGCTTGGGATTAGATCTGCTAAATACACCTTTCCCAGCAGTGAATAAAAGTAAATTCTCTGCACCAGGTCACCTAATACCTGGCTTTGTTGTCATTGGCCAATTTGTTCCTGATTGGGGGAGGAAAGCCTTCAAAGGCCACTCTCAGCTCCAATGAATTTATGCAAGCTTGGATATCAGAGGAGCCAAAAGAGTCTCAATTGTGTGATGGCCAAATTGAACTCCGCAACCAGTGCCCAAAGCATGTTACTATCACAGCTGATAGAAACAGACTGCATGAAACTCCATGCAATGCACAGCACATACAGTAAAACCTCAGTTACGAACACCAGAAATACGAACTGACCGGTCAACCACACACCTCATTTGGAACTGGAAGTATTCAATCAGGTAGCAGAGACAAAAACAAATACTGTAGAGTAAAGTATTGTGTTAAATGTAAACTACTAAAAAATAAAGTTTAAAAAAAGATTTGATAAGGTAAGAAAATTGTTTTTCTTGTTTCATTTAAAATTAAGATAGTTAAAAGCAACATTTTTCTTCTACATAGTAAAGTTTCAAAGTCCTATTAAGTCAATCTTCAGCTGTAAATTTTTGAAAGGTTCTACTCTAGAACCTCAGAATTATGAGCACCTCAGGAATGGAGGGTGTTCATAATTTTGAAATGTCCATAACTGAACAAAACGTTATTTTTTCATCTGAGGAAGTGAGCTGTAGCTCACGAAAGCTTATGCTCTAATAAATTGGTTAGTCTCTAAGGTGCCACAAGTCCTCCTTTTATTTTTTCAAAAGTTTACAAGTGAACCTTGACTTTATAAAGTTTTGGAACTTTACTATGCAGAAGAAAAATGCTGCTTTCCCTTCATTTTTTTAGTAGTTCACATTTAACAGTACTATACTGTATTTGCTTCTTTTTTTTTTTTCCTGTCTCTGCTGCTGCCTGATTGTGTACTTCCAGTTCCAATTGAGGTGTGTGGTTGACTGGTCAGTTTGTAACTCTGGTGATCATAACTCAGAGGTTCTACTGTACTGTATATTAAGGTTTTGCCCAACACAACAGATAGTCCTAGACCAGTGATGGACAACCTGTGGCCCATCAGCGTAATCTGATTGCGGGCTGCAAGACATTTTGCGGACGTTGACCATCTGCAGGCACGGCTCCCGGAAGCTCCTAGTGGCTGCGGTTCGCCATTCCTGGCCAATGGGAGCTGTGGGAAGCGGTGGCCAGCACGTTGCCCATTACTGTCCTATATCTTTCCAGAGACAACCAGAGGAAATCAAGTCATCATGCTACGACTAGTACCTTGTCTTTAACCAGCACTGCAAAGGTCTCATTTTAAGTCCAGCAAATGGTGCCATGGGGCAAGAAGCC
Source organism: Lepidochelys olivacea (assembly GCF_965140295.1). NCBI lineage: Eukaryota > Metazoa > Chordata > Testudines > Cheloniidae > Lepidochelys > Lepidochelys olivacea. The sequence goes on along the minus strand of NC_140416.1, from coordinate 87,025,877 downwards.
ATAAATTTCAGAAAGACCCTTATTCACAAATTAGTTTAGATATGAAGAGCCCATTATGACTCACCTGCTGTCCTGTATAGCACAAGCCAAAGACTCTCACCCATTTTAAGACTCCTACAAGTGTGAAACACGGGAAATCTCAAAGGTGAATGATCTCTGAATCTCTTGATATCTGTTTGATTAGTTGAGGACTTGGAATCTCAAACAGCTCCTATGAACTCCAAGTCTACAGCAGAGTGAATGTGCATTTCTCATGATTTGTCCTCAGTCCTCATGACAATTAAAGCACAGACCTCACACTGCACCAACCTCCAGTGACTCCAATGAGTCCCTCAAAGTTGATCCATGTTCAAACCTGAGCATCTTCAATTTCTTTTAGGATCCTGAGTGAAATGAAGGGGAGCAGACATGTCTTTTCTTACTCTTCTTCCCCTTTATTCTCTACATTAAGGAGGAAGTAGATTAGTCCACACTTGAAGCGGTCTTCTCCTCAGATATTCTAGAGACCAGGACTTCTCACAGCTGGATTTTGAAGCAACTTTCATTGCCGGCTTTGAAGATGTTCATAGCTCAGATATGCTGCACTCTTCACAGAGAAACAGATTAGCCTACTAAGCTTTTTCCAGCAGCAGGAAATTATGTAGAGATTCCTGCTCTCTAGGAGTACTGGGGTAAAGGCCACATAAGCCATGGCCCTAGTGGTGACACTCACCCAGATTCTGAACATCACAATCAATGAATTACATCTATGTATTGCCAGATATGAACTTTTTAAATCCCCACCTTCTATTAGGTCCACCATGTCAGATGGCAAGAGACAGAGAGAACAGGAGAAGATTGCTACTGAGCCAGATAAGAACTCAGATTCAACTAGAAAAGCCATGTAACATCATGGACATTAACAGCTAACACTAACTCTATAATGTGTTCAGCAGCTCTCTCATTCTAAAATCCCCCTTTCTAAAGGTCAATGACACAGGACTAGTATCTGGTATAATTTCTCCCTCAAGAATGTTGAGCTTCACTGTGTTGTAGCCACTATTACTTAGGCCTGATCTACACCGAAATCTTAGGTCAATCGAGGTATGTTGCTCAGGGGTGTGAAAAATTCACACGCCTGATATAATTAAACCGACCTAATCCTTGCTGTAGACACTACTAGGTAGATGGAAGAAGTCTAGCATCAACCTAGCTACTGCTTCTTGAGGGGGAGGATTAACTACAGTGACAGAAAAAAACCCTTCCATCGCTGTAACAAATGTTAACGCTATGGCACTCCAGTGACACTAGAGTGCTGTAGCTGTGCCACTGTAGCATCTGTATGTAGACATATCCTTAGTTGCTTAACTACAGTTATTGAACTTCAGTAGACATGTAGCAGTTTGGTCAGCATGGCATCTGCCAGCTTGGCTTGCTATGGACTCAGAGGGAAAAGATATTATTAATTCAAGTTCTGTGAATCCAGTGCAATGGTAAGTGGAAATTGTAACACCTCAACTTTACTTCACCTTGCTTTCATGAATCCACAGTTGTGTGGGACTAGTATCACAAAACTATCTGCACTTAATATGGGGTTCTGGAGACCAATATTTCCACATTACCCTTACCCTACCCCTGACACATTACAGGGACTATGCTGCTCCCACACTATATTGGAGTCACCTCTTAATGGGCCCTTGGTAGACCACTCAAGCCATTTGGCATACAACCCAAGTCACTTGGTCTCACTGGACTCCTGGCTCTGCCCACTGCCCAAATATCCTGACCCCTTGCACTTTGTACAAACTGGCCAGCTATTCTTAGTTTCAGGACAGCACTAGAAACTACCTGGGAAATATTGAAAACAGTATTTAGCACCAATGTTACTAACCATAACAACTCTTAACACTTCATAAAAAAAACTTGGCTGTTGGAGGAGGGTGCTAGCCTTCCTATCTCCCCCATATTACACAGCATGCTTAGGCTTCACGAGCTTAGGCCAACAGCTTTCTGAAGAGGGTCTCTAGGCGAAGCTGTCACCACATGTTGGAAAAACTGAAATACTCCCTGGCTTTTTTTTTTTTTTTAAAAGGTTTTCCCCCTCTTTTAAAAAGAGGTTTTTGTTAAATGCTGGAGCCTTGCATGGATCACAAACAGCTGCTGATTGATACCTGCAGCCCAGAGAAGCCCTGGAGAATAACAGGCTGTCATGGTGCCAACAACATACAACTCACAAACTCCAGCATCAGCTGCAAAACTCCCCTGGACATAAAGCACTTGGGAAAGTAAAGCAGCAAAGCCTGATTCCCTGGTGCAGAGCTCTGGGTGACCCTCAGAGAGGAGAAGGGGGAGAGGGGGACAACACCCAAGGCTTTCAGGGACAGGAAATGGGTTTCTTTCTACAATTCATGCTTTTGGCAGGGGAGTCTTGTTTATATCACAGGATAAGAACACCAAACTGCGAATGCTGTGCTCATCCTGGGAAAAGCCAAGCCAAGCATGACCCTGGGCTGGATGGAAAATGTGAGCATGCACTGGCTTAGCAGTCAGGCTGTGGTGGAAACTCCACTGTCCAAGAGGAGGTAGCCCAGAAGAGAGGCCTGATGGGAAGGAAGGAATTCCCTCAGTCAGGGGAGTTGGAGGCCCTTTGTGCTACCTCCTGATCTGGCACTCTTGCTTGGTTACTGAAGTTCTATTTGGATGAGATCTCTCCCCTCATCTCAGCCAGATTCCAGGGCCCCTCTGTCCAGCTTCATTGGCAGCTGACTTCAGGGACAGTTGTGTGGGGACTGTCCCTCATGAGGGCTGTCTTTTATTGTGCCACCCTACATAGAACCTCCGGATTCTCCACATTTTCCTGAGAGAGATATTTGCTGGGAGACTGATGATAATCCTATCTCAATCCATCTTCAACTAGGTTTCCATCTGTAAAAAACCAGGGGCCTTGAGCATAGCTGCTCATACGCCTGTCTCCTGTCGTAACTGAACCCCCTTATCTTACATTTCAAACACACCTAGCACTGAGCCATCTGTTCCTTTCCCCAGGAGGCTCCCTCATTTTTTCTTGAGGCAGTGCAGATCTGGAAATCTCCAAAATGTTCACACTGAATTCCATCTCAGGACACTCCTGGAGAGTCTCAGGCTGGAGGGAAAGTAGCTGACCTGCCTCATCCCTCCAAGCCTAGGTTACAGATAGGTGTCTCCATTTCTACAAAAGGGTGGTGAAATGCAGAAAACGCAGCTCTAATATTTCAGTGCCTCTTTTTGTGCTGTAGGAATAGCACAGTTCAGAGATGAGCCCCTGAATCTTTTTGTTCCCGAGCTAGGTGGTTATGCCCTGAAAGTGATGCAGAAAGGACTCTCCTCTGGGAAACTTCCCGGTACCCTTCTCACTTTCACAGCTCAAATTAGCTCAAAATTAATTCCACCAGCTATAGCACAGCAGCATGGATTTCATTCCCACCTTACTACCTGCAAGGCTGAGCAACAGACAAGACTCCAGGTTCCTGTGCGGGGAAGAGCCAGGGATGGATAAAAATACTGCTGGGGGAAAAAAAAAGAGGAAGGGGGAGAAGCCAGACATTCGTGGGATTCCCTGACAGCTCCATGCAGAAGGAAGGGCTGGGCTGGAAAAAACAGGCCCCAGGTTCCTGCCAAGCTGTCTGAGGCCCGTCCTTTCCAAATCGCTCAAAGAAACAGCCAAGGCTCCCTTGTAACCCTTTCAGCACTCACCCGGGATGAAAGGCTGCTCTGGACAGTAAACCTCTGAGTGCCAAATGCTAGGGCCCTCTCCTTCCTCAAGAGCATTAAACTGAACAGCTGGGCTCCCCCACAATGGTGAAACTCACATGGGAGCTCAGGACATTAACCCTACAAGCACCACATTGTACTGAATGAGAGGTTTAGTCATGTGGAAGGAAGAAGAGAGACCCAGATGCCACTTTGTAATGTGCAATTTCTGTAACCCCACAGGACATTTGAATAAAATCCAGGGAGAGCAAGAAGAAAGAAAGGAGCTATAAAATAGTGCTAGTGTCTGACAGTAGCTATTTAAATACCCCCATGCCAAGTTAAATATGAAGGAGCAAAAAAATAACAGTACCTGTGAAGTTAGCCACTTCGCCAGAGGAACATACCCAGGAATGGTAGCCAAGAGACATGGATAGGAGATGACTGGAGTAAGAGAAATAGGATGTAGCTATTTCTGAATGAAAAGTCCATACATGTTGCTGAGTTTTACATTAACTGCAACCACCAAAGCTAAAGACCTGGATATCATTGCGGGCAACTCAGTGTGTAGCAGTGGATAAAGCCAACAAGATCTGAGGTTGCATAAGCAATAGGATAGAAAATAATACTGAAAAATATAATAATGTCATTATATAATTCAATGGTATGCCCTCACTTGGGAGTAGTGTCATCAGTTCTAGTAACTGCTATAGAAAAACAGAGTCAGACAACAATTAGAGGCCTGTAAAGCCTCCATATGGATACTGAAATGGTTGGGATTGTTTAGTTTAGGAGACAAATAAGAGTGGACATGAGAGAGACATTACAATGAAAGGTATAGAGAACATAAATCGAGCACTCTATTTACTCTCTCATATAATACAAGAACAAGGGGACATTCAATGAAATTGAAAGGCAACCGATTTAAAACTGATAAAAGAAAACCTTCACACAATGCATAATTAACCGGTGGAACTCACTGTTACAGCATATAATAAAAGTCAAGATCTTACCAGGATTCAAACAAAGGACCAGACGCTGATGGGTAATGAGGATGTCCACAGTTGGAACAGAAAATATTGTAAGAATTATTAACCCATTCTGCTTCCAGACATAAGCCAACCACTAGCTGATGGGGATTAGGAAGGAGGTTCCCCTATGTATAGGTTATTCCATTATTGCCCATTACAAGGTTCTTGCAACTTCCTCTGAAACATCAATCCTGGTCGTTCCACATATAGGATACTGAAAGAGAAGGATCCGTTTGATCCAAGATGGCAATTCCTATGTTTAGAATGGGTGGAAGATGGTTTGTGGAGGTAACTAAGTGAGCTAGCCCAGGCCCTTAAGTAGGAAGAAGATTTGCCATCTGCTCACAATCACATCTCCCACTTCCTCCCCCTGATAGCTTCCATCATGATAGAGCTTGGTGACCAGGAGGGTTAAGCCCTGGGGACATGGGAATGAGAACACCTCCACTGAAGGAAACAAAGGGGTGAAGGCTGCGTACTGAAAGAGATCCCACCACATTACCTCAAACAAGACTGCAAAAGGGGACTATAACCACTCAGGGCCAAGCAGAGAAAGTGGAGTAAATGGGAGACAACTCTTTATTCAACCAGAGCCAGTCAGACAAAGAGGCCCCCCAAGTTCCCAATCCTATAAAGCCCTCCCAGAAGCAGCTGAGAGCAAAGGCCCACTCACACAAGCTGACTTGTACCCCACTCTGCCCTGCTGTGAGGCCCCAGCTCTTGCCTCCAGCTCACAACCCCAGCACTGGCTCCTACATGCTCACTGCACTTGGACCAAACCCCCTTCGCCTCGGGAAAGGGCCCTGTAATTATTCTCACTTATTACCTCGGAAAAATAACAGCACAGCAGCTGCCAGCCAAGTCCGACTCAACAATGTCTGGGGAGCCGAGGCTGCAGGGCCAGGCCTCAGACTGTCTGGGCAAGTCACGAGCTTTCTCCCTTTCCTCTCCCAGAGGCTCCAGACAGGCAGAGCCAAGACCTAGGCTGTGCGAAGCAGCGTTCCTTCAAGATGGTGGCAACCCATGGTGCTGAGGCTCAGAATAGGCTGGCGAATAATAGGACCTACCATCACAGGCTTCTCTAGTGTGATTTATCCAATATACAAACTATCAAGGCTGGTCATACATCTCCAAACTTGACTAACCTAGTTTGCTCCCAGAGTTAGGTTGTCATCAGTGTGCATGGGGGCAGCACAAGATATGGGTGAGTGGCTGCCTGTGGTGGTAGGGGAGACAGATGTATGCATAAATAGTGTAGGGATGGAGTTGCTGCACATACCAACTTAAGCTCATCCTGCCTCTAGTTAACAGATGCCCAGGCAGTATCCCCCCAACCTAGTAACCTAGAACTTTCCTGAAGGTCAAAGTTCAGTTCAAAAACTTAGGTTTCTCAGACACGCACTGCTCTTCTGATGCCAAAGCCCAGGGCTGAGGTGCTAGGGTACTGCCAAGGGGAAACTAACAGGAGCCCAGTAACAAACAGTAACTACAGTCCACTTCTAGTCTCCCCCAGTCAATAAAGTTAATTGATCCAAATCTCCAAGAAAGAGGCCTCTAGTGGGATCAGAGCTCAAGGGCTGCCTTGATGCAAGTGGTGGACTAGATGACCTCTTGAGGTCCCTTCTATCCCTACATTCCTATGATCCTATGATTCACAATGTGCCTGTCCTAATATAAAAGACATTTCTCTGTCTGACAGGGACTCTTCTATGAGATACTTTTCCTAACACAGTGCTGGCCACTGCAGACAGCAGGACAAAAGCATCCACAGAGGACACCGAGCTGGGGCCACTCCCAATGACTTGATAGATGGTAATCACAGACAGCAGCGTCAGGATAACCTGGGCCAGATTTACCTTGTGCTAAAGACTCTTCCTTCCCCACCCTAGGGTAGCACAGCCTGCTACTGGCAGGCACAAGAGGGAAGCATATGTAGGCGGAGGTGGAGAGATTAGGGTGTAAAGAAAGGGAATTGTGTGAGGACTGCGGTGCGAAGCAGACAGAATGTGCTGTGCAATGCAAAGAGACAGAGCCCATTGTTACCCTGGCCCACAGAGAGGGGGTGGGAGGAGATTAGGAAGGGGAAAGGCACAGACAGGGTCAGGGGAACCTGACAGATGGACGGCTAAGATGTTGCAGTGTTGGAGTCAGTGGGCCTGGCTGCTCCTGTTCTGGCATTTCTGTGCTGCCTCACCAGGGAGGTGCAAAGGTCAGTGCAGAGTTTGCTAAGGCTGAACTGAGGGACTATTGTGTAGCATTCAGTAGCTACTGCTCTTGCCCTACATTTCCTCTGGGAGGGATCAGTGCAGTTCAGGCTCCTCAGCCTTCAAGTTAGCCTGCATCCAGCTTGTGCGAAAATAGTTAGGCCCTGGTCATGTGGCAAAACAGGGCATGGGGCAGTGGGGAAGCTGTCCGCTCCTCACACAGGACTGTGGGGCACCAAAAGCAAGCAGCTCAAAGACAGCAACTCCACATTCATCCTTGAGACCCTGGGATACAGGAAAGAGCAGGTCTCAGATGACAAAAAACAGCCCCTGCCCCCACCCCAAATCTCTGCCCTTGGCTCCCAAGATACCTAGAACTCTCCCCTTTCTCATAACTGGAAGCTTACCTATAGCAAATTCTACCCCATGGCTCCGTGTTGCTGCCTCCGTCCTGCCTCTGCCATGCTGCCCAAGCCAACTTGACTCCAACCCTACTTCAATCCCCATCCAGGCTGTCATCATATCTTACCTTAATACTTTGGATTCCCCAAGTCTCAGCTCATTACACCAGCCTGTGTAGAATGCTACCACCTCGTCACCAGTACACAGCAATACAGCACCATTACCTGCCTTTCCTCCCATCACCACTAGAGCCCCCAGTTTCACCATATTTTAATTCTTCTCAGGATCCAGTTGAAGACCATCCTTGTTTTTATAATCCTTCACTGATTCTGAGTTGATCCCCTCTGTGCTTAGCTTGCCTAGTGAACCACGTGCTCCTCCGCACCTGTCAGCTTGCCCCCAGCCCTTAGTTTAAAAACTGTTCAACGACCTTTTTAATTTTAAGTATAATGGAAGAATGGGCTCCACCTAAACCAAAACAGAACCAGATTGCTGGCGCTTAAAATCAAAAAGGTCGTTGAACTGTTTTTAAACTAAGGGCTGGGGGAAAGCCGACAGGTGCGGAGGAGCATGTGGTTCGGACATCCCTTGGGGGACAATCTATAAATGGAGATTCCCTATGTCCTAATAAGAAGAAGAGGATGGAAAATGATAAAATACAGGGAGGATCTGATAAGAAACAGTCAAACAAAAAAAAGGCCCAATTACATCATGCAATAGGGGACAGCCAAAAAATGACACGTTTTTAAAATGCTTATATACACCGATGCTAGAAGTCTAAATAATAAGATGGGTGAACTAGAGTGCCTAGTATTAAATGAGGCTATTGATATAATAGGCATCACAGAAACCTTTTGAAATGAGGATAATCAATGGGACACAGGAATGCGAGGGTACAAAATATATCGGAAGGACAGAACAGGTTGTGCTGGTGGGGGAGTGGCACTATATGTGAAAGAAAGCGTAGAATCAAATGAAGTAAGAATCTTAAATGAACTAAATTGTACTATAGAATCTCTGTGGATAGTAATTCCATGCTTGAAAAATAAGAATATAACAGTAGGTCTATATTACAGATAACCTGACCAGGACGGTGTTAGTGACTCTGAACTGCTCAGGGAGATGAGAGAGGCTATTAAAACAAAAAACTCAATAATAATAATGGGGGATTTCAACTATCCCCATATTGACTAGGTACATATCACCTCAGGAAAGGATGCGGAGATGAAGTTTCTTGATACCTTAAATGATTGCTTCTTGGAGCAGCTAGTCCTGGAACCCACAAGAGTAGAGGCAATTCTTGATTTAGTCCTAAGTGGAGCACAGGATCAGGTCCAGGAGGTGAATATAGCTGGACCGCTTGGTAATAGTGATCATAATATAATTAAATTTAACATCCCTGTGGTGGGGAAAATTACACAGTGGCCCAACACTGTAGCATTTAATTTCAGAAAGGGGAACTACACAAAAATGAGGAGGTTAGTGAAACAGAAATTAAAAAGGTACAGTACCAAAAGTAAAATCCCTGCAAGCTGCATGGAAACTTTTTAAAGACACCATAATAGAGGCACAACTTAAATGTATACTCCAATTTAAAAAACATAGTAAGAGAACCAAAAAAAAGCCACCGTTGTTAAACAACAAAGTAAAAGAAGCAGTGAGAGGCAAAAAGGCATCCTTTAAAAAGTGGAAGATAAATCCCATGAGGAAAATAGAAAAGAGCATAAACTCTGGCAAATGAAGTATAAAAATATAATTAGAAAGACCAAAAAAGAATTTGAAGAACAGCTAGCCAAAGACTCCAAAAGTAATAGAAAAAAATTTAAATACATTAGAGGCAAAAAGCCTGCTAAACAACACTGGATGATCAAGATGCTAAAGGAGCACTCAAAGATGATAAGGCCATTGCAGAGAAACTAAATGAATTCTTTGCATCGGTCTTCACTGTTGAGGATGTGAGGGAGATTCCCAAACCTGAGCCGTTCTTTTTGGGTGACAGATCTGAGGAACTGTCCCAAATTGAGGTGTCCTTAGAGGAGATTTTGGAACAAATTGATAAACTAAACAGTAATAGGTCTCCAGAACCTGATGGTATTCACCCAAGAGTTCTGAAGGAACTCAAACGTGAAATTGCAGGACTAACTGTCATCTGTAACCTATCATTTCAATCAGCTTCTGCACCAAATGACTGGAGGACAGCTAATGTGACGCCAATTTTTTAAAAGGGCTCCAGAGGTGACCCTGGCAACTACAGGCCAGTAAGCCTCACTTCAGTACCGGGCAAATTGGTTGAAACTATTGTAAAGAACAAAATTGTCAGACACATAGATGAACATAATTTGTTGGGAAATAGTCAACATGGTTTTTGTAAAGGGAAATCTTGCCTCACCAATCTACGAGAATTCTTTGAGGGGGTCAACAAGCATGCAGACAGAGGAGATCCAGTGGATATGGTGTATTTAGGTTTTCAGAAAGCCTTTGACAAGGTCCCTTACCAAAGGCTCTTAAGCAAAATAAGCAGTCATGGGATAAGAGGGAAGGTTCTCTCATGGACTGGTAACTGGTTAAAAGATAGAAAGCAAAGGGTAGGAATAAATGGTCAGTTTTCAGAATGGAAAGAGGTAAATAGTGGTGTCCCCCAGGGATCTGTAGTGGGACCAGTCCTATTTAACATATTCATAAATGATCTGAAAAAAGGGGTAAACAGTGAGGTGGCAAAATTTGCAGATGATACAAAACTACTCTAGATACTTAAGTCCCTGGCACACTGCGAAGAGCTACAAAAGGATCTCACAAAACTGGGTGACTGACTGACTGAGCAACGACATGGCAGATGAAATTTAATGTTGATAAATGCAAAGTAATGCACATTGGAAAACATAATCCTAACTATACATATACAACGAGGGGGTCTAAATTAGCTGTTTCCACTCAAGAAAGATCTTGGCGTCACTGTGGATAGTTCTCAGAAATCATCCACTCAATGGGCAGCAAGAAAAGGAGTACTTGTGGCACCTTAGAATTTGTTAGTCTCTAAGGTGCCACAAGTACTCCTTTTTGCGAATACAGACTAACATGGCTGCTACTCTGAAACCCGTCAATGGGCAGTGGCAGTCAAAAAAGCTAACAGAATGTTGGGAATCATCAAGAAAGGGATAGATAATAAGAAAGAAAACATCATATTGCCTCTAAACCATGGTACGTCAACACCTTGATTACTGCATGCAGATGTGGTTGCCCCGTCTTAAAAAAAGATATATTGGAATTGGAAAAGGTTCAGAAAAGGGCAACAAAAATTATTAGGAGTATAGAATGGCTTCCGTATGAGGAGAGATTAATAAGATGGGGACTTTTCAGCTTGGAAAAGAGGTCACTAAGGGAGGATATGATAGAGGTCTATAAAATCATGAGCGGTATAGAGAAAGTAAATAAGGAAGTGTTATTTACCCCTTCTCATAATACAAGAGCAAGCAGCCACCAAATGGAATGAATAGGTAGCAGGTTTAAAACAAACACAAGGAAGTATTTTTTCATGCAACACACAGTCAACCTCTGTAACTCCTTGCCAGAGGGTGTTGTGAAGACCAGTACTGTAACGGGGTTCAAAAGGTAGATAGATAGATTCACAGAAGATAGGTCCATCAATGGCTATTAGCCAGGATGTACAGGAATGGTGTCCCTAGCCCCCGTTTGCCATAAGCTGGGATTGGGTGACAGGGCATGAATCATTTGATGATAACCTGTCTGTTCATTCCCTTTGGGGCACCTGTCATGGGCCACTGTCAGAGGACAGGATACTGGGCTTGATGGACCTTTGGTCTGACCCAGTATGGCAGTTCTTATTATGAAAAACTTTCCAACTATAAGGATAGTTAAGCACTGGAATAGGCTTCCAAAGAAGGTTGTGAAAGCCCCATCAATGGAGGTTTTTAAGAACAGCTTAGACAGTACCTGTCTGGGTTTACTTGGTCCTGCCTCAGCATAGAAGGGGTGTGGACTTGATGACCTCTTGAGATCCCTTCCAGTCCTACATTTCTATGAAAAAGATTGTGCTTTGATTCTGAGAAGTCCTTCAAGACCTCTTCTTCAGAGAGAGTTCCAGTGACTCCAAGTCTTTCTTCAGAAAAGTGGATAACAGTACTCAGAACTCTGCACTCTGAATTGTCCAGCAGCTGTCAAAAATTCCCCTTTTGATTTGTAGACAGATCTAAAGGTTTTGGCTTCCATTATTCTGGCCCTTTGATGCAGGCAGCCATGCAGAGAAGACACCCCCTCCAAACAAAGAGTCTCTTGAGACATCTCTCCTTGCTTGCTTTGTGCTCTGGTGATAAAGGCACCACAGGTCAAACACTCTTTGGAGGAATGTACCACTCGCAGGCATTGTGAGCACTTACTGTGCTGGTCTGTGAAGGGAATTTTCTCAGTGCCCAAACCCTAAGTGCCCCATCAAAGGCATCAAGACTAACACAGGCAAGACGCTATGTCAGGGGTGAGCAAACTTTTTGGCCCGAGGGCCACATCGGGGTTGTGCAACTGTATGGAGGACCGGGTAGGGAAGGCTGTGCACCCCCAAACAGCCTGGCCCCCGCCCCCTATCCATCCCCTTCCACTTCCCGCCCCCTGACTGCCCCCCTCAGAACCCTCAACCCATCCAACCCTCCCTGCTCCTTGTCCCTTGACTGCCACGACCCCTATGTACACTCCCACCCCTTGACAGGCCCCCTGGGATTCCCATGCCTATCCAGCCCCCCAATCCTGCTCCCCGTCCCCTGACCATCCCCCGTCCCCCGACCATCCCCCGTCCCCCATAGAACCTCCGTCCCATCCAACCGCCCCCTGCTCCCTGTCCCCTGACTGCCCCCTGGGACCCTCTGCTCCTTATCCAACCCCCTGCCCCAGCTCCCTGCCCCCTTACCATGCCGCTCAGAGCAGCAAGAGCTCGCAGCCCTGCTGGAGCCAGCCACACCGCTGCGCTGCAGGACAACGGGGCCAGAGCACTGGCGGCACAGCAAACTGAAGCTGTGGGGGAGGGGACTCAGCAGGGGCGGGGCCAAGGGCTAACCTACCTAACCCAGGAGCTCAAGGGCCAGGCAGGACGGTCCCATGAGCCACATAGTTCGCCCACCTCTGAGCTATGGTATGAATTATTTTGGGGGGTTTTATATATATAAAAAAGTATTTTATATATAAAATACTTACAGGCACTAAGCTACACAACTGAAGTCAGGCAATAGTTCTGGGGCTGCTTGTGCCAGCATAGAGTAGGGCATTATGGGGGTGGAGAAGATTTTATAACCATGGACTGTCAGATCTGCAGCTGATGCACGTGCAACCTCTAACAATGAAACTGATTTAGAGTGATACCATGATCATGAGGCCTACAGCAGAGATCTGCAGAGGAAGGAAGAGTCCTACTGAGTAGCCCTTTCCCCTGTTAAACCTGGGGCCCAATCCCATTGGTATGGGCAGTGTGGAGGAGGAGATGGAAGCAATACAGGGTTGCCTGCACTCTGCTGCTCTCACAGGCTACACAGGAGAGAAAGGAGGCTGTACACCTGTTGGATAGGTTCTTTATTTGGATTAGGTAATAACTCCCTTGGCTGGGTTCCAAGAACAGAATTGCTGCCTCTCTCAATAATCCTAAACCCCACAGGCAAACACTGTGCTAGGGCAGGCACAGGCAAAGAATTCATTTCTCACATTCCTCTTCTACAGGCAGGAGGAAAGGCACTGACTGGTGAAACAAGAGCCGCTTAAGCCTGAGCTTTCCAATACAGATTTCAATCCTCCTGTTGCAGGGTCCATTTGAGGGGGGGGGACCACCCAGAGCACACTCCTTGCCCCGTGCCCCTCTAAAGTTTTATCAGCCACCACCCAGCAGCTTTCCTGCTTTTATTAACAGGCACTACTAATTATATTCACTTAACATGGCACTTTCGATCCATAGAACTCAAGCACTTAAGAGGGTTAGGCTCATTATCCCTATTTTACAAGGCAAAAACTGAGGCAGAAAGGGAGGAAGAGAAGCAACCTTCCCACAGGTAGTTGGGACTGAATAAGGAATAGAACTCAGGAGTACCTAGATCCTAGTCTTGTACTCAGTCTTGTACAAAACGGCAGCCCCACTTAGCTCCTAGCCTCAATAACACCAGTCAAAGCCCCATTCAGAATCCTTCAGGCACATCCCCCCTCTCTCACCCTTGGGCAGTTATCCCCATTGAGAATCACACACAGTCCTCTGTTCAGAGTCCAAGGGGTATATTAACCACTAATGTAAATTCCTATGCTCTACTTTGATTAGAAAAAATGAGGAGAGAACAGAAGGAAACCACTCAAAGGGAGACTCCCAGGAAAGTAGTTTTCCGCTGATTGTTCCTTTGTCGTCAAACCCCCCAAGCTTTGCATCCAGGGAAAAGCCTAACCAAACTCAGGTCCTGATGGAGTTTTCTATGCCATCAGGTAGGGAATTGTGCCCTGGATAAGTGCTTGGAGGGAAACTGCTTAGAGAGATATCTCCTACCATCCAACCTGCCCAGCCCCTCCTCCTCCCTTCACCATGGCCCTGCCACCACCTGGGATCAAGGGCTATGTTTCTGATGGATCTGGGAGATGCTGGGAACTGTGTTTCTTTACTCCTGGAACAAGATCTCCTGAGCAAGAAGCTAATGAGGAAACTGAACAAGCTCCTGGCCCCTGTACACTGCATTCATCTCCCTCAAAAAGCCAGAGGCAGCCAGATTAACTTACCTGACTGCTGAGGAGGTAGGCTTGCTGTCAGTTGTGGAAGTATCTGCCTGAACAGCCCACGTTGACCCTCCTGTGTTAAGTGCTGACTGGTGGCTGAGAGGGGAGGCTGTACTCCTTTTACTTACAGCTCCGCTTGCCAGATTCAGGTTTGTTAACTAAAAAGGGAGACAAAAATACATCAGACATTACGAAGACCCAAGAAAGTAACAGCAGGTGGCTCGGAGAAAGATACAAACCATTGGCTAGACAGTCTGATAATGGAAGGAAGACTCCTGTAGAAACCTTCCCCTCCTCCCTGGAGAAAGGCTCTCTTGGACTGGAGCAAAGCTGTGCTGGCTGCATGAAGCAGTGGGGAGGGCCATTATCAAAGCCACCCCACTCTGAATGGCTTCCAGCATCAACACTTCATTGTAACACACCCACACAATGGAGCATAGGGGAGGAAAAGGGCAAGGGCAGGGGCAGAATTCCCAAAGGAAAGCAGCACTGGGCCCCTGCACCACTGATTATAATTCAGAACAATGAAACTCAAACCAACAGCAAGCATTTACAAAAGCCAGATGCTCCTCCTTGCCCCCTCACTTCCCCAGGTCACTGAGCCAGATCACTCTATATATTTATAATTGACCCATTACCATTTTACTTACATAAAATTCCCACCAAATTCTACCCCAAATGGGAGAAATTTTCCACCCCCCCTTGAAGCTGTTCAACCAATTAGGTAACCAGTCAATTAATGTCAGCTCTGAAGTGAGGCAGGGGTTGTTGCATTTCCTTTATCAATTTATAAGAAAATTGCATAATACTTAACAAATATTACTTGTTCGTCCGTATCCTTCTCCCATTACCCTTCTTGGGTCACTCATCTTCTTGAGAGTGCAAACTCTGAGCTAGCACCATCTTACTATATTTGAAGAGCACCCAGCAACAATGGGGCACTGATCCTAACTACTGCAATAAGTGTTAAATTGCAGACAAAAAATTATGTTAAAAGACTATTATTAAGGTTGCTAAGGCAAGCACTCATAAGTTAAGGAATGCTAGAATTTAGGCTGTCCAGGCAATCTTAATTCAGACCCCTTGTGTACATGAATTATGATACCGTCTTTAATTTCATGATCACATACTATTTTTTCCACAGGACCTCTGCCTCATTCAGTGCACAGAATGGACCTGCTCTGGGGATGAATCAGAGTTTATATTGAAAGAGACTGTTGTAGGTTAAAGCAGCTGAATGCTGACCTGGAGAATTGGAATCTACTGCTGCCTCTGCCACAGTGTTCTTGTGTGATGCTAGTCAAATCACTTAAACCAAACTTTTCATAGGTGGTCACTGATTGTGTGTTTCTCATTTTCTGGGTGCCTACTTGAGGACTTGGAGTCTGATTTGCAGAAGTCCTGAATGCTCCCAGCTGCAACTGAAGTCAATGGGATCTGTGCTCTGAACATATAAAGTGCTATACAATGCTAAGTATTCTGAAAAATGGGATCCTAGGTGTCTCAAATTGGATATTCAAAATTAGTGGATATTTTTGATCTTACTCTCTCTGTGCCGCAGTCTGCCATCTGTAAAATGCGGATAATACCACCATCACCTCACCTCACTTCATAGTGGTTATGAACATAAATTAATTAATGTTTGTCAAGAACTCATACTATGGTGAGAGCACTGACAAAAGCCCATTTTGAGGAAAGTAATAATTCTGTCTTCAGAGCAGGGTTTGAACAGTGTACAGTAAATAAGGCCTGGGGCCATACATTGAACAATGAGGAGAAGACAAAATATTGAATAGCAGCTCATTAAGTAAGCACCATCTGTTCTGTGCACTGAATGAGATGGTTCCTCTGGAAAAAACAGCATGTGATCGTGTAATTAAAGACCATCATAATGCACACACACAAGTGGGTCAAATTAAGGCTGCATAGGCAACCTTCCTTCTAGCATTTGCTAACTTTTGAGTGCTTGACATTGCAATTGTAACTGTTATTTTAATGCAGTTTTTGTGTGTGTAATTTTCTAGGTTTTTAAAAAACAAATTGACATCCTCTCTTCCCCCACAAATTCCATCATATGGCATCATATTAACATTCACATGAATCATCAGCAGAGAGTTGGAACCTTTACATTCACTGCCCAGATCTCTGTCACATGAGATAGCGGAGTAACTGAGAGCAGTAGTAGGATGTCATCCTCTATGTGGACCAGCACTAGAGGGGGATGGGACACTAGTGGGCAAAGACACTTCTGCCCATACCCCCTAGTTGACCCCTTCTGTCCCATTCCCTCCCAGTCCTGTCTCTTCCCTACCCCAGCTCCTTACTTTAGCCCAGGGGTCTCAAACTCAATTTACCTTAGGGCCAGTGCCAGTCCTCAAAGCCTCCCAGCGGGTCAATAATGTCACTGAAGATGGTGTTCAGAAAAGAAAACGTTTATATTGTATTTTTTATTTTGACTTTCTTAGAAATAATAAAAAACTGTCATACAACTTTATACAATTCTTCGCCTGCCAGAGAATTTTTAGTATTTGCCAGGCACCTGGCAATGCTTCAGTTCTGTCAGTTTGTTGATGTTTGTTTGGCCCCAGTGACTGAGCAGTTGAAACCGTCAGGATTGCAACAAGGTGTGCATCAGATAGTTGTGTTTGGGATTTTGACTTGTTTATATTCATTGTGGAAGAAAGTGACGCTGCCTCCATGGTGGACTCCACTTGGCAACTAATGATCCTGCCTCCATGGCTGACTCTGTCTGGCGACTAGTGATGGTACCTCTGGCACTCTCCCTCAGCCAATGGGAGCTGTGAGGGGTGGAGCCTGCAGCAGACATTGCTGGCAGAGTGTCTGTGTGGGTCTCTCCTCCACGGGCCGCAGCGGGGAGGTTCTCGGACCGCAGGTGGCCTGCAGGCTGGGACTTTGAGACCCCTGCTTTAGCCAGTCCCAGTCTCCATTATTCAGGCTTGTCATTCCAGTCCCAGCCTCTTTACACAAGAATATCTAGTCTCATCCTTCCAGAGTCCCAGTCTCTGCTCCAGACTCTCAACCCCACCTCTCCTTGCTCAGCCAGTCCCAGCTCCCCTCACCCCCGGCTCCTCATTCGATTGTTCTCTTTTTCTCCACTTCTTGTCTCCAGTCGCTTGTCTCCTCCAGGACATCACCTCTCCAGGCTCCTTGTCCCACCCTTTTTTGCTCATTCAGTCCCAGTGCTCTCCCTGCATCCTAGCTCCTCATCAAATCTGTTTCTCCTCCCTCCCACTGCCCCACTGGTTCCCAGATCCAGTCTCCTTGCCCAATCAATCCTACTCTCCTGATCATCCCATCTTCTGGTCCCACTTTGAGCATCCAGTCTCCTTGTATTTATTTACTCCCCACCCCCAACTTTCAGCTCTCATTTTTCTGCATTTGAGTCAAGCAGCTTTCTCCTCCATGATGCCTGGGCCTAGCAAGTGGTCATGGAACACAGGAGAGACAAGCTCCCCACTTTCCATTACAGTGCCCAGCCCAGGCCTGACCAACAGCAGCCCAGAGCTGCAGTTACAGAGAAAGTCCTGTTAAGCCCAAAGATGAAGCATTTTCAGTATGGATGGAATCTTCAGGGAATATAGCTGCTAGAATCTACAAAAATCTCTAATGAATATATTCAAACTGCAGTTTTTCAAAGGCTTATAATTTGGCCAAATTTGGATAGATTTTCATAGGGATGATGCAAAGGCCAGCCACCCACCTGCCAAATTTCAAGTCCCTGCTCCAAAGCATGGGGCAACTAGAGCATCTCAAAAAAAAAAAAAAAAATTTTTTTAAACATGCACAAACCAACATATTTCTCCTAGCCTCATTTCTCTGAAAACAAGCATTTTCGCTGAAAATTTCCTCCAAAAATTCAGTCTGAGGCAGATGCCTGCCATGGAAAATTTCAACCCAAATGGTTAAAGTTTGGCAAAGTTACAAGCAACTGAAAACATGGTCTTTCTATGGGAAGTCTTTTGCAACTTAGTTGGCGCTACCAGCCCTGCCTATACCAACAACAACAACGTGTTATTTTGAAACTTTCTTCTGAGAGAACAAACACTGAGCCCTTCTATAGCTCTGTATAAATATGAAGCATTTATATTATGGTAGCAGCTAAAGATCACACACCAGATTGGGCCTCATTTTACTAGGTGCTGTACGAACATCTAATAAATGACAGTAACTGCCCATAAACAGTTTACAGTCTATAAAAACAGGTAACAGGTGGATGAGGCAAACACTATAGGATGTGTACAATTCTTAGCCAGTCAGTAGTAGTGATGACAACTCTGTTAGAGAAGGCCTATGCAGAGGGGACTTGATCCAACCCATCCCTCAACACACCAATATCAAGGTCCATTTAGCGACATGTATCACCTCTCCACCCCGCATCTGATACCTTGGTGCATTTTTCTCTGATACCCCAATATTGTTTATTTTAAAGCTGTCTTTCCAGGCAAAACAGGTGAGCAAATAGCCGAGTGTGAAGGGTAAGGATATTTCACACATTCCAGCTAGACAGGTGTTTAAATTCCAGCAGGATTAAATACAGGCAACGGATTCAGATAGAACTAGAGAGACCATAAAGCTTACTTGCAGCCAGGCCACCCGCTTGGGTGCAACGGCTTGTTTTTACTGCTCCATGCCTCTGGTAAGTTTCAGTTGCTAAAATTAGCCTGCCAGAGTCTTGGCATGGCAGATTCCTGGGTACCCCCTCACCACAGTGTCTGTGCCATACAGCTTGACCTTGATTTTCCTAGTGGTGACTGTCATTACTGGTTACCTGATAAACTGCCTACTCTGTTTCATACACAGGGAAGCGTTTAGCAACAGATGAGTTTGTACAGTTTGTAGTACCCAGCCCAAAGGCTGCAGCAGAAACTACATATAGAAAAATCTGCTGCTTCAGGGACAGAAAATGGAGCAAATAGAACAGCAGGACTAGTGGAGCCCAAATAGGGAACTGGTGATTACTTTGGAACTAAAGCAAAACGTTTACCTGATTTCTATACTGAGCTGAATTCACACATGGACCTTATCAGGCTGGACACTTAAACCCAAGTGCTGCATTAGCCTGGTCCTACTGCTGGTTTCTACATCAGTGCAGGTCTCCATTGGTACTGTCTAGGGAGTCCCGAGGACCCCAGCAGACCATTCCACTTGCTCAAGGAACCACTTGTACTCACTATATCTCTCTTTGTGCACCTGCCCCAGCTTTCAGTGTGGATCATTTTAAATTAGGTCAGGAAGAAAAGGTGTTCTGAAGAGTACAGCCTCTCACCACTCCACAACATGGCCTGCTCTAGTGCCTCCTCCAAGGACCCTCCTCAACTCCAAGGAGGGAATGAAAAGTCCTGCTGCCTTGGAGCGTGGAGCCCCAATGCCACAGAATTCTTTGGCAGCAGTATGCATCCTACAACCCCATCCCCTTTAAGAGCACACTAGTGAGATAACTTTCCCCTTTCAGGCACATTGCTGTAGGGCAGGCACAGCCCGAAGTTCCTCTCCCTCGTGTCCAGGATCAGTCCCTTTACTCTCTGGTGCCTCATAAGGAATAAGATTACAGCACCATATCTGGTCTCGGACAGAGGATCGTTCCACTAGCAAAATCAGAGGCTGTAAAATTTTACATCACCTCACCAAGGCTTCTTCTAGTCATACCAAGAAAGCTAAGACGTTACCATAGGGATGTGCTATTTGAAAGGCCACAGGACTTGCTAGTGGATAGTGAGTAAGGGCAAATAGGCAAGCCCCATTCAATTCCCTCTGGGGTTCTATAGGACAGAACATTGGGCAGCTGTTGTGCACCACTGGAATTGATGGAATGACTCAGACTTCTCTTTGTGGAGTGCACATTCCCACACATCTTCTCATGGACACCTCCTTCCCCAGCACAGATAGGCAGAGCTGGAATAGCTAGCAATTGTAATTTAAGATCAAGAGGCAGCAGCAGAGTTGTAGTGAGGGGAGGATGCCTCAGCATCTGCTAAGATAAGTTTTATGAACTAAGTTCCCAAGTTTTGCTTGGAACATATTTTTCCATAATTTTGCTGCTCTCTGCTTATCCATTCTTGTTGGTTATTGTCATCAACAATACATCATCCACACATTTGTCTGCTTCTCAAACAAATGGCTCTGCTTTCTTCCACGCTGCCCCTTACATATAGCATGCCCTCTGTGAAGCGACCTGTATGGCAACTAAACTGCCTCCTTCAAAACTCTCCCCAAGACCCTCCTCTGTAGTCTTGCCTACGAGATCAGTCAATTATATCTGAGGGAGGAGAGGAGGCACCTAATTTTACTCATTAAAAAAAAAAAAAAAAAAAAAAAGGACTTTTTGATGGTGTCTCTCTTCCTCCACTCTTCATGAGTTACTTTTCATGAACTGTAAGCCATTTGGGGGCAGTGACTGTTTCTGTATGTAAGCTAGCACAATGGAGCCCTGTTCTTGCTGGAGCCTCTGAGAACTACTGTAATGCAAATATTAATTATGATTAATAATTCATTCCACACTCCAGACCGGTGTTTTGCATTTTACAGAGATGGCACATGCATCTCTGGTCTAGGCCAAACCTGGCTGAGTGGGTCCAACAATAGTGCTGGAGGAACTGGGAGCACTGGAGCCGGCCCGTCTGCCTTGCTTTCCTCCGTGTTTTGAGCTGCCAGAATGTAACAGGCCATCCCAATGTGGGAAACATTGCTGGATCTTAACTTGTCTCTTTTCTGGACAGCAAAAGGAAACCCCAAACCACCAACCTCTTACTAAACCCACAATTCACTGTTTGAATAGTGGGACAAAATACACCCATTAAAGACCCTTCGGAGAAACCACACAGTACACACTCACTACTCCAGGATCTCATGACCCAGGTCAGCTTTCTGGCCACACCCAATCAGTACAAATCCTCTCCAAGACAGTTTCATTTCATGCACAGATTTGCATTTGCTGAGAAGACCAGCCAGAAGAAATGAGAACTGGGGCTAACAGGATGGGAGGTGTGAAATCTGTGTGCGCACCAAGGCTGATCTGGCCAAAGGCCTGTGACATTCCTTCCTGCTTGCCGAGTTTACCAGCTTACAGGATATACATATGCATACAGAGCACAAGTGTTTCAGTCTCCAGAAAACGTTCCAGACAAAGACCTGCCAGAGACATTCCTGGGAAACCTGACAAACTCAGAGATTTCTTTGTAGTGTCTCCAGCGTATGCATCCATTTAACAATAAAAAAAAAGAAAAAAAAGTTAGTGCTGCTGCCACGGATGGCTAAATTCGCCTCTTGCTTCTTCTCAAAGCGTTAGGCTCTCATTTAAGCACTCTACCGCAAAACTTCCCACTGGGAGTGATTTCGATGGGGCATGGATGTGTCAAATGATTGATGATCAGGGCACAATCTTTCCCAGACATGAGTTCCTAGCTACACAGCCTGCCCCATTTGGCAGCTTGGCAACTCTGCAGATTACAAGGGCCACTTCACTGTAACAAAAGCCTCTGCTTCCATTCCCTCTGGAGCCTCAGAGCAGCAGGAGGGGCACAATTCCTGGGCTGCAGAAACCACACTGACATTTTCTGCTCCGACAACCTCTGCTGAGACCCTTCATGTTATTACTGATCTGCACAAGTCAGCACTGTCAGAAGTAATACCCACCCCTGAGAACAAGTAGTGTGTGAAGAATAGCTAAGGGGTGAGGAATAGTGGGCCCGACAATGATACAGAGGGAGAAAGCCACATACAGCAAACCAAAGAGTTACAGAAGGGAAACAAAGCAGCTTGAGATGTCCAAGAGATAGGCTGATCCACAGCAAGGGACTAAACACTGATAATAACCCTGCGGTACATGGATTTTTATTCATGTCCTGAGTTTTGTGGTCTTAGTCTAATCTCTACTTAGCTGCCCGAATGTACAGTTTTCAGGTCCAGGATAGGATCTGAGCTGTGTATTCACACATGCGCTATGCTTTGTGTCATGTTTAGGACTTGTCTACATTAGTGCTCTTACAACAGCACAGCCGTACTGATGCAGCTGTACTGCTGTACGACCTCCCATGTAGCTGCTCTTTGCCTACGGGAGAGAGCTCTCCCGTCGACATAATTAAACCACCCCCAAAGAGTGGTGGTAGCTATGTCAGCGGGAGAGCATCTCCTGCCAACATAGCAGTATCCACATGTGCGCTTCTGTCGCTGTAACTTACGTCATTCAGAGGGGCGTTTTTTCACAACCCTGAGCAACATAAGTTACAGCGACAAAAGTGCTAGTATAGACATAGCCTTAGTTTGCTAAAGACAAGGGGTCTCCAAGCTGCACAGTAAGAGACAGGCAGCGTGGAAAGAAACTGCATAGGATTGGGTTTGATCACTGATACCTAGTGGAAGGTTCTTATTCTGGGGTTCCTGTGGCAGACTATTCCAACAAGGTCACCCTGAGGCACTGCATGCTAGCCACCCCAAAGCCCTTCCCCCCACACCAGCAAAGGCTTAGCAAACGTGCGTGATTTCTGCTAAAATCCACTTTTTGTCCAAATGAAAAATGTAGAGCAAGAAAAATGCCATTCTCCTGGGGATCTGTCAACACGTTCGCAGGAGGCCTGGCTGCTGGACCTTGGGCACTGGCTGGCTGTATAGTGGAGAAGGAGACAGCTCATTCTAGCTCTTGCCTGGGTGGTCTGATGTTATCCCTTTAATTAAACTCCCTGGCTGGAAGAGCTGGAGCAGTTCCTAACAATAGCTGGGTCCTGAAACCTCACACTCTCCTTCATGGAGAGGTGCAGTGCTCCCTTCAGGTTTCCCCTCCTACTCCTCCCTGCAAAGTTGGGCCAATTCAACACATTCTTCTGTTCACTAACATTAATAACCACAAAGTGCTACAGCATGGTTGATAGCAGCAGCAGACCCCCCACCCCTGTGATATGAGACCTCACACAGATCCAGTGCTTCAGGAGAGACCCACTTTTTACCTTACAGCATATTTCAGAGAAAAAGCTGTACAGTATCCACAGAAAGAGGCATATACACATCTATGTGCCACCTGTCCCTGTGCACACCAGCAAAACACAATTATAACATGCTCCCCGCAGAAAGCTCTGCCAAGCATGAAAACAAGCAGCCACCTTGTCTGCTAGATACATTTTATGAGTGGACTTCAGAAGTAACAGACTGTAAAGAACACTGTTGTAACTAAGTCAGTAGGTAAAAAGGCCTGAATTACTGTTGCAAGGTCCTTTCCAACAGGGAAGGCCATAGCCATGGATGGAAAAAAAGCTGTTTTGACTACTGCTTCTTGGCTTGGCTCTCCAGAAGCAGTAGAGGATCCAGTGAGATCCCTAGTTTATTAACCAAGTTACCAAAAACTAGGAAAAACCCCTCATGGTGAAGGGGTGTGTATTGATTCAGCCATTTCTTCAGGCTGCATCCCCCAACACTGCTTCTATTTCATGTGTCATGAGCCTCAAACAGCTTTTTCATTCGTACCCCAAACTCAGCCACACAAACTGAGCAACTGAAGTGTCAGGACCCAGAGAAACAAAGATCTAGAGCTGTGTCTCAGCCTACTGACAGCACTGCAGCCCAAACCACTGCACATATTCATCAAAATATGAACACAATCTTGTCCATCACCAGCAGCTCAACCAAAAAAACAAGTATAGACTCAATGCCATGACTAGGCCTAACACTGAAAAGAGTCAGGGAAACGCAAGATGTTGCTCCAGATATTGCTAGTACTACTTCACCAGAATCATCTCAATAACCTTATACATAAAATGAAGATTACCTTGTCTAGAATGCAAAAAATGTGGGAAAGGAGAAAGGGTCACAAAGGTGGGAGAAGCAGCAGAGCATGCAGATTCCTCAGAGTTAAGGACTCACATTAGCATAGGAACATAAAAATTGCCAGATCACTTCAGAGAAGCAGTTCAGCAAATACAGTATTCTTTCTGATCAATGATTCAGAGGAAGGTGCAAGAAATCACATAGTGGACAACTGTGAAATAACCTGCTTAAAGGGGAAGTTTCTTTCTAATCTCTGTCTATCAGTGGTTGGCTTATACTCCAAAGTCTGAGGGTCTATTCCTTATATAATTTTTGTTATCCTGTCTAATGTAACTGTGCCTGTTCTTATTGTGTATAAGTACGTCTGATACGATTTTGAATTCTGTTAAGCTCTTGGCCTTAATACGTTGTGGCAGTGCATTCCACAGGTTAAGTGTGTTCTGTGTAAATAAGTATTTTCTTTTATCAGTTTTAAATTGGTTGCCTTCCAATGCATTTGAACGATCCCTTGTTCTATCATGAGAAAGTGTAAATAAAGTCTACATGATTTATGTTTTCTATGTCATTCATTGTTCTGCATATCTCCATCATGTCCCCTCTAACACATCTCCTCCCTAAACTAAAAGTCTTAATCTTTTCAATCTCTCTTTATACAGAAATCTTTCCCTGCCTTTAATCATTTCAATCACCCATCTCTGAATCCCTTCTATTTTTGCTGTATCCTGTTTCAGACAGGGTGACCAGAACTGAACACAGTATTCCAGGTGAAGGCATAGCACTGTTTTTTGTTTAATAGCGTATTATTTTCTATTCCATTCTTTATATATCCTCTTCTTTTGTTTTCTCTCGACTTCTTGCACAGCAGATGTTTCCACTGAGCAGTCCAGAATGAAACTCGTCTTCTTCCTTAGTGATTACAGTTAATTTAGATTCCCTCTAACATATATGAGTAGTTAAATTTATTACTTACAATATGCATTACTTATTTGCTTGTCTGTTGTGCTACCCACTCACCCAGCATCAAGTCTCTCAGTTTTTTCTAGTCTTCACTAATGTAAGCACCATCTATAAATTTTGCCATTTCACGCCCCCTTTTCCCAAAACATTAACACTTTTAAACACCACTTCCAATATTTTACTCCCATTAGTCTTTTGCCATGTTAAAAATTGGTCAGCTATTCCTACCCCTTTTTTTCTGTCTCAGCCAGTTTCAAATCCATGATAGAACATTACCTCTCAGTCCATGACTAGTTACCTCTTTTAAGGGACTTTGTCAAAGGCTTTTTTGAAAGTCCAAATAATATTAACCAGCTCTCTTTTATTTACTATTTTGCTAATGAGCTCAAAGAATTCTAATAGGTCAGACACAGTTTTTTGTCCCTGTCTTATGTTTCTCTTGGTGGATTACAGTTCACATATTTCAACCAATATATCTGGTACTAAAGCAAGGCTCACCAGGAATACCCTTTTGCCTTTTTAAAAAAATAATCACATATGTTATCCTCTGGTAGAGTAACTAACTTTAATAAGAGAGAGTGAAGGTTTTTGTTAGCAGCTCTTCATTTTTACATTCTTTCAGAATTCTTCGAGGAAGGCCATCCAGTCCAGGGGACTACCTGCTCTTTATCAGGTTATTTCATTCCTTCCTATTTTGACACCTCAGTCTGACAGTACCTCAACTTCATTATCTGAAATGAATAATTCTGAGGTTGGTGTCTTCCCAACTTCCTTTTTGGTGAAGTCTGATGCAAAGAAATGCACTTCTCTGCAATGCCCTTATTCTCCTTAAATTATTTTTCTCTCTGGTAGTCCAGAACTGGGGCCCACCGATTCTCAGGTTTCCTGCTTCTGCTATACTCAGAAATGTCTTGCTTATGTATTTGCACCTCTTTAGCTATCAGCTCTTAAAATTTCCTGTTGAACCTTGCCATTTCAGCAGCCAGTTGGTTTAATAGTTACAAGAAATTTAAGCATCTTGGTACAGAGGGTGCAACACAAGAGTAGGAAAATAAATGTTAATTGGATGCTTTGGGGCAAGGGAAAAGTGCAGATAGGAACAGCAGGGATTAGAGACAGTAAAAGCTTTCAAAGACAATGTTGCAAGCTAGAAGCTGAGCATATGTAGTTCACTAATCTCATCACAATATCCATTTTTTCTCCAGACAACTTACTGCACAGGACAGTCTTAGTGAATGATGCAGTGAAGTGTATTTAATGAAGGGTGTATCGCTGCCAAACATGGAGCAAAGCCCTTCTCTTTCCCTGACTTGGAGGGACTTCAGTCTGTAACAAGCACGTTTACTTTCTGCAGATCTAAACCTTTTCTCCCTCCTCCCCCCCAAAAAAGCCTTACCTTTTCAAAAATGATCTCTCCTGTGGCATAGGTTTCTAATGGTATTAAGCACAACAATTCTTCCTTGAAAGTTTCACCATCATAAAATCTAACAATAGCTGGCTAGCGTCAATTAAATCGCTTGATTCATCCACTGCAAGAGACATATTTGATGTTTTTAAAATCAGAAAGCAGTGCTGAGAAACAATTTTTGTAAATTACCTCCAATCTTCACACTGCCGTGGAATCAGACAGGAGAACTTGCTTCACATGGTTCACATCATCTTTGCTTTCATCTCTAGCAAAAAGCTCCTCCAGCATTTCCAACATGCACTTCTTCACAAGCTCAGCATCAAGGAAAGGCTTTTTCTTTTTAGCTAGGACCAACATTATCCGAAGAGAAGCAGTTGTTGCTTTTTCCTGTACAGTCAATCAAGTAGTGAGAACATTTGAAGTGTGGTACGAAGACTTCAGATTTGAAATTCTGTCATGTCTTGCAACACGGCCAGGAGAATAGGCCGCATTGAAGTTACTGTGCTTTGATTCAAAGTTGTGCCTCACGTTGATGACTTTATAGATGTACACAGTGGTTTGGAATATTAAATGCAAAGCTTTGAGTTTAAATGAGGTGGCATAATAAAAAGAAAATCTGCTGCCAGTTTGGGTTAAGAGCTCGGTTTTTGCTGTTGACTTTGTGACATTTACTCCCACAGATTCATTTTTTGTTCCATTTTCATCACTAATGAAAAAATGGGTGGCATCCTAGCTCAATCAGAGCCGATGCTATCGTGAGAACTTAAGATCCAGTAAGCAGAGCATAATTTGTGCCGGGACTTGCCAGGGCTGAACCCTGGCACCTCTAGGCTTGGCAGTTCATAGCGCTGGCACCTTTGGGCTCCTGGCCAGCAGCCACTGGTCTCCGGCTGTCCAGCTCTGAAGCCAATGCCACAGTCAGCAGCAGCGTAGAAGTAAGGATGGCCATGCCATATCATGCCACCCTTACTTCTGTGCTGCTGCTGGCAGTGGTGCTGCCTTCAGAGCTGGGCACCTGGCCAGCAGCCGCTGCTCTCCAACCTGCCAGCCAATGCTTAATTTGTGCTGAGCCCCAGCACCTCTTTCATTACAAATTAAGCACTGTCAGTAAGTTACTTACTAAGGAAGTCATAGGCAAATGATAGGGAGCACATCACTGTTCATTAATTTAATTATAAACTTTTTTTAAGGTGAGCTGATGGGCTGCACAGGAAGCCTTGGCAGGTCACATTTGGCTCGCGGGCCACCTATTGAGAATTACTAGCCTAAAGCAACAAATAATGAATTACCGATGATGAAATCCAAATAGCAAATCCCTGTCCTACAGGCCAGCCTCCTCACAACTAAGCTGCATGGGCTCCACGCCTGTGGAACTGACTTCCAAACAATTTTATTAATAAGTTAATAATATTCTTATCCAGGTGCCTTTTATTTAAGAAGCCCTTTTAGAATGTCCCTACTTCAGCCACGTCCCATTGGGCTTTACAGTTAAGTTTTGATTCCTCCAAACTGTCACCTTTCAAGGTATTTCTTATACATTTCTAGGCCGAGAAGATTGTGTAGGTCTTAAGTGCAGCATTCAGCTACCCAGGCACTCAAGAGGTAGGACGTCTCTAGATGGGGACAGACACAGAACTGAGAAGTTGCTCCTTGCAGCAGCTGGAGAGTAAGAGTTGAGTTCATCTGCGGGCTCCCTGCTTGGGCTTTTCTGCCTTGGCATTCTGTAACTCAAGGTCCTGCTGGCTGGGCAATACCAGATCTCTGAAGCCTCACCTGAGAGGATGCCTAGCAATACATGTCACCAGGCTGCACTCCAGTCATTAACCCTTGTACCACCAAAGACAAGTAACCAAGTGTTTATACTCTGGTCACCCTTCCCCTCTCCCTAGAGTGATAGAGCCCAGGCTCTGGGCTGAATTTCCTTTCTTATCCCAAGTTGTGAACATCTATTTCAGCTTTATCTTTGGCATTACCTCACACCTCTACACCTGGATCGGTGTTGGGGTTGTCAAAGTTCAGCCACAGAGTTCTAAAACAAACCATGGCCATATTCATCTTCAATACAGAAGCAAAGCTTTTAGAAACTGTACATCCCAAAATACATTGTGTCCCAGTTGTTCAGGTCAAAATGGAGCATTGCATGCTGGAACCTGTGGTCTCTGAAGACAGTATTTACATATAAAAAATGAGGCACCGCAATCAGCAGAAAAGTGAGGGAAGGTCTGGGATCCTAACTAATTGCAGTGTGGCCTTCAAATGAGGTCCCTCCACCCACTTTGAGTTTCCTTCCATAGAGGACTCTGGACCCATCCTAAACCTAACCACTCTGAGTGCATAGCTTGGGAGACCCTGGAAGTATGAAAGCAACACTAGCCACTCTCCTTATACAAGCAACATATTTCCAGATTTACAACTACCTTTTACAAAATACTGGAATGCCCTCAGGTTCAATCATTCATGTCTGCTGCCTGGATCTTCCTTGCCATCTCTATTGATTATGGAGATGGAAGCATTTCCTTCAAACCAGTTCTCCCATCTTCCTCCCCATTCTCAATTCAGTCAGTCAGTCATAACATAAAACTGTGTGTGTACTCTGCATCACAATTAGTTACCAGAGAAGCATTTAGGCCTTAGTAATAGCTTTCGCCATCTTACAATCTCCATGTGAATTTGTCTCACCAGCAGTGATGGAAAAGGGAAGCCAGACAAAGCCATGAGAATCCCATCAGCCATTTGTAAATAGTGGCCAAAGGGCAGCTGGAGCTCTCTATGCAAAAAGACTAGGAGACACTAACAAGCATACCTGTGTGGGAGTCAGATTTTTCACTTCAGGGAAAGCTTCATGATTTTGAAATTTCTTCCATTCCAAACAGTGGGGGTGTGGGAGGAATGGTTTCAGGTTAATCAAAACACTGTTTCAAAATTAGACTAAAATATTTTGATTTTGTTGACTTTTTCATTATATATTTTATAATATAAAACTGAAACCAAGTAATTTCAAAATGGAAAATCAAAA
Organism: Lepidochelys olivacea; assembly: GCF_965140295.1. Lineage (NCBI taxonomy): Eukaryota > Metazoa > Chordata > Testudines > Cheloniidae > Lepidochelys > Lepidochelys olivacea. The sequence continues at coordinate 86,996,633 of NC_140416.1, read as the reverse complement.
TAATCTGCTCCAAAAATGCTGAAATGAAACATTTCAATCTTATCAAAATCTTTTTTCAATTTTCATTTAGAAACAATTTTTGTCAAAGGCAATGTATTTCCATGACACGTACTTTTGATGAATCAGCACTATCTGACAGAAAAAATGTTCCACCAGAAAATTTCTGAACTCTACTGACAAGCTTTTGAAATAAAAGAAAAGTCTATATTCTATTCCAAGTATATTTAGAGTTGCTGCAAAGTGCCAGATTGATAGCTTTGGGGATTGAACGCTATTGGCAGCAGTAATTCAAGCTTCCCTCATCGTTCCCACCAATGGCAATCCAGACCTAGAGGGACTATCCTCTCTAGGGGCAAAACATTAGTTCAGGTTCCATGACTGACTCAGTCCTTGTCTTCTCTATTGGGTCTGCAAACAAGAGGGCCAAATTCTAAAGGGGTTTTGGTACCATGGCTATCATCAATGAACTTCACGCAAGGATCACTGAACAGCTGTCAGTTTTAGTCAGAGCTACTAGGACTGAACTGGGACCACTAGCCTAGAAGCAGAAGAGTCTATAATCTATTCAACCCCTCCGAGTCAGCCAGGTGCCCAAAAGTTTTTTTTAAATGCTAAAACAAAATAAGTCACACCTATCCCAGTGCTAGGCTCCATAACAGACATTTGAAAACACCCAATAAAACAATAAAATAAAAACAGGAACAGAACAGTATATACAACTCACTACAAACAGCTATTCATCAGAAAACATAGCAAAATATCTTCATCCAAAACCCACCTCAGCTCTCCCCAAATATCCTTTCAAGTAGATATGCTTTGCAGTGTTCCTGATAGTCAGCTGATTTGGACTATTTTGTACCAGGTGCAGGATGGGAAAGTGTTATTTCCCAAGTGGAGGATCCAACTTGGAAGAAAAAAAAAACCACACTGCTAGCAGCTCATCTCTTATTAACTGAGGGAGATCTAGCTTGAGTGTCTCAGCTGCCTACAAGTGCAGCGGGTATTTCATGGGGAGAGGTAGTCTCTCATGTAGATAGAGTCCAGGTTATTTAGGACATTGTAACTCAAAACCAGTCCCTTAAAACTCTAGCTGGAAAGCCACAGGCAGCCAGTACAGACCAAGAAGTAAAATGTCCTATGTTCCTGGAAAGATGTCCTTTTTACCAAAAGGGCTGCCGCATTCTACACTAGCTTGAATTTCAGAATGGAGTTAGGATTTGATTGGAATATGTTTTATCAAAACCTCATTAACCTGCCACATGTTCTCTCTAGACTTCCAGTGCCTATCATTCTGCTTGCCCAGGCATTTCTAAGGAAACAGACACACCTTCTGCTGTGCTCATCAGTCTGATACTGTTTCCTGATTCCTGTATGATGCTGTTACGCAGGTTCGTCTACACCCAAAGCTCTTGGTAACTTTACTCTTTACGACGTACTGTCAGGAAATAAATCAATGGGAGTACAGTACATCCATCTGATAGATGGTTGGCACAAGCAGTACAACACAAGAGTGCTTTCACTTAAAGCCTTTACTTTATTTAGTCTCAAGCACATACAAACACAACAGGTTATAGAGCACCCCAAATTAATAGTTACCCCAAAATGTCTGGAGTAGTCTTGAGTGGTCAACAGACTTTTGATGGCCAGCCTTCCGTCTGCCCCGGGAACCTTAAGATGGATTCACAGCAGAGTTCACTTGATCCAACCCTCTTTCCCCTTTTTATGCTCAAAGTATTACATAGCTTGTCAATCACCAATAGCCACTGAACAAGCAATTTGTTACGCAAGTAGTTTCAAGCCATTAGTTATACAGATGTGTTTTTGCAGAGTCTGCAGTCTCATGGGCCCCGACAAACACACACCAGAAATCAAATATAAACATACTTCCTGTCTTTCAAAACTGCATGCTTCAGCAGTTTAAAAAAAACTGCAACAGGATGGTGCAGAGTCTTGCTCAATTCTCATGGTCACTGTCCCTCCCCTCCTAGCTTGCCTAGTTATGCTAAGACTGCTATAAAGGCCTTCAGCGCTCTTGGCAATAAGCATAATAATTGATAGTCCAGTTACTAGCAATGGCCTAGGCACTTTGCTGGGCTGTTAAAATCTCCCCTTACAATGCCAAAGTCCAGCATTTGACAAGTCAATGGAGGAATGAGGCAGTGGACTTTAAGGGAGTAAAAAAATTAAGAAATAAGATTTGGGAAAGACCTACTTCCCCATCGATCTTCTCCACTGACAGCTGGGGCAGATTTCTTCCTTACAATGTATTTTTTAATACTTTGTCCAGTCTAACCATTTGAGCAACAGGGCTTCAAGCACTTCCCTATGCAATTTAACTATAATCTAGGAGCGCGTTAGTCCCCAATTCCACAGCAGCAAAAGGGAGGGAAATGCACTTTCATGAGATTCTCCCTTCCCAGAACGGTCTGTCCCAGTCCTTGGCTCTGACTCAGGAGATGTGCCAGTGTTTTCTGTTGTCATCAGGGAAACCTTACTGCTCACATACCTGCTGTGTAAGGAGGCTGATGTGGCTGGGTGGAGAATATTGCCTGGCTGCTTGCTTTTCCGCCAGCCGCTGCAGCTCTGCTGCTACAATACTGTGGTTGTAGCGTCTGCTCTGGGAAGAGCTGTTTTCTGCATCCTTGTGCACCCTGGCTGAGCCTACACGCTGCCCACTTGGACTGCGATGGCACGAACCTGCCAAACACACAGTTTTCATCCACTTAGAAAAGTAAAGCAATGTTTTGGGCTGGAGATAGCTCCTCATGCCCTCTGAGGAGGGAGCTAAGACACTGAATTAAATAGGAGAGACTTGTATATTTGCAACAATAGAAATAAAAGTCGGCAGGAAACTTCTGCAACAGGCTCCATTGTGCACATTTGAGCTTCTCCACACCAACACTGAACCCTCATTCACCTCAGGATAGAACAGCTAATGGCACCCAGTTCCAATGGACATTGGCTGTTTGTTCTCATGTATTAATTATCTGTATTAGAGCAGTGACTGGAACTGAAGCAGCCGAGGTGTGGGGATTTGAGAGAGAGATGATATTTTTGCACTCATCCCAGAAAGTGAGGGGATGTTTGGAAGCCAAGTGAGTAGAGGGAAGTTGCCTCTGAAGAAACATACCTCTTTCTTATGTTAGTTGGACCTAAAACAATTTAAAGCATGGACACTTGGCTCCCTATTCAAAAAGGATCAGTAACAGGCATTTTCCACTGAATGCATCTGATGAAGTGAGCTGTAGCTCACGAAAGCTCATGCTCAAATAAATTGGTTAGTCTCTAAGGTGCCACAAGTCCTCCTTTTCTTTTTGCGAATACACGCAAGTAGGACACGGTTCTAGAACACGGCTGCTACTCTGAAACAGGTAGAACACAGACATCATAACCTTCTTATGAAGAACAAAATCAATACAGAAATATAATTAGACATTCATAGATTGAAAAATGGTTGGAGGGTCATAAACAGAAGATTATGATAGACAGCAAAGGAATGAGGCTGGGGAGGTGTCTTGGCAGGTTGATAGTGTTAGATCTGGATTTAATATTTTTATTAATGATTGGGAAGATAGGAATATTGATGAGATTCATAGGTGAATTAGGAGAAGCTGTAAACACCAATAAGGACAAATAAAATGAAGGGGCCTAGAGAGATCAGAAACATGGGCAGGAAGTAACAAAATGAGGTTTTATTTGAAAAAGATGCAGGTAATACATCTGGGAAGATAACACAGAAGCCAGATACTCTAAGGAAGGAAGAAAAACTTATGAAGTAGGAACAGATGAGAGTGAGGAGAGTGGGTAGCAAATTGAAAAGGAATCTGTAATGTGATACAGTTGTAAAAAAGGTCAGCACAGTTTGCTGCTGCACAAACAGTGGCATCACGTCACAGATCAGAGAACTATGGTCTTTCCCTTCTTTAATATGATCTGACCTAGGACACTACACCATTTCTACAAAGCTGCTGACAAATTGGCGGGAATTTAGAGAATAGCTACAAAAATGATCAGGGAGCTTGAGAGAGATTGGCTTATGAGGAAAGATAACAAGAGGGACATGGTAACTGTCTTCAAGTACTTAATGTCTGTGAATACCAGGAGAGGAGAACAATTAGAGAGAGGTAAAACAAAGTAAAACTAAGCACAATGGGATGAAGTTAAAAGGGTAAATTTTTGGCTGAATTATTGGGAAACCTTTCCTGGAAGCGAGTCTCTCAAATCACCTCCCATGGCCCCAGCACTAGGAACTTTTAAAACTAGACCAGACAAAACAGTGGTAAATGCATAGTAGGAAATAATCTGCATTGGCTCCTCGGAAGGCACCTAATGGGACTTTATCAGCTCTGGTTTCTAGGCTTCTCTGAATTACAGAAAGTAGATCATTCAGACAATTTTATTTAGTTTCAGGATTCCAGAGGTAGCAGGCATACACCCTGATCCTCTCTACAAGACACCCCTAGCAGGCACTATACACAGGATGGCTTCACCAAAAGAGCATGGAATCTGCCTATGGGATGAAAGGCATGTCTGGTATTTTTCATACAAAAGCTACAATGGCTTTGCTTAAAAGCAAATGGATCCCTTTAAATAAGCTACTGAGCAGGTGCATCAGGTTTATTTTAATGCCAGAAAGCGCACCACATTGTATAAAGCAGTCTCAGTGAACATGTGACAGAGTTTGCTGTCCACTTCAAACCCAGATCTTCAAGGTTATTGCAGAGGGAAACCCACTCACAGTTAAAGCCTGCATATGTGGGCACACTCAGGAACATTGATCTGAATTAAGAAAAACTGTGAATTTAAAGTGGATTATTTAAACTGCATTAAACCCCTGTGTGAACACACTCATTCAGACTTAAAGTGGCTTTAATTTACTTACTAAGCAAATATGTAAAGAACATATGGCATTTTCCTCAAGAGTAGGGATGGTAGCGTGGATGTGCTAACCAAATTTCAATATCTGTTACATTCTGCCTCCCTAAACCTCTGCCTCCATCAGTTTCTGATGGATATGCTTTCTTCTTCTCTTCAGCTATCTTATTCTGTTGGGTAGCATTGCTCAACCTCTTTCCACCCTATAGATGTCTGTGCTTCCATGTAGAAAGAAAAATCCCTACATGTAATTTGTAAGATGTTTTGAGGTATGCCAAGATGAAAGAGCCTAGGGAAATATGAAGTTATATTGTTAACAACATTCCCTTAAACACTGACCCATTCAGATTTTACTTGGATGCCTTGACCATTTTCTGAATCTGTGACTAACTGCCACTTCTACTGGATGAGTCTCCTGCAGAACAGACAGGAATCCCCAGCAACAAGAACCCTGCATAGCCCCATAGAGGGCTTTTATACTACTGAAACTGCCCTGAAACTGTTAACAATAACAGACCATCATGTGTCAATGCTGTTTCAGTTGGGCACAACTACCCCTTCTCACATCATTTCCCACCTCTGCCATTCAGGCGAGACCCTTTCATTCCATACTGACTGAACCAGTTCAAATCCCCATTTATCAGCACAGAAAACAGGAATTAGTAGGGAGAGGCTGCTTTAATCCCAAAAAGGAATTTAGCGCTGATGAATTTTCACAACCCTGAAAATTAAACATTTCTGGCTATCGCAGAGCAGATAAAGGCTATGTACACTTTGCCCTGACCAAGCAGCCTTAAGGGTTATTATGCTGCCTCTACTCTACTCTTCATGGCAACTGGATTAGCAAATTTGAGATTGATCACTGCAGCCATAGGGACAGAAGCCCAGCTTGGACATTACGAAGAATTCTCCAATTCTAGGAGGAACCTTGACTGACAAAAGATGGGTTTTACCCAATGACATGTTCACGCATCCTGACTGCCCAGCACACTCACCTGCTTTAGCAGAGGATGGTCGGGACAGTCTTTGGCTGTAGATCTGAGCAGCACTTTGAAATGATGAGAAGGGCCCAATGGTGTAGCTTCCAGACCGACAACGATGCAACCCTGCATGGTTAGACGTCTGGTGGGACACTGGGTTTGTGGAGACAGACCAGTTGTCAGGGATTGTACTCTGGCTCTGGAAAGAAGGTGGGGAGGGTGGGGACTGAGTCAGTTTGGGACCAGCTACAGAAGCCAGGGAGGAGTGGTGACCAGGCACCTGTATGTTTTTAGAGGATGTGGCATGAGATGACAACTGGGAACTGATGCTTCTCTGGAGCGTGGCACCAGGAACAGAGGAGGAAGCATGGGGGTGGTCGCACTGGAGTAATTTTGACTCATCTTCTGTGGAAGACGGGGGCCCTGTTAAAACAATACAAACAAGCCAATCAGAATGTTTCATAAGTTAAGCAGCTTTCCAGAACCCCAAAGACACCAGCAATATGGCCAAGGGGCCTGTGCTTATTGGTCTGATGAAGCCAAGAAAAAAAAAAAAAACTCCACCACCAGCAAGGGCTGGCAAGAACCAAGCTCTGATTCAGACATATCCTTTCCCCAAGCTCAAAATATCTTGCAGAGCCCTTTTACCACAAAAGACAGGTTTTTTTTCCTTCGCTCAGTAATCTTCCCCCATAGCTGGGGATGGGATTCTCTCAGCTTGTTCTGCATCTAGATTCTGACCACTGTAGTTTCTCAAGATAGTTCTAAATCTACTAAGCAAGTATGGCTTCTACCTCAGTCATTTGCTGGAGAGCTAACTCTGCCCTGGTTTGGATGGGTTCACTTACGGGATGGCCTGGCTTCTTTGGGCTTGTAGCCTCTCAGCTCTCCTTCTCCACTTGAGTGTGCCACTGAATGTTGGGGCGGAGTCCTTTTCACTTCTTCCACCATCTCAGGAAGATCTTAAATGAGTTTTGAAAGTCAGGAAGCAGGACAGTTTAAGCTGCTTGTACCATGAGAAATGGACTGCAGGGTTTGAATATTGCAGAGACCCTGGATTCCTCCCAATATTTATTGTGGCCTACCCCTCTCCCCTTTTCTATCATCACTGTCTGTTGGCTTGATTCATAGCATTAGCGAATGCAGACTGCAAGCTAGAAACCTACCGCTTCCTTATGTTGGGATCACTAATCACTCAGCTATCAGACCCACCCGCTCTGGGCTCTGCACCCTTACCCTATGCACGATTTTGTCACACTCATCACCCACAGGCTTCCCATATCTTTATTGGACTTCCTACTTAGACCTAGATAATGCCCCTTTAGGGTTCTACATTCTTCCCAACTCTATACTGGGTCACCATGGCCAACTCTTGTTTCTTATAAGCTCTCTGACTCAGTACTGCACAATACACTTACCTCCTTGGGCCCTGTTTTCTGACTGGTTGATGCTACTGCTAGGCTTCGTGGTCCTGGGGTTTGTTCCCAGAAAGACACTTGCTGACTTATTTTTGTGTGTGTAAAATGTCAGCACCTCCTCCAGGTCACTCTCCCTGAGACAGAGGGGAAAAGAAAGGGCCTAAGTGAGGATTCCAGGAGCTTCTGCCATTGCATGACAGTCACAATGGAATCAAGTATCAGGGGGTAGCCGTGTTAGTCTGTATCCACAAAAACAACAAGGAGTCCGGTGGCACCTTAAAGACGAATAGATTTATTTAAGCATAAGCTTTCGTGGGTAAAAACCTCACTTCAGATGCATGGAGTAAAAGTTACAGATGCAGACATAAATATACTGACACATGAAGAGAAGGGAGTTACCTCACAAGTGGAGAACCAGTGTTGACAGGACCAATTCGATCAGGTGGATGTAGTCCACTCCCAACAATAGATGAGGAGGTGTCAATTCTAGGAGAGGCAAAGCTGCTTCTGTAATGAGCCAGCCCCTCCCAGTCTCTGTTCAAGCCCAAATTAAATGGTGTTAAATTTGCAAATGAATTTTAGTTCTGCTGTTTCTCTTTGAAATCTGTTTCTGAAGTTTTTTTGTTCAAGTATAGCTACTTTCAAATCTGTTATAGAATGTCCAAGACGACTGAAGTGTTCTCCCACTGGCTTTTGTGTGTTATCATTCCTGATGTCCGATTTGGGTCCATTTATTCTTTTACGTAGGGACTGTCCAGTTTGGCCAATGGAAACAGATCATGAGGCTGAAGAGGAACAAGCCAGAGGAATTATTGATCTCCTCAGCCTTCTAGGGAAGGAATGCCTGGAACTAGAACATGCTCTGGTCTATAATGTAATATCATGGTGAAACGTGTGTAGGAACACTATATGTACAATTATGAACACAAGCTGAAATTATGACTACAATGTGTTTACCAGACCGGTTTTTTGGGGGGCGGGGGGATGGGATGTAAACCTGTTCCTAAAAGACAAAGGACAAGCTAATGCCTCTAGTCAGGTGTCAAAGTTGATTGGCAACCAAGTGGGGCAGGAACAGATTGATCTGCAATTTAGCAAGCGACATCATGGAACCTCTTTCATCACAAGATTCCATACCTCTGTCCCCACAGCAGGAATGAACTTTATCTAGGTATAACCCTCAGAAAAATGCATTTCAAAGGGTGACTGGACTATAAAAGGGAGGGGCAAAAACCACCCCAGGATTGCTCTCTTTCTTTCTCTTCCTCTCTTTCACCTAATACGACAAAGGAACCAGGCCTTTGATTTTGGGGGATGACCCTGTTTTGGAATTTTGGTCAGAAATGTTGCTGGGAGCATATGTAAGGATTTTTCCCTGAACCGAGTCCAGTTTGTTAAGTTTTAGGTACTAGAAAGCATTTTATCTTTATTTCTCTTGTAACCATTTCTGACTTTAATACTTTGTACTTGTACTCCCTTAAAAATCTTTTTGTAGTTAAATAAACTTGTTTTATTTTTTTAATCAAAACTAACCTAGTACTGTGTATAAAGTGAACTGTTTGGGTAACTCCACTTAAAGTAGCAAACTGTTGCACATTGACCCCTTACAGGGGCAACAGACCTCTAAGATCTGAGCTGCCCAGGAGAGGGCTGGACAATGCAGAACACATGTTTTGGGGGAAATCTGGGACTGGGAATGTGTTGGGGTCACCCTGCAGGTAGTAACCAAGGCTGCTGGAAGCCAAAGTGTGACTGGTGGGATGCTGACTGGCTGCTGGGGTCAGAGTTGCTGGACCAACTATATACAGCCACTCAGGGTGTGACCTGCAAGCAGTTTGGCTCTTTGTGAGCAGTCCAGGTTGGGACATATAACAGCAAAGCACTCTGAGGCACCAAAATTGCAGAGCAGACAGTGACAAACCCTCACTGGTCTGGACTGTACCCCGGAATGTGATAATTGCACACAGGGTAAGCAAGCCAGCAGAGGGTTACTGCCAGTAACAGTCACAACATGACAGTCCAGCAAGGTAAAGTAAATTAATTGCTAGCAGTCACAATTCCGCAAGATACCCTTTGCATATGCACACTTACGGGATGTGCTCCTGGTGTCATGAAGCTTTGGCAAAAGCAGCACCTATTCAGACAAGTCTTTCTACCTTCAGGGCACACTGCAAAGCTCATTTTTTTCTCTCAGGCATTTGAAAGGGTAGGAATATGTAAGGGTGAGGAACTGTTGGATGGAAGGGTGATTTAAGCCTTTGGGTTGCCTGGTTTGTTGGTAGTGGGTTACAGTGAGTTGTACTGAACAATTATGGCTGGATATTAATTTTGTTGTATTTTTAAGTTGTGTCAAGGGTGTCAAAAGCCTATGACTAGGCACTCTTTGAGCATGCATATACATTTAAATAAAACAAAAGCATACATAAATAAAGGACCACTTCATGGCACCAAGGTTATGAAGGGGCAGTTGGATAAACCCTAGTTATCAAGTGGTGACTCTTAGATTCCATCTTCTCCAGGGTCTCTCCGATTACGTTGCAGAACAAGCACTCACGATCAAAAGGGATGGTTGAGCTGCTGGAAACAGACCAGATGATTTAAACCAGAAGTACCCATGCACAGTAATGTCCAACGCCATATAGTTTTCAGATGTACCTGATGCATCATATGAAGCAGAGAGAACATGTCTAGAAACTGTTTAACTCAGCAGCAATGTCTTTTGCCACCTTCTTTTGTACCTCAGGCAGATGGTCCCAGCAAAAGAAGTGTCCAGTTCCAAGCTGGAGGGAATATCTGGCCACAATTAACTGCAACATGGACTCCCATATTCCTAGAGTACATACTTCTGCCCAAGACATCAATCTTCTTAGTATCCCTGTCCAGTGGAGTAGACTGCAGACTGACCAACTCCAGAGAGTCAGTCTTTTTACTGCACACAAAGACCACCAAAAGCCTGGTATAAAGAAATGGGAATCCCTGCTGTGGGACAAGGAACAAGCAATCTGCCTTCTTGGTAACAGCAAGATAGATGCTAAGGTCAGCCGGATATTCTGAGCCACCTCTCCTCCTCTGCACTATGGTGATGAACGTTTCCTTGGACCACAGTAATCTCCTACTCTAAAGAGTCTACCATCCAAACCGGCAACTCTTGAAACAAACCATTGTCATCAGAAAGTAAAACAGATGCAGTCATCATGATATCATCAGGAAATGGAGAAGATACTGAAGTTTCCGGATCAGTAGCAGAGGTCTAGCTGGCATCACCCCTGCTTTCTTCTCATCCAAACCCAGTAAATCACTGTCAATGTTGGTCAGACATGCAGGAAAGAAAAGTTTCACAACTGGTTGTAACAAAGGAGGTGGAGATTGTGCCTTAGCTCTCTCAGAAGAGTGTGTTAAGAGTCAATTGAGAAGTGTTCCCCTCTGTAGCCCCTGGCCCCCACGAAGTTGTGAGAAGTCTGTCAATATGGTCACATCATCCATAGGTTAAATAAGGAACAAAGAAAAGGAACCGGCATAAGATTTTCCCAGAGGACTTGAGAGGCCTTGGAGAAGAAATTCCTCATCATTGGCGGTCTTCAAGAACAATTGAATATAATCACATGGATGTAATATTGCATAATATTGTTTTTCATACCACCCCAACTGACACTGAGGATTTACCCTGTATGTAATACACATTTCCTACCAGATTCTAGCAAGTTTAAGGCAGGTCAAATCTGGAACCGACAAAACTGCAGAGTGCTGGTCCTTTAACATTAATGAACCACTCACAGTTAATTGTTTTAGCAGAAAGAGAAAGAAGCCATGGTCATAGCAAGGAGTGTGCTACACCTCCCTCCATGTCTTAGGAAGCATAGTTCTAGATGGTACCTGGAATTCAGGAAAGAGGGCAAGGGTGGGAAGTGCTTGTGAAGACAGGAATTTGAGAAGCAAAGCCATGATGGAAGCTTAACCACCGAAGATCAGGGCAATCTCAGCAGCAGCCCTAGCCTTGTTTTCCTTCCAAGGTGTGACTGCATTTGCTCCAGTGTGACAGAGAGTGGATATTACAGACTATGAACACTTACAGGGCCTGGATGGAGTCCACACTGTCCTTTGGGTCTAATGGCAAAAACATCCATCATACACCCTATGCAGCAGATACTGATGACACAGCAGCAGTTTGGGGAGGTAGGATGGGGCAGTACAATGTGCTACTTTATTACACGGGGTAAAAGTCCATTCCTACCTTGCCTTAGTAACAAAGTCCTGAAAACCTTCAGCATTCACACCCTCCTCTTCCTCTTCTTCCTGTTTCCTTTTTGATCTTGTCTGAACCATCTGCTCAGTTTCCTGCAAATAAGCATATTAGTTATCTATCACTCTACCTCTCTATGCACCCCAATACCAAGTGCTGGGACACAGGTATTGCCCAAAGGGAAAGGATTTGAGAGCAATTTCATGCTATATAGAACAAGGGTATTGCCTGATTCCATAACAGCCAAATTGATAGTGCATTTCACTCTGTATATGTGCTTGCCTTCCAGCAGTACTGGTTTGGACAAGCTGCAGAATCTGTAATTGCAGAGGGCCCCCAGAAACAGAGACACATGTTAATCTCTTCACTCTACACACATTATTAAAAGTGATATGCTGAACAGCCCCGACTAGCCTGATCAAGTGAGTGCTTTTGCTATAGATGTGACCTTCTTATTAAGACATGGGGACAGAGGGTGTCCTCCTTTGCTAACTCTGGGTCCCCTCCATTTCTGCTGCTCCTGCCCCTAGTGGAGGATTCCTCCTAGCAGTTTTTGTTCCAACCTACTTATCCCCAACTAAAGCATGGCAGGGGGAAAGCAAGAACAAAATTATATTGGAGGGGCTTAATCAAGTGGGTCTACAGGGGACTCCCCCACTCCGAGAACTCACCTCTAGATTTGTCTCTTGGCATGTGTCAGTGAGAGAGAGGGGTTTATATATTGGGACCAAACATGAAAAAATATGTAGCCAAAACAGTCTCTCAGTAGCTTAAAATGAGAGGTTACTCACCTTGGTGCAGTAACTGGAGTTCCTTGAGATCCGTGCTGCTGTGGGTGCTCCACTTTAGGTGTACCTTTGATCGAAGATTTTTGGCAGCAGTGCCCATTCGGGTTGCTCATGTGCCCTGCACATCCTTGTGCCACGTACCGAGGCTCATAGGGCTGTGCAGACGAACCTCCCTCTGTTCTTTCTCTACTGCAAAGCCCACAGACGCAGCTCCAAAGCAGAGGGGAGGAGGGCAGGTAGTGGAGCACACACATCTCAAAGAACTCCAGTTACTGTACAAAATGAGTAACCTCTCCTCCTTCAATAGTAGTGTCCCTGTGGGGGCTCCACTTTAGGGGACTCCCTTGCAGTAACACTTTAAGGACATGGGAGTTTTGGAAGAGTTCATCACTGAAGAAAAAACTGCACCTGATCTTGCAGCATGAACTAAGGCACAGTGGTTGGCAAATGGGTGCACTGAGGACCATGTTGCAGCCCTGCAGAATGTTTGAGTAGGGCTACAGATGTAGACTGTAATCTCAGAGTGCATCGCCACTCTTAGGGGAGGTGTAATCTCAGTGAAACCGTAACAGGCAATAAAGCATCCAGAGATCCATTTAGAAAGCCTCGGACTGAAGATAGGTCTAGGGGAGCACCTAAATGCAATAGAAATAAAAAGAGTCTAGGGGTCCTCCTGAATGGCCTAGTTTTGTCCAATTAAAAGACGAGTGCCCTCTTAACATCTGTGTATGAAGGGGAAGACTCCTGTGTAGACGGATGTGACTTTGGAAAAAAAAAATATGAAAGGTGAATAATTTGGTAGATGTGAAAGTCAGAAGACACCTTAAGTAAAAACTTTGGGTGGGGTTGTAAAGATACCTTCTCCTTGGAGAACAAAATAAAAGGAGGGTCTTCCATTAGAGCCCCCATTTCCCCAAACATTCAAGCAGAAGTGATGGCCACCGAAAAGGCTGTCATCATAGACAAATGTAGCAGTGAGCACATAGCCAATGGCTCAAAAGGCTGTTTCATGAGATGGTTAAGAACCAGACTGAGATCCTAAAGCAGTGTAGATGCTCTAATCTATGGAAAAAGATTTAGGAATCTCACTGTGGTAAAATGAATGAATACCAAGAAACCTTCTACTGGCACATGTAAAGCTATTATTGCTGCTAAATGTATCTTGATGGAACTCCTAGAAAGGCCTGAATTTTTCAGTTCCAACAAGTAACCCAAGACTGAGAAAACAGATGACTGGATAGGAGAAAAATCCAAAAGTTACACCAAAGATTACATAGTCTCCATTTCTGAAGGTAAATATGTCTCGTAGATTCCGTTCTCCTATTTAAAAGTGTATTTTTTACTTCATATGAAAAAGGCAGTCTAGTCCCAAGAACCACTGGGGAACTAAACTTGCAGTTGCAGAACATTCACATTGGGGTGAAGTGTATGACCAACATCCTGAGAACAGTTAAAGTTTGATGGGGAGCCACCATAGAGGATGGGAAGTGAGTTTGATGAGGTAAGGAAACCAAACTAGTCTTGGCCAAGTTGGTGTAATCAAAATGACTTTGGCTTGGTCCTGTCTGATCTTGACACAGATCTTTAAGAGCAATGGAGTTGGAGGCTATGCATAAAAAAGACCATTTGTCCACGTAATGAGGAAAATGTCACCTAGAGATTGAGAATTGAGTGCCCCTCTGAAACAATTTCCTGCACTTTGTGTTGGCTGCTATGGCAAAGGGGTTGACTTCTGGAAATCCCCAAGCTAGGAAATTTTTGTGGAGGACTCGAGATTCCAATTTCCATTAGTAGTTTAGGGAGAAATGTCTGCTGAGGGTGTCGACGATGGTGTTTTGTTTAACTGGGAGATAAGAAACCAATATGGCTATCTGATTGGCTATGCAGCAGTTCCAAAGCTTTATCGTTTCACTGCAGAGTGAGTGGGGAACGTGCTTAACCCTGATGATTAATAAAACACATGTGCGCTATGTTGTCTGTCAAGATCTTGATGGACTTGTTTTTAAGTAGGGGGAAGAAAGTGGAGGAAAGCATTTCTGAACTCTTAACTCCAACAGATTGACATGCAAGCACTGTTCCTGTTGTGACTATTTGCCTTGGACTACAGGAAGACTGATTGTTGGGTAATAAATTGTCCTGAGCTACCCCTGCCAACATCAAAGATGCAACGTGGCATTTTGCGTCACAAAAACACAAGCTGCGATGTGTCCCAGCACTTGCAGACATGTTCTTGTTGGAACTTGAGGGCTGAGCTGCACTCTTAGTCTCTAAGGTGCCACAAGTACTCCTACTCTTTGTATAAGATCCTTCAGAGAAAGGAATATGTTGAGAGGGAAATAAGCTCTACCTATTATCGAATCCAGAAATGCTCCAGTAAAGAGAATTCATTGCGGAGGAGTCAAGATTGATTTCTCAAGATTTATCTGCAGGCCTAGACTTTGGAATAGTAAAGTTATTGTTTGAACTGCTGACCAAACCTCCTGATAAGACCACGCCTTGAGGAGCCAGTCCTACTAAACAATGGAAGTAGGCAGCTACCATAATTTGTGAGAACACCCTTAGGGTGGATGTCAGGCCAAAAAGAGTAGGACCTGGTACTTGTAATGATTTTGGTTGAACGTGAAATGAAGAAATCTTTTGTGAGAGGAATAAATCACAATGTGAAAGTAGGCATCTTTGAGACTGAGGGTCACAAACCAGTGCCCTAAATCTAGGGAGGGAATAATAGCTGCTAGGATACAATCCTAAATTTCAGATGTCTGACATGCTTGTTCAGTTGTCTGACATCTAGTGTCTGTCTCCAACCCCCGTTCTTCGTGGGTATCAGAAAATATCTTAAATAGAACCCTTTTCCCTGTGTTGAAGTGGGCTGGTTCTATGGTTCCTAGACTTGGGAGTCTCCTGTGTCAGCAACTGATTGCGAGAGGGTCTCTGAAGAGGGACAGGGAAAGGGGTTGGAAGGACAGGATGGCAGTAAATTGGATTGCATAACCTGAAGTAATGGACTGTAATACCCATTTGTGCAATGTTATAGCCTCCCATGCTTGATGAAATAGAGAGATGGTGTCCAAATTAAGAAAGAAGGGGGTTGTCATGCAGCTGAGAGAACCTCATCACTGGGTAGTCTGGACTCATGACCAAACCATCAAAACTGGCATTTGGATGATATTGAAGACTGGGATGAGGTAGTTGTAGGCTCTCTCTTTGAAAACTTCAACCTCTTAGCTGGTGGTCCTGGAAAATTGAGCAAGGTTGGATCTTTGTGTTGACTGAGACCTGCTAAACTATCTTATTTGCAGATGTGTATATCCTCAAATACCTAAGTGTGGTTCTAAAGTCCTTCAGGATACGTGCAAAACGTCTGGTCATCGAAGGTTAATCCTCCATGGTTGACTGTACCTCCTACAGAAACCCAGACAAATGAAACCAGGATGCTCACCTCATTACTACTGCAGTGGAAACAGACCTACCTGCAGTGTCCGCAGCATTGAGCAAAGGTTGCAGTGAAGATATTGCTAAGAGCAGACCCTCCCTTATTATGGTATTGAAATGGCTTATCAGGTGACAATGATGAGATGTTTGTAATGGGTGCAACCTCTTTGTTCACCTTTGCCTCTTGCTCCTCAAAGGTCTCCTCGAGCTCAGAATGGGGAGGAAGGATGGACAGTACCAGTGAACAAGATCTTCTGTGTGCCCTGAGAGACTGAGCTACGGTCCCTTGACACTGCTGGCAGTACATTGTCCATGAATCCCAGCAAGGCTAATAAGGGAGACCATAAGGCATGGAGGGAGGTATCCAACACTGGTCATCCCGAACACTGGTAGGCAGGGGTCTGGTGCCCTGCCTTTGTTGCATCTGGGCAATGGGGAATAACATCTGGAATAAATTGGAGAACCTTGAACTGAAAGTTCAGAGTCTGAGTCAAAATGCTCATCCACATATTGTATCAGAGGTAGCAACTCCTCCTCAGGGATAGTGGAAGATGGAAAAGAGGTAGGTCTCATGGAAACATGAGCAGCTGGTGACCCAGCTGACCCCAGAACTGAAAAATGTCCAGAGGTTGCAAAGAGCAGAGACTCAGGCTCATTAGCAGGGACTCTAGTTTTCAGTGATAAAAAAACCAAAATTATCCAACAAAACAAAACAAAAAACATGAAAATCCATGTGTTTCCATGATTAAAATGAAATGCTGAACTTTAGTTTCCCTAGCCACAATATACAGTAGAACCCCATTTATCTGAACCTCCATTATCCAGCTCTCCATATTAACCGAACCACCAGCTGCCCAGCCTAACCACTTGAGCCACCATCTTAAAATAAGAGATAAAAAGCTCTTTGAATAATCAAAAATTTGAATAATCAGGAGAATTGGCAATCTGGCCTCAGTCCCAATTAGATCAGATAAATGGTGCTCCACTGTAAATTTAAAGCGCATTCAAAAATCAACCACAAGAGGGGGAGGTTGCATTTAACTGAATAAGTGATATGGTACTTTCAGTAAAATTTAGTTATGTGTTTTTATTTTTTCACAAAATGTAAAAACTAAAGATTCTCTGTAAAAACACAAATTCTGCATTTTTCCATGGCAAATGGATTTCTAGGATCCCTGCTAACTAGGTACCAAAAACTCTTGTGGGTACTGAAATTCCTGCAGTTCCAGGAGCACAACAGAACTTGGTACTGGCACTAATGATATTGCAGACACTAATGATGTTGTTGGTATCAAGGGGGTCTAGGATTCCATTGAAGCCAATCTCTTGGTAGTAATAGCAGTCGGTACCGACCCCTTTACCACTGTGGTATGGGTCTTAGTTGAAGTATTAGCGAGCTTCATGGTTCCTGAAGTACTTGGAGTATCACTAGCACTCCTCTCGGGGTCTGAGGTCTCCAGTGACCAGAGCTCCTTTGATGAAGAACTCTCTATTCTGCTCCTTTTAATCCTTTTCCTTATACTTTGAGTGAGAAGCTCTCAGTACTGGCAGTGCAGTTATTGGTACCTCACTCATGGATATTGATGGAGACTGGGTTTTCAATGCTGTCTTCCTTTTGGTGACCGTGATCTTGACTATGGGGCACTGACAGAAGTGGAGAGTCCCTATATGCAGCATTTTCTACCACCACATCAGCATCTGGTCTCAAGGCTTGCTTCACCATTAAGAGCCTATACTTTATTTCCAATACTCCGGGTCTTCCTTTAAAAGAAGACCAAATCTTACACTTGCTGAGAATATGAGAATTTCCCAACCAACAAATGCATTAGGAATGTCCACCACTAACACAGATTGCTTCTCAACAAGAGAAGCACCTTTTAGAGCCCAGCATCCCTGTACAAGAAAATTTGTTGAAGCCCGTCAGTGGGGGGTTGGGAGGGGAAATGTATTATTTTTAAGAAAGGGAAAAAAGGGTGAAAGTGTTCCAACTATAAGGTACTAAATCTATTACTACTGAGACCTAACTATAAAAGATAAAGCACAAATACAAGCGGGAACAGGCACACAGCAATGAGGCACACTGCTAGACTCAGTCTTTGGCCAAAGGCAGTTCAAAAGGAACTGATATCAGTTCGCCCATGCAGCCCTATATAGCCTTGGTACAGGGCATGAGGATGTGTAGGGCACAAGCATGGGCTGAACGGACACTGCTACCAGAAATCTCTGATCAAAGGCGCAGGGCGCACATGCAACTAAAGTGGAGCACCCACAGGGACACTACTTGAAGAAATTGTTTATATTCTAAAACCAAGTGATCTGTTCTCTCTTGTTCTAAAATAAGAAAATATGATTCTAAAAGGATTTATTACCAGTTTTACAGTTTTATTTTGTAAATTTACTTGAGAGTTAGCAGAAAATCCTGGTGTTTGAACAGAATCTTTGAGTGGAAATTATATCCAAAGTAGCCATGTTCTTTGACCACCAACAAAGGCGCTTGGGTGTTTTGTGATTACTCCTAACACAGTAAGTCAGGTAGCACTAGGCAAACAGGACATACCCAGGAGCTGATTTGGTTCACTCCCTACTTTGCTCTGACAGGTCAAGTTGCCAGATGTCAGTTCAGATAAACTACTGTGAGTGGATGTCCTCCCCTAACCAGTGAGAGCTGTGTGTGCTGCCTAGGCACCATGCACAGCAACCCCTCAGACAGGATTACTATTTTAACTTCTCTCAGTTAAGTGGGTGGAGAACATAGACCCCCCAAAAGGAAACAAAAAACATAAATCACCAAGAAAGCACAGTGCTGAGAATGGGGTTGGTTGCCTCTGCAGAGGTGAAGCACGTCAGAGGGATTTTTAACCCTTTCCTGCCAGAGATTATGCAGACTATTACACAATTTTCCTCTTTTCAGTATATTAAGCTGATGCCAAAATATTTAATATATTTGTATCTCAAAGCTGTTCTCTGCAGGGGCACCACAATAATGCACTAGAGACTGAGGTATCCTACAGAAAAAGCTGAGTCAGTTACATGTTTCTTTACTGGGTATCTCTTTCTTGATGTCTACAGACAGGAATTTATTTTATTAGAAATGTAATTAGTTTTGTCATCTTGAGTTTGTCACAGGTCAATACAGTACGTCTGTAGCCTAGATTTATATGGAGTTATTTCAGAAAGTTCCATGTGCAGTTGAGCACCTAGTTACTGTGCCACACATACAATTGCAGTAACAGTGTAATCTGATAATTTCCATAGACAATTACCATGATTGAACATGCAACCACAGTGAGGTATAGCAACTTGAATATTAGATCAGACCAATAATCTGCAGAGACTGGTGTCTCTTCTTTGATAGTGGCCAATGACAGACACTTTTTCCTCTAATGTGAGAAACCCAGTCATGAACAGCTCTGCCTCATGATAAATGTATGCAGAGTTTACATAGAAAAATCTTCATTTAAGCCATAAACATTTCCAAGGGTTCATGAGTCTTAGAAGTCCTAAATAATCTGGTAGACATGTCTGTCTGTCTATGTCTGGGTGACCACTAAGGAACTGGTTGTCCTTAAACGTTCAACGAATTAGAAAATCAAGGGGCTGCTGCTGTAAAGGATGGAGGGGAGGGGGGGTTTGGCACTGGGTTGTTGGGTTACTTCCATGTGGAGTGGGATGTGTAATAGAAACAAGAAAGCTCTGGCACTGATCTGGATCATGCACTCATCTGGATCCTAGTGGACTCAGCTGCCATAGGAAGAGGAATCTGAGATGAAGCCACTCACCTTGTTATAACAGACTATGAATTCACGCAGCTGGTGAGCCAGGATGCGCCTACGATCATTCAGGGCCAGATGTCGACTGGGGAGTAGCATCTTCAAAGACTGCTGAAGATTGCTGGCTGCTCGTTTCAGAAACCGTACCACCAGCTCCTGCCGCCAAGGGAGACAGCATTAAACAAGAGAGTCTAGATGGGCAGGTGCAAGGTGTGGGGTGGAGGGCACAAAGGTTGCTAGATCAGCCTATGATGGGTAGAGAAGAAATGCTGTTCTGTGGATGTGGTATGACATGTAGCAGGTAAGAGTACATCCTAGAATGGACGTGGTGATGGATGCTTTTTAACCTACTCCCACAAATTCCCAAGATAAGGGGGAGAAGAACTGTGCATCACTTCCTGGACTGGGACAGGGATGGGAGTACTTCGGGAATATCTGTCTGAGGAAAGTGTGGCCAAGGAGGAGATGTGGAAAATCAAGCAACTTCGATAATGGAGTCTCCCTATCCAGAGAAACACTTTTTGAGAGCATCATCAAAAGCATGATGTAGAAGGAGTCCAGGCATAATATGACAAAACCCCTTCAAGACACACTCCTCTCCTCTCCACCACAATGGAGGAGAACCTTGGGGCTCTTTGGCCATACCACATGATCAGATACAATCTCTGGTCAAGAAACAAATTCCTGCTCCCTGCATCATCATGTCCCCTGTATGACCTCTGGCCAGATACCCACTCCAACCTCCCACTATGTCAACCCCCTCATGCCACCTCAGATGGAGAGGGAATACTGCAAGTCAGGCCCCAAGGCAAGACGCCTGCTGTGGGTGTTCAGTTCTGAATCCTTTTTGTCTCCCCTCTGGATTTGTTTTTGGTTAGATGCCCTGCTAGTGCATAAATGAGCTGCCTCACAGCCAGAGCATTGGATTTCACAGCTCGCTTCTCACTGCCATTACACTAGGCTGGTTTGATCTGTTATTTTAAACATTTTTCACAGCACAGCAGACAGTGAATCTAAAAAAGCCAGTTTCAATTTTCCACTTGGAAAGCAGGGGTAACATTTTCCACTGAGCCGACTGATTATTTCTGACACTTGGTTTTATCTTCAAGCTGCACTGGCTGTTTCTCCACAGCCTGCTTTTAGAAAGAGCCCATTTGGGTTTGCAAAAAGCCCAGCATATCATCTGATGCTGTCTTTCAGGAGTGTTAGAGAGGGGATACTGGGCTTTCTGAACTCCTTAAAGTGGCTGATTCAGATAGGGAGACTTATTTGTATTGTCCGAGGAAATCCAGGGATATTCAACAGCAGCATTAGAGAGAAACTATTTTTTCCCCCTCTGTCTCTGCAGAGAAGAAAGTGTAAGATCCTATAAGGTACAGCTCCCTGCAAAGAGTAAGAGTGTGGATGGGAAGAAGGCTAAGCCAGGCACCCACTCAACTTGAGCAGATTCAAGTATTCTGTTTCTATGAGAAGCTGCTGGTCCCTTTATGATTCAACTGGAAAATCCAGGCACTGGCAAGACATCTCAGAGAAAATCCTGCCAGGAAACAGGAATTCAACAGCAGGTACGTTCAGAGGTAGGAATGCAAGGAAGAGGAGGCTGAGCTGGATGGAGTATCAACTATGCCCAGTTCACTAAGAGCTGTCTGTGCTGGTCTTACTCGGAAGTCAGTCAGTATCTCTACCTGGCCTGCATGTTATGAATCTGGTACCAGTTCTTGGACAGAGGTAGAGGAGATGTGTGCACAATTTCAGGAACCAGGAGCTTTCTAACCTTGTTCTTTATGAGGGTGGGAACTGGACTCCACTCTCTCTGGACAGTTCCCCAATAGGCTCCTCTTGCCCAATACAGCTTCTTACCATTTGCTCATCTTCCTTAGCAGCCCAGGCAGCATTGTGGATCTGGTCCCCAGCCTCCTTCATCAGACGCAGTTGAACACGATGCAGGTAGGCAGAGAAAGCCCTGCGAGCCTGCACTTTGCTGTGGAAGCCAAGATAGTGGTCATAATATATATATATATATATATATATATATATATTACACACACACACACAGCGCAAGATAGTGGTCATAATATATATATATACATACACACACACACACACACACACACACAGCACCACAGAGCTAACAGCCCCCATCTGGACTACTTATGAACCTAATTTCAGTCACCCAAGTCCTCCAATATGCAAAAGCATCTGGGGATAAGGAGAAAGAGGGCTTCTTTGTCCCTAATTTATTCTTAATGTACCTTCATTCCATCAGATTGGGCCAGGGGCTCCAGAGGAACAGTGTTCTCTGAGCAAGGACAACTTCTGGGGATGGGGTGCCCTCCTTCCCTTTCCACATCCTTAGCAGGTCAGTCAGGAGGTCAACCACGTGCACACGAGCCGAGCAGAATATTCCTAGCCCACTCTGAAGCTCCCATGGTGCTGTCTCTATGACAATTTTGAACACAGCACTAACTATCACAAATTAAGCTGAAGGGCTCTGTCCCAATGACAGAGCTTCTAAAGGAGGCCCTGCAGTTCTTATTGGATGAGTGAGAGGACCTCTCTCCATCTAGATAAAACCTCTATAAAACAAAGGAACAACATTTGTGAAGATGAGCTCTTCCCCATCCACCCCAGGGTTACAGGCCAGGCTTCACTGAGCAAAGCAAGCAAAGTACACCATGCAGCTGGCCAAACACATAAGGGAGCTGTGGAAGTGAATCAAGGTGACCAGATGGTACAGGAGTTGGGTGGGATATACAGTTTCATTCTCACTCCTCTACAATTATAGTCATTTTAATGAACACACATGTTAAGACAGACAACTGCCAAAGACTTTGCTCAACTTCACCCAGCTGCAGCCCAGCCTTCAAACCCTCCTCCAGTTCTGAGTGTGCCCAGCTTCCTCCCTCCAGTTACTCCCAAGGAGACTCTGCTCCTCTCTCACCCACTTCATACTTTATGGCTTTTTTTTTTTTTTTTTTTTTAAAAAAAACTTCCCCATACTCAGGACAAGGTATGTCCCCACTTTGCCAGACATGGTCCTCCACCTTCTGCTCTCTATTTCTGTCTAAGTACTTATATGGCCCTCATTAATGTAGTAGGTCAGCACCTGCTCCCATCAGGGGCTCTGATCCTCAGCACAGGAACCTGGCCTCCCTCCCACACATCTACAAAGTGCAGTGACACATATTTATAGTACGATGGAAATCATATAAAATAGTAGCAGCACCACTACAGACCACTGCATCAGCCTAAAGCTGATGACCATGGAAGTTTAAATGCCATGCACTGTCTGGAGTTATGCCTCTGCTTGGTCATTAGTCCTTCAAATTTCTAAAGCCCTGTCACAGAGCTAGGGAGGACTTGAGAAGATGAGTTCATAGGAGGCTCAGGCTGATCCCTCCCTACTGGGTCATCTCAGGGGTTTGCTTTAACTAAAACACAAGCTTGGCCTCTGCCCTGCAATGAACTCCACAACACAGAACAACCCTTGTGGCTCCTCAGAGCTCCCTGTCCTAGCTTCTAGACAACAAACCCTTTTCCCTCCACATGGGACTAACCCAGCCATGAGCAGACTTTGAACTCTGACTAGGAATTAACTCCCAGAACACCAGGCCACTGTAACTACTTGGCACCTCTCCTCTAGGGGCTCCCTCCCTCGGGTTGCAGATCCTTTCCAGGAGATCAAAATATTTTGTGATAAAGTCTCTAAGATTCCTTGCTGCTAGGATTAGAGAACAACTCATTGACAGCTCCTTGCCTATATCTCAGTTTCAAAACACAGAACTTGGACCTGCTGTTAATCCCGACATAGAATCAGAGGAGGCCCTTCAGAATGGGCCCTGGAGATAGAATGTTACCTTGGCTCCTGCAATCTCTGTCTTGCACTTGAGACCCAGAAGAAGAAAAAAGCATTCAGAGGCCTCAAAAGTAGGGGCAGACACAGCTTCCTCTACTGGTGATTCCCCTGAGGATCGCACAGTGGGGAATATAACTCATCCCCAGTAATTGTCACCACCCATCAATACCGCTAGAAGGATGAGAGGCAGAGAAGCTGCCTAGCCAGGCCCAGCTGGAGGACTGAGGAACAGCCTGTCTCTCAGAAGGGCTGCATGGGACAGGCCTGGTTTCTTTCGGATGAGATTTTCATGACTTCAGCTCCTCAGCCACAGCCAAGCTTTCCATCAGTGACAAATCAGACAGGGCCAAGTCCAGCACAATCCTTGCACATGAAGTCACTGCACGCTTTACGCTGTGTGGAGCTCCTTTGCTGCTCCAGGGGAATCCCAACGGGGCTGGGTGCTGAATAGGAATCTGCCAGCAACTCTTGACAGAAGCCTGCATTCTTAGCAGGACTTGGCTGCCCTGTGTGTGAGTGGGTGAGGTCAGTACTGCTGTGTCTGCTTTGAAAACCTGTTTCCAAATTTTCCCCTCTACAGACACCACAGCAGCAAATGCCTCAGCCATAACAAGATAATAGAGCAACCCAAATTCCTCCTGATGTTTCCTGAGGCCTCCCAGCCTCATGGAAACTAAATTGGGAAAGAAGAGGCAGGTCACATAGGGGTCAATGAAATCTTGTTTTCTATAAGCTTGGACAATTTTGCATAAGATATTACAAACAATGAAAACACCTTTTATCCAGAAGAGGAATAGTCATCCCTATCCCCATAATGCTCTCATCCCCCTCCCCTATTCAGTAAGGGGATACTCTCTCCCCCATCCCTTATAACGTGCCCCCCAGCAGACAGGTACTCTGTCTCCCCCACTTATCCAGAAGAGTGATTACCTTCCTATCTAGTAGGCCACAAGCTGGAGAGTTCCCAAACTTTCCTTCCACCCCACCCTTCTTGCAAACAGTCCAGCCAAGCACCAGAACACACTTCACTCCACCCCACCCTTCCCAAAACTGGACAGTCCAATCTCTCAATGCCTCATCACCCTCAAAACACTTCTGTCTTGCTCTCAGGACACTGCAATCTGGCATTTCAGTGGCTATTGCCAGAGTTCGGGCTTGTTTGCACAGCAAGCTACAGAGTAAATCTACAGCAAAACAGCTTGCCGCACAGTTACTTCACATGTGGACACTGTTCAAGTGCACTGAAAGTCCCAGAGTGCAGCTCACTAGTATGTCAAGCCACATTCTGGGACTTTTACTGTGCTGTAATAGTGTCCAATGGGATGTTACTGCACAGCAAGCTGGTGTGCTATATATTCACATGCTGGCTTGCTGTGCAGTAGCTCACGATAAGGACAAGCCCTTAGAAACATTCACTTCAAGAACAAAAGCACAAGAATGGGAAGTTTGCTTTTATGGGAGGTGGGAAGAACAGGGGGAACTCCATTCTCAGTCTTCGTTTGTTGGCTTTATGTACAATAAAAATACAGTACGATGAAAAACAGAAGAGATAATGAACACAAAGGTTTACAGTTCAACAGGAGACCTCTTGCATCAAATCAGAGGAATTTTGAAGGCTCGGGTAGCTGAAGTGCAGCTCACAGCCAAGTGTTTTAAGAAAAGTACAGCCTGTGGAGACTTGAGGTCCCAATACTGGGGTCACATATTCTAGGACTGATAAGGTGAAGGCTCCTGCATTTGTCTCCATTTTGTGTAAACTAGATGCCAATACAGCCTGCAGTTGAGCAAAATCTAGACATGTTTGTTATAGACTCTCCCACCTTCCTGTCCTGAGGCAGGAGGTGGTGGGAGTGGGAGTGGTGTTGGGTTCTTAACTTATTGAATGTCCCTGGGCTCCATGTACTCATTGATACTAGTTGCTATGCTTACCAAAATAATCTGCCTAAAGACTCTTACCTTAGATTCCCATTCTCCTGCAGAATCTGCAGCAAGTTAAATCGAGGCTCTTGATTCACTTCTTGGAGAAGCAGCTCTGCCCCTCCACCTCCAGCTTTCTGTTCAGGCTTCTTCAGCACATTCTCTCGGCAGACAGCTTCCATCATCTCTGACAGCTTTGGCTTGCATTTCACCTGCATGTCCCTAAGAGAGGCAGCAGTTTCATCCTGAGTTACCTCTATTTCTTCATCCTCATGTGCCTCCTCTTCTTCCTCACTCTCTGCGTCTGATTTGAGAGGCATTTCCTTTAGCTTGGAAGTCCCTAAAATGAGGAGGAAGCCAACAATGGTGATGAACAACAAAAAAATCTTTCCTGTTACCCATCACCCCTTTGTTTATGCCCACACTCTTTGCTGCTGGAAGTCCAAGAACCCTCTCTAACAGCCAAGTCTTCACCACTGTACTTCCTTCTTCACTAGAGCTTTCCACCTAGGATCTCAGAGCAGCTTATAAATCCCTCCTACCAACACCAGGAGATAGCTGAAGGTTACTATTTTCCATTTCCTCCTCTGTAAAGTAAGAGCAGATAAAATGATTTGTCCAGGATCATATCCTGACTCCATGGCAAAGTCAGGGTTAATACATTACTTGATCTCTGGTTCTTATGTTAGTTTGGATTTCCTTGCCTTTGTTTACTCTCATGTACACCAATATACTGCTGATAGAGTGTGTCCCACCAACAGAGGTGTGCACGAGTGCTTATGCCGGAAAAACTTATGTCACTCGGGGGGGGGGGGGTGTGGTTCACATCCCTAAGCAAAAACAGTTTTGCCGATATAAGTGCTAGTGTAGACATGGCCTCAGTCTTTCCAACACAAGTTCCAATGAGCAAGTTTGCCCCTTTCCCCCTGTGTTTAGATGGTGCCACATTGGAGATCCAGCCTGGAACACCCCAGACTTTCAGCCTCTTGTGGAGGGTAACAGGAAGCATAGGCACACCCCTGCTTTCACAGACACTTCTTGTCCCCAGAAAAAGGCTGTGACTACACCTTCAGAGAAGGTTTACCCCCACAGCCATTGTATATGCAGCTGAACTGTGGAGGGAATGGCATATCAGAAGAAGGCCATTCAGAACTAGAATGGAGTGAAAAATCAATGCTGACCACTGAATCTCAACCTTCTGAGCAGCATTCCCAGGGCCAAAAGAGCCCACTAAGACCTGCATTAGATCTCTTGCAGCCCTGCCCCCCGGGGACCTAATCACATACACCCCTCATTAGCCTGGCTTTACCCTCTTGCCATCTAGGATCCTAACCATAGATACCTGGCGGTCTTGCCCGTGCTGCTCTCATCTTGCCATGACATTGTCTGCGCTTCCGTACCTCCAGCGACAGGAGCTTCCTCTCATACAGCACAGCATGAAGTTCAGCATTAGAATCCATGGCTTCCAGCCCCAGATTCACTCCCCCATTAAGAGCAGCTCTGGGAAGCACAATACAGACAGCAGCCTCAATCACCTTCTCTCCCCCATTATGGCCTACATCTTAGTGTCTGCCTGTTACATTAGGAAAACAATGAAGCCCAACCTAACCTTGCTCTCAGTGAAGCCCACATCATGTTAGAGAGAAGGGCTCTTTCAGAGACTTGCACAGACTGTGGGATAGCATCTCCTCAAACCGCCATGGTGGGGATGTAGACTCAAGGCAAGACCCAACAAAATTCATGTCTCCATCACCATGCCCCATTGACTAGCTCACATATGGGCTGCAGAGTCACACTTCAGGAAACTCTTTCTCAGATGGCAGCTGCTCCAAGCAGAACAGTAGGGAGCCTTGAGAGGGGCACTAGGAGTATAAAGTCATGCAAGAGAGCAAGGTGGAAGATCCTGAACCCAAATTCCACCTGACACAATCTCTTATTCAGATAGCTTGTTCTTAAGTGTGGTTAAGTCAGAACTCAGAATTTTAACATGATTCAGGTGGACAAAGCGCCAGCTCTTGTGCAGTCCTGTCCCAATCTAAGCAAAATCCCTGAGGCATTGCACTGCTCTGTGTGGAGACAGTAACACGACAACTGAGCCAGAGCAAAGAGTTCCAGCAGAAAGCACCTCTGAGTGTAACTAGAGAATCCACATAGCTTCCTCCTGCCTTCCCCTCTGCTTCCCCTGCCCTTAGGATACACCAAAAAAAGGGACACGGACACTTGAGCTCTGTGAATCTCACCCCTTATAGAAGAAACAGTCTGTACCGTTCTGTATTACCTGGGAGGGTCCAATCATGAGCAAGAGAGACCCTCCAAAGTGCTATGAGTCTCACAGCAGCAAGCATGAGAGGAAAAGCTGCAATACCCTGTCCCCTTAAAAACTTAGCTCTCTAAGAGCAGGGCAATGGGTTGTTCACAGGGCTCACTTTACATAGCTGGTTATGAGGAGGGGGACAACTTCAGACTGTCAGGTCTTCCCACAGAAATCCACCTACTGATGGCAGGATGAGTGCTGGGGCTCCTAGCTGCTGACCTGGGTTCTGTGAGCTGATGCCAGAGCAGTATGAACTAATAGTAAAGTCCTACAAATGCAGACATTCTTTATTTAAATAGCCACTTACCGGGCTCTTCCAGCAACTGGGCCTCTTCTCATCCTGGCCCTGCAGAAGACAGGGCAGCAGGTTTCAGGGTAGCACCACAAACTCATTCTATGTCACTGGAAGATTTGCCAAGCTCTCCAACTCCCTGGTATACAAAGCGAGGCCACCCAAGTTTGCAGAGTTCCTTGAAAACCCCACCCTAAAGAAGGGTAAAAAGGCCCTGACACAGGAAGTCCAAGAAGCTCTCTTTAAAAGGAATTTGTTTCCTTTAGCTCATATTGAAGGATCTTCCAGTTGGAGCCAAAGGGTCAACATCCCCCAAAGCACAAATGCAAGTGAGGCTTGGACATAAGGCTAAAATTATATTCCTGATGCTGGGATACCTGCTATAAGGGGCTCCAATTATGATGCCCCATCACTCCTCATTCCCAAATGGGCTTTCTGTGGAGCCCAGGCCAGGGAGAGAAAACTATGGTGGGCCCAGACACAGGACCACTGATGATGGGTGCAGCTTTTAGTGGAGGTCCACACAGCAGCATGCATTGCTGTGTCTTTCAGAGTACAAAGTGGAGAGGCAGGGCTTCCAACAGTGCTTGGAAAAGGCTTCAGTGCCTACCCTACAAGAGGGAGCATTCTGTAATGTGAAGCTGAATTCAAAGCAAGGGGGATAAGGAACTGCTGCAACCTCTGTACAACCCTCAGTGGCTTCTAAACCTGCAAACATCTGTATTCCTTGTTATACAATGCCACTGAGCATTACTCATGTAGTGCACCCTCCTCCTCTTTCCTCCCCTGCCCCGTGGTTGCTTTCCCATGCCCTTTGCACACCATGCTGTGCATCTCCTTCCCCTCCTGCAAGTGTCTGAAGATGGGCCTCTCCAAGCTTTAGGGACCCTATGAAGACTTTGTTTGGAGGGACAGGTAGGTTTGTATTCACTGGCATACTGAGGAAATAGTGTGTGGCTATTCCTGCCCTTGTAGGCCACAGCACAGTGGCCAACAATATTGTAGCTATTTAGAGCTACTCCTCTTTGCTCTATTTCAGTCCCCTCTGTCCCTCTCCCAGAAGGTGTTCCCCCTACAGTGCAGGTCGCCAGAGCCAGCTATCCTGTTTCCTACCTGTCCTGGAAGAGACGTATTGCCAGCATATAATTCATTGTTGTCTTGTGCTCTAAGTAGGATCTGGAAAGGCAGGTGGAGGGGACTGATTAAAGCTCAGGCCAACACAATGAAAAGGCAAAGGAGGCCTTGCACAGAAAGAAGACATTCATAAAATACACCCCTAACAGAAAGGCACTGAAACAATATGGTGTAATCAGACAGGCAAGGGGAGAGGAGAAAGGCAGTCACTGTCTAGCACCTAAACGTTGGGGGAGGCAGACAGTATGTGGTCAAAAAAAGGAAACCAGGACATAAGGGAAAAGGAAAAGCAGAACCTGGTGTCACCCAGGGGTGAGGTCCATTGTGTACCTGTGGCTCTGAGGGTGACACACAGCATGCATTAGGGTAACCAGAGGAAAGAGAGGGAGTTGACAGTGCTGTCACCGATCCCCAACCACTAACCTGGTTTTAATTCACATACATGTCCTATAACCTAAAACAGAGCACCAAGGAGACACTGAGCCAACACACTGTGGATTTCTCCTCACCCATAAAGATCCCATGTTAGTGGTGTTGGGAATATCCGGATGAAACCCCCTCTCCGCTCATTCTCCTCCTTCACTCGACGCAGAACTTTTATCTGGGATCAGAGAAAGGAACAAGAGCCAAGCGAAATAGATACTAGGACTGAAAATTATCCTCAGGGCAGGGCTTGGGTTCCAGAGGATGAGGCTGCCATTAACCCTGCAGTTGTGGGAGTGACTAGTGTACATTTGACATAATTATACAATAATGTCATCCTACATGTAGGCACTGAAGGATCCTACGGCTTTTTAGAGCATATGTGCACTCTTGGCATAGCAGGGGGAGGGGCCCTTCCGGGACAGAGCCACTATTATCAGTAAAACTCAGCAGTTTCACTCAGAGAATAAACCATTTTCTAAAAGGTCTCCCTTATCACTTTTGTTTGTCCCACTCTGGGGCCAGACAGCTCTCTCATGAGGCAGTGGATACTTGGCAGAAGCAATTATTAATCCAAAATTACATTGGATTATTAAATTACTTGTGTTCCACTCATCCCTACATGTTGTCCCAAAGCCAAGGTACATACAATATCAGGTATTTAACAGCACTTACCTCCTCCATAGACAGACCCAGCATGGAGCCACTTTGCTTTCCTGCTACCTTTTCCCTGCCTGAGGGCATCACGTTTTTCACCTCAGCATCACTGGCAGACAGAGGGCGGGCACGCTGTAGAGACATAGATGTTACATAGATGAATCCAGATGTTACTCTTTCCCCTCTCTAAACTTATTTTAAAAATTAATAGCTAAATTCAAATTCCAAGCCCCCATGCTCAGCAGAATCCACACTCCAGGGCACCAGAGCCAGGATTCACACCCCTAGCCTCCAACTACAGCAGGATGTACACCCCATTGGGCACTAATGTCAGGATTCACATTCCCAGTTTTTGAGACCAGACGGACCCCAAGCATTAGTGCCAGCATTCACATACCTCACCCCTTTGAGAAAACCATGACATATACCCCAGAGGCACTGCAGCCAGGATTTTCACTCCGAGCCCCCATGCACAGAAAGATTCATACCCAATGGGCATCAGAACCAGGATTAACAGTCCAAGGCCCCAGGCAAAATGGGATCCCCATCCCAGGGGCACCAGAGTCAGGATTCACCCTCCCAGTCAGGCTGCGAGGACTCTAGTAATTAGCTAGTGAGATGAACTTGTGGGAGAAAAAGGCGAGACATTCAGTTCAAAATCCATCATGCTCTCTTCTCAGCTCACAAATCTGAAAGACCACAATCTGATGCTCCTGGGACTCAACAAAAGACCTTTTCTCTTCATACAGCCATACTCCACAGCCAAGTGGCTATCAGTATTATCACAGACAAGCACAGAAGGCAAAGAAAGACTTGAAAAGCAAGAAACTAAAGAAGGAAGGGTTTGCAGAAGTTCTAACAAACAAAGTCTTAACCTGAAGTCAGTGCCTGATAAGTCACAATAGATCAATTGATGAGCCTGGAATCAAAAGTATTTGCAAAGCAGCAGAACTGTCAGGTCCTAAGAAACAGACAAAAACTTAGATCAGTGTGACCGGACACAATCTGACAGGACAGTGGAACAGTTTAACTGGGCCCTAGGCACAGCTCAGGTAGGCTTCCTCTGTAGAAAGATACAAAAAAGACTGAGCCCAACTCATTCCTCCAGATGGCATTCAAACCACCTCTTAGCACAGAAGTGAAAGAAGAATCAGGAAGTAACTCAAAATTGATTAAACCTTGGGAGTAATCCCACAGAACACATACTGAAATGAAGATGAGTGAAGGATCCAACTGCATTCTTATTTATAAGGATCATCTGAGCTGATAACAAACAATAGAATTTCATTGTGGCAACCTCCACAGAAACCACAAGCATAATGACAGAAGCGGAGGATGAAGCAGCTGCAACAGGAATGGATGTTGCACTGGAGCAGGTTGGGTTGAGCTACTCAGAAGCAATTCATGTGGTGAGAACCAGAGGGAAAGCTGACATAGCAGGTGCCAACTGAAAATGTTTCATTACCACCTATTGAACAGCGATTAGAAAGGAAGGACCTCAAAGAGATCTGGCTGGGGGGGGGAAAAATGAACGAGTAAACAGGAGACACTAGAGTCATTGAATTTAAAGCCAGAATGGACCACTTGATCATCTAGTCTGACCTCCTGTATATCACAGGCCACCAACACCACCCACTAAACCCAACAACCACAATTAGACCAAAGTATACAACCCACAGGAAACCAGACTATTATGTGCCACGGGCATAGAATAGGAGAGACCGAGGTGCATCAGTGCCACAGGCCCCTGCAATTGCAGAGAAAGGATTAAATGAGGTATACCCAGATGATCCTGGCAAGTGACCCCCACACACAGGCTACAGTAGAAGGCAAAAAACCCCAAGATCACTGCCAATCTGACCTGGTGGAAAATTCCTTCCTGAGTCCCAAAATGGTGATCAGTCAGACCCTGAGCATGTTGGTTATTCCATATCCTTTCTCCCTGCATTCGCTTCCCTATGTCATCACTATCAACTCCTTTGCCTCAATATCTTAACTCTCTAAAACCTTCCACCATCCATCCACTTCCTAAAAACCCTTCCTTGACTCCAATATTATACCCACCACATCAGAAATGATTCTTAAAGAAAAGATTAGGAGGAAATTTTTCATCTTAAAGGCTTTCCATGGCCCTATCATAGAATCATAGAATATCAGAGTTGGAAGGGACCTCAGAAGGTCATCTAGTCCAACCCCCTGCTCAAAGCAGGACCAATCCCCAACTAAATCATCCCAGCCAGGGCTGTGTCAAGCCTGACCTTAAAAACCTCAAAGGAAGGCGATTCCACCACCTCCCTAGGTAACGCATTCCAGTGTTTCACCACCCTCCTAGTGAAAAAGTTTTTCCTAATATCCAACCTAAACCTCCCCCACTGCAACTTGAGACCATTACTCCTTGTTCTGTCATCTGCTACCACTGAGAACAGTCTAGATCCCTCCTCTTTAGAACCCCCTTTCAGGCAGTTAAAAGCAGCTATCAAATCCCCCCTCATTCTTCTCTTTTGCAGACTAAACAATCCCAGTTCCCTCAGCCTCTCCTCATAAGTCATGTGTTCCAGTCCCCTAATCATTTTTGTTGCCCTCCGCTGGACTCCTTCCAATTTTTCCACATCCTTCTTGTGGTGTGGGGCCCAAAACTGGACACAGTACTCCAGATGAGGCCTCACCAACGTCGAATAGAGGGGGACGTTCACGTCCCTTGATCTGCTGGCAATGCCCCTACTTATACGTCCCAAAATGCCATTGCCTTCTTGGCAACAAGGGCACACTGTTGACTCATATCAACTCATATCTATCCCTGGAGGTAAGTCAGTCTCTTCACTGCAGATGGGGAAAACAAGCAGAAAGGGGAAGTCAGTTATTCAGTGTCAAAGCTGAAACTAGAACTCAGTCGTTTCTGGCTCTCACCCACGTGCTCAATTCTACAGAGACAGTACTGTTGTCTAAGTGCTGGAGAAAAAAGCTCTCTCTAATCTTCACCACCTCTTGCCCAACAATATCCTCTAATATTTCGGTGTAAGGTTCATTCTGATCATAGTACAGAAACCTCTCTCCTCTGTGTAGATAATGATTTCAGAAGGTTCTTGCTCCCTCCTTGACCACAGTGCACCTTTTGAAAAAAACTGTGGACAAGACCACCTCCTAGACCTGCTTCCAAAGACGGGCACATGCCTCTGAGTCCCACACCATGGTCCTACCCTGACCTAACCATCCATGGCAGCTACTACAAGATCACTCCCGCTATGGAACTTTACGATTCAGCACCACTCTTTTCTTTCAATCTTACCTTTACCGTTAACCTTAGCTTTGACTTATGCTGAGGACATACAACTCAAAATATCTTTTAACACCTTTAACATATCCTTTCTTGTCACCCTCTCAGCTCATCTTGCTCTAGTGCATTTGTGACTTCAACTCTTGTTTCAGATGGCTGTCTCAAGGACAATAATTATTTCTTCTCTTGGGCAAGAGAAGCCATTCTCCAATACATATCTATCTCCTCTAGCCTCCTTTACACAGACCTCTTTTGTCTCCGGCCTCCATGACCTAGACAAAATCCTATACTCTTCTCCACCCACAACTGTGATATTGCTCCCATTTGCTACTGCCTTCATCATCGCCACCCTGACTACTGTAGTTTCCTTCTCTATGGCCTCCCCGAATCCCAGCTCTCCAGGCTCCAGCATGCAAATGCTGGTGCCACCATCTTGCACCTCTGTGGATGGATGATCACACCAGCTTGACTTTTTAAAACAATCTTGCCACTGCTGAGAATCTTCTCCCTACAGTTCCTGCCATCTGGAATAATCTTCCTATATCTCTCCATCTCCACTCAAATCTCAGATGAAACATCTTTTCTCCTTTACCTCTGAATCTCTTTACCTGGGCTATTTAGTTCTGCAATACAGTCTGGGATAATTTGTATCAAAGGTATTATAAAAGATAAAATTTAAAATTTTATCTTTCACATCAGTAAATTAAGTTGAATGAAGCCCAGTACTTACCAACTTTGTGTTTGTTAGTCGAGACTGCATAGAGACAGGGCACTACAAGAGACAGATAACTGGAATAAAAATCTCATGTTCTGCCAAGACACCTTCACCTCTGACAAGGTGGGAGCTAAAAAGTCCCAGTGAATGGTAAGGTGGTCCCACCACCTCCTTTTCCGATTTTGCCTATGTCCTGCACAAATGCATTCTGCATCACCTCCACCCCCAGCAACCATAATCACCACCTTCAGGCAAATGCTCAAATGTTTAGACCTTCGGAGTACATGCACAATCCGCAACAGAAAAGACAACTCCACGTGACAGAAGCAACCAACCTATCTCAATTGTCAAGACCAAAGTTATCTTTTTTGTACTAGATAAATATTTTTCATCTGCATTAACACCTACTAACCATTAAAGGAATAGATTGATCTAAGCATAAGAAGCTACAGCTCCCCCTTTACTGCTTAAGATTCGTTGAAAAAGCTGTAGCCCAAACCAATGGTCCGTTACTAAGAGAGCAGGTAATTGCTCCATTTCTCTGGAGGGTACCAGTGCTCAGGGAGTCAACACAAAGAAATCACATAAGGGACTGGCAGTGCATTATGGCGAGACCCATGTTATCATCTTAAAGTCACCAATCCTAACCTCATTATTTCCTACAAATGAAACTTCCCCTGATTAAGGTCACAAACTATCCAAATTTCTGAGATAATGGAGGAGCTGAGAATGACCCAAAATTCCCTTTGCAGTTGAGACCAGGAGTGGAAGAGGAACAGATGATGAAACAGGAACCAGGTCAAAAGGCATCCAGAAAAGAGCAGCCCCCCCAAAATTCTTGGGTATTGGAGACAGGCCTGTGCCCATCTCTGCTCAAGAGATCCTCTGTAGAGCCCAGGAACCCCTGTTGCATATCCTTACTCATTATCCTACAAGGGTTTTCCTGGTAAGAGAAGTGAAGGCTGAGGTACCATTGCAAAGAGAGGACAGTCCACTTCATGGCCACCACTCAGCACTGTGAATCTCTGTACTTTTCAGCTGGCCCAGAATTTACTCACCATTTACAGCTTTTATGAGAAATCCATTCTGTAAGTTCATAACACCTAAAAATCCAATGCTTCAAATACATCTCCGTTTTCCTAATCTCTTCACCCTGAGCTATGCATGTGCATTCAAGCAGGAGTTCAATGACCAGTGAGTGGGGTCTGCCCTAGCAAAAAAGGTTACTTACCATTTAACTTGTTTCCTGAATAAATCGCCACTTGTAGAGAGTGGCTCCCACAGGGTGGTCCAAGAAAGTCTAGGTCAAGGAGGAGAAGGCACGGCACGGCACTCCTTCCCTCTGCCTCAAAATGTGGTCTAGAAAGTCATGGAGATCTATATTGATTCCCACTTGTTGAATTGGATATGTGAACTGGAGCCTCAGCCCGGTGTCCTTATGTCCAATGGAATCTCACCTCACCAGTTATTCTCACCCCACAAGATAATTCCAGGTCCAGATTTTGGCTGAACTGAGTTTTGTGAGATGTACTTTACCACAATTCATATAGAGTTTTCCATGTTCTGAATCTGTTTCCAGGTAGATGGAAATCTGAACAGAGAAAGATTTCCATCTACCTGGGCTCCAGTCACAGACTATGCCACAGGAAAGGTCAATTGCAGCAGCACAGTGGCCAACTGCAGGCAGCTCACAAACTCTCAATGAAATTAAAACCCTCTGATTTAAAATTCTGTGCACAGTGCTTGTGAAGTGAGAAATGCCTCTGAAAAAACAAATGGGCTGGGAGCTCCCCACTCCATCAACATTTGTGGGATCCATCTGGCTGACAGAGAGAGATGAGGGAAAAGCAGACTTTCAGAGCTCCAGCATTTTAATAGCAGAATGGACACTGGACATTCACCAGGAGCCATATGAGGTCTCAGTCCAAAGGGATAGGAGATGAGAGAAACCAGGGGCAAAGGAGAAATAAGGCTCTAATTTCAAATATGAAAGTTCTTTCTGCGTCAGATAAGGTCTCACAAATGCTCAAAAAGCTGTGGGATTCTTGAAGCTAGTCACCCACAATGAAGCTGGCTGGGAGACACAGTACAGTTGCATCCCATGAGCCTCCTCTTCTACAATTGTGCTAGGATTCCAGGGGCCTCACTACACTCACTTGCAGGCTCTTTCACCTTTGGGCAAAACTGATTAAAGCTCCTGTCCTGGTATTCTCCTCAGAGCTGCAACACGAAGTCCTGGGTTGCTGAACTTGCTCACCTGAGGCTTCTGAAAGGGATTTCTTCTGGCTGACTCTGACGAGTGTTGGGCTACCCGGCTTGACCGCTGGCCCAGATCCTGGCACACAAAGCCTGTGGAAGTAGAGAGACATGTAAGAAGAGGTTACTCACCTGGTACAGCAACTGTGGTTCTTTAAGATGCATGTCCCCGCCATGTCCACTTCACATGCATGTGCACCCCATGCACCTTTGACTGGAGATTTTTACTAGCAGTGTCCATTCAACCCAAGCAAGGGCCTTACATGCCCTTGTGCTCACAATACCATGTCTATATTGAGCTGTGCAGATGAACTGTGCTCGGTTCCTTTTCTACTGCAAAGTCTCACAAAGGAAACTCTGAAATAGAGAGGAAGAAGGGCAGGGAATGGAACATCAGTAAGGGGATACACCTCAAAGAACCAGATACTGCACTCCTCCTTCGAGAAGTAACCCTACGGGTACTCCACTTCAGGTGATTCCAGAGCAGTATCCCCACAGGGAGGAGGGAGCTCCAGAGTCAGGTCCAGCACTGAAGACAAAACCACATTGCCAGCTGCTACATCAGATGTAAAGGCACGGACCAAGGCCTAATGTTTGGAGAAGCTATGTATTGAAGACCACATAGCAATTCTGCAAATCTCAGATACTGGAACATCTGTAAGTAATGCAAAGGATGCTGACTGCAACTTTGTAAAGTGCACTAACACCCTTGAATTTTAGGTTGAATGCTAGCTGCACCATAACATGCAAAAATACACCGAGAGATCCACCTCAATAGCCTACTGGATGGAGATTGTAGATCTTTTAGATCTGGCTTAAATGGAAGTAAGTAGTCCAGGAGACATCTAACATTTTTTGGCCCTATCCAGATAGAAGGCCAATGTTCTCCTAACATGCAAAGTATGAAAGGAAGCCTCCAGCTGAGAATTATGTGGTTTTGGGGGAAAACTCGGTAAAATGAATGCATTGACTAAGATGCAACTCAAATGACACCTTAGGTAGGAATTAGGGTGTGAACATAAGGAAACCTGGTCTTTGAAGAATACCATGAAAGGATGGCCTGTCATTAAGGCCCCAGTTTCTCCAACTCTTCAGGCTGACGTGATGGCTATCAAAAAATACCATTTTCATAGGCAGGTGAAGAAAGGAACCAGTTGCCATTGGTTCAAATGAAGGTCTTGTTGAGACATCTAAGAACTATATTGCGATCCCAAGTCAGATTAGGGTCTTTCATTTGAGGGAAAAGGTTTCCAATAACTCTGACTTTCATCAAAAGTTTTGGGTGAGTGAACACTGAGAAATGAAAGGCTGTTACGGTGGCCAAGTGAACCTGGACCAATCTGGTTGATAATCCTGTTTTCTTAGGTTCCAGCAGGTAATCTCAGATAATCAAGAATGAGGAAGATGTGGGTGCAAGTCACTGGAGTTCACACCACTGGCTAAATCTATTTGAAGGTGAGTATTTTGGGTAGACCATTTACTACTTTTTAACAACACCTGTTGTACCTCCACAGAACAGGCAGACTCTAGTCCCACAAACCATTGAGGAGCCATGCCCCAAAACAGAAAACTCCTAGGCTGCGATGAAGCAATTGACCGAAGTCTTGGGAGAGGAAATGAGGGACGATCAGAAGCTTGATCACTGGACAGAGGGACAAGGTAAAAATGCCAAGCTTGTCTCAACCACATTGGGAATCTTAGAATAACCTGGCTTTATCCTGTCTGATTCTATTAATCATGCTCAGTTTATAGAGGTGGCAAAGAAGTCCACTTCTGGAAAACTCCAAGTCTGAAATATGCCTTGGAGGGTCTGAGAGTCCAACTCCCATTTGTAGGCCTGGAAGAAGCACCTGCTGAGAGCATCAACCATAGTGTTTTGAATACCAGGGAGGTAGATTGCTGAAATGCATATGCAATGGCTCATGCACTAGTACCTCAACATTACTGCTTCGGCATCTGTGGGGGGCAGGGGGAAGACAGATCTCCCTCCTCCTTACTGGATTACATAAAACATGCAGCCCACATTGTCCATCATGACTCTGATGAGAGGCAGAAAATAAGGACAGGCAATTCTGACTGCCCTGAGTTCCAACAGGTGATGTGGAAACTGGTTTCTTGAGGCAACTATCTGCCCTGGATTGTATGAGCATCTAGATGAGCTCCTCATCCCAAAAGGCTACTTCCATCATTATAGTGACCATTAGAATCAGTTGGAAAAAAGGAATGCCTGCACCAATATTCTGATGATCTTTCTACCAGTCTAGGGAATCTTTCAACTGGCAGGGAACTGAAACCTGTTTGTCTAAGCTGCATCTCTTTGGTAACTAGACTGCTCTGAGCTATCCCTTGAAGAATGAAGGCACAACCTTGCATAATCTTTTGTAAAAGTACAAGCTGCCATGTGACCTAGGAGTTGGAGACAGTTTCTCACTGATATTTTAAGGTGCTCAAACAATCTTGGCTAGACCGAACATTATGAATCTGTCCATATGAAGGTAGGCCCTGGACTTCAATGAATCAAAGGATACCCCTATAAACTATTTTCTGTACCGAGGTCAACGTGGATTTTTTTACATGGAGTTGAAGACCCAATTCCAGGAACACCAAAAGGGAACTCTGCATGGCTGACTGCACTGCTTTGTAAGACCAATCCTTGAAATGACCAATCATCAAGGTACAGAAATACTAAAATTGCCTCTCAACAAAGCTAAGTGGCCACTGCAAATACTTTTGAAAAACACTCTTGGAGCTGATGAGGAGCATCTAGTATTGAAAATTATCCTGGCCTAAATCAAAAACAGGTATCCTCTGTGAGATGGATGTATCACTTTATGGAAATAAGTAAGTGTCTTGTAAATCGATGGCTGAAAACCAACCCCCTGAATTTAGTGAAGGAATTATAGCTATCAGAGTTACCATCCTGAACTTCTGAGACTTTACGAATTTGTTTAGTAGCCTTAAATCTAAAATCAGTCTCCACTCTCCAATTTTCTTTAGTATAGGAAAAGTAGCTTGAGGAGAAACCCTTTCCCTTATTTTGAGCATGAACAGGCTCTATCACTCCTAAATGAAGAAGTGAGTTTATCTCCTGTCTCACTAAGAACTTGTGACAGGGGTCCCTGAAAAGGGATGGGTGGGGGGAGGGGTGGAAAGGAGGGAGGGAGGAAAAGGGAATGGTGTAGCCCAATGTTACAATCTCCAAGACCCATTTTTCTGTGATAATCTGTTCCCATGCATGTTGAAAATGGGTAAATCAGGGTCCAAATGGGGGAGGTGGGCAAATTGTTGCAGATGTGAACTAAAGATGGGGATGATTCAAACCCTTGACCAACCCATCAAATTGGTGTTTTGATTCTGGTTGAGTACTTGGGCAACACAGATGAATAATTCTTTTCCTCTAATCTATATTTCTTCCTGGTGGGCCCAATGTGTCTTTGGAACCACAAAATTGGATTGGCCAGTATCTCTGGGTGCTTTGTGACCTACTAGGTTTTCTTTTGTTCATAGGGGTATACACTCAGAGATCGTAATTTGGCTCTGGAGTCTTTCAAAGTGTTCAGGGACTTCTGTGTTTTCTGAAAACAAACTTCAGACCATCGAAGGGGAGGTCCTCTACAATTCTCTGGACTTCTCAGGGAAAGCTGGACAGTTGGACCCAGGATGCCCTGCGCATAAACTACCACCATAGAGATGGAATGTGCCATGGCGTCTACCACATCTCAGGACTCTTGAAGGGTGTCTTGACCAGTAATTGTCCCTTAGCAGTGATGGTCTGAAATCGCTCTCCTTGGTCTGGTGGAAGGTGCTCAATAAAAGCAGTAAATTTCCTGTAGTTTGTGTAATATTTTGCCATGAAAGCCCAGTAATTCTCAATCTGAAATTGCAGGGTCACAGATGAGTAGGATTTCCAGGTGGTTCTGGTCTGTCATACAGGATTGATTTGGTATGGTGGTGTTTTCCCCACTCATTCACCACATCAGAATTGGGTTGGGGGTGGGAGAATAAAAATTTGGAGTCCTTGGTGGGGATATACTTTTTTTTTTTTTATCTGCCCATTGGCAAGATGGTACTGTTGCTGGAGTCCACCAAACCATCTTCACCAGACCCAAAAGTGCCTCATTGATAGGTAGTGAAAATCTGGTTGGTGTTGCTGACTGCAGAATGTCCATCAACTTGTGTTGTAATTCTTTGACCTCTTCAAGTGGTATCGGGAGAGCGTCCGCCACCCGTTTTATGAGGTCCTGAAATTGCTTGCTATCATCAGCCACAGATGGTGATGGAGGCATAACCACCTCATCCGGAGACAAGGAGATGGTGATTTGAGGGGTACCCTTCTCATCTGCCCTAGCTTCCTGTTCTCTGAATGTCTCCTCCTATTGAGGAATGGGCTGAGGTAGAGGTAAATTTATCTCTCTTGTCCCAGTGAGCAAGACTCAATACCTTGGGAAATTGTCATCAGTATGCTACCCAGGGGTCCCATTATGGTCATTGAGGGGGTCCATATAGGAGAGGGGTGGCATTCAAGGCAGTTCCCACCACCCATGATGTCTTTCCAAAAATTCCTCTCTGAGAGTGTCGAAGAGTGGGTTCCTATGCAGACAGATAGGACAGCCCTGCACTCAGAGAAAAGAGACTGAAAAGATCTCCATCATCATCCTCGACATCATCCAGTGGAGGACCCCAGCGGTAGAAGGTGGTGAATCAGGCAGTATTGAAGATAGGAGTCCGTTGACTGAATGGGTCTTGATTACAGGAGGCACTCAGTTCCCATGAG
Source organism: Lepidochelys olivacea (assembly GCF_965140295.1). Taxonomy (NCBI): domain Eukaryota; kingdom Metazoa; phylum Chordata; order Testudines; family Cheloniidae; genus Lepidochelys; species Lepidochelys olivacea. The sequence continues at coordinate 86,955,518 of NC_140416.1, read as the reverse complement.
CACTGGAGACTCCTGTTCACCTGACACTGAAAAATCATCCTTCAAGTACCAAAATGTTTGTGGTACCAAATGGAGAGACAGTACCAATATGATGGTGTTTGTGTCTGTAGAGATAGATGGTACTGAAGATTTAGAGTGCTCCGAGGTGAGTGCCAATGGAGTTAGACACTTAGGCTTGCTCAGTACAGAGGAACCCATTGGGGAAGGTGCTGACAGTAAAGCTGTGCGTCCATCAATACTGGCCTGGAGGAATGGTTCTCCTTGCCCTCTTGTCTGAACAGTACTGACGCTTGGTCAGACCAGTGTTTGCTCTTGGAAGAGATTCAGGGCTATCCAGCCCTGCTGCTACCAAAAGAGTCCTTTGCCTTTGCATTACTAAGCCAAGAAGCTGAAGTTTTTGAAACAGTTGAACAACTGGGAGACAGAAGTCTTTTAGGAACAGGCTCCTTAAGAAGGAAGTTGAAGCTCCTCTTCCTGGAATCCTTCAAAGAAGTCTCTGGAGTCTTCCCCTTTTGGGGGGACAGCTGAACCAATATCAAAGGGGCGCTGGATCTGCCCAGAAACTGGTGTACTGGCGGAAGGGGGTGTTTCCTGATCTGGCTCTGAAGCAGGGCAAAGGGAAAACTATCATTAGTAGCCTCAACTTAATTTCCCGGTTCTTGCTTGCTTTGAATTTAAGGATCTGACAGAAGTTATGCTTCTGAGGGACGTGCAAATCTCCAATGCAGCAAAAGCATTTGGAGTGGTTGTTGCTAATCAAAATGGCCTCCCAGCAAGTGAGGCAACATTTGAACCCTGGTGAGCTGGCCATGCCTTTCTCAAGACAAACCTTCTCAGAGGGAGGGGACAGGAACAGAAACTAATCCTCTCAACTACTAAACTAACTAGCAAACTATCTAAAAACTAAACTCACTAATAGGAGGAAAAACAAATTTTTAGTTGAAGCACATTCAAGGCAGACATGCTAAAGCTCCATCTCAGGCTGAGACAGTTAAGAAGAAACTGAGGGCAGTTCATGCATGAACCCCTACATAGCATTGGTTTGGGGCATGAGGGTGTGTAGGGCACATGCATGGGTCGAACCGATGCTGCTAATCAACATTTCCAGTTGAAGGTGTGTGGGATGCATGCACACCTGAAGTGGAGCACCTATAGGGACACTATTCCCTAGACCACCTTTAATTTCTGGGAGAGTTGGCCAGCCCCTGAAACACAACCTAACATTCCTACCAACAGTTTTATCAACCATGAACCCAGGGGTGTGTGTTTCCCCGAACAAGGCCCAAGAAGTCTTTTTTCCTCAGTATGTCTCGTTTTATTTAACTCTCAAGTCCTCCCCTCTTCCCCCAATGGCATAATATTTCTGGCTGAGAACCAGAAAGGATGCCTTTAAAAAGCCAGCATTTAAAAAGAAGGGTTGCTAAAGAACACAGACGAGTGCCCTCTTGCATTCAGTGGCTAAGCATGCTGCATTGGTGACATTTTTCTACCTCTTTTTGGGCCCAAAAAGTAAGACACCAAAAACCAAACCAACACCTCTCAATGAGTAATGTAAAATATTAGCCGTAGGGTGCTCTGCTAGCTAAACACTGCTACACATTACAATCATGCAGTTTTTCACACCCACAATTCCACATTTGTATAGCCTAATCACAACTTACTAACACTGCCTTCACTTTGGAGCACTCAACCCTACAAACATTTTTTCGTTTCTCTTTAACTCCCTGAGTAGGCTGTAAAATTCAGTCACTCATTTTGGGGAGTCAAGGAAACAGACAGCTTCACAAACCAAACCAGAGATTTCAACACATTTAAGAGAACGAATTGCTCAGCCTGCACAACAGCGGTCCACTGGGTAGCATCTCTTCTGGTCCCCTTCACATCTAATTCATTCACCACCATTCCCACAACTTATTACACCCTGACCCACCACTGAACACTCATCACAACACATCTCCACATACCATCTTGTTCTACAATCCAACACACTAACTCACCTCCTGTCCAAATACATCTGACAATCCAGAACATGTACCCACACACCCTCATAGTATAACTATCCAATACATCATATCCACCCACCTACAATTCCATCCATGCAACTCAAGATACACACCATCCCCATAACTCAATGCACCCACTCTTCTTAACTCAACACCCCCATCTATTATCATACAGACACAAACCCCAAAACCTGACATCTATCCAAGCCTAATACAATACACCACACAAAACTGCACCTTAACATGTAGTAAAGAGGCATGTTGAAGTTTCTATTGCACTCACCTACAAGGGTAAACATGTCCGAAATCATGCTAGCTTTGATCTTCAGGTCCAAAGGAGCATCACTGTCCCCATATGCAACAAGAGACAGGAGGAGTCAGTTATTTGGCAATTCATGGAAAGCATCAATGTCCAACACAGATTCCCTTTCATCATGTTCCCAGTGGATCAGTTCTCAGAGAGCACAAATAGAATGGAAGATATGGGGAAAGTCTAGTTGATTATCTTTGTATCACAAAAACAGTCAATGAATTATGTCTGCCTCTAAACACTGTATCAGTTCCATTATAATCCTCTCCCACATTCCCTTTGGGCATCATTTGGGGAGGGCTGTTAGCTCTTCTTGGGAAGAGACTGGCTTTCCATGTATCTCTACAACACATAGCAGAATGGGTGTTATTGCAATACTAATGTTAAGCAGTAACCACCCATCCATATAAAATGACAGATCAATGGATGCTAAGGAGCAGTGAACAAATGATCAGAGAAAGTAAATGGACCCTGCAGTGGTCAGATAGAAGGGGAAATACAAAGCATGTATGTACACAGAGCTTAACTGAAAATCATCTGGAGTGAAAGACAGGCTAAGCCCCTGAGGCCCTGGCAGCCAAGAGTTCTTTACTGTTGGACCATAAGGAGACTATGCTCTGCAGTTCTGTGGAAGATGAATGGGGTACAAAGGCTGGCATCAGTGGCAAAGCAGAAGGAGAGAGGAGGGTATGCAATAATACTAGGACAGGTATGCAGGCAGGCATGTATGTATGTATGTATGTATGGAATGGATCAGAAAAACAATTTCAGTGGCCACAATCTGAATGGACTTAAGACATGGGCAAAATGGGTATTGGGGAGGCTAGAAAGGAGGATGTTCCAGTAACAGATAAGGAATTGTATGGACAACAGTTCATAGCTGTGTGGACAGGAAGGGACATATCTCTGATGCATTGTGGATCTGGAGACAACTTGTGTGAGAGGAGAAGAAAAATGAGTAGTCAAATAGGACCTTAGGTTATGAGATACATTATTAGCAATAGTAACAAAGAAATAGTCAGAAAGCAAACAGAACCCCAACTGGACTCCTTCAGAATGCCTGCTGCACCCAGGTCAATATGAAAAGGAACAGCAAAGGAGATCCACTCTGTAAGCCTGTCAAGGTTCCTCCCCCCATTCTGAACTCTAGGGTACAGATGTGGGGATCTGCATGAAAACCTCCTAAGCTTACTTTTACCAGCTTAGGTTAAAACTTCCCCAAGGTACAAATTAATTTTATCCTTTGCCCTTGGAATATCCACTGCCACCACCAAACTCTAACTGGGTTTACTGGGAAACGTAGTTTGGACACGTCTTTCCCCACAAAATCCTCCCAACCCTTGCACCCCACTTCCTGGGAAAGGTTTGGTAAAAATCCTCACCAATCTGCATAGGTGACCACAGACCCAAACCCTTGGGTCTGAGAACAATGAAAAAGCATTCAGTTTTCTTACAAGAAGACTTAATAGAAATAGAAGTAAATAGAAGTAAAGGAATCACCCCTGTAAAATCAAGATGGTAGATACCTTACAGGGTAATTAGATTCAAAACAGAGAGAATCTCTCTAGGCAAAACCTTCAGTTACAAAAAAGACACACAGACAGGAATAGTCATTCTATTCAGCACAGTTCTTTTCTCAGCCATTTAAAGAAATCATAATCTAACACATACCTAGCTAGATTACTTACTAAACGTTCTAAGACTCCATTCCTGTTCTATCCCCGGCAAAAGTAGCATACCGACAGACACAGACCCTTTGTTTTTCTCCCTCCTCCCAGCTTTTGAAAGTATCTTGTCTCATTGGTCATTTTGGTCAGGTGCCAGCGAGGTTACCTTTAGCTTCTTAACCCTTTACAGGTGAGAGGATTTTTCCTCTGGCCAGGAGAGATTTTAAAGGGGTTTACCCTTCCCTTTATATTTATGACAAAGCCCATTAATAATGGAACAATATACCATGGATTTCACTCAGCCATGCCCGCCCAGGGCATGCACTTGGTGTGCTGCACTTAGTGTGGTCAGAGATTCCACCTTTGGTATTGAGGTCCCAGCCCTTCCATTTCTTGAAGCTGGCAATTACTTACCAGGCCAGGGATGGGGATAAGTTCACCTCCAGTAGCCAGGGCTTGAGAGTAGCATCAATAAGGACATCAAAACCATACAGCTCTGAAAACACAAATGGTGTCTCTTTCATACACAATAATGCCCCAGGGAGCCCAGAAAATGCCCAATTTGAGCCTCTGTTGGGGCACTCCTGCCAGCTGACTCATCTGAGGCTTACTGATCCCTCTAGCTCAGATACCCTCTCAGATGGGAGTCTGGCTTCCCTAGAATGGGAGTTAAAGATACTACCAGCTCTGGGGGAGTCCAGAAAACTAGTCCCAAGAAAACCTGGAGAAAGAAGGATGAGAAATGGAGGAGCACAGGCAGGAACAGCAAACAAAAGTAGAAGAGAGGAAGAATTAGACACACATGCCTCCCCAAGACCTAGCTGTCCAGACCCTAGCATGTGCAGAATTATCTACATTTTCACATGCAGAGGCATAAAGCAACACAACCAAATCATCCCATCTTCCAACACTTCCACTAACTACACTTTGTTTCCAGGATCCTGTTTAAAACAAAAAATTCACCCTCCTTGCTCCATGTCTTGCCCTAGTCTGCCACATGGATCTCCATTCTTTTTACCATCAGAACCTCTCCATCTACCCATCTAGCACTAGCTTTCCCTCCGTACTCCCACATAATCCCCAGGTGGGTGCAAGATCCTTTTTCTCTGCAGCTCCTGCCACTTTGACAGCCTCCCAGTAACTTCACTTTACTGATGCTCCACCACTTTGTAAATCACTGTTAAAAAAAGCCTCTCGCCCTATCCTCTAAAATGCTCTCTCACTCAGAATGTATTACATGTGCTAGATGCACTCCTCTCTAATAGGTCAGACTAAAGCCAGCTTCCCATTCCAAGACTGATTTTATTTCATTCTATACAGCACATCCTCTCATTTTGGGACACAACTTACAAGAAAGATGGTACACAAATATGACTGAAATAAGTTGGCACCAAGGCAATTTCCTGGAACAGTACTAAGTGTTGGAGAGAGTTAACATCAGTGCAACTTATGCACATTTTTTTAAAATATTGCAGAACATGGGATTGGCACAGGAGAAGGATTTCCATGGTTTTAGAATTGATCAGTTCCCTAATGCCTGGAATGAGAGCAACAGAATTACTGTACCATGCTGCTCTCCTTGAATTCTGCCCCCAGCGTTTTGTCGCCTACCTGACATTCATGCCTGGGGAGCAGGACTGTTTGACAAGATCCGCCTTTGCAGGCAGCTGTTCAAGAGCTCCTACAGCTTGCTATAGTAAGCTGCTGGGGGGACTTGGAGGAGAAGGAAACAGCAGCACAATTTGTGAATGTTGTCTGCATGTTTTTCTGGGCCCTGTAGCCAGACGTTGAGTGGGAAGCAAAACAGCACAGAATCAATCAGTTAGTCCAGCCCAAGAAAGTTAGGCTGATCTGCATCAGGGTTTCTCGTTTCCCAGGCTGGGAAGGCTGTGGCAGGGGAGAGGGAAGGAGGAAGAGGTTGAGAGCGTGAACATTTAAGGCTTTTGAACAAGAAAAAAAAATCTCATGGATAGGATAAGCACATTCTTCCAAAAGACAGTCTAGGCCAGAGTGAGGACCCTGTAGTTCCCAGTGTACAACAAAACCTGAGGGACAGCCAAGCAGCTAGATGGAAAAGATGAGTGGGTCAATAGCAACTGCTGGTCTGCAACCTTCCACCCCCTAAGCCAAGAACTAGAGAATGGCTTTGGTTTAGACTGGACATCCTTTCCCCTGCTGCCTGGTTGTTTCTTCCATTCTCTCCTCCTGCCCTTCACAGTACCTTAGCTACCAACTTCACCTTCCATGCTTCTCTCTCCCCATCATTCTCTCCCACTCTTTTTTCCCTGTTTTCCCATCCTTCCCCCCCACCCCCTCAATGTCCCATCCCTCCTTTCCTTCACTGCTATATATAAGTGAAACTAAGAAGACACTTGCTAGTCAGCACCCTGATTGTTCTGCTTGTATTGCATCCCTTTCCCGACCCTTTGTCTTATCTATTAAGATACTAAGTTCTCTGGGGCAGGAACCATGTCTTATGTGTTTTTGAACATTGCTGTTGCTGATTTATATGCTGGTCTTACACTTATAGAGAGGATGGGGCACGTGTGCCTAACAGGAACAAGATTGATCCCTTTTACTTTTACAGGGCATGCACTGGACCAAGGAGACAGTACCACAAATGCTTCTACACAAAGTTCTGCAAGAGAAGAGTGAGCTAGAATGGGGGGCATTGTGATCAGGTGTTTGTTTTCTAAAGGATCTATACACTCTTGTGCTCTCTCTCTAAGTAAAGAGCAATGGTGTTTTCAAATCCAGTGTCACATCTGTGTGTGTTATATGCTATACCTATCACACTACCCGGAAGAGGTGAACTGTAAATCTAGACCATTCTCTCAGCTGGAATTTAAGATATGGGAATATCTGGGGGGTTAGCACTGGTCCCAGGGGCTGGAGAGCTGGACTAAGAAGTCTCAATTGTCAGGGGAAGTACTAGGCAGATGACCCACATCGCATGAATGTACCTAGAGATTAGTTATGGGCAGGGTCTGGACTCCATTCAGACTCTTGATGCTTAAAGCAGCGGTTGTCAACCAGGAATCTGAGGCCCCTGGGGGGCCGCATGCTGGTTACAGGGGGCCACAGGGTCCTGCAGCTGAAGTGTGGGGACCCCAAGGCCCAACACCCCGTGGGGCTGAAACTGGAGCAGAGCTGTGGGGGGCTCTGAGCCCAGATGCCCCTTGCAGGGGTAAAGCCAAGGCTAAAGCTTCAAGCCCCTCCTGTGGCTGAAGCCAGGAACGCAGAGGCCCCCCCGACGGCCCCTGGAGTTTTTATAGCATGCTGGGGGGAGGAGCCTCAGAAAGAAAAAGGTTGAGAACCCCTGGCTTAAGGCATATGGGGACTTTGTGTCTGGATCCCCTCACAGTAGTTTGATGAGAAGTCCAACAGGCAGAGCTCAGTTAAAACTGAGATACTCGGCACAATGGGCATCCTGACACTGGCTGAGAACTACTGCACACAAATCATAGGTAAAAAAACTCCAGCATCCCACATCTCCCAGAAGTGTTTCATTAGCCTATGTCGCAATTTGGAGAATGAACGAGGACGATTTCACGCCGAAAAATGCCTCACTCTCACCCCATCTTTTCTTCTTCTGCAGGCAAAGATACCGAACTCACATGTAAGCAGCATGAAGAGGGGAAGCCCCTGTGAGAACACCAGAGAGCAAAGGTGTCTCCCCTGCAGCTGTAGCCAGGCAGCCTGGTTGTCACTCCCCATTGTAGAGGGATCAGAGAGAGAGAGAGAGAGCGCGAGCACGCGCAGACGGATTGAAAGAGGACTGTATTCTAGGATTTTTCCTTAGTTGTGGCAAGGGCAGCATCAGGTCTGTGACAGCCCATCTTGCATCCCTAATGTTGAGGAAATAGGGGGAGCTGGCAGATGGGCAACCAGGTTTCCACACCTCAGATCCTTAGCCTACTCCCCTTCTTCAGCTACTATGAACCACAAAAACCTATTTCGTCCTCACACAATTTCAAAGGCTCTAGCAAGCTATCAGAAGGCAGTGTTTGATGCCAAGACTTAGGAACATGAGCTCCCACTCAGCAAAAGGATCGCTGCAACTAGGGCTCCCAAACCCACCCCACCAGAAGGCTCAGGGATATCCCCCTCCCTTACAGGGGAAGGGAAAGCTCTCCTGCATAACTAATAGCAAAGCAACACTTCTCATTCTTTACCAGCCATCCTCATGCAGTCTCCTGGAAGGTGTGAGGTAGCCCTAGAGTCCAGACACAGCTCAGTTCCCCAGACTCGCCTCTGCAATTCCCATAAGGAAGATGGGGCTTAGTGTTCAACATAGCTAAGCTACTCTGAAGAGGACAGCTACATTTCTTTTCACCCCAAAGAAAGTTCAGAGCTGGCTAACTGCTGCCTCCACCATGCTTCCATTCTCAGCATTCTACAGCATGAGAAAGAGGGGACATCTGTCTATCCAGGTTCTGCTACAACACTAATCTCCCTAACAGCCAGGTGACCCTCAGAATTAAAAACAAACAATATCACACTCCTCTTATGTAGGAGTGAGTCAGTTGATTAGATAGCAGGAGGTGTAACTATGAGGGAAAGCCATAGCAAAGCAAAGTTTTAGATTTAGTTCCAAGTTGTGTGAGGTCCAAAGTTGTCACTCTCTTTTGAAGGAATTTCAGACTAGGTCCAGTTCCCATGAAAGTGCACTCACAAGACTCTCATTATTTCTTAAGTTTAATTGATTCAGTGGAACAGAGTCACTGTGGAAGGTTACAGTAGCAGGAGCGGTGAACTTTCAAGCAGTTAGGACCAATCTTATAGAGGGCTTTAAATATCAGGACAGGGACTCTCATTCACTCAAGAGCCAAAGCAGGGAGAACAGCAGCAGGGTGATGGTGCATAACAAAGGCAAGCTGCTGCATTTTATACTAGGTGAAGCTTTTCAGCAGGAAGGAAGGATTTATTCCTAGATAATTGTAATAATCAGGTACAGAAGGAGGGACGCACCCACACACACACCATATCAAGAGCTGCAACAATAGCATGGCTGCTTGCAGATATAAGTCGGCATTTTTCTTTCATAATAGCTATTTAGGCCTCCAGTTCCACTGAAGAGTCAAAGAACTGACTTAATCCAAGACCAGACAATGGAGGATGTCAGATATGGTCTTCAAAAGCATTTCTCAATTCCTATCAGCATCACCTCAATCTTGCTTGGGCTCAGCATTAGCCAGCTGCTCTCATCCAGGTGTTAATTTCAGGTAGGCCCTGCAAGTGCTCAGAGATGGTACAGTTTGCATTGTATGTAAAAGAAGTAGAGCTGGGTGCTCTCTGCATACTATGGCACTCCAGTCCATGTTGTCTCCCCAGCTCCCTCAATGGTTCATATAGATGTTGAACAATATGAGGGAGAATACTGAGCTTTGGGAGACTCTACAGGTGAGGAATTTGGAAGTTGAGGGACAATTGCTCAAGACAACCATCTGGGGTTGCATCTGAGAAAGACTCACTTCAGGGCCTTCCCCTTCATCCCTACAGCTTTAGTGGCGGTGCAGGAATATTTTTTCATCAAGGGTATCCTTGGCTTCTTGCTGGGGCAGAGTTTTCCAAAAATAATGAAGTTTGAGGGCAGACCATATGGCTAGTTTCTTCCTGCTGTGAAAGGAGAGCTCTTATTTCTGCTTGGAGAAGAAAGTGGTCTAACTCAATGGTTGTCAACCAGGGACACATGTAGCCCTGGGGGTCCATCAGCTCATCTAGATATTTGCCTAGTTTTACAACAGGCTACATAAAAAGCACTAGCAAAGTCAATACAAACTAAAATTTCATGCACAATGACTTATCTATATTGCTCTATATGCTATACAATGAAAAGTATTATTTTTATATATATTACACACACACACACATTGATTGATTTTATAATTATATGGTAAAAATGAGAGTAAGCAATTTCAGCAATAGTATGCTATGACACTTTTGTATTTTTAGGTCTGATTTTGTAAGCAAGTCATTTTTAAGTGAGGTGAAACGTGAGGGAACAAGATAAAAATCAGACTCTTGAAAGCGGTACAGTAGTCTGGAAAGGCTAAGAGTCACCGGCCTAAATCATGATAAGGGTACAATTAATTCATTCTCCTTCAGCTCTCTTCTTAAAACTCTCCTCTGCCATAAAGCATACAAAAACTTGAAAACAGTGACATGCTGGCAGACTAGGTACCAGCTCATGCCAAAACCCCAGGCCATTTCACTTGTGTATTAATATAATAGATTAAAGTGGTTCTTAATTGTATAAGAATGTATTTAGTGTTTAAACTTCATGAAAACTAATGGGATGTTAAATGCATTATTTTCACTTATCTGTAGCCTGTTATAAAGTAATAGCGATCATTTACATTGTATATACCCCTAAGTAAATAACTCATCAAATGAGAAAAAGCCTTGCATAAAGAAAATTAAGAATTTTAACAGGAAAGTACTAATTCCTGCACATTTGAAGGCAAGTGGTCATTGTGTGTGATGACTGGAGATCTCTGACTGGAGAGAGCAAGAGGAGTACATTTAAAGAAAGAACCCATATGGGTGGTGACCATCAGCTTGTTTTCTATAAAAAGAAGCTACAAGTATGGATTCAGCTAAAGATGTCTGGCTTGTTTGGACTCTTACAGGGAGGGATACCAAATGCAAAGCAAAGCAATGATGCCCCCAGACAATCTGGGTACCCTGAAAAGACTTTTGGAAAATGGGCCATTTATTACATTTGTCACCATTTTGGAATTACAGATTTCTTAACCTGTACATATATTTTATCTGTTTTAATTTCTCAATAACTTATTCCCTTTTCTTAGCTAATAAATGTATAGTTAGTTTACTATAGAATTAGCTACTAGTGTCATCTTCAATATGAGATCTAGAACGCAATTCTACCTAGGTGAGTGACTGGTCTCTGGGGCTGCAAGTAACCTGGATTATTTGTGATTTTTGGTATAAGTGACCATTTATAAGTAAGTTCAGTGTGTCGGGGGGGGGGGGGGGGGGAGGAGAGAGAGAAGAGAGAGAGAAAAAAGTGTAAGGGTATTAGAGTGATCCAGGAGTTCACATTTGGTACTGGCTTGGTGAAATCTAATTACAGAACACACCACTAGTTCAGGATGTCTACCCTGCTTTTGACAGTCTTCACTATGATAGGAACTCATGGTCAGGCCTACTTGAGACAGCATGACAAACTGTTAGGCTGCTGGTGTGCTAAGACTAGCCACTCATGCTGACCAATATTGTTTCATTGTTTCCTTACATGCCCTTGCATGTCTGTATCCATCTGTTGTCTCTTGTCTTAGACAGCAAATTCCTCAGGGCAGGGGCTGCCTTTTTGTTCCGTTTATGTACAGCATCTATCACAACAGGGACCTGCTCCATGACTGGAGCTCCTTGAGGCTACTACAGTATAACTGATTGATACGGAGACAGTTCTTGCGCATCCAGCCAGAGGATCCAGTCCAGGGTATGGCTGGTAGGCTCTAAGAGGCTGGAGATTACCTGTGAAAAAGTTAAGGTAAAGGACAAAAGATTGCCCAGCACCATCTCATATTAGAGGCGTCAATATCCAGGCAGATGATACAAGCCAACAGAGAGGCTTGTAAACTTCACTGCTTCATTGAAAAAAAATCTCTATTTTCAGGAGGCCTTTGGTGTCTGGAGATCGAGGAAGATCAGCAGGATTCCAGGTTAGTGTTGTGTCTGAATTTACAAATTAAGTGGATTAATGCAAAGGATTTTGATTAGCATGAACTCTGCCTGCATTTGAGCTGAGAAAGAGTGGCTACACCACCTCCATATGTGATGACTAATCTGTAGACCAGTGATGGACAGAATATTCTAGGGGGCAATGTGAACATACACTAGCTCTGCAGTACCAGCCAGGATTCCTGTGATGCAGACCACAGAAGGGCAATCTATCAGCAATAAGATCATGGGTGGTGCGATCCAGTGCTCAGGACAGTGGTCCCCAAACTGGGGGGCACAAAGGAATGCTGGGGGGGGCACGGTGCACAGCAGGCCCAGGCCAGTGCCACCCAGTTTCACTCCGCCCTGGCCCTGCCTCCAGCCCTGCCCCCCCCCACTCCCAGGCTGAGATCCCATTCCTGACCCAAGACCTGCCCCCAGCTGCGGCCCCCTTACCCCTGTCCACGTCCCTCCCCTACCCATCCCCACTGAGAGCTGCGGCACAGCCCTGGCTCCCGGTGGGGGTGGGGGGAGTGCAGACAGGGGTAAGGGGAGGCATAACATTGAAAAGTTTGGGGACCACTGGCTTAGGGGAAGGATTATGTCTCATTACATCACATTAGTTCTACATACCCACTATTAGAAAATGGCATACCCTTTCTTCCAAGAAACAGTTGTTCTGAAGTCCTGTGTAAAGAGAGAGAGAGAGAGAGAGAGTTTCCCCATCTCCATATAACATCCCTGGAAAATCATTGGATGGCAAAGGGATGAAAAACAGCCAGGAGACTTCAAAGGACATAGCACCACTGTCCTGTATTACATCCAAAAAGATTAAGGTCATTGATAGGAGCACGAGTTGCTACAATAGAACAAAGTTGTCTGTGGGAGAGGGGCAGGAGCTCCTGCACTTCCATACAAACCTGGGACCAGTCCACTAGGTTCCACTTCAAAAGCCTGTATTCATGCCATTTAGTCATAGTGGGATGGACAAGTTGATCACTCAGCCACCCAGAATTCTCCAGATTCAAGTATGAAACAAACAGGAGTAGATTCCAGGAGAATCTATGTGAGAAGTTTTCACAAGAAAGCAGACCCATTATGCCCAGCGGAATCTACACTACAATCCGGGGAGTGGTAATGCCCACAAACAATGGACAAGAGAGCTGTAATATCCATCGAGAGCTTATGATAAGACTAAGTCTCAGTAGAGATAACCAGTAGTGCATGGCTCTAGAGTGGAATCACAGAGCATGCATGAGTGTCTCTTGTTTCTACCACACCACACCTTGACAGTCCCATGAAAGCTTGCTAGCAGCACTATTCTGAGCAATTCAGCCCTAGGATTAAGACACCCTATCATTGTCCTGCCAAGATCAAGAAATATCCTGAGTATTCTGGCCTTCGCCTTTGAGAGTGGAAAGAATGCAACATCCTAGCTGCTGGATTGATCTCTGCCAATAGTGAGCAGGGACCCACTATATTCTTCAGGCTGTTTCAATGAGTGCAGAGAAGGGTTGCAGCAATGGAGCCTTGCAGCCTTCACACCATCCCCCACCAACCACCCTGGGGAAAGGTTAGGTTTGCTTCAAAGTGGGCCTCAGCACAACACCGAGGCCTTTCTTAGCCCACCCAGAAGCCCAGACTCTAGGAGGCAAAAACAATGATGCCTTTAATTGGCTTGAACCCAGGCACTCCAAAGCCACTGCCTCCTCATACTGAATCACTTCTGCAAAGGCCTATCCAAAGTACTATCCCATCCTCCCTCGGAGTTAACCTGTTGCTGTCAGAGCCTGTATCCTGCAGCTTTCCCAGAGCCTGCACAAAGCACAGGTCAACTTGTTAGTTTCCTCCCTATAGAGGATCTAACACCTTCACCCCTTATCTCCAGATTACATCTGCTTCCATGTGATGCTAGTTTGACCTTACTCCTCTGCCTTTTTGGAATGGGGAAAGGAGGGTGTGTCCATTTCCTCTATTACCTCCAAGGAGCAGGACATCTTCTCCCTGAAAGCAGGGACTGTATTGCTTTGACCTTAGAATACTGGCATTTTCCAGACTGCCTGCCAAATGAATGCTTAGTGAGAATGTATATATAATGTCTGCAGCTAGACCACCTAGGCCTGTGATTCAGTCACATTTCTCAAGCTACATAGGGTCAAACCAGGTCATTGCTTCAATGAGAGACCCCCCCCCCCCCCACAGCCACAGAAAATTCAGGGTGCTTCAGAAAGTGGTGCTGGTGATTTAAGTAGGTGGCATTCTCCCTGCCGGTTTTAAATCCAAAGCAATGCCCCAATGGGATGACAGTGGTCACTATATTTACACTTTGAAATGCTGACTTTGGAATGAGACAAAATCAAGGGCCTGACCATTTGTGGTCATTTAGGATCCTATGATTCTTTTAACGGTAGCTGAGTTAGTCCTGGGATTCTGGCCAAATTCTAACACAAGTAACTACTTCTGCCCCTAAATTCCCCCTGCAATTTTGATTGGATATAATTTTTTTCTTCACTTCCTGCCTTAAAGTTTTGGAGCACTGCTGTGCACTCTTGAACAGCTGTCACATCCCATCCCAGAAAGGGATGCATTTTAGTGTAAGGGAAAGCAACTGTTTGTGTAGTGTTTTGGGATCCTTCAGGATGAAGGGGCTAGAAAACCAAGAACTTGATTAGGCAGAGGAGTCCTCACCACGAGGGAAAGGGCTTCCGAAGGAAACCAAGCTTGCCACCTTGTGTGGGTCTTTCTAGACTAGGTGCAGTGAAAAGGTGCAAATGCCCCAGAAGACGAGATTCCTCTTATAAGCATGTTTCTAAAGTCAGACCAATTCCATTACAAGAGAAGTCTTCTTAGGGAACAATCTGGGGCAGCCACTGACATGGGCTCAGGCTTCATAGTTTAGCTGGTGAACAAGTTCAGGCAGCTGTATCAGGTCTGACCCCCACAGCTTAGTCTCCCTGAGAACAACAAGCTAAGAATTTCACTTGCAGCCTAATTTTAATGAATTAAGAGCCATTTAGAAACCACAAGCCACAGCCAGCAGGAGCATCAACTGGCAGCTGCACAGATCAAAGCAACAAGTTCTCAGAGCTTTGTGCTCCCCCACCCCCATACACAAACATGGCAGCCATAAAATTTATACAGCCCCCTACAATGTTCTTCTATGCTGAACTGCAGGCCTGTCAGTGAAACTGCTCAAGAGTAGGCAGAAGATCTGTAGGACTGGTTGAGGTTAGGACTCTGCAGGCTGGCCAGCTACTGCCACATTCATTACCAACATTCTCCTAAAGTCCCCAGCAGTATCCCAACCAGGCAGAAGAGGAGAGATAGCGTCTAACCTACAGAAAGAGCATATGAGAACCAGGATGGTATGGGGGAAGACTTGTATCTCCAGCACCATGAAAGATTGGGCCAGGAGCACAGGGGAAGCCAGCCTCTCCCCCATCCCAACAGAGGAGAGAACAAGGTTCTGTAGTATGACCTGTCTAGAGAGATCATGGAGAAACACCAGTAAGGTACAAAGATCAAATAGACAGGCCTGACTGAACCTGTGTTTTGGATAGGCCATACCTCCCAGCACGTCATTTCAAGGCTGCATTGTTTGCTACCAAAGCAGAGGAAGGAACAGAGAGAAAATAGCCTCCAAAGGGATTCCACCTTCTGCCATTTAGGTCTCATTCAGTTTTCTCACTAATATTTGTGACTGCAGAGTCAGCTATCTTGAACATCCCTAGCTGGCAAGTGTCCTTGTTGTAAACAAATAGCAGGGGCAGGGCGTCAAAGGGTGAGACCAGGGCACTGGGATGAAGATTGGGCAATGGAGGAAGGCAAGGCGCAGCTCAGGGTCCTCAGGACCATGACCAACCACTTGGCTGAGAGGGGGGAGGGAAGGTGGCAGCAAGTATGGCACTCCAGGAATGCCTCTGGCTCCCTTGGGAAGCAGCATGGCTCCTGCTTAAACTCTTTCCTGGGAAGCTCTTAATTCATGTTTATATTCAAACAAATGGAATGGAAATTGGTTTGTGGGACAGCAGCCCCGTGGGAGGTGGCGGAGGGAGGGGGCAACCAAGAGGGTGATTAAATCCAATCCTGGGGGGCAACAGGAAGTAGGATAACCTCAAAGCCAGACCCAGCACAGAGGACATACAGAGTATTAGAGCCTCTCCACAAGCTGGTCAGAGTAAACTTAAGACAGGGGCTGAGATGGGGTGGGGGGGGGGAGGAAGAGGAGGGAGAAACACAGGGGAGATGGTCAGGTCTCTATTGGGCTGTTGATATTTTTGGAGTAGATGCTAAACTGCTACTTTACTAAAAACAATTCCATCTGACTGCTAAGTTTCCAATCAGTTCCAAGAGTTTCGGTGACTCTGAAAGAAGGGATCAAAGCTACACAGAAAAGCAAAGACCCTGCAAGCTGGCCAGCTTTCAGAGGTAGCCTGCCACCTGATACCATACATGCCCAGGCATACCTCCTCTCTGGGTCCCTCACTCTATCCTGTCAGCTCACAGGATCCAAAATGGGCAGCATTAACATGACACTCATGGAGATATATGTAGTGCTGCCAACCTTCAAGAATCCCACAGCAGAAGGGATTTACGTGTCATGGCTGTGCTCAGACAGCCTATTCCCCTGGGTCCCTGAACACAGGGCAGCCTAAGCTACTAGTAGCCTTTAGTGCAAGCACTGACTGAGCATAAGACTGATTCTGCACTCAGCAATCTTCTATTCTGGGACTCCTGCCTTCTGTGTTTGCAGAGAGCAGCTGGAAGCAGGAGGAGGCCACCTCAGGGAAGGCTGAGGAGCTGCCATTGGAAAGCAGGAGGAGGCATGCACTGGTACCAGCCGCCGCTTTTTGGAACTGTTCCAAGCTTCCCCTTCCCATTGCCAACACATAGCTCTGTATACAGCCTCAGCCAGAGGTAGGCTCTGCCGCCGCCATGTGGTACAGTCACACAAAAGCAAGCCCAGCAGGCATCATCAACACTCATATGCAACAAGCCTTCCTTCTAGGGACCAATCTCAATGCGTGCTCAACCTATCACCCTTTCCAGGGCCACTAATGGGCCAGTAACTCCAGTATGCCCAACACCCTAGAGGTTCCCTCTGAACTGTAGCCCTGTTCCTCTCATCATAGAATCCAGCACCCCTCTCATCATAGGACCCCCCTATGTGTGACAGTAACTCTGGGGTCAATCCCACAGTCTGGGATGGCTGCACAGAGAGCCAAACCCAAATTTCCCTCTGTTGCTAGCCCAATATGGAGTCCAAGTTTTTCCACACAACACCTGGGCTAGAAGCAGCAGGTAACAGACACCCAGAAGAAAAGGGAACCTGCAACAGCCCCATGTGTTAAGACAATCCCTGGGCTCCTTACCAAAGCAGCTGCCACGGTGTGGAAGAAAGGTTTTACAGGCTGTGGCAATGGCCAGCTCAGCAGAAATAATGGTCTTAATAATCAGGTCCTCCACATTGGCCATCAGTGCTGTGAGACGGGGGAACAAAAACAAAAACAAAATGTGAAGCAGGGATTGAACTCATGTGCAAATGCTCTCCTGGGTTTGCATGTGAATCTGAGCATGGGTGACCCCACGGGTAACATCAAGCAAATGAGAGTGTATGTGGACACCCAGAGGAGCAAGAGATCATGAGTGCATACATGAACACAAATACCCCAGGGCAGGAGCACTCAAGTGAATTCTCACAGGTGTGCAAGAACAAATGCAAGCAAGCATAAGCAGAAGAATGTTGCATGTATGACAGCACAATTTAGCATGAGTGATCACCCACCCACCCACCCGCTGAGTTTTAAGGATTAACTAATCGAGAGTGTTAGAGAAACTCTACTGCTCAAGCCAAACTAATGGGGGTTAGGAAAAAAAAAAAGACAACCCAACAACAACAGCTTTCTTTGTTGGCAACTCCCTTTTGATACTGGCCACTGAACTAGATAAACCTCTGGTCTAATTTAGTACTGCAATTACTATTTTCCTACTTGGGGGAACACGTGTGCATATGCCTAGGTAAGCACAAGTAGGCATGCAAGTTTGAGCATCTGTACAAGAGGAAGCATGGATGTGTGCACATGAGTGGGTAGGCAGGTGTACACAAGTGTTCCTGCACATGCATAAGAATACAGGAACTGCTGTCCCAGATCAGACTGGTGTTCTTAGCCCAGCATTCTGTCTGACACCAGCATCAGCAAGAAAGCTCTAGCTGGACAATTATGGAATAACCAATTCATTGGAATGTCTTCCTAATTTCTCTCAGTGGTTGGCTTATTTAGGAGAATTTATCACTTTACACTGGACATTATAATGTATAACCGAATGTTCAAATGATCTGTATCAATATCTAATCACGTGTGCAACTGAGAGAACATTAATTTGTGCAAGTGAGCACAAGTGACTGCATAACCATGCACATAAAATTGGGAAAGGCTTAGTTTCACTTAGAAGTTTGATTCAAATCCTTTCCTCCATCCTCTAAGTTCCCCGGTAATACTTATAGGATGGACATAGTAACACTATTTGGCTAAGGACTCAGTATCAGGCAAGTTGTCCCTTAAGAGAAAATTGCATTTTGCTGTGCAAATGCATCAAAGCAGACCTGGCAAAGGTGTGGAAGAGGGAGCTGTTCTACAGAACATAAGCACTCAGATGGAAAACAGAACTCAGCAAAAACCTGGGGCATGAAAAGTCATTCAAAACGACACAGGTAACCAGTCATCCGTTCATTAAATTGCAGGGTTCTCAAGAGGTTGATGACTCACCAGACTGAACAAGCCATGGGAGCCGTGGAGGGAGGGGAAGCATTTAGGGTGGTACCAGAAGTTATAACTAGGAGGAGCAGAATGACATTAAGAAAGAGAAACTTGGGAAGAATATCAGGAAACATCCCGACAGTCTGTTGAACTATATTCCATGCAAGAGACAGTTTGGGGTCCTCCCCGCTGGGAACACTAAGAACTAGGGCTGGCCATAGCTCTAGAGAATATATCACAGGGAACAATCCTGCCCTCTGCCCGAGATGGAACCGAGTAGGGCTCTTCCTAGGATTTCTTGCTGGTGGACACAGCTGAGGACACAAGGAAGGAACCAAAGGGGATCTCTACTCACTCGTTGTGTCTTTCCCTTCTTGTTTCAGGTACCTCAGCATCGCACTCATACTCCACTTGTTCCCATAATCCTCCACTTCAGGGTCATCACAGCTAAAACAAACCAAGGAAGCAGGGCTCACATAACTGGCCTGTGCCTCAGGATCACCACTTGACCTTTCAAAGCCATACTTAGATGCAGTTGTACAAATTTGTGCCCCCACCCTGGTGTGAATTTGGTTCCGCCTCCAAGAACTGAAGCCCATCCTCTCATCTCTTTGGCAATTCTAAGTACCTGACATAATCTCCACTCTTCTTGTTGACACTGTAGTTGGTCAGATGCATGAACTGGTTTTTAATGTTCTTGGTTCCCTGGTCATATCTCACAGTTGCAAACCTAAAACAAGGACAAAAAATTCAAGCTACACTTTCTGGGGAAGGCAAGCAGCTTGCTAGATAGGACTTATTAGGCAGACAACTCAATCACTGCAATTACAGATGTAAAAGACCTAAATTAAGTACCATCTAATGCAAACCACTAAAGAACAATTACAATCTATTTCCCAGAGCTGTGTCCAGTCTGGTTTCTAGTGTCCCAAAGGAAGGTGCTCCCACTCCTTCCTCCAAGAGATTATTTCACACCCAATACCATATATCCGACTGTCAAGAAGTTTTGCTTCTAGTCAGTTTAAACTGACTACTACTTAATTTCATCCCATTCCTCCTTGTTACAGTGATACTACTCCTAACCCTCTCCTTCCCACCCGTGGCTTTATTATGGAGGTGTTGGTAGCAAGTCTGTATTTAAGGTGTGAATTTAAAACAGGGATCCAATCTCTTATGCATGAAAAATATAGCGTATCCTCCCGAAAGTGACAGCACTAATACTGTGCATGGAATTATTTTTCTATATGAGTTTAAAACTAAGGCTTGGTTTACACTACCAACTTACATCATTATAACTGTTTCTCAGGGGTGTGGAAATCCACACTCCTAAGCAATGTAGTTATACCAACCTAACTCCGGTTTAGACAGCACTATGTTTATGGGAGAGCTTCTCCCATCAACATAGCTACCGCCTCTCGGTGAGGTGGAGATCCTACGCCGATGGGAGAAGCTCTCCTGTTGACATAGATAGTGTCTTCACTAAGTGCTACAGTGGTGCAGCTACACCACTTCAGCATTGTAAGTGTAGACAAGCCCTAAAATGGTTTATTTAGGACTTAAAATTAACTAAAATGGGCCATTTAAGAAACACAGCACTCAGTGTCATACTTTTCCAGACCTCTAATCTGAGCAGGCTCCCTAAACGCACTGAAACCTTGTCTGTGTTAGATTGGTTTGGGGGTTGTTCTTGTGGAGCATGCAAGGCCTTACATGCAACTTGATAGCATCTCTCAGTGTGGCTGTAATATAATAAATTTTGAACACTCCATCTGATCAATTCCAAATTTCAGGGAACCCTGCTGATTTTGGTGAAAGCTAGAAAAAAACAAAAGGGGGAAAATGGGGGACACAATGAGCCGTTTGTTAGCAGAGCTACCAGATTCAACTGCCTCTGTAATTGTTGGTTGATGGCAGCCATTAACACATTCAAGCATAATACCCACCATTTTAGCTCTTCCCATCTCCACCAATAGTTTAAAAAAGTGTTGACACCATGAGCGAGAAAGGCACAAACGAACTGGAAGAATATGCCCAGGTCTACACTAAAAAGTTAAGTCGACCCAGCTTCATCACTCAGCGTGTGAAAAACTCACATCCCTGAGCAACATAGTTAAGCTGACCTAACCCCTGGTGTAGACAGTGCTAGATCAATGAAAGAATTCTTCTTTCAAAGTAGGTACACCTCTCGTGGAGATGGATTAATTACAGAAATGGGATTCTGTTGCTGTAGTGAGTGGTTACAGTGAAGCACTATAGCAGCACAGCTGCAGCCTTCCTAGTGAAGACATACCCTAAGAAAGTTGGGGGTAAGAGGGAAGCACACAGAGCCCCGGGATCAGAGGAAAGAGGGAGGGACCTGAAATACAAGGGAATGGACAGTCGCACAGGGAGCTTGTGGCCAGGGAATGCAACAAGCCCTGGGCATGTGTTCAATGAACTCGGCCTAAAGAAGCAATAAAGTGTGCCACCCTTTAATTTTATTAATGGTCATTCCCCCTGTTATTTTTCCATAAGTGAAAGCTTCTTTCACAGAGGCTGAAACAGGCTGCCCTCTTTCAAAATGGCTGCCATCTCCCATTGTTCTCAGCGTGACTGCCCTCAGTTGGTGGCCATTTTGAGAAGGGTGTCTCTCTGTCAATGGGACAGAGTATTGACTCTCTATAAAAACTACACAATTGTGATTAAGGCATTTTAGTGTTTGTGGAAACTGATTTGTTAAAACAGATTTTTTTCATTTGTCTCCCCCTCATGGTGTCATTCCAGGGCAGAGTTAAAGTTCCTGCTGAAGGATAAGCATTCAGTTATAAAGAATAGCAAAGGGCAAAGTTAGCATTAATCATAAAAAGTTTAGATGTAATCCATGCAAAAGATTCCAGTTAGCTTTATCTACAGAGGAAGTTGGAAGACCTGTAGTAGGGCAGAGTTAAGATTGGTTGGATATCTTCAATGTATATTTCCATATTTTAACATGACTGGATTTTATATATTTAACCCTAACTATGGATTTCCTTAGTTTAATACATTTGGGATCATTACAACATCTCTAATGTACTCTCTATTTTAACTCCATTTTAAAAGTTTATGTCTAGGAATATATCGCAAATGTTTGTTGGTTATGACATTCCCAGCTCTGCCATCTTAACCATCCTGTATAGAGTTCATTCTTTCCTCCAACCCCTTGATCATTTCTGCAGCTTGTGTCCAAGTATCACTCTGGTAATGAGATACCCAGTTCTAACAGCAGCATTATCAGGTATGGTGGCCTTAGAGTCAGAGCAACTATTCTCCCTTTTCTGGCTGTGATGCCTCTGTGTACAAAGCCCACCCAAAACATCTCACTGACTGTTTTTGTAGCCACATCACTGTATGTACATATGTTTAAAAAAAAAACCCACACTCATGAGTGCATTCAGAACCTGAGGCATCACATACGTAGCACAGAGAAATCGGAAAACCAGGGCAGCTATATGGGGGAAAAAGAGGTGAGAAATAGGACAGTAATACAAATGGGAAAGGGGGTACAACTGTAGTGTGCTAGCAAGTAGGCCATCCCATGACTTGTAAATAGAGACAAAGCAATTTCAGAAAAAAACACTATGCTCTATTTTTCCCCAGGGGCTTGAAACTGCCACCTTTCACAGAGGAGAGTGATTCAGTTCCCACACTATCCACAATCAGCTATGTGATACTAACCACTGCTGGTCACAGAGATTACTGTGTTCTCAGTACTTCCAAACCCAAGCATTTTATCTCCCACTCTTGCAACTTCTCCCTTCCCTAGAGGGCTTCACCATTTCCTGGATAGCCCCAGTTCCAGATTCCAAGCACAATTTAGTAATAGAAAACTTACATTTTATTAGTGTCTTTCACCTCAGAGCGATCTCAAAGTGCACTACAACTCTGCACATACAAAAAAAAACAACATCTCTCTCCACCAATGAAATGCAGACATCTTGAGGACAGAATTGGTGGCAGTTTAACAGCACTGCTCAACAGTAGGTGAAATAAATCTATCCACCTGAAAATGAAGGGGGATTTAAATAGAATGCAATTTCCCTGGCTGGAATATGGCCAGGACACAAAGGTTATTATACTGTTGTGGAAAACGAGTCACACCATCTGTTTCGTTCAAACAGCCTGAGGTCCTTTTATTGAATACAAGCATGCAGGGAGAGGGAGATAGAGATGGCCACATGCAGGTGCCACCCCGGTCTCTCTGTCCTGCCCCTATAATACCAGTCTTATATAGTTTTTTACATCCAAGTCAAATGATACATTTCCTTAATTTTTTTTAATTACTCAAGCATTGTTAATAAAGCCTTATAAGGAGCTAAAATAAACAGTTTCATAATTAGCACTGTGCTAACGCACTTAGTTATTATCAAGATCTGCGGTTTGCTTGTGGCTGCGTTTTGTCTAGGAGCCTTTGCAGGTTTGGGGGGAGGGGTGTACATATAACGGACAGCTAGGGACTTCAGTTAGGCTAGAGGTTGGCCTAGTTCATTATCTGGGTCAAAATACCACGGCCCAGCATATGCAAATGCTCTTAGCTTAAGCTAAGTCTTACAGGATGCAGGCCTGTAGGCCTCTTGCATATAGTGCATAGATCTTGTCACAGGATGGGATGGGGTCAGGTCAACAGTACTTTCCCCCACAATACCAACTCTTGTAGAAAGTGACCTGGGGTCACAAATGAAAGATCCAAGGTATAGGTTCATAGATTCCAAGACCAGAAGGGATCATTGTGATCATCTAATCTGAACTCCTATATAACAGACCATAAAAATTCTCCAAAAATAAATTTAGAGCATACCTTTTAGAAGTATATTTAGAAAAACAATTTTGATTTAAAAATTGCCAGTGACTGAGATCAACCATGACATTGGGTAAATTATTCCAATTGCTAATTATCGTCAATGTTAAACATTTACACCTTCTTTCCTGTCTGAATTTGTCTAATTTCAGCTTCAACGTTGTATCTTTCTCTGCTACACTGAAGAGCCTATTATCAAATATTTGTTGCCCATATAGATACTTACAGACATAATCAAGTCACCCCTTAATCTTCTCTTTGTTAAGCTAAACAGAAGGAGCTCCTTGAGTCATTGACTCCAAGGCTTGTTTTCCAATCCTTTAGATAATTCTTGCGGCTCATCTCTGAATTCTTTGACTTATTAACATTGTTCTTGAATTGTGGATGCCAGAACTGGACACAGTACTCCAGGAGTGGTAGCACCAGTGCCAAATACAGAGATAAAATTACCTCCACTCTGACTTGAGATTCCCTATTTGTGCATGTAGGATAGCACAGGCCCTTTTGGCCAAAGCATTGCACCGGGAGCTCACATTTAGCTGGTTCACCTCCACAACACTCAGATCTTTTTCAGAGAGTCACTGCATCCCAGGATAGGGTCTCTCCCATCTTCTAAGTATGGTCTACATTCTTTGTTCCTAGATATATACACACATTTCTATTTAGCTATATAAAAATGTATATTGTTTGCTCACACCCAGTTTATCAAGTGATCCAGATTGCTCCATATTAAATGACCTGTTCTCTACATTATTTACCACTCTCCCAATTTTGAGGTCATCTGAAAACTTTATCAGTGATGATTTTATGTTTTCTTCTGAGTCATTGCTAAAAAAAATGTTAAATACTGTCGGGCCAAGAACCAATCCCTGCAGGACTCCATTAAAAACACATCCATTTGATAACTCCACCAAGACCTACCAGCTAGCTTTTAATCCATTTAATGTGTGCCATGTAGATTCTTTCTCTCTCTCTCTCTCGTGTTCTAATCAAAAGGTCTTGCAGTACCAAGCCAAATGCCATGCAGAAGTTTAAAAGTGTATTAGATCAACACTGTTCACTTTTATCAAACTTGGAATCTCATAAAAACATCTCAAGCTAGTTTGACAGGATCTATTTTCCATAAACCCATATTGATGGGTATTATATTACCCTCCTTTATTTCTTTATTAAAGGAGCCCCATATCTGCCTCTCCATTATCTTGCCCAGGATCAATGTCAGACTGACAGGCCTATAATTAGCCCATCATTCTGTTAACCCTTTTGAAATATTGGCGTAACATTAACTTTGTCTTCTGGAACTTCTCCAAGTTTTATTGAAAATCAGCATTAATGCTCCAGTGAGCTCCTCAACCAACTCTTATAAAACTCTTGGATGCAAGTTATCTGGACATGCTTATTTAAAAATGTCTAACTTTAGTAACTGCTGCTTAACAGCCTAAGACACTAGTGGAATGGAAAGAGTGTTATGACCTTATGACATGACTATATTTATTTTCCCCCAAAATTCATAACAGAAACTTCTAGGGAATTCATCAACAGTATCTGGAAGCAAGAAAGGTGACAAAGCAAAGAGACACTAACTCCAATAGCACAGCACTCCTTCATGCCACACTGACGCATTGGGTTTAGTACTGACTTGAGTGGTAAAGCATCCCAAAAAAATCATCAACACTATTTCACGAAGAACCCTGAGTTTTCAAGAGAGGTCACCCATCCAACAGGAATCTGGGGTCAACTGTACTTGTGAAATCTGACAGAATCACAGCCAGAAGTAGCATGGCTGTAAAATCCCCTTCCCATACTTAGTGCTACCCACTGCTTGTATCAAACACAGAGAAACAGTCATATTGTTCCCCAATAACTTACTCCCATTTCCAGGGCTTGTCGCTGTGCAGCCCTAACCCCAATCCTGCAGATATCAGTCCAAAACCCCATCCTTCCAAGGTTTTGTACAGCTCCAGGTCTTCTACTCACACTGCTTAGGGAAGGGTATATTAACCATAAGGTGAAGTTTACTGTCATATGTAAACTTGGCAACTACAGGGTAATTAATCAGGACCCAAAGGAGAGCCTGGGAGAGAAGGACGAAAGGACAAAGGGCCTGTTAGCAGATGTGGGGGGAAGCAGTATAGTTAATTCCTCTTTACCTGCATGGGTGCTATAGAAAAGCACAAGACACAACTGAGCAATGGTTTTTCCCCTAACTGTACACAAAAGCCATCTAAACCAGGGGTTCTCAACCTCTCTTTCTGAGCCCTCCCTCCTCCCACTATGCTATAAAAACTCCACACCCAGCTGTGCCACAACAACTGTTTTTCTGCATATAAAAGCCAGGACCAGCATTTGAGGGTAGCAAGCAGGGCAGTTGCGGGGCTCCACACCACAGGGAGTTGCTCAGGATTCAGTTTCAGCCCTGAGTCAGGGTGGCAGGGCTCGGAGCCCCAGGCTTCAGCACCATATGGTCGGGCTTTGGCTTTCTGCCCTGCACCCCAGCAAGTCTAATGCTGGCCCTGCTTGGGGGACCCCCTGAAACCTGCTCACAGCCCCCCAGTGGCCCTGGACCCCTGGTTGAGAACCACTGATCTAAACCAACTTTCTGGATTTAAGTATCCCTACCTCTAATTCTGGAATCTCCCTCTTTACCCTTCACAGCTGCTCTTGGCTCCACTGGACTGTCAAGGGCTCCCTGCTTAGGGCACTAAGACTAAACGGAAAGCCACTTGCACCTTCCCTAGTCTTTACTCTTTCAAGACTTACTGTTTAATACAAATGCCAACTTCCTAATCGCACAAAACTGAACATCCTTGCCCCATCCCTTCCCCGGCTCATTCCACTCCCCTGTCCCTCCATTGCTCACTCTCCCCCACCCTCACTCACTTTCAACAGGCTGGGGCAGGGGTGCAGAAGGGGATAAGGGGTGTGGGTTCAGGGCTGGGGCAGAGGGTTGGCGTGCAGAGTGCGGGCCCAGCCGAGCAGCACTTACCTCAGGCAGCTCCCAGTTGGCAGCACAGCAAGGCTAAGGCAGACTCCCTGCCTGCCCTGGCTTCACATTGCGCCTGGAAGTCCAACTCCTATGTGCAGGAGCCAGAGGGCCCTGTGCGTTGCCTGCCCCAACAGGCACCAGCCCCGCAGCTCCCATTGGCCATGGTTCCTGGCCAATGGGAGCTGCAGAGCCGACGCTCGGTCGAAAACCGGACACCTGGGAACCCTTGTCTCAGCCAGTTGCCATGAGCTGCTGCTAAACCAGGACAGAGAGACATCAACATGATGCCCCGAGAAAGCTGCTCCATGAGCTAAGAACTGGTGGAAAGAGGTTACAAATATTTTCACCCTTACGCAGTACAAAGGCTGCAGCCCCAAAGTGCAGCTAGGGAGCTCTATCCCATACAGAATGGGAGCACAACACTGGTCCAGGGTCTTGCCTCTGTTCCTGCCCCTGCTCCTCAATCACACACCAGTTCCCTGCCTGTGATATCAATTATCTCCACAGCAAAACAAGCAGTGGAGCAGTATACCAGGTAGGTGCAGCAGTAGTAGTTGAGCTGTTAACCCCATTAGCACATTGGTGCAGATGACACTATATGGCGGAGTTCCTTTGCCAAAAGCCAGATGAATCTATTCAAATGCTCTTAGCGCAATAGAGTAATAGGAAAAGCCAAAATGCAAGGAATTCAAAGTTCTGCCCCAGTTTTTGCGAGACCAACAGGTGCAGGAAATAGGGTCTCTTGTGAAAAGATGCAGGAACAAGCTAACGGGTTTCAAACTTGCATCCTACCATTAAGAGTATTTTGTGGGTATAATGAACATCTGCAGTGAAGAGAAGCTAACCTAAGACTAGTCCAGCTCCTTTTCTGAGAATTCAACACATGGAGCCTGTTGGAAAGGGAATAGTGTAATGCAATCTTAGCCAGTTGCCTTTTGCAGCCCCTTCCATGCATAAGGCATCTGCTGATGCCCAAAAAGGTGGGGATAGGAGGAAGGGAGAAAGATGCAAGAAGAAAAACACCACAGTAGAGTAAGCAAAAGGAGAGCAAACAGAGCAGAGTCCAATGGGTAGAACAAGATGGTCTGATAGCTCCTTTCCTTTAAGGCTCTTCAAGTGCCAAAGGCGGAAGGAGACAAGAGAAGAAACGGAGGTCACACAGTTAGACTTAGTGGGACCCCTCAGCCTTCTTACTGCCCAATGGTGAAATGCTAAAGTAACAATCACTATAGCATAAACAGTTACTGTGTAAGAGCCATTTTCCACTTTATTATTCTTTGACAAGACTTCTCCTAAGCTTCAGCAGAGCTGCTACTGTTATCTGTGGGAGTATGCAGCTCTAACTGTGGAGTCCCAGCCCACAAACCCTATCATCACAGTGCCTCTCTAATTCCTATGGGAGCTGTATGGATGTAGCCAAGGGCATCATCTGGCCCTGCTTCAAGAACATTATTTGACTTCCCTACCCAAACACCAGAGATAGCATGGAACTAGGCCTCATCTCTTTTTACATGAGGACACTCAGGCACAATCAGGGAAGTGAGCTGCCCAGGAGACTCAGCAAATGGCTAACCAGGCAGTAGAATCCAAGCCACCCGACTCAGAATACTGTGCTTTTACCACAAGACCATCCTTCCTCTCTTTAAGCTCAAAACCCCAGTCTAATGTAAGAGAAGTGATGAGCCAGTGGTGATAACCCTAGCTTAACCCCCCAAGTGGATCCGCTTGTCCATAGCCGCTATGCTGGATGGAGGTGCCTGGGAAAGGATCATGAGAATGATCCCCAGCCATCCATTGCAGGAATTCATTATGCTCCCCAAACAGCCAGGGCCTGCTAGGCAGGGGTTACTAGGGGCGTGGGGGACTGGGCTGCTGCAGCAGGCTCTGGCCACAGCACATCCTGTGAGGTAATGTGAATTCCTTGGCTCGCAGGGAGCACCTGAATTCTTTGGAAACCACAGGAATCCAGCAGAGAAAAGGTAAATATCCCAGCGGAGCCAGTGCTAATTAGCAAGCAGGGCTACTGAAGGAGGGGGCACTGCAAACTCTGGAGTTCAGGGAGCTCAGATGGCAGGAAGGCAGCCCACTGTCAGACATTATGAGGTTCAGCTGCCAGCTCAGACATTACTGGA
The DNA here is from genome assembly GCF_965140295.1 of Lepidochelys olivacea. Lineage (NCBI taxonomy): Eukaryota > Metazoa > Chordata > Testudines > Cheloniidae > Lepidochelys > Lepidochelys olivacea. Next base: position 86,927,163 of record NC_140416.1, on the reverse strand, counting down.
ACTCTCGTGTCATTCTAAAGTACACATTCACCTCCCCCTCAGCTACTGCTCCTTGAGCCCTTCACAAGCACATTTGGTTTTCAGCTCAATTTGTTGCTTTACAAAAAAATTCTCAATTTCAGTGAAAGTCAGGCTACAAAGTTCCTGCTGGGCTGGAACCCTTCCAGTGGTTCAGGATCAGAAATAGAGCTGACAAAAAAAAAAAAAAAAAGGGCAGAAAATTCAGGTAGTAAAGACCAAGTTTAAAACAAAACTGAAAAGAAAAAACAGACATTTTTCTAGAACACCAAAAACGATCATTGTGCATCAACACCCCCTGATGGTCACAGCAGCAAGGCACACATTTCCCAAAGCCACCATGCAGGATGGGGGCACAAACACAAACAAGAAGTCCCTGAAAAAGATTCAGGTTAATTTCCATTTCATAATAAGCTAGACAGAGGGAAAAACTGGGAAGGACAGAATGAAACCCCCATTTTGCAAGCTATGGGCAGTGGAAACCATTCAAACCCTAACTGTGACCCCGCCCCCCGCCCGCATTCCAAGCACAAGGCTTTCTGATTCCCCTTCAATCAGAAACAGAAAACAAAAACAAAATTAAGACAACCAGACAATTTCACAGCCGGTCAGAAGAGACATCTACCTGCTAGTACATGGCTATGCAGTCCCCTGGGCTACAATGAGGCATTCAAAATCAGTTTGATGCCTCTTTGAATACCCTCCCCCGTGGGTTATCTTTTTGGTCTGGTCTAGACTAAGATTTAAAGGTGTGTATTTGAACATGTTAGCTAACATAATTCAAAAGTCTACAGCAGACCTAGGCTCCCCAAAGCTCTAACTATCCAAGATTGGAAGTCTTTCTAGAAGATATGTTCTAGCTCATTCAGAAGTCATGGGCTTGATGCAGAAATCACTGGGTGAAATTCTATGTCAGTGTCATATAGGAGATTAGACTAGATCATAATAATCCCTTTAGTCTTAAATCTTAATCCTGATCAGTTTAGCACATATTAAAAGCAACGTGTTTTGACTACATTAGGTTTTTAAAAATGTATCAGCTAACATGTTCTAATGATACACCTTTAAATCAAATCTGGACAAGACCTTAAGGAACAGCATGGCATACCCCTGTCTGTCTCACACTAGAGAAGCCCTGTTCTTGTTTCAGGCACCAACAGAGAACTGAAAGACCACCACCAATTCAAAATGATTGGCCAGCTTTCCTTCATAGAAGGGACACAGGACTGAAATAGTGGACTACTATGGATTAGGAACATTGACAGAGTTAGGAGCTGGGCAAGACCAGAATAGCAGGGGGCACTACAAGGCAAGATAAGATGCACTGACAAAGCTGTTTGATGCTGTTAGTTCTGGTGCTGCTCTGAAAGCTGGACTCTCAGCTTCGATGGCCTAAGGTTACACCCCACAAAAAACTTCCTCTGAGGAAAGAGCAAACCACAAAAGAGCCTGCTCTTGTGTCTGGCACCTCAGGTCAGGGCACCCTGAATTCTGCCCAACACACTTCTCAAAGCAAGAAAACAGGACTTCAGCAATAGAAATGGAACAGCTGCATTCAGAACTTCTGAGAAGGTTCAAACGCCTGAATAACCCAGAAGGTTTTATCATTGGATCTCTGCTTCCCCACTGCTGCCCGAGGGAGCTTTCCTATGCCCCACCTCCTGCCATTCCACATAGATGGGAACACACAGCAATGCAGCATCAGAGCCTAAACCTATTTCCTCTGTTCCAGAACCTCACTTCCAAACCTGGATCACCTCATGTCAAGTCAGGGTGTACTCTGGAAGCCAGACACAGGGAGGTTTCTACTCAGGCAAACAGGCATCAGCTGATGCATGCTATTTAGTCCCTCCTCAAGTCAAGAAAAGTCTGTCCTATGGAGCCTCCACATGTTCTATTATCAGTAACTCTTCTCTGCCAAGAGGCACCAGCCACTGGGGCTCCCTGAGGGATGACAGAGCTGTACACTGGCTTTCAGTGGGATATAGCAGAAGCTGGCAAGGGAACAAATACAGAAGTCACGTTTTGGAAACTAGCCAGGTTTTGGGAAAAACTGCAGAATACAGGTACGTCATTGCTCTGGTCAGCAAGGGAGGTCCCTAAACCTGGCCTCTACATGCACAAAGCCCTCACCCCCACTACATCTATGCCACGTCCACTGTGCCACAGTATGCTTTTACCACATATCACTCCCCAGACCTCCCAGGAGCCCCACCACATAGTTTCCACTCTTAAACACTGCAGCTTCTACAATGGGGGAGGAAAAGCAGCCTCCAGTCACAGCCACAAGTGTTGAATCCTTCTCCTTCACAGTCTGAGGTTGTCCCAGCCTTAGCCAAAGCACCAATAGTCTGTAAGCCCTTAAAGGGGTCTCTCTAGGCATTTATACTACACCAGAAAGACAAACAAGAACCTGGAGCTCCAGGATCCTCTGTGTCCAGGCACACAAATCCAGGGCAAGAGGAAAATCACCACAAGACCCTGAAAACAATCAAGGTTGCTAGTGCCACCTGGAGGCCACACATAGGAGGAAATATCTAATCTCTCACATTCCCCCACCCTTAACCTCCATTATATGACTGACACTGTTTCTGTTCCATCCAATTGCTAGATATACCCTGGGGGATTGCCATCACTTGCTGCACCTACTCACCAGCCCCAGAGATTTATGGAGGGAGGAGGAGGTTGACGAGTCATTAAGGAAGCTGATAGAAGTAGGCTTATTCTTGTCATTTAAAAGTACTCCATATACGCCAAACTGTGAACTATCAACTGTGGGGCAGCAGCAGAGCTATGGGTCACTCTACCAGGGGTCAGGCTAGTTCCCTGACCTAGGGTGACACACCCAGGGATGTGCTTCTGATTTTACCTTTGGCACCAATTCTATAATCATGCATCAGATATCCTGTAGCTGGAGGAACTATATGTCTACAAGAGACCTGGTCTTTGACAGTAGCATGCAGACCCTCCACAATGCCCCACAGCAGACAGACTGGCCTCCACTTACATTAGCCCCTTCTCAAAAAGAATACAAGGTGTGGATGTGGGAGCAGAGAAAGTACAGTTGCTTACCCTACAGTAACTAGTTCAAGATGTGCTTTCGGCACAGATTCCACTCTTGGTGCCCATGCACCACATGTGCTTGAGTCAGATTTTTTTTGGCCAGTGGTGTCCATCTGGTGGTTATGCCTGTGCCCTTGCAACCTCCCCATCTGAGGGCACAAATGGCTGAATGGACCCAACTGCTTCACCAATACAAAAGCCCACATGATAGAACTCCCCATTAGCAGATGAGGGCGAGTTGTGAAATCTGTGTGGACAACACATCTCAAAGAGCCACAGTTGCTGTGGGATAAGTAGCCATTCTTTGAGCAATTGCCAATGGATTCCACTCATAGTGACTAACAAGCAGCTGTCTATTTGCTTAGAGGCAGGTAGGAGTCCTGCTTGAATAGTGACTGCAGGACAATCCTACCAAAATTGGAAGTCTGGAGACCCATACTAGATCAAGTATGGGAATATTACTCAAACAAGCAATTTAAGGTGTCTGAGCCCTAGTGGAAAGAGCTCTGATATGGCCTAACTCACAGCAAGTCCTTACACTGCAAGACCCACTTGGAAGGTCACGCTTTGATTTTGTCAGCAAATGCAACTAGTGTGTATGTGTTGCCAAATGACTTTGTTCTATCCAAATAGAAAGACAATACCTTCACTACATCTAGTGTGTGAAGCTTTGCTTTATCCCAGGTTAGAGCAAGGCTTAAGGAAGAATAAAGAGGTGAATGGACTGATTTACACAGAACTCAGACAACATTGGGTAGAAACAGAGTAAGGTCTAAGGAGAACCCTGTCCTTGTGATATACTTCATACAGGGGAGCTGACATACAAGCCTCAATCTCCCCATCCCTCCTAGCTGAGGTAATGTCAATGAAAACCATTTTCCTAGCAGCCAGCTGTTAAAAGGGAGCAGGTTGCTAAAGACTCAGAGGGGACACATTAACCCTGCCAGTGCCACATTAAGGTCCCATGGAGGACAGGGCTCTCAAACAGTGGGAAAAAACATGCATGAGAACCTTCAGTAACAGTCACTGGAGAGGGGGGAAACAGTGTGGCCACAGATAGGAGAGCAATTTGCAGATACTGCTGTCAGATTGACTCTTATGGAGCTGATGGAAAGTCCAGATAGCAATTCTGGACTAGTTGCTAGCCCTGAAGTAAAGACTAGTGCGGTCAGGGAGAAAGCTGGTGCTGAGAAGCTCATATAGAAAAATATACAGCTATATATATTGTGAGGTGAAATGTGGAGGTATGCAAGAAATCAGATTTCTGAAAGGGGTAGAGTAGTCTCAAAAGGTTAAGAGTCACTGATATAGGGCATTGCTGTGGTGTTGAATCAGCAATTCCAGTTGATGGACATTAAGAAGGGATAGAAAAAGCTGCATGCCAGGGAGATTGCCCTGATCTCTAAAACGTGTGTGTGTGCAGACTTGCTATCTGAGCAGACCGTAGTCCTTGACTTTTCAGTGGCTCAAGCAGAACCCTTCCTGAGTGAAGGCATGTTACCAGCATCTTTGTAGGAAGAGACAGATAATGGAACTCCACGGCATATCTAAAGTGGTTTTGTTCATCATATGACAATTCTTGTGGGACCATGACCATCATGTCCATGCGGTGTCTGCTGGAGATAGGGTGACGAGACAGCAAGTGTGAAAAACTGGGACGGGGGGAGGAGGGGGTAAAATAGGAGCCTATATAAGAAAAAGGCCCAAAAATTGGGGCGGTCCATATAAAATCAGGACATCTGGTCATCCTAGCTGGAGAGCTACTGATCTCAGCAACTTCCTGCCTAGATCAATACTGTAGTCTGGCATACTGTGTGATTAGAAGTGTAAATGGCTATGTGCCCTAGAAGCCTCAGACATCCTTGTTTGTGGTGTTGGGTGGGCTAAAACTGACTGGGTGGTCTCATTGTATGAAATCTTTCCTATGGAAGATAAGCCCTCACTAATTTGGAGTCTAACAGACCATAGACTTCACCTGAGCAGTTTGAATGTGAGGATTTCACTCTGTTCCTTTTGAAACCTGAAAAGATACAGAATTTCAGGATTGTCTGTGCTAAATCATCTGTTGTGGTGATCTTCCTTGAATTAGCCAATTGTCCAGGTAAAGGCGTACCTGGATTCTTGTCTCCTTAGATGAGCTGCCACTAATGACAGCCATGTAGTGAAAACCGTTAGAGCTGTAGAGTGGCCAAAAGGTCAGAACTCTGTATTGGTAATGGGATGTTCCTATCAGGAATCGCAGGGATTTTTGTGAACCAGATATATGGAGATATGAAAATAGCCATTTAGATTTTATGGAATAGCTTGTATCTTTTGACCTACAGGATGCCTTTCATTAGAAGTTGGTCTACCATTTTGCATCTGAAATAGTATGCAAAGGGGTCGAGACAAAGATCCGGGGGGGGGGGGGGGGAGGAAGAGGGAGGCAGATGAAGAAGCAGGTTCTACAGCCTCTTTTCTTCTTTAGGATTCAGAAGCGGGAATAAAATCACTTGCTCCTGAACTCCAAGGGCAGTTCCTCCCCTGGCTCCTGCTCCCAGTTGTACGAGAAAATTTATTTCCTGCCTCAACAATCTCTTGCAAGAGGTGTCCCTGGAAAGACACCAGAAGGGGAGAAGAGGGTTGGAAGAGACTGAAGATGCATGGGACATCTCTTCCTTATGATCTGAAGGAGTCAGTGGTCCAAGGTAATTCCAGCCCAAGCTTCTTGAAAATATGTGGTTACCAAGGGTGGTAAAGGGGAATGGGGTGGCAGGGGGTGTAAAATAGATCTTGTGGTCCAACCAGGCTCCCAGTGATAGTGTTAGACCTGCTGCCCATTCAAAGCCCCAGACTTCAGGGCAGCTGAGTAGGAGCCAATGGGTTACCAATAATGAAATCTCTACATCAGGGGTCAGCAACCTGCAGCACATGAGCTGATTTTTACTGGCACGCTGCTGCCAGCCAGGGTCCTGCCTGCCACCCCCCGCTCAGCCCGCTGCCAGCCTGGGTGAATAGAACCCCAGGCCAGTACTGGGCTGAGCGGGCCTGGCAGCTGGGACCCTGGTTGGCAGGAGCTGGCGGATGGAACTCCAGACCAGCGGTGGGCTGAGCTGCTCAGCCTGCTGCCGAGCTGAGGTTCTGTCCACCAGTGTAGCATATTAAACTTCTCCTGCAAGTAGTGCATTCCTATGGGAGCACCAGGACTGGCAGCTGTAAGTAGTATGCCATAAGTAGCACATTCCTATGGGGAGAAATTTAATACAATACACCAGGGCAAGGAAGGCTGTGCCTCCCCAAACAGCCACCCACTTCCTACCCCCTGACTGCCCCCCTCATAACACCTGACCCATCCAACACACCCCTCTACTCCTTGTCCCCTGCCCACCCTGTCCTGGCACCCCCTGCCCCCTGACTGCACCCCTCAGAACCCTCCACCCATCCAACCCCCACTGCTCCTTGTCTGACTGCCCCCTCCCAGGACCCCTCCACCCCATCCAAGCCCCCCTGCTCCCTGTCCCCTATCCACACCCCTGACACTCCCATGTCTATCCAACCACCCCTGTTCCCCATCCCCTTACCATGCCGCTCAGAGCATCAGGACTGGCAGCTGTAAGTAGTACATTCCCCTGGGGAGCAATTTAATACACTACACTTGGCCCTGCTCAGCCCGCTGACAGTCTGGAGTTCTTAAAATATATTCTCTCACCCCTTTGATAAGGGGTGAGAGAATATAATGTAATTGTATTACACTACAATTAGCTTAAACTTTGTTTGTATATTACAGTAATCGTTAAATGTATAACGTTAATATATAGGTTTGACGAAACAAAATTGTACTTATGTGCCTGTGCTTGATGTGGGTTTTCGATGATTTACCTTCTAAAAATCTCACGACTCGCACCCCGAGAAAAGGCATCTCATGCCCCCTAGGAGGTACGTGCATCCCAGGTTAAGAACCACTATACTAAACTGATAAGATAAGCATTTTAATTTAATTTTAAATGAAGCTTCTTAAACATTTTTAAAACCTTGTTTACTTTACATACAATAGTTTAGTTACATAATATAGACTTTAGAGAAAGACCTTCTAAAAAACGTTAAAATGTATTATTGGCAAGCAAAACCTTAAGAGTGAATAAATGAAGACTTGGCACACCACTTCTGAAAGGTTGCTGACCCCTGCTCTACATCTTTCTTTGAGGCTCAGACAATCATGGAGATTGCTAATACTGCATTGAGAAACACTTCCTGAGGTATGGCTGTTGCTTGCATTGCTTTCTTTTAAGGCAGTGGTTCTCAACCTGGGTGTATGCAGAGGTTTTCCAGGGAGTACAACTCCTCTAGATATCTGCCTAGTTTAACCAGCTACATAGAAAGCACTAGCAAAGTCAGTACAAACTAAAATTTCATGCAGTAGTCTGGAAACGTTGAGAACCACTGTTTTAGGGGATGGGACAGAGCCCTGAAGATCAGAGTTGCCTGGAATTCTTCAAAAGTATGTAGTGCCTCATCAGTGCCACCGCTAAATAGATGCTTCCTTCAAATGGGAGGGCCTCAATTATTGCTTGGACCTCCCTTGGGATCCCCAAGGGCTGAAGCCATGACCACCTCTTCATGGATATTGATGTTGCCATTATTTGCACCTCTTATCAGATAGGTTTAGTGCAGCCTGTAGAGATGTTTAGCAGTTAACTGGCCATCAGCCATAAGAAATTGTGGTTCCTCCTGATGCTTCTCAGGTAGTTTAGCCATCAAATTGGATAGCTGTCCAAATTTTAAAAAAATCTTGTGGGAGTAGTGTTTGGTAGTTTGCTTCCTTCATTTGTAGGCTTTCAACCAACAAAGTTGATCTTTTGTGGGGTCCTCTCACATGGGTATTTTGGAGGACTTACTGTTTTGCTCTCTGATACAGCTTGTACCACAAGAGTGCCAGATATGGGATGCTAATAAAAATATTCAGAGGCCTGATATCTTCTGTCTGCTTTCCTGAAGTTAGTAGACAGAAGTTGGTGTGTGCCACATCCATCTGGCATGTTACAGTAGACCATTGCTGACTGGTACAGCCAACTTTCCTCAAGTTAGATCAAGTATATCCAAGAGTTTACTTAGTCCTGCCTCAGAGCAGGTGACTTGACTATGACCTACTGAGATCCCTTCCAGTCTTACATTTCTGATTCTCTTCTACAGTCTCTGCAGGGTATTAGCCATCTGTTTTTTATCAGGTCCTAGAAGACACAGAATTAATCCTCCTAGGCTAGTGAAGGTATGTTCATGGCCTCATCAGGGCAGGACAACATTGGAGCTGGGATTTGATGCTCCTGTTCAGGAGAATGCTGTTCTTTTCCATTCTCCTCCTCTTGCCTCCCCAGCAGCCATAGAACTCAATTCACCTATGGAAGCTGAATTTGTCTCTTCAGTGACGGAGACCTAGCTCTGGATACAGTGGGGAATGCTGGCTTTCAGAAATAGGGCTGAATATCCCCAGGGGATCCAGTATGATCAGGGAAGGTAGGAGAGTGTGGAGGAGAGCACATCAAGGATACCAGGATGGGTGCTCCCTATGACTGTGTTCTTAGCTCCTCTAACTGAATAATATCTAGATTTTCTCCTGGACTTCCTCTGAGCTATCCAGAGGGGAGATGAAATATGAGGGGATGATTTCACAATACATTTTAGGGAAGAGGAGAAGGAATATACATCCTCTAACAGAAGAAGTCTGTCAGAAGTACCCTGCCTATGAACCAGGTAGGTTTGCACAGAGGTCTCTTCCCTAGCCAAACATGGAGGTTCTAAAGTTGCGGAGGGGGTAATTACCTCCTTGAATCTCTTAACATTGGGCCCAGTACTGGGCCCACCAAACAAGGCGATAAATGTATAAGCGCCAGATACAGAAGTACACAGTGCTGTGGCTAGTACAAGAGGGAGTACATTCCTAAGCCTTAGATGGTACCACCTGAGCTGCCTTAAAAATCAGCACTGAGGTACCATCAAGTGTCTTATCCAACTTATATCAACTGAAGTCAAAACAAGTCATAACTTCTCACCTTCCCTGACACCAGCAGGAGGCCCAACCTGTGTCTGGCATCATCTCTGGAACAGTGCTCCTTCCTGCTTCTACCAGACATCAACGCTGATGTACTGGTGAACAAATTAGGCCTTTCAGAGGAAGCGGCCTGGGAGTGTAGCTCACCAGGGCACTGAGGGAGACGAACAGACCCACAAACTGAGGCTTCTCCAAAGATATTCCAGAGTCCGAGGAAGCCTGCACTGACTTCTCCAGCAGGAAAAGCTTCAGCTTCCCCTCATTCACTCACTGTCTGGGTGCGCCTGGAGAAGTAACCACCATGGAACAACATTCCACAATGTGTCCTTCCCTAAGGCACATCGGGCACTGACAGCATCCATCGCTGATCGACAGTCACACAAGGGACAGGTTTTAAACCTTGGTGACTTTAGCCTTTGCCATGATCTAAAAGCCCCTATATGGGGTAGACATTAAGAGCAGCGGGGGATTACGCGTAAAATGACAAAAATCCACATTTCTTGTTTTTTAAAATATGCTTGTACCTGTGCCAACTGGCAAAAGGAAACAACTAATTCTCACTCACTAATGAGCTAATCCTAAAATCAAAGGTGAATCATAGACTGCTCAAGAGAAGTAGACAGTGCTGGGGCTCCACGGATAGCAAGAAGGAACTGAGAGATGATAGAGTCCACTTTGCCTGGGAGTAGTTGGGGGAAGGGTATCTAGGGACCAGGCATGGCCCAACTGACACTAGCTAAAAAGAATCTGATCAAGTGCATGGGGTGCAGGTGCACCAAAAATGGAATCTGTGTGGACAATCACTCCAAGATTTGTTTATCAAGGCTTTTCCCCTCCCATAACCATATCAAAATCAGTCACTTCCCCTTCGGGCACACCACCACTAAATACCTACAACTAAAACTTTGAGGCACTCCTTCTCTGCCAGGCCTCTGAATGAAAGATGAGCAGGGCAAGGGTACAGAGAAGCTCTCTTGATCCTAGAGCTTCAGGTTCAACTGCTTTGAGGGAAGGGGTGTGAATCCTACCTGGCTAGTCCTTCCTCGTAGAGGTAGACAACGAGCGGATCATAGGACGTCACCAGTACATACAGGCGCACATCAAATTTGAAGTCTGGAAGAGGATTAGCAGGAATCAGTGACCACAAATACTTCCCAAGAGCCTCCAGACTCTGCACCCAGCTGAGTGGGGAGCGGCAGACCCTTCTGAGGGCGATGGAGGTGTAAAATAGACAGCAGAGTCTATCAGCTTCTGCTGACTTGAGATGTTCAGAGCTTCCCCAACAGGGAAACTCCCTGGGTTTGAGGAATCTCCCCCCCCCCCCCCAATAGGTAAATCTCTCCAGCACCTTAGAACTATCAAAGCAGGTACGGCAGCCCAAATAGCTACCCATAGGCTGCTGAGACCATCTGGTCAGGAAATTCAGAGGAAGAAGTCAATTCCTACACACTCACCATCTATGAGCAGGGGGTTGTTGATGTAGCGGGACACCAGGATATTCTCTTCCAGGGAAATCTGGTTTGGCTATAGAACAAGACACAGCATCAGTCCAAAAAGCGAGGAAACCATGAATCCAAGGGCTGACTTTACCAAGAGCCTTTCCATTCTAAAGTCATTCTGTGCCATTACAGCTGCTGCTAGGGAAAAGGCTGGCCAGTAAGAGGGTATTTAGGGTAATTAGACCCTGATCAGAAGCTTAATCAGGGTGTTATTACATTTCCAAAGAACCTGCCATCCCAGAGATCCCAAAGTGCTTTACACATAATATATAAATTTAAAACCACACACACACGTGTCCTCCTGAATTGGTCTCAATAGCTGTTTAACCGCTCCACAGTGATTATACACAAGTTAGGGGCTGGAAGTCTCAGAAATGAGAGTCACATTGACTTCCTAATACTCTGATGTTAGGTATATTGACCAAGCACAGGATTAGGGGGCTTACTTTCTTCTCAGGCATCCAGGACTGGTGATTGGTGGAGGCAGATCCAGAATAGAAGGACTAAATCCTGGGCCAAGATTTTAAATTTTGAGGGTCTCCAGCATATGGAAGGAGCAGAGTCAAGAGTGGGGGAGATGACCTCCTCACACCTTCAATCTCTGGGGCCAGATCCAGGGCTGTTACCCAGCTACTCACCCTGCCTAGCTAAGCTCCCCTTATCCCAGTGTCAGACAGCAGTGACGCTGCTGTACTGACATGGGAGCTCAGGATAGGAAGCTCCATTATAGCTTTATGACAAATACACATCAAAGCCCTGGGCAACCAGATACACTCTTCAGCATCACAGGCACAGGTCACTGACTGGGGAGGGAAGCTGTGCAACTTGCAGGCAGCAGCAACCTCTTCAGGAGACTTTTACTCTTCACTGTCTGTAAATCCCTTTCTGCCCCTTGCCACTAAAAATGGTTCAGATTGGTTAACAGATTCTTGTCCCAGTTTGTGAAGGAGCCAACTCTAATCCACCTCCCTGTCTTTCACTCACTTATGTCTGGAGATCCACATTTCCCTTGGCCTGAGCAGGAGCAATCTAGGTTAACTAAAGAGTCAGAGAGCTCAGGCTCTCTTGGTATGTCTCAGAAATGGCAGCCTGTTTTACTCTGGATCAGAGAAATAGTTGGATTTTTATTTTTTTTAAAAAACCACTTTCCATGAATAGATTCTAGAAAACACTGTGTGGAGATCACACTAAGAAAAGTGAAATCTTTGGGCCAAACCAGCTGACATACTACTGGAACAGATATACAAAGAGATCCCAGGAGGGCCCTTTCCTCAGTTCATGGCTACCTGCCCATCACTTGAGCATGCACTCCCTCTCCTTCAAACAAAGAGCAAAGCGGAGTGCAGCTCTGGAAAGAGTTACTTCATGCACTTGGCTAGCTGCTCCCTTATTCCATGGGAAAGGATCCAGGTAGAGGACAGATGAGGCAACCTGGCCCCTTCACTGCAGGGACAGAGGAGGGAGTAAATGAACACAAAGTGACTCAGCAACCAGCTTGGTAGTATGCCAGGAACATTTGCCTGTTAGTCCCTAAGGCTTGGAATCCCCTCAAACCCTCTCAGCTCCAGTTGAGACTCAATTGCCACTAGTGAGAAATTGATTCTCTGCACAGCATGCAAAGGGCAAGGCAACTACTACAGCCAGCACACTGTGCTCAGAGCATCAGCCCTCAGGAGAGGCCTGGCACCATTGGCACCATGAATCCCAGAGCTCTCTGTGTCCAGAGCACAGAACAAAGGCCTCTCCCTGCCACTCCCATAATGGGGGATTTCATTTTGCTGAAAGTTATTCAACTAATTGGGGCGATCAAACAGCCATGGGAGAAGACAACTCAGGGTCAGTGAAGGCAATGATGAATATGGGATTCAGCTCTCCATGTCAGACAGCCTGGGATCCGCACTCAGCTTTCTGGGAGTCTTCCCCAAGGCAGCCTGCACCATTAGGGAAGCCCAGGATGCAGCTGCACAGCTATTCATATTGCATCAGGAACAGTCTTTTGGTTACTGCTGCATCTGAGACTTAAAAGGTATATGTTGCAGGACATGAATCATGGAAAAACAGGATGCTGTGGGGCATGCCAGCTGCTTGGGGGTGCTGATCACCTACCAGGTACATAATGGTGCTGAAACTGACAGCAGTGCCACCTGCTGGTGAGATTACCATGGCACTTGCTAAAGGTGACAGTGGGAGGGAATGGAATGCAGCAGCATCTGGGGAAGGTCAGCATTCTGCTAAACACTTACATTGTTGATCAGGTAGACGCCTCGCCCCCTGGAAGAGGCCACAGGTTTTACTATCCAGGGACCCCTGTCCTTTGAATAAGAACCTAGTCAAGTGAGAAAAGCATGAATCTGAAATGTCTCCCAACTTTTTGTAACGGCTGCCAGGGTGTTCCCCACAATAGGAACTCTTACAGGGCTTCTAACAGTTCTAGCATGAATGTAGACAATTCCTCCACTTTTTTCCTGCTTTTCCCTATGGTGTCAGAAAGCCCCAAGTGCCCTCAGTAGGTCTGTTATTGCTTAAGCTGGAAACTGGCTTCTCTTCTCGGTCTGGTATTTCTCCTGGTGCCTCCCCCTAGCATTCCCAGATGTTGGCCAGAGATGCTATGGTGTTGGCCTACAGAAATTCTTAAGGATAAGCCCTCTGATGCTCCGACCCATTAGCCCTCCGGCACTAGGATTTCTTTCATCTGCAACTGATAATGCTGAAGGGCTCAGCTCTCACACTGAGGCTATGGGGTAAGCAACTTTCCTAGGACAGGGAGGATATAAACAAGCCAAAAAAACCTGTTTCAGATAGTGTTATTCTAGCCTCCCTTCCCTCCAATTGTTGTTGTTCACAACACAAGCTGAGTTGTTTCTCTCAGGGGCCCCAAGCACAAAACTGAATAAGCTCAATCCCCCACATACACCTACTTACTCCCTGGCTGCTGCTCAGGGCCTGGGCATTGCCAGCCAGTCACTTACTGCAGAACTCCTGGTACTCTGCAGGCAGGATGAAGGTCTGAGGTAAGATGTGGAATGTCTTGAACCCGTGGGTGTACTGCATGCGACTAACATTCTTGTACAACCTGTCTTTCCGAGTCAGTTCATAGGACCTGAAATTACAAAAGCAGCAGCTAGGTCTTCTCCATGAAGTGTCCCTCAGCAACCCACACCAGTGTCCCAACACTGAGGGTTTAGTTACTAGGGCTCTCAGCTCTGCCAGAGAAACCTCAGTCCCAACCTGCAGCATCCCCTTCTATTCCAGTCCAGGGTCTCCCTTTAGCTTTGCCAATACCCCTCAATCCTCATCTGCAGCAACTCATGCTATTCCTGTCATGGGCCTCCCAAGACAGAGACTGACCAGAACTGCCATTTTAGTGACATGGACAAACAACCCACCCAACCCCTTTCAAATGTACACCAAATAAAATGACACCCCCCCAATACCTGGGCTAGAAAGGCAAGTGCACTAAACCTAAGTACTGTCTTCTTATTGCCAGAGGAATGAGAGACAATGTGTGGCTCAGTCCTGATGCTCTGGGACCTGTGTATCACCCACCCCCCACGTTATTTAGAGACATTGAGCTTCAGTCCCCACCAGACACAAGAGCTTTGCTGAACAAATTCACTAACCTGGGGAAGTGGTTGACTTTCTGAATATCTGAGAGGGTGCGCAGCAGGTAGGGCTTCAGGTGGGATCCTGTCCACATGAGATTATAATCACTACTGTTGGGGTGTACCTGAGGATGGGACAAAGCCCAGGAGCAGATGAGACAGACAATACCACCACTAGTGGTGGACCTTTCTAGCCTAAGAGTCCCATCTACCCACTCATGGATTGGTCCCACTACAGTTTGAAATATTCCTACCCCAAGATGTTGCAGTGTTGCTAGGAGCTATTAAGTCACATCCCAACGCTAGATACAGCTGTTGGGAAAAAGCTATTTTCATGGGCACTCTCAATCCATTTTTAAACCGTTCTGAAGTCCCTCAACAATCCTGGGAGATTGAACCTTAATCCGTCTCTTAAACAAAAGAACTCAACACTCACAGGTACCTGCTGAAATATCCTGGACTGTACACAGGGTGCTGATATGGAACCTGGTAGATACTAGAGAATGATAAGCATTATAAGGCACCACCACACATGCTCCTGCCTGCTATCTTAGGGTATGAAGTGAGGCTCCAAAAGGGAAAAAAAAAAAAAAAAATAATCAACCTGTATTCTTCCAGCTAAGAATGCTTCAAAAACTGGGCTTACAATGAGAGAACAAAGAGCACCGCTGCAGAATGGCAGAATTGTGCAGTGTTCCCTGATAAACTGGCTGAAAGTTAAAAGCACCACAGGCCCAGGATCATGTGCTATATCCGGATTTGGAAAGAAGCCCAGAATTTCAACCTTTGCAGCATGTGTCCAAACTCAGTGGCTCTCAGTATCCTGGAGATCTGATGCACACACCTCGTGGAATCCATGGGCAGTCAGCATGCTGCGCACCAGGCGGCTGTCTGTTTTCACAATCTTATAGGACAAGCGATAACGCTCTGTGAAGGCAAGAGATGGAGTTAGTGACAGCATCTGAGGTACCAACAGCCTGAGTATCAAATAATAGCAAAGCAAGATACATGAACCCTGCACCGCTTCAAGAGGGAGAAGAGTGCCATTGCACTTTGCACACTGCAGTTATAAATTTTATTAAAGCTAATGTTTAAAAGCAAATTTACACAAATTAAGAGGGAAGGTACCGTACATCTGGGGTCAGGCTCAAGGTATGAGGGATTACAAGTATTGGTTACAAGGTTCACAGGATACATACACAGTACATAACCATCATAGACCCAGATTGGGGTGCGGGAGTTTTTAAAATGTCAGTGGATAAGTGGTCTCAGGTACGCCACTCACAGAATGTATTTAGAGTCCAAGTCAATACTGGTAGAGTGAATAAGTACGTGGGTGGGGTGCGTCCCTTGGTTCGTCAGGGGAGGAAGCGGGTTATTTCCCTGACTGGCATTCTTGATTACTTGAGATGGTACTGACCATAAGCTGTCTCATGAGCTGGGCATAGCGCCAACTGACTCCGCATGCTCTCAGCACTGGCTCGTTGTGCGGGTCCCACGTGCCCAAGGCCCCCCCATGACCAGGGCATGAATCTGAACCTTGTAGCCCTGGGCTCTCCAGGTGTCAGCCAGCGAGGTATATTTCAGCACCTTCCGAGCCCAGGCCTCATGGAAGGTGAGTCACTTGTTTTCAAATGGCACCATTACGTCCACCATGACGACCACCTTCTTTTCTGCATCATCATGACGATGTCAGGTCACAGTCGGCTGTCCGTTCTGCGGATGGCGGAGTTGATGGTGATCTTCCCTAGGGATGGCTGAATGACTTTCATCAGCCGGTTCTGGATGGTGGTGTAGCAGTGCCACCAGGCTCCGGATTGGTGCTGGCATCCACACGGGATGTTAGGTAGGGTCTTGGAGTAGCACTTTGCACCCTGCAGTTATACTATATCCCTGATGAGTCTCTAGATGCAATAGCACTTGGCAAAGCACAGGGTTACACAAGATCCCTGTGCAACTCTGAGTGGAACAGCACATAGTGATGCAGCAGTGGATTATACCAATCCCTCAGTGGTCAAATTTCTTCCTTTAGTCAGTCCAGTCTCTTATGGCCGGAGATACCATCTGTTCACAGACTTTTCAGATATTTGATTCCCAACAAACTCCTGATTTCTTTACAGGTCTCTTCATGGGCTCTTTTGCAACACTCCAGAGTGTTATCCTAATATCTTCTGCACACCTCAAAACAAGTCCATGCAGCCAAGACTGTTTGGTTTATGCCACAGGCCCCACATTAACATGCACAGTTGTGGATGTGGCACTGGTCCCAGAACTTGAATGCTCACACCACAGCAGTCATCTAATGCCCACACTACACAGTCATCTAATGAATGAGACATGAGCAAAGGGAGCAGCATTGGATTTTGAGTCTGTACAAATGCAAGGAGCAGGAGGACTGGGGTGAGTAAAATAGTACAAAGTTTGAAAGAGAAAAAAATCAGTATCCACAGTGATTCACAGAACCAAGAGCAGTAAGCAGCATTGGAAGTATCAAAAATAAAGAACTAAATTAAAAGATTAGTGGATAGAGGAGACAACAATGTAATTTATGTGGAACTATTAATTTAAGGGAGTTCAGCAACAAAAGAAATCGTCATGGGGCTGGAATAATGGATTGACAAACCAAGGTACAGAAGAATTAGCATGAGGCTGAAGAATTGCATAGGTTAGTTCAAGCTAGAAATAAAGAAGCAAACCAAGTGCAGAAAAGTAGATTGAATCTCAGGGAACTTGTTCATATTGCTAAGAACTGGTCTCCAGAGGGCAGGGGTAGGTGCCTCACGACTCAAAACATTTAAACCTGGACTGGACAAAACCCTTGAGAACAAGCCAGGTTGGACTAGTCTTGTCTATGTCCAGTTTCTATGAAACTGACAGGACACCACACCACTATAAGGCCCTCAGAGTAAGAGCAACCCCACCTACCAGCATACAAGCACTGATCTCGGACACAGATTACATGGGCCTAAAGTTCTCCCCGCACAGGTTATCTATCCTACCTAAAAGGGCCATAGACATTCCTGCCTGGGCTCGACATAAGCAATTAGAGCATCAATCAATAGGAGGGGGAAAGTGTCTGCATCTTAATGAAAGAAGCCAAGGGGAATTCAGCTTTTTCCTAATTCTTTACATACAACCTGAGTCTTGGCAATAGAAATGCTCCCAGCACCCAATGCAAGGAGATCAACTCTTGCAATTCCTGACCATTTACAAGGGCTCTACCTTTCTACGTGATTTTTTACTCTCCCTAGCTGAAGCTAAAATGCTTTGGTTTCCCAGCCCCAATATCACAAGAGATTGGACTTCCTTTTGTTTACGTCTACTTCTCTGCTAACAGTCCTGATAACAGAGATGGACCAAGAAATTAGTAGGGTTTGTTACGGTCAATGCTGCAGTTGGGCCAGCAAGGGGCACTTGCATAATTTCTGATGTGTCCCACTAAAACTGCCCAGGTTTGTGTGTTTTTAACTTCTTGACTATGGAGTCATGAATTACCATCTAGATCGGGGTGGGCAAACTTTTTGGCCCCAGGGCCACATCTGGGTCGGGAAATTGCATGCAGGGCATGAATGTAGGGTTGGGGTGCAGGAGGGAGGGAGTGCAGTATGCAGGAAGGGGCTCAGGGCAAGGGGTTGGCACGCAGGAGGTGTGCAGCGTGCAGGAAGGGGCTCAGGGCAAGGGGTTGGAGTGCAGGAGGGGTGCAGGGTGTGCAAGGGGCTCAGGGCAGGGGGTTGGGGTATGGGATGCAGGAGGGGTGCAGGCTCTGGCCTGGTGCTGCTTACCTTGAGCAGCTCCAGGGTGGCAGTGGGGCTGAAAGGGGTGAGGTGCACAGAGGGCTGCACCCGCTGACCTTGCCTGCGGGTACCTCCCCTGAAGTGCCCATTGGCCATGGTTCCCCATTCCCAGCCAATGGGGACTGCAGGGGGGCAGTGCCTGCAGGCAAGGGCTGTGCATGAAGCCTGCTAACCCCGCTCTCTTAGGGGCTGCAAAGAGATGGTACCAGCCACTTCTAGCAGTGACGTGCAGCCAGTGCAGGCAGGAAGCCTGCCTTGGTACCACAGGGGTGGCAATCCCATGGGTCGTAGTTTGCCCACCCCGATCTAGATTCTAATACAAACACAAGTCAATGAACCATTTAGAAGCAACTAGGTCCAGTCCAGAACCAAGTCAGGTCTCATTCAAGGGAGAACAGCCACTCTCCTCAACTCAGCCCTCTAGTTGCAGAATGTTTTCCAAACAGGTGGCTCCCAACACTGGCTTGAGCAACAAGAAAAAAAAATTGTGACCAATCCCAAAACATGGCCAATCCAGACAACCCCTCCTGACATCTCCTTTCCCACCTCAGAAAGGAGGAAGGCACCTGCTTGGAGGCTACCCAGTCCTTCTCCACACTGCAGCAGGCCTAGAGTTGGCACAGCTCACTGCACCCACCTCCAATCAGGCGGATGTAACTGTCCTTGGTCAGAATGGCTTCTGCATGAAACACCAATATGGGGATCCTCCTGCAGCCACCAGTCCACATGACGCATGGGTGATCCCTGCAACAGAGAGATGGTTAACAACATGAGAGCAGCTGAGCCTCATGCATACACAGTGGATTACTCACTATGAAGGGGTCCTGGTTAGTCCTCCTACAGCAGTGTCATACAGTCCCAGGCTTGCACACCAGCCTGCAAGTGTGATATGCTTAAAGTACGAGTAAATCCTAACCCAAAGCCACCTTTTTTGTGTCAGTCCAATCCAGAACAAAGCAGGTCTCATTCAAGGAAGAACAGTCACCCTCCACAACACAGGCCTCTAGGTGTGGGATTTTTCCAGACAGCATTGGCTTGACCAAGAACAAGAAAGAACTGTCACCAATCCCAAAACATGGCCAATCCAGACAACCCCTCCTGAAATCTCTACTTTCCCTCCTTCATTTTACCTTTGGCTTTTATATTTAATTTATATAACTGGTTAAGTAACTTGCATGACTTCCGAGAAGAGCCTCACACTTCTCTGCTAAAGGTCTCAGGAATCACATCTCTACACAAAGCAAGATCTATACCCAAGAACAGAGGAATACAGCAAGCACCATATCCACATTCCTAGCCCCACCGACCCAAGCAAAGCAGGAGCCATTCTGCAATATAAGGATTGCATACCAGTTCACTGCTGCCTGGCTTCAGATATGTACTCCCAAGTGCGCTATGTGGCCACTGTGCTGGCATCCTGGGCTCAGAAATTAAACAAGCAACAAGAATCACACATTGTTCTACACACCAGGTGATGCTATCGGCACCTTTTCTTTTTAACTTATGTCAAAGACAGTAGGATTGCAGCCCAGAATTCCACAGGGTTGTCCATGGCCACTCGGCCGCCTACGGAGGCTAGAGGTGCCAGAATCCAATAATCTATTTTGAGCCAAGCAGCCAGGCCACACTGCATACTGGGATCAGTAGCCCCTATTAAAAGGGGAGGACAGTTGCAATCTATTCAATTTGATCCCAGTTCAGTCCAACCCTTAGCTAGGTAGTTTGGGCATAGCCCCTTTTGCACCTCAGTCTTGCTTCCTCTCTTTGGTTTTGCAGATTTTTTAAAAAGTTATTTTTTGTTAAGGTACCTAAACACAGAACACTACAAGATAAGCCTGGCAACAGCTCAGTGGTTTGAGCATTGGCCTACTAAACCCAGGGTTGTGAGTTCAGTCCTTGAGGTGGGCCTGGTCCTTGAGGTGGGGATCGGTCCTGCTTTGAGCAGGGGGTTGGACTAGATGACCTCCTGATGTCCCTTCCAACCCTGATATTCTATGAAACAGGAATGGAAACAGAAACTGTATTGTACCAAACAGAAACTTTAAGATTGGCTAAACTGACAGTGCCCTGTTGTTGCCTAGCACTGGCCACATCTCACTATGCAGTGTCAACATGACATTGCCTTAAAGCCCCAGACTATCAGTGCAAACACACTGAAGTTTGTATGTGTTCAAAGGCTCAGCACCAGGATGGAGCACCTTCTCTATCAGCAGATCAGTGGCCTACTTTACCTGCACTGAGGTAGCCAGTTCCATAACAAGGAAGAGAAAAGCCTGCAGCTAAAGTTGACAGTCTGGTGAATGTGTCTGTACAACTTATGAATCCTGGTTGATACAATACTGAAGTTGTAAAACTACTTCATCACAGAATGCGCCTCTATGCATATCCAGCATGGACTGACAACCTATAGAATGTCCACACCAGACTAAGGACAATGGAGAGTACTTAACTTTAAACAAGTGTACTCTGACCAGACAGATATGCTCAGCAGGTTAGCTGGAGCTGGAAGAACATAATTCCCCAACTTGTCTGCAAGGAGTGGGAAAGTAAAGACGAAAACTTGTGTTTTAGAATCCTGTACACAGTGTCTGCATTTAACATGTTATATGTACTACATGTGCCTTGAAGAGGTAAGCTGTGGGCTCAGAACACCCACCCAACTGGAATTCTGGAAGGCGGTAAGTCTGAGGGGTCCGCACTGAGCCTAGCGGCTGGGCAAGGAACCACCTGACTGCACCTCTCAGGCAGGAGTGCTAGAAAGAAGATCTGCACCCCAAGAGTGTGCCCAGAGATCCTAAGACAGTGGCAATGGCTGGTCTCCATTCAGAGAGAGTAATTAAAATATTTAGGGATTCAGCAGTCTGGTGGGTGGCCAAGAGGGGGCACGCCTCTGGAGCTGTGACAAGACTTTAAGCAGCTGAAGAGAAATGCAGCACAAACTATTGAAAGCTACTGTGTAAATATAAAAGCACAAAAGGCAAAATTTATCATCCTGTCTAAGTGGATAAAGCTCAGAGTCCTTATAACTCACTGCCAAGGAAAATCAAACATGAATAGTTACAGAAAAACACCCTGGGAGGGGGTAGGACATCTTTTAGATCTACATGGATTATTCAGAAGAGAAAAAGACACATACGGAAGGGCAGATATGCAGAGATGTAAAATTTTTGGCATTATCGGTAGCTTCTTCAGACACATGCCAGAGGGATGTTGGTCAGGCAAAACAAGCAACATTTCTATTAGGTGAGGCTACAGTCCAGGGTCTGAGCTGACAAGGCTGCAGCAGATACTAGCTAGTTTGCTAGGCCTGCATCATCAGACTGCGTGCTCGGAGATATTGAAAGTTCCTAATGTAGCCTTGCCCCTGGAAGTGCTTACCCTTGGTCACTGTAGAACTCATTCCAGGGTACATGACGACTTAGTGTATTGGGTAGGATATAGAGCCTCCCACCTCCAATCCTTGCTTCAAATCCCACCCAGGTGGATAGTGGACCCCAAAGATCTATTCAGCCAATATGCAGTGTCATTGTAGCTGCGTTTGTCCCATGAAATTAGAGCAGGGGTAGGCAACCTGCGGCATGCAAGCTGATTTTCAGTGGCACTCACACTGCCTGGGTCCTGGCCACTGGTCCCGGAGGCTCCACTGCTGGCCTGGAGTACTGGCCGCCGGTCCCCTGCCAGCTGGGGTTCTGTCCACTAGCCCTGCTCAGCCCGCTGCCAGCCCCCGGGCACTCAGCCAGCAGCTGGCGTGAGGGGTGCAGACAGGGGCAAGGAGGAACACAGCTCAGCACCCCCACCTTAAAAACTGTTCCAGGATATTTTTAAGTCCTGATTTGCTACTTACATCACTATCACACCACGTGGAACAGCACACTGCGTTTGACATTGAGATTAGAATGTACATGCAAAAACTGGACTCCGAATTTTCTGACTGATTTCAAGATTTCCAGCGATTTGGCCCAATGCTTTCTTTTCTAATTAAACCTGAAAAGTTCAGTGAAAGCAACTTGGATTCGTCTGTATTTCAGTGGATAGGTGTTGAAGATTTCAAAATGCAGCTCATTCAGTTAAAGCTCAGAATTGTGGGCATCAAAGTTTGGACATCTGTGGAGTGCACTTGAAGCTACTGAGAGAGATCATGGGGCCTCTATTCTCACCTGCTGGACGTCCCTGCCAGTGAAATTTAACTGTTTGAAGAAAATTGCATTTGTATTGCTTTCAGCATTTGGATCCACATACCTTTGTGAACAGGTATTTTCATACATGAAATCAGTCCTCTGTCACTCTTGGAGCGAGTTAACAACCGTTCACTCAGAAGCCTGTGTGCAGCTTAAAATATCCAAATACGTGCCAGACATTGGAAAACTCAGCAAGGAAAAGCAAGGGCAAGGATCACACTAAACTGGTAAGATCTGCATTTTAATTTAATTTTAAATGAAGCTTCTTAAACATTTTAAAAACCTTATTTACTTTACATACAACAATAGTTTAGTTATATATTATAGACTTATAGAAAGATACCTTCTAAAAACGTTAAAATGTATTACTGGAACACGAAACCTTAAATTGGAGTGAATAAATGAAGACTTGGCACACCACTTCTGAAAGGTTGCCGACCCCTGAATTAGAGGGACAAGATGGGTGATGTAATATCCTTTATTGGAGAGACTTCTGTTGATGAAAGACAAGCTTTTGAACTTACATGTCTTCTTCAGATCGGACCTGAGGAAGAGCTCTGTGTAAGCTCAAAAGCTTGTCTCTCACCAATAGAAGATGGTTCAGCCAATATGAAATAAATCCCTGGCTTCAATGCAATTCCTGCCAAACAGGTGTCTACATCAAAAAACCACCAGCACAAATGTCCCCCCTTCACCTTTACAATCTCAGGAGAAAGGCCAATAACTGAAAGAATCATAAAATCTGAATTCTCTCCAGGACAGGGGAAGGCACACTGTGGGTGAGGCACAAAGGATTCAGTCTCCAAGGGCTCCTTTTTAGAGCAGTGGGCATTACACAGGATTCTCTGCTTGTGCCCCAGCTAGATCCCTGTTTTTACCATTCTTTGAATCTGTTGAGTTCTGGGCTTAGTGGTCCCTCCCTCACCTGCCCACCAACCCAATATTAAAACAGGCTGAGACTTTTCACCAGTGATAAACTCTTAAAAAAAAGTCATTCAATATGCTTGCCTGTACCTTTGGGTACAAATGAATAGAGAGGTACCTGTCTACCTCCACCCCACTTCTGCATTTCTAGACAGAGGTGCACAAGAAGCTTCCTGTATGGGCACCTTCTCAAAGCTGAGGTAAAGAAGTAATCTGCATGGGCTCCCTCCCCACATGGGATAGGAAAGATCATTTTTCCCCATAGACCATCCAATGTATCAGACCAAATGTGAACATTTAAACAAACATTTATTTTCCCTAAATAAAAGGCAAGCCCCATCTATGCTCCCTTCCCCCATCCAACCAGACCATTCACAGCTGAGTCCTCGTATCTGGCCCCAGAATCCTCCCACCCACCCTTAGGTGAATTCAATTGCTCACCCAGGGCCAGTGTACAGCAGCACCAAGTCTGAGCACAGGCTAGCACCTTACATAAGTGGAAATAGAGCCAAGACAGCAGGAAGAGGCTTTAGGTTAAGCTCTGCCCTGAGGATTTGCAGTGAGGCCACTAGGGCTCAGACTATTCTCCAAGCAACTGTTCACATTCATCCCTACCATGACCTTGGTCACTTGGTGCAGACATGGACAAACTGTGGTCTGACTGAAGGACACAAACCTGGGCCCTGCTACCCCTTCCCTGGGATGTTGGAGGACAACCGGCCAGCTCGATTTTGTCTGGAGCAATAGGTAGAGGCCCTTTGCATGGTCAGCTTGGGGAAGCCTTTGCCTCAGAGTCCTGCTATGCTGAGAGTGGTCTTTGAGAAACAAGGGAACCTAGCTTGTTAAAGCAAACTCAGCTAATGTGGGAGCAGGACACCATTCTGGAAATGGACAACTCTGGAGCAGCAGAGATGGAAAGAGGTGCTAGACAAAGCTGGGGGTTAGTGCTGAGAAGAACGCAAAGATGAGAAGAAGAAACATAGCTCCTATTAAGCTTAAATACAACATGGGGGGCAAGAGCACTCAAATGCCCTACATAATACAGCAGGCTGCTCTGCAATTCCTTGTGCTCCCACAGGTGAAAACAAAAGCAAATGCAGCCAGCAGAACAGGGGTTACCCATATTTCCCTGAATTGCACCAAAGAGAATCCACCCCAAGTGAGAAGGGGATGCCAGTGAGTCATGAAAGAATGTAGCAATAGATAGGAAGCCAGAAAATGAGTGGAGTGAGAGAAATCACAGCTAAGGCCTCCTCCCCTTCCAGAGGCTCCCTCTCTACAGGAAAGAGGGGCCTTTTAGGTTTCCCAAAGCAAGGAGTTATGCACCTACCAAACACACCATGTGACCCAGATCCTTCTTTATGATTAAAAGCCCAAGTCTCACCCCATCTATTTCCCTCCTCAACACACAGACTTGACGGATGGGAGAAGAGAGAATGCAGCTGTCACACTAGATTAGTAAATATCTCCAAAGACCCCAGTACATTCCAGGTGAAGCATAGCTAAGGTTCAGGCACTATGTATGTTTTCACTTACTCTGGCCCTTCTTCCACCTCTTCCTCCTCCGAGGACGAGCCGGTTTCCTCCAGGTCCCGAGCCATCCCAACTGGCATCGCCTATGGGAGTTTTCATGCAGCCCAGTCACAGTGGTCTCCTAGACCCTTTCATATAGAATCAGTAGATCTAGCCAGTGCAGCTACCTGCAATAATCATCAGGAGTATGAATATATGACTGAGCAGAATAGCCTAGAGGCATAAGTCAGCTCAGCACTACAGCTACACAGATCTACATGAGACATAAACCCTACTGCTACAGGGCATAAACCAACCTACTTGCTGCCAGGAGGCAAGAAGAAACTTCCATAACTAAGTTCTTGCACTTTCCTCTGAACCATCAGGTTCTAGCCCCTAGTCCAGGACACTTGACTAGATGGGGCACTGCAATGACCTGAGATATAGCACTGCTATCTTTTAGTCACAGTGATGCTCCTTTCGGGCTTTCTACCATCACAAAGAATCCCCCTGAGAGACCTTCCCTGGGAAGAACAGCTCCAGTGCAGGGAGTCCTAGGCTAGTTTGCCCAAGTGTCTTTGGGCTGATTCAGCACCCCAGAGGAGAAAGTGACTTTCCTCTGCGCCTGACTCAGAGACCAGCCTGAAAAAGTCTGGCTGCTTCAGCACTTTCTTCCTCAAAGGCTTTCCTTATAGGGGCAGGCTTTCCTCAGACACAAGCCCTGGGGCTCCACACACGGGTAACTGGCGGAAGTTCTCTGGCCTGGGTTATACAGGCGCTTAGACGAGACGCTCTGATGGTCTCTTCGGGCTCTACCGCCTACGAAGGAAGGACTGGACCGCCACGCGGCCCGGTGCCGACCAGGTCACCTCCCTCTGGTCACTGGCCGTGCGGGAGCCTCCGACTCTCCCCGTTAGCCCGGCCAGAAGGGTCTGTCCGGGACGCGCCGAGAGGCCCGCAGCCCGGTGACGCCTAGGGGCCAGGGAACACCACAGGTTGCCTGAGATAAGGGGCTTCCCAAGGCAGCGGCCCCGCCCCACGCCGCGCGACCCCACCTGCCACCCGGGGGCCCGGCCGCGCTCCGGGGAGGCACCTGGCCCCGCAGCGCGCCACACAGCCAGCCCCGCCAGACGCAACTGCCTCGGGGCTAGCGAGCCCGGGATCATACCGGGCGGCGCCCGCCGCTTCCCCCGCCGCGGGGAACCCTCGGGAGTTCCAGGAGCCCCTGGGATCGCGCCGGGCCCCTCCCGCCTTCCCCCCGTACCTACAGCCTCATCTTCCGGGGACGGGGGCTGAGCTCCGGGCAACTCAGCCCCGGCGGCCGCAGCGCCCTCCTCCTGACGCTTCCCCGGTTACTACAACAACCAACAGGCAGGCAACCGCCCTAATTTCCTGCTGCGCAGGCGCCAGCGGGACCCTGCCTTCGCTCTTCCCGCCGCGCAGGCGCAGACGCAAGCGCACGCCATGCTCACGCCACTTGTAGCTTCCGCCTCCTCCAACATGGCGACCGAGAGAGCCGAAGCATGGGCTAGGTTCATATTTTACGTCACCGCGCCTCAGGGGCGGAGCTCTCTTAGTGTCTTTGATTCGGACACTGACCTATCAATCCACATGGCGTGTGAGTAGAGATGGGTCTAACAGCCAATCAGAGTAAGGGCAGGGCTAACAGGTAACCAATCAATACGCCGAGCTCCTAGGGGCGGGCTGCTGCTGCATAACAGTGGGGAGTCGGTGGGGCTGTGAGCAGGTGTGGAGTGGCATGAGGGCTGGTCGGAGGATGCGGTGCAGGGGAGATCGTGGGAGGGCTGGAGCATGGATGGGCTCCGGGGATCTGTTGGGGAAGGGCAACAGGGAGGTGATGGGAGTCAGGGCAGAAAGGGGCTGGGGGACTTGTGTGAGAGATTTGGGGCAGGGAGGGGATGGGGCAGGAGGAAGTGAAGTGGGGTGCAGCCTTGGGACAGTGGAGCGGGGAGTGCAAATCTCTACACTGGCATTGGCGAGTAGGATGCATTAATGGGGGAGTCCAAGCCTTGGTGTTGTGTGGGTCAGTGCCCAGCTTTGCCATACAGGGAGCTCAGTACACTATCAGTTTTGCAGACGTCTCTCTTTGGGGCTATGTGGCAAGCTGATGCTGCCAATCGGGGAGAGAGGAAGGTGGAGAGGATGCACCAAAAGTTTGTGAACAGGACCTACTTGGTCAAGTTTGGCCCAGGACCCAGAGGATGAGTGACCTCCCACAGTGAGACAGCATCATGCTTTTCCATCCCCTTTTGATGGACATACAGATTTCTACCTTTGCATTACGAGGGGTGTAGTGCAGCTCATATCTGGTAGGGGCTGGTCTCTTTATGGGAATCTCTGGGAAGAGACGGGGACTTTCTGTGGAAAAGCCTGGACCCTGGTTTAAGTGGAAGTGTTCTAGGGGGTGGAATCCATGTGGTTTTGTTTTGTGATGCTGATCTCCTGCCTTTGTCCCCAGGAGCAGGTACTAGAGCATCATGAGCCGTTTTCTGAATGTGTTGCGCAGCTGGCTGGTCATGGTATCCATCATTGCGATGGGGAATACACTGCAGAGCTTTCGTGATCACAGCTTCCTCTCCGAGAAGCTGTACACGGGCACACCCAGCCTTGGTAAGGAGCCCACGTTGCCCTTCCTGCCCATCAGGAGGCATTACCATATCCGCTATACCTCATGTATCAACATCCTGCCCCAAGTCCTGGAGGACTTTTGTCTACATCTCAGAAGTGAGCCACATTTCGGGTCTTAACCTCCTGTAAGCCATATGCTAGCCCAAACTTACAAGGGCAACCAGCACTATCCCTTCTTCAGCAGTGAGCCCTGATCTTCTCTGGAGAGTGCCAACCTGTCTCCACTATACCATCTTCTACAGCCTTAGGTCACCTGCTGGCCAAGATCTGGAACCCTTTCTCCAGAAGGGTTGGCACTAGATACAACCCTCTCACCAAGCCTGCAAATGCTGCTATTCATCAGTTCCAGGCAGCAGACAGCATTGTTCAGCACCCACAGCAATGCACTTTTAACTCAGTGATCTTAGTACAACTTCTTTAGGGCTGGAACCAGCCTTGGTTCCTTTTTCCCTTAAGGTCTGTGGTTACTAGAAAGGATGCATGGTTCCCAGCAGCTACAGAAACACCCACTCAGCTGCCCTTTAATCATCTGGGAAATCTTGTTACACCCACAGCAAGTAGGAGAGAGTAATTGCACTAGCTGGGAGGAGATCTCATGTTCTTCCTTCCCTCCACCACTTTGCTCAGCCTGCAGAGATGGTAGCTCATGGGAGAGAGCATTCATTTTCCTCATCTGTTTCTTCTTCTCTGCACAGTGAATGGTCTCCAAGCTCGGACCTTTGGCATCTGGACTCTGCTCTCATCAGTGATTCGCTGCTGCTGTGCCATTGACATCCGCAACAAGACGTATGTAAGGGAAACACCAGAGAAGGGGTGTCCCATTTTCCCTACAGTGTTCACTTGTCACTGCTATAACAGCTTTCTTCTGTCCTCTTATGGGGCAGCTTTGGGGGTTGTCAATAACTGCTTCCTGAAATCCCCTTATTGGGCCCCTCTTTGGGTAGGGGTAGACAGTCTTCCCTTGAATCATCTTAATCTCTGCTCTCTCAGTATCCTTTATGGGGCAGCTCTTGGAGTAAGAGGTTTAACTACTGCTCCCTGAATCACAGGAGGAAGGGCTGCTCACTTGAACCCAACTGTCAGATCAAGCTAATAATTACCAGGTGTGACATGGCCTTTTAAGCCCTATAATGGAGGGGTTCTCAGCCTTTTTTCCCTCCAAGGGCTCAGCCGGGGTGGGGAGGCTTCAGGCATAGGTGTGGTGTGACTTCTATTTGTGGGGGCAGGGGCCAGTGGGGCTTGAGCCACCTCCGCATGGTGGAGTCCAGCAAGGTAGCACCACCTCTACCCCCTGACTCACCTCAGCAGGCCACCCAGCCTGTCTGGGTTCAAGGGGGGGAGGGGTGGGGCATGCAACCAAATATTATAACTCAAAGGTGGGGGGCTTAGCTCAAAAAGTTTGAAAACAGCTTAGGGTGGAGGGAGGGGGATGCTAGGGGCTGTGTGAGGGCAGCTCAGGGTGGAGGTAGGGCATCACTAGGGGCTGTGCGCAGATGGGGTAGCTCAACTTGGAGGGGGTAACTGGACTGTGTGCTGGCAGGGAGGTAGCTCAGGGTGCAGGGCAGGAGTAACTCAGGGTGTAGGGCAGAGGCAAGCAAACTTTTTGGCCCGAGGGCCACATCTGCATGGGGAAATGGCATGCAGGGCCATGAATGTAGGGCTGGGGCAGAGGGTTGGGGTGAGGGAGGGAGTGCCGGGTGCGGGAGGGGATGCACTGTGCAGAAAGCGGCTCAGGGCAAGGGGTTGGGGCGCAGGAGGGGTGCGGGTGTACGAGAGGGGCCCAGCGCAGGGGGTTGGGGTGCAGGAGGGGTGTGGAGTGCAGGAGGGGGCTCAGGGCAGGGGGCTCAGGGCAGGGGGTTGGGGTGCGGCAGGGGGCTTGGGGCAGGGAGTTGGGGTTTGGGGTGTGGGCTTTGGCCCGGTGCTGCTTACCTAGAGTGTCTCTGCAGTGGCAGTGGGGCTAAGGCGGGCTCCCTGCCTGCTCTGGCCCCCCGCCACTCCCAGAAGCAGCCAGCACCATGTCCTTGCTGCCCCAGTTCCCCATTCCTGGCCAATGGGAGCTCTGGGGGGCAATGCCTGCAGGTGAGGGCAGCATGCGGAGCCGTCTACCACCCCCCCACCCCTCAGGGGCCACAGAGACGTGGTGCTGGCTGCTTCTGGGAGTGGTGCGGGGCCCACGGCGCCACAGGGGTGGCAATCCCGCAGGACAGATCCGGCTTGCGGGCCGTAGTTTGCCCATCCCTGGTGTAGGGAGAGCGGTATTAGGGGCTGTGTGCTGGGAGGATTCCCCTGCAGTCCCTGTTCCAGAGGGATCTGCCAGCCACAGAGCCGGGGCTCTTACCGGCTGCCTCTACAGGAGCAAAGGTGTCTGGGAGCCGAGAAGCAGCTTCAAGCTGGGGCACCAGCAGGAGTGGAAGAAATGCTGCTGCTGCCTGCACCATGCACCAGCCAGAGTAGCAGCTGTCTCTCACTGCCTGGCTCCAGCTTCGGGTTCCCGCCTCCGACCTGGGCAGGGAGAGGAGGGGCAGGGGAGGTGTGGAGCTGCCCCCGGGAACTGCCATGATCTTGTGCTGCAGTTGGCGTGGGGGAGCCCTCCATGTCCCTAACTCTGTCCATGTACTCAGGGCTTCTATCCCACCGGGAGCACAAGGGCTTGGGGCTCCAGGATTCAGCCCTGCGCCTCACTGCTTCAGCCCTGTAGGGGGCGCTGGGGATCAGGGCTTCCGCTGCGGGGCCCTGCAGCCCCCTTGAGAGGGTTCACAGATCCCCAGTTGAGAACCGCTGTTATGTTTCTGATCCTCATTCTGGAACCCTCAGCCTGGTGGCCTCATTACCCTGGTGATACTGGGTGCTTAGCAACACTGCCATCATATTGGTGCATGGCACCTGTTTGTTAAGGATTGTATGGCAACTCATCCCAAGTCATGTGCCATGTACCCAGCTGTGGGTCTGAAGGGAGCACATACACATGGGCTGTCTTGATTGGGGCCAGCGTCAGCTGGTGGTTGTCTTTGTAACTAGAGGGGATAGCCTATGTTGGATGGGCAGTGAGGCTGGCTGTTTATTCCTCTAGTAATAGGGGAACTTCGGTCTGGCAGTAGTGTCAGAGCAGGGTGACTTCCATTTGTATCTCTAGTACACACTGGATGAATGACTGTGTGCGGTGGAGGTGGCAGGCTGGTGGTTCTCTCTGCTGGGTATATTTGTAGAGGGGGTGAACTCAGGCCAGTTGGTCTGTGGGTTAGGGGGCTGCTGGGAGTTGCCATGGAGGGGGCACAGCCTGAGCAGCTGGTTGTTTCTTGGAAGGGTTTTGTGTTCTAATGGAATCTGCAGCAAATTGCAGTTGTGGCCCCTAGAGGGCAGCAGAGCTCAGGTACAACATCAACTTAGGTGCTGGATTTGCGGACTGCTCCAGGCCAGAAGCAGCCCAAATCAGCTTCTCTTCTTGTATTATGGGGTGCCTCCACCATTTCCCAATCCCTTGTCCCCTCAAGTTCATACCAGCCCCCTTGTGCGCACACATACGCCTCATCCCCATCTGCCCCTACAATGGCAATCCATGCATGTCCGTGCACTTCTGTTTGATGATGAGCTTGATCTCCTCTGCTTCCATGAAACCTGCCTACAGCTGGACCCCTTCCTGCAACATCAGAAGATGGTCCTGTGGTGCCCCCTCACTGAACAGCTTTGGGACAAGGAGGTGATGCTTGTCCTTAAAGGCTAAGTTCCCATTGCCCCTGCTCTCCTTTGAGACATTCTCTCATCATTTCTTCCTCTGGACAGATGGGCTGTGCTGTCCTCCCAAAAGTCCCAGGGGGCTGGACACCACGCTGGGCACTGGTCTTCTGGAGCTGCTTCATACTCCCAGGAATAAAGGCTCTGCCTCCCCTACCTCCTTCTCAGCCCAATACAGCTCTGTGCTTCAGACTGACCACTTTCTCTTCCCAGTGCACTGGGCGATCCTGCCCTCCCCACTGACTCCACAGTATCTCTTATCCTGCCTGCCTAACCTGCTTAGTACTCCCAGATCAACTCAGATTTCCTTTTTTAAAGTGCCATTCTCCTGCAAAAAGCTGTAAAATGCCTTATTGGCCCCATGTTTGTGTCGCAGTGAGGTCCATATCATATTTGCTGTTTACAAATAAAAAGATGTTTTTTCTTCTCATTTCTTCTCAAAACTCACCCTGGGCTGTGAGAGTCAAGCGGGATGCTTTCCTTTTTGCACATCATCAGCAGGGAAGGTTCATCAGGACAGATTCTGTCCTCGATGCCACCTGTGCTGCCCCATTCTAGCCGTTTTGATGTACCGGATTGGAACTTCAGCAGAATCCTTTACTATGATGTATTGGCTGGAAGAGAATCCAACTCATTCTCTCTCAGCTGGCTTAACAGGAGTAAAAAGCTGCCAAGACTTATTTTAGTGACAGAGAGGGGTGCTAGAACGATTTTTGCAGGGGGGGTGCTGCTGATGGAAACCACGTATTTGGTGTTTGTTATTATTGCTTCAAGCCGGGGGTGTTCCACCCCCAGTTCCAGCACCACTGGTCACAGAAGTTGGCAGTTCTGACACTGCTACCAAGATAGGAAGGGCCCAGCAAGACGAGAAGAGGCCAGCGGTACATAGTCACTTTACAGAAGAAGGAAGGGTCAACATTAGGAAATTATCAGATCTTCCCAGAGCTCTCCAATGGGAGTTGGGAACTGTTTGGGTTTAGTGTAGGCAGGACCGAGCCTTTACGCTCTCATTACTGAAAGCATCCTACACTCATCTCTAGGCCCCTTCCTTGACAGTAACGTTTGCACTTGCAGCTGCCATTTTAGCCTTGATTGGCAGGGGTTAGGACAACGTATTGTCAACAACAGGTAACTTTCACCATGTAAAAAATGCTCTAACACTTTTGTGGGCACAAGGAAGTTTGTGAGAGAAAATGCCTCAGGCACCAAAGAGGCTGGGAAGGGACTTGTCTGAGGTTTCCCCATCCTGCCGCTGCTAGGCTGGAATTGGATCTCACTCCACAGTGTGAGGATGGACTGGGCTGGCTCTCTCCATCCTGCTCTTTCCCTTTCCCTGCTAGGCTTGTGTCGCCCCCCCCCCCCCCCCCCACTCCATGCTACCCACTAACTGCTCTCTGTTTCTCTCTGCTCTTGGCAGCCTCTATCACATCACACTCTTGACCTTCCTCATAGCCCTGGGCCACTTTCTCTCTGAAGTGTTTGTGTACGGCACAGCAGCCCCAACGATTGGTGTCCTGGCACCCCTGATGGTGGCAAGTAAGTACAGCTCACTCCATGATTCCCCTGAGAGCTAGGAGGCTGGGGTAGAGCTCAGATGAGGGGAGTGGGGAGAGGTAAAGTTCCCTTCCTATGGGCAGTGTTTCTGGCACCCACTTGCTTTCCATCTGTGTCTCAGGTTTCTCCATCCTGGGCATGTTGATTGGGCTGCAGTACCTGGACATGGAAGCACTGTCACGAAACAA
The DNA here is from genome assembly GCF_965140295.1 of Lepidochelys olivacea. Classification (NCBI taxonomy): domain Eukaryota; kingdom Metazoa; phylum Chordata; order Testudines; family Cheloniidae; genus Lepidochelys; species Lepidochelys olivacea. The sequence continues at coordinate 86,894,425 of NC_140416.1, read as the reverse complement.
GAAGAAAAACTGAAGCCAAGGGTCCCACATATGTTAGAATCACCTGCCCGCTGCATCTGCATCTCCCCTGCCAAACTCCTGCCAGCTTACCTCCCTGGCCCCCCCTCTGGTTCTCTAGCTCCTGCCCCCCTGCAGTCACATGATTGTTTGACTTCTCATTAATCACTCTTCATTAGCAATTGATTTCACCTGTACAGGCAGTGTTTTAATGATGACCAGTGATAAAAACCTAGCCCCAAGCCTGTGGGGGCTGTCCCACTGTAGGCATTGCCTGAGACATTCTCAGCTCCCAGGCTGGCAAGGGGACCAGTTCCCAGCCATGCCCAGCATAGTTCTCCTCCCAGGGCACCTGCAGGGAGGAGAAGTAGAGCCATCCATGATCTGCTGGAGATCTGTGTGGGAGGAGACACCAAGTCCAGCCCCTGGTGCTGCTGTGTTTTGTATGTGTCTATGTTCACGGGGCAGTTTGTAATAAACAATAGAAAACTGTGGAATGTGCAGAGTCTTGCCTTCTACTAGAGAGAGGAAGACCCAGCCTGAGTGACAAGGAGCAGCCACCTTTAGCCCACCTCACCCTGGAGGGTAAGTCAGCCCTCCTACCTGGCCAAGGCCTCCCTCCAATCTCCTGCTCCGCAGCCTGACTGCTCGCACTGTATGGACATGAAGTGCGATGGAAATCTATTGCTGCTTCCTCCCCTTTCCCTAGCTTATGAGGGAGAATGAAATGAACCCAGCTGTTCCTTTCCTTCCTCTAATGTGGCTGCCATCCAGCTCCCAGCAGAGGCTTTGTGCATAATGTGCTCCTTGTGAAAGCAGAGAGGGTCTGGGCCAGGCCCAAGATGGGGAAAGCAGGGGGTGGGAGTTATCAGGGCAGGGGGGCTGTGCAGAAGAGGGAGTGAGGATATTAGAGGATGTGGGGGAGAATAGGCACTAGTAGACAGATAGTTGCTTCTGCTCTCTGGCCCAGGAGCCCCTGCCCTATTCAGTGTAACCACCACAGCAGTTCCAGTGAGAGGGGATTGTGTAGGAAGGTGTGTTAACCAAATAATGCCCATTGTGTACCATGTGGGCCTGTCCCTCTGCGTTTTTATTAGGGGGCTCACACAGCTGCATGGTATGCTCCATCTTTACAGCATTGCCAATGGTAGGCTCCCTGGGGGTAGATTACTTATGGACAACTGTCACACAGCTGCACCAATATAACTATTAAATACAAATTATATTTAAAAATACAAGGAATCCAGTGAACATTTTCCCAAGGCCTTTTGAGATCACACAGGGTTGAGCCACTTCAACAATCCCCAAAATTGTATTATAATAAATCAAGGTAACTGGTGGAGGAAGGCCACTTAGAGATAGAGGGAAGACAACACTGGTCCAGGGGCAGACTCTGCGTTATCGAGTATCAGTCTAATGGCTCCAAAACTACAGCCTGCACAGCACTTTCTGGTGGTCCAGAAAGATGACAGGTCTTGTGGTGACAGCTCTCCTTGTTTCCAGTGACTTCAGCAAGTGTCTAGGCTCTTTACTGAACAGAGGCACCTGGAGGCCTGCAGAAGCAGATGGACATGAGGTGCCAGCCTAACTGCTGCTTCTAGAGGCTACAGCTACTGCGAAGGAGAGGAAACAGGAACTGCTTCCACCGAGCCAGGGGCCTGGAGTTGCCAGCCACCAGCAAGATAGGATGCCCAAAGAAATATATTGAGGGGAGCAGGGGAACCAAAGGACTAGGTGGCTGGGAAACGTGCAGCTAGGGAAAGGGGCAGAGGAACAAAACAGATGGGAGGGGAGATAAAATGGAGAGCAAAGGCAGTGAGCATGATTAACTTTTTCAGGACACGTCAAAATACCTATCACTGTTTTCCTAATCTTTGTCATGTGACTGACTGGAAATTGCTAGGTGGCTCTCACCCAATGGGAGGAGGGGGGCGGCAGGGATAATAAAAGGGAGGCAAACTACACGATTGCAGCTGGGAAGAGAGATGAGGTCAGTGCTCATGAGTGGAAGAGCAGGCAACAGCAACTGGTGGGGCTCATGGTGAGTGGGAACGAAAGTATCCACAAGACACTCAGATGATGTGATTCCGAATTATGAAAAGAAGTTTGGGATGCCCTGTGCTAAAGCAACCTGAGCCTGCCTCCCAAAGCTAGTTGAGTAAGAGGAGGGGAAGCAGGAGCACAGCTCCTCCTCTCTGTACCAGCAGAGGGCTCCCACAAAATGTGTATTATTTTTATAGCACCAACCTTGCGCTTGTGTAAAGTGCTTTCCAGCCAAGGAAGAGGATAGGGTTCCTGGCCAAAGGAGCTCACAATCTAACTCAGTAGTGTTGTCACAGTAGCCCTGAAGGCTGGTGTCAACTATAAGGTGGGCTAGACCCCGGTGCACTTTGCACACATGCCCCAGTGCCAGGCCCTGGCCTCAAACGATGTGACTGACAGTTGGGCTCTGGCCAGGGCACATATTGGTGCTTCCCCAGTCCTCTTACAAATTTTTACTCTACAAAATTTCAAAAAACATCAGGGAAGTTTGATTAAAATAGAAAATCACATTAGTCCACAGACTAAAAATCTGCTGGGCTAGGAGGTCCCTGTACAAAAATGGGAACGCCACAGTTGTCACATGATTTGCAGAGCCTGGGGAAGCGTGAGGGCCTGAGCCATCCCCCCACACTATGGCCAGGTGAACCACCTGCTCCAGTCACTATGAATACAGGGCAGACCCATCATTTCCAGAGCAAGAGTCACAACTCAGAGCAGGGCTGGACACAAAGCCAGTGCGGTCTAGTTCTCTCTCCACCAAGAGGTTCCTTCAGAGGATGCACTTGGCTACCCACCGTACAGCTTCTCTGGAAGGGGAGAGGAAGGCCACTTGAGGAATGCCACCGTGGGCTCCAAATACCAAGTACTGTGTTGGACTCACAGCCCCTGCTCCTCTGAGCTCCAAGCAAACAGATTCGGGGCTCGGAGCTCCACTGAAGCTTTCCTGCTGAGCAATAGGTTCTCCCACAGCAGGACACAGAGGGGAAAGCAGACTGATGAGAGAAACCCAGGCTGATCTGTTCCTTCCGATGGCTCCATGAGCAGCTTTCTGGACTCCGGCCCTGATGCTGCCCCCAATGCCATGCTGTGCGGGAACCAGAAGGATACTGCAAGTGACAAAGATGGGAAGGGGGGGTTGGTAGGCAGTGTCTCCCAGCTCTGCCACCCCTTCACAACTTTGATTCATCAAGGACCACAGGAGCAATGTTGTCCCCAGGCACCTCTTCCAGCGCTTTCTGCAAAATCAGAGAAAAGGGGTATGGTTAGAGCACCAGGTGGCTAGGGCTGGGCTTCAGTACAGGCCTTGGAGCCCAAAGGCTGGGATACTCCTGAGATCCTCAACAAATCATGCATGAGGGTCAGACATCTGCAGAGGCAAGGAGAGGCCCCAAGGAACAATAGCTAAGACCATCCTCTTTAGAGCTCAGCTAAGATTGCACCAGCTCCCTCACCCCAGACAGCTCCACTGCTCAGGTGAGGGGTATTGGAACAGGCAGAGCAGGGGCCCCTTTCCTCTTGAGCAGCCCCCTGGGCTATTGTAAATACATAGTCATGGCAGCTCTGTGGACCTGGGTCTTGCCCCACAAAGCCAGCTCAGCTAGAGAAAAGACTCCACCTCCACTGCAAATGGAGCTTCCAAGTGGGGAAGTGCAGAGCAGCACTTGGGGGAAGGGAGGCAAAATGCACCCTGTGGTGGGGGAGAAGCGGCATACGGTGCATCCTGGTGTATTTAAACAGGACAGGAACTTCAGCCCTGGTGTGCTGGTCTCCCCCTGCCCAACTCAAAGCTGAGTGCTCACACTGCTTGCCCTCTCCCCACCCTACCTGCTTCAGGCCTCAGGGCTAGCACCTCCAGCCCATCTCAGCGCTTAAATACTATGTTGATTCATCAGAAGAAAGAAAACAACTATATTAAGCCTTTTAGAAGAAAAATTTAGGCTGATTAATTAGAAAAGCTCCCTGGCCATGAGATGGAAGGGGTGCTGGGGACAAACCACCCAATAAATAGAGCTTTATAAATTTATGAACAGGATTGTATGACAGGGTTGCAATAGCAGGGGACTGGATTTGACCCAGGAGGTCCTTTCCAGTCTTATGTTCCTATTTCCCTAGGGAACGACTGGGAGAGCCAGAACTCAGCCCTTATAAGACAACCCCACACAGGCCTAAAGGAAAATCCTGCCCCCCCCAGCAGCAGTGTCTTCCTATGCCACCCTGACTTTTCAGGGTTGTTGTAACAGAAGGGTAGGCACCTCTCCTTACTGCTGTGGCCCTTGCTGCTGCCTGTGCTTCTGGTGTCAGCCCTTCAGTAACAACGAGATAACTTAACTGCCATTGTCACATAAGGCAACTCACTGAATTTTACTGGCTGGGAGTGGAGCCTTCAATGGGCCTGTGCTCTGGACAGAGAACAGAACCCAAGAGAAGGGGCACTGTTCAACAGACTGGCATTCAGCACTATGCACAGTCCCTGGAACAAAGCTTCCTGCCATAGAGCTTACCCTGCTTCAGAGGAGCTACTCCTAACCTAGGCCTGGCTTGCAGGGTAAAGTGCTGCATGGAGCCACTGCTGCGTTGTCTTATCCAAGTACACCAGACACTTCAACATCCCACAAGCGCTGGACAGGACTTTAGCCTGGAGAACCCTCCTGGGCCTGTCTGAAAGGAGGTCTCTTCTTTCATTGTTTGTCTGGAGTGCTCAGAGGAAGAGAGACAGGCAGGTATTGTAGGCTGCTGCCCTTTAGAGAGGCATATGGGTCTGGGCCCTCCCCAAATAGGTGTGTTTGCTAGGCCAGCATATTAGACCTAGAGGCAAAAGTGGAACCCAGCTCCTCCCCATTCAGGAGTCAGAAAGGCAGCTGCCCCATAAGCCCTTTACCACAGCCCTGCCAGTAAGAGATCCCAGGATGTTCCACTGAGAGTTACCCCAGGATTTCCTTCTAGGCACCCCCCTCTGCACCATTTAAGGCAGGCTCTACAGGGCTCCCTGAAGCAGAAACAAACCGAAGAGACCTTGGTGGCCTCAGGACACAGCAGGTACAGGCAGAGTGTGGTAGCGCTAAGCAGTTATCTTCCTGTGGCGTGAGACAAGTCCAAGCCAGGAGCCATGGTCAGAAACACACAGGAAAGAGGTTCGCATCTCCCCACAGTTCAAGAGAAAACCAGGCAGCTTAGAAGCAAGAGATACAAACATAGCTTTATTTTGTGTAGTATCTTTCATACAAACTGCAGCCCAGAAGCTTTTACAGAGTTAAATAATAATAGCTCAAGGGGAGGAGACAGATCAGGAGAGCGTCAGCAAGTCAGCGGGATGGAAGGATGCTTTTCCAGACAGCAGAAACTACAGAGGGGAAGGCTCTCTCACCAGCAGTGGGAAGAGTGTTGGCAGGGAGAGAAGAGGTCAAAGTCAGATATGCTGGGAGGGCAGCAGAGTCGAGCTCTGGGAGCTTGGTCAGGGAGGCCATTGGTGATTTTGAACTGGGGCTTTAAATGAACAGGGAGCCAGTAGAGTCTGAAACCAAACCCATCACAGCTTCATCCCCACTTACCTTTCACCTCTTCTTGAGCTATAGGAACAAAGGGTTAGTAAACCTGCAAACACACACATGGCTACACAATCTTGGGAAAGGGAAAAGGCAACGCACACAAGCAGGCACATGCAGTGGGGATAGATGGAGATACCGCCACTGGGAATGAGGTGTGGAAACTGCCTGCGCAGAGATTTGGGGCAGGGGATGCTGACTACTTGCCACATTGCTAACATGAAAGGTCAGCAGAGCAAAGAGGCATGTAATCTCCAGGGAGTGGCAAGAGGGAGAGAACGTGCTTGGGAATATTCTTCCCATGCCCTGTCCTTGCCCAGTAAAATTCAGTAACATTCAAGGAGTTTTGCTAGCTGCAATATTTCACTAGAACCAGATAGTTAGCTGAAGTTGTGCGGCCCTGGTGAGCCAGGGAGATGATGGAATCCAAGCTTTCCACTAAGCAAGTATCTCAACCCTGAGTCAGGGCCCTCACCAGAGCTAAGAGGATTTTGGCTAGACCTCAGCACACTGTCAGAAATACCGCCACACCCAGACACATGCACGCACAATAAAACACAAAGTTGTCACCGACAAGCAGCCAAAACAAGGTTCTATCATGCAGTGTAAATGGCACCTTAACAGGGTTCCAGTGCCATTGAGGACACAGTGAAGGTGTCATCTCACTGCAAGATAGAACCATGCTTCAACCAAGCCTGCCAACATGGCTACATCAGGAAAGCAGGACCTTTAAACACCCTAACTCAGGAAATACAGTTGTTTCCTCACAGCAACGCTGACTCACCCTGTATTACATGTGTAGCATTTTCAAGTACAACAGGACCATGTTCTATGGGGGGGAAAAAACTAGCATTACGGTTGAGAAAGAATTGTGGCTGAAAGCTGAAGCATCCTTGTGCTCATATTTAAAAATATGGTCTATTGATATCAGCTATTTGTCATCCAATAGAAAAAGTTGGAATTTTTTACAAAACCTACTGTAGAGTACATTTTAATGCACTCCACATAGTCTTTAGATTTGGCATGAATTGTAAGTTTCAAGGAGATCTACAAAACAAGCCAAGTTTGAACAAAATCATTTCTACTATTTTGGAATCATGCACGTTCAAAATTCTAGGCAGGCATTTTTGTTTGATGAAAAAAATTCTTAACATACTTCTGAACAGATGTTGCTTAAAATCTTTGTTGAAAATTTCATTGCTGAGCCGAGACCCAACATGGAAAATTTTACCCATAAAAGGCATTTGTTTCAGAAAGCAACACATCAAAGTGCAAGCAAACTATAAAAGAAAGGTTAGAATGGATGCTGTAAGCCAGCCTCAGTTATACACTGTGATGCTACCTGCACCCACTATAATACAGCATGGTAATATGAGCTAGTTGACACTGCTATGGGACGCTAACACAAGATGATTGTGATGGCTTCAGATTCCATGTACTTGTAATGAAAGCAAGTCACAAATAGAGATCCCTGGACATCTGCACATAGCATTTAAAGAGAAGGGGACATTTGGTCCAAATGTCTCAAGAGCAGTGGAACACAGAAAACTAAACACACTGCTAACTTCAGATGTGAATTGATGCTGGATGGGATAGCAGTGAAAGGACTAACAGTACTGGCATAGTTATACTGGAGGGTGAAGCATTCACACTGCCATTAAGTCAATTTAACTCCCACTGAAAAAGAGCTTCCAGCTGCAAAGCCATTCCATGTAAGTGGCGAGGTGCATTAACAGAAGATGATTTGTGTGTGGTCACAAGGCAGTTCTCGCTGGAATAAGTAAAGACACACTGTACAGCTCTTGGATAGTCCACTGTTAGGAGTGTGTTTCGGCTCTGAAAAGCAACTAAGTACAGATAGCCCCTTCTCACCCCACAGAGTGGGTAGCAGAGTCAGAGCTGATTATTTCAACTGCAAAAAACACCACACACGCACACAGGCACATGCATGTTCAGCTTTATGTTCCTATGACCCCTGCAGAGCCAAAACAGCTATCCCAGAGGAGCTGGCTTCTAGTCCTTTCACCAATTGAACGCTTTACTCCATTGAAATTAATCAATCAATTTCCTTCCATGAAAAGGAGCCATCTGGCCTTTGCTTTAGGTACTCACTGGCACATTTTAAAAATAGGTCCCTCTTTGCCCCACAATTAACATACAACCACTCCATTTCCCATCAGAGTACTCCCAGTGCCTCCCAGAGAGGAAAAACAAAAAGAGCTCTGCTGGGTCAATAAATAAGGTCTATTCTAAACGTGGAGGCGTGAGCCCCAAAGGTGAGGGACCCTCACCAAAATCACTCTGCCAGCTTCCCACTCTCTCACAGAGGAGGCCAATCTGCTACCCCTGTGCAAACCCACAGGTCACAGTGGGGTTACACAGGGATCGCAGCATTGGGCCTGCAGCACCTTTCTTTAGGGATGTCATGTGAGAAAGAAAGAGCCCAAATGCAGTTTGCTGAACCGGCAGTTAGAAAAAAACATTTTAGTTGCGAAGTGAGCACATTCGGTACGGACCTGACAAAGACATGACAACCATGAACCCTCCACCAGGCCACCTGGCAGAGTGGAGCCACAGTTTAACTTATGCATTTCCTGACATGCACATTCGTAAGTATGGTTGTAATGTGAGGCCAATACAGAAGTTCACAATTTAACCATTAGTAATTGTTGCTTGCTCCAATTCTGTAGCCCATTTGAAGTAACCAGGTTCTTAAGCATCATGCCCCCAACCTCCCTCCCCCATGCCATTCCTTCACCCTCTTCTAGTCTAGGCTGCCAAGCTGCAGATACAAGGCTGCAAGCCCTCTACGCCCAAATTCAATTTAAAATCCCAGTCACAGACCCTACCTACTGCAAATTTCCCAAATACATGAGATCAAGGCTTCAAATGAAAATAGCCCCATGAGGGGTTTGTACACCCACCTCCAGCCTCTTTTTTGGAACTGTCCCAGAAGACAGACCCCACCACCAGGCAGGAGAACCACGCTTTGTACTGCTCTGGGCATCAGAGCTTTAGGAACACTGGCGCTTCCCACCTTGCAACAAGATTTTCTTGGACTTGTCCCTGTGCAGCAGAGGTGCAGAGCAATGTGTAAGTGCAGAGTGCCCAGTGCTGCATAGGACAGGGAATATGTGGGGAATCCCTATCCTGCATTGATCCTATTGGGATCCAGGAAGTGGGCGGGCAGAGCCTGCCAACTACTAAAGAACCTCCCCCCAGCCTATGGGGAGTATCCACAGGTCCAGGATTCCAAGTGAGTACGGGGGACAACTAAAGATAAAACAGGGACAGGAGTGAGGTCAGAGGGCTAAACAAAGGGAACCTGACAGGGACACCGAGCAGAAAACCTCGGACAGCACCCACTGCTCCTTGAAGGTGTCAAGGGAGCCAGCGGACACCGTCCAAAGGAACTCCGCCTGAATGCATGAGCGGACAGAGGATCAGAAATAGGCCCCACCGTCACAGGAGACCCCATCGGCCAACCTCCTCTCCCTGGTCTTGTAGATGGCCATTTTGGCCAGGGCTAGAAGAAGGTTGACAAGGAGGTCCCGTGACTTCGTGGGGCCACGGATAGGGAGTGCATAGATAAGGTGAGATACTGCTGCACAGCTGCAAGGTTACTTCTACCTAGTGTCAGGAATGAGGCCTGTGATGGGAGTGCGCAGCTCAGCACTTCATTAGCACGAAGAGGACCGTACTTAACCCAGATCTCCTGAGACGCACCAATGTTTTGCCCCACTCCTTTTCTATCCTATGCTCTTGCAGGAAAGGGACGAGGCATGCAGGGGACTTGAGTCTCACAAGCACTCAGGCTGAAATAGGGTGACCAGATAGCAAGGGTGAAAAATCGGGACAAAGGGTGGGGGTAATAGGCACCTATATAAGACAAAGCCCCAAATATTGGGACTTTCCCTGTAAAATTGGGACATCTGGTCACCTGCAGCTCATGGCTTACACTCACCTGCACCCACCTGCGGTCTCTGCCTATACTTGCACTGGAGCACACCAACCTAATGCTCCCAGCTGCACACCATGCAACAACTCAATGTTGCCAATATACTATATTCTCAGTACTATATTGTATATTCTATACAATATTCTCAGTGGTAGCTGATGACAGAACAAGGAGTAATGGTCTCAAGTTGCAGTGGGGGAGGTTTAGGTTGGATATTAGGAAAAACTTTTTCACTAGGAGGGTGGTGAAACACTGGAATGCGTTATCTAGGGAGGTGGTGGAATCTCCTTCCTTAGATATTTTTAAGGTCAGGCTTGACAAAGCCCTGGCTGGGATGATTTAGTTGGGGATTGGTCCTGCTTTGAGCAGGGGGTTGGATTAGATGACCTCCTGAGATCCCTTCCAACCCTGATAGTCTATGATTCTATACTATCTCAGGCCTGAACATGGTCCTTGCCAGCTCGGCTTATTTGCTGCACACCACTGAGCAAATACATGCACAAAACACCTTAAAACATCATGAGCAGGACAGATAATGTTTTGGGGAGGGCAGCCAGGCACAGCAGAGGGTTCAAACAGCAAGAGAACAGCAAAGCATTAAACATCCCTAGGCAGCAGCTGAGAAGCCACTTCTAGCAAAGGGCTGGAATTACAGAGCAAAAAGCAGAGAGCTTTACGATTTACAGTTACTCTTTTAACAAAAGGCACCAACTATTATTGCCAAAGTCTTTAATACTTCATTTGATTGGCATCATATCTCTATGTTTTCAGGACCAGCTCTCCGACACAATCCCAGACAGAACCTCCTGCTGAGGAGGCTGGATGGTGACTTTAAATAACTACTCAGCCAAGAGGCTGTACAATATTCTTCTCCCCAGCACATTTACTCACAGTAGAATTCGCTACCTGCTGTGACAAGACAAGAGTTTTGCCTTGGAACACTCTCCCCACCTGTCCCTAAGCTCCAGTTACCCAAGCAGCCTCAGCTTCAGTCCTCATTCTTCTCAGGACCCCACAAGCTCAAGACCCATCTCTTCTCTTCTCCTTCCCACCCTGTCTCCTGGAGAGGCCAAGAGCAGCTTCTGTACCCCGAACACCCCAATCACTCCAGCTGTTGCATTGCCTTGGGGAGCAGCATCAGCTAGTGCCATTGGTTTGGTGCCAGTGCCATTCCTGTGAGCGATTAGATAAGCAGATTAGTGTGATTCTCCTACCTTTGTGTGAGAGCTACTGAGCGGGGATGGGAAGTGATGGGGTTAAGGCTACAAGCTACATTCCATAATCCGTGATGTGACTGCTGTCCTGGAGTCTCTGTAACAACAGCCACAAGTCATGATCCCAGAAAAGGGGACACGAGCAAGGAAGAGAGAGAGAAAAGTAATCCATTCCTGGAGAAGGAGGAAACCAATGAAACACCCAGCTGCATGGAGAGTAAGTGGGGTACTTGACAAATACTACAGAATCTTCTGTTGGAAAATATTTAGCTCATAGCTCCCCAGGAGGCAATAAAAGTGAGCAACACTTCAGCCTCCCCTCTTCTGATGGATGCTTCCATTTTAACCCATAGAGTGTGAGTCAGACAGATCAAAATCTGCTCAAGTGGGGACTTAAAGTATTTGCATATTTGACTGGACTCTCATTTAGCCCATTTATTTTACTGAGAGACCAGCTAGCCCAGGCTATACAACCAACAGGAGGTAATTTATGGACTGGGAGTTAATAAATCTGTACATAAAACTTTACTTCGTTATGACACTGTTGTTTGTTATAGACCCAGCCTCTTATTCCTGACCTGCTTCACTTGCTTGCTTAGGAAATACCTGGGTCATAAAGTTCATGCAAAGAAGCCAGACAGAGGTCAGAGCTGTCGGGGAGTCTCTCGGACACCTCCAATGAGAGCAGCTCCTGGATGGTTTTGATATTTACCCTGAATTACTCTGTGTTTGAAGACCCTTCACCACCGGCATATCCCTCCAGTTCTTAATGGGATTAGTTCCTGGGTCTGCCTGACAGTTCCACAGGAGGGGAGGGTGAGTCCTATTAAAATAGCAACTATGCCTCCTTCTCTTTGTTTTAACACCTCCCAGATGAAGGCCCACAATTTTATTTTAGGTGTCAGAGTAGCAGCCGTGTGAGTCTGTATTCGCAAAAAGAAAAGGAGGACTTGTGGCACCTTAGAGACTAACCCATTTATTTGAGCATAAGTTTTCGTGGGCTACAGCTCACTTCATCGGATTTGAGAGTCTCTAAGGTGCCACAAGTACTAATTTTATTTTAGATTTTCACAAAATGTTCCATTAGTTTATCTGGCCTGAGCACAGGCCCGCAATTCATTTGGAAAGAGACCTTGTGGCTAATAAAGGAAAGGGGCCTTATCAGTAGTCTTCACATCTGCTGCCTAAAGGACTGGATATTTCAGGCTCTTGCCACAGCTTCTTTTTGATCAAGAGGCAACAGCACTAGCACCCTTCACTGCAGCCCAGTTGCATTGTGGGCTTACAGATGAAATTTGGCACAAGATTAATACATCTTTGGCACTAGAGCTGGAAGATCCATCTCCCCAGAGGCCTGGTCTCTGCTGATCCAGCATTTCCTCCTTCAGTGGCCAAAGGGAGCTTCAGAAAGCCATGGCGCAGGAGTGATTCAGACAATTTTGTATCTGTAGCAACCAGCTGTATTCCACAACCAAGCTAAACAGTGCATGTGATTTTCCAGGCTTTCCTGTGTGCATTACTATGCTGGGGAGCTCAACACTTCACAGTCCCTAATCCATGCTGTTTGCCACATTACATTGGGGCTCATCTCCCCAGGAAGCTTATTGGATTCAACGAACAGGGGAGGTTACCTGCTATGGTACAGGTTAAACAAGGGGCCCCCAGGTGAATATACTGGAGGGCCCCACGTGGGATGGATTTGGTGGCTGTTTTTTATCCCTGCTCCGGGATTACATTTGGAGGGCTGCATGGGGGTCAACTCCCCTTATATATTTTGTCCAGTATGTTTTATGCTTGTGCCAAGCTATTTCTATAAAAGATATTTTATTTAAAATACACCTTCCTGGGCTGACGGTCGGAGCAGGGTGGCCACGAGGTATCCTGGAGCCACTGGTCTCTCCAGATCGGCGCCGTTAGAGATTATCTGGTGGAAAGCGGCACTGTCTTCCAAAAAGGTAAAATTCGAGCCAGCAGGGAGCTTATTTTATGCATTTTGCCAGCCTTGGACACTGACTGCTTCAGGAGCGCTGGGTGGACGTCTCGTCTCTGGAAGAGGAGCCCAGAGCCAGTAAGGACAACAACCAACCCCTCTAAGGGGGAAACACTGAGATTATCGAACAGCGGTTAATTCACCAAACGCCTCTTCTCTTACACATGGAGCTGCATTAACTGCACGGAGCATGGGAACACTCTGCCCAGCATTTAGGAGCATAGACAAGAGTTTTGCAGCCACATCTAGTAGGCTAAGCAAAGGGCTGGGAGCCAGGATGGCCATAGTTCTGATTCTAGCTATGCCACGGATCCCTGATGCAGCCTGGGACAAGACACCATCTTTCTGTGACTCACTTTCCTCAACTGCAAAATGGAGCTACAAGCAATTACTCACCTTTTCAGGGGGCTGTGTGGATATTTGCACAATGGTCTAAGCATTGCCATAGAGAGTTCCATGTTAAGTGTTAACTCCCTCTCAGCAGAAGCAGCGGGGGTTGTGCATCTCTCTTCCCCGACCTCCCTCATCTATCCCTAGCCATTAATGTAAAAAACAGGACACATGCCTAGTTCTGCAGCCTCCTTGGGGGCCAATGTTCAGTGACACCCAATGAGAGCAGCTCAGAGTATCCACAAACCCCCTACCTGACAGGGCTGAGATCACAGCCACAGGGCTGCAAATGCCAGCAAGGAACTTCCCCTAGCGAGGTCGACAACCAATCATGGGGACAACAGAAGAGAGTCATGATTATTATGGTAATGACCCAGAAACAGAGATTCCAACAGGTGGGTAGGGGACAGAGCAGGGGTCACCCTAAGCTAATAGGGACAGAGCCAGAGGTCAAAGGGGATTTACTCACTGTCTGTTCACCATCCAGATTGGCCTGCTGTCTCCGGAGATCGGCCTTAATGAACACTGAGAGGTAGAGGGAAGAGGAGACCCATAAGGACACAACAGAGGACACAAGCAAGTCTCACAGAACTCGGGGTTACACAGGGGCAGCATAGGGTTCAAGGAGACACTGGGGGGCCAGCAGGGGATCCACTGTTCTGAATGAGGAAGATAGGACTTCTACAGCAGTCAGGCAGCAGATGGAGGCCCTGGCCCAGCCATGAGGGAGCCTCATCTGGCTGAGTCCCGAGCCAGGAGCATGGATGGGGACATGGATGGGGACAGCACTGGGGAAGCTCACACAACTGGAACCTTCAGCCAGTGACGCAGACCAGCTGCCACAACAAGGAAGCATCAGCAGGGTGCTGCTGTTCTGGAGCTTGCTCAGCTGGAGCAGCCCTGCAGGCGCTGCAGTGCGGGAGCTGCCTTCACTCCATGTGTCGAGTCCCACGGGTCACAGTCAGGTGAGGAATCTCTGCGGGAGCTGGTTTACCAGTTATGAAAGTCCCCAGGAGTAGGAAGGAGCAAAGAAAGAGGTTTCCCGCCTGCGTCCCAAAGTGATCGATGATCTTCCCTTGGGCAACGGTGAAAATGATCCCGAAAACCTTTAACACAAAAGTAAGGAATGGAATGGAGCTACTGTACTGTCCTTGCCTGGCCACCATCCCTCAGCCTCTCCTCCCCCCACCCTTTGCCCCTGATTCACCAGGGAAAGGCAGCTTACTGAAGAGCTTGCCAGGTCTAATAAGGACTTAGAACCCCAGACTTGCAGCCGTTTGTCCATTCAGCTGAAGCTGGGTTACAAACAAGGGCTGAATTTGGATGACGTGCCTCCTTCTGGCTAGGGGGAGGACAACAGAGCCTGCTGGCTGGAATCCCCTGTCACCCAAGGAGAGGGGGATCCTAAACTGCTGGCAGTGACAGTGCAGAGGGGCAAGGAGCTCCAGCATCCTGAAGAACTTTCTGGGGCAAGGGAGGGGGTGAGAAGCCACTGAAGCTGAAGATTAAATTCCAGTTTTGACAGCAATAAAACAAGAAAGCAAAGGCCTGGGGCTGAAGCATGGCCTCTCTCTGGAGCATCAGATGCTCTCTGTGATAGAGCAGGATAGTGCAGTGGATTGACCAATGGTCCGAACTGTACCCCTGTGGAACAGGAATCCTCTTGGGCCTAGCAGGGCATTCTAGCAGTGCTGGGCGAGGTGCAGGGGAGAACATACCTGTGCCGATACATTAAGGAGGCCTGAAGACGTTCCTTCTGACTCTGGGTATGTTAACTCTGCCGCAAACTCAAAACCCAGCGGTAGGTACCCTGTCATGAAGAACCTGCACAGCGGTACACAGAAAAACAACAGTCAGCAGCTGGTGGAGGGAGAAGCAGGGAAAGGACTATGTGGCTCTGATCCCTATTTCCTCCTAATTCAGTGACTGCACAGGACTGATCCCCCATCATCATGCTGTCCCTCCAGCCACCGGATTCACTGACCACACGGCCATGGTCGGAACTCTAGTCCCAACCCACAAATATTTGTGCCTGCAGCCGCAGTGCAGAAGGCCAGGCCTGAAGGGGCAGGGAGAAGAGAGGCACGCGGGGGGCAGGGAGCCACCTATTGCTGCCAGGAAGTGGGGTCAGCCAGTGGCATCGGAGTCAGAATGTTAATGCTAGCTTGGAAAGTAAAAGCCTGGAAGTGACTTAGATGGGATGCCGCCCAGCCGAAGACTATTTTAGAAACCTAGCTATGACCATGGTTCTCATTCCTTCTCTCCAAGGTCTGGAAGGCCACAGTCCCACCTGCTTCCTGACAAACATTTCACCATGCTCAGAGGTATCCAGCCTGGCAGAGTGTTCAGAGCCAGCTGGGACAGGGAGAAGTAGTAGGGGCTGCTGCGCACGTCCTTCAGCTCTCCCAGTCAGAGGATCCAGGAGAGACTTGGGGAGAATACAACACCTTATCCTTCTTCCATATAGAGCCTGCCCCACCCTGGCCTCTGCAGCTTCTGGACTGTGACACCTCTGCCTTCCCTTCTATGCCACTGCAGGGGCCAGAGGGAAAGGGTGTTTCCAGATTAATGTGGGAGGCAGCAAAAAGCCTGGGCTAAATTAGGCAGTCTCTATTCCTTCCTAGGGTCAGCTCCCACACGGGAGGGAGAATAAATTCTCGGGAAAGCAGACTGCATGTGAACTTACCCCAGCATGCCTGCGGTCACAAAGACCACCCAGAGGTGGCCTAGGCTCAGGGTGAAGGTATAGGCCACCAAGCCCCCCAGAGACATGATGTAAACCGCCAGCGTCGTCTGCCTGCAAGACAAGGCACAGTCAGGAACAGGCCTTTTTAGCTTTCGTTCAATACTCTTCTCTAGCCCTTCCCATCCAAGGATCTTAATGCACTTTACACATGCTAGCAAGGGAAGCTTCACAACCCTCCACCTCCCTGGGAGGAAAAGGAGGAAAAACATCTCTCTCACACCAACAGGGAAAACTGAGGCAACAGAGAGGAAAGGGACTCGGCCCAAGGTCACTCAGTAGGTCAGTGGCAGAACCAAGAATGGAACCCAGGAGTCCTGACTCCCCTGTATCCCAATGGTGCAAGACCAAATGGAAGATTCCCTTGTTTGGGAAGAACATCTCTTCTGTAGAGAAAGAAATTGAGGCAACCTGGAAGACGAGGGATAAGCCTAGGCTCTACCAGAGAATTCCCCATTGCCAAGGGACAGGCTATTAACTAACGTTTTCCAGCAAGAGCTTTAGAAACTGATTCCAGCCTATACACAGAGACCACTTCCCCTACCTAGCAACTGTTTAGCAGCCCAGAGCAGCATAGTACAATAGTTAGGACAGGAAGTGAAGGTGAATTCTGTATCCAACTGAAACTCTGTATCCAAACTAAAACTGATGGAAGTAAAACAACTATCAGCATTAATAAAAAACTTGGATTTACAAAACAAACATTTAAAAAACTCTATTTTTAATTTAAATCAGATTTTTTATTCACATGTTGCTAGTTCTTTACCTTCTTCCCGTTTTACAGCTTAAAATTGCTACAGTAGATGCTCTGTACTGGTTTCTCTAGTATCCTCATTGTTAGCAGAATTTCACATTTTGCATAGAGATTTTTTCTAATAAAAAGCTTCACATTTAAAATGCTAATCTTTGCTGAAAAAACAAGCCAGGGCCTCACCAAAACCCTTACTGTAAGAACACCTCATGCTCAAACACAAAACTGATAAGCAAATCGCCTTTACTATATTTGCAACCAACACCCCATCCTGATATACTGAACTGCCACAAGTCAAGAAAGGTGAAATTCTTTGACTAGGCTATACACCATCGTGGTTTGCACACTTTGAAGTCAGTGGGACTTATGCTCCTGCGTCACTTAAGTGCCTAAATACAGGCTCTGGAACTTTAGGCTCCTAGTTTTGAACGTTTTGGCTGGTATGTATAAAAAAGTTCACAATATCTTGGTTTAATATGCAGAAAACAATGAAAAGTTATTTAGTCTAACACCGAAGCAATTTTGTTTTGACGAGACAAAGATTTTATGTCCCTAAGAGATTTTTTTTTAATTGAAATTATAATTTTAGCTCCTGGTGCTACAAACACTTATGTGCATGTTTAACTGTAAGCACTAACCATTATTAAAATCAATGGGACTATTCACGTGAGTCAAGTTACGCACCTGCTTAAGTATCTGCAGGATCAGGGCCTTCATTTTCAGTATTTGGGATTTTGCTATACTAGTTTTATAAAATTCAAGTAATACCCCTGTCAGTAGGAGCATTTAAAAACAAAACAGCATTTATAATTCAGTTAATCCTAACTTTAGATTAAAAATTAAAAGTGTGGGGGAATGGGGCTCGGCAGGTGGAGTCTGGGTATGGGGGGGATCAGTGGGGGGGGGTCTGGGTGCAGGGACAGTGGGGCTTGGTGAGATGGGAGTCCAGGTGCAGCTGGTTGGGGCTCAGTGGAGTGGGGACCCAGGTGCAGAGGCCTCATCAGGGTGGAGCAGGTGCATGGGAGTGAGGCTCATTGGGGTGGGGGTTTGAGTGCAGGGGGCTGAGTGAGGGGGTGGTCTGGGTGCAGGGGTGGAGGTCCGGATGCAGGGATGAGGGGGCAGGGGCTTGGCAGGGTCCGGATGCAGGCGGGATGAGGCTCAGCAGGTAGGGCTGGGTGCAGGGGGGGTCTGGGAATGGGGGAGTCTGGATGCATTGGGGTTGGACAGACAGGGATGCAGCTCCCAATATAGTGACCCCTCCCGCCGCAGCTGAAGAGCGATGGGGTCAGGAAGTGGGAAGGGGGTGGTGCGGAGCCCGGGAAGGTTTCTGGGGGTGGGTCTGACCCTGCCCTTGTCAATCTGTGCAGGGGGGGAAGTGCACTCTTCTCCACCCCCCGCCGCACTGGGACTAGTAGCTGAGCCTGCTACAGGGTAGAAGCCACCAGGTGGGGCTGAGGAGGGCTGGGTGCAGGGGGTAAGGCTCAGCGGGGAGGAGTGTCGGGTTCTGGCTGGGCATGGGGGGGTCTGACCCAGCACTGGCCCAGGGCATTTGAATGCCCCCCAACCTCTGCAGTGATCTACCTCTCTCCCTGCTGCTCCAGGCACCTGAAACACACGATCCCACTGTTGGGGAGGGGCACATGACCACTCTTGCAGCTTCCCTCTGCTTCCCTGTTAGAAAGTCATTTTTCTGCAGGGTAGCAAAGAAATCTGTGAATTTTGCGCACACACAGGGGGGCAGAATTCCCCAAGGAGTAAACCAGTGGCCTCCCACTATCTAAGTCTCCCCAACCAGAAACTTGAGGGTGCAGGGAGGTTTCTGGTTTCCACCACAGACTGTATCTGACTGGAGATGAAATTACACACAACACAGTGAACATATACCCCACTGACCCACCCTTGGAACCAAGCTAGAGGCCAAAATGTGTTATTTTGAGAGCTGGCCTGGTCTCTCTGCACTCAGAGAAGCTGCCAAAGCTTTTAATTGCTGACAGACCACATTCAGTGAGAGCACAACATGAGCTTTCCAGAATGAAACATGCACCCCAGATTTAAAAAAAAAACAAAAACAAAAAACAAAAAGACAGCAGCTCTGAAACCCTGGGGCTAACTCACAAACCCTCCTGACAGGCAGGAGGAGAGAATGCGTGGCCATTCCATTCCTGGCTAAGGGAGACAGGGAAGCCAACCTAGTGGCATTAGTCTTTCATGCAAATTCAAGGTAAATAAACTTTGAGTACTGCCCTTCCCTACTTTGATAAGGGGAGGGGGATGTTCACTCTTTTCTCTCAGCTTGGCAAGTGACACAGGATTTGGTAGTTTTGTTTCCTGATTCTCATAGCCCAGCCTTTGGGTCCGTGACACTGTGTCACCCCCAACCCCACATCACCATAGCATCTGACCTCTTGGAACTGGTAATTTAAACAACAGGCTTTTTCAGAATTTTAAATTTATTCTCAGTGGAAAGGTTCTGTTAATATTTGCTGTTTTACAGAAACCCCTATGAACAGCCTGAACCAGCCCAATTTCCTGGCAGTGCCCTCCTCACACTAGGCTGTTTATCCTACCATCTCCCTAAAGTTAGTCAGCAGGGTTGCACCGAAGACTAATTTAGCCCACCCCATGCTGGCAATCCCAGCACTAACAAAACACACTCATTCTGCCCATGACAGCCCTCCGAACAAACTGGGGATTATTTTCACACTGCTGAGAGTGGACTCCCAGCTCCTACTGTGCAACCACAAATCCCTTACACTGTGATCTCTGTGCAGCAATATAGCTCCATTTGGGAGAGTCGGGAATGTCACATGCCATAGCTGTGCCAGTCTGGGCCATGTTGCCAGCATGACAGAGTTGTTAGGGGCTGCAAATTACAGAGCAGCAAAAATGCAGTTAGTGACAGCGTGTGTTCCCACCCATAGGGTTACAGTAGCCACAGCTGCCAAAAGAAATGCACATTAACCCAGCCCAGCTGCACACAGCATCCAGAAACAGAAGTAAGTGACTGGCCAGCCTATCTAATGATCATTTGCTCCAGCTTTTCTCCCTGCTCCCCAGTACCCCCATGAGTCCTCATCTGCCATCTCAGGGTTGGCCCAAAAGATCAGTTTCTGCTCTAGACTTGGTCCCTGGACCTGCCAGTACTGATGGCTGGAACTACAGCTGGGGATACCCAAACAAGCTGTGGGCCCTAAACATACCCACCCAGGGGTAGAAGGTCCTGGGAAGTTTTCCCTTACTGTGGATAGGCCATGCTACCAGAGCCAGAATAAATGCTGTGGTGGGTCCTGGAAGGGAAAGATCATGGAAGCAGCCTTCTTCCCATCTCCTGCTATTAGAATAAAGCCCTGTCTACTCTGGCCTGCAAGGGAAGCAGGTTACCACCACCTTAACAAAGCCAGTTGGTGCGGGGAAGTTGATCACCCAGATCCCTAGCTAGCATACGGGGGCTCACTGTAATCAGGCCAGTCAAGGCTCATTGCATAAAGATTGAGTGAACTAGGGTAGCAGAGACTCCCACCAAGAAAGATCTGGCCCCTGGGAAAGCCCCCAGGCTAAAGTTGCAGGCAACACAGAGACCTTTAGCTGTACATTCGCAGATGGCAGCACGTTCTGCCAAGTGTCCCCATAAGTACCAAACCCTAATCTGACCCCAGTTCCCACCCCCACATGCATCGCTCCATAAGACTCTGCCTTCAATAAGGTGTCTCTCACACACACACACAAAGTGCCTCTGGGCACAGGACTCAATGGACCTTTCACTAATTAGAACAGAGACTCTCAGATGCTGGTTTGTGAGGCAGAGAACAGGTCTGGTACTGTATGGTTCCTGCCACGCTGGGAACTATCTCAGCCTTGACAAAGCAGCCCTGGGCCATTTCTACCCCTTTCTTCCCAGGGTACTGGGAACCTGACCAGAGCCATGCAGGGGCAGAACACCACACTGCTCTCTCTCAGCTTCCAGACACAAGACAAGACAGCAAGAAAGAAATCAGACATGGAAGTCTGCCTCGCTCTGTTTCCCTGAGAGAAATGCACCCTCAACTTACCCCCTTTCTCCCAAGGAGGAGGGGCTCCCCAGACCCCTGCTCTCCCACCTACCCTTCCCCAAAGAAATCTCCCACACACTGACAATTCATACCCGAACCCTAGCCTTTCGTGCCTATGCAGGTTGCTCTGGCCCTGCCCCAGCTCCCAAAAAGCAGCTCTCCTCCTTTCAGCTCCCTCTGTACAGCCCTTGACAAGACAACTCTGTGTAAGTTCTTATCTGGTGGAAGCGGATGTTTGTCTGTCCACACACAAATAATCTCTACCCTCATGATAGGCCAGACCCAAACCCATTAATCCCTAAACACAACACCAGAAATAAACCAGAGGCACATAGGAATCCTGGAGAAGTAGCTCCAGTACCTTGTGCATCAAAGAAGGAATGAGTAGCTCCAGAACCAAAAAGTGTGGCTGTTATCTCCTGGGCTCAGGAAACTCCCCAAATGAGCTAATATGCTGCTCCAAATTCTTGCTTTTACTGCAGGGTGATTGTTCAGTTGTTCTCCCCCACCAGGCTGCCCCAGACCTGAGGAAGAGCTCTGTAACAAGCTTGAAAGTTTGTCTCTCTTACCAACAGAAGTCGGTCCAATAAAAGATATTACTTCACCCACCTTGTCAAGCCATTGAAAGGCAGAGCTGCCTCCCCTGGGGTTTGCCTTCCATGTGGCAGAGAGTAGGATGGAGTTGTGGAGAAACGAGTGCAAGGGACTTACTTGTAGGTTTTGGTTTTATCCAACCAGATGCCAGAAAGCAGAGCTCCAGCCATGCCAGACACTACAATGGTGAGTCCAATTCTTCCAGCATTCACCTCCTCCCCCTGTGGGAAGACACACATCAATACAGGAACTAGTTAATGGCCAACAGCAAGCAGGGATGGATGGCTGAAAGGGCCTCAGAGGAGGAGATACTAAAGGCCTTTCAAAGCTTGCTGTCCAGTACTGGTTTTTGGGTCAGCTTGTTCAGGATTTACCAAGAATGTAGGGTAACCCCAGAGAAAAGATGCTCCCAGGTATCCCAGTCCTAGCCTTTCCCAGCAGTAGGTGCTTTAGGGAAAGTTACAGAAGCCCTAGCTATGGAGCACTCCCCTCTCCTCCATGGGAAGGCAAAGTAGTGAAAGGTGCAGGAGCAATGACTGTCAGGAGGCTCCCAGCTGGTAGTGCTGTAGGGCAGCGGTTCTCAAATCAGTGGTCCATGGCCTTCTGGGGGTCCACGAGCCGATTTCAGGGGGTTTGCGAGCCTGAGCCCTGGTGCCCCACAAGGCAAAGCCCATAACCCATGGGTGCAGTTTGGGGGGGGCATGAGGGGCTTTGCCCCGCCAAACTGCAGTTCCATAACCAGACTGGGGCAGCCCTGGGAGCGGCTCCACACTCCCACCTTCTTCTCTCCCCCCTGCTCCTGGCCAGGTCGGAGGCGGGAAGCTGGAGACGGGCAGTGCAGGGCAGCTGCTGCTGCTCTGGCTGGTGCCATGGAACAGTTGGCCCTGGCGCTCCCCCATCTCCTGCTGCTGATAGTGCCCGGGGCTGCGGCTGCTCCTCAGCTCCCAGCACCCTTTGATTACTCCTGCAGCTGGTAAGAGCGGCCCTGTCGGGGGGACCCAGCTCCAGGACCAGCACAGCCTTCAGGGAGCAGCAACCACACAGCCCCTAGCTGCCCCTCTGCCTGCACCTTCAGCTACACCCCTCTCTGCACACAGCTACTAGCTATCCCCAACCCGCACCCTGAGCAGTTTCAAACTTTTTGAGCTGAAACCCCACCCCCTTTCAGTTATAATTTTTGGGTGCACCCCCCTGCAATCCTGGGTGGCCTGCTGAGGTGAGTCAGGGGGTAGAGTTGGTGCTCCCTCCCCAGACCCCACTGTGCAGAGCTGGCCCAAGCTCCGCCAGGTTCCACCCTCCCCAAAACAGAAGTCAAACTATGCCTATGCCTAAGGCCTGCCCGGGGGCCAGAGTCCGAGCCCTGGTGCCCCTCAGGGAAGAACTCCGAGCTTCTCCCGCTTGGCCCAGTGGCTGAAGCCCAGACACCCCCCCACCCCTCATGCCCTGAAATTTCTGTAGCATATTGGAGGGGGTGCTCAGAAAGAAAAAGATTGAGAACTGCTGCTGTAGGGAATAGGGCACAAGCAGTGATTGGGTGAGTTAACAGAAGAAAGCCCAACTGATTATGGTATAGGGGCATAGCCCTTGGTGGAGCTCACCAGCCCAATTCTCTTCCAGCAGAAGATGGTGCAAGGAACAGGGATAGGAGCGCTGGTTGATGCAGAGGAAATGCACCGTAGCTCCAGTACCAGTCTCTCTCAGCAGGAGGTGCTGTTGCACTGTGCCCTATACAAACTTTCTTTTGACAGCAATGCTGTAGGAGAGCATGTCACAGGTACTTACTGGATAGTTCTGGATCACCATGCGGTTCAGCAGAGTGGACAGGGCATAGAAGCAACCAGTGTTCAAACCTGAGAGGTGGATAAAAACACAGCATATTCACAGCCTGCCATTCTCCTGCTGGGTGAAGAAAGGTTGGGGACCTAGAGAGGGCTCCACTGAGTGTGGATGTTCTAATCCTGAGATGCAGAAGAGACCCAGGCATCAGGCACTGAGAGTGTGAGCACAGGGTTTTACAACGGGGCTGGGGAGCCTGCAGAACAACTGGCTGCCTTCGCCATGTCAGCTAGCAGAAGGGCTACATTTGGAGGGAAGGTGAGGGGCTGCTGGGCCAGCCAAGGCAAGTTATATCTCAGCTCAGTGAACGGGCCAAACCCTGCAGTCTCAGAGTTGCTTTTTATCTGAGTGGAGGGAGGTCGCACACTTTTTAGAGCTGATAGGGGGTTCAGTGGATCCAGGCCCCAGCACCTCCTCCCTCTAGTACAATCACTCTTCTCTAACCACTGGGTGGCACAGCTCACAAATGAGCTCTCCTGACCTCCATGTCCTGCCCTAGCATGACAGCCGCAGAATGACTGGCCTGGGCTATGTTGGGGTCAGTAAGCTGCTCACAGCCAGACTCATTCTTGACTGAACTCATTTACCACCTACTCCAACCAGCCAAGAGAGAATTCCAACCTCACACCCAGATTAGTGCTGGGCTGGCAGAGCCTCCCTTGAGGAGCTCAGATCCAATTAACATTGCAGTGCCAAGGCCAGTGACCTAGTGTGAGCTGGAAGAGATGTCCCAGCTGGAGGCTTCCTCACAAAGCGGAACTCGCTCACTCCCCACAGCAATAGCCAGAAGAAGTGGGCTCTTCCAGCCAAGAAGTCCTAGTAACTGAGTAGGAGCTAAGCAGTTTGCTGAGCAGTAACAGCACCTTCCCAAGCCACTATGGGCTTGTGTACTTGGGAAAATATGATCAGTCACACATAAAGATTACTGATGTCTTAAAGAGATGGTAATGCCAGTATAACCCTACCCCGTGTGGACACTTTATTCCACTATAAAAGTCGCTTTGCTTTAGTTTAAACCCCTTCCCAAGGGATACAAGCTACACCAAAAAAGCCACCCTTACACCAGAATAAAAGTGTCCACACAGGGGGTCATACCAGTATTACTCTACTGATTTAATTTCTCACCATAAATTAAGCTGAAAAAGCTTTCCCATGTGGGCAAAACCCATAATGGTCAATTCAATCCTCTTCTCAGAAAGTCATGCACATTTGCAACTGGTTTCTCTTTAAGGCTTCAGTGATCACTGTGACAGTGGGTGGGGATCATAGGTTCCACCAGTCACAGACCACACATCCCTGTGCTCGGGATAAACAAGGTTTAAAGTCCCTGTGTCGAGACATCTGCAATCCTTAAAACCCAGTCAAGTGCAAAATTCCCACACCCCCATCCTCTCTCTCTCTCTCAAAGCCTGAGTGAACAGCAGGAAGCACCCCAGGGTACAGAAGAAAGGAGGAGTATAGTAGCCTGAGCACAGGATGGGGAGACAGGAACTCCTGAGCTCTAATCCCAGCTCTGACACTGACTCCTCCTCTGCAACCTGCAGCAAGTTACTTCCCCTCCCCATGCTTCAGTTTCCCCCAACAGTAGAGTGGCGACACCCTCACCCACACACACCAGCGTTTATGAAGCGCTTTGACCTCAAAAAGCCTTGAGTGGTGCAGCAGCAGCAGCAGCGAAGTTCACATCTCCCCCATGTCCAGCCTCTGCCAACACATTGAACTAGGTCATGGTGCTGAGTGTGGTACAGGGATCTAACTAGAGTAGAATATATCCAGTAGACAGACACACATAGCCGCAAGGGAGACTGAGCCAGATTGAACGGCATGAACTCCTGAGAGGCGCAGCAGCAAAGGAGGGGATCAGCATGTTATCAGTTTCTGACATGATCTCTGGACAGGAAACACCCATCCCATTCACTCCAAAAGACACCTAGTGCAAGAGTGAGTTCCAGGTGGGTCAGTAACCTCCAGAGAGATAAGATAGGAGGGACACCAGGGAAAACTCTGCAATGGGAGCCGGCAGCAGGAACATACCCCAGAGTGCTGAACCTTGCTCTTCACAAGATTTGGCCCTGGAAGGAATGCACAGAGGAATCTGACGAGGCTGTTGGCCCACTTCACCCCCCACTCTGGAACACAGAGTTTACTAAGGGACACTTCACTGGCTGTAGCTTCAGGGATAGGAAGAAGGAGCATGAAAGGTCAGCACATGTCCTCTACCTACCATTGTTTCAGCTCAAAGCTGCATGTCAAACAATGCATGTTAACCTATGAAATATCTACTGTAACGGGGCAAGGCCAGATGGCTATAGAAAAGTAGTGGGAGATAGATATATTAGCTCCAGGCTAAACAAATCCCTGGTACCAGGATAAGTGAAATGGCAGCTGCTCCAGGTCAATTAAGACACCTGGGGCCAATTAAGAACTTTCCAGAAGGCAGGGAGAAGGCTAGGTTGATTGGGACACCAGAAGCCAATCAGGGGCTGGCTGAAACTAGTTAAAAGCCTCCCAGTTAGTCAGGTGGGTGTGCATGTCAGGAGCAAGGAAGTTAGTTATGCTGTTGGAGAGGCTGAGTAGTACACACCATATCAGTTACAAGGAAGGAGGCCCTGAGGTAAGGGTGAAGTGGAGCTTGAGGAAGTGAGGGCTGCTGTGGTGGAAGTAGCCCAGGGAATTGTACACATCATGTTTCTAAAAGGTCAGCTACCATAGCTGATACTATTAGGGTCCCTGGGCTGGAGCCCAGAGTAGAGGGTGGGCCTAGGCTCCCTCCCTCCCTCCCCCCCGCAACTTTGCCCCCTGATTAATCACTGAGACTGGGAGATAACAGATCCTATGCAAGGAAGGATAACTTCTCCTCATTTCCTTTGCTGGCTTATGATGAAAATGTCTCAGCAGACTCTGACCCTTGGCCCTAGAGAAAGAAGGGTTACATACAGGGTCACAGTGAGCCTGTGAGGCTAGAGAAATCTGCCAGGAAACGCAGGACCCACGGAGGCAAGGACAGAGCTTTGTCACACTACACACATGAGCGATGCATTTATACCAACCTAACCCCGGGGTAGACAGCACTATCTTAAGAGGAGGGCTTCACCCATCAACATAGCTACCGCCTCCCAGGGAGGTGAAGTACTCTCTGATCAGCGTAGGTAGCGTCTTCATTAAGCGCTACAGTGGCGCAGCTGCACCCATGCAGTGCTGTAAGTGCAGACAAGCCCTCAGACACGCACAAAGCACTTCATTGCTTTGGGCCCTCTAAGTCTCAGTCGCTTTATCTTTATTGTTAGGGAACTGAAAGTCAAGGGTGAGTCGGGCAGAACCAAGTGAGCAGAGGAGAAAAAAAACACAAGCCAGGAGGAAGAGACTTTGAAGTGTCAAAGTCACTAAACAGCCTTTTCAAATCCCCCAGTGACTCTAGAGCAGGGGTGGGCAAACTACAGCCTGCCAACATTTTAATCTGGCCCTCGAGCTCCTGCTAGGGAGCAGGATCCAAGGTTTGCTCCACTCTAGTCAGGGAGCGGGGGTCGGGCTTGCCTGCTCTGTGTGTACCGTGGCTCTGCGCAGCTCCTGGAAGCAGTAGTATGCCCTGCTCTGGCTCCTACACGTAGGGGCAGTCAAGGGGCTCCGCATGCTGCCCCCACCCCAAGCGCTGCCCCCACGGCTCCCATTGGCCAAGAACTACAGCCAATAGGAGCTGCAGGGGTGGCGCCTGCAGACAGGGCAGCGTACAGAGCTGCCTAGCCGTGCCGGAGTGAGGGACATGCCGCTACTTCTGGGAGCTGCTTGAGGTAAGCGCCACCCAGAGCTTGCACCCCTGACTCCCTCCCAAGCCCCTGCCCCAGCCCTGATCCCCCTCCTGCCCTCCGAACCCCTTGGTCCCAGCCAGGAGCACCCTCTTGCACCTCAAACCCTCATCCTCAGCCCCCACCCCAGAACCTGCACCCCTAACCCCCCCCCCCCCACACACACACACACCCTCCAACACCCTGCTCCAGCCCGGAGGCCCTTCCCGCACACTGAACTCCTCATTTCTGGACCCATCACAGAGCCTGCACCCCCAGCCAGAGCCCTCATCCCCTCCTGCACCCCAACCCCCAATTTTGTGAGCATTCATGGCCTCCCATACAGTTTCCATACCCAGATATGGCCCTCAGGCCAAAAAGTTTTCCAACCCCTGCTCTAAAAGGAGAAATTATACAAGGAAGAACAGATTCTAAAGAAACTCTTCACACTGAGAGGCCCTTCTCATCACCAGTACTGGGTCACTCTAACTAGTAACTGATCCCTTCCCCTTCACACTTACACCCACACAGTTTGATGGGCACATCAAGGACAGACTTTCAGCCAACGTCTGTATCTGATTTTCTCAGAAGGCATCAGACACAGAACAATCCTGGGACTGTCTCCAGCTCCTCGATACGAAGCTCGGGGGCAGCCGGATGGGAGAGGGGAAGAGAAGTTGCAGTACAGGACTAAGTGATCTGGGAAATGGCAGGAGTAACCTGGGACATCTGAGGGTCACTTCTAGAAAGCTCTACTGCACTCCCCAGGGAGAAAGGACTAAATGACCTAGTAGGCCTTTTGCAGCTCCAAAGCGAACATCACACTGTCCCCAGCCCTTGTTAATAACTCAGATGTTCCATTAGCTACTTGTGTTGGCAGAAAAACCTGTGAGGGGGCTGGAAATCCCTGACTGTGCTCCACACCGCAACCAGAAGCTTTCCCTATGTACTGTGTATCCCATTATTCCCTTCTCCTGAGGGGCTTCTCCAACAAGGAGCTTTCTGTTGCCAGGCACTGAGAACAGAGCCAGCCTATGCCAGAAACCTTGTCACACCTAGAACCAAGTGTGACACATTCACACACAGAACAACTTCCTAGAGTTCCCTGCAGCTGGCTAGAATACATCCTACTGGGGTACAGAGGCTGCTGTTCACCGCTTGGGTGGGTCACTAGAGGCACTGAGCACAGCCAATAGACCATAGCAAAGTCATCCTCCCCTTCTTACTAGGGGAACTGCTTCATCAGATGACAAAATTATAGTGTCAAAAGCAGAACCACCTCAGGCCCCCACCATACCCATGCAAACAAATCAAGGGGCCCATTTCTGAGAGTGCTGCAGAGGGAGAAGTGAGCAGCAGACTTAGCAGGATAAACACAAGTAGAGGGGACCTTAACAAACTCCCTCCCTCTGGCTTCTTGGGGGTGGGGGTTTCCTGAAGACCACAAGCTATGTCCATACTCACTCTAGTCCCTCCACAACCCCTTCCCCCCTGCTGATTCCATAGGGTCTCTTGGAGGCCACGCACTTGCCAAGCGTTTAGCAGCTCTTCACCCATATTATAACTGAGCAGGTTATTCCAGATAATGACTTGCTCCAGATCTGCCTGGGGGAGGGACTGTGAGCAAGGAAGATTTTTCTCCTGCTAGCACGCCAGATACTGGTCAGCATTGTCAAGGGAGGACCCATTCTGGCACACACAGTAGCAGGAAGATCTCCGCCTTCACCTGTCACTTAGCAGAGCCGAGACTGGACCTTACCATAAGCGACTATCAGCAGGACAAAATTGGTATTGCGGAGCAGCCTGACGATGGACTGCACGTAGGAATATTCCTCAGGTGGCTTCAACTGGATCAAGGCCTGGGCCCGGCTTGGGGGAAACGGGGGCTTCTCTCGGAACACTGGAAACAAACAGAATGGACCTGTCAACAATAGGGCCTCAGAGAATCTGGGCCCAGAGAGTCGGGGAGATGTTGTGGGGTGAGGCAGGGAAACCAAGGTTTATAAAAACACACACCTCCCTGGTGCTCTGAAATCTAAGATAAAGGAAACTCCAGCACTACTAGCCCCTACCCTCAGAGGAAGCAGCTGGGAAAGTCGTTGCCTGTCAGTTGAAATTTTATAGCTGTTCGGTGCTCAGCATTGGGTTGCCAACAGTCTAATCGCACAAACCCAAACACCCTTGCCCTGCCCCAAGGCCCTGCCCCAAGGCCCCGCCCCTGCCCTGTCCCTTCTCTGAGGCCCTGCCTCCACTCACTCCATCCCCCATCCCTTTGTCACTCGCTCTCCCCAACCCTCACTCACTTTCACTTTCTCTTATCCTCTCCCCATGAGAAGAAACATGTGCAATGGAGTGTTTTGTTTTGGTAGGACTTTAGGGCTTGCTTGTTGTTGTTTTATAAAATATACATGTTGCTCTGTATATATATTAGAGAAGACTGGTTGAAGAAGTATGCTTTGTACTTAGAGTGGAAGGCTGGGGAGGTTTGAGATGGTCTGGTGGACTGCTAACAGTCTTCAAATATGTTAAGGGCTGTTATAAAGATGAGGGTGGCCAGTTGTTCTTCCTCATCCACTGAGAACAGCAGGACAACAAGCCAATCGGAAGCAAGGGAGATTTAGGTTAGATATTAGGAAAAAAAACTTTTCAACTATAAGGGTAGTTAAGTTCTGGTACAGGCTTCCAAGGGAGGTGGTGGAATTCCCCCCATTGGAGGTTTTTAAGAACAGATTAGACAAACACCCATTAGGCGTGGCCTAAGTATACTTAATCCTCCCTCAAAGCGGCAGGATGGATGAAATGACCTCTCAAGGTTCCTTCCAGCCCTATATTTCTATGATTCTATGGTCCTTAATTCTTGGGGGAGTTCACTCCACAGTCTCAGACTAGCCCCCCAATAAAGCTCTGTCTCCTGGTCAGATAAGACCCTTAATGTAGAGAGTTACATTGTACCAGAGGAGCAGAGCCGTCAACCACAGTCTTCATCTCAGAACTTTGTGATCTTTTAGATATGCTAGACCCAGGCAATGCAGTGCCTCCAAGATAAGGACCAAGATCTTGAATTTGATCTGAAATTCCATGGGAGACTAGAGGACAGGTTTGCTCATGTTGGCTTGTGCTGCTGAGGAGACATTCTGCAGTGTTCTGTATTAGTTGGAGTTTCCTAGGTACTGAAGACTTCATACCCAGGTATATCGCATTGCTGTAGTCCTCCTGAGAAGTGAAGGTGTGAATAACTGAGGCCAGGGCATCATCTACCAGGATGGGACATAGTCTCCTCGCCAACTGAGAGATTAGAAAGCTTGCAGATGCTAAGTGTTTTAGTGAGGAATCTAAGAAAATTCCTAACTTTTGAACAAACTGACCAATTGAGGGTGTGTGCCTTCAAAGGAGACTGCACCATGGCTGCAAACTCTTCAAAGTGCTTTGCTCCGCCCACTGGCATCACCTCTGCCCTTCTTAGGTTCAGCTTTAACCAGCTGAAGAAGTGACCCTGTATGTGAACAGAAGCAGGTGCTATGCTGGGGCACTGCCCCAGATCGCCCCTAGTGGGCTGTCACATGCCCTCCCTGATAGAGAGACCCATAAACACAATCTGGTCCTCTCAGCTTCATCCCTCCCACACATTTACATTCACCTCCTTACCAATGATGACGAGGATGAAGAGCACTGTTGCCACAGCTGCAGTGATGAAAAACATGATGCTGATGTGGTAGGCCAGCTGTTCTGTGTCCTCCAAGTTGGGAACCAGAACGGGAGGGAGAACAAAGCCCACTGCAATTCCAAGCTGAGCAGAGAGATCAGGAGAGAGATAGAATTAGATGGAGAGTGAGGGGAACCTCCCCCTCAATCCTCAGGCTAGGACCACCATCAAGGGACTCAGCTCCAAGATGTGGCCTGCCTTTGCATAGTCAGAGGCTGGCCAGGGCCCGTCCAACTTGGTCTTCGAACCAAAAATCCCCTACTCAGTCATCCAACAATCAAAATAAAATAGAAACTAACTACTATTTTAGCAGAATCCACAACAAATAACCAGTGTGAAACTGTACCCTACTGGCCCCCACACTTGTAGGAGTGACACTAACCAACCCCAGCTGCCTTGCTAACTCTGTCAACTTCTCCACTGGCTCAAGTCAGTCTAAGAAGTTTAAGCCCAAGAGGAAAGAGAGCATCAAAAGCCACACAAAGGGTTTGAAATCCTTAAGACCAATAACATCCTAAATCCAAAGATGTGTTTGCTGAGCACCTGCCCCTATTCTGAGATGTCCTACTTTGAAAGGCTGTGAGTAGAGGCATCTGAGCCTGGCTATAGTCATTGTCCAACAAGCACAGCACCTGTGACCTTGGAGTCACTTTATTGGTGGCATTGACATCACCATGAAAATGGTATGCAGCCCCATGGCATACATGGTCTCATAAGTTGCCAATTTGCCAGGCTCAGAGGGAGAGGGTGGCATTTCCTTTTTCACCTTGTGACAATTTGGGGAAACTGACGACGCACAATTTACAAATTCTGTTTCAGCAAATGAATTCTCTGTGTGCTTAAACCTTTCAGGTTACCTGTACTGTGTTCTTGCTTCATACTCCATGTACAAAGGAGACAGGAGTGGCACCTGCACGGCCGGATGTGCTGAATATTAAGAATCTGACATTTGAACAGGTCTATATAGGCGGTACAATAAATATGGCCAAACCAAAAAAACTGATTCTGCCCAGCCAGGCTGGTAACTAAGCAACAGATCACCTGGTATGAGACTGATCTCTGGGGCGGGGGGGGGGGAGAGATCAGGGACACAGACTGGGGGCTGCTCTTGGGCACCCTGTCTAGGTAGGTGGGGGGTCCAGGACTCCCCACAGTGGTCTGGGCTCCCTGGGCAGCTCTTACCACTGTCAAGCTCCAGTTTCTGGCCTGGCCAGGGGGCAGAGGAGGAGAAAGGCGTGCAGCGCTCCTGCATGTGTCTCGCTTTTGCTTTTTGAAAAGATGGTCACTCTAGGCGAGAGACCCTTTCACAGAAATGGGAACAGAAAGGCTGTGCCCAGGAAGTGTGCCAGAGAGGCCAAGACAAAAAGAACAGGAGTACTTGTGGCACCTTAGGGTATGTCTACACTATGAAATTAGGTCAAATTTATAGAAGTCGGTTTTGTAGAAAGCGTTTTTATACAGTTGATTGTGTGTGTCCCCACACAAATGCTCTAAGTGTATGTAGTCGGCGGAGTGTGTCCACAGTACCGAGGCAACTGTCGACTTCCAGAGCGTTGCACTGTGGGTGGCTATCCCACAGTTCCCGCAGTCTCCGCTGCCCATTTGAATTCTGGGTAGAAATCCCAGTGCCTGATGGGGCTAAAACATTGTCGCGGGTGGTTCTGGGTACGTATCGTCAGGTCCCCGTTCCCTCCCTCCCTCCGTGAAAGCAAGGGCAGACAATCGTTTTGCGCCTTTTTCCTTGAGTTACCTGTGCAGACACCATACCACGGCAAGCATGGAGCCCGCTCAGCTAACAGTCACCGTATGTCTCCTGGGTGCTGGCAGACGTGGTACTGCATTGCTACACAGCAGCACTTTATTGCCTTTTAGCAGCAGACAGTGCAGTATGACTGGTAGCGGTCATCGACGTAGTCCTGGGTGCTCTTTTAACCGGCGCCTGGGCAAACATGGGAGTGACTCAGCCAGGTCATTTCCCTTGTTTCACCTTGTGGCGATTGAGTCCGACTGGCAGTGCACTGTCTTTTAACCTCCAGCTAGCAGAAGATGATGGCTAGTAGTCTTCTGCTGAGCACCCAGGAGATGATGGCGGCTAGCGGTCGTACTGCACAGTCTGCTGCCAGCAAGATGTATAAAGATAGATGAAGTGGCTCAAAACAAGAAATAGACCAGATTTGTTTTGTATTCATTTTCTCCTCCCTCCCTCCGTGAAATCAACGGCCTGCTAATCCCAATTTTGAGTTCTATCCTTGAGGGGGCCATTCAGTTTCTCACAAAGCCACCCCCTTTGTTGATTTTAATTCCCTGTAAGCCATGTTGTCAGTTGCCCCTCCCTCTGTCAGGGCAATGGCAGAGGATCGTTCCGTGCCTTTTTTCTGTGCAGACGCCATACCACGGCAAGCATGGAGCCCGCTCAGATCACTTTGGCAATTAGGAGTACATTAAACACCACGCGCATTATCCAACAGTATATGCAGCACCAGAACCTGGCAAAGCGATACTGGGTGAGTAGGTGACATCAGCGCGGTGACGTGAGTGATGAGGACATGGACACAGGCCCTGGCAATGTGGGCATCTCAAAGCACAGGCCCTGGCAATGTGGGCATCATGGTGCTAATGGGGCAGGTTCATGCGGTGGAATGCCGATTCTGGGCTTGGGAAACAAGCACAGACTGGTGGGACCACATAGTGTTGCAGGTCTGGGACAATTCCCAGTGGTTGCAAAACTTTTGCATGCGTAAGGGCACTTTCATGGAACTTTGTGACTTGCTTTCCCCTGCCCTGAGGTGCAAGAATACCAAGATGAGAGCAGCTCTCACAGTTGAGAAGCGAGTGGCAATAGCCCTGTGGAAGCTTGCAATGCCAGACAGCTACTGGTCAGTTGGGAATCAATTTGGAGTGGGCAAATCTACTGTGGGGGCTGCTGTGATGCAAGTAGCCAACGCAATCAAAGATCTGCTGATATCAAGGGTAGTGACCCTGGGAAATGTACAGGTCATAGTGGATGGCTTTGCTGCAATAGGATTCCCAAACGGTGGTGGGGCCATAGACGGAACCCATACCCCTATCTTGGCACCGGAGCACCAAGCCGGCGAGCACATAAACCGCAAGGGGTACTTTTCAATAGTGCTGCAAGCACTGGTGGATCACAAGGGACGTTTCACTGACATCAATGTGGGATGGCCAGGAAAGGTACATGACGCTCGCATCTTCAGGAACTTGGGTCTGTTTCAAAAGCTGCAGGAAGGGACTTTATTCCCAGACCAGAAAATAACTGTTGGGGATGTTGAAATGCCTATATGTATCCTTGGGGACTCAGCCTACCCCTTAATGCCATGGCTCATGAAGCCGTACACAGGCAGCCTGGACAGTAGTCAGGAGCTGTTCAACTACAGGCTGAGCAAGTGCAGAATGGTGGTAGAATGTGCATTTGGACGTTTAAAAGCGCACTGGTGTAGTTTACTGACTCGGTTAGACCTCAGCGAAACCAGTATTCCCACTGTTATTACTGCTTGCTGTGCGCTCCACAATATCTGTGAGAGTAAGGGGGAGAAGTTTATGGCGGGGTGGGAGGTTGAGGCAAATTGCCTGGCTGCTGGTTTCGCACAGCCAGACACCAGGGCAGTTAGAAGAGCACAGGAGGATGCGGTGTGCATCAGAGAAGCTTTGAAAACCAGTTTCATGACTGGACAGGCTACAGTGTGAAAGTTCTGTTTGTTTCTCCTTGATGAAACACCCCACCCCTTGGTTCACTCTACTTCCCTTTAAGCTAACTACCCTCCCCTCCTCCCTTCTATCACCACTTGCAGAGGCAATAAAGTCATTGTTGCTTCACATTCATGCATTCTTTATTCATTCATCACACAAATAGGGGGATAATGATCAAGGTTGCCCAGGGGGGGTGTGGAGGAGGAAAGGACAAGGCCACACAGCACTTTAAAACTTATTGAATGCCAGCCTTCTATTGCTTGGGCAATCCTCTGGGGTGGAGTGGCCAGAAGCCCCCCACCGCGTTCTTGGGCGTCTGGGTGAGAAGACTATGGAACGTGGGGAGGAGGGCGGTTGGTTACACAGGGGCTGTAGCAGCGGTCTGTGCTCCTGCTGCCTTTCCTGCAGCTCAGCCATACACTGGAGCATATTGGTTTGATCCTCCAGCAGCCTCAGCATTGAATCCTGCCTCCTCTCATCACGCTGCTGCCACCTTTCAGCTTCACCCTCTCTTCAGCCCACCACCTCTCCTCCCAGTCATTTTGTGCTTTCCTGCACTCTGGTATTGTCTGCCTCCACGCATTCGTCTGTGCTCTGCCAGTGTGGGAGGACAGCATGAGCACAGAGAACATTTCATCACGAGTGTGTTTTTTTTGCTTTCTAATCTTCACTAGCCTCGGGGAAGGAGAAGATCCTGTGATCCTTGAAACACATGCAGCTGGTGGAGAAGAAAAAAAAAAAGTGGTATTTAAAAAGACTCATTTTCTAGTACAATGGCTACACTCTTTCACGGTAAACCTTGCTGTTAACATTACATACACAGCACATGTGCTTTTGTTCCAAGGTCGCATTTTGCCTCCCCCCACCACGTCGCTAGCCCCTCACCCCTCCCTGTGGCTAACAGCGGGGAACATTTCTGTTCAGCCATAGGCAAACAGCCCAGCAGGAGTGGGCACCTCTGAATGTCCCCTTAAGAAAAGCACCCTATTTCAATCAGGTGACCATGAATGATATCACTCTCCTGAGGATAACACAGAGAGATAAAGAACGGATGTTGTTTGAACGCCAGCAAACATACACTGCAATGCTTTGTTCTACAATGATTCCTGAGTACGTGCTACTGGTGTGGTGTGGTAAAGTGTCCTACCATGGTGGATGGAATAAGGCTGCCCTCCCCAGAAACCTTCTGCAAAGGCTTTGGGAATACATCCAGGAGAGCCGCAAATGCCAGGGGAAATTAATCATTAAACATGCTTGCTTTTAAACCATGTATAGTATTTTAAAAGGTACACTCACCAGAGGTCCCTTCTCCGCCTGCCGGGTCCGGAGGGCAGCCTTGGGTGGGTTCGGGGGGTACTGGCTCCAGGTCCAGGGTGAGAAACAGTTCCTGGCTGTCGGGAAAATCAGTTTCTCCGCTTGCTTGCTGTGAGCTACCATCTTCCTCCTCCCCAAAACCTGCTTCTGTGTTGCCTCCATCTCCATTGAGGGAGTCAAACAACACGGCTGGGGTAGTGGTGGCTGAAACACCTAAAATGGCATGCAGCTCATCATAGAAGCGGCATGTTTGGGGCTCTGACTTGGAGCGGCCGTTTGCCTTTCTGGTTTTCTGGTAGGCTTGCCTCAGCTCCTTAAGTTTCACACGGCATTGCTTCGGGTCCCTGTTAGGGCCTCTGTCCTTCATGCCCTGGGAGATTTTGACAAATGTTTTGGCATTTTGAAAACTGGAACGGAGTTCTGATAGCACGGATTCCTCTCCCCATACAGCGATCAGATCCCG
Source organism: Lepidochelys olivacea (assembly GCF_965140295.1). Lineage (NCBI taxonomy): Eukaryota > Metazoa > Chordata > Testudines > Cheloniidae > Lepidochelys > Lepidochelys olivacea. Next base: position 86,858,348 of record NC_140416.1, on the reverse strand, counting down.
TACCTCCCGTTCAGTCCATGCTGGAGCTCTTTTGCGATTCTGGGACTCCATCATGGTCACCTCTGCTGATGAACTCTGGCCAGCATGGCAAGCTGCAGGTGACCATGCAAACAGGAAATTGAAATTCAAAAGTTTGTGGGCCTTTTCCTGTCTACCTGGCCAGTGCATCTGAGTTGAAAGTGCTGTCCAGAACAGTCACAATAGAGCACTCTGGGATAGCTCCCGGAGGCCAATACCGTCTAATTGTGTCCACAGTACCCCAAATTCGACCTGGCAAGGCCGATTTGAGCGCTAATCCCCTTGTCGGGGGTGGAGTAAGGAAATCGATTTTAAGAGCGCTTTAAGTTGAAAAAAAGGGCTTCGTCGTGTGGACAGGTGCAGGGTTAAATCGATTTAACACTGCTAAATTCGATCTAAAGACCTAGTGTAGACCAGGGCTTAGAGACTAACAAATTTATTTGAGCATAAGCTTTCGTGGGCTACAGCCCACTTCATCGGATGCATAGAATAGAACATATAGTAAGATGATATATATATATATACACACACACATATTCTCCCTTTTCATGTTCTCAGTATGTATGTAAGAGGCTAATTAATTAAGATGAGGAAAGACACAGTGCTGGAGCCTACCTAGACCAAGGGAGGCTTAAACGTGCATGGGCCCAGTGTGTTGGGATCCAAATGCAGCAGCCTGGTAGGTCCCAGAAAGGGGAGCTTGACTATGGCTATAACACATTCCATAGCAACCCCTTCTGGAAAGGGCTGAGATGCTCTTACCCTTATAGCAGATCAGGCTTACAGCAGTAGACCAAGTACTCACAAGTATCTGGGACTAATAGTGATACCAGCCTAAAATGCCCTCCTCAAGGAACAGAGAGAAATCAGCTGTTTTGATCCAAACACCTGAGCTCTTGTCTAATAAAGGGGGAATCAAAGTGCACTCAGCATGTTTGTGGCTGCCTACGAAAGCTGCTCTTTTATCCACATTTCATTGCGTGCAGCGGTGTTGCAACCAAGGCTCAATTCCCGCTCCTTCAGCTTTGTGTGCCAGTGCTCTTCACCCCCCCATGACATCATAAAAGAGTGCTTGGGGACAGCCCAACTCTTGCCAGTTCCCAGAGAGAGGTTATTTACGCACACTCCCCTGTATGGGGCAGAAGTGGTTACTCACTTCAGTGTTGCACTAAATTTCTGCATTATCTTGTTTTCAAGCTATAAAAAATTTTCCAGGTAGTGACAGACTCGACCAAGCACACACAAGGCTTTCTAGGAGCTGCAGAAAGAGAGCTGCAGAGCAGCACGTGAAGCAATTCTCACACTTGCCTGACACATTTCCAAATCTCTTCTGAAGCCTGAAGCATTTGAATGTGACTTAGCAGCATCAAATTAACCAGAATGGTAGAAGCAATGAAAAATGCACCTCCTTCCTACCCAACCCCAGTTATTCATGCTTTACCATCACCAACGGAGCATCCACAAACCCATCCTCACAGTGGAAGAAGAAGCAGGAGCTATGAAAAATATGGAAACGAGGGGGCATTCAAGCTAGGGCAACTTCCTTGTTATAGAGAGATGCATTTATCATCATCATCAGATAGTGTCTTCTCCCAGTGCAAGGAACCTTATGAAGTGTTGACCTTCCGCACCCCAGTCACAGAAGGATCATCACAACAAACCTATTAGTTTTGCTGTAAACTTTTAGCTTCCACTGTAACAACAGTGAGCATTTCTATAGACCTCAGTATCTTCACAGTCCTCCGTTGAGAGGGTCAGCTAGTATCACTACCCCCATTTTACAGACAATGAAGGAGAAGCACAGGGAGGAAAGGGACTTATCCAGGATCACACAACTGTCCACTCTGCCTCCCAACAAACAAAACACCCCAGTAATTCATGCTAATCAGACTTTGAAGGTTCATCGTCACTATCAAGGTTTCACACTCCTTTAATGATTATCAGTGTGTTGTGGGATATGTTTTCTTTAAACAGCGTCGGCAGCATCAAGGTTTCCAAATAAATATGTGTGATCTGCCAATACTTGTAGTTGGGAAAGGAAAGGTCTCTGCCCTTTATACACCAAACCATTTATCTGCACTCTCCCTCCTCCATGCAAGAGTGAAGAGACCTGGGTCAGGGAAGAATGCTCTGTCCTTCAGACATTATCTCACTTCAGTGCTGGAACCAGAAACACATTTAATGTACAAATTATTAACCTTCACAATGTCGGACCAAGCTCCTCATGTGTCAGGCACTGCCCTGGAATTTATCCTTATTATGGGGCTCTGCGGTAAACCAGGGTCAGGACTCCCAACAGGTGTCACTTTGGGGTTCATCTTTACCTCAGAGATGCCAACCAAGGTAAACCAGTGGGAATGACTAATAAAAAGGGACCAACCCTGCCATTCTGTTGCATTGGGCAGGATTAAAACAATACACACACAAGGGGCACAAATGTCATGTTTTAGAGCACAACTCAACCACTAAAGAGGGAGTTAGGAGGAAACTTCCATGAGTAAGTGTTAGGGGGCTTATTCCTTCACCCACTTACTTCCCTGGTCCTTCTCACATGAACAGAGAGCAACAATACCCGAAGTCCAAAGGTGCAAACAATTCGATGTTTATTGGGGTGAACTTCCAGCAAGCATGATTCCAGTTTCCTTCCTTAGTATCCTCCTTCCCAGCTCTGACATCACAGAGCCTTACACCTGTGTCCCTGTTCCCATTACTACCCTTAGCCAAACATGATTCCAACTTCCTTACTCCCATTCCCTGTTCCCATTTCCCCCTTTAGCAAAACATGATTCCAATTTTCTTACCCCCATTCCCTGTTCCCATCTCCCTCACCCACATGACCATGACCACCCCCACCCAGTCACTTCCTCATTGACTACAGATTATATAGTAAAACTTGAGTTCTGCTTAGCTATACCTTAACCAATCATTTTCCTGAAATTTAACTAACCAGTCCTAACATATTGTAACATGATTATGTAACCAATTATATGCCACCACCTTAATTAGTTTACACCCAGCAAAATTAATTATACAGCAGACAGGAACAATCACAGAACCAGACAGAGATTATACAGACAAACAATAGCAAAGTGGGAACTACAATGACAAGACAACACAGAAGCGAGGATTTCACATCCCAGCTATTGATAAGTGAGTTCTTGCCAGACAGGATGCTATCAAACTAAGTTTCCTTTTACATTTTCTAGGCACTTCCCTTTCTCTGGAGGTGATAGGAACTATCAGGACAGGATTGTATTCCTAACAGCCAAATAGCACCTTATTTCAGTGTGACTAGTTTGGAATGTGAGGATGTGACTGTTTGCTTCCCAGCTTATGGCTGCCTCTGCTGCTTAGCCAAAGGCCTTAGCCTAAGAACAGGGCCTCAGACTGTCACAGTAAGAGAAGGCCCTTACACCAGCAGACAGTGATTTTGATTTTTTCTTTTATACCTCTATCACTAGCCAAGTGATAAGAATACACCTAAATTCTTAGAGTACAGGCCTTTGCAGACAGGCCTGAATATCTATATCCTAACAGTAAGTTGTGTCCATCAGTGGGGTTTCTTGAACCTGAAACATCTGGTACTGCCACTGTCGGAGAGGACCCCGGTCCTATCTGGTGTGGCAATTCCTACGTTCCCACATTTAGTCAAATACAAATCACTGACACTAAGCACCCTTGTATTCACACCCTACATGGTACTGTAATAATCATTGTACAAAATATGCTTTGTGAGGTATCATGTGAAAACTAATAACTCACTGATCATTAATATTCTCGTGTGATATATGTATGCAATGGCTATTAAGAGTTATGAATATATGATGGAATTATAACGAAACCAGGTATGTCAGGGAGTTGTTAAACAGGTCTATCCTAAACAAATGTGTATTTACCTCAGTTCACATATAAGCAGTAAACAGACCCATCAAGCTAACAAGGTATGGGAGGCAAACTTCACACTAACAAGCTGGGGAGAGGACAGCATGGTGTCTACACCAAACAGGAGAGAGAAGCATGGTCTGGGTTTTACTTGTCAGAAGAAACCATTCAAAGGTTTACAGGTCTAGAAATACAGAGTGCAGCACCTTAAGTGATAAGCAACTGAATTAACTGATTGGTTCAATAAAAGATATTACCTCATCCACCTTGTCTCTTGAAGCAAAGTCATTCAACTTTGGGAGATATAGGCAAGGATACAAAGCCATTTTAGGCATCCATCACTAGACAGACACAAGAGGCCAGAGTTCTTGCAAGCCAAAAAAGATGGGTCCTTCAACCAAGTGGGGGTTGAAGTCTCTGGAACTGAACACAGGTGAGAAGCCTGCTTACGCAAAGATCTTTCAGCTAAGAAGACAAGGGAAGCCAGCACCTTTACTTTTGTGGAACGTCAGGACAGAGAAAAAGTCAGCCATGGTTGACTAAGAATGACGACTGGTGAGAGAAAGCATCTTGAACAAAGCCTGTATCTGGCTAGATTATGTTTTAGACTTTTAGCAACATATTTTGTTTTGTTTTACTTGTAACTCTTTCTCTCTTCATTTCTTATACCTGAACTCACTTAATCCTATGTATATTCTGTTAAATTTATTTCATTTTTACCATAACCAACTCAGTGCTGGGTTTGAAGGAACGGTGTATTTACTCCCAGGTAAGTTTATAATCTGTGATGTGTTTTTGTCTCTTTACAGGAGCAACGAACCTTACTATTTCTCTGAGCTCTTCACAAGAGGGCTGGGCACTTCAGGAGATACGATTTGGGGAAAATTCAGGATTGGGAGTGTATTGGGGTCGCCCTGGAAGTAGTAAACAAGGCTGGTGTAAGCTGCTGTGGGGCTATACACAAGCTGCTGGGATCAGACCTGCTGAACCAGAGCTGTCTAGCATACAGAAACTCAGGTTGTGACCAGCATGCTTGGAGGCTAGTTGTGAATGGCCCAGGCTGGGAGCTCCAGAAGCAAACCAAGACACCCACAGTTACAGGGCAAGTGGTGACACAACCCCTTGCTGGTCTGGATTTGAACCCTCATACGGTGACATCCACATCCTATGTTTCAGATACAAGGTTAGCAGAAGAAACACTTACCTGAAGTTAAGTGCCTGATGTTCAGGTATTTGAGTATGTTCTTTACCAAATTACAATCTCAGCTTTCTCTTCATTAATTGAAATCACCGTAGGGCTTCCCTGGCTGAGCAAGCAAGGCAGTTATACCAAATCCCACCAATTTCACAGAGAACAAGCCATTGTGGAGAGACCTATCTATCCCTGCAATCAGTTTCTTTTGTGCTTTTTATGGCTAACGACTTTAGCTTCGCACACTCCAATCTGCCCCCTCAGCACAGTAACATGCCACATAGCTACAGTATTTTCATGAGATTCAGAAAAATTCTAGTGTAATGACACTGTCTCTCAGCCACGCTCCTGCCCCTCCTAAAGATATACACCTGTCATAAAAATAAAGGGAAGGGTAAACCCCTTTGAAATCCCTCCTGGCCAGGGGAAAGCTCCTCTCACCTGTAAAGGGTTAAGAAGCTAAAGGTAACCTCGCTGGCACCTGACCAAAATGACCAATGAGGAGACAAGATACTTTCAAAAGCTGGGAGGAGGGAGAGAAACAAAGGGTCTGTGTCTGTCTGTAGTCGTCTTGGCCGGGGATAGACCAGGAATGGAGTCTTAGAACTTTTAGTAAGTAATCTAGCTAGGTATGTGTTAGATTATGATTTCTTTAAATGGCTGAGAAAAGAATTGTGCTGAATAGAATAACTATTTCTGTCTGTGTATCTTTTTTGTAACTTAAGGTTTTGCCTAGAGGGGTTCTCTATGTTTTTTAATCTAATTACCCTGTAAGATATCTACCATCCTGATTTTACAGGGGGGATTTCTTTATTTCTATTTACTTCTATTTTTTATTAAAAGTCTTCTTGTAAAACACTGAATGCTTTTTCATTGTTCTCAGATCCAAGGGTTTGGGTCTGTGGTCACCTATGCAAATTGGTGAGGCTTTTTATCCAACATTTCCCAGGAAAGGGGGGGTGCAAGTGTTGGGAGGATTGTTCATTGTTCTTAAGATCCAAGGGTCTGGATCTGTAGTCACCTAGGCAAATTGGTGAGGCTTTTTACCAAACCTTGTCCAGGAAGTGGGGTGCAGGGTTTTGGGAAGTATTTGGGGGGGAAAGACGCGTCCAAACAGCTCTTCCCCAGTAACCAGTATTAGTTTGGTGGTGGTAGCGGCCAGTCCAAGGACAACGGGTGTAATATTTTGTACCTTGGGGAAGTTTGATTTAAGTTGGTAAAGATAAGCTTAGGAGGTTTTTCATGCAGGTCCCCACATCTGTACCCTAGAGTTCAGAGTGGGGGAGGAACCTTGACATGGTGGCACAGTGGTGGGATTAACCTGAAATCATTTTGAGATCCAGTTGAGATTTTTTGAACTAGAAATACAGATTTTAAAAAGGAAATTTCCCCCCCCCCCCGCTTTGGAAAGAAAGTCCAGAAAGCAGTTGAAACTGAAAGCAGATTGTTTTTTCTCTGCATTGTGGCCAAGCAGAGACAAAAGGGGATTATCTTGTGAATTGCAGGTTTTCTTTGCCTGGAGGCAGGGTACTTAACTCCTGCAGGGAAATTCACAGTCTTCCAACCCAGAGGTGCTTTTTCTTTGGGCTAGGTAAGCAGGTTTCCAAGTAGCTGGAGGTTTTTTGCTTTAATTTGGGCCCAGAGCAGAGACAAGGGAATTGTCTTTTTCTGTAGGCTGACAGTCACTATCAGAGAATAGGTATTCTATTCCAGCACAGCAAAATTTTACAGCCACGTTTTGTTTGTTTATTTCTAAACCTCGGGTGTAAAGTTAGTTAAAAACAGAGAGGTTAGAATGACCAAATCCTCAGCTCGACTACAGCTGGAATTAGCCAAATTTCAGGCTGAGGAAAAACAAAGGGAACATGAAAGACAGATAGAACTCATGCGGCTGGAGAAGGAGGTACAGGAGGCTGCCCACAAGAGGGAAATGGAGGCAAGGAAGCATGTGGAGGAGGAGAAGGAAAAAGAAAGGAAGCATGTGGAGGAGGTGGAGAGGATAAAGGCCCAGCAGAATATACCAACAAACCCTAGCAATCCTTCTCCAGGTACCACTTCCCATCCCAGAAAGTTCCCCACCTACAAGGCAGGTGATGATACTGAGGCCTTCTTAGAAAACTTCGAAAGGGCCTGCCTTGGGTACAACATCTCTACTGACCAATACATGGTAGAGCTGAGGCCGCAGCTCAGTGGACCCTTAGCTGAGGTGGCAGCTGAAATGCCTAAAGAACACATGAACAAGTATGAACTGTTTAAATCCAAGGTGAGAGTCAGAATGGGGATAACACCCGAGCAGTCTCGTCGGAGGTTCAGAGCCCTAAGGTGGAAACCAGACATGTCATTTACCCGACATGCCTACCACATTGTGAAACATTGGGATGCCTGGATATCAGGAGCAAGTGTTGACTCTCCAGTAAATTTGCCCTTCCTAATGCAAATGGAACAATTCTTAGAGGGTGTTCCTGAGGAAATAGAAAGATACATCCTAGATGGGAAACCCAAAACTGTAATCGAGGCAGGAGAGATTGGAGCCAGATGGGTGGAGGTGGCAGAGAAGAAGAAAACTGGTCGCAGTTGGAGTGGAGACCAGAAGGGACCACCCCAGACCACACCCTATTACCGGGGGCCGCCCAAAGCCCCACCTACCTCCCAAAGAACCCTCCAGACCCCTTATCGTCCCACCAACCCGTTCTCCAGCAACCCTCCTCGCCCCAGTGACCCGTCAGCTGGACGATGTTTAAAATGTAACGAGCTGGGGCATGTAAAGGCCAACTGCCCCAAGAACCCCAACAGATTACAGTTCATTGCACCGGGATCACACCAGAGGTCCACAGGCCCAGATACCTCCCAGATACCCTTGGAGCGGAGGGAAACTGTGAATGTGGGCGGGAAGAAGGTCATCGCGTGGAGGGACACCGGAGCACAAGTGTCAGCTATCCATGCTTCCTTAGTGGACCCCAATTTAATCAACCCAGAGATCCAAGTGACGATTCAACCCTTCAAGTCCAACTCTTTCAATTTGCCTACAGCCAAGTTGCCTGTCCAGTACAAGGGCTGGTCAGGAATGTGGACTTTTGCAGTCTATGATGATTATCCCATCCCCATGCTGTTGGGGGAAGACTTGGCCAATCATGTGAAGCAGGCCAAGAGGGTGGGAACAGTCACCCGCAGCCAGGCTAAACAAGCCGTGAGGCCTAGCTCTGTTCCAGAAACTTCTATCAGGACCCAGTCAGAGGTGATGGACCCGGACCCCAGGCCAATGTCTGCAACAGCAGTAGTGGATCCAGTCCCAGAGACCCAGACGGAACCAGTCCCAGAACCGGAACCAGCCAAACAACCAACACCAGACCCCATGCCAGCACTGAATCCAGTACTTGCAACCTCAACACCAGAGGGCCCCACTGAACCTGAACTGGCAGCAGCCGATAACCCTACACAAGAGGCTCAGCCGGAGCCTGAATCCCAACATAGTGCACCAGCGGAGAGCGGTTCACAGTCAACAGAAACAGCTCCATCCTCTATATCGCTTCCAGAGGGACCAAGCCTAGGTCCACAATCCAATGAGGAACTGATGTCTCCAGCATCAAGGGAACAGTTCCAGACCGAACAGGAAGCAGATGAAAGCCTCCAGAGAGCTTGGACGGCGGCACGGAGCAACCCACCGCCTCTCAGCTCTTCTAATCGATCCAGGTTTGTTGTAGAAAGAGGACTTTTATACGAGGAAACTCTTCCTGGTAGACACCAGGAAGACTGGCATCCTCAGAGACAGTTGGTAGTTCCAACTAAATACCGGGCCAAGCTCTTGAGCTTAGCCCATGATCACCCTAGTGGCCATGCTGGGGTGAACAGGACCAAAGACCGTTTGGGGGGGTCATTCCTCTGGGAGGGAATGGGCAAGGATGTTTCTACCTATGTCCAGTCTTGTGAGGTGTGCCAAAGAGTGGGAAAACCCCAAGACCAGGTCAAAGCCCCTCTCCAGCCACTCCCCATCATTGAAGTTCCATTTCAGCGAGTAGCTGTGGATATTCTGGGTCCTTTTCCGAAAAAGACACCCAGAGGAAAGCAGTACATACTGATTTTCATGGATTTTGCCACCCGATGGCCGGAAGCAGTAGCTCTAAGCAACACCAGGGCTAAAAGTGTGTGCCGGGCACTAGCAGACATTTTTGCCAGGGTAGGTTGGCCCTCCGACATCCTCACAGATGCAGGGACTAATTTCCTGGCAGGAACTATGGAAAACCTTTGGGAAGCTCATGGGGTAAATCAGTTGGTTGCCACTCCTTACCATCAAACAAATGGCATGCTGGAGAAGTTTAATGGAACTTTGGGGGCCATGATACGTAAATTCGTAAATGAGCACTCCAATGATTGGGACCTAGTGTTGCAGCAGTTGCTCTTTGCCTACAGAGCTGTACCACATCCCAGTTTAGGGTTTTCCCCATTTGAACTTGTATATGGCCGTGAGGTTAAGGGGCCATTGCAGTTGGTGAAGCAGCAATGGGAGGGATTTACACCTTCTCCAGGAACTAATATTCTGGACTTTGTAACCAACCTACAAAACACCCTCCGAACCTCTTTAGCCCTTGCTAAAGAAAACTTACAGGATGCTCAAAAAGAGCAAAAAGCCTGGTATGATAAACATGCCAGAGAGCGTTCCTTCAAAGTAGGAGACCAGGTCATGGTCTTAAAGGCGCTCCAGGCCCATAAAATGGAAGCATCGTGGGAAGGGCCATTCATGGTTCAGGAGCGCCTGGGAGCTGTTAATTATCTCATAGCATTCCCCACCTCCAACCGAAAGCCTAAGGTGTACCATATTAATTCTCTAAAGCCCTTTTATTCCAGAGAATTAAAGGTTTGTCAGTTTACAGCCCAGGGAGGAGACGACGCTGAGTGGCCTGAAGGTGTCTACTACGAAGGGAAATGTGCTGGTGGTGTGGAAGAGGTGAACCTCTCCATGACCCTTGGGCGTATGCAGCGACAGCAGATCCAGGAGCTGTGCACTAGCTACACGCCAACGTTCTCAGCCACCCCAGGACTGACTGAACGGGCATACCACTCCATTGACACAGGTAATGCTCACCCAATTAGGGTCCAACCTTACCGGGTGTCTCCTCAAGCTAAAACTGCTATAGAACGGGAGATCCAGGATATGTTACAGATGGGTGTAATCCGCCCCTCTGAAAGTGCATGGGCATCTCCAGTGGTTCTAGTTCCCAAACCAGATGGGGAAATACGTTTTTGCGTGGACTACCGTAAGCTAAATGCTGTAACTCACCCAGACAACTATCCAATGCCACGCACAGATGAACTATTAGAGAAACTGGGACGGGCCCAGTTCATCTCTACCTTGGACTTAACCAAGGGGTACTGGCAGGTACCGCTAGATGAATCTGCCAAGGAAAGGTCAGCCTTCATCACACATCTCGGGCTGTATGAATTTAATGTACTCCCTTTCGGGCTGCGAAATGCACCCGCCACTTTCCAAAGACTTGTAGATGGTCTCCTAGCGGGATTAGGAGAATATGCAGTCGCCTACCTTGATGACGTGGCCATATTTTCGGATTCCTGGGCAGACCACCTGGAACATCTACAAAAAGTCCTTGAGCGCATAAGGGAGGCAGGACTAACTGTTAAGGCTAAGAAGTGTCAAATAGGCCTAAACAGAGTGACTTACCTTGGACACCAGGTGGGTCAAGGAACTATCAGCCCCCTACAGGCCAAAGTGGATTCTATCCAAAAGTGGCCTGTCCCAAAGTCAAAGAAACAGGTTCAATCCTTCTTAGGCTTGGCCGGTTATTACAGATGATTTGTACCACACTACAGCCAAATCGCTGCCCCACTGACAGACCTAACCAAAAAGAAACAGCCAAATGCTGTTCAGTGGACCGAAAAGTGTCAGAAGGCCTTTAACAAGCTTAAAGCGACACTCATGTCTGACCCTGTACTAAGGGCCCCAGACTTTGACAAACCGTTCCTAGTAACCACAGATGCGTCCGAGCGTGGTGTGGGAGCAGTTTTAATGCAGAAAGGACCTGATCAAGAATTCCATCCTGTAGTGTTTCTCAGCAAAAAACTGTCTGAGAGGGAAAGCAACTGGTCAGTCACTGAAAAAGAATGTTACGCCATTGTCTATGCTCTGGAAAAGCTACGCCCATATGTTTGGGGACGGCGTTTCCACCTGCAAACCGACCATGCTGCACTGAAGTGGCTTCACACCGTCAAGGAAACTAACAAAAAACTTCTTCGGTGGAGTTTAGCTCTCCAAGATTTTGATTTCGACATCCAACACATCTCAGGAGCTTCTAACAAAGTGGCTGATGCACTCTCCCGTGAAAGTTTCCCAGAATCAACTGGTTAAAATCGTCCTTGAGATGTGGAAAATATTGTTAGTCTTTATGTACTTGGTAGTATATTTAGAGATGCATGTGTCTTATTAACTCTGTTTTTCCTAGAGCTCCAGGAAGAAATCCCAGCCAGTGTTTCACCCTAGCTGAGATTTGGGGGGCGTGTCATAAAAATAAAGGGAAGGGTAAACCCCTTTGAAATCCCTCCTGGCCAGGGGAAAGCTCCTCTCACCTGTAAAGGGTTAAGAAGCTAAAGGTAACCTCGCTGGCACCTGACCAAAATGACCAATGAGGAGACAAGATACTTTCAAAAGCTGGGAGGAGGGAGAGAAACAAAGGGTCTGTGTCTGTCTGTAGTCGTCTTGGCCGGGGATAGACCAGGAATGGAGTCTTAGAACTTTTAGTAAGTAATCTAGCTAGGTATGTGTTAGATTATGATTTCTTTAAATGGCTGAGAAAAGAATTGTGCTGAATAGAATAACTATTTCTGTCTGTGTATCTTTTTTGTAACTTAAGGTTTTGCCTAGAGGGGTTCTCTATGTTTTTTAATCTAATTACCCTGTAAGATATCTACCATCCTGATTTTACAGGGGGGATTTCTTTATTTCTATTTACTTCTATTTTTTATTAAAAGTCTTCTTGTAAAACACTGAATGCTTTTTCATTGTTCTCAGATCCAAGGGTTTGGGTCTGTGGTCACCTATGCAAATTGGTGAGGCTTTTTATCCAACATTTCCCAGGAAAGGGGGGGTGCAAGTGTTGGGAGGATTGTTCATTGTTCTTAAGATCCAAGGGTCTGGATCTGTAGTCACCTAGGCAAATTGGTGAGGCTTTTTACCAAACCTTGTCCAGGAAGTGGGGTGCAGGGTTTTGGGAAGTATTTGGGGGGGAAAGACGCGTCCAAACAGCTCTTCCCCAGTAACCAGTATTAGTTTGGTGGTGGTAGCGGCCAGTCCAAGGACAACGGGTGTAATATTTTGTACCTTGGGGAAGTTTGATTTAAGTTGGTAAAGATAAGCTTAGGAGGTTTTTCATGCAGGTCCCCACATCATTCAGAAAAATTCTAGTGTAATGACACTGTCTCTCAGCCACGCTCCTGCCCCTCCTCAAGATATACACCCAAACCGACGTAGCGACTAGTCCTACAAACCCCTTCACAGGGGCAGGCAAGTTCTCTTTGGGCCCCCACCCCTTCCCAGATAGGATATGTGTGTCCCCTCGCTTTATCTCAGATTCGAGGGAAGAAAAAAAAGATAAGGGGCTAAAGCTGCTTCTTTCTTTCATCACCATTTTATTCTATTTCTGGTAGGGGAATATAAGCTACAGCCAACCCAGCTCTGTCCATTCACAGAAGAGGGGGGAAAGCAATGCTCCTAAACTTAGTTATAGCCCAGCCCCTGTGATTGTCTGTAGACCCACACACAGAACCAAAAGTTTTCATGCCTCAGCTGGTGGTTAAACACCAATTACTGGCTGCTTCCAGAAGCTCCATGTTTTCCTTTGTTTCAAATAAACTCATGTGAGAAGATACTTTTTAAAGCTAAAACATTTCCAGCCAGACAGGAGGGACTGCCAGCATAGACATATCAACAGGTGACTACATGGCTCCCAAGAGAACCAGGAGCTGACACACTTAAAAACACAGGCATGGGAGCTGCCCATCTTTCCAGACCAGGTTCTGTCCTTCCCCTCTTCTCTTATCACTTCTCTTATCTCTTATCACTGCAACTGCTGGAGGGGTTGCTAGCTCTCCCATTCTTCTCTGGGGATGGATTGGATTCCATGGACCTCTTGTTGGCTTAATAAATTACTCCAGGTGGAATTCTGCAGCAAAAATTTAAAAATTCTGCGCACAATATTTTAAAATTCTGCAAATTTCTGCATATTTTATTTGTAAAAATACCACCACATAATCATACCAATTTCAATTATTTTGGTAATTTATTTCAAAATACCTGTCAACAAGTATGTCTGTAACACAGACAACAAAACAGGTTCAGGAAATGTTTTTTGATAAATAGATCCCTTACGAGACATATTAATACAGAACTTTGAGTAACAATTCATTTAAACTACAGAACTGTATTTCCTGTACCCCTTAGAAGCAGTGCAAAGGCTTGGGGGAGTCGGGGTAATGGAGTTGATGAGGGAGAGGGAAGTAATTGCTGGGAAGGCACCTGGGAGTGAACCTGGAGGGCTGTTGGGTGTGGGTGGGAGAAGTATGGAACAGTTTTTTGGGAGGGGATTGTTAAGAAGTTGGAGAGCCTCCCACATACAGACCCTGACTGACCCCTAGCCTCTACCCCCGTCCTCATGTGTCCCCCAGCCCCTACTCAGCCACCCCCATCCCAGTGTGGCCCTGCATGCCAATTTAGCCAGCCCCCCCCCCCCCCCAGCCCAGTCTGAATTCCAGTCTGTGATCCCCCAGCAGCCCCATGTGTTCCACTCTGTCTGTCCCTTCTCTCCCCACCCCCGCATCCCGTGCCTCCTCACCTGGCCCCACAAGCAGGGCGCTGTGAGGAATGCAGCCTCTCCTCCTCTCTATTGGTTGCTAACTGCTACGGCCTGGGAGACGGATGCCTTCTGTTCTGGCACCACAGCAGTCCCTGGTGGGCAAAAGGCATGACTGCAGCACCTCTCCAGCAGCATGTATTTTCTGCAGGGGGTGGGGGAATTTGTGTGTGCACTTCTGTACTGAAAGGAACCACACTTTTCCAGAACTGACACCTAGTTCAGAGGGAGATTAATGAACAGCAACGATGCCTATTTCTTATCTAGCACTTTCATCAGTAGATCTCAAAGTACTTCACAATTTTAATGTGTTTGTCCTCACAACACCTGTGTGAGGTAGGGAAGCATTATTATTCTCATTTTACAGATTTAACCCCCATATTAGCAAAGGGCCCAGTTTATGAGTTAGGCCAAATATATTTTACAAGTTAGCAAGCATGTTCCATTTGCAGTGTCTCACTGGGAAGGATGGTTCTGTGACCAAAGTACAGAACAGGAGTCAGGAAATCTCTATGTTATTCCTGGCTCTGCCACAGGCTTCCTGCAAGATCTTGGACAAGACTCTGTGCCTCAGTTTCCCTTCCTGTAAAAATAAGGATGATGTGACTGATCTACCTGACAGGGTGTGGTGCTGAGATTGTTTGTAAAGCATTGGGAGAAGCTTTTCTGGAAGGCATTGGGATCCTCACCTCTCTCCACAAGGAGATGCACATGAATACTCAGCTCCTCACCATACTTCCCACTGGTGTCTTCTCGGAACACCATTACGTTCTTTCCAAACACAAAAAAGATGTTTCCCCCAACACCCCAGATACTCAAACATGCTCACTTAAGGGCACTATAAGCCTGGGGAGAGAGCTAGGAGGGAAGAGAAAATAAAATCCATGCAATCCCCCTCTGAAATAGTGAGATGATGTGGTGAGAAGAGTGTTATGTTGTGTGCCTAACCTTCTCTCAAGCCTAGCGTGCAGTCAGTTAATGGGTTCTCAGTCTAGGTCCCAGTGGACAGGTGTCCAAGTCATAGAACTTACCAGTCCAGTGGACACCAATTGGCCAACCTTATTGGCAGTCTCACTGGAAAGATCAAGGTCTGAATGGACTGTGAAGAATGAATGTCCCGCTCCTCCTCACCCCATCCCTCCCTCCTCATCAGGGTTAAGGGGCACATTGGCAAGGCAGGGGAGGGGAAAGCTGGCATAGCAACAAGTGCTGTCCCCATTATGGGGACAGAGAACTTTAGAGTGTAGGGCTCACAGTGCTGCCCCTTTGACCAGCACAAAATTCATATGAATGCTTTGAATTTTACATAGGCAGTGAGAGCTCAAAGCCAGATATGTCCTGCACAATGGGAAGTAGCCTCTGGCCTGAGAGACAGGGTAAGGTGCCAGGTGACTGATACCCCAGCACACATGGCCTGCTCCAGCCACCCCAAGCAAGGAATATAGAACTCCAACCCCACCATTAATGCTGGTTTCCCCAAGACTGCTCTCTGCATCAGGAGCGCCAGCATCCCTAGAAGTAGCACTATGCCTCAGTTTGTTCAGCCATAAAGCAGGTACCAGAGCCCTAATTACAGAGGTGTCAGATATGGGTTATTTCTCCAGCTGTTGCCCTCACAAAAAGAGCTGAGCATTGCCACTCCGTCAGTGCCCTTCCTAAATCCTCTCCTTATACCACAGTTGCCACTGTTCAGCAAACATTCTTCTGTTGTTTTACTGTTTTAAAGCGAAGGTTTGAGGCCGGGGCTAATAATAAAAATAAATAATAATAATAATTTTTTAAAAAACCTGTTGCTCTGAATGGGAATTTCTGAGCCAGCTACAGATACAAGCTCTGGTGTCCATAACACCAGACAGGCAACAATCCTGCCACCTCTCTGCTCCCAGGTGAGTGATTAAAGACATGACAGGTTTCAGAGTAGCAGCCGTGTTAGTCTGTATTCGCAAGCTTATGCTCAAATAAATCGGTTAGTCTCTAAGGTGCCACAAGTACTCCTTTTCTTTTAAAGACATGGCCTGATTCCCACCCAGCTTCCCCCAGGGGCTGGGAATATATCAGCCACTAACACACACATTTTCTTCCAGGGGTGCTGGAATGATGGTTGCTGGGGGTACAGCATCCCCCACAGCTTGAAGTAGTAATAGCAACCAAATGCATCGCTTCCCTCATATACAGGGTTTACAGTTTGGTTCAATGGCTTTCAGCACCCCTACTATACAAATTGTTCCAGTGCCTTGTACTCATCCCCTGCCTTTGGGCTGGCCACTGACAAAGAAACTTGCTAGGCCCTCCCATTGCCCCCATCCCACTCACCGGCAGATGGGCTACCTATTGTCTTACAACTACACGGGGCTTCTCTTGGCGGGTTGTTACCGGTCACTATCCTACAGGCAGACTAGTAACTTCCAGCAGGTACCATGAAATTTCAGGCAGAGCCTCTGCATTGGAGCAGACAGAGCAGCACAACAGAGAGAACATATGCAACTGCTAGGAACAGGTTGCAGACAACACCAGATCTGAGCAGTAAGAGTATTTGAAGGCCTCACACTTAACCCAGAATGCCAACATTTCCCCCAAGGAACTTATAGATAAGAGTAGCAACTGCTAGGAAAAAAACAAAAAAACAAACAAACAAACCAGATTATCCCTTGGAGGGGGACCAGGGGTATGTTCAAATGCATTTAAAAATCATCAAACAGGTCCCATAAAAATTAGATCAACTTAAAAATCATGTTTTTTTAAAATGAACATATTTTGGGTTTTTATTTGCCTTCTGGATTACCAGCTCTTAAGTAGTCACATTTTCAAGCTTTTCTCCACAGCCAACCAGTTTAGAAATTTAGTTTTAATCTTAGAGGGAGAAAAGGTGAGATTCTCATACTCCCTTGGCTTCAGAAGCTGGGGATTTAAAAAAAAAAAAAACCAACTGGCACAAGATTCTCAATAAAATAGGGAGAACTGGCAAGACATTAAAGAATCCACCAAGTTTCAAGTCTGAATACAGTAACTGTTAGTTATCAGGAAACAGATAATTTTACAGACCTGTGGCGAACAAGCTGGCCAAATAATGGAGTCCTGCTCCAAAGAGCTTGCAGTCTAAAGGCACAAAGGAGTACCTGGTCTGTTCAGTTATGGGCCGAGGGTAGAACCCTTTTACAATCAGAATGAAATGTAGCTCTATACCAGCCCATATAAACCAGTGCAAAATACACTGTTCCATCATTACAAGTTACATTTTACAACAGGGAAAATAAAGTAGTTTAATTGATCTGGGAATCCACTTCCCTCCTGCCCCCCCGGGGACACATGGGACCCATTCTGGGAAGCATTGATCTAGGACCGCAAAAGGCTGATTCAGTGAGAGGGGAGCCCCTGCATGTGGAGTATGTGGCTCAGGACTACATTTCAATACCCAGACACTTGCTGGAGTCAACACCAGCCAAACTCTTACAAACAGCGTTCTGCAGCTCCCTAAAGTAACAGATGGAAAAGGGCAGGGCTCCTGTAGCACCACATGTAAGTTGAGCTATGTGAAGCTGGATATAATGCAAATACATTATAGGAACTGCATGATTAGAGGAAACATGTTCACACGCAAGACGGCCCAGAAGCCTCCCAACCCCCACAAAGCCCCCGCTATATGAACTACAGAAATAACAGAAGGTTACAATTGTTGCTAAATTCTGTGGTGGGCCAACCAGGTTGTACCACAGTTCAGCCCAGTACCCTGCTAAGACACTTTGCTTTAGCGCTGGTAGAGATCTAAGCTAAACGGTTTCTTAGCTTGGCTGTGACCTGTTTCAGACACATGCAAGTTCCACCACCACTGCTAAGCACTATTGTTTTGACTGCATAGACAGGCTGTGCTTGGACTGCCTGAAGTAAGGGTACTACCCAACCTTTGCTCAGGCAAACGTGTTGCCCTGTAGAGAGGAAAATAGAACGTATTTGGGCAACTGACCCTTTCACCACCACCATCTCCCAAATTACAACCACCACAGAGGGGAGGAAAGAGAGACATTTCTCAGCCATTGTGACAAAAGCAGTGAGCAGCTAACGGTCTCCTGAGAAACAGTTCAGTCCTGAAGGCGAAAGCAGAAGTAGTTGAGGAATGTTGCCAAACCACATACGGACAGTTCCACAGGCTGGGAGTCGGCACTGTGTTCTATACAAATCACAGCTACCCTCAGCTCTCAGGATACCCAGCTCAAACAAAACACACAATAGCTACAGCTTCTTCACAAACGCAAATCCAGATCCTGGCCTGCACATTACTGGGGAGAAAAGCAGGATTAAAAATGCAGCACTTGACTGTATCTGGGGAGCAGGAGGGGAGAAAGGGGTTGTCGTGGTTAGGTACTGGACTGTGACTCAGAGCTGGGTTCTGTTCCCAGATCTGCCCTAGATTTACTTCATGATCTTGGGCATGTCTCTGTGTCTCAGTCCCTCCATCTGTAAAATGGGGACAATGGTATTTAACTAGCACTCCAGGGTGTTGGTAATATACATGCATTCATGTTTGAAAGATTCTGATATTTTGGAGGGATGGGGGGCCACAGACCAAAGAAATAGATATAGATTAGATAGATAGGCATCACCTGGTTAAAAAGAGGCACCAAGCCCCCTTCCCTAAAAAACACCAAAGATAATCATGTCTCCAAGATGGGCTGTTAGCCTGCAAACACCTCCTGTCAAAGAAAGTTTTCTGAGTGAGGTTGGTTGAGAGCTGCTCCCAGATGATTGCTTCCCTATTGTAGGGAGATTAGTCCAGAGCAGAGAAATTGGCACCCCAGAATGCTCGGCAGCCTCCTTCATGCCTTGTCTGGGTACTCGTTCCAAGCAGGCATAGTGCTGCTCTACTCTTCTGCATCTTCATTAAGGCACATATCCAGACAGTCACCTCCCAAGTGCCAGGTTTACCATGGCACCAGGCTCCTTGGGCTGCAGTAAGGCCCCACCAGCTCTTCTCCGCCTCCCGCCCACTGCTCTCTCCTGCGGGGGCAAAAGCTTGGTCCTGCCAGCTCCTGAGACTCCTGCTGCAGGGTAGGCTCCGCCCGCACCCACCAGCAGCCAAGCTCCCCGCTCCCCTGCCTCTTCCCCCGAGCGTGCTGCATTCCCACCCCTCCCCCTCCCAGCACTTCCCCTGCCACTGAACAGCTGTTTGCCAGCACAAGAGAGGGGGAGGAGCAGGGCCTTAGCACACTCGGAGGAGGAGGCGGAGAAGAGGCATGGGCAGGACCTTGGGGAAAGGGGTGGAACTGGGGCAGGGTGGAGCGAAGACAGGGTCCCCACACTCCCCTACACATACCCCTTCCAGCCCTCTGCCATGAGCCGCTCAGGACAGGGGGCTGGGAACACCCCCACAACCCCAGCCCATACCCACAGCCCCCTGCCCAGACTCTTGCACCCACCTCACATACCCAGCCTTCCCCACACCCAATGCCCTGACTCCTGCACACACCCCACACACATCCCTATCCCCACCCTGAGCACCAAACAGGAGCTCCTGCACCACCACCACCACCCCCCACATTCCCACCTGCACCCCTCACACCAAACAGGAGCTGCCCTAGATAAGCACTCCACACCCCAGCCTCCTACCCCAACCCTGAGCCCCCTCCTGCATCCTAACTCCTGGCCAGACCCTGCACCCCAACCTCCAGCCTGCTCCTGCACCCTAACTTCCTCCCAGATCCTGCACCCCCAGCCCTGACTCCTGCATCCCCTCACACACTTCCAGACCTGACTCCTGCACCCCCCTCACACACACCCAGCCCCCTGCCCTCCCTGTCTCCTGCAACCCACCACACCCTCTGTCCCCCACAACCCCCTGGCCTCCCTGACTCCTGCACCCCCCCACATACACCCCTTGCACCAAATGGGAGCTGCCACAGGTAAGCACTCCACACCCCAACCTCCTGCCCCAACCATGAGCGCCCTCCCTCACCCTGACTCCTGGCCAGACCCTGCACCCCAACCCCCAGCCTGCTCCTGCACCCTAACTCCCTCCCAGACCCCACACCCCCAGCCCCCTCCTGCACCCTAAGTCCCAGCCAGACCCCACACCCCAACTCTTTTTTTACATTCTTTTTATACAGCGCTCTAATCCAAAGCACTTTACAATAGTTAGCTAACAGTACAAACAATATTTGTAAAGATCATTAAATGGTCCGCCAAGACCCCCAGCGATTTTCAAGTCTACAAGAACAATCAAGGTACCTCACTTTATTTTTATTTACTTGCTATTACTTACAGGAGGAATATGAAGAAAAAAAGAATGAAAAAAAGAGGCGGGGGGGTGATAAGAGAGAATGTTCTTTTTCTTGGCTGGGTCCCAAGAAGGGGCCCCAAAAATGAAGCTGAGCTCAGGGCCCCACTAACTCTAAATCCGCCACTGGGACTGACTCCTCCCCCACAGCTCCCCACGCTGCAGCCAGGGGCTGACCTCCCACTCCTCAAGCTGTGCATGCCGCTGCCAAGACAGAGGCTGACCCCGCCCTCGCCCCAGTTCCCCGCACCATTACCAGGAGCTGGGGCTAACACCCTCCCCTCACTGCTACCAGTGGCTGGGGCTGGCCCCTAACCCCCCCAAGCTCCATTCTGGCTGGGGCTGACCCCCCAAGCCCTGCTGCCTGACACCTCGCATCACCACCCCACACACACACACATTCCTCCACGCCCCTCTAGGGGGGCGCATCGGACAAACTGGGCTTTTGTTCAATTGCTCTTGCCAACTAATCAGTTGGCAAAAGCAAACGGGATAAATGCCCGTTTTTGTCAAAAAAGTCAAGATGGCTGGGACAGAGCTTAAAAAGGGAACTGTCCCGGCCAAATGGGGACGTATGGTCACCCTATCTACAGGCAAATGGGTCCTGAGGGAGTCTGGCCAGGGCAGGGTGCAAACCCTGGCCTGGCTTATCATGCCACTCCCGAGAGGCCGGAGAGATTCCCCGCCTTGGCACTGGACCGGCCCCGGCCACGCTGCCAGCTCAGCCTGGCAGACACGGTCACGTTCCACAAGGGCCGGTGAGTGTGGTCAGGGGGCAGGGTGTGAGGGAGTGTGTCTCTGGAGGAAGTCTTGGGGCAGGGGGCTGCTGGCCAGTGGGGGAATCTCTTGGGGGGCAGTGAGAGAGGTCTGTGTGTTGGGATGCTGGGCAGTGGGGGGGATCTGAGTGGCATGCTGTGTAGTTGTTGTGGTGGGCTGTGGAGAAGTACATTGGACAGTAGTGGTGTGGCCGTGTGGGTGGGTGCTGGGCAAGGATAGTGGTGTGCAGGCCACTGTGCATTTGTGGTGGTGGTCTTTGTGGGGGGCTGCTGGGCATAGCAGTTCTGGGGGACGCTGGGCATAGGTAGTCGGGGGCTGTGTGGCATGGCATGGGCCCACCCCCGAGGGGAAGGAGCATGCTGGCAGCACAGGGCTGGGCAGGCCAGTGTGCATCTGGCAACTGCCGGTTTGTATACAGTGCCCTTGCTCTGGGCTGGGTGGAGCAGGGACGGTCCCACCATGTTATGCCCCATTGCCCCTGGCTGGCCCCTTGCTCTGGGGACCAACCTCCCCACATCATGCTCCTTTGCCCCCATGGGGGCCCACAAATATGTTTGGCGCCAGGCCCACAAAAGGTTAATCCAGCTCTGCACCTCCCAAATCTCTCTGTGTGTTTCTAGTGCATTTATCACCACAGCAGCAAGAGGCCATGGACTCTCAAGCTTGGCAGATTTACCACAAATGAGCCAGACAAATTCCAGTTAAATCCCTCTGAATTAACATGAAGCTGTAAGATGGTGCAACAAATGGTCCCTATTGCTCTCCTATAGTTAATCATCCAAAACACTCAGTAAGCACAGATGGAAAAGGTCTGGTGGCCTCTCTAGGGTTTCAGAGTTTACAGGCCTACTGAATGCTGCATCTCTGGCTTTGCCGAGTTTCATTGGCTCACTCCATAGATAGATTCACCTGCATCACAAACTTCAGTTCCAGTAGCTGAATTATTTCAAGTAGAGAAAGGAGTCCCAGCTGCCTGCTGGGATCCCAGAGTTTGACAATAGGCTTGGGATTTGAGTATGAGTGTGAAGCACTTGCCAGATCCAAGCATAGTAAGTACATGCAGGTCGGGTGCAAGATGCATCCAAAAGTTCTGCTGATACAACTCAGTCCATGCCTGTTATTCTACATCTGGGCCCTTATACCCCTCTGCCAACACACCTCAGCTCTGTCCCATGGCACTCCCCTGCTAGACTTCTCACACAGTGACTAA
This sequence comes from Lepidochelys olivacea, assembly GCF_965140295.1. Lineage (NCBI taxonomy): Eukaryota > Metazoa > Chordata > Testudines > Cheloniidae > Lepidochelys > Lepidochelys olivacea. The sequence continues at coordinate 86,836,146 of NC_140416.1, read as the reverse complement.
TAATCATGCTACGTTTTTGTGTGGTGGTTTAGGAGGAGGAAAAATGGAAACGAAATTGAACTAATTTCCCTTCATTTTTATGAACCAAGACTGCACTTGAACTCAGGCCCCATGAGATGAAAAGCTCGGGCTTGGGGCTCTTGTGTATCTCCATCATCACTGGAAAAGAAACATCAAGACTTATATCTCAATAGCCAGAGCTGTCCTGGGAACAGAATAAACTCCCTGGCTCCCACTCCATCACACTTCTGCTTCTTGTGACCTTGTTGACATCATAGAAGTCCCTTGCTCTGCACCAGTCACTCTGAGCCTCCCAGTTCCACTCCTGCTGTATTTGCCTTTGACCCAGCTCAGAGTCAGGGAAATCTCCCAGTTTATAACAGCAACAGCATGATGTAGCAACATCCCAGCATGAGAGCAGAGCCAGCAAGCAGGGATGTGGGGGGAGGAAGTGAGCTGTAGCTTAAGAAAGCTTATGCTCAAATAAATTTGTTGGTCTCTAAGGTGCCACAATTCCTCCTTTTCTTTTTGCGGATACAGACTAACACGGCTGCTACTCTGAAACCTAGATCTGAGAGCAGTTTTTGGCTAGGCAGTGGATGCTGAGAGGGTCAGTGGAGATGCTCACTCTTTGGAGAAGGGGTGAGGAATGCATCACTTTCAAGGACTCTCTACAACTACACAGAAAGCAAACAGTACTAATGTCTGAGAGGCTTGGGGCAGCCCCTCCACTCCCCAAAAGAAATACTGCAGCCATTCAGAGAGCTCCTCTGCAGACCAGAAAGTCAGCTGCTCTGAGCCTATGCTGTGGCTCTGTCTGAGGTTGGTGTGTGTGGCTGGGAGTAGGAACGCAGATGAAACACAAAGGAAGGTTTATCTCAGGCTCCAATGCCTAGACTGTTTATAGAAATCTAAGCATTCCCAGAGAAGCCACATCTTTGCCTGGCCCTGACACACCCTCCAACGTGGGCCCAGACACTCCCTGCAAATTAGAGACCAGAATGTACAAGTGCTCATTAGAGTGTTCTCTAATCTGAGTGCTCTGACGCCCCCCACTTTCCTGCAGAAACTGGAAGCGTGGCTGCCAGAGGAGGCTGGGTAGGCTACCTCCTGCCCCTTTGTGGTCCCACATTAACGCCATACCTGCTCTAATGGATATAATCCATGGTGAAATCTGGCACAGACTCTGGCGCATAGGCACCGACTCCAGGGGTGCTCTGGGGCTCAAGCACCCACCGAAAAAAAAAAATAGGGGGTGCTCAGCATCCACCAGAAACAACTGTTTGGCAGCTGGCAGGAGGCACTTGGGGGAGGGCAGAGAAGAGCGAGCAGCAGGTGGGTGCGGGGCTTCGGGGGTAGAGTGGGGGCAGGAAGAGGTGGAGTGAGGGCAGGGCCGTGGGGAAGGGACAGAGTGGGGGCGGGGCCTCAGAGTGGAGCGGGGGTGGAGCACCCACCAGAAAAAATAAAAGTTAGCACCTGTGCTCTGGAGGGAAGGGAAGTCTGCCTCACTTCCCAATTAACTATCCCCCTGTTCTGCCCACACCCAAATCAGACCTCATTTAGAAGGCGGGAGATGCTGAGCTAGTAGAGAAAAATAATAATGATTAGTAGGTTGCTTGAAGGAGCAGAAACCCTCAGCATGGGATCCTGACCATTTATCAGGCTTTTAGGGGAAAGCATTATTCTGCAGTGAAAACTCTTCAGGCAAGGTGCACCCGTGCAATGAGATGTTAAGCAGAGTCGTAGGCATGGTACAAACAGTGCTGCGAAGTCCCCCTGTACAGAAGCAACTGATCCGTGATTGGGGTGTTACAGACCAGCTAATCAGAGTGGGGCTAGGATTCGTCCCTGATACACAAAAATCCTGGTTTTCCCCAGGCAGCTTCCACCTCGGAAGCCCTAAAACACCAGCTGCAGTGCAGTCCAGCCTCCTCAGAGTCAGCACAGTGACTCCACCTAAGAACACATCAAGTGGCTGCATTCTCCCCAGAGCCAAAAATCAAATCAACCTAAGTCAATAAAACTCTCCTTCTTACTATGACATTCCCCTGGTGTTATCCAGGCTGGTGATCTGCTAGGTTACTCCAGTCCTTGACTCTGGGAGCCAGCCTTCCCCTGATCTGCTATGAGAACCCACCACTCCTGGGCTGTTCACACAGCCTCTGGCATGTAAGCAGCTCCTTGGATTGTGCAACCGAATGACACTAGCCAATATCTCCGGTCCCAGACACAATCCTAGGAACCTCCATCTTGCAGTGTCCAGTTATGCCCACTGGACGCTGCAAGCTTATATGAGTTTGTCAATTTAACAAAGAAATTGATATGCACCAGGCTTGTTATCCCAAAGGGAGTCTCTGACATGCTTCAAACCAAATGCACTGCTTCAGGTAGAATAAACAAACAGATTTATTAACTACAAAAATAGATTTTAAGTGATTATAAATCAAAGCACAATAAGTTGGATTTGGTCAAATGAAATAAAAGCAAAACGCATTCTAAGCTGATCTTAACACTTTCAATGCCCTTACAAACTTAGATGCTTCTCACCACAGGCTGGCTGGTTGCCCTTCAGCCAGGCTCTCCCCTTTGATCAGGGCTTCAGTCGCTTGGTGGTGATGTCTGTAGATGGAGGTGGAAGAGAGAGGAAGAGCATGGCAAACGTCTCATCCTTTTATGATGTCCTTTCTTCCCTCTTGGCTTTGCCCCCCACTTCAGAGTCAGGTAAGCATTACCTCATCGCAGCCCCAAACTGACCAAAGGAACGCGGGTGACTCACTCGAGAGTCAACAGATCCTTTGTTGCTGCCTAGGCCAGTGTCTTTTGTTCCTGTATGGCTGGGTTGGGTTTGTCCCACACATGCCCTGATGAGGTGTGAACTGCCCCTCTGCTTCTGGAAAGTTTTTGCCTGGGTTTATTTTAAGCCATGAAGGCACATTTTCAGCCTCATAACGATATACATGAAATTACAACCTATAACATTACTGTAACAACAATTACTATCGGTTTCAGAGTAGTAGACGTGTTAGTCTGTATTCGCAAAAAGAAAAGGAGTACTAGTGGCACCTTAGAGACTAACCAATTTATTTGAGGATAAGCTTTCGTGAGCTACAGCTCACTTCATCGGATGCATTCGATACATCCGATATAGTGAGCTGTAGCTCATGAAAGCTTATGCTCAAATAAATTGGTTAGTCTCTAAGGTGCCACTAGTACTCCTTTTCTTTTAACAATTACTATAACATCACTATAAAAACAATGCTCAGTGCATCATAAGCCCTCTGAAGACACCCGACATGACAAACTTTGCATTGGATATCACACAATCATTTTACAAGGATGAACAAGGGAGTGCTGGGTGTTTCCCCAAGGTACAGAGCCTCACACTGACCTATCCACATCAATGTCTTCAACTACTTGTAAGAGACAGAATAAGGGCAGAGGAAAAAGCTTCCCACAGATAGACACGCACTCTTCTCCTGCAGTGTCCTTACTCCAGACCCATCAGTTGTGTCTTTCCCTGGTGTCAGAACATGCATGACCTGAGTAGCAGGGCAAGAACCAGAAGCAGGGTCCAGCCCCAGTCTGATACAGAAGCAGACTCCAGAGGTGGAAGCAGGAAAGAGGAATCATAGAAATGCAAACAGATGCTCTCACCTTATGCTAACAGAAAGAGAGAGGATCGTACATAGAACCCCCTGAAATTCTTTTGATTTTCTACAGTTGTTTGTTTTATTTTCAGAAATTTCTTGTTATTTCATCTTATCTATTCTCCCCGCCCCACAGGTTGAGTCCAGCCCCTGGGGAGGTGGAAGACCAAGGGCAGGGGGAACGGTAGAGGGTGTTGGGTCCTGCCCCAGGGAACGGGGAGACCCTGGGGGTGGGTTGCAGAGCGAGCCCATCCCACCGTCACCCAACAGCAGTGTCTCCTGCCCTGGGTGCTGGGCCCAGCTTCCCACCTTGGGGTCGCACTGCCGCTCAGGTTTGGCCCGGTTGCTCCTCTGTGGTGATGATGGGGGGACTGGACAGGACAAATTTGAGTGAGTGGGGCTGTGACCCATGCACCAGGTCACAACACTACTCACTCATATTTGGCCCAGTGAGCTACCTCATCAGGGAGCCGGACAAACCAGAGAAACGCTATGACCATGGACCACAACGCAACAGCCAGAGCAGGGAGACAGGCCCAGCCCGTTGAGACAGGAGCTGTCGCTGTGGGGTTTTTCATTTTATTTCACATTAGCAAAAAACACAAAGCTCTGATTATACCTCTCCCTCTTGGCAACAGCTAATCTTGTGCCCCTTGCACTCCACATAACAAGCAGCTGCCAGCAAGCCCAATGGGAGCAAATAAACGTGGTCACAGCTCAGTAGTTCAGAGGTTTAAACAAGGGTGAAAATGAGCAGCCCAGACTGTCAGGAAGAACAGCTGATTACCAGATTTCTTCCTATGGCTCCTTACCAACGATCAATGTAACCCCGGAGGATTTTCAGAACTTACAAGGAAACAATCTCGTTAGCAAGCTAAATATTTCTCCTGCGCTCACCACTGGGCGCTAATGGTGTTTAGAGAAAGACTCAGTCCCAAGGCTCAGTCCCCTGGGTCTCAAGGAATAAGTTTGTTCAGCCCTTAAAGTGAAATGACAAATCCTGGTTGGGTGCCCCTGCGCGCGCGCACACACGGTCACTGTGGAACTCCACTATCAAGTAAGCTACAGATTACAGGTGACATTGTCAGGATCTCAGCAGAGATTCCTCCACACAGCATGGCAATTCTGAAGCATGTTTATTGTTTTTACACTGCTTGAAGAATTCAGTAGAAGGCTATTAAGAATAGGCTGCTCTCCCTATTTTCTTCCTCTAGGACACAGAGCCTCAGGAAAAATCATTACATGCTGATCTTTTGGGTTTATGGCCAATGAAGTGCTACCAACACTTCAATAAGGGGCTCCCATAAAGATCCTTCTGAAATAAGCCCTGTACCATGTCCCAGGAGTGCGAGTATTTGCAGGGGAAAGAATGGGGAAATCTATTCATTTCCCCATTTGGACAAAATGCTTTTTGAAAAGTAAAGTGGGAGAAAGCAGTACTGTGCAAACAAATGAATCTGATGGGCCTTTGCTGGAAGTGGTTACACTTTATTTCTAGAAACTCCCGAGTCTATTGACAGTGTTTGATTTAACAGTGATCAGATCATGGCATTTGAAGTGAAAAGTCAGGTGAGACCCTGTGAATGGGACCAAGGGCAGAGAATTCGATTCTCTCTACTGGAATTTTTTTTTAAATTACACCTGAAATGTGGTGCAATCAGATTCATTTACTGATTTGCTTTTCAGAAGCAACTTTGAGCTCCAGGAATAAGGCATATTGAGCAGGGATGACTTAGTAGCATCCAGACTGGATGCAATTCCAGCAGAGGTAGTAAATCAGTGTGTGTGTGTGTGGGGGGGGGTGTTGTTGGACTCATCATTTAATGCTCTACATGCTTCCGGGGCACTACGTGGTGTGAGGCACCCACACACCCAGCTTCCTTCTCAAATCCATGAGACACTCCTACTGGGCAGGGAGGACATCATGTACTGTGCCACTGCTTCATACACAGAACTATATATTCAAAGTAGACTGAATGCCAAACCATTCCTATTGCACCCCACCCATGGTCTGAACTAGATAAAATCTGGGACACTGCCTACGCACTGAAGACGTGCCAGTCCAATAGTTAGTGTTTGGTTTTAGTGATCCTCTGCTTTTAATATTCATACAGCATGAATTGCCTTCCAAAGCCATGTTGTAATATTGCTGATGCATTTATTTCATGCAATGTGCATCATTGAGGCATTCAGGTGGAAGGGTCAAGAAGTGATTTCCCTGTTCTGGTTTCAGAAGTTAGAAAAAAATTCTTTTCCTTTCAAGTGTGAACTGGCTGCAGGTGAAGAATGTTACATCTTGTAGGAATGTCAATCACAACCACCTCACTGACCTGCCTTGGCATTAAAGTGCTTAGAAGAGTTTGCTCCATTCTTGTGCAAAGAAGCAAAGTCTCTGCCTAGCATATTTTATTGGGGAAGCTCATTGCCTTACTATGGATCAACAAAACCAGAGACAGAAAAATCAGAGGAAGAGCTATGAGATAAGGCCCAACACGACTGCTCCCTTTGACACATTTTCTAGCTTTTTTTCTAGTCTAATTTTAAATATCCCAAGCAATAAGGCTCCCATTTTTTTCTCTGGGAAAAAATATCACAGCCCAATACACCCCAGAATCTGAGAGTTTCCTGATATTTCAACCTAAATTGTCCTTCTCAATATCATCCTGTTCTTCCCAATTATACCCCCTTGTACCATGCTAAATAATCCTTCTCCCTCGGTTGGATTAGTAGAGTTATGTTTCTCTCGAAGCAATATCGTAGCCAAGCTAAGTATATTTCCTGCCAAATATACAAATCATATTTTTCCCAGATGAATCTCTGCCTGTTATTTCTAATGTCGCTAGGTCTCTCTGTATTTCTTGTCCTCCCTGGAGATTGCAGCTCTTCCCAATTTAGTGTCACCGGTGAGTTTCATTACTTCTCCACCCCACAACTTTAATGGGCGCACCATAGGTTCCAAGCATTTAGGGAGGAGGGGCCTGGTTCCCAGGTTACCTGGTTCCCAAAGACAGCGATGGAGCAGGCAGTAGAGACCTCATGGGACCCGAACCAGATGGAGGCGATGCGCGAGGGCATGCCCAGAATGAAGACCTGCGCCACCGAGCAGATGACCTGCCCCAGGACGGTAACAGGGAAGAGGTGCGGCTTCATGCTGCCCAGCTTCACCCAGGCGCCTAGACAGTTGAAGGCTGAACCGGCGAGGGCGATGAGGCGGAGGCCCCTCTTGTCCAGCAGCCAGGCCACAGGGAAAAGAAGGGGGATGTAGGTGAGCATGTAGCACATGGAGAGCCAGTCGATGGCGAAGGTGCTCACGCCGTAGAAGTGCACGAAGATGTTGTTGATGCTCCCGTACTGGATCCACTGGAAGGCATTGCAGAGCGAGTAGCAGCTGAACAGCAGCACCACGGGCCAGCGGCGTAGGGACAGGCGCACCTCGGGGGGCGCCCCGGGGGCAGACCCACTGGGGGTCTCGGCTTCCACTGACCCAGGCACCGGCTTCACCCCCTGCAAGAGCTTAGGCGTCTCTGGATACATCAGCCCCTTCTCGCCGGGCTCCGGCCCCCCGCTCACCACGGCCTCCCCGGAAAACGCCGGGCAACACGGGCTCCCCTTCCCCAGGGCAGCGCTGTCCCGCATCGTGTGCCCGGCTCCTGCCGGCCCCCACCCCGCTCCGTATGGGGTGGCCGGTCTCTGCGCCGCGCCGCGCCGCGCCCCGCCCCTCGCCCCGCCCAGCGCGCCCGGCTGGTCCCGCTCCCTCACTCCTCCGAAACTGTCGCTGTCAGCACAACGCCATTCCGCCGGGCCACGTCGCGCTAGTTTGCTCTCACAGCGGTGCTGTGATTGGCCACCTGGCCAACGGGGCCTCGCCCCCTCCGCGCTGACTGGCTGAGATGATCCCTAAGGCGCGCTGTCCCTCAGTTACCATGGCAACCATGCCGAGCCTGCCCGCTGGGGCTCGTGCAGCTGAGGCTGCCCCTACAACGCCAGGCTCTGCAGGGTCCCCTCACCCGCCCTCGCCTGGGCCCCACCGGACACTCCCGGGAAGAGTCCAAACAACCTACAGGACCTGGCCTTTGATCCCGGAGACGCGGGGGAATGGCGCACGCCCCAAGGGTCCCACCCTGGGGTCCATCGCGGGCTGCAGGCTGGCTAAGGGGGCAGTTCAAAGGAAGGCTCTGGCAAGACACTGCTAGAGATACACAGCCCACCAATAAAACGACTTCTACAGCAATGGGCAGTGCAACCCGACCCATTGCGATGCAGGGCAGTGAAGCCTGGGGCTCAGCTTTAACAGCTGCTTACACGGATTGTGATTAAAAAAAAAAAATCCTATGAACCCTTCCCTTCTGCAGTTAAGAAAATAATCACTCTGCCTACAGCGGAACACCAGCAACAATGACTACATAGCAGAACTGGGTCACCTCCCCATCCATCTGGTGCCATCTCAACTAAAGCCACTGCAGAGTACCAAAAACAACGAGGAGTCCTTGTGGCACCTTAGAGACTAACAAATTTATTTGGGCATAAGTTTCCATGGTCTAGAACCCGCTTCATCAGATGCATGGAGTGGAAAATACAGTAGCAGGTACATATACATAGTACATGAAAAGATGGGAGTTGCCTTACCAAGTTGGGGGTCAGTCTAAGGAGACAATTCAATTAACAGTAGAGTCCCAAGGGAGGAAAAATCACTTTTGTAGTGGTAATGAGGGTGGCCCATTTCAAACAGTTGACAAGAAGGTGTGAGTAACAGTAGGTGGAAATTAGTTTTTATAAAGACCCATCCACTCCCAGTCTTTATTCAGGCCTAATTTGATGGTGTCCAGTTTGAAAATTAATTCCAGTTCTGCAGTTTCATGTTGGAATCTGTTTCTGAAGTTTTTTTGTTGAAGAATTGCCACTTTTAAGTCTGTTATTGAGTGACCAGGGAGCCTGAAGTGTTCTCCTATTGGTTTTTGAATGTTATAATTCCTGATGTCAGATGTGTGTCCATTTATTCTTTTGAGTAGAGACTGTCCGGTTTGGCCAATGTACATGGTAGAGGGGCATTGTTGGCACATGATGGCATATATCACATTGGTAGATGCACAGGTGAACGAGCCCTTGCTGGTGTGGCTGATGTGGGTAGGTCCTGTGATGGTGTCCCTTGAATAGATATGTGGACAGAGTTGGCACCGAGGTTTGTTACAGAGTTTGGTTCCTGGGTTAGTATTTTTGTTGTGTGGTGTGTAGTTGCTGATGAGTATTTGCTTCAGTTGGGGGGCTGTCTGTAAGCGAGGACTGGCCTGTCTCCCAAGGTCTGTGAGAGTGAGGGATCGTCCTTCAGGACAGGTTGTTTTCAAACTAAACCCAAAGGCAAACATACATTATTCTTAGTTCTGGGCACTTCTAAGTTCCTGATCAGTATGCGCAAATAACCTCATCCAAAGCCAACTGGTGCTCAAGATACCATACTAACACTTCAAACACAGTAGCCCAGCAATAGTCAATAGGCAGACCACAGGCCAAATCTTGACCACCAGATGCTTTTGAACGGACCCCAAAATATATTTATTTACTTATTATCATCATTATTGTTAATTTTTTTATTGTTTTCTCTGGAGTCTGGCCCTTGACTATACCTTGATCAAGAAATGTGGACCTTGACAAAAAAAAAATTTGACTATCCCTGTACAGGAGAGCCTTATGCAGAACAATCACACTAGTAGATACTTCTACATATTATGCTGTGGTGACATAAGACAGACTCTCACCAAATACAATATCAGAGACCATAAACTTGGAGTAGAAAGTGGAAGATACAAGGCATAACTCAAGAAAATAATGACTGCAAACAAAGTGAGATAAGACAAACTGCGGCACACACACATCTTCTACTCTAACACCCAGTGCAAGAAAGATGTTTCAAACTGTCAGGAAATTTAAAAGGCTCTTAAATTAAAAGCAATGAGGAAAAAATTAAGAAACAGAGAGAGACAGCATTACACTATGTAGCAAACTGAATCAGGTATGGGCAAGAAGTCTCACAGAAATCCAAATACACTGAAGCCTCATCTTGGCAGACGCTTGAGATACTGTATCCACCTATAACAGAGGTCTTGGGGTGGGCTCTCTTACATATTTGTCGCATTCATCATAGGTATCATGCCAAAAAGCATTATTGAATTGGAATTTACTGAAGGAGATAAGCTAGAGGTTGCAACCTCTCCTGGACAAAGCTATCTCCCGACTGTGCAGAAGGGGAGCACAAAGTGAGGGAATTAGGAGGGCAGCTTCTCCTAGTCTGGGCCCTACCCCTAAAACAAAAAAGCAAATAGGGATAGGAAGATCAGGCCAAGAGAACCTCTCCCACCCCACTCTGAATAATAGATTGGGGAGGGAAGGCCTATTTAGAGCAGACTCTGGCTTCCTATTGCTGCAGGAGACAGAACTTCTCTTGAGGCAAATCCATGAATATCAGACCAAATTCTGCGCAAGTGCCAGGAAAACATCTTCTGTCTGTCTCATGTGTGAAAGAAGAAAGGAAAGAAAACAAAGCATGAATGTGGCTTAATGTATGGTTTCAGAGTAACAGCCGTGTTAGTCTGTATTCGCAAAAAGAAAAGGAGTACTTGTGGCACCTTAGAGACTAACCAATTTATTTGAGCATGAGCTTTCGTGAGCTACAGCTCACTTCATCGGATGCATACCGTGGAAACTGCAGCAGACTTTATATACATACATCTCTGCTGCAGAGATATATATACATACAAGTCTGCTGCAGTTTCCACGGTATGCATCCGATGAAGTGAGCTGTAGCTCACGAAAGCTCATGCTCAAATAAATTGGTTAGTCTCTAAGGTGCCACAAGTACTCCTTTTCTTTTTGCTTAATGTATGGTTGGATGGATTCCTTTATTTATGTTGGTGGAAGAACATCAGTGTAGGAAGGGCTGCCCAGTCATAACAATAACTCTGTCTTGGCTCTGCTCTGCAAAGCAAATCTGTGGCATTTGAGCTTCCACTTTCCTTACTCCAAATTGTGACATCCTAATGCTGTGCAATCTGGGACACCAGACAACAGAGCTGGAATCCCTTGTGTGATGACTGACCCACTGCCTTGATGCTGCTGAGGTATTACATGCAGGATAGCTCTTCTAATCCTCAAGACATCATGCAGCAATTCACTAGCCAAAAGCTTTATCCCATTCAATACCAGTGCATGCAGAGTTTTGGAGTGAAGCTTCTGCCCTCCTGCGGCTAAGTTCCAATGTAGAGGTGTTGGAGAAACATTGACGGAACCATATTTTGTCAGAATGCGCAGTTCCTTGAATCTAAATGCTCTGTCCAATTTACCCAATTTTACTAGAATTTATTTTTGGAAGGAAACTGAGTTCCAGCAATGTCAAAATGTCCCATTTTGACATTTTCTGAATGAAACATTTTGATATTTGTTGTTTTGAAACAACTTTTTGATTTTTTGTTTACTTTATATATTATTATTACATTATAAGAAAACATTTTAAAAGTCAAAATCAAAAAACTTTTCAATCTTGTCCAAATAAAACATTTTGATCAACCTAAATTGATTTCTTTCTGAGTTTTTCTTCAGGGAGAATTTCTAACTTTGGTGTTTTCATTCTGACGGAGAATAAAGCCATATTTCAAAATCTTGAAATCCTCCATGAAACAGGATTTCTGTCCTCCATACAGCTCTACTCCTATGGTATTTACAAACACTGTTCTGCCATAGTGCTCATCCCTGGTGATTTGGAGGCAAGTGGATTTCTTGGGTTGGCTTCTTTTAAAAAGGATTTCCAGTCAATATTGTCAGCTACCATCACTGGGGACTAATAACCACCGGCACTAGGAACAAGTTGTTGATAGTTTATTGTCTATAGCTGGCTTATGATCAACAGCTCATTTTAGTGATATTGTGTTATCTGTATTGTATAAACATTAAACATCATAAACCGTCCAACGTGGACTTGGCTATACGTTGGTTTAATTCCCTTCCAACATTGAACAAGCAGCTCAAAGTTCACCTGACGTATAATGGAGTAATGGCCTATGTTTCAGGGAGCACATTCCTAAGCAAAGGAGTCAAGCAGCAGTATCAGAGGGTAAGATTTCTTGGACTTGAATTTGCCCTGTGGAACATGCTCTTAGAGGTTAATACTGTAGTGCTCTACCTGAGAGTCCAACTTCTCTCTGGAATCCAGCCCTGTCACTCACAAGCACAGCAGAGTACTCCGCATTGGTTCTTTGGCTCCATTATATCCTCATTGACAAACACTCCTCAAGAGAGAAGAAAATCCACCTTAAAAGTATGGCTATGGCACAGCTCAATTCCTACCACATATGTTTGTCTTTTTTCTCTAAATTTAGCTTTCTCTTCAATGATTGGGCCGAAGTTCAATTCTCATCTAAGGGAAGGACAAACAATGCTCCCTAAAGCCAGGCAAAAATGGTGCAGACCTTCTACAACACAGCTCTGTAAAAGCACCTTATTCCTGATCTGCAGCTCCCCCTGTTGCCCCAGTCCTCAGCCCCACACAACTTTCCCAATGCACCTCAAAAGGCTGGTCTGCAGTTCCTATAATGATGATACAACATAATGTTAGCATCTTCGATACAAAAGTATTTCAGAATGCTTTGTCAAAGTTAAATAACAGCCAAGGCAGAGAAGAATGTGGAGGCAACAGTAAGGGAGAAAACAGTGGTTTGTAGATGAGATTGAAATTCAGATTATTCTGTTATTTTTAAAGTGACTAAAGCTATGTTAAACTGAACAGAGACAAAAAGGACAAGGGAACCTGCCCCAACACATTTACAATCTGCATTTAGCAGTGATGCAATGGGAATAAACAGCAAGGAGGGTTTGGAGTGTGGTGGAGTACGGCAAGGATAATAGTAATGTAATTACAAGGTGATCTATCTACTCTATTGCAGTTCTATTCAAATTCTTCCAACATGTCAGCAAAATAATAATTAAATGGAGAACAAGTCAATATAGTTTATTTGGATTTTCAAAAAGCCTTTTGCAAAGTCCCCCACGTGCCTATTAAGGAAACTAAGTTGTGGAGTGAAAGGTAAAGCACTGTGATGGATTGAAGATGAGTTAAGAAAGAGAAGACAACGAATAGAAATAAATGGCCAATTTGTAGCATGGCAAAAGATAAACAGTGGGGCAACATAAGGTTTTATTATTAATGATTCTGAAGAGGAGGTGTGCACACAAGTAGCAAAATTTGCAAATGACATAAAATTATTTAGGTTAGTCAAGGTCAGAAAAGACATGAGCAACATCAGAGGGACCTCAGAAAGCTAGAAAAATGGTGGCACATGGTGGCAGATAAAATTCAATCATATAATCACAGCAATGTAGGACTGGGAGGAACCTCAAGAGGTCATCTAGTCCACCCCCCCTGCACTGAGGCAGGATCAAGTATACCTAGACCATCCCTGACAGATGCTTGTTTAATCTCTTCTCTAAAACTTCTAATGATGGGGATTCCACAACCTCCCTAAGTAGCCTGTTCCAGTGCTTAACTGTCCTTATACTTAGAAAGTTTTTCCTAACATATTGCCTAAATCTCCCTTGCTGCAAATAAAGCCAATTCTTGTCCTATCCTTGATGGACAGGGAGAACAATTGTACACTGTCCTCTTTACAACAATCTTTTACATATGTGAAGACTTATCTCACCCCTCAGCCTTCTCTCCTTTAGACTAAACATGCCCAGTTTTTTCAATCTTTCCTCATAAGTCATGTTTTCCAACCTCCTACTTTTGTTGCTCTATTCTGGACTCTCTGAAATTTGTCCACATCTTTCTTAAAGTGTGGTGCCCAGAATTGAACACAGTACTCCAAGAGGCCTTATCAGTGCACAGTAGAGTGGGACAATTACTTCCCATGTCTTACATAGGACTGTCCTGATAATACATCCCAGAATTACATTTCCCTTTTTCACAACAGCATTTCATTGTTGACTCATATTCAATTTGTGATTCACTATCATCCCCAGATCCTTTTCTGCAGTGTTGCTGCCCAGCCAGTTATTCCCAATCTGGTTTTGTGCATTTGATTTTCCTATCTAAGTGTAGTATTTTGCACTTGCCTTTATTGAATTTTATCTCACTAATTTTAGACCAGTTCTTCAGTTTATCAAGGTAATTTTGAATTCCAATTCTGTCCTCCAAAGTGCCTGCAACCCTTCCTAGTGTGGTGTCATCCACAAAATTTATAAGTGTACTTCCACTCCGTAATCCAGGACAGACCTCTGCAGGATCCAACTTGATATGTCTTCCCAGTTTGACAGCAAACCATTGATAACGACTCTTTGAGTATTGTTTTACAATCAGTTGTGTACCCACTTAATAATAATTTCATCTGGACCATATTTCCTAAGTTTGCTTATGAGAATGTCATGTGAGACTATGACAAAAGCCTTATTAAAGTCAAGATATATCATGTCTACTGCTTCCCCACCATCTTCTAGTCTTGTTACCATGTCAAAGAAGAAATTAGTTTGGTTTGGCATGATTTGTTCTTGATAAATCCATGTTGGCTATTACTTATCATCTTGTTATCCTCCTAGTGCTCACAAACTGATAGTTTAATAATTTGTTCCAGTATCTTTCCAGGTATCAAAATAAGACTGACAGGTCTATAATTCCCAGGGTCCTCTTTGTTCCCCTTTTTAAAGATAGATACTATGTTTGCCCTTCTCCAGTTCGGTGGAACCTACCCCATCCTACGTGAATTCTCGAAGATAATTGCTGATGGTTCAGAGATTACTTTGGATTTTTTTTAAGTACTGCAGGGAAAATTTTATCAGGCCTTTTCAACTGGGTACATCTAAATATTATTTAAACTTGTACTTTCCTGATTCTGCCCTCTGTTCCTTCCCCGTTGTTAATATTAATTGTGTGAAGCATGTGGCCACAATTAACCTTTTTAGTGACGAATGAAGCAAAAATGGCATTAAATACTTCACTTATTTTATCAGTGTTCACAAATACAAGGTACTGTACAATGAGAAATAATTTGATGTATTCATAGACATTGAGTTCTAAATTAATAGACATTGAGTTCTGAATTAACTGTAACAACTAAAACAAAAAACAAAAAAAACCCAGGGCATCATTCTGACCGGCTCAAATAAGTTCTGGCTTAAACGCATTAACAAGGATCCTAAACCCAAAGTTTTCATAATGGAGAGTCTACTGTTAAGCTCCTAAATCTATATTAGGTATCTAAAGAAAGCTGACCTAAATTTTTTATTTAGGTACCTAAATATGAATTTAAGAGCCTAACTTAGGCATCCTCGATTGAAAGTTTTAGCACAGTGCATTCCATGGACAAAGAAACATCTAATTAATCCATAAACTACAACAGCTCCAGGATGATGGAGTTGTCTAGAGTGTTAAAGGCTGCACTGAAGACAAGGAGCCATCAGCAGTAAAAAGGAGGAAGTCAATGACTACATGAATCAGAGTTGCTCCCATGCTCTGGACGGAGCAAAATCCAGATGGAAAACATTCAAGGATATTGCTGGTTGAGCTGTGACTGGAGAGATGAGGCAAGAATACCTCAAGCACTTTGGTAAGAGTGTTGGGGACACTGGGCATGGCCACTAGGTAACTCAAGGGGATGGAAGTCCACGAGTGTCGATGAAGCCCCCTTGCACTAGGCCCAAGTGTCCTTGCCCCCCCGCCCCCCGCCCGGAGGCACTCGCAACAGTCATGCTGGGGATTTCGCAACAATATGTTACAAAGTCAGACTGTCTGAAACTAAACCAAGGCCAGACAGGGCAGATATGGCAGAACAATGCTGAACAAAGCAGCTTTATGTATGGTTTAACAGATGGTACAAAGCAAAAGGGAACTAGCTGGTATCTGGATTGGCTGGCTATATGGATACTTAGGGCAGCTTGCTATTGGATAAGTATGCTGAAGAAAGGATGTATAAAAGTCTGTTTAACTTCCTGCTCTGTGTACAGGATTTGAGGTGAATATCTCCCTGTACCATATTGAAGCTTCAAATAAACTTTTCCGCTTCTCCACCCCGTTGTGATTATTGGGTGACGCACACCAGGCAACGAACCTTGCTGTTGCTTGCCTCGGGCACTCTGTGCCAGCAACGAGAGTCAACTAGAAGGCTAAACATGGGGGATGGGCAGAAGGGAAAAATGTCAGGGAAGGACTAGACAGTGGCAGATTTGAGAGAGTTAGACAAGTTACTGGAGGCAAAGGTGCATGTCCATCTCATGCAGTGGGTGGTGAGAACAGGGAGCAAAGGGCAGGGAAGATAGGGTCAAGCCATAGGAAAGGGAGTCAAGAGAAATTGTTTTCTTAAGGGGTGGATGTCAGAAATGCCCAGGGGTGACAAGAGAAATTAGAAATAAAAGGAGAGGGAGGCATCCCTCTGGGCAGGGTAGGTAGAAATGAGAGTGGAAGTTACCAGCATCTTTGGAAATGTGGGAGGAGTAGGAAGTACACTTCAGAAAGAATCCTCTGTTGTTACAGTCGGGTCACACACCGCTCTGTCAATGCCCTTCAGTCCTCCCCTGAAACACTTTCATCTATTCCAGTCCTGGGCAGGGGCCACTCTATAGGCAAACTAAGGGTATGTCTACACTATGAAATTAGGTCGAATTTATAGAAGTCGTTTTTTTAGAAATCGGTTTTATATATTCGAGTGTGTGTGTCCCCACAGAAAATGCTCTAAGTGCATTAAGTGCATTAACTCAGCGGAGTGCTTCCACAGTACCGAGGCAAGCGTCGACCTCCGGAGTGTTGCACTGTGGGTAGCTATCCCACAGTTCCCGCAGTCTCTGCTGCCCATTGGAATTCTGGGTTGAGATCCCAATGCCTGATGGGGCTAAAACATTGTCCTGGGTGGTTCTGGGTACATGTCATGCTGGCAGACGTGGTACTGCATTGCTACACAGCAGCAGCAACCCCTTGCCTTGTGGCAGCAGACAGTACAGTAGGACTGGTAGCCGTCATCGTCATGTCTGAGGTGCTCCTGGTCGCCTCTGTGAGGTCGATCAGGAGCGCCTGGGCAGACATGGGCACAGGGACTAAATTTGGAGTGACTTGATCAGGTCATTCTCTTTAGTCCTGCAGTCAGTCCTATTGAACCATCTTATGGTGAGCAGTCAGGCAATACGGATTGCTAGCAGTCCTCTTGTACCATCTTCTGCCGAGCAACCATGAGATGCGGATGGCATGCAGTCCTTCTGCACCGTCTGCTGCCAGCCAAAGATGTAAAAGATAGATGGAGTGTATCAAAATAAGAAATAGACCAGATTTGTTTTGTACTCATTTGCACACACACCCCCGGCCCCCGTCTAGGGGACTCATTCCTCTAGGTCACACTGCAGTCACTCACAGAGAAGGTGCAGCGAGGTAAATCTAGCCATGTATCAATCAGAGGCCAGACCAACCTGCTTATTCCAATAAGAACAATAACTTAGGTGCACCATTTCTTATTGGAACCCTCCATGAAGTCCTGCCTGAAATACTCCTTGATGTAAAGCCACCCCCTTTGTTGATTTTAACTCCCTGTAAGCCAACCCTGTAAGCCATGTCGTCAGTTGCCCCTCCCTGCGTCAGACAATCGTGCATCTGAGTTGAGAGTGCTATCCAGAGCAGTCACAGTGGAGCACTCTGGGATAGCTCCCGGAGGCCAATACCGTCGAATTGTGTCCACAGTGCCCCAAATTCGACCCGGCAAGGCCGATTTAAGTGCTAATCCCCTTGTCAGGGGTGGAGAAAGGAAATCGATTTTAAGAGCCCTTTAAGTCAAAATAAAGGGCTTCATCGTGTGGACGGGTGCAGGTTTACATCGATTTAACGATGCTAAATTTGACCTAAAGTCCTAGTGTAGACCAGGGATAAGCAGCTGCCTAGGCTGTAAGGATAAGGCCTTTGTCTGCAGCCATATTATAAAGCCTAAGGCCTTTGTTTACAGCCAGATTAAAAGAGCAGCCAAGCAGCAGCCATTAGCTAAGAAGCAAGAAGTCACATCCTCACATTCCATCTAACTTACATTAAAACAATGTAATACCAGGCTGTTAAGAAGGAGACCATGTCCTAATGGCACCCACTATCACCAGATAAAGAAACAGATCTTAAGATGGTTGAAGAAAACTTAGTTTGATAGCATTCTGTCTGTCAAGAAATCACTTCTCCATAGCTGTGGTTGTGAAATCCTCATTTCTTTATTGTTTCGTCATTATGGTCCCCACTTCCCTATTGTTTCTCTGTATGGTCTCTGGTTCTTTAATTGTTTCTCTCAGTTACATAATTAATTTTGCTAGGTGTAAATTAAGGTGGTGGGGTAGGATTGGTTAAAGAATTTTGTTATGCTATGTTAGGATTGGTTGGTAAAATTTTAGTATAATGATTGGTTAAAGTATAGCTAAAAAGGACTCAAATTTCACTGTATAAACTGGGGTCCAAAAGGAAGTTCTTTGGGAACCAATTCCAGGACACAGCCCCAAAGATCAGAGCTGCCAGACCTCAACACTCTGCCAATGACACTGTGCAGAAACTGGAGTCCCCCAGATGGACCTGATCCTGACTGACCAGAAGGAAAAGTTCATCTGTCTTATTGGAAGTGGTGAGCCCTGTATGTGTAGCATGTGCATTCTGTTTTTGGTGATTGTTAATAGAAGTTAAGGATATTACTGTGTAAGGCTCTTTCACTGGTAGAAGGTCCTGCACACCTGCAGAAGTAGTATACACCCAGAGCCCTATGTATTGGGAAAGGGTGTGGGTACTTAAATTGACCAAGTTAGTTATACCCTAAGCCCTATGAATTGGGTATGGGTGGCCCTGAACCCTACGAATTGGGCAAGGGTAAGTGCTTTTCGCCTGGAGCCCTACGAATTGGGAAAAGGTGGGGGTGCATAAATTAACCGGGTTATGCCTGGAGCCCGACAGACTGAGAAAAGGTGGAGTGCTCTAATATGTGCAGGTAACAAGGCAGCAGATTTTGCCTAGGGCAGCAGGGCCAAACCTGAGTGGCCCTATGACCACATGCACCAAGTTGCAATGCCACCCACTCAAATTTCGCCCAGCCGTCCTCCCATTGTGACATGGGGTGGCCAGGCCAAACCTGAGTGAGTGGCACTGCGACCTGGTGCTTGGTCCCTGCACTTTGACCATAACCACTGAACCATCAGAAGGCTCACTGCACCCCCATAGAAAGTCCGTGTCCCCTTGGCTGAGAACCTCTGTTCTAGGGTGTAGGATGCAGGGTGGCACGCTGAAGTTTTGCCTAGGGTGGCACATTGTCTTGAGTGGCCTCTGGTCCTGGGTCCTCAATCACTCTGCTAAAGCCCCTCTATCCTACCCATAACCAACCAAGATCCAATAATCAAACCAGTATATCTTCAGTTAATGAGCTCCTTGCTCACACTAATCCAATAAAGCACCGAGAGCACCAACCTCTCCATGGGAACACAGACGACAAGCACCCTCACAAAGTGACCCCCAAATCAAGTACATGCCCATAGATATGCTTAAAATATTGCAAATATAGGTAGATATGAGTGGCCAATGGAAACCCATTGACTTGTCAGTCAAACAAACATTCGGAAGACAGGAAAAACAACTCTGGATCTACAAGTCCCAGTGAGAATGTTCTCAAAGTGGGCCTGATCTGATCTGAAATAAATGGAAACATTTCCATCCACTCTAATGGACACTGAAATGGTGCTGTGTTTTTCATGTGCACAGGTCCCTACTTCCTAGCATTTCCCTTCTCTAACCTTTCCAGTCTCCCGTTAGATTTGTTTCAGACTCGGTGTACAATGTGTGACATCCACTTTCATCATCCATCACTCTGAATCACTTCTAAAGATAAAACTCTGCCTTTTTCATTTTCCCCTGTTGGGTCGGGGCTCTCTCCATGCCTGTTGCCACTGCCTCCTCAAACTAGCTGCTCTCATGGCCTTTCTTACTTCCTGCATCACCAGTGAGGCTGTTCTTGGATTTCCCTTCAAGTCACAATCACAGCATCTCTAACCAGCCGAAGAATTTCTCTCAGGTTCAGTAACAGAAAAAACACTGACTGCTTACACAGCCGAGTTGTGCCGTTAACCCAGCATGAAAGCCAGAGGGAAACGGGGTTTTCTCTCTTATACGTAGCCTGACCCAGCTACTAAATGGCTGTAAAATTCTGTAGGCAACAGTGCCATCAAATGATTTGGGTCGTAAGCCAGGGCCCTAGCTACTGAGACTGACCTATCAATAAAGGGTCAAATAATCAGTTTCTTGAATTTCCCTAAAGGTCTCAAGAAATACCAGCTTCTGACCCTCCTGGGATATGCTCTAACCAGGGTGATGTCTCAGACCAGAGAGAGTAGTGATCATTAACTGCCTGTAATTAACAGTTCTTAGAATAAAGGCTGAAGAATATGCCTGCCTTCAAAACTGGCCCACAACCAAAGGGTCTGGGTGGGGAGTGGGGGAAAACAACAACAAAGACTGAAGAAAGAGCCAGCTAGATCCAAATCTCATCCACAGTCTTGATCCATGTCAAAATCTAGATCAGGATCCTAGATTAATTCCAAACACCCTGATGTCTAAGTGTGCAAATCCATTGATTTTAAACATACAGTTTGCTTACACACAATTGCACTGGCAGGAATGTCAGTTGTGTGGACTAGCACTTGTTGTCAGTCCCCCGTCTCTCTGGCAGGCAATGGTTATTAAAGTAACACAAAGTTGAGAAGCTTAAAAAACCCAAAGTCAGTTAACACAGATTTCAGATTCTCACACCTTTAAACTGTGGTCAGAAAAGTGACTATGTAAAAACAAGCCCTTCTTACTCACCATCTCCACTCCCTATATGTCACTGAGTCATATTGGCTGACTACAATGACACAAACAAATTTTTGTTCCCATCAGGCTTGAAGCTGTTAATAAAAACAGAGTGCCAAAAATGTGCCCAACACTTAACTAAACAAATACTAAGACAAGATCCCTCCCTGGAGAGCTTGAATTGAAGCACAAAAACAATCGTGGACCAAAAGTTGGATACAAGAGCATATGGAACCATCGTTATTGAGATGGGTGAAGGAAGGATTCATGGAAGAAGTGGGCTCTAAGCAGAGTGAGGAGGATTGGTGACAGGTGGTGGGAAGAAGGTGCCTTCGATTTTGTCTCACACAGCATTCACAGAATCAACAGCTATATTCTTATCTCAGAGGCAGTAAAAGACCAGCTGGAGTCTCAGCTCTCAGTTGGAGTTTGCCGAATCAGCAGAGAGAGAAACTGTCTTCTGGACGTGTAACTTGAGTACACTGGATCCAGAAGGAATAAATATGCAACTGCTTTCCTCTCCCCAACCCCCAGCAAACTCCCCCCACCCAAAACAAATGCCCTAACGTTCATATATGCAAATCAACAGAGGAAGTATACAAATCAATCCAAAGTCAGTCCCACCCAAGGAAAACACACCTGACAAAAAGTATCAATGTATCAAATTGTTTGGGTTAATTTTTCCTCTTTCCCTACCCAGCAATGAAATGACCAGAAATAATAACAACTTACACCGTGGGATAATTTAAGTTTACAGTAAGAACTAAGAGACCAACACAAGGGAGGAGAAAGACTATAAAGGTTGTGAACTGTTAAGCGGAAGGGTCACTACAAACCCCTAGAAAATATCCTGTGGGGGCCAAACCTGCACTAGCCCTGGTAGATGGACCAGAGGGGACTTGACAGGCCTTCTCCTATTTACATTACAAGTTGTTTCATTACATGATCATACAACAACTGACCCAGTTGTACAACATTCCACAGTCTGTACATGCATCTATGGCCAGAGTGAGAGATACATCTTATTAGTTATTACTTGTTAAGCACTTACCATAGGCTCAGTTCTGTAAATGCAGAGAAGGTATAGTCTCTACTCTGAGGCACTCATACCTTTGCTACATAGGAAAGTTTTATCAGCATATCCCACCACCGTGTAAACACCCTTATACTAGAATAAGAATGTCCACAAGGGAGGGGTGTGTGTTTGTGTGATACTGGGAGAACTTTATCTGTTTAAATCACACCTTAATTCATACTGAAAAACAACTTTCCTGGGTAGACCAGGACTGAGGCCTGGTCTCTAAACAGGTTATGCACCAGTAAAACTAGGTCAATCAGGGGTGTGATTTTTTACAAAACAATTACATCTATACCTTTATTGGTTTAGATTAATACTGTAAGTTAGACCAGTGCAACTTTCTCATGGGGACAAACCCCTAGCCCCAAAGTTGTACAGTTATAGTGGTACAACCTCTCCAGTGTGGACACAGATACATGGATATTAAGATGCCTTACCCCACTATTGCTTATTTCCCTTTCCTTATGGGAATAAACTTTTCTGGTATAAGCATGTTTATACCTCTGTAACGGCACCCACACAAGAGAAGCCGTACCCCTTCAACTATACCAGCCTTGCCAGTGTTTGATCCATGACAATACTCTGCCCCTCACTCCATGACTACTTAGCTTCAGCCTGGTCTACACTACGAGTTTAGGTCGAATTTAGCAGCGTTACCTCAATTTAACCCTGCACCCGTCCACACGACGAAGCCCTTTTTTTTGACTTAAAGGGCTCTTAAAATCTATTTCTTTACTCTACCCCCAATGAGGGGATTAGCGCTGAAATCGGCTTTGCCGGGTCGAATTTGGGGTACTGTGGATGAAATTCGATGGTATTGGCCTCCGGGAGCTATCCCAGAGTGCTTAGTTGTGTCCGCTCTGGACGCACTCTCAACTCAGATGCACTAGCCAGGTAGACAGGAAAAGGCCCGCGAACTTTTGAATCTTATTTCCTGTTTGGCCAGCGTGGCGAGCTCACCTGCACAGGTCACCATGCAGAGCCCATCAGCACAGGAAACCATGCAGTTCTAGAATCGCCGAAGAGCTCCAGCATGGACTGAACAGGTGGTACGGGATCTGATCGCTGTATGGGGAGACAAATCCGTGCTGGCAGAACTCCGTTCGTAAAGAGGAAATGCCAAAATATTTGAAAAAATATCCAATGGCATGAAGGACAAAGGCTATAACAGAGACCCGCAGCAGTGCTGCGTGAAAATTAAGGAGCTCAGGCAAACCTACCAAAAAACCAGGGAGGCAAATGGCCGCTTAGTTCAGAGCCCCAAACATGCCACTTCTATTATGAGCTGCATGCTATTCTAGGGGGTGCAGCCACCACTACCCCAACCCTGTGCTTTGACTCCATCCAAGGAGTGGGAGGCAACACAGAAGCAGGTTTTGGGGGCGAGGAAGATGAGGAGGAGGTTGTAGATAGCTCACAGCAAGGAAGCGGAGAAACCAGTTTCCCCAAGAGCCAAGATCTGTTTATCACCCTGGATCTGGAGCCACTACCCCCTGAAGCCACCCAAGGCAGGCTCCCGGACCCTGAAGGCAGAGAAGGGACCTCTAGTGAGTGTACCTTTGTAAATATTATACATGGTTTAAAAGCAAGTGTGTTTAATGATTAATTTGCCCTGTCATTTGCGGCCAGTACAGCTACTGGAAAAGTCTGTTAACATGTCTGGGGATGGAGCAGAAATCCTCCAGGGACATCTCCATAAAGCTCTCCTGGATGTAACCCCAAAGCCTTTGCAAAAGGTTTCTGGAGAGGGCAGCCTTATTCCGTCCTCCATGGTAGGACACTTTATCACACCAGGCCAGTAGCATGTAGTCGGGAATCATTGCAGAACAAACCATTGCAGCGTATGGTCCCGGTGTTTCCTGGCATTCAAACAACATCCATTCTTTATCTCTCTGTGTTACCCTCAGCAGAGTGATATCATTCATGGTCACCTGGTTAAAATAGGGTGGTTTTAGTAAGCAGACATTCAGAGGTGCCCGTTCCTGCTGGGCTGTTTGCCTGTAGCTGAACAGAAATCTTCCCCACTGTTAGCCATGCGGTGGGGGGAGTGGGTGAAACCATCATCCCAGAGAATTGTGTGTGGGGGGGGGGAGGTTAGTTGGGTTTCTGCTGCACGTTAACCCAGAAACTGCAGCCCTCCTTTTAAATTGCCAACCCATTTTAAATGGACAACCCAACAGCTACTTTGTATGGGAAATGAGGGCGCTGCTGTTTGAAACCATTCCCACACGTTATGAAGGTTAAAGAAGCCAAAAGACTGTGGCTTCCTGCAAGCTGAATTCTGTTGACCGGCTCTGCGTGAGTGATCTCTGACACCAAACCAGCATACCCTCAATAAGAGGCAAAATGCGACCTTGTAATGAAAGTACATGTGCTATGTAATGTTAACAGCAAGGTTTACCATGAAAGAGTGTACCCATTGTTCTATAAAATGCGTCTTTTTAACTACCACTCTCTCTATTTTTTTCCTCCACCAGCTGCATATGTTTCTCCTTCCCAGAGGCTAGTGAAGATTAGAAGGCGAAAAAAATGCACTCATAATGAAATGTTCTCTGACCTCATGCTGTCCTCCCTGACAGAGGACAGAGCACAGCAAAATACATGGAGGCAGACAATCTCAGAGTGAAGGAAAACACAATATGACCACGAGGAGAGGTGGCGGGCTGAAGATGGTAGGTGGCGTCAGCTTGCTGAAAGAAGGCAGGAGTCAATGCTCAGGCAGCTGGAGGATCAAACTCATATGCTCCAGTGTATGGCTGAGCTGCAGCAAAGGCAGCAGGAACACAGACCACCGCTACAGCCCCTGTGTAACCAACCGCCCTCCTCCCCAAGTTCCATAGCCTCCTCACCCAGACGCCCAAGAACGCGGTGGGGGGGCCTCTGGACACCCAGCCACTCCACCCTAGAGGATTGCCCAAGCAACAGAAGGTTGGCATTCAATAAGTTTTAAAGTTTTAAACTTTTAAAGTGCTGTGTGGCCTTGTCCTTCCCTCCTTCACCACCCCTCCCGGCCTACCTTGGCAGTTATCCCCCTATTTGTGTGATGAATAAATAAAGAATGCATGAACGTGAAGTGTGACAAAGTTCCTGCTCTACCTTGGTGGGTCTTGCGCTTATTGGCGGATTTGCTCGCCTTGGAGCTTCACGGCAGCCCTCAGCTTGGCCGTTTTTCTGAACCCATGGTCCAGGTCGACTCCTCCTGTGTCTGACCAAGAGTTGGGAGGATTTGGGGGGAACCCGGGCCCACCCTCTACTCCGGGTTCCAGCCCAGGGCCCTGTGGAATGCAGCTGTCTAGAGTCATAGAATCATAGAATATCAGGGTTAGAAGGGACCTCAGGAGGTCATCTAGTCCAACCCCCTGCTCAAAGCAGGACTGATCCCCAATTAAATCATCCCAGCCAGGGCTTTGTCAAGCCTGACCTTAAAAACTTCTAAGGAAGGAGATTCCACCACCTCCCTAGATAACGCATTCCAGTGTTTAACCACCCTCCTAGTGAAAAAGTTTTTCCTAATATCCAACCTAAATCTCCCCCACTGCAACTTGAGACCATTACTCCTTGTTCTGTCATCTGCTACCACTGAGAACAGTCTAGAGCCATCCTCTTTGGAACCCCCTTTCAGGTAGTTGAAAGCAGCTATCAAATCCCCCCTCATTCTTCTCTTCTGCAGACTAAACAATCCCAGTTCCTTCAGCCTCTCCTCATAAGTCATGTGTTCCAGTCCCCTAATCATTTTAGTTGCCCTCCGCTGGACTCTTTCCAATTTTTCCCCATCCTTCTTGTAGCGTGGGGCCCAAAACTGGACACAATACTCCAGATGAGGCCTCACCAGTGTCAAATAGAGGGGAACGATCACGTCCCTCGATCCGCTGGCAATGCCCCTACTTATACATCCCAAAATGCCATTGGTCTTCCAGAGTGCCTCCTGGAACAGCTGTGCGACAGCTACAACTCCCTGGGCTACTTCCCCATGGCCTCCTCCCAACACCTTTTTTATCCTCACCATAGGACCTTCCTCCTGGTGTCTGATAATGCTTGTACACCTCAGTCCTCCAACAGTCCGCGTTCTCACTCTCAGCTCCTAGTGCCTCATGCTCCCAGCTCCTCACGCACGCAACACAAACTGAAGTGAACTCCTTTTTAAACCCAGGTGCCCTGATTAGCCTGCCTTAATTGATTCTAGCAGCTTCTTGATTGGCTGCAGGTGTTCTAATCAGCCTGTCTTAATTGTCTCCAGAAGGTTCCTGATTGTTCTGGAACCTTCCCTGTTACCTTACCCAGGGAAAAGGGACCTACTGAGCCTGGGGCTAATATATCTGCCTTCTATTACTCTCCTGTAGCCATCTGGCCCGACCCTGTCACAGAAGCAACAATGACTTTATAGCCTCTGCAAGTGGTGATTGAACGGGGGAGGGGAGGGTGCTTAGCTTACAGGACAGTAG
Source organism: Lepidochelys olivacea (assembly GCF_965140295.1). Lineage (NCBI taxonomy): Eukaryota > Metazoa > Chordata > Testudines > Cheloniidae > Lepidochelys > Lepidochelys olivacea. The sequence goes on along the minus strand of NC_140416.1, from coordinate 86,810,163 downwards.
AGTGAACCTGGGGGTGGGGGGCGTTCCATCAAGGAGAAACAAACAGAACTTTCACACCATAGCCTGGCCATTCCTGAAACTGGTTTTCAACACATCTCTGATGCGCACCGCTCCATCCTGTACTCTTCTAACTGCCCTGGTGTCTGGCTGCGCGTAATCAGTGGCCAGGCGATTTGCCTCAACCTCCCACCCCGCCATAAATGTCTCCCCCTTACTCTCACAGATATTGTGGAGCGCACAGCAAGCAGTAATAACAATGGGAATATTGGTTTCGCTGAGGTCTAAACGACTCAGTAAACTGCGCCAGCACACTTTTAAACACCCAAATGCACATTCTACCACCATTCTGCACTTGCTCAGCCTGTAGTTGAACAGCTCCTGACTACTGTCCAAGCTGCCTGTGTATGGCTTCATAAGCCATGGCATTAAGGGATAGGCTGGGTCCCCAAGGATAACTATAGGCATTTCAACATCCCAAATGGTTATATTCTGGTTTGGAAAGTAAGTCCCTTGCTGCAGCTGTTGAAACAGACCAGAGTTCCTGAAGATGCAAACGTCATGAACCTTTCCCGGCCATCCCACGTTGATGTTGGTGAAACGTCCCTTGTGATCCACCAGTGCTTGCAGCACCATTGAAAAGTACCCCTTTTGGTTTATGTACTCACTGCCTTGGTGCTCCCGTGCCAAGTTAAGGATATGGGTTCTGTCTATGGCCCCATCACAGTTAGGGAATCCCATTGTAGCAAAACCATCCACTATGAGCTGCACATTTCCCAGAGTCACTACCCTTGATAACAACAGCTCCGTGATTGCGTTGGCTACTTGCATCACAGCAGCCCCCACAGTAGATTTGCCCACTCCAAATTGATTCCTGACTGACTGGTAGCTGTCTGGCGTTGCAAGCTTCCACAGGGCTATCGCCACTCACTTCTCAACTGTGAGGGCTGCTCTCATCTTGGTATTCTTGCACTTCAGGGCAGGGGAAAGCAAGTCACAAAGTTCCATGAAAGTGCCCTTATGCCTGTGAAAGTTTTGCAGCCACTGGGAATCATCCCAGACCTGCAACACTATGCGGTCCCACCAGTCTGTGCTTGTTCCCCGGGCCCAGAATTGGCATTCCACGCCATGAACCTGCCCAATTGACACCATGATGTGCATATTTCAGGGGCCCGTACTTTGTGAGAAGTCTATGTCCATGTCCTCATCACTCTCGTCACCACACTGCAGTCGCCTCCTCCTCGTCTGGTTTCGCTTTTCTTGCAGGTTAAGTTTCTGCATATACTGCTGGACAATGTGCACAGTGTTTATAGTGCTCATAATTGCCGCGATGATCTGAGCGGGCTTCATGTTCCCAGTGCTATGGTGTCTGCACTGAAAAAAGGCACAAAACGATTGTCTGCCATTGCTCTGACGGAGGGAGGGGTGACTGACAACATAGTTTATAGGGTTGGCTTACATAGAATTAAAATCAACAAAGGGGGTGACTTTGCATCAAGGAGAAACAGAATGGCCCCCTCAAGGATAGAACTCAAAACCTTGGGTTTAGCAGGCCATTGATTTCATGGAGGAAGGGAGGGGGGAGAAAATGAATACAAATTAATACAAAACAAATCCAGTCTATTTCTTGTTTTGATCCACTTCATCTATCTTTATACATCTTGCTGGCAGCAGATGGTGCAGTACAACTGCTGGCCATCGTCATCTCCTGGATGCTCGGCAGAAGACAGTGCAGTACGGCTGCAGGCAGGACTGAATCTCTATGAGATGAAACTTAAAAAGGGAAATGACCTGGCTGAGTCACTCCCATGTCTGCCCAGGCACCCCTGACCGACCTCACCAAGGTCGGCTAAAAGAGCACCATGGAGTATGGCGACGATGGCTACCAGTCATACTGCACTGTCTGCTGCCAAAAGGCAATGAGCTGCTGCTGTGTAGCAATGCAATACCACATCTGCCAGCACCCAGGAGACATACAGTGATGGTGAGCTGAGCGGGCTCCATGCTTGCTGTGGTATGGCGTCTGCACGGGTAACCCAGGAAAAAAGGCGTGAAACAATTGTCTGCTGTTGCTTTCACGGAGGGAGGGAGAGAAGGGGGGGCCTGACGATATGTACCCAGAACTACCCGCGACAATGTTTTAGCCCCATCAGGCACTGGGATTTCTACCCAGAATTCAAATGGGTGGCGGAGACTGCGGGAACTGTGGGATAGCTACCCACAGTGCAATGCTCCAGAAGTCGATGGCTGCCTCAGTACTGTGGACGCACTCCGCCAACTAAATGCACTTAGAGCATTTGTGTGGGGACACACACAATCGACTGTATAAAAATGCTTTCTACAAAACCAACTTCTATAAATTCGACCTAATTTCGTACTGTAGACATATTTTTAGTAGCCTCACAAGAGTCTACCATCAATGCAACTTTCTTGTATGGACAAGCCCCAGGTTTAACAGTGCACACCACTGTGAGACCCAGACGCTGAGTCTCTCTTAAAGCATGTTGCTTTAATGAAATTTGCGGGGGGTGGGGCGGGGTGATAGCAATGCTGCCACTGCATGGCAGAAAAAGTAGGTTTGACAGAAGTGAGTTCTGAAGAGGGATTTGAAAGAAGAGTGTGTGTATCTGGTACACTTAGGGTGACCGATATTATTGAGACTGTCCCAATATGAGGGGTTTGGTCTTATATGGGCAACATATTTCCCCACCCCACCCCCAATTTTTCACTCTTGCTATCTGGTCATCCAAGGCACACTGGGCCAAGGAAGGCATTCCAAGCACAGGGGACAGCACAGGGCTCATTAAGAGCAGAGGAAAGGAAGGGTACAATGTGGGAAGTTATCTAATGTATATAATGAAGGAGACAAGAAGGAATGTGATAAGACACCATACAGAGGAAGTGAGGGCGGCACTGAGCAAAGTCAAGGCTGCAAGGAGATGCTTTAAACATAACAGCTGAGTTTCATTATCCGTACACACCTGACCGGAGAAGCAGCATTGAAATGCAAATAGCAAGCATGTGCCGTGCTGCAAAACAGTGAGTTTGTGCATGGGTGTGGTGGGGGCAGCTCCGTCCTCAATATTCCAGGGGCATAATGCCATACAGTGCATCATGCTCTTCACTACTGCATGAGCATTCCGTGAAAAAGCCTAGCATGGGTTGTATATGGGAATGGGCATGGGGAAGGCTGCTGAGAAAAGCATGACTCATAGCTCCCCCAATTTCACAACTTCACCTGATCACTGCATTGATGGACATTTGGCAAACACAGCAATTTCCTTCACTTTGTTTTAGTGGAGGAAAATCTATAACAACAAATAAATGAATAAATCATCGTGAGGACAGCAATGACCAGGACTGCAGGAATAGCAAGCACAGCTGCAGCCCAGTGCACAACAGATACCTGTGTTCCACCAATTCTCTGAACTTGGAGGTCTCCCACTCAAGGGATGACCAGTCTTCAACCTGCCTAGTCAGAGATCTGCCCAGAGCACAGCCCATGGCAGTAACTTTTGCTATGCTATCACTCACGTCCCACAAGCCAAGATAGCAATTACAGGAATCAAACCCAGATTCTCCTGCACACTCAAATATTATAACAAAACCAAAAACCACACAAAACACAACTTATCTGGCTGGGTAACCAGTTGTTAAGATCAGCCATTACTCAGATATTACAGAGAAACAAGGAAGCTAGGATGCCAGGTTTTATATTTAGACAGGATCAGGCCTAATCAGATTAATAAGACCTTTCAAAAAAAAATTCTAAGCATAGAGCTACTATCCCTCCGATGAATGCATCCAATGAAGTGAGCTGTAGCTCACAAAAGCTTATGCTAAATAAATTTGTTAGTCTCTAAGGTGCCACAAGTACTCCTTTCCTTTATCCCTCCAATGGCAATTCACTTAGACACTTAGCCCTGGTCTACACTAGGAGTTGAGGTCGAATTTAGTAGCGTTAAATCGATTTAACCCTGCACCCGTCCACATGACGAAGCCCTTTTTTTCGACTTAAAGGGCTCTTAAAATTGATTTCCTTACTCCACACCCGACAAGGGGATTAGCGCTTAAATCGGCCTTGCTGGGTCGAATTTGGGGTACTGTGGATGCAATTAGACGGTATTGGCCTCCGGGAGCTATCCCAGAGTGCTCTATTGTGACCGCTCTGGACAGCACTCTCAACTCAGATGCACTGGCCAGGTAGACAGGAAAAGGCCCGCAAACTTTTGAATTTCAATTTCCTATTTGCATGGTCACCTGCAGCTTGCCACGCTGGCCAGAGCTCATCAGCAGAGGTGACCATGCAGAGCTCATCAGCAGAGGTGACCATGATGGAGTCCCAGAATCGCAAAAGAGCTCCAGCATGGACCGAACGGGAGGTACGGAATCTGATCACTGTATGGGGAGAGGAATCCATGCTATCAGAACTACGTTCCAGTTTTCAAAATGCCAAAACATTTGTCAAAATCTCCCAGGGCATGAAGGACAGAGGCCATAACAGGGACCCGAAGCAATGCCGTGAGAAACTTAAGGAGTTGAGGCAAGCCTACCAGAAAACCAGAGAGGCAAACGGCCGCTCCAAGTCAGAGCCCCAAACATGCCGCTTCTATGATGAGCTGCATGCCATTTTAGGGGGTTCAGCCACCACTACCCCAGCCGTGTTGTTTGACTCCTTCAATGGAGATGGAGGCAACACGGAAGCAGGTTTTGGGGATGAGGAAGATGATGATGATGATGAAGTTGTAGATAGCTCACAGCAAGCAAGCAGAGAAACTGGTTTTCCTGACAGCCAGGAACTGTTTCTCACCCTGGACCTGGAGCCAGTACCCCCCGAACCCACCCAAGGCAGCCTTCCGGACCTGCCAGGCGGAGAAGGGACCTCTGGTGAGTGTACCTTTTAAAATACTATACATGGTTTAAAAGCAAGCATGTTTAATGATTAATTTCCCCTGGCATTTGCAGCTCTCCTGGATGTATTCCCAAAGCCTTTGCAGAAGGTTTCTGGGGAGGGCAGCCTTATTCCATCCACCATGGTAGGACACTTTACCACACCACGCCAGTAGCACATACTCGAGAATCATTGTAGAACAAAGCATTGCAATGTATGTTTGCTGGCGTTCAAACAACATCCGTTCTTTATCTCTCTGTGTTATCCTCAGGAAAGTGATATCATTCGTGGTCACCTGATTGAAATAGGGTGCTTTTCTTAAGGGGACATTCAGAGGTACCCGTTCCTGCTGGGCTGTTTGCCTATGGCTGAACAGAAATGTTCCCTGCTGTTAGCCACAGGGAGGGGTGAGGGGCTAGCCACGTGGTGGGGGGAGGCAAAATGCGACCTTGGAACGAAAGCATATGTGCTGTGTAGGTATTGTTAACAGCAAGGTTTACCGTGAAAGAGTGTACCCATTGTTCTATAAAATGTGTCTTTTTAAATACCACTTTTTTTTTTTTCTTCTCCACCAGCTGCATGTGTTTCAAGGATCACAGGATCTTCTCCTTCCCCGAGGCTAGTGAAGATTAGAAGGCGAAAAAATCGCACTCGTGATGAAATGTTCTCTAAGCTCATGCTGTCCTCCCACACTGACAGAGCACAGACGAATGCGTGGAGGCAGACAATGTCAGAGTGCAGGAAAGCACAAAATGACCGGGAGGAGAGCTGGCGGCCTGAAGAGAGGGCTGAAGCTGAAAGGTGGCGGCAGCATGATGAGAGGAGGCAGGATTCAATGCTGAGGCTGCTGAAGGATCAAACCAATATGCTCCAGCATATGGTTGAGCTGCAGGAAAAGCAGCAGGAGCACAGACCGCTGCTACAGCCCCTGTGTAACCAACCACCCTCCTCCCCAAGTTCCATAGCCTCCTCACCCAGACGCCCAAAAACGCGGTGGGGAGGCCTCCGGCCACCCGGCCACTCCACCCCAGAGGATTGCCCAAGCAACAGAAGGCTGGCATTCAATAAGTTTTAAAGTTTTAAACTTTTAAAGTGCTGTGTGGCCTTGTCCTTCCCTCCTCCACCGCCCCTCCTGGGCTACCTTGGTAGTTATCCCCCTATTTGTGTGATGAATGAATAAAGAATGCATGAATGTGAAGCAACAATGACTTTATTGCCTCTGCAAGTGGTGATCGAAGGGAGGAGTGCAGGGTGGTTAATTTACAGGGAAGTAGAGTGAACCAAAGGGCGGGGGCTTTCGTCAAGGAGAAACAAACAGAACTTTCACACTGTAGCCTGTCCAGTCATGAAACTGGTTTTCAAAGCTTCTCTGATGTACACCGCATCCTCCTGTGCTCTTCTAACCGCCCTGGTATCTGGCTGTGCAAAACCAGCAGCCAGACGATTTGCCTCAGTCTCCCCCTTACTCTCACAGATATTGTGGAGCGCACAGCAAGCAGTAATAACAGTGGGAATATTGGTTTCACCGAGGTCTAACCGAGTCAGTAAACTACGCCAGTGCGCTTTTAAACGTCCAAATGCACATTCTACCACCATTCTGCACTTGCTCAGCCTGTAGTTGAACAGCTCCTGACTACTGTCCAAGCTGCCTGCGTATGGCTTCATGAGCCATGGCATTAAGGGGTAGGCTGGGTCCCCAAGGATACATATAGGCATTTCAACATCCCCAACAGTTATTTTCTGGTCTGGGAATAAAGTCCCTTCCTGCAGCTTTTGAAACAGACCAGAGTTCCTGAAGATGTGAACCTTTCCCGGCCATCCCACGTTGATGTTGGTGAAACGTCCCTTGTGATCCACCAGTGCTTGCAGCACTATTGAAAAGTACCCCTTGCGGTTTATGTACTCTCCGGCTTGGTACTCTGGTGTCAAGATAGGGGTATGGGTTCCGTCTATGGCCCCACCACAGTTAGGGAATCCCATTGCTGCAAAGCCATCCACTATGACCTGCACATTTCCCAGGGTCACTACCCTTGATATCAGCAGATCTTTGATTGCATTGGCTACTTCCATCACAGCAGCCCCCACAGTAGGTTTGCCCACTCCAAATTGATTCCCGACTGACTGGTAGCTGTCTGGCATTGCAAGCTTCCACAGGGCTATTGCCACTCGCTTCTCAACTATGAGGGCTGCTCTCATCTTGGTATTCTTGCACTTCAGGGCAGGGGAAAGCAAGTCACAAAGTTCCATGAAAGTGCCCTTACGCATGCAAAAGTTTCGCAACCACTGGGAATCGTCCCAGACCTGCAACACTATGCAGTCCCACCAGTCTGTGCTTGTTTCCCGAGCCCAGAATCGGCGTTCCACCGCATGAACCTGCTCCATTAGCACCATGATGCCCACATTGCCAGGGCCTGTGCTTTGAGAGAAGTCTGTGTCCATGTCCTCATCACTCACGTCACCGCGCTGACGTCGCTTACTCGCCCGGTATCGCTTTGCCAGGTTCTGGTGCTGCATATACTGCTGGATAATGCGCGTGGTGTTTAATGTGCTCCTAATTGCCAAAGTGATCTGAGCGGGCTCCATGCTTGCCGTTGTATGGCGTCTGCACAGAAAAAAGGTGCGGAACGATTGTCTGCCGTTGCCCTGATGAAGGGAGGGGCGACTGACGACATGGCTTACAGGGTTGGCTTACAGGGAATTAAAATCAACAAAGGGGGTGGCTTTGTGAGAAACTGAATGGCCCCCTCAAGGATAGAACTCAAAACTGGGTTTAGCAGGCTGTTGATTTCACAGAGGGAGGAGGGAGGAGAAAATGAATACAAAACAAATCTGGTCTATTTCTTGTTTTGAGCCACTTCATCTATCTTTATACATCTTGCTGGCAGCAGACTGTGCAGTACGTCCACTAGCCATCGTCAACACCTGGGTGCTCGGCAGAAGACGGTGCAGTATGACGACTAGCCATCATCTTCTGCTAGCTGGAGGTTAAAAGACAGTGCACTGCCGGTAGGACTTAATCTAGGACTTAATCGCCACGAGACAAAACAAGGGAAATGACCTGGCTGAGTCACTCCCATGTTTGCCCAGGCGCCCAATTAAAAGAGCACCCAGGACTACGTCGATGACGGCTACCAGTCATACTGCACTGTCTGCTGCTAAAAGGCAATAAACTGCTGCTGTGTAGAAATGCAGTACCATGTCTGCCAGCACCCAGCAGACATACCGTGATGGTGAGCTGAGAGGGCTCCATGCTTGCCATGGTATGGCATCTGCACAGGTAACTCAAGAAAAAAGGGGCAAAACGATTGTCTGCCCTTGCTTTCACGGAGGGAGGGAGGGAACGGGGGCCTGACGATATGTACCCAGAACTACCCGCGACAATGTTTTAGCCCCATCAGGCACTGGGATTTCTACCCAGAATTCAAATGGGCGGCACAGACTGCGGGAACTGTGGGATAGCCACCCACAGTGCAACACTCCGGAAGTCAACGGTTGCCTCGGTACTGTGCGCACACTCCGCCGACTACATAGACTTAGAGCATTTGTGTGGGGACACACACAATCAACTGTATAAAAACGCTTTCTACAAAACCGACTTCTATAAATTAGACCTAATTTCATAGTGTAGACATACCCTAGTCCCTTCCACATCTGGTATATGCATCTGCTGCAGACCACTGTGCCGGTGCCATACAGGAATGAAGGGAAGTTGCTGTGGGGACAGAAAGCTGAGGAGAGCTCACCAAACTTTTCAGATGAAATAAAACTTGCTGGGATAATTCAGGAGAACCCCCATTCACCCACTGAACCCTTGGTTCTGAAATAAGCAAACAAAGCTTCTTGTTTCTGTCTAAAGAAAAGGAGTACTTGTGGCACCTTAGAGACTAACCAATGTATTTGAACATAAGCTTTCGTGGGCTACAGCTCACTTCATCGGATGCATCGAAAGCTTATGCTCAAATAAATTGGTTAGTCTCTAAGGTGCCACAAGTACTCCTTTTCTTTTTGCAGATACAGACTAACATGGCTGCTTCTCTGAAACTTGTTTCTGTCTTGGCATTTAGATGAGCCCCCATCACCACAGCGTCATTCCAGGTGAGATTAAATCAACTGGGGAAAGGCTGCTGCCCAAGCTTCCTTTTAACAGGAGGTAGCTTTAATCATTCAGATTCCTTCCATGGTGTCTAGTCAATGGCTGAGCTTTAAATTAGCTCTGATTGATCAGAAGGCAAAAAAGCTTCCCCAAAACGTTTTACATGAACATCTGGAAGAAGCCATGAATGTCTGAACAGTTCTTCTTACATCCAGTAGATGTCAGCACAATGCCAGTGCTTAAGGCCCTGGACCCTTAATTCCTTAAATAGCAGCTATTCTCTATATTTCTGCCCCTCTGTTCTTCATCACTGACCTCTGAATGAAAACAGGATTTATCTGTGTGTATTAAGCCTCCTTCCATCCATTGCTGCTCAAAGAAATCTATTAAAAGGGGAGAACCTCTAGATCTGTTATAAAGAAGAAAAATCAGAACATACTGAACAGATGGGACTAGGAGAATCTTTCAGAGGGACAGAGAGGAATAACCATTAGCAATTTTGATTAAAATAGGGGCAAACTGGAATGTCCCCAGATGACATCAAAATTCTCCAATTGTGACATCATAATCATCTCCACCCCAATCTACTGTGATCTCTGACAACAAACCATGTGTCCCAGGGCTGGATGTGAGGAGACAATACCTAAGGTGCTTTAGGAAAAGCAAGATGCTGCTCTTATGCAAAAATCCTTATGAATACAAATAAGGGGAAAAGAAATACAGAAAAATATCCACTGGGACCAGTGACTGGCTGCTAGCGTCATGGTGAGAGCAGTTCAGATTGGAAGACATTTCCTCTGGCACACACATAAAGAACCCGGTTGGTATTTATTTGGTAGATCTTGCTGCATACAGAGCTGCTTGAAGGAATTCTTCCTACTTGCAGACAGCCACACTTGAGGCAGGTACTAGGGCTGAAGGTCCCATCATAAAGGGACCCATGTTTGTTTAGGAAGAGAGTGAGCTCTGATATCCTTTGCCATGTCCCTGTAGAGGAGATTGCTCCCTTTCACTTGTTTCCAATCTGAGTTGCAGAAATAGCCTGAAATGTTACGATTAGTGAGTCTAGCAATTCTGCAGGCTACGAAATAGAATCTCACTCCATCTGCAAGGTCTTAGAGGGACAAAGCCCAGTGAGAGAAATCCTGGCCTCGGGATGCAGGGAGGGCAGATCTTCAACCCTAGAGCAGGGTTCTCAAACTTCATTTCACTGTGACCCCCTTCTGACAACCAAAATTACTACACATCCCCAGGAAGGGGGACCAAAGCCTGAGCCCCGCCATCCTGGGCGGGGGGCAAGCCCAAGTCCCACCACCCAAGCAGGGGGGCCAAAGCCGAAGCCCAAGGGTTTTAGCCCCAGGTGGGGGACCTGTAACCTGAGCCTTGCCACCCAGGGCAGCTGCCCTCAGCCCCAGGCAGTGGGGCTCGGGCTTCAGCTTTGGTCCCGGGCAGGGGAGCTTGGGCTTCAACCCTAGGCCCCAACAAGTCTAACGACAGCCCTGGCGACCCCATTAAAAAGGGGTCACAACCCAACTTGGGCTCCCAACCCACAGTTTAAGAACCACTAGCCTAGAGGTAAAACAGGCTTGGAATTTCAAAGCAGCGAAAAAGCACTAAAGTTGTGAGGATGGACAGAGATTACCCAGAAGCCAGGAGATATTTTAAATTAGTGGAGACTGCTATGGGCCCTGTGCTCTCCCCCAGTAAGGAGACCGAACGTGATGGATCCCTGCCTGGGAAAGAACAAATATGGGAGCAATAGACCCACTGTATACTCCCCAATCTCTTCTAGACCAACATGCAAGGACAGCTCTAGAGATGACAGAATGAAAAAGCCAGCAGAACACTCAACAGGACCCAAAGCACTTACCAGCTGGAAGGACAGGAAGCGCAGTCTGCAGCACTCACACTAAATGATCACTTTGGGGCTGCAGATCATTGTCTTTCCCAGATTTAAAGGGCCAGCTACCAGATGAGCACATTCTGGGAAAGACCCTATAAAATGGGGATCTCAAAGCAGGGCACTAATTGGGTGGGGGTGAACAGTTCTGGTTGCTGTGTGACTGGATATAAGAAATTCCTACCTGTGTGAGATCCAGGGATTTGTAAGATGCCCTGAGACTGCCCCAGTCAAAGCCTGCTGGATTTTATATGGCTGGTATATTTACAACTGCTTTTTAGTGTATTCTGCTTTGGCATATTACATACAAACAAAATCCAGATTCCTCTGCTGCCTGCCTGGGATGTGCACTGGGCCAACCGTGCTTGCCAGTGGAAGCCCTGGCACCCTGCCCCTGCAGAGATGAGAGGGGAGCTGGAAGCAGGAGGCTGCCCTCCATTGCCTACTTCTCTCCAGATTCTAAATCAGTTCTGCTAGAATCACCATCATCTTACCCCTGTGCATGCCCCGCTCCTTGGCAGAGTAGCCCAGACTTCCACATAGACACCCCTGCATCCAGGGGAGCAGGGCTTCTCTTCCCAGCAGATCAGCAGGAACAGCAAGGTTGGGAGGCCAGGTCCTTGGAAAGAGGGTTAGTGAGAAACCTCGCAGTGTTTCCTGGGCCCCTCCTGCGGCAACTTCACATGGGGGAAGGGGAGGATAGCACCCATCACTGGTGCTTCCCAGGTGCACAGTGAGGTTACTAGTGGACTTCAGGGAGTTTCCTGCTCTTCTGCCTGTCACTTTTGGGTTTGTTTTCTGGCAGGGAGACTGGAAACAAGCTCCTGTGAGCGAGGAGGGCACCCATAGCTCAGATCAATTAATTCCAGAGCTTCAGTACAATGCCCATGTCTTACCCCGCTAGCAAAGCTGCTGACAGCGCCCCCGGCTGGGAGAAAGCTCCGGCTGTTATTCCTTAAAGCAGGCAGTAATTTTGAGAATGACCTAACATTAATCTACAGTAGCAACAGGGTCTGTGGAGGCAGGCCGCACACAGACCTGTGCATAGGTCTGGGGAACATGGGTGGCCAGCTCCCTGACTGGTGTGTGTGTCTGCTGCAGATACAGTCCATATTGTTATCTGTACCTTTGTGTTTCTGTCAGGGCAGAGCCAGCAGGGATCTTTAGTGAAAGAATTTGGTCTGCAGGCAGCTGAGAGCTGGGGGAGCCAGCAGAGAAGTGAGCTGTGACTGTGTATGTACAGGTTCCAGAGTTAGCAGCCAGCCTCATCCCTGCAGAGCTGGGGAATAGATCTCCCACAGGAAAGGCCAAAAGACACAACAGACACATAAATGGCCCTTCCCCATCCCACCTGGCCCAGAGAGAGGGCAGGGACATGCCAGCCCTTCTGTTACACATTGAAGACAGGCTGCTGTTGTTTGGATTAGACATTAGCACAGCTTCTCCAGCCCAAGGTCCCTGCTGTTCAGTATAGGGCTGTTCCCCAGAATTTCTAGTGTTGTCTTCCCCATTTTCCACCACGCTCAGAGTGTAATGTGGAATCTCAGGGGAGGGAAGGCCAGGTTTTTAAAGAAAGCATTAAACATTTTACTCTTTATTTTAAAAACAATAAACCAGTCTCCCTGCTACCCCATGGCCCCTAATTCCCAGCGCTCCTCTCCTGGGAGCACTCACTGGTGAAGCATCCAGCTGACTGCTCACATGGAGACAGGGTTCCTGTGTCACATAGACCCATGCGAGGGTCCCAGTGCAAACAACAGAACAGGGATTGGTGCCAATTTGCAAACGCTTCCCTTCTCCGTTGATCTGAGATTTAACCTCCCTGAAGATGCCTCCTGGTGTTCTGCCATATCTGCACCGGGGCCAAGTCCTAGACATGTGACCCTGGGCCTGGCTCAGTAGACGCTTGAAGGAGGGGCAAGAATAGCTGTATCCGTCCATGTCCCTCCTGCGAACCAAAGCGTGAGCCCCGAGGGGTCTCTGATTTCCATTTGTGGAGCCTGCAGGCTGCGTGTCCTTGTGGCCGGGCTCAGTGCTGGAAGCGTGGGGAGCTGATGTGGGGCTGATGGAAGGAGTGCGTGGCATATAGCACCTCCGGGGGCGGTTGGGGCACCGTGGTCAGAATGGAGCAGAGAGGCTCATGGGAGCTCAGCATTGAGGTGAAATGCTTCATTTCTTCTGTCAGCTGCTTGATCTCCCTGCGCAGGGCAGCGTTCTGCCTCTCCAGGTCCTCGCTCTCCTGAGGGCACAAAAGCAGCAGGGGCTAGATTAGTGTTCTGCCTGCCGAGCCATCACAGGGGTGGGGGGAATTCTGGGTGGAAAACTGGCTGAACAGTGTGTCCAAAGGGGGTGGGAGGTAGAGGGAGATGGCATGTCTGCAGAGCAGCAGCCAGAGGACAGCTGGGTTAGTGCTCAAATTGCAAGGGGAGCTGGCTCCCATTCATGTTGTTGTTACACATTGATATTGCTGTGGTGCCAAAAGCAACCAGCTGAAGACCGCATTATGCCAGGCACTGTACACACGTATAGGAAAATGACAGTCCCTTGCCTCAAAAAACTTACAGTCCAGGAGACCAACATAACAGTGGATAAGACAAATAAGCAGGGGTGCAGATTAGGGGGACAGGGTAGGATGTACACAGTTCTCAGCCAGTCAGGAGCAGTGATCACAATTTGCCCTCTGCCTAACAATTCACAGGTTGCAGTTTCCTGTGTGCTTTACAGAAGAGGCAAGTTTGAGGAGGGACTTGAAAGAAGATAAGGGGCTGGCTTTTCTGATCTATCTGTCTATCAGCATCTCTCAAGTGTCTGGCTGTCACTGCAGTATCTCAGTGCTGCTAGGAGTGGTTGGAGCTGCCTCAGGGAAGGAGCTGGGAGTATCTGGGTGGGGGGAGAGAGGTCAGAGCCCTTCATCTCGCTACCCCGGAGACTTTCCACAGTGACACATTTCCTGTAAATTCAAAGCAGCGCTGTGTCTGGGCAACTCCCACCCCACCCCCAGCCAGCCAGGGGTCCTGCCACGGAGCCAGTGACATTCTCAGCCCTCAGCCGCACTCTCTCCCCAGCAGCTGCTTACGAGAAGTGACAGCAGCACCAGCACGTTCTCCGCCCAGGCGCTCACAGCTCCCTCTCACGCACACACCTCCCAGGCCACATCCCGACCTGAGGCAGATTGGCCTGGGGGGAGGGGATGATAAATAACCGCCGTTATAATCAGAAATAACCAGAAAACCACCTGTCACAGGAAACCTGTCATTGCCATGGTAAGACAAGACTCACTGCTTCCTGCCAGCGCCTGGCGAAACCAGACGTATGGCAGCGGGGGGGTGGAGGGACATTGATGTGACAGAAGGAAAGAGGGAAACTGAGGCCTCAGAAGAAAAAAATGAACAATAATGGTGGTGATGATGTACAGTCCTGCTTAATGGTACCCAAAATGCGTCACAGACTGTATGCACCCCTCCTGAAATGCAGCCGTCACCAGCGTGGAACACCTCGGCCACTGAACAGCACCTCGCAATGCTACTCAACAGTTTGAGACAGGACCTGAAGAATCCTATGTCCAGTTGAAACCACAGTGGGGCTTTGGAGAGACAGAATGTTGGAACCAAGGCTGAAATTTAGCCAGGCTACTAGGGCACTGAGGCGCTATGAACAGTGCTATGAGATCTTGAATGACTGTTTACCATACCCTATGGCCCCCAAGGCCTAAATAGCTACCCATCTAGCCACTCATCCAAAACAAAGCAGCCTGCTCACCCCGCTGGGATTGCTAGAGGCAGGAATCTGATTTATAAAGGTCCCTATTGCCTCAGTATTGGGACACCTTGCATGTTAAAACAAACTCACCACCAGATATTAACTGCCACAGCAGGATCTTGCAGAAGGGAGAAGGGATCTCTCAGATCACTGCACCCCACACAGCCTAATGCTTCACAGATCTTAACCAACTCTGCACTCAGAAGCTGACAAGAAGCCAGTGTGGGGAGTTTGTGTGTTATAGGCTCTTAGTAACTCACTCCACTCCAGCAACAAGCCACTCTGTTCTGCACCAGTTAAAACTTCTGGATCCTTTTTAAGTCATTACAGTGGCCTCAACTGACCATTGACACTGGAAAGGCCTGCTTCCAAGAGGCACTTTCATGACCACTATGCCTATCAGACATGAAAAGCATTTGGAATCAATTATAATCCAGAGACTGGAAACTATATTGACCACGGTTTGACAGGCATCTCCAGCAAAAAGGTGCAACCACGTCTCTGTCCCATTCCTCCAGCTGTCTCCCCTACCCATTAGCATCAGTTCTGTCTCATCCAGGTTGATCTTAAGCTACTTTGCTCCCATCCATGTCCCCACCTTTGCCAGGTACTAGGAAAACAAAGAGATTGTAGGTTTCAGAGTAACAGCCGTGTTAGTCTGTATTCGCAAAAAGAAAAGGAGTACTTGTGGCACCTTAGAGACTAACCAATTTATTTTGAGCAAGCTGTAGCTCATGAAAGCTCATGCTCAAATAAATTGGTTAGTCTCTAAAGAGATTGTAGTATCAGTGTCATCTGCACCATGGTAAAACTGCAAGCCACATGCCTCACTGTCTCCTCCAGCAAGGGGAACACCGCAGAGCCCGAGGAAAGGCAAAGTCAGTACTCATTCCTGCCCTCTGGAGTCTCTGGGAGAGAAAATAACAAACCCACTGAAAGGCTTTCCAATCTACTGCTGTGAGCTGCAGCAGATTAATGACTAACCCCGTGATTGTGGTATCACAGGACACTGACAGAGCTAACCAAGTCAGCATGGACCAGTGTCCTCTCTAAAAGGATCATCAGCCATGGATAGCGAGTGACACCTTCCCTGTAATGAACCCACTACTAAAGAAGCATTGAGGACACCTGTGCAATCAGGCTGTGGCAGAAGCTGCTCCAACACCACTCACTCAAGAATCCTCCCCAGAGTGGGGATAGACGGGGGTGTGAAGGCTGCTAAGGTCAAGGGACAGCTTCTCCAACACTCTCTGTTTAAAGGGCAGTCTAAGATTTAATTACACGAACTCAGAAGTCATACCCTCCAGCTCTGACACCACTCCCACACCTGATACCTGCAGCCAAATACTCAGGTTCCCTGGAAAAGTAGATGCCAAATTCCTTACACTGAGAAAAGTGGCTTTGGGCAGTGCGTGGAAGTCAACAGCCTGACTCCCCTTGTCCCCCACCCCCATTGCACAGTCCCAGTGTGGCAATATGGTAAAGAAACAGGGTGAAACTAAGAGAGGCAAGATGTATGCTGGATATCAGGACGGTGCAAAGTATTCAGCTGTGGAGTTCTCTCCCGAGGGAAGGGTTAGGAGCCTCATCTCTGGGGACATTTAAATTTAAACTGGACAAAACACTAGTAAGCATACAATGGGGAATTATCCTGCATAGATGGCGGGCAATGGACTGGCGGAAACCTAATGGGGATTTTCCAGCTCTAGGGCTTGATTCTCCAGGGCTTTGCAGATTGTATCATCATTTAAACCTATGCACAGCGAACATAAAATGCTACCAAGTCAGAATGGCAGTGTTTTACTCTTTGTATGGATATGAGAGGTGACAAGAAGTGCGAGGCGAGGGAGCGCCAGACCTCACGTATTTAGGCTTTTAAAGGATTTTTGAGACAGTCAGAAGAGACTAAAAAAGGTAACTTGATCATTTCAGGGCAAGAGGTAAAGATTAAAAACTGGGTGCAGAAAGTAGGACTATGTGGGCAATTTACAGCTCAGAGAGAGGTTGAGAAGGGGGTCACTCTGAAATTAGTCCGAGCGGCATGGTTATTCACTGTATTTATCAGTGAGCTGGAAGGGTGGTAACATTTGCTGGTGACACAGAATTAATAAGGCTGATCAAGAGTAGGGAGGAATTCCTGAGGGACCCCATAACACTAGGTGACTGGGAAGAGGAAATTCATTGTGGACAAGTGCAAGGGGAAGGTGCACACTGCTGGTTCCGAAATACAGGCGGACGTCACCTGCCAGGGAAGGCATCTGCTGTGTGCACAACAACAATCAAAACTGCAAATAAAGGGGGCCTCACCCTGCTCCCATTGCAACAAGTGGCAAAATTTCCATTGGCATGCATGGATCAGGATCAGACCCAATGTGTTATTGCAGAATGGAGAATAATATGGGAAAGAATATACCTCTAATGAAGGGAGGTACACTCCTCATTCCTCCCACCCAACCCAGGATCCTGCACTCAGCTTCAGCCACCTCATCCCAAAAAGACAGAAAGAGCAGAAACAAAAGGTCCAGAGAATATGAGGAGGAACCAAGAGGAGAGGCTTCAGGAGAGATGACTTTCAACAGAGTACACCTGCTCCATTTGGAAGGGAACATCTGGCTGCTTCTGGAAGAAGCACACTTCACCTTCACTATCCAGCTGCTCCTAGAGCTGCCGTCACATGCTATGCTGGCCCATGCTCTTCCTGCCCCTGCCTGAACTTAATGGCTGTGCTGTGTGTTCATCTGTGCTAGAACATGTCCCCTTATGTGTGCAAGGCCCCAGTGATCCAGATGGGCAGAGAACAGAAGCTCTTACCAAGTGCAGTGTGTCTGCCTTCTGGGTCTGCCTCTGCCTGCTCTTCTGAGCTGCGATGCGATTCTTCTCCCTCCTCTGAACTTTCCTCATGTCATCAGAAGAATCCTGAAAAATACAGGGCCTGGGAATGACAGAGATGTCACCTCCACTACCACAGAGAGGCATGAGGTCAGGGGTACGGGGCAGAACAGGCCCAAGCAAATATTCCTCTCAGCAAAGATCACCACACCCACTCTTCTGGCCACATAGGACATGTATCCCTGACTGACACAGCATCTGTGCAAAACCAGGGTAGAGGTGCTTTCCTACTACAAGGAGGTATGAGGCACTCAACAGCCACCCCCTGAGATGTAATTCTATAATCTGGACATGCTGGTAGAACTGGGAAATGAACTCTGTCTCCATGGCACAGGCTTGGGTTGTAACCCACAGAACCACAGGAGTCAGAGATGAAAAAAAGAAACCTGTTGGATCACCCAGTCCAACCTCCCCAAGGGCCAGGGTAGGACTGTCTCCTCTACAGCACTTTTTTATGCTTTGTGCAGTAGAGTTTGTAGTGTCCCATGCCAATGGGGCTCCCGCCCTTCTCCTGGGAGATGATTCCACCGCCTGACTTATTTCACTGCCAAGGAGTCAATCCTGGCATTCAGCTTAATTTTTGCCTTTCTTTATTTCATCCCATTACTCCTAGTTCCCATATGTCACCCTAAACAATTGTCCTTCTACGCAGGAGTTTATCTGTTTCAGACATTTGCAGAGTTATGTCCCTGCTTAGCTCAGCTACACAAGCTCGGCTTTTTTTATCTTTCCCCTGACTCAGTCCCTCCTGACCCCTGATGGCTTTGTTTGCTCTTCTCCGAACTCACTGCGTTTTAATGTCTTGCTGCTAATGTGGTATCTAGAATTGGCGGCAATATTCCAGATCACATTTTCACCGGAGTTATGTAGAGAGGGGCGATGCCCTCCCAGCTCTGGGATGTGAGGTCTCTTTGCTTGAAGATCTCACTCCCCAGCATCATTCAACAGCCATTCCGGCACTCTTAACTGTTATTATATTTTTATTTTTATTATTTATTATTATTATGGAAGGTTCTCTGCTGAGAACTGATCCTCCCACTCTCTCTGGCAACTAAAACCCTCATCAGCTCTTATCATCTTCTGTCTTCCCGCTGTAACTGCTGCCTCTCTGGACTCTCTGACACGTACACCACCTCCCTCCTCTCCTTGCAAAATGCAACCTCTATAGTTATCTTCCTGAACCATCAGTCTGTCCCTTTTCTCCCTGCCCCCACTTTGTGATCTCTCCATTTCCTCAAATTTAAACGTCACATCCTTACCTTCAATTTCCTTCCGCCAACCCACCCCAGCCAACATATCCAGCCTAGCCTCTTACCTTATTGCCCCCAGCCCTGCACAGTGAAGATCCCAGTCTGGGTACCCCACTTGTCTACTTCCCCCTTGACTGCTGTTTTGCCTCATTCCCTTCTTCTTGAGACAGGGTGTTCTCCCAATCCCTGTTTGCCAGCCAGCACCATCTACTCAGTGTTTGTCCGTAAGCTCCTCAGGGGCAAGGTGCCTCATATCTGGTGTCCTGCGCAGCACCATGTGGTTAAAAGCTAGCAAAGAATAAAATTACCAATACAGGTATCCAGAAAAGAAAATGAAATCATCCGGGACATGTCTTAAGAATAGCAGGCATGCCACTGGACAGCCGGAGGAACACACAGAAGTGGCCCACTCAAAGAATCCCTCCATACAACAGCACTTAGACAGGGAGAATTTATGGGACTTAAATAAAGAAGGTGCAGAGAGCAGCTCAGGATAGAGAAGCCTTGTTCATGCCCTAAGTGATGTCTGATGGCATGGGAAGGATTTGGATTCAGAATGAGATCCTGTCCACATGGGGGAGGAGGGCTCAGGGCCCACAACAGGGTCTCTGCAGAGATACTGGTATTCTCACTTTATCAAGCTCCCAGCCTGCTGGATGCCTGGAGTCTGTGGGGTGGCCCCTGCAGTCAGAACCAGGCGTTTCAGGTGCCGTCCCTCATGTGACCTGTGCTAACGTGGTTCCTCTGAAAAAACACTCCTCACTCTGTCCTTTGGTTTTAAGCTTGTTCCTGCACGGGGGCTTCCTGCTTAGTTCTCTGTGGCCTGGTTTACATGAGGGGTTTAGTTTGCACTAACTCAAGCCAGGATGCATTGAAAACGCCTGCATGGACACAACACAAATCTTTAAAGCGCAGTAACTCCTTGTTTGCTGCAAATTGTGTACTCCACTTTCAAAGTGGAGTAAGTGCACGGTGGACTGAATTAGCGTGCCTCTCTCCACGCTGGTTCCTAGAAAGCCCTGCCATTCTGCGCTGTGGAAACATCCCAGGATGGGAGCATGGGTGCAAAGAATGCAAAATGTTACCTGTTTGCTAGGTGGGGGTGACTGGCTGAAGCTGCTGGAGTCGCTGCTGTCAGAGCTATGGGGCATGGCTTGCGTCCCTCTGCCCAGGGCCTCTTCTGCTTCCTCTGTGTCCTTGGTGATCTTGGTTTCCTTTGGTTATTACTCACCCCTCCCTTCCCCTGCTGTCTTTCCCTCTCTCCCTTGGTTACTTTCTTTGCCTCTTTCCTGGTCCCTCTCTCTGTCACGTTGTTGCTCTCCCTGTGTCACTTTCTCTGCCCCTCTGCCCCAGTCCCTCCCTGAACCACTCTCCTCTCAGTCACTGCACCTTGCAGTGATGTCTAGGTCTTAGACTCCTGTGGTTTCTCGGAAGCTGCGAGGGACGTAAGCTGAAAGTCACATGGGCGGAAACTTTACGAAGAAGAAAAAAAGTTACATTGAGAAAAAAAAACACACACACATCTGGGAAAAACGAGCTTCAAAATAGCTTGAAAAACCCCCGACACCTTCAGGCGGTTTGAGAAACAGCGACAAAGTTTCAAATGAGACAAACAACCAGAGAGAAAAAAACCTAGCACAAGCTGCAAAACTCAGCCCCTCAGAGAGGAGGAGGCGGTGCATGGAGACACAGAAAATGCCAAAGCCGCTCATTTGTAAATGTAGCAAGCAGGGAGTTTGATCACGTGCCAGGTACCCTGGGCTCTCCACCCCATCTGCCAAGCCCAGCTTGGGAAGTTCCCAGACAGACTGAATTGCAGACCTCCCACCTTCCCTGCCATCCACCCACCAAACAGCTGAGGTTCCCCAGTAGTGACGTGGTTTGCAGGGGTCCTGCAGAGGAGATCAGGGCCATTGGCAAGTGCATGCACAGGAGATCTTTTTGTGCAGATGGTTCTACATCTTTGGTACACAGGCCTCTGAGGATAACAAACCCCCCAGAAGGAGGGACATTGGGAGCAGGATGGGGACTGCCTTTGACAATATTAGTAGTTTCTGTTAGCCAAAGCTCTCCAAGCACTTTAAAACATTAGTTAATTAAGCTTCAACTCCCCACCACCCGCCTGGGAGGAACATCATATTATCCCTGTTACGTATGCAGGGAAACTGCAGCACATTGATGGGAAGGTGCCATGGTTTCACAGAGAGTCAATAGCAGAGCCAGAAATAAAACCCAGGAGTCCTGACCCTCTGTCCCGCCCCCAACCACTAGCCTATAGTCCCTTGCAGAGCTTTGATTAGATCCCAGGAGTCCTGATGCCCAGTATCCCCTAACCATTAGACCATACTCCCTGCCAGAGCTAGGACTAGGACACAGGAGTCCTGACTCCCAAACCACTGCTATAGCCACTGGTGTAGTAGTAGGGGCCAGAGCCAATGAAGGATACCTGACCAGCATCTCATGTAGGGATGTATGCCCTGGAAGGACACAGTCCTTGCACTCGTTTGCTCACATGTGGGCCCTTTTACCAGCCTAAGATGGGAACGTTTTGGGTTGCGATGGTTGATTGTGTCTTGGTTTTGTTTTGCACTAAAAACACCATTAAAGCATAAATTCACCATTGGCCCCCATCCATCCCTTCACCAGCCCTGAGCTGCGGCAGGGGCTCAGGGTGTTTGTGTCACCTTTGTATCTCCTCTACCCCAGGCTGGCCAGGGGATACTTCTGTCCCTGCTGCCATTTGGTGTAGCCTGAGGGCCCCCGAGGGGCTATTGTGACAGCTTGGAATAACTGGAGTGCAGCAGTGCCCCCCAGGAATGCCTTCCGAATCTTTCATGTCTTCAGATCCAGAGGGACAAAACACTGGGATGAGCTGAGCCCATTTATCTTTTCTGATTTGCCCTCTCTCCCCTCCCCTTCTTTTCCTCCTTCCCCTTAGTGTCCGTCTGCCCCCCGCCCTCTCCACCCCACCCAATTCTTCTCCACTCCCCAGTCTGTCCAAATTTCTCCCCACCATTCTCTCTCCCCTCAGTCGGCCCAGGGCAATGTCTAGCTACCTGAATGGGAAGCAGAGCAAGTGGGAAGAAAGCAGGAAGGCCAGGGTTAGAATAGAAGAGGCAGCAGGGAAGCATTGAAATTAATGAGGGAGCTGGGATGGGAGGGGTGAATATGAATAGTGGGGATCCTGCAACTCCAGCCTAAGGGGCGTGGGCAGAGCTGATTGGGGGGTCAGGAGTGGACTAGCAGGTGGTGATGCAGCTCAGGAATTAGATGCATTAGCAGAGCCCTGGGGACGCTAGAACAGCACCGGGCCAAACTTCGGAGCATTGAGTTCCCTTTGCTTTCTTTAGTTACGGACAGGCTGAGAATCCCCCTAACGAGGCAGGTCACAGCTGTGGGGTTCCAACATGAGCGCCTGGG
This sequence comes from Lepidochelys olivacea, assembly GCF_965140295.1. Classification (NCBI taxonomy): domain Eukaryota; kingdom Metazoa; phylum Chordata; order Testudines; family Cheloniidae; genus Lepidochelys; species Lepidochelys olivacea. The sequence goes on along the minus strand of NC_140416.1, from coordinate 86,787,964 downwards.
TGGAAACGAGTCAGTAATGCAGCGATGATGTGAGCTGTGGGTTTGCAGATTAATTTTTATTTTCAGCAGCAAAGCAAACCAACAGGGCAGCAGAGAGCACATACTGGTGGCTGGCACAGAAGGCTACACAATTCAGGGTGGTTACTCCCTGCTTTGGTCATTCATAGACACAATACGCATCCTCTCATGGACAGGTACTGGAGAAAGAAAACAAATGAGTGTGGCTCTTTATGGGCTTGTCCACACAAAGGAAATTGGCCGGCATGGCTCCAGCTGAATAATTATTCCCTATGGCTGGGTTAGTCAATTTCCTTGCGTAGACAAGCCCTTGCTAATTTGCATGGCCCCAACCGTCATAGCGTCTGAGCACTTTGCAACCTTTAATGGATTTACCCTCCCAGCACCCAGGTGTGGTAGAGAAGTACCAGTACACCTTACAGACAGGAAGTGGAGGCGCTGAGAGTATGTCAACAGTGGGAAAAAAAACCCTGGGAGCAAGTTTCAAAACCCAGTTCCACTGACTCCAGCTCACGGGGCTACAATCAGCAGTGCTGACGCTCTTGCTCGGGCTGGAGCTCAGGTCTCTGTGACCACCTTCCCCGCCGGCTGGGTTTCGGAGCCCAGGCTCCAGCCTGAAAGGTAACGTCTACACTGATGTTTTTAGCCCCATCACGTGATCCCTAAGAGCCTGAGTCAGTTGACCCAGGCTCTGAGACTCACTGCCACAAGAGTTTTTTGCAGTGAAGATGTCCCCTGAAAGATGAAGGCCTACAGCTTCCCAAATGGCGGGTGGGAAGCCTTGTTTTTCGTTTGCTCAACCAGAAGCACTTGGAAGTGGCCTGATTTTCAGAAAGCTCTGAGTGCACACCGCCCCTTTCAAGATCGGGACCTTAAAAAGCATCTTATGTTGGGCTCCTATAAACTGGGGCCCACCCACCCAATCACTTTTGAAGAGGTAGGCCTATGTGATTTACCCAGCATCACAGAGGCAACCTGTGGCAACGCAGGGAACAGAACCCAAGTCTTCTAAGTCCCAGGCTAGTGTCCAAACAACTGAAGCACCCATCTTTTCCAGTGGCTGCCCCTCTCCCTCCCTGTGATGCTTCTGTCTCCATGGGCCACTATTTTCCCCAGAGTGGAGCCCCGGATTGCTAATGTGCCAAAGGGGCCCCCCACTTCCACAGCTGGTACGTGTATCTCACAGTCAAGCCAGCCACCCAGGAGACAGAAGGTGGGGCAGGGAGGGGGAAGGGGGAAGTATATAAACTAGCCTGAAAGATTCAATGAGCAAGAGTAAAACTGAGACAAAGCATGAAAAGCTTGAGTGAGCTCTGTCCTTTGCATAGCTGACAGGCAGATTCTGCTGTCGGTTACACCACGGTGTGAGTCCAGAGCCATCTCTGTGCCTTCTTGCTGAACATACACTAGCCTAACTGACAGCACACTTGGCCCCAATGATTTTCTGAGCTCTCCACCTGGCCGGGCAGCACTGAGGAGTGGAGAATGGAAGTGGAGGTTCTTCTCTGCCTTCTGCACACAAATGAGAACCCTGAGGCTGCACAGTGGTGTGCTCAAAAGCCTATTTAATTGATTCCTGTCCCTGCTCTCTCTTCACCAACTTCATCCCCATTCCCACCATGCCTTCATAGAACCACAGGGTTAGAAGGGACCACAAGGGTCATCTAGTCTAACCCCCACAAATTCTGAAGTGAGCCAGAGGTAACTAATTCTCCTGCTCACTTCAGCTCTAAAAAGTTCATCACCATCCACCCTCCCTGATCTTATCCTCAAAGCTACTCCCCTCCCCTCTGTCGAATCCCTCCTCTACTGTGACGCCATGGGACCTCAGCCCATTGATGAGGGCTCAAGGGCCAGCTGGGGAGAGTTGTCACTTTATATATTTATAATAATATGAATATTGCCAATGTATGTACAAATGGTATCAGAGTTCAATTGTCTCTCTCATCCCATATGTCATTGGTCTGCTTAGATGGTAAACTCTTTGGGGCAGGGACCAAGCTGTCATGCGTTTGCACAGTGCCCAGCAAAATTGCACCCCGATCCTGTGTTGAGCCCAGGGTGTTACTATAATACAAAGATTAAATTATAAGATTCTACTTGACTACAGCTGGTAACTAACAGATCAAGCTCTTTGTTCTTCTCTAAATATTCCCCACCTGTAAGCTGCACAAACTCTTACACAAAGACAGACACAGGATCTACAAGCCCTTCCGATCATAGCAGTACTAAGAGCACTCCTTCCTTAGGTAAAAACATCTTTAATCATGCCATGCTATAAGGCAAATGTGCTGAATTTTTTTCTTCAACAGGATAATTAGCCCAGTGGCTATAGGAAATGCAGGGGTCATGGTGCAGTCTGGCCTCAGGAAAGCATCTGACCCTTTTATCTGATGTTCTCTGAGGGTAACTAGAGGGAGGGGGGTTCCCTGGAGTGAGCAATACCAAACTAGTTAAACACTGACTTGAGAGAATAAGTATCCATTATTCCATGGGAAGAGGTATCGAGCGTGATCCATCCAGAAGGGACAAACTCTCTGTCCAGCCCTGGTCAATATTTTCATTAACAGCTTAGGGGATGGAGTGTAGACTCTGCTGGGCCGTGATACCAAGTTGGGAGAAAATCACAAACACTTTGGAGGAACAGATATTAAATCATGGGTTGACCCAGATGGATTTGGGGGTGGGGGGGCCTGGAAATGTGCATTGCCCAGACTGTGTGTGGTTCGGAGGCAGCACATCCTGTATTGTGTGGGACCTCAAGACAGGCAGCACCCCTGCTGTGAAGAGGGTGTGATGGATGCAGGCAGTGAGGAAGTTTGCTACCTTGGGTAGCCTGCCTGCCCTTAGCAGAAGCCTGCACTTCAGGACGAGGTGACAGTCCCAGTTCTCTCTATTGCCAGTTGACCACCCATCTCTGCTTAAGAATGGGCAAGTAAATGGACAATGGATGTTAGCAAAACTATGTCAGCTGTGACTGAACACAGGATACGTGAGATGCTGACTCCAGTCTCCTGGCTATGAGGACAGCACGGCCTTCGGCACTGGGATCTGGGACTGGATGGTTTGGTGGCTACCTGACACAGTTGCAAGGTTGTTTGGTTCTCAGCAGCCCAGTCACTTTCTTCATACCCAGGAGACCAAGAGCAGAAGAAACCATCTGGCAGTGGCTCCCTTAACAGCTGCTTGTACTTGGTTGAGAGCAGTTCAGGGACCCAGCTGGGGCCACAAACTCTCCCATGGGACCTTTTGAGTTTCTTGAGCTTAATCACAGCAGCAGGGAGGCAGTTATCTGTGGTGTTGAAGGGACTAAAACCAAAAGTCAGGTTTCTGCCACTGTTGTACCTGGAGTGAAGATACTTCTCAGTGGAGATTGGTGTTCAAGGGGTGGGGAGGCAGGCAGCACTGTTCTGGTTCCTTCTCTCTTCTGAGTAACAATGACCACTTCAGAGCAGCGAGCCAGAGGGGGAACCCCAGGAATGTCTTCACCAGCAGCGACAAGGGACAATCCAGGAGGCTGCAGGCCTGCAGCACCTCCACTGCAGTGTCCTCTGCCATGTGATAATGCTACATAAAGCCCAGAAAGATTCACTGTTTCCTAACTGGACAAGGAACTTTACTGGGACAGGAAAACATTAAAGCTTCTGCCTAGAGCCTGATCCAACCCTCTCTAGCCTGCTGCAGATTTAAAGGAACAGTACACACTTCAGTACATCTCCCTCCCCCGCAAAAGTCAACATTTCACGAGAATTACTATTTAACAACAAATCACAGAGCCAAAGAAGTTACTTGCATCACCATTCTGTAGCTGCCAACATTTTTCAGCTTCATGTGTGATACTTCATGGAAATTATTTCAGAACCAAGTTTACATATTTGCAAATAATGTACTACATCAGTTTAACAAAAACTGGATGTGATTGGTTGTTGGTGATCCCTCTGTTGATACTTCTTGTCAACCGTTGGGAATGGGCCACATCCACCTTAATTGAATTGGCCTCATTATCACTGACCCCCCACTTGGTAAGGCAACTTCCATCTTGTCATGTGCTGTATATTTATACCTGCTTACTGTATTTTTCACTCCATGCATCTGGTGAAGTGGCTTCTAGCTCACGAAAGCTTATGCCCAAATAAATTTGTTAGTCTCTAAGGCAGGGGTGGGCAAACTACGGCCTGCGGGCCAGATCCGGTCCCTCAGGGCTTTGGATCCAGCCCGCGGGATTGCCACCCCCATGGTGTCGCGGGCCCCATACCACTCCGGGAAGCGGCTGGCACCACATGCCTGCAGCCCCTTGGGGAGGGGGCAGAGGGCTCCGCACGCTGCTCTTGCCTGTGGATACCTGCCCCAAAGCTCCCATTGGCTGGGAACAGGTAACCGTGGTCAGTGGGAGCTTTGGGGGAGGTACCCACAGGTGCGTGGAGCCCTCTGCCCCCCTCCCCCAGGGGCCACAAGGATGTGGTGCTGGCTGCGCAGGGCCGGGGCTGGGGCCGGACCGGGCCGGGACCAGGGCAGGCAGGCAGGGAGCCTGCCCTGGTCCTGGTGCGCACCACTGCCACCCCAGAGCCGCTCCAGGTAAGCAGCGCCGGGCTGGAGCCCGCTCCCCGAACCCCTCCTGCACCCTGCACCCCAAATCCCTCCTGCACCTCACACTCCAACTCCCTGCCCTGAGCCCCCTGCTGCACCCCAACCCCCTACTGTACCCCAACCCGCTGCCACACCCCGCACCCCTCCTGCACCCCAACCCCCTGTCCTGAGCTCCCTGCCGCATTCTGCACTCCTCCTGCACCCCAACCCCCTGTCCTGAGCCTCCGCCACACCCGCACCCCTCCTGCACCCCAACCCTCTACCCTGAGCCCCCTGCTGCACCTTGCACCCCTCCTGCACCCTAACTCCCTGCCACACCCTGCACCTCTCGTGCACCCCAACCCCCTCCCGCACTGTGCACCCCCTCCTGCACCCCAACCCCCTTCCCTGAGCCCCCTCGCACACCCTGCACCCCTCCTGCGCCCCAACCCCCTGCTCCAGCCCTCCATTCATGTCCCTGCAAGCAATTTCCCCACCCTGATGTGGTCCTCGGGCCAAAAAGTTTGCTTACCCCTGCTCTACGGTGCCACAAGGACCCCTCGTTAGATTAAAAGCTGTGATGGGTGAAATCTTCTCTATCACACTAGGATGCCAACATTGTATTTCAAAAATAAGGGACTGTTTTCTTAGCACTCCGCCTCCCATCATGCACTTTCCTGCCCGCAGGCCTCAAACCTGACTGGAGTAGGGGCAACTATCTATAGGGATAACAACGGTAGCTCAGTCTCCACAGCACATAACTTTTGATTTCTCTGTTGTGTTTGCCAATTAGTACAAAGGTAGGTGGTGAGTTTGGGACATGGGAGCTAAACATGGAGCTCCCATGTCCCAATGTCTCCCCACTCCCAAGCGTTAGTCTCTTTGCCCAGCCATTCCCCATTCCTTGTCCTGGTCTCCTTGCCCAGCCAGTCCCTGCCCCTCCTCCCCTCCCAGCTCAATCCTCCTCGTCTGACCTCCGTTTCCCTCCCCACCTACTGGCTACCCCTCTATTTCCCTCCTAGCTCCCAGGTCCTCTCCCCACCCCAACTTCTAGTCCCAGTTTCTTCCCCCCTGGATAGGTGCCTATTTCCCCTCTGCCTGGTGGGTACTCGACCCCCATTGCCCCTGGCCCCGCCTCTTCCTGCCCCTGCACCGCCCTCGCCCCACCCCCATTCCACCCCTTCCCCAAAGTCCCCACCCCACCCCACCTTTTCCTGCCCCCATTCTGCCCCCTTCTCCCAAGTCCCTTCCCCTGCCCTGTCTCTTCTCCATCTCCTCCCCTGAGCACGCTGGGTCCCCACTCCTCCCCCTCCCTCCCGGAAAGTCCTAAGTGCAGTCAAACAGCTGTTTGGCGGGGGAGCACTGGGAGGGGAGAAGGAGGCGAGGAGAGGGGAGCTTGGCTGCCAGTGGGTGTGGAGAACCTGCTCATTTTTCCCTGTGGGTGCTCCAGCCCCGGAGCACCCACGGAGTTGGTACCTATGCCCCCTTGCCAGCCCCCAGTCCCAGTTTCCGCCTCCTTGTCCCAATCTACCTCCCCCACTCCCTGCTGCAGATCCAGCTATTGTCCTTCTGCATTAATCAAGCAGCTTCCTCCTCCTTGCTGCCTGGGCCCAGCTGGTGGTCACTGAGAGCACAAGCTCCCTATTCTCAGTTCACTTGCCTAGGCCTGGCATCACATGCAGCAGCCCAGAGCTGCAATTGCAGGGAAAGTCCTGCTCAGCCCAGTCTAGAGCGTACCCAGTGCACATGTGATCATCAGGAAATTTAGGGGCTAAACTCTGAGAAGTCTCTACTGAGCATGTGCGAACTGCAATTTTTCTAAGGCATGTAAATTGGCCAGATTTGGGCAGATATTCACCAGAATGACAAAAGGAACATCCCTGACACAAAGGCTACCCCCCTGCCAAATTTGAAGTTGCTGCTCCAAAGCCTGGGGGGAAAGAGAGCTTCTCAAAGAAAAGGCTGACAGGATATTTTAACATGGACAGAACAAGGTATTTTCCCCATGCCTCATTCTCAGAAATGGCTGGACCGTTCTGGCTTACAATTCCAAGAAGTTAAAGTTTGGCAAAGTTTAAGCAACTGAAAACAGGGTTGTATAATGGGAAGTGTTGAGCAACCTTCAGAATAGGCAGTGCTGCCAGCCCTTCCTATAATGCACAGCCTCTATTAGACAAGTGTTGTCTAATATTTGTCCTCATTCATTTTTACTTGGGACTGGGTCTTAAACTGGGATGAGCTTCAGGCTGTAGCAAAGAGAAAAGCCTGAGACCTCAAAGGCTGCATTTGCACCAAGAATATTCATCAGTTCTTCCACTCTGGGTCTAGCACCAGTGCAGCTCCTCCAGTATTAGCAATGGCAGGAGTACAGACCCGGCAACGCTTTTCCACCCCACTCTGTCACCTAAGCTCTGCTCAGAACTGCCAGCTCTGTGTGTTCCCTGTAGACTACATATATTCAGAGCCTTCTACACATCAGTGGGGAAATACCCTCTGCTTGGCTGTCATTTCCTATTCACCTGCCCCTTAGGGGAGGAGAGCCAATCAGAGCTGCGACACAGGCTAATGGTCAGACCTCTGCCTTTCATTTCCCTGAAGGTGAAGCAGAAGTCTGAACCGTGGTGAAGTGCTCAGCCCTTTGATCTCAGAGCCCCCTGAGGAACAGCTGCATCCTGTCAGCTCTGCAGCTATCCATGTGACCTGTACCCCACTCCATGTACCTGTCACCATTCCCCAAGGACTGGATACCATTAGTGGCTGGGAATGGGCTCAGCATCCTTTATGCGGAGTACATGCTTGTGGATGTCAAGCTGGGCTTCAAGACACTCTACCGCTAGGAGATTATTGTGAGCCGTCTGAATAATAGTGCTATACCTGCGTGCGTTGGGCTCCACTCCCCTCCTGGCTCAGGAGATGCATGACTGCCTCCTCATACCAGTCTTTGAGGGGCCATCAGAGTAGTGCCCTGCCCAGGGGTGCTGGAACAATTTGTATAGTGGGGATGCTGAGAGTCACTGAACCAAACTGTAAACCCTATATATAATGGAATCCACTTCAAGCCAAGGGGTGCAGCAGCCCCCCTAGTTCCAGCACCTATGGCCCTGCCCCAATCCATGGGTGGGTGTGTAGCATGGGAATAGGTTTAGTGTGTGTATGCTGAATGAATGCATGGGGGAGTGTGGGATGAAGGGGGGGGTAGGTGGTGGAGTAAGTTGTGTCTGGGAAGTACGTACATAAGGAGCGGGTGGGTGGGAAGACAGGATGGTGTGAAAGTGGGTGCGGAAGGAATGCCTGTTGAGCTGTATTGGGGGGAGGGATAGCTCAGTGGTTTGAGCATTGGCCTGCTAAATCCAGGCTTGTGAACTCAATCCTTGAGGGGGCCATTTAGGGATCCGGGACAACAATAAGGGATGGTACTTGGTCCTGCTGTGAAGGCAGGGGACTGGACTCAATGACCTTTCAAGGTCCCTTCCATTTCTATGAGATAGGTATATATAGAATGAATGCATCGAGTGGCACACGCAGGACAAACAGGCCATATATCTGCCCACTTATGCAATTTTGTGTAAAAATCTACTGGGTTTATGCTTGCAGACGTTGGTTGGTATGTAACCCTTCTCCACACACAAAACAATACACACCAGCGGCATGAATTGGTCTGAAATGGTGGCAGCCTTCATAAGCCAGAATCCCTTTCCAGGGAATAACCAAAAGATGAAATTTCAACTGCATCAGCTGTACTACGGAAAGAATCTGCTGTGCCAGGAGCAGCAGCAGTGCCTGTCATGGGGCTGTCATGATTGGTGCACAGTACAGATGTGCTGCGAGGCACAAGAAATCCACCAGTCAATAGATGACCACCGAGGCATGGCTGGGATTATATCATTATGATGTAACAGGATGGAAGAATGGCATGAGGGCAGACAGCTAAAAGAAAATAGTAGGGAAAAGGTTACAAACATCTTTTCCCTACCAGTCTGAACACTTCATTGTTGCGTAATTTGTGACCCAACACTCATCCATTAACATGGGAATAATGGACAGCTCTGTTGTTAGTGCTGACAACTAAAAGCAACCACAATGTCACAATGTCAATGGTTTACATTGCAACCACAATGTCATTCATATTTAGAGTTTCGTGGGCAGTACATGGATCGGAGATGGAGCTTCCATGCTATTGGTGTAGCTAGAAACTGCTGTGAACTCAAACTTAGGAGAAGGTGCTGTAGGCAGTTCTGGGCTAACATGTCCATAGGGAAAATTCCTTCCGAACCCCCATCACCTAATGGATGGTTTATATCCTGAAGCAGGAGGATTTATAAGCCATCTATTTTTTTTAATTCTTGTGATTGCCATTCTGGATGTTCCTATTATCCATATAAACCTCTGTTTTGTTTTATTTTTTATAACCCTGCTATGTCCTTGCCCCACAAGATACCTTGTGGCTGTGCATTCCAAAGCTAATTGTCCAAGAGGTGAAAAGTATTTCCTTGTATCAGTGTAAATGAACTGCTTTTCAATTTAATTGAACAACCCCTTGTTCTTGTATTAGGAGAGGGGGTGAACAGAAGTACCTAGTCTCCTATCTCTTCTAGACCATGCACTATTTTGCACATCTATTATGTCCCATTTTATCAGTCTCATCTCTAAGCTAAGCAGTCCCAATCTTTTTAGTCTCTTTTTGGGGACATCTTCCATATCTGTAATCATGGTCCTCACCTATCACTGAATCCCTTCTATTTCTGCAATAGCCTTTTGAGGTAGGGTGACCAGAACTCAATACAATACTCCAGGGGAGGCATCCCATTGAATTATACAATGGCATTATGATATTTTCCATATTATTTTCCCTCTCATTCCTTATGCATCCTACTATTTTCTTTGTTTTTCTTGACTACACATTGAGCAATGGTTTTCATTGAGCTGTCCATAGTGGTGCCTGGGTCATTTTCCTAAGTGGTTACAGCAGGTATGAAGAATTCAACAATGGGAGTCAGTAGAATAAATGCTCCTTCCAACATGCATTACTTTGCGTTTGCCAATATTGAACCCATCTGCCATCATGCTGCCTCTTCACCCAGCTTTGCTAGGTCCCTCTCAAGTTCTTCACGGTCTCCTCCACTCTTGACTAACCTAAATCATTTTGTGTCATCTGCAAATAAGAGTTAAGGAATGAACCTCTGACACAGGGATTGGGAACCTTTGGCACGCAGCCCACCAGGGTAAGGCCCCTGGTGGGCCAAGCCGGTTTGTTTAGCTGCCGCGTCCGCAGGTTTGGCCGACCACAGCTCCCACTGGCCGCGGTTCACCGTTCCAGGCCAATGGGAGCTGTGGGAAGTGGTGGCCAGCACATCCCTCGGCCTTCACCACTTCCCGCAGCCCCCGTTGGCCTGGAGCGACGAACCACGGCCAGTGAGAGCTGCGATCGGCCAAACCTGCGGACGCAGCAGGTAAACAAACCGGCCTGCCCGTTACCCTGGCGGGCCGTGTGCCAAAGGTTGCCGATCCCTGCACCTTACAGGTCACTGTTTCCAAAGATGGTCTCCACAGCAGAAAGACAATTCCTTCTTCTCAGCAAGTGTCTCCACAACAGGAGCACTGACTGCATGGTGGACCCACAGGTTCTCCTGCAGCTGCTGATCAGTGGTGAGAACCCTGGGGCCCAAACCCAGAATGAAAGTACTTACCAGAAATCCACTAACTGGGTCTGGCAACAACCTTCATTTTCTAGCTTAGGGGACAATGACAAGTCCATATCCCACAGGAAGGAATTGATCAGTTCTCAGCTTATCCCTCAAAACCAAAACCAAATGTATCTTGGATACATGTTCCATTGGACTGGGAATCCCTACATTTGCCAGAAAAGCATTATTGCCAAATTTCCTTTGACCACATCCAGACCTTTCAGAATAAGCCAATTTCCAACAAATCTTAGAGCGAGTCTGCTCTGACTTTGCTGGAATCGTGTCTCTGGAACAAGAACAAGCAGGGACTGCAGCGTCAGGACTCAGGACTTCCCCTGACAGCACCACAAATAACACAGCTCAGCAAGTTCATTCTGCAGAAATCAGATATCATCAAAGTAAAGTGGAGGTTACTGGCAAAGGATCCTGCCCTAGAAGCTTCAATCTGAGATGCGAAACTTTGCAGAAAAACCTCTCTGTCACAAAAGACCAAGCTCTGCTCTCAGTCACACCCATGCAACCTCTCTGGTCAGCAGCCTTTCCTAGTTTTGACTGATCCCGCTCTATGTCTTGGCCACAACCTCTCTTCATCTCACACCACTGACTCCAGAGCCCTATCACTCCCAGTCACAGGAGTCAGGGGTGGAAAAAAGCCAGCACTAGCAGAGTTTACAGCATCTGAACATTTTTGCTAGTGGCAGTTTTCCAACTAACCTGAAGGCTACCAGCCTCCATGGTGACTTTCCTCCTTCTGCCTCCCATAAAGCCTGCTTCCTTCACTCCCCGCAGGGCAGCCTGACCCCTTGCAATGAACCCCATTGCACTAGGGTTACAGTCTAAATGGGCAAAGATAGACCAAGGATGGCCGTTCTGATTTTACAGGAGGGAATGTGAGGCTCAGAGAGATTAAGTCTCTCCCCCACAGTCACACAGTAAATTTGCAGCAGAGCTAGGAACTGAACTCAGTTATTCTGTTGCTGAGGCTAGTGCTTTAGCTACAAGACCAACCTACTTCAAATGCAGAGCCCACGGCCTCTCTCTCTGTGCTGTGACCAGCTGAGCTGTGGCTGCTACTTTTGCTGGGAGCAGGGAGGAAGCCATTGAGCTGCCAGGAGAGGAGAGGAGAGGCTCAGAGAAATAGAGCCTAGCGTAGGCTCTAGATGCCTTTGCTGTAAATTAAAACAGACACAACACAAGAAAAAAACCTGAGCTAGCAGTGGCTCCTCTTTCTAAAACCAGAAAAGAATTAATCAAAGATGAAACCCAACTATGCCCCCTTATTCCAGAGACCAGCCCTTATGCCTGGGGGGTCGTGTCTCCATGCTACTATTATATCCTGCTGTGCTCATCATTATGGTGTTGCATTACTGATGTTTCTCTTTCCCTCCCCCCCCACACCCCGTTTCCTCTCACCAGAGTCCCCGCTCCGTCTGGACTGTGGCCCTGCTCGCGTTTCTGCCTGGCCCCAGACCACAAAGGTGGCAGCCCTGGGGCCAGCTTTTCTCAGAGCAGTTTCTGAGTCTCTTGGTAAATATCAGACTGGGGATTTTTGGGGCTATTTTTTTTCCAGTGAGATAAGCAGAAAGAAGCAAGAGAAATGCACACCAGTTGGCCTTGGGCCCTGACACAAAGTGAAACAGGGAGGCAAAGGGCAGGTTACCTCTCAAAAGTTAATTAATGCCATTTTCCACAGTACCACAGACCTGCACCAGGAAGGACAAGGAGACTGTGCAGCATACAACAGGCCCTCTAGGGAGCAAGTGGCCAAGGGGAAGGATGTGTGATGGCCAAGCTTGAGCAAGAATGACAATTCACAGGGAGGTCGTGGGAGTTAATTGCTTACTAAGGGAGAGGGTTAGGAGTCTGACAGTAGGGAGATGGGAGGGCATCTGCAGGAAGTCAAGGAAGATGCAAGAGACTACCAGTAACTTGAGCTCAGTTGCTGGTGGGGACCCTGGAGTCTGGAAGGAAGGCAGGGCACCGGGAGGCTAAGTAGTCACTGTTTTTTTAGGAGACTGTCCCTCCTCCCCTGTCCCTGGGTCTCAGGCCACAGCTGCACTGGTCTTTACTCACAGGGCTGCCGTGAGAGGAGGAGGTGAGAGTGTCTCCCTGGGGAGAATAGGTGGCTGAAGGTGGCTGAAGGCCCCTAGGGAGCCAGTACACAAGTGACAGAGTAGGTCTGTTTGGAGAGGTGGACAACGAGAGCTGGACCTGGCTGAACTTGGCTCACTGTTTCTAGAGTGAGCAGAGAGACTGCAATCAGCTTGTTTATTTAATGGGGAAATCACTGAGTACCTGCCCAGTACAGTCCCTGGCCCCACCACAATTCTCTGGTCTCCAGGCAAGGAACAAGAGACACTGGTCCTGCACATCACCCCCACTGGGACACCTCCAGAAGCAGAACTTTCCACAGTATCCTTACAGGTCCCCCAGCTGGGAAAGGCTAGGGCTGCAGGCGATATTACCAAGAATTGGGAAGAAAGGTGTTTTTCCCGCTGCAGGCTTGACCTAGGATGGGTCCCTGTACCACAGCTAACAACAAGGAGTCTGGTGGCACCTTAAAGACTAACAAATTTATTTGAGCATAAGCTTTCGTGGGTAAAACCCTCACTTCTTCAGATGCATGGAGTGAAAATTACAGATGCAGACATAAATACATAAACTACACATGCAGACAGCTGCCACCAGACTCCTTGTTGTTTTTGTGGGTGCAGACTAACATGGCTACCCCCTGATACTTGTACCACAACTAGTAGATCAAAGGTGTCATTTTCTATGGGGCAAGGGGGAAGTTGCTCCCCACACCTTGGTTTGCCCCATATGAGTTTTAGGCAGCTGCCTAGGGTGGCATATTTGACCCAGCTGCCCTCTCTGTTATGACTGGGGAGGGGGAGCCAAATTTGAATGGAGTTATGACCCCATGCACCAGGTCACAATGGCACTCACTCAAACTTAGCCCCTCCATTATGGGGGGGCATCTGGGCCAAATCTGCCCCATAGGCTGATGGGGAAGGGGGCAGCAGATTGTCTTGAGCAGCCTCTGATGCCACCCCAACACCCGCACCAATAGGATAGGCAGCAGCATCTGTAGCAGTCTGGGTCAGAGCTGAGGAGCAAGCTGGGCCCCGATCCCTGCCCTGCTCTTGCTCTGGCGATAGGTGAAATATCTCCCCGCTGGCTCACGTTCCCCACGCACCACACTCCCGAAGACAGGACCAGTTCACCACCTCCCTCTGGGATGGGATTGGCCTACTAACCCTCCATGGGCCACTAACCCCTCAGTGGGGTGGAGGAAGTGGAGATGCTGACACAACTCTTCCCCCTGATTTTTTCTGAAATGATGCCCCTGTAGTAGAGAGGGATGGAGGAGGGAAGTTGGCTTTGCCATGCTGAGAGGGACGTGAATGTGGTCCGGATGTGGATAAGGGCTTTCTGATCAGGACCTGCATTTGGAGATGGAGGTGGGTGGGCAGTTGGCCCCTGTGCTCACAATTTCCATTATGCTGCTGCCACCATAGAAAATAAAATCTCTCCCACGCTCTAACCACCCTGTTTCCATCCAAACAATTGCGGCGAGAAGGTCAGGGGGGCCTGTGAGACATTGTGGGGCTAGCAGCCCATGTCAGTGCTTCCTCTGTGCTTCTTCCTTGGGACCACATGGAAGAGTGAAGATAGTTAGGGGCCATCAACAGTCAATGTTCCCATCTGAGATGAAGAGGAGAGAATGGGAAAGGCAGAGGGACTGAGGCCTGTCACAAGAGCTCAGAGCTCCTGGAACTCTAATGCTATCTCTGGCTTAACCTTGGCAGCTGCTTTTTGAGCAAAATGATCTTCTCTGCTCCACTATTCTGCTCTCCTGGCAGTCAGAGGGTTCCCCAGTAAAGTGCATGGGTGGAAGCGCTGGATATGTATGTCAATGGCTAATGTTTGTGTTTTGTCCTTTGTGTTTTCCAGGTGAATCCCTGTGCCTGTATTCTGGGCTGCCAGCACTGACCCTGAACTGGGTGGACAGTGCTTAACTCTTTGTGGGTAGGAGCGCTGTGGGACTGAGCTGGAAGGACAGCATTGCTGCTGCTCTGCTAGCATGGCACTGCTGCGGAGTGTCGGGACAGTGGCTGACATGGTGCTCTGCCATGCTCAGAGCAAGTGCAGACACAGCTCTGTTACTGCCGGTGTTAGAACCTGGACAGATAGTTGAGTAGTTCTGTGTGCAGATATATAGTATGTTGCAGACATTTTACCTAGTTGCAACCATGCTGACAGTGCCCAAATTATCTAGTATGGACATGGTCTAAAGAGAACACAAACTCTAGAGCTGGGAGGCAAACAAACTGGATCAAAATAGCCCCAAAATTAGAAGCACAAAAAGCCAAAGGGAGAAAAATGCACCAAAGAAAATCAGAGTGTCCTGACCATACCACTGAGAGATGGGATCAGCTGCAGACACCTTCCACTCTGCCAGTTGTAAAACACAGCCCCTATAGGGCCCCCAGGGCAAAGCTCTCTCCGCCCACCCCAAACCAGAGGCATTAGATCAGCCAGAGGCAGGAGTACTGCAGAGAACTAATAGCAAAAAAATCCCACTCACCACAACCTCTGGGTGCCAACCCTGCTAGTCAGCCCAGAAACTCCTCATAATGACAGTGAGAAATAATCTCCATAAACCGATAAGCCCTGAGCTGCCCTAGCACCAGAGGCTGGAGAATACCCTCTTCCTCACAAAGAACTGAAAAAAGAAATCCCAAACCCATACTTTCCTTACCAGTGAAGTGATTTGCAAGGGGATATCATCCAGTAGTTCAGGTCGCCAGCAGATGGCGATGCAATTACTCAAATATTGCATTTTTGGAGGGGGTCTGTCTATGGGCCTGGCTCTCATCCACCTGCCTCTCGTTTTGTGTCATCATTTACAGCTGAGCAAAGTGAGGGCTGAAGTTCTTGGGTGGGAAGCATTTGACCTATTTACATAAGTGAAATGCTGCCAGCAGGTGAGGGCAGGGGAGAATGGAGCCCCAGTTATTTGGGAGAGTTGGGGGACCTTGTGGTAGCCATGTATGTAAAATCCAAGAGCACCACCTTTCTGAGTAGATGTATGAAGGGGAAGGGAAAGGGAAGCAGGGTGATGGCCAAGAACAGGAATGATAAAGCTATTATCATGTTCCTCTGTACCAGATGTGGACTGGCTACAGAGCTTGCTTATATACACCAGATGTGTTCTTCATCAGATCCTTTAATGCTCTGCCAGGTATGGCTAAGGTTAGCTTTAAATATGGTGACAGGTTTCAGTGGTAGCCGTGTCACTCTGTATCAGCAAAAAAAACGAGGAGTCCTTGTGGCACCTTAGAGACTAACAAATTTATTTGGGCATAAGCTTTTGTGGGCTAGAACCCACTTCATCAGATGTATAAGAGCAGGTATAAATACATGCAGATGTATAAGAGCAGGTATAAATACATGCTGCTAAAGCAATGCACATCCATTCATGTATTTATACCTGATCCTGTATCTTTTACTTCATACATCTGATGAAGTGGGTTCTAGCCCACGAAAGCTTATGCTCAAATAAATTTGTTAGTCTCTAAGGTGCCACAAGAGGGCCTCGTTTTTTTTAAATATGGTGTTTTACATACAGCACCACCTAGTGGCCGAACTATATAATACAGAATGGTATAAGTTCTACATTCCTACCATTTACAAAATACACATTATCATGCTATCTTTGAAGTTCAGTACAGATCAGTCTGAGATGTGTCTCTGAATCGCACTGTTTTTCTAATTACATGACCTGAATGCATAACAGCTAGGTCGTCCAGCTATCCATTAGTTGCAACAACTGGCTGCGGTCAGTCTGAAACTCTTGAGTCGTCGTCTTCTTGTTCTGCATCCGCCATCTGTAGAGTGTGCTTTGTTGATTGTTCTTTCTGAGGAACAAACTAGATGCCAATGGTTTCTATTGAACTCTCCACTCTCAGTCTTGATCACATAGGATCTGGGTGCTGAATTCTTCTTTTTTTATCTGGCAGCTGGAGCTGTCCATCCCTTTTCTCCATCCAATTTGACATGAACACAGTCACCAGGTTCTAGACCTAGCAGTTCTCCAACTGCGTGATGTCTGTTGTAAAAGTGTTCACAAGCTATTTTAGCCTTTTTATCCTATTTGGCTACTCTCTTCATGTCTGGCCACTTTGGAGAATGGAAAAGAATCTCTAAGTTGGAGCAGTATTTCTGAGTTGTAGTCCCATTAGGAGTTGTGCTGGACTATATCCAGTAGCTGGTAATGGTATTGTTCTAACTCAGACAAGTGAGGAATGGATCTTACTGCTGTAGGATTTTCTTGCCTGTCTGTATAGCTCTCAGCTTCTCCATTCGCTTGTGGGTAATGTGGGCTGCTAGTAATATTATCAAAAACATATTTTGTTCGGAATGACTTGAATTCTGCTGTAGTGAACTGTGGCCTAGTGTCCATCATTAGTTGTTCTGGAATACTGAAGTGAGCAAAAGTACACTTCAGTTTCTTTATAATACTGCAAGTTATGCCTTTTAAGTATATTATTTCTCTATACCTGGAAAAATAGACCACGATGACCAGTGTAGCGGGGTGGTTACCCTGCTCCTAGGTTGGATATTAGGAAAAACTTTTTCACTAGGAGGGTGGTGAAACACTGGAATGCGTTACCTAGGGAGGTGGTAGAATCTCCTTCCTTAGAAGTTTTTAAGGTCAGGCTTGACAAAGCCCTGGCTGGGATGATTTAATTGGGGATTGGTCCTGCTTTGAGCAGGGGGTTGGACTAGATGACCTCCTGAGGTCCCTTCCAACCCTGATATTCTATGATTCTATGATTCCTGGGATAAAAGGAGTGAGAGCTGAGGGAGGCTGGCTGGGGAGTTGGCCACTCCAGTCCTGGAGTGAGAAGGACCTAGCTGCCTAGGAGAGACAGGGAATCTTCGACAGAGCAGTGCTGGGAAAGCAGCAGGATCTGAGCTGGGGCGCTCAGGCCTGACTACCTCTCAGGCTAAGGCCTGGCAGGAAGGCCTAAGGAGGTATTGGGGCTGCAGGGAGACAGCTGGGGCTAGAAGGGCAGCAGGTCTAACCCCCTTGCAAATGATAAGTGGTCATTACAGACTGCAGTTTGCCCCAGAGAAAGGGGGCTAGATGATGACTGGCAGTAGCCACAGAGGCAAGGTGGGCATAGGGGGAGGGGAGTTCCCCTGGGAGGGGAGACTCAGAGTATGGAGGTGCTGCTGTGGGGCAGCACCCCAAGATAAGGGACACCACGGTCTGGGAGGGATGTGGGGCCTGAAGTGCCTGAAGTACAGTGGTGGAGACTGACGAGGAAGCAGGTACCGGTATGGAGACACCGGCTAGCAGGAGGCGCTTTGAGGCTGGAAAGAGCTAATTCCCGGACTGCCAGCAGGAGGCGCTGCGGTGGTGAGTGCTCGACCTGCTACACCCGGTAATGACGTCCTCTGAATTTGCATAAATCTACAGCTAGTCTCTTTCAAGGTCTGTCTGATCGAGGTGTTATTATTAAAGGCCCTTTGTGTTATTAGTCTGTTAGTTCTGCAGTGTTCACATGCAGATACTTTATTCTTGATGTCCTAACTGACTCATTAGCCCGTTCGTGGCATTTAGTTAATCCGTGATGTCCTTCATGGATAAGATTTAGGATTTCTCCTCTCATTTAATTTGGAATTACAATGCAATTGCCTTTAATCATGAGCAGTGTTCCCTCTAATTTTTCCCACCCATGTGCGGAATGAATTTTATTATGTGCACCAGTATGGAGGTGAAACACATCACTTTCATATTGGTGCACATAACAAAATTCATGTGGTGGGGGGTGGAGCCAAGCGCTTCAGAGTGTGGGAGGGGGCTGAGGGTTGGGCAGAGGATTGGGGTGCTGGGGTGTGATGTCTCGAGCTGGGGGTGCAGGCTCTGGGTTGGGGCTGGAGATGCGGGGTTTGGAGTACAGGAGGGTGCCCTGGGGCTACGGCAGGAAGAGAGGACTCCCCCGCCCCAGCTCTCTCTCTCCACAGCAGCACCTGGGCTGGGGGGGAGAGGCACCTCTCCCTGCTGCGGCAGCTCCGGGGCTGGGGTTGCAGGATAGGGGCTGCACTCCTTCCCCGGACTCTGCAGGTCCAGCTGGGGCTGCGTTCGGGGAGGGGTGCAGTGCAAAAGATCTGGGCCGTGCTGCCCAGGGTCAGACTGGGCCACTCCAGCAGCAGCTGGGTTCGTGCTGTGCTGCCCCAGCTGCGGCTGGGTCCGGGCCAGGCCGCCCAGTTCATGCCATGCTGCCCCAGCTGCAGCTGGATCCGGGCCATGCCGCCCCGGCCTGGTTCAGGCTGGGGTAGGTGCACCCCAGCCAGGGCAAATCCGGGACGTGGCATAGTTGGGGTTGGGAGGGCTGCCCCAGCAAGTCTGGGATGTGGCATAGTTGGGGCTGGGGGCCACCCTGGCCATTGCAGGTTGGGGGCTGGGCTAGGTTGGGGCCAGGGGAGGGGCGCTCCTCTCCCGGCCATGGCAGGTCCCCAGGCAGATTCCTGAGCGCCTGCGTGGGCTGTATGTACAGACACTGGTCTGTATGTGTCCACAGCATCCACGTATGCCTTTTTATCATCTTCAAGCTCACGGTTAATTTAGTGCAATGCTGGGCTCCATGACAGGGTTTCTGCTATTACCAGATTTTTCCCAGGAACATAACTGGGTTAAATCGCATTAACCTTATCAATAGATGTTGGCATCTCAGCAGTGTTTGATCCAGGTCTTTTCTGTTGATGAGGGTTACAAGCATTTTATGGTCTGTTATCAGTGTGAACAAATCCAGTTCCCAGAGGTAGCTGGAAAAGTTCTCACAGGCCCATACACTTGCCAGGCACTCCTTTTCAATCTGTGTATGTCATTTTTCTGATACTGTAAGTGTGCGAGAGTGAAATGCAGCTGACTTCCACTCAGAGCCATGCTGTTGCAACAATACACCACCTAGGCCACAGCTGCTTTCATCTGCACTGACCCTTGTGGGCTTGTGCACATTGGAGTACTTGAAAACTGGAGCTGTTGAGGTCATTTCCTTTACCTTTTTAAAGGCAATTTCTTGATTTGGTCCCCATAGCCAAGATGTGTTGAATTTTAACAGTTCATTCAGTGGTTTTGTCATTGTAAAAAGGTCTTGTAGATATCGACAAAGGGAATTTACCATCCCAAGTATATATCTCGATTCTGGTACATTCATTGGTGCATTCAATTCTTGAACCGTTTTTACCCTTCTCAAGGGTAGGGCTGATTCCACCTTTGTTTATTGTCTGTCCCAAACACTTGATTTGGGATAGCCAGAAAAATCATTTTTCCTTGTTTAGCTTCAGGCCAGGCTAACTGATTAGGCTTAGGACTTCACTGACGGTTTTGTTGTGATCTTCCACCAAAGATCCATAAATCAGAACATTGTCCATGAAAACTATAACTCTGTTTGTGTTCCTTAACAGTTCTGCCATCTTTCTTTGGAAAATTTCATGGGGACTGGTAATCTCAAAAGATAATCTTCAAAAGGGTGTGATAAATGTAGTCATCTTAGCACCATTCTTTGGCTAAAGGAATTTGCCAGAAGCCGGTTGAGGCATCCAGCTTGAAGAATCCTATATCTCCTTTCACTTTGGGGAGGAAATCATCCAGTGTTGGGAGTATTTTGTTTTTTAGGCCAGTAAGCCTAACTTCAGTACCAGGCAAATTGGTTGAAACTATAGTAAAGAACAGAACTGTCAGACACATAGATGAAAACAATTTGTTGGGGAAGAGTCATCATGGCTTTTGTAAAGGGAAATCATGACTCATTGATCTCTTAGAATTCTTTGAGGAGGTCAACAAACATATGGACAATGGTGATCCAGTGAATATAGAGTACTTAGACTTTCAGAAAGTCTTTGACAAGGTCCCTCAGCAAAGGCTCTTAAGCAAAGTAAGCAGTCATGGGATAAGAGGGAAAGTCCTCTCATGGATCAGTAACTGGTTAAAAGACAGGAAACAAAAGGTAGGAATAAATGGTCAGTTTTCAGAACAGAGAGAAGTAAATAGTGATGTCCCCCAGGGATCTGTACTGGGACCCGTACTGTTCAACATATTCATAAATGATCTGGAAAAAAGGTGTAAACAATGAGGTGGCAAAATCTGCAGATGATAAACAACTACTCAAGATAGTTAAGTCCAAAGCAGACTGCAAAGGGGTCTCACAAAACTGGGTGACTGAGCAACAAAATAGCAGATGAAATTCAATATTGATAAATGCAAAGTAATGCACATTGGAAAACTTAATCCCAATTATACATATAAAATGATGGGGTCTAAATTAGCTTTTACAACTCAAAAAAGAGATCTTGGAGCTATTGTGGATCGTTCTCTGAAACCATCCATTCTATGTGCAGCAGCAGTCAAAAAGCTAACAGAATGTTAGGAACCCTTAGGAAAGCGATAGATAAGGCAGAAAATATCATATTGCCTCTATATAAATCCATGGTACGCCCACACCTTGAATATTGCATGCAGGTCTGGTCACCCCATATCAAAAGAGATATATTAGAATTGGAAACGGTTCAGAGAAGAGTAACAAAAATGATTAGGAGTATGGAACAGCTTCTGTATGAGGAGAGATTAAAAAGACTGGGATTTTTCAGCTTGGAAAAAAGACAACTAAGAGGGGATATTATAGAGGTCTGTACAAATCTTGACTGGTATGGAGAAAGTGAATAAGAAAGTGTTAGTTAGTCTGTCACATAACCCAAGAACCAGGGGTCACCTAATGAAATTAATAGTCAGCAGGTTTAAAATAAACATAAGGAAGTGCTCCTTTACACAACAGTCAGCCTGTAAAACTCATTGCCAGAGGACATTGTGAAGGCCAAAATTATAACAGGGTTCCAAAAAGAACTAAATAAGTTCCTGGAGGATAGGTCCATCAACAGCTATTAACCAAGATAGTCAGGGATGCAACCCCATGCTCTGAATGCCCTTATCCTCTGATTGCCAGAAGCTGGAGCAGATGACAGGGATGGATCACTTGATGATTGCCTGGTCTGTTCATTCCCTCTGAAGCATCTGGCATTGGCTATTGTTGGAAGATAGGATAGTGGGCTAGATCAGTGGTGGGCAAACTGCAGCCCATCAGGGTAATCCGCTGGTGGGCCGTGAGACCGTGTTTACCTTGACCATCCACAGGCCTGGCTGCCTGCAGCTCCCAGTGGCCAAGGTTCGCTGTTCCCAGCCAATGAGAGCTGCGGGCGGCCATGTCTGTGGATGGTCAATGTAAACACTGTCTCATTGCCTGCCAGCGGATTACCCTGATGATCTGCGTGTGGCCCACGGGCCACAGTTTGCCCACCACTGGGCTAGATGGATCATTGGTCTGATCCAGTATGGCTGTTCTTACATTCTCTCACAACTGCTTCATTAAGTATTTTAAGATCCAGACAGATTTGTATTTTTCTATTTTTCATTATAACAGGTACCGAGGGGCACACCATGCTGTTGGCTCAGAGATTTTCCTCGATTAGGCCAATCCATTCCATTCTCTAACTCAGTTACCACTTTATGAAGTAATGGAATAGGAATCCTGTGAGATGCATGTACACTATATGGTTCAGCATTGCCTCTTAAGGTCATTTGCACTGGATCTCCTTTCAAAAGTCCAATATTACCAAATATTCCATTGAGTTCTTCCACCTTTCTCACTAGGCCCATTGTGGCTGCAGCTGAGAAAGGTGTTGGTCTGTGGTCCTTTGATAACATACACTCTGAACACATAGCTTTTGTCTTTGTAAGTTGTTTCTGTGGTGAACTGGCCTGTGCAGTCCAGAATACCTCCAGGGCTAGTCAGAGCTGTGGCAGGTGACTTCAGCTTTGGGAGAGGTTGTAGGTCATTGGAAGTCCCTTTTGAGATGACTGTCACGTCAACTTCTGGGTCAGTTTTAAAGTCCCTAGTCTTGCCGCAAATATTCATTTTCACTCTCCATCCAGGCTCTATGTCATCACAGGTGATAGATCCCAGAAACAATGGCTTTTGATTGTAATATGAGTAAACTCCCTGCCTGCTTTGGTGTAGCAAACAGCTACAAAATGTTCATATTTCATGCATTTATTACACCATGTGCCTCTAGTTGGCCATGCATCCTCTCTTGAGACAGACTTTTTCCACACCTTGTGCAGGTAGGCTGGAATTTGTCCCTCTTAGCCTGGAAGTTCTCTCTCCTTGACTCAGGGTTTTTATTATAATAACTTTAAACACTCAAGTGTCTGTTTACAGTTTCTAAGCTAGTTTCAAGTGTTTCAAATTTGTTAAGTTGCTCTAGATTTTGCTGTCTCACCAGCTCAGATGGCTTTGTTCTCTCTATAGATGTTTACGCCTTTTTTCCAGATCATTTATGTTGAATAGTACTGGTTGAATAGTAGTGGTCCCAGTACAGACCCCTGGGGGACACCACTATTTACCTCTCTCCATTCTGAAAACTGACCATTTATTCCTACCCCTTGTTTCCGATCTTTTAACCAGGTACCAATTCATGAGAGGATCTTCCCTCTTATCCCATGATATCTTACTTTGCTTAAAAGCCTTTGGTGAGGGACCTTGTCAATGGCTTTCTGAAAATCTAAGTACACTATATCCATGGGTGGCAGGTAAACCCTCACTTTGGGGAGGCTAGCCTGTTGGCCTTCCGCCCAAGACCCCCGCCACGCTGGAGCCCCCAAACCCCCCTCCCACCCTATAAAAGGAGAAGCTTAGGGGCCCCCTTGACTGGAGGAGTCCCAGCCCACACGCTCCAACCACATCGGCCGAGCCGCTGGTTCCAGCCCCCCTCTCCTCCCTGAGAGCCAGGCCAAGCCCCCGGACCCCTATCCCTGACGGCCCCTCCACCACCAGAGTTGGGCCAAGCCACTGGCCTCCCCCAGTGCTGGGCTGAGCCACCAGCCCCCCTGCCAGAATCAGGCCAGGCTGAGCTGCTGTCCCCCCTAGGACTAGCTCCTCCCTACCAATGTGCAGCGGCAGTCAAAAAAGCAAACAGAATGTTAGGAATCATTAGGGAAGGGATAGATAATAAGACAGAAAATATCATATTGTCTCTATATAAATCAATGGTATGCCCACATCTTGAATACTGCATGCAGATGTGGTCACCCCATCTCAAAAAAGATATATGAGAATTGGAAAAGATTCAGAAAAGGGAAACAAAAATGATTAAAGATATGGAACAGCTTCTGTATGAGGAGAGATTAATAAGACTGGGACTTTTCAGCTTGGAAAAGAGATGACTAAAGGGGGGATATGATAGCGGTCTATAAAATCATGGCTGGTGTGGAGAAAGTAAATAAGGAAGTGTTATTTACTCCTTCTCATACCACAAGAACTAGGGGGTCACCAAATCAAATTAATAGCAGGTTTAAAACAAACAAAAGGAAGTATTTCTTCACACAATGCACAATCAACCTGTGAAACTCTTTGCCAGAGGATGTTGTGAAGGCCAAGACTATAACAGGGTGCAAAAAACAACTAGATAAATTTCTGGAGGATAGGTCCATCAATGGTTATTAGCCAGGATGGGCAGGGATGGTGTCCCTAGCCTCTGTTTGCCAGAACCTGGGACTGGATGGATCACTGGATGATTACCTGTTCTATTCATTCCCTCGGGGGCACCTGGCACTGGCCACTGTCAGAGGACAGGATACTGGGCTAGATGGACCTTTGGTCTGACCCAGTATGGCTGTTCTTATGTTCTTAAATTCACCATCTTATAGTGTCTAGTTCACTATGTAACCCCTATTTCTATTTCTTATTTCAGGGTGTTCAGCCAAAGACACTTAGTACTATAATTACAGCTGCTGTTTCTAGTTGCTCTGAGTTGATACGGAAACATTCTCAGACAAGGTGGCAGAGCCTTGAGTAACTGCAAAGTAGTAAAAAGAAAAGGAGTACTTGTGGCACCTTAGAGACTAACCAATTTATTTGAGCATGAGCTTTCGTGAGCTACAGCTCACTTCATCAGATGCATATCGTGGAAACTGCAGCAGACTTTATATATACACAGAGAATATGAAACAATACCTCCTCCCACCCCACTGTCCTGCTGGTAATAGCTTATCTAAAGTGATTATCAGGTGGGCCATTTCCAGCACAAATCCAGGTTTTCTCACCCTCCACCCCCCCACACAAATTCACTCTCCTGCTGGTGATAGCCCATCCAAAGTGACAACTCTTTACACAATGTGCATGACAAGCCCAACTTGATTGTCATGCACATTGTGTAAAGAGTTGTCACTTTGGATGGGCTATCACCAG
This sequence comes from Lepidochelys olivacea, assembly GCF_965140295.1. Taxonomy (NCBI): domain Eukaryota; kingdom Metazoa; phylum Chordata; order Testudines; family Cheloniidae; genus Lepidochelys; species Lepidochelys olivacea. The sequence continues at coordinate 86,763,381 of NC_140416.1, read as the reverse complement.
CAGGAGAGTGAATTTGTGTGGGGGGGTGGAGGGTGAGAAAACCTGGATTTGTGCTGGAAATGGCCCACCTGATAATCACTTTAGATAAGCTATTACCAGCAGGACAGTGGGGTGGGAGGAGGTATTGTTTCATATTCTCTGTGTATATATAAAGTCTGCTGCAGTTTCCACGATATGCATCTGATGAAGTGAGCTGTAGCTCACGAAAGCTCATGCTCAAATAAATTGGTTAGTCTCTAAGGTGCCACAAGTACTCCTTTTCTTTTTGCGAATACAGACTAACACGGCTGTTACTCTGAAACCTGCAAAGTAGTAGTTGCTATTTCAGCACACTAGAGGGAGTGCTGGAAGTTGTTAACCACGCTCAGTAGCTGTTCTGAAGCACCTGTGGAAAACTTCATTGGGAGCAGACATTCCTGCATGTGCACACATACCCCCTTAGTTAGAAGCTGGAAGCTCCTTGCCAATCCGTACTGAATTCCGTCAGGGGTACAAAACTGTCAGCCCTTTTGAGCATCAGTCAGATCAAGCTCAGCCCTGCAGGGGAAGATTGAGCTGCCAGGGGTAACCCAGACTGATCTGTGGATTGGTTGGATCTCAATGCAGTTTCCTGTAATTGTACAGGTTAATTGGATATAATTGGTCTGCAGCAGTTATATGTTAAGATAACAGTACAGTCCTTAGTCCCAAGGGGGGAAATAAGTATTTTTTTACAAAACAGTGGGTTATAGTTAAAGGGCTAGGGAAGTTTGCTACTTGCCTAAAAGGCTGGTGCCTTCCTCTTGTTATTCTAAGACACAAACTTAGAATTAAGTAAGTAGGGCAGTTGTATTTGTGTGAATATATATATTGTTGAGACACAAGACATGGTCCTGCCTTGACTGGTACAGCACCTGCCCTGCCCAGCCCAGCCCAGCCCAGCCCAGCCGGGAAAAGATAGAGCTGTCCAAGATAACTCAGACTGAAATCTGGGGGGTTGGATGTCAATGCAGTTATCTGTAATTTTACAGAAGTCAGAGAGGTTTAGACTGGGAAACACCCTGAAGGAGGAATTGCAGACTGGAGGTCAAATGTCTTCAAGAGGTAAACTACTACATCACTGAACCAGAGACAACGTGTGAGCCTAACAGCTGCATTAATTGTCAAGTTTTCTTTCTTTCTTATTTGAAGTTGTGTACATGCTCAATAGTGTGGATGCTGAAACGACTGGTTATGGTACAATTAAATGTTTTATCTACTTGTCAATATAATACCCAGGGTGAGCCTACATGAAAGCAGCAGATCTTCCATTGTCAGAAGTCCCAATCCCTGTATTTATTTTGTAAGGTATTATATATATTTATTGGGGTTTAGATCCTGTGTTATAATCTTCATGTAAAGGAAAGTAACAAATATCTAGTTAGTGATGTGGGTGCAGTGTAACTGCTGCACTGTAATGGTGCATCTTTGGAGTGTTATTCATGAAAAAGAATTTGAAATTATTGTGTGTACACGTAACTGTCTTGTGGCAAAGACTGGTCTGTGGTTCCTGAGAAAGAAAGTGAATTCTATTATAATTTCCATTTTTAGTATTGAAAAGGTTCCCACAGAAATCCATCTGTAGTCTCTTGCATGGTCTGTGCAAACAACTTAAATCAGAGAGAGGAACACCGTAGCACAGAATTGCTAAGTAGATTGATTTACCTCCCCTCTGCCTAGATTACATCTATTCATTATATTTTCCACTTGTTACATACACCAAGTCTCCATGGATGGCTAATGAGTCTCCATCTTCCAGCCACACCACATACTCAGCTGCTACAAAAATAAATGCAACATACTACCTGTGTATCCAGGCCGACCACATGAGCCTCTCACTTTGTGGTCACCTTTGGCCTTTTCTGGAGGTTGGGAGCCTGGGGCCTGTTCTGGGGCTGCACCTGCCTTCCTTGTGTGATCTGATTGGCTGTGTGTTTTGTTTTCTGCAGATCAGATCTGCCTGTTCCCACTTTTCTACACAGCCCAAACTCTCTTCATTAGTCTCATTTGCTCATAGCTGAGGCCTAGCCAAGTATGACTGACAAAATGACCTAAGCTGAATTGCAGCCAACTGGGTATTGACTGAAGAGCAGCAAAGGGACCATGTTCTGAGGTGAATTAGAAGGAATGGGCTTTACCCAGAATCCCCTGCACAGCCACCCCACTCAGGGAGGAGCTGATGGATCAGTCCTGAATAGCCACTCTGTCTATGTAGGCATTTATTGGCACCGCACGCCACGGTGGCTGAGCATTGCAACATATAAACAGTCCAAAGTTTGTGTCCTCGCCTAGTGGCAGCTGCATGTGGCGTGGTTGGTTTTTTAAGATGGGAATGACTGGGTCTTATATTTCTACCTAAAGGTGGTAAGCGCGGTTTCCCTTATAGCCTTGTGTGACAGGGAGCGTCATGGCTGTCACAGGGTGCTCTGCTCACTGCTAGAACACCATCTCCTGGCCACATCTGAGGATTAGCTCTGCAAGGCCAACAACCCTTCTTGCAGTCACACTCTGTCACTCTCAGCCTCTCTCTCTCTTTTCCAGGACTCAGCTGCTCCTGCTTTGTGGCTTGGTCACTGTGGGTTTCCCCTTCCAGGGAAGCACGTTACATCCCAGTCTCTCCAGGCCTGCTGTCCCAGGCAGTCTTCTCTTTCACTGCCCCTTAACAGTGCCACTTCCCCAGTGACTGGTAGGGGGACCCAGGCCTGCCCTCTACACTGGTTCCAGCCCAGGGAGCCTACAACAAGAAATCAAGGTCCACACAGTCCTAAACCTTATTGCGGTATCCCTGGGCTTCTTCCTACCTTCCCTTTTCTCACCCTGAGAATAACTGCAGCCCTCTTCTACTCTTAGCTACTGGGCTTTATACAGGCCCCTCCTGTTCCTGCCCTCCTGAGCCTCCTCTCTAATTAGTCCTTGTTCCCTGATGCCTCCAGGTGCAGCCTAGGCAGTTAATTGGCCCACCTGGCCATTTTAACCCCTTCAGGCCTTGTGTGGGGTGGATGCCCTATCACAATGGCAATTTGCCAAAGAAGGCCCAGTCCCTGCAGCTGTGTCACCTTTAGCACAGTTAACGCTAGAAACCTTGAAGAATGTAATGGGCAGAATAGGAGAGGGTCACAGCAAGGGAGGTGACCTCTCAGATAACTGGGGTCTTGTATTGGCCAGGGATTCAGTGTAGCTTGTAAAGCACGGGAGTGATGTGTTGTCAGTATCCCTTGCTGGATGGAACACAGGCTGCTGCACATTGTAACATCTGGAACTTCTTGGTAGTCTGCCCCTTCAGTCCACAGTATTGTATGTTGCAATAGCTAAACCTGGAAGTGAGAGTCAGATAGATCACTGGGCCTAGATCTGCATCAGACTGGAAGAGGGGCAGCTTCCTGCCAGGTGAAGGTGGTACAAGTCGAAGGCACTTCTGGTTACTGAGGCCAGGATGTCAAAGCACCATGAGGAAGCTAGGAGGAACCTAAGACTGAACCACCTTAACGCCTGCAGGGAACTCCGCTGATGGCAAAGCTATGGTTGTTAGAGTAGACCTGCCAGCCTCTCCATTCCCTGTCCAATAACATGTAAACTTCAGGCCCTTCAAGAGGGGATGGGAAGCCAGTAGGGACCCTGCAGATTCACTACAATAACCTAGGCAGGCATGTAAGCTCAGCTGAGGGACTTAGTTCCATAGGCCAGAACATGATCCTCTAGGAGTCAGGAAAAAGTGTTCTCAACCCCCTTGATGCAGCGCAATGGGCAAGAGTCTTACGGGAAGAGAAGGGGTCGCATTCCTCTGAAGCATCAAGTGTTGGCTATGGCCAGAGGCAAGTTAATGGATAAGATGGAGCATGTCTGCTCTGCTATCGCAGATCCTGCGCAGAAGGCAATGCACTGGGGGTTGTGTGTTGGGAGTGGGAGGGAGCTGGAAAGGGGATAGTGGAGAGAATGACTCTGCTCGATCACTTTAATTTTATATTGCATCCTCTCCCACATGCATTTGTAGCTTTTCACTTTGTGAGCCTCTCAGGGAAAGGAGCTTGTCTGTAAAATATGAGGCACACTTTGGTGCTAGATAAGTGATTGATCTAGGAGCAATATTTCCAGGAGGTCCCTAACAGAAAGATTGAGGAGAGGGAAGGGCAAGCCAGGAAGAAAGTCTGGGTGAGGAGGTAGGGGGCAAATACCAAGGAGGATGCAGGGTGATATAGAGAAATTACATGCATGAACTAGAGAAGCAGCTAGTCACAGGGTGACAGTGGCTCGTTCAGAGGGAGCAGGGCCAGTGTATCTGTGCCTTATGAACACACTCTGATTTGACCAACTAAAAGGGCTTTAAAGAGGGCAGCTGGGCCTAGAGCAGGGAGGAAAGAGACCCACGGAGAGGAAGCCTGGGTGAATTGGGCCTAAGGGGCAGAGAGTGCAGATATGGGGAGACAGGCCAGAAGCAGGAATAGGGTTGCCAACTTTCTAATCACACAAAACTGAACACCCCTGCCCTGCCTCTTCTCTGAGGCCCCACCTGCCGCTCGCTCCATCCCCACTCCCTCCATTGCTCACTCTTCCCCACCCTCACTAACATTCACCAGGCTGGGGCAGGGGTATGGGAGGGGGTGAGGACTCTGGCTAGGGGTGCAGGCTCTGGGGTTTGGGTGCAGGAGGAGGCTGTGGCAGGGGGTTGGGGTGCAGGGGGCTGAAGGCTCTGGCTAGGGGTGGGGCTAGGGATGAGAGGTTTAGAGTGCGGATGGGGACTCCAGGCTGGGCCAGGGATTTGGGGCGCCAGGGGCATGCGGTGTCCCGGTGGCACTTACCACAGGTCCAAGGAAGCGGCCATCAGTTCCCTGTGGCCTCTAGGCAGAGGTGTGGCCAGGTGGCTCTGCATGACTTTCCTGCCTGAAGGCACCGTCCCCCACAGTTCCCATTGGTCATGGTTCCTGGCCAATGGAAGCTGCAGAACTGGTACTCTGAGGGGGGGCAGTGCACAGAGCCTCCCAGTCCCTGGCCAACCCAATGCCTAGGGGCCACAGGGACCTGGCAGCTGCTTCCAGAAGCAGCACAGAGCCAGGGCAGATAGGGAGCCTGCCTTAGCCCCAGGCCCCTGCTGTGTTGCTGACCAGACTTTTAACAGGCTGGTCAGCAATGCCAACAGGAGCTGCCAGAAGGAACTTGCTGGGAGAGACCCAATGGAAGAAAGACCCAGTGAGTGGGAGAGTTCCAGTGAGTCACAGCAGACTGGTTCAGTCAGGAGAAGGGCAGCTGAGGAGAGCTACCAGGGACTGGAGAAATCCTGCAAGGAAACAGAAGCTGGTTCTCTGTGGGGAGACTGGTGGCAGGAGAGCAGCCAGAGGGCTTTACTGTCTGACTTCCCCAAGCCAGGGTCAGGGAGCTGATGGCAGGAGGAGCAGTAGGGGGAGATACTAGCTGGGTCTAAGCCACAGAGCTGGAGCCAAAGGCCCTGGTGAAGGCTGAAGGCAGGGGAGCAGCGGATGGGTTTACCCACTGATGTCTCCATACAGGAGAGCTAGACCCAAGGGAATATGAGAGGACCACAGGGGGTGAAGGATGCTCCCTGGTAAAGATGACCTCCTAGCAGAAAGTCTGTGCAGGTTCCTGCTGGGAAGAAGTGTTGCACTCCAGCTGCAAGGGCTGGGGTGACTGTCCTGGCAGAAGGATGGAAGAGGACCAGCAAGGAGTCTAGATGTAGCAGGAAACACCAGATAATGGTAAGGATGCACTCCCAGCAGAGAGGCTGGTGTGGGATTTTTGTTATGGGTTCACTTGCACTATATTTTGTAACAAACGCTCCTAGGAGGGGTGTTGTTGAAGCAAGAGAGGCTGGCCCAGAGCCCTAGAGTTACCTAAGAGGGGAAACTGAGGCAGATGTGCCTACCATGCGGCGGCCTGCTGCTGGAGGGTGCTCCCTGGCAGGACTGACTTCTTGCACAGCCACATTCATTCAAAGCTTTCCCCCTTTAATGATTGAGTTTAAGTCAGCCTTGTTTCCCCTCTGCCCACTTCAGCTTTCCAGAATGGAGGGTGAATGGATGCTAGGAACCAGGGTAGCTCTAATAGTGCATCTGCATTGAACTCCTAGCAATTCTCTCCTCATGGATCTGGCATAAACTAAGGGCAGATATTTTCCCCACTGTTATCTATGTCCCTGCTCCAAGCAGCCAGTGTGTTGGGTTTGGGCCCCATTTCTCAATGGTGCGCTGTGAAGGACACTTGTATTGGAGTCTCTGACCCAAACACATGTGGACAGAGTTACTAGCCTTGTTAGAGTGATTTTTAATACCAGTAAGACCTGAGCTGGGGGACCCACCTGCCCACTGGAAATAGGGGAGTCATGGTTTGACCTTTATCCCTTCACCCTTCACAGCAGCACGTACAGAGGCTGGAGAGGGGCTTGAGCTCATCCTATAGCTGGCAGGAAGAGGCATGCTAGCGACCCGGGAACAGGCTCAGAGAAGTCTTACATCACCTTCTTCCATGTGCACATGATGCCTGCCCACTTCACCTCCCCAAAGGTGGTCACCTATGCTTCTGTGCACCTCACAGCCCGGGGACAGGAGTGGAGAAACTCAGAGGAGGGCTCAGAATGAGATGGCCTCTGTAACTCACACCTGCTTGCCTTGGGGTAAGTTACACCCTACGTGTATGTGAGCCTGAGTTACACTACCTTACATCTAGGCATTTGCCTCCTGCTCATCCAAGGAGTGAGCCACCTTTGGGCCTATGTCACCATTACTAATGCATACACCCATTATCATGGTGCAGGAACTAGCCTCTCTCAGCCAGTGTCCGCCAGCTAGAACTGTATGGGGGAAAGCTGGTGCAAAGGGCTGACCAGAGTCAGTCCCCAGCCCAGTGACACCAGGACACAATCCAGACAAAGCAAAGGAGGCAGGGGAATAAGTCAAAGTAACATTTACTGCAAGATACAGGACTGCGTATTACGAAGAACGTACATGGATGGAGATGGTCGTGGAGCCATTGTGGAGGGCTGTATGGGCCCCTTTCCCAACATGCCGAGGGAAAAGGAGCCAGACGCTACCTAACAAGTAACACAATGAGATAACTGTGGCATATGCGTTTGTAACAAACGGACCATTATAACATACATTTCTATGGGATCACATCTAGTGATTATATAAATCCGTATAGAGACAGCTGTATAAAAACTTTGTAAAAAATATAAAAAAGTGTAAAAATGTGCATTCAAAAGCACGGCCGACAGGGACAGCTGGGCTGTAAACATTATACTGAGTGTGCTTGTGGGGCGCCTGCGCCCCAGTGCCATGGACAGGCCCAGCCGCGAGGCAGGGCTTGTGTCAAGTGTTCGCAATTTTTTGTTTCGGATTCCATTCCGGAGTGTGTGCAAGGAGCAGTGGCAGGATCCAGAGGGACGGAGATAGGACAGACCTGGGAGATACAGCCAGCATGTCTCTGCCTGCCATCCATCTCCCACACATGTTCATTTCTCCTCCTGGATCAAGCCTTCACTCCCGGCCAGGGGCATACCAGTAGGTGTGGGAAGAGAGGAAGTTGCAACTTCCCCTCCCCATATCTCAATGTGATCCAGCTTCAGGATGCCCTGCAGCAGGCTGCTTGCTTGATCCCTGGGGCTGGTGAGCTGGCTGAAGGGCCACAAAGAGGTATTGCAAGTGGTTGCCCTCACCACAGCTGCTAGACCCATTCCAGGTTCAGCCTCAGAGTGGGATGAATGGCAGGTTCTTGATCTTCTCCTTCCCCTTATTTGCTTGGCCTGTAATCTCCAAGAAAGCCCACTGGATTCTGGCTGGACAAGGCCTTGGTGCACAGTTCTTCATACACTACATAGGCGACATTTTTGGAGACCCCAGTTTGTTGTCTCCTCCTTGTCCTGGCCAGTGCTACCTTCACTTTTTCTCTAGTTGTTCAAGCAGTGGGTTGGCTTCACTCTCTGGTGTCTTGATGCTGTCTGTCCGCACAATGCAAGTGGGACGGTGTCTGTTTAGCATTAGAATCAGCTGCTGCCTCTCCTGCTTCAGCTCCTCTATCTGGGCTTTCAGTTCAGCATTCATGAGCTCCAGACGCTCTGACTCCTGGCAGGGCCAAAAACACAGACACGGCTTTAATCTGTCTGCTCATAGGTGCGGGGAAAGAACAACTTGCTCTACGGTACCCAGTGCCCAGCATTGAATCTCCCTCTCCTACATGCACAATACACAGAGAGAAACTGCCCTCGACCAATCGAAGGTCTGTTTGCAAGCTACCCCTGCTTGATATTGCTCAGCAGCCCAGTGTGAAACTGATGGCCATGCAGCACAGGGAGCCACATGAAAGTCTTCTGATCAGATTTTATTCCTATTGGTGAGTAGAATCTAGTGCTGGGATCAAATGGGACTTTCCCTCCTGGCCATCCCCTGAGACCCAGAGCAAGACTGTTCCCTATCACACATTTACTAAATGTTTTGTCCTGGTTAATGTCCAATGAGCCAAGCGAAGTGGACTGGTGTTTCCAGTAGGATGAAGATTAATCGGCACTGTTCACATGTGCAAGGTGCACACACCTTTATTGGGTATACACACCTGTCTTGGGGGAATGGCTTAAATCTACAACAATGCTTTTGAGATAGTTAACAGGTGTAAATCATATCAGGTCTTAGTTTGTGCAGCAGAGTTACTCAGAAGTCGTGTCCCCATCAGTCACTACAGAAAACTCTGGCCTTAGAGATAGTTAAAAATAATTTTTTTGAGGAGACTTAATCCTCCCTGTCTCATTTTTACATGCTGAGGTGGGTGTTTTCTGTAAGCAGCAGAGCTTGTACTGCTTTCTTAAGTTTTGGTCTAAGAATTGTACTCTTCCAGATTATAGATTGCTCTGTCTTTGCCTTCAGGAGATGGAGGAACAACCTGTGTACTCCTCATTTCCCTGGTGTGATACCCTCCAACTGAGTATAGCTAAATTGAGTTTTTCTACTACTTGCTTATTGTCAGTACCTTTCAATCAACTACTCAAACAGCGTGATAGATATTCCTCAACAAGAAGATCTGGCTATGATTCATGATTCTATATTGGCCCTTTGATTTTTCTACTCTGAAGACGGCCCATGGTTTTGAACCATATTTGAAAGAGTTATGAAATCTGCATTTACGTAAGGCATATACTCAGGGAAGATTCCAAACCATAGAAACTGCTGTTTTGAAAGGTAGATATAGAAAAGTTCCTTCACATCTTCAGATTTGCCCTTGTAAATCTAGAGTGTTGGAAGATCTACCTCATTTTCTTTTGGCCTGTAGAATATCCCAGCTTCTGAGAACACGCTGGATTATACCTTTTTTGTATTAAAAAATAATTCTTTATCACAAACTCAAAGGACAATGGTTTTTAGTATTTTCTCAATCCCCAGTGGTAATTAAATCAGTGTCAATTTTTGCCCTTTTATCACTATGCCAAAGAAGAGAGTTCTGAATAACACCTGAATGTATTATATGGATGTTGCTGTTTTAGATTGTGTATGTTTTTCTCATGTTCACAAAAGACACGTCATATGCAATCTAATAAAACTGAACTGAATACTACAGAAAAGATGTTTTGCACTAGAAGTATTTTTCTGCCCTGAAGAAAAGAGGAACCAGTACCTAAGGAAGACCCAGCTTCTCAGGGAGAAGAGAAGCAACAAGGATTTCTGATCTTTTTATGGTTCAGACTTTATGGCTTGTCTTACTGAGAGAATTTGCTTTAAAAAGATCCTAGTGTTTCGTGCAAGGAGCCCCACGTCCAAGAGGTGCTCCTCACTGCACATGACTGTGTGGGAATGTGGGGTGCATCCCTGCTGAGGAGGCAGGAGTGCAATAGCCTGTGTGTGAGATCTTTGGGGTGGCACCAGGCACTGTAGGAGGAAGAGTACACGTGTGTACTGTACGGGAATCACTCTGGGAGAGAGTTTCATGTGCCTTTAGTGTACAGACTAGGAATCTCCACGCTTTGGGAGAAGTGGCCAGACTGTGGGCATTCCACTACCACATGTCAGGGGCTGACAAGTCTCTAGAGTCTATCCTAGTGCTCACCATGTATCTTCTTGGCACCTGTTTGTGTTGCACTGTTTGGGCTTGTGGGCCCTTGTGGTTATTTGGGTGAGATGTGTAGTATGTGCAGGGCTGCACACAGTGCTAGGACACAGAATTACACACACCAGAACTAAGTGTGTCAGATGCCTTCCTGCCCCAGCAAACTCCATACTACAGGAGTGGGTTTAGCTAGCTACCTGCTCTAGCTGGTAACAGACACATGAGACTGTGGTCCATTTACCCTGCAGGACCAGCTGGGGAAAAATGGGAAAGTGGCCCTATGTTCTCCCATGCAACTACCAAATGAGAGACTATATCTGCCAGGCACCAGGCCTCAGGGCAGCTGCTGGGCTCCCAGATGCAGGGAGAGGTGGTGACTGGAGGAGGGAACTCTTTGAACCTTGCAGTTGGGCGAGAAATGAGATTCAGCAGAATGAACAGCCCCTGCTGGTTGATTGCTGAAGAGCCTTTAATAGCCTTGGGAGTTATTTAATAGAATCATAGAATCTCAGGGTTGGAAGGGACCTCAGGAGGTCATCTAGTCCAACCCCCTGCTCAAAGCAGGACCAATCCCCAATTTTTGCCCCAGATCCCTAAATGGCCCCCTCAAGGATTGAGCTCACAACCCTGGGTTTAGCAGGCCAATGCTCAAACCACTGAGCTAAGTGGGCGTACATTCCACCTTTTCCTCTCCCGGTGGGGATGACTGAGGGGTGCATATTGCAGTGAAGCATAGCTGGAGAGGGAGGCTGTACCAAGCCTGCTGGGGAAAGGGAATGGGGTACTCACCCGCTGCAGGAACTCCGTCCTTTCCTTCTTCTTGTTGCGACATCGAGCTGCTGCTACTTTGTTTTTCTCACGGCGCCTTTTCCTCCTCTCCTCTTCCTCGTCCAGCTGGAACAGGACACAGGCCCCGCGTTAGAACAGCCAGACAAGTAACTGGGGAGTGATGCAGCTGGCAACAGCCCCCTCACCAGGTCTCACTGGCAATAGTGGCTGTGCAAGCCTCCCCCCACAGCTCAGCTGATGCTCCTCAGTCCTGACCTGCAGCATCCCTGGCTATTTTGGTCTGTCCTCCCTTCCCGCTCCTGGCCCACTGCGCCTCAGTCCTGCCCTGCAACTCTACCTGCTAGTCTTGTTTTGGGCTCTTTGGAGCAGAGACTGCTGATCACTCCCATTTGTGACCAATTACTCCGTTTCTGTGATGTGGACTCTAGAATGAGGCAAACTAATTTCACCAGAGAACTGTGTAATCCATGTAAGAAACCGCTGTGAAGGGTCTTGTGCAACAGCCCAGACTCCCCTGCCCCAACAAAGATGTGTGGGAGTATAAGCAGAGAGCCTGTAAAGATACTCATAGTGGTCTCATGTGTCAAGAGCAACACTGACCCTCCCAGGGCTGAAAGCAAGAACAGCCCCACAGAGAGGGGCCTCTCCTCATGCTACAAAGTTCCCCTGCTACACTAAGCCAGCCATACTGCAGAGCTGAGGTCTGTGCATTAGTCCAGTGCAGCCCTGGTGCAATGTTGTGGCCCAGTGTGTGTGTGTGTGTGTTGGGGGAGCAATAGGAGAGACTTCTACTCTCTTCCCTATATTAGCCTAACCCTGGGCTGATACTGTAACAGGCAGATACAGGATTGCAAGGAAAGTATTTTCTTTAATGGCTATTCAAAGCACATGGGTGGCTTGATCAGATCAGACTGCTTCTGAGCAGGGATCTCAATGTAAGAGACAGTTCAGTCTACAGCTGTAGATGTGTGAAGTCTACATTGACAGCTGGTAAGGGCTGGGGGCAGCTGAAGGGAGTGGTGTCATTCCACGAGCATCAAACTAGCCAGGCCCAAGAGCCATGAAGACCTGAATGAGCCATTCCCTGACTGGTTCCATTCATTTCCTGCTCATGCAGCATGTTCAGCATTCTCGACTCAGAGTCCTCAGGCCTGTTTCCTTGAATTGTAGTGAGTAATGAAAGGCCCTAGTGCAGAGCATGGTGTATAGGGAGGGTGCAGCAAGATACCTAGATCCCATTGTAGCATTGAGCAAAGACAGAGGTTTCTGTATTTTACTTCATGACTCCATTGTTCTATGCTAATGGACTCAAACTTGCTGTGTTAACCCTACATCACACAGTCAGAAAGCCACTATCAAAGTATCAGGGGCATTACTTCAAAAACCTAGGGCAGTAACCCATCAAAAAACCCACCCTAAACCCTTTGTTATGGTACAGTTCAGTTCATAAATATTAATCTATTACTTAAGGATGCTGACCCAAATCCTCAAAGGTATTTAACTGGCTACCTCCCATTGAAATCAATGGAAGCAGGTGCCTAAATACCTTTTGAGGAAGTGGGCCTTTTACCCTTAAGCAAACATTGTAATTTTCTCAAAAGATACAAGAGTTATAACGCCTGGAAATTCAACAGTCAGGTTACACTTAAAAAAATATATATCAGGGAATCTGGAACTGCAAGAGAAAGTCACCCAAACAGCCTTAACTCTGCCTCTGTGTCAATGCCTGCAGCACAACTGTCAAGGTTCCTTCCCCACTCTGAACTCTAGGGTACAGATGTGGGGACCTGCATGAAAACCTCCTAAGCTTACTTTTACCAGCTTAGGTTAAAACTTCCCCGAGGTACAAAATTATTTTACCCTTGGATTTCCACTGCCACCACCAAACTTTATCTGGGTTTACTGGGAAACGTAGTTTGGACACGTCTTTCCCCCCCAAAATCCTCCCAACCCTTGCACCCCACTTCCTGGGGAAGGTTTGGTAAAAATCCTCACCAATTTGCATAGGTGACTACAGACCCAAACCCTTGGATCTTAGAACAATGAAAAAGCATTCAGTTTTCTTACAAGAAGACTTTTAATAGAAGTAAAGGAATCACCTCTGTAAAATCAGGAGGGTAGATACCTTACAGGGTAATTAGATTCAAAACACAGAGAATCCCTCTAGGCAAAACCTTCAGTTACAAAAAAGACACACAGACAGGAATATTCATTTTATTCAGCACAGCTATTTTCTCAGCCATTTAAAGAAATCATAATCTAACATGTACCTAGCTAGATTACTTACTAAGTTCTAAGACTCCATTCCTGTTCTGTCCCCGGCCAAAGCATTATACAGACAGACACAGACCCTTTGTTTTTCTCCCTCCTCCCAGCTTTTGAAAGTATCTTGTCTCCCCATTGGTCATTTTGGTCAGGTGCCACCGAGGTTACCTTTAGCTTCTTAACCCTTTACAGGTAAGAGGATTTTTCCTCAGGCCAGGAGGGATTTTAAAATCCCTTTATATTTATGACAACCCTTCCCTTTATATTTATGACAACAACGAAAACCAGGAACCAGTCTTACGATCTGTCTACACTCCAGCTGGAGGGGTGAATGCAGCACATGTAAAAATATGCAAGCTATGCTTTAATCTACCTAGCTTGGGTACCAATAGCAGTGAAGACGCAGCACCAGGGACTAGCTGCCCAAGTAAGTACCCATGTTCCTTGGCAGGCTTGTACAGCCCAAGCTGAAGCCCATGCTGCCATGGCTTTACTGCTGTTGGTACCTGAGCTAGGTAGATCAAACCTAGCTCAAGTATGTCTACACATGCTGCAATCATCCCCATGACTGCAGAGTAGACATGCCCTTAGCCACATATACTCCCCATCTCCATCACATCAGGGACTCTGAGAAATTATCAAACTAAACTGCCTCTCATTTATTGCATGACTTGACCACGCACTTCTGTTTAAATGCTGCAATGGCACATCTTGTCATCACTTCAGCAAACTACTCCTGCCTTCTCTATGGCCAACTGCAGTCATTGACAAGACAGATTTGTACATCTCTAAGCCAAAATGGACCACACTAAGGACAATTCCCGCCAAGTACAGGGTGTTTTAAACGTTGTTGTTCTATGAAGCTCAGCAGTGACATGTAGCTACTGTGCCTAAGATTAGGAACCTCTCATGAGCTAGAGGGAACGTTTGGTAGTTTATCCACCAGCAGTGCAATGTTGGGTTAACCAACTGAGTACCACAGACATATCTATGAAACCAAACCCACATGCTCCAAGGCTCCTGGTCTCCTACCTAGGGAAACCGTACAAGTTGCCAACTTTATAAACTCCACACCCCTTTAACCAAAATGTCTCCATGTAACACACAAGTGAGACGGGATGGACACAGGGATGGGTCAGAGTTAAGGTGACTGGATGACATTCATTGGGCATCTCTTATGTTTGGGTTTTAAGGGTAACCAAGACATTGACTTCCCAACATTTGAGACAGTTACAGAGTTCTCTTCAAGGTCCTCCACCCCCAAAATAGCTAATACACTTACATTCCTACTTCCAGTTTAGGGAAGCATTTTGTCTGAGAATAAAAATATTAAACAAGGCCAGTTTCAATAATAGCACTTTCCATTAAAATATCCACAGAGGAGCCAACTCTCCCCTGTTCTGCATGTCTTTCACCCCTGTGCAAAGAGGGCATCAAATCAGACTGAGAAATGTTTTACACTCGCTTTGCGGAAGTGCAAGTGACAGTGTAAGGTGTCAGGCCAGGGGAGAACAGCCCAGAAATAGATTTAAATCTCACAGTACACTTTAATGTAATTAAGGTTGCCAAGTCTTTCTATACACAGTTAAAATCTTGTGTTTCTAACATTTGCAAGGTGGTGAATGGAAAGAGGCTTTTGACCTCTCACTTTGCCAATAGTTCCAGTAGCCCACAGATTCTTCCTTTTGGATTCTTGAAAGAGTAAGAATTTCAGAGTTAAGCGCAAAAGCAACTCTTAACAAATCTCTGCAAAAATTAAGCAGCGTTTTGGAGGTCAGTGTAATCACCATTCCACTCTCATGAGCATAGCTTCCACCAGCTACTGATTTGTCTCCAAGTTAGTCTTTGAGCCAAGAGGAGCTATTAAAAGCAGCCTGCTGAGTGCAAGAAAGAGCACAGAGAAGAGGAGACATGTACTTTCAACTCCCCACTCATCTCAGCCCACTTGCTTTTTAACATGCAAAAACATTCCCCCATGTTTGCTGCAAAACAGATGGTTAGTTGTGGCAGCAATAGGGAGCAATACCATTGGTGGGACAACACTTGCTGTCCATGATTCTCAGTTGATTGACACATTTTTGTGGTCTGCTTTGGCCAGTTCAGGCACAGAAAAGGGAGTGAATGATCCCTCCCCTGTCCTCATCTCACTGATCAGTCAAACTATCCCATCTATCCTAACAATTCAGATAACATAGTACAGAGAAGGGTCATGTCTCTTAGAAAGGTTACAGAAGCTCTGGGCATGTGGCTTAGCAGGGACAGCAAGAGTGGGAACTGGGACTCCTGGGGTCTCGTTGTGATTTCTTCACAGACACTGTGGCCTCAGGCTAGTCACTTGCCCTCTTTCTGCCTGTTAATAGGGTGACACTAGCCCTTTTAAGAGGGGAAAAAGTGCACCTATGTCGAGTCAGCTGACTCAAATTGGACTTAAAAGGTGGCACCAGGGCCCTAGAAGGGAGAGAGGTCTGAGTGCACTGACAGAGAAGGGCAGGTGGGACTCCTGAAGAGGAAAGGGAGATCCAGAGAACAGCCACAGGAGAGGAGCGCAAAGCAAAGTTAGTACAGAGAGCCACTGGCAAGAGCAAGAGGTTGATTGGGAGGACTGGCCAAAGCTGGGGAACCCCAGCTGAGTTAAAGAAGAGCACTTGCAGAGGCCTCTGTGAAGGAGGAGGAAGAACTACCCTGGTTAAGAGAAGCCGAGCCCAAAACAAGGGAGAGTTTGATCCCAGAGCAGGGGTAGCTATGTGGAATGCCACCAGCAGTTCTGTCGCCTGACTTGGAACTCCAGGAGAAGGCTTGTGGGATAAATGTGGGTCTTGGGATGCTAAGGTATGAGGCCCCCACTCTCCAGGCCTCCAACAGGGGCCACAGGAGCTGGGACAGAGCAGTTAATGACTCACGTCATGGTGAGTGATGTGGGAATGGGACTGAAGAGGTGCTGTGAGTAACCCTTGAGGGGTTTGAGAGGAGCTGTTTTTACTATGAGGGATCTGCAGACAGTGGCATTTTACAGAACTAGAAGGATTTCAGTGTGCTGCAGACACACTATTCCTTTGCACAGGTGGATTCCAAGGGGACACTGAAGCAGGTCCACTTCTTGTGCCACAGCTTGACACAGGAGGATGCCCCGTGTTTTCCCATTAATAAAATGGGGACATCTACACTGTCCTCCTCGGCCAGGGGTCGAGACTTCATTCATGTTTCTAAAGCTCAGTAAAATCTATACATAGGAGGCTCTAGAGGGGGCACTGGGTTATCATACAGAAAGAATTTAAAGTAGCTCAAGGGTTAAACCAAACACAGTGGGCGGGGGGGGGGGGGAAGAGGAGAAGAGACTCCCTGTGAGGAGAGGGGCTGAAGGGTTTTATTTCATATTTAAAGGTCCTCCCATTCTCTCTAATTCAGGAAGAGGCTGGAGTTGCCTTCTTCACAGTGCAGATTACGACCAACATGAATTTCCCCATGGACAGTGGCCTCAGGAGAAGGGCTTTGGTCTAGGGAGATCCCTGCTCTGGTTTGGAGAGGAAAATTTCCAGAGCCCAGCAGTGACTGTTTCTAACACCCCCGTGCAGCCAATCCAAGTGCCTTCCCACCTCCATGTTGAGCTTTCCAGATTCCTAGGAAGTACTGACACACCTCAGGTAGGGCTGCTCCTTTGAGTAAGGTTTAGGAAGCAGTCTATTCATCCCAGTGCCAGGGGAGACCCTGCCCTTCCAGCCAGGTATGCAGATATCTGTAGTGTCTGAGCTGCACCTCCCATAGAGCTGGAGGCAGCTGTGGGCTGCATTGTAACAAGTGCGTAGGCTGCTCTTTGGCCACTCCTGGGATATGCAGTTTTGGCTTTGCCAGGCTGCAGCTGCAAAACCTCCGCTTTGAACAGCTTCATTTCCTATCCTCAGCTTGCTGCCTTTAGGACTAGTGTGGCTGATGAACATGTTACAGCAGTGCACCTGGGTTCTGGCATGTGCCATTTGGATTGCCCCTTGTTTGTTGCATGGTGTTTGCTGACTTACAGCTCTAAGGAAACTCTTTCAATACTTGCTCTATGTTAGAGCAGAGCAGGGCAGAATGCATCTCCTCTGCCCCCTCCCACCACAGACACGGTGAACAAGACATGCAAAGAGCATCCAAAAGCTGGCTAGAGGACTCCCTGCTGTTGAGTGAGTCACATTAATGGAATAGTCTCACAGAACCCCACTGGCCCAGGGAGAGGAGTACAGCATGACCCCCACTGTACAGATGAGAAAGCAGAGCCACAAAGAGGTTAAGAGAGGTGCCTAAGGCCATTGAGGGAGCCAGCGGTAGCAGAAACAGCCAGATGACCAGGGATGGGGAAAGCTATGGACCTGCTTTTCCAACTGGACGATGGCACTGGAAGCAGCTGGGGGAAAGGGGAGCAGAAGCCCAGGGGCAGCTAGTTCCTTTCCACAGCAGGTATCATTTGTGTTCAGTGCCTGCCAGCCAGGAGACCCTGGCAAGGACTTACTCTGATCTCCAGCAACAGCAGATTCCAAGGCCAGGGTCCTCCACTGAGAGCACCTGGTAAGATCTCCCCTAGGGACTATCAGATACAGCTGATATATCAGGGCACACAGAAAGACAGGACAGCTGATGGCAAGGCATGAAAGAGAAGGGCCAGGACCTTGAATTTCACTGGCAGAATGTGTAGAGTGCTGGGGGGCAAGGGCAGTTCATTGTGGTCTGCCCGGCCTCTAAGAAGTGCTGCAGCTTGATGCAGCTAACCATGGGACAAGTTACATTTTCTGCATGTGTTAGGTTTATGCTGGAGCTCACTGCTGCTCAGCTGATAGAGGAAATAAAAAGTCTTCAGAACACATCCATGGCACCTCTCAAGAGTTAGCCATGGCACACTGGACAAACTTCAACTAACTGCAACCTGCATCTCTAAAAGCCTCCTGCAATTTCAGGGAGATCTGCAAGTTTCCTGATTTCCTGGCCTGGCGCACAATATTGCTGTGTAGCTGTTAATCAGCTGCTGTATTACACTGCACAGGGGGACAATGTTGCAATGGTGAGTGAATTGGTCCTTCTATGTAGTGTATACAATTAATTTGGAATCCTTTAGCAGGAAAAGCCCTCAGAGCAATTGAAAAAATCAGGAGTCCAGCCATGAACAGTAATCTATATTTGGGAGGGCAAAGAAGAGAAAAAGCCTCTCTGCTGTGCATACTTAAGTACTGCTTGTGTGATACTCATGCCCGAGGGATTAGAGATCACATCCCAAACACCAACACCACTCCAGGGAGAATTCCATGTCCAGTGAGCTTCACCTGCTAACCATCTCAGAGACATTTGTAGGTGACAAGTTAGGGGTTCTGAACCCTGACGTGATATAATAGGGGAGATGTTTAATCCCACTGGCCTGAAGACATAGGCTCCCTACCCTACAGTGTTGCCGCTCCTCCTTCCCTACATACTGACACCTCCACGCAGCTCAGAACTTTCACCAGCCAATCACAGTGCAGGAGTGCTTGAAACCAGTGGTACAAATTCACATATTCCTTGAGAGGGGGGCAAATTCTGGTTATCGCCCCCCTCCCGCCCCAAAACAGGGGCTCTGTTCTCGCTCATCCTCCCTCCTTCAACAGGGAGCCCAGGTCTCCCTCAGCCAGGGAGTTTCCCCCCTCTTACCCACATAGTGCATGAGCTGGTGCTACCAGGAGACAAATATCACAGCAGATTCCCCTGCAGTCTGATGTACAGCAACAGAATCTCTGTGCACCAGGCTCTAACATCATTTGGCCTGATCGCCCTCTGTGTCTGGACCAAGGGACGTCTCGACCAAATTTCAATGTGGTTGCAACCCAGTGCACCGGACCACAACCCTATTTACTCAGAATTGGCCCAGTCGCCCCTCTGTACAGCTGGATCAAATTTCAGTGGCATTGCAAACATGCAGCTGGAGTGATGCTTTGGCAGCACCCATACTGATTTAGTACAGGACCACTGCTTGAAAGCGGTTGGTCCAAGCTCTCTCTGTCCCCCGCCTCCTACCCCTGGCTTGCCAGCCTATGGAATTTTGAATAAATGCACAAACCTTGGGTGAGCCTGGAACCTTTCCATACAGTATCAACTGAACATGGCAAGGGGGGTTGTTATTTGATCTTTTGGTGCTTCTGAAAGAGACCAACACTTTCACTGATTTCACAGCTTGTTGTATCTTGGGCCTGATATTCACAGTCCCTGAGCACTTGAAGCTCCAATTTGAAGTCACTGGGAGCTGCAATTGCTCAGAACCTGTGAAAAAAAAAATCATCTCTAAGGTATGTCAAGTAGGTTAACACAATCAGTAGCCATATATGGAAATCTTGGTGCAAGTGACTTCAACTGCTCACAGTGTAATTTCAACGTTGTACACCACGGTACAAGGTATAAAAAAGCATAATATATAACAAATGGAGGAAAGGGGAAGTTGATAGTAATGAATGTAAATCAGAAGCTAAGAATTATAGAACATTGATAAGGGAAACAAAGGGACCCAAGGAGACATCTATGGGTAGCAGAGTTAAGGGCAATAAGAAGGAGTTTTTAAAGTACATTAGGAACAAAAAGAAATTTAACAATGGTATTGGTCCATTACTAGATGGAAATGGTAGCATTAATAATAATGCAGAAGAGGCAGCGGTGCTCAATAAATATTTTTGTTCTGTATTTGAAAAAGAAACAGAGTATGTAGTCATATCATATGATAGCAGTGGAGTAGAAAAAGTGTTATCTCAGAAGGCTGTTAAACAGCTGCTACTAAAGTTAGATATTTTAAAACCAGTAGGTTCAATTAAACTTGCATCCAAGAGTTTTAAAAAGAGCTAGATGAAGAACTTTCTGGACCATTAATGTTAACTATCAATAAGTCTTGGAACACTGGAGATGTTCCAGAAGACTGGAAGAAAGCTCATGTTGTGCCAATATTTAAAAAGCATAAACAAGATGACCCAGGTAATTACAGGCCTATCAGTCTGATATCAATTCTGGACAAAACAACAGAGTGGCAGATACAGGACTCAATTAATAAAGAATTAAAGGACAGTAACATAATTAATTCCAATCAACATAGGTTAATGGAAGATAGTTCCTGTCAAACTAACTTGATTTTTTTTAAATGAGATTACAAGTTTGGCTGATAAGTATGTTACGTCAATACTACCTTTAAGCATATGTAAGGCATTTCACTTGGTACCAAATGACATTTTAATTAAAAATGAGAGGCATAAAATTAATATAGCATACCTTACATGGATGAACATCTCGCTAACAGATAGGTCTCAAAATGTAATCGTAAAACGCAATTAAATTATCATAGAATGGGAGTGTTTCCGGTAGGGTACGGCGGAGATTTGGTTTTGGCCCTACATTAAATTACTTCCAGGTCATTGATGAAAATGTTAAACATAAAATAGTCACTGATAAAGTGTGCAAATGAAACAAAAATTGGGGGAGTGGTAAATAATGAATAGAACAGGTCACTGATACAGAGCTATCTGAATTGCTTGGTAAGCTGGGCTCAAGCAAATAATATCCATTTTAATATAGCTAAATGGAAATGTATACATCTAGGAACAAAGAACGTAGGCCATACTTACTAAGTGGGGGACTATCCTGGGAAGCCATGACTCTGAAAAAGACTTGGGGGTCATGGTGGATACTCAGCTGACTATCAGCTCTCAGTGTGATGCTATGGCCCAAATGGCGAATACAATCCTTGGATGTATAAACAGGGGGAATATCGAGTAGGAGTAGGAGAGGTTATTTTATTGCTGTATTTGGCACTGGTGCAACTGGAATATTGTGTCCAGTTGTGCTGTTCACAATTCAAGAAAGACGTTGATAAATTGGAGAGAGTTCAGGGAAGCATCATGAGAATGATTAAAGAATTAGAAAACATGCCTTTTAGTGATGGTCTCAAGGTGCTTACTCTATTTAGCTTAATAAAGAGAAGGTTAAGGGGGTGACTTGGTTACAGACCATAAGTATCTACATGAGGAACAAATATCTAATAATGGGCTCTTCAGTCTAGTAGAGAAAAGGTATAACATGATCCACTAACTGGAAACTGAAGCCAGACAAATTTTCATATCAAGAGTAAATTTTTAACAGACTAATTAACCATTGGAACAACTTACCAAGGGTCATGGTGGATTTTCCACTGGCCATTTTTGAGTCAAGATTGGATGTTTTTCTAAAAGGCCTGCTCTAGTAATTACTTTGGGAAGCTCTATGGCTGTGTATTACAGGAGGTCTGACAAGATAATCACAGTGGTATCTTCTGCCCTTGGAATCTATGAATATGTATTGTTCAAATAGCCTTCTCTTCCCAATAGCTATGTTGCGGCATGCCCCCTCCCTAGCCAGCAAGCTAGAGGCGCAGCTCCAACCACAAGCCAGGAGGGAGTGGGGGGGGGAAACTGTAGAGAAAAGTTATGTGTCGCCTCTCTCTAACCACCACTCTATGCTCTTGCCATCCAGGGAGCAAGGAGCCCGAGTGCCAACCCCCATGTGATCAAAGGCTCATTCTCTCAGCAAATGAAGAGATTTCCATAACAGCTCGATGGACAAAGGGCCACATGGCTTCAGTTCCTGACTGGCTCCTCAAGTTGTAAAGTGGGTGGGTGACCAAGGCCTCTCTCCTCTGAGCCAGAGTATCATGAGATCTGGAGAGCTGGACTGGGATACAGAGCCTTTCACTGCTGGGTCAGTGGTTCGCACCCACCCCAGGCCAGAGTGACAGGAGGTGAAGGGGGTTGTCTCAGTCCAGTTTTCAGCATGCTTAACTCATTAAAAACTTTTGGGGCCATCCTGGCAGACAGACCAGTGACTGAACAGCCTATCAGAATGGAATTGTCCAGGGGGTAGGGAGGAGAGGCGAGGCGGAGGTAGCATGAGAGGGGAAAGCTTGTCCTGCTACCATCCATGGATAGAGAAGACATCAGTCTACAGTGCCTTCAGAGCAGCCCCCCAGAGGGAGGCAGGGCTTGGGGAATTCCCCCAGAACTCACCTCACTTTTCACAGGCTGGGGCCTCTTCCCAAGTTTCACCTCCAAGAAATGCAGTGGAGAGATCATAGCCCCAATGTTGCGGATGTCAGCGTACTTCAGCTCTTCCACCGTCAGGGTGGTGCCCGGGAGTCCTGACAAGGGGCCAAGCCCAGGCAGAGCGCCAGCTGTCAGGGATGGATCCGGAATCTGCCCTGGCATCATAGCAGGGCAAGCAGCTTCTTGCTCTAGGGAGAGATCGAGACACAGGCCATTATAGGGATTTAGTCAGAGAGTCCCACAAGTGGGAGCAAGCACAGCTTACTCCAAAACCCAACAGGGTATGAACCAAGGGAAGCAGCTGCTCTCTCCCTTTCTGCCCTCACTCCCAAACCTCTGGAATACCATGTGCCAGGGCAACCTCACCTAATCTGCTATGAGGGATCCCTACCCACATCTTTCTGGTGCCACTGAGGGGGTGAAGAGACACGTACAGTCTCAGAGCAATGAGGAGCCAATTCCCCCAGGCCTCTGCTCCGATACTGCAATTTGAGCCTGTGGCAGAAGCACTGCATCTCATCCCACCCTCCCAGCACACAAACTCCAACGGGGCCATCGTACTCCCCTGTTCTCTACAACAGGCAAAGTTATTTGAGGAAGAGGAACCATTCCCCAGCTTTAACACTCCTTGCACATTGTAATTGGTGATAGACACAAGTCCCAGCAGGAGAGCAGCAAGGACACGAAATCTCCCAATGTTTGAGAGTCCTCCCATAAGAGCTCAGTCATGACCACATCTGACAGATGTCTGCAGAGGGTTACACTGCCAAGTAGGGGAGCAGGCCCAACAATGCCATGGGACCTCCCACTCCCCAGCTCTGTGGCCGCATTGAGCGGATTAAACACACTGACTGAACAGTAATCGTGCATATTCCAGGGAGACTAGAGTAGAAAGGAAAGAGCTTCAGATAAAGAGCTCTGGAGACACCAGTATCAGTTGGTAACTACAGTTGCTCCCAGGGAAGGCTGCAGGGGAGGAAGGCAGTGAACGAAAAGAGGCACAAGAACAACTATATGTACCAGTGCATGAAGCTCACAAGTAAGACGTGGTGGGATATTGCAAATCCTGACTATAAATGACAGAGAAAAGTTAGGTTTGGTTAGAGAGGCTGGGGAGCCACCACAGTGTTGCCCACACAGGATTCCACAGTCTCCTTGAGAGAGAATGCCTACAAGAGGGGGAGCATCAGGCAGAACCCAGGTGGATAAAATCCTTAGGTCAAAAGAAATTACCTCTAGTAGGAGGGACATACCTGCAGATCAGGATGGGGAGAGAAATCAGACAGGGGCAACAAAGTACTACAAGAGTGATAAGGGGCAACTTCAGCTACTTAGATGCCAACTGATCAATGGTCCCTTCAGGATGTTGTCTGGAGAAACAATTTCTTGATACTATGAATGACTGCTTCTTGAAACATCTTGTTCTGGATCTGACAAGATCAGAGACTACTCTAAACATAGTTCTGAATAATTTTCAGGCGTTGGTGCAGGAAGTACGGTGGAGCCATCAACAATTACCATAATGTGCATTGGCTCCAACATCCTCTCCAGACGATCAGACTTACAGCCAGGTCTGAAACTGAAATTCAAGCAGGGGAACTTTGCATGAGTGAAGATAAAGGAAAATGATAGGAACTTAGAGACCACAGAATCAGCATGGAGGCTGCATAAGACTAACTTAGAATCACAGATGGGATCCATCCTCCAGAACAAATAAAAGGAAGGGAAAAGGGAAGGAAAAATCCACAGGTACAAGAGTTTATTTTGGCCAAAAACAAATACAAAAAGAGAGGGGAAGGAAGAAATCCAGGCCAAGTGAGGCAAATAGACTGGGGCAAACTCTGGCAGGTCAGTTACAAGCTGGAGAATAAGAAGTAGCCAAGCTATGAAAAAGAATAAAAAGTTATTTAATTAGATGAGAAGCAGGAAGCCCATGGAAGAGTGAATGGGGCTGAGAGACCAACTGAGTGCACAGAGAACAGCTGAGTGCCCTCACCGTAACTACATCTGTGTTGGTGTAACAAGGCTGACACTCGCAAATGACCCAGTTACAACATACATGGTTCAGTTGTGTCCATGCAGCAGCTTTTTTCACAACACAACCATGTCACCAAGTTAGTCCATGCACTCATGACTCTGCCTACCTGGGTTTGCATCAATGTACTCTGGGAAAGTCTGGGCTTTTATCCCACACTGCCTCAGCAAGGGAGAGTGTACCCAGAACCATGTACACAGTGCAGGAGAATGTGGGGCAATGCACTTTGAGTTGTCCTGTTATCCAGAGAGCTGGGAGAAAGGAGGACCAGCTAAACAAGGAGAGTTAGAGGGTCCCATTCTGCACAGCCTAGCAATAGTTTTAAAGCTAGTTATATGAAGCCAGCCTAGGCAGTTGGCGGAGTGCAATACCAATACCACTAGGGAAATGGGCAGCATGGTGGCAGGTGATAACGTAGCTCACATTGGAAAGAACAATTTTAAATCTTTCTGCTCTCTAATGGGCTCTGAACTAGTGGCAACCTCTAATGAGAGAGGTCACAGTGAGCAGTTCACAGAAGGGCATCTGCTCACCACACAGCAACAGTAACAAAAGCGACAATGTCTAGGAACAAAAAGTAGTATGGGAAACCTGATAAGGGCATTATTGTAAATCAGGGTGTGTCCTCACCACGAATCCAGCACTCAGCTTTGGCCATCAACTCCACAGGAACAGAGAGCAGAAAGAAAAAGGTAAGGCACTGGGGAAGGGAGTGTTCAATACAAAATGACCTCAGAGACTAGGACATTTTTGTTTGGAAAGGAGAAAATGAAGAAATAAAAGATGCAGAATCTCAACTAATGAATAGTCTTGTTGGGCTGATGCTACTTGATAAAAATGGATGTTTTTCCAGTACTCTTACCTACTTGATAAAAACAAAAAAAACAAAAAAAGAGAGAGAACTAGAGAGAAAATATGTAGTAATTTTTCATGGCCTGAGAAGAGACAGATTATCAGCTGGCTTGGTTGAGGATCCAAAGACAGAAAACAAAATAAGATAGTAACCTCCACACCGGGAAATTTTATCACTGGACAGCTCTAAATTCCATATGTCTGGAACTGGCTACATTGTACAGAAATTCAAAACAATACCCCACACACAGCAGACCAGTGAAGCAGCGTATCACTCTCCTTTTATTCTTTTTAGCCTGATTTACGGCTGCAACACTTTGTTCCCTCAAGAGATCAGACAATGTCCTGTCCTAGGCACCACTTTGAAAAGTGCAGTCAGGTACCCTGGTACCATCCCAAAATTCTCAATGACTTCCTGAATACTGTCCCTCCAGGTTAGAAAGACACTAATTTCAAAAATGTGGGCTGCCAAAGGACAGTTGACCTTTGGAGACTTTTTCCAGGGCACACGACCTTTTTGGGGATTTCTATATGTACCTACAAGTTAGACATTTCCTCGACACGGTTTCTAAAGAAAACTAGTAGGCAACCTCTCCTGGGAAGAAAATCTAAGGGAAAAAGGAGTTCAGGAGAGTGCAGGGCAGTTTAAGAGACAATATTAAAGACACAACAGCAAGCTATCCCGATGCAAAAGAAAGATAGAAAGGTAGTAAGAGGTCAAAATGGTTCCATCAGGAGCTCATTAATGTGAATATCAAAAAGGAATTCTACAAAAAGTGGAAACATGGACAAATTGCTATGGATGAATACAAAAAAATATTGTCTAGGAACAAAATAAAAAAGCTAAGGCACAAAATGAGTTATACCTAGCAAGGGACATAAAAGACAGTAAGAAGAGGTTCTATAAATATATTAAGAGCAAGAGAAAGATGAAAGTATAGAAAAATTAGATCTTCAGTGTTGCCACACAAATTGTAGTGACTTCAGATACTAACTAGCTCCTCTGTATGCTCATACATCCTAATGAGTAGATCTAAACTACCTTCCAATACACAGATAGTCAACCTTGTTCCTGGTAACTCCAGCTGGGGAATTCCATATTACCTTGTGGATATATTTGTGGAGGAACAGTGTTCCACCAATTATGATCCCTGCTACCAGGCACGGTTTTACCAATCTTTCACCGTTTGGATTCTGGCAACCCCTGTTGCTGTCATCTCCAACCCTGGCCTTGAAGTCCTCATTAACAAGCACATGTCATGCTTGGGAATGTTGTCAACTGGAGTTTGTAGGCAATTAGAGAACTGATCTTTGATCTTGTCATCATAGTTGTCTGTTGGTAACACTGAGTAACTGACATTTTCACGTATCATGTTTGAAGCCTTGCTCAGAGCAATCAGCTGCTAATGGGCACCCTGTCTATAAGCAATTTTTCTGCTTTGGAAGTCATAATTAACGTTGTTCCCTCTGAGTGGCACCAATCTTGTCTCCCTGAACATATAAGGGCTATATTTTAACTTTTAAGTGTTTTGTCAGCTCCAGACCATTGCTTAAACCACAGATTTTGAGATTAAATTTGTCTGTCTGTTTGGTTGTTTGCGTTACTTTGGTTGTTGTTGAACCCATTGTTCAAATGTTGCAGAAACCTACTTTTCTAGTTTGTTTTACCTTCAGTAAAGAACCCGTCAGAATCTTTGGGTTCCTGAAGGCTTCCCTTATCATTTCTGCCGATACAGAGTCCATTATTTTGGCACATTGTTTGTCTGAATGGCTACCTTGTTGTGTTTCCATAACTCAACTCAACTCCCCTCCCCCCCCCTTTCTTTTTTTACAACGATAAATTGTTGGCTTATCACTCAATCCCCAATCTGGAGGACCAGTGGATTCCTTTTCATCTGGTCCCTACTCTTTGACCAATCTGCTTGGGTGATCCTGCCAGGGAGTGAAAACTCCCAATGGCATAGCTTTTAGGGTCACAGGAGCACACAAGCCTTCCCAACCCATCAAGGACAGGCCACAGGGAATTGCTATGTTAAATGTTATTAATTTGTAGAAATTAAGCAAAAACTAAGCTTTCAATATGCCGAATGCCTTAGCACGCAATAGAGTTTTCCTTCGGTTATCTGATATTCCCATGCAACTGTTCCTCACTTTATTCGTCATGAATGCAGTATATTCTATATTTCAAATAAATGGTTTATAGAAGGCCCGCTATTATTTACCCATTCCTGCAAGACAAGCACAAGAAGGCATATTACTTTAAAAAGCAATAATTTTAACCCTTAGATCTCTTCCAGACTGCAGGGTAATGATTGCTCAGAAGAATGCCATTGAAAGGGCTAAAGTCTAAACTGGTAAAAAGGACAGACAGTGATCATTATTAAATTATTTGCCAGTAACCAGACCACAGAAGTCACCAAGACCTGCAGTTGTATCCTATCCTCTCAGACAACAGCGTGCTAGGTACTGGCAAATGCTAACTTTAATGGAAGCCACTCAACTTTTGTGTGCTCTGTATTAAATCAGTGGATCTTCCTGATGCAAAGGAGTCAAGTATGTTTAGTGCATCAAAGAAATCAGCTGCAGTGACATCAGCTGAGACAAAACTGAAAAGGCACTCTGGGCTCTCAGGGTAGTCACCAGCTGGGACAGCTCAGGAAATAACCCCCTTCTCTCTACCAAGGATATAGTATAAGCGCTATATAAGTCACTGTCAGAGACAGACTGCCAGGTTAGCTGAACCAGGACCCTGCTGCAATATGGCAGCCTCTGTATGCCTAATATTGCACGAATTACCTATAAGCGCAATAGACTTTCCAGCTGGAGTCAGGAAAGCAACTCCTTGAGTCAGACACTGGATCTGTGCTGACTTAAGAAGCAACATCAATGCCCTTCCCAGAGACACCCACCCAGATGCCTTTGCAAGAGGATATGATGTGAATAGTCATATGCAGCAGACTTTATAAACACCCATCCCTGCAATGCCTTGTTCCAAAATCCTTGGGCCCCAAGGAATAGACCCCTAAGGCCCTGATGACTGTGGCAGGGAATGCTCCCCAGGAGATAGAAGCCAGAGCCCGTTTCCGGTGTGGGAAGGGTCTGGCTCTGCCTTGAACTTCTGTTTATTTTCACACAGATGGCAGAAATACCACAAGAGTCTCACAGAGAGACAGCTCCGCCTTTGGTTGGATTTGTGCTCTAGTAAAGCCTTCATAAAAAGCCCAAACAGCCTTGCTGTCTACCTCCCATCCCAAATGTGTGAGTGAGAGAGATCCACTGGCTGCCCTCAAACCATGAGAGAGAGCCCAGCTGCCCTCTTCCCTATCAGAGACAGACTCCCCAGCAGAGAGAGTGCTATTTCCCAGTTCCACCCCTCAGCAGAAAGCGGCACCACTTGGCCATGCTGCCCAGCTCAGCCTCTTGGGGTGCAGTAGGTGCTGGAACTAGGGGTGTGGGGGTGCTGCAGCACCCTCTGACTTGAAGTGGTTTCCATTATAAACAGGGTTTACAGTTTGGTTCAATGGCTCTCAGCACCCACACTATACAAATTGTTCCAGCACCCCTGAGCTGCACTTGGGAATATTATCTCTAATGCTGCTGCAAACAAAACCTTTTAAAAGAGAACATTTGTTACAAATCCACAGAAGTAAAGCTCAGCCATCATCAGAGCGCACTGGAGCAGCCATCCTTTGGGAGTGACCCCTCAGCCTTCCACCTGTCAGACATTCCCAGTCCAACACTAAACCCCCCAACTACAGCTCAGGATAGCTGCATTAGAGCCCTCCAAATGCACAATCCCTCCCAGAGTAACCATCCCTACTGCTTTCTAACTTGGTAGTTATCAGTCCCCTTCATGTGGCATCCCTTGCTCTGGATACAGATCATATCATAGGGCTCCTCTTTGCCTGCCTCCCTCCCCCCACCCCAAGGATCTTTCCCTACCATGTCCATCACTTGTAGTAATCTGAAAGTAAAACCTTAATTGCCATTAGACAAACAATCTGCTCTTGTTCCTCCTATTTCTCTAGCACCTTCCATCCCAATGATTCCCAAGCTTTAAACTACTAAACAAACTATACATCAAGATCACACCCTTCCCCCATTGTTACGCAGCCATCTAGTTAGCTTGTGAGCTCTTTGGGGCAGGGGCTGTCTTTCTGTTTTGTGTTTGTACAGTGTCTAGCACTACAGGGTTCTGGTCAGTGACTAGGGCTCCTAGGCTCTACCACATACAAATCATCATCATCTCTGGAGTGGAACAGGACATATGTTTAACACCACAATGCAGAGCTACAAGTAGTTTAGGACATGAAGATAAGAACGATCTTATTTCCAACTGAAACAGCTGCAGGAATTTAGGGAGGGAAAGTGTAATGATCTCAGCTGGAATTAGGTCTGGACACTGAGGCTAACAACCTGACTCTTGTGAAAAATCCCCTGGAACATTCAACGACCACAAGTGGTCAGAACTGGAGTTTATTTTTAAAAAGACATTTCATCAGAAAGGCTGGCACTTCCAGCAGCACAGCACCATCTAGCACTGCACTGGGGACCTAGGGTCAGCACTGACTCGGAGGGGAGAATGCCCTGTACATATTCTTCAAAACACTTCCTGCAACCCTGGAGTGTTCCTTAAAAGTCTCCCATCCAAATAATGACCAGGACTAGTCAGTTTATACTAACCCTGCTCAGCAGACAAGCCCATTCATACCCTTTGGTTGTCTGGCCACAGGTTAACTGTCCTTTGATGTTTGGATCAATATTCTGAACACTAAAGGCAACTGGGAAATCCATTAGACCAGTCAGTGATAGATAGAACTCCACACCCCCTTCTTCTTCTTCGAGCTGCTCTAGTGCCAAAGGAGGAATCATGTAGCCGAACACAGTGGCCAGTGCTGTGCACTGCAGGTCTCACTTTCCAGGACAGCAGATCTGAGGCCAGATTTTCCAAAAGTACTCAACACCCTGCACACCTCCCATGGTTACGCTAATGGCCAGAATCTCAAAAGAACTTAGCACCAAACTGAACTCTTCTGGATATCCAGCCACTGGAGTGCAGCAGGAGCCGCGAACTCAGCCCAGAGTATGGGGGAGTAAGGAGGTGAGAGGAACAATTGTACAGTGCTCAAAAGCTGCCCATTCTGACATTGGCTAGTTAGCAAAACTGAGGGATGGGGAGGTCCTATTTACTCCTCTTTAGTGGGCACCACAACACAGGACCTCAAAAGCACTGCAAGAAGGGGAATACTAGATTGTGAGAAAGGTGCAGATACATCCATAGGGGCTTTAAGGGCACAAGGCTGACAAGCCACAGAAAGAGACAGCAGTTTGCACTTCATTTCTTAGGATTCTGTTAAATCCCCAAATAAACAAGGTGAGTAAGGTGATATATTTTATTGGACCAACTTTCAAAAGATATTACCTCACCCACCTTGTCTAACATCCTGGGACTGACATGGCTATTACACTGCAAGTAAACCTGGGACAGCCAATTGCTGCTCTGAACAGGGCTGATTTGGACTGCAGCCCCTGCACCACACCTCCCCACCCTATAAATGGGGATTTCTCTTTTAGTTAGTGGGAGTTAGACTAAGAATTTGCTCTCAAACAAGTAGCATTCCCAGAAAGCCCCATGTAAGAATAACTAGCAAATTCCCGAGGCAGGCTTCTGGCAAAGGCCTCCAGATAGAAATTTTCATGCAAGTTTCAAGAAACATGCTAAAAATTCCAAGTCTGAGTTGCTGAAGCATTTGTCTCTTCTGTGCTCTCAGAGATCGTGCACATGCGCGCGGACACAAACACACACACAGAGTTTGGCAGTGGTTGCGTTCCAGAGCTGGTAATACAAGCCATGAAGCAGGCTGCCAAGACAAGCAAAAGAATGAGCCAGGCCCCATTTCATTGGCCCACCAAACACTGCATATGGCCCTGGAATCAGCCAAGAGAGTGTTCTCACCCTCCTTGAAGGCATAGGAGACCCTGTGTTTTCAAATACACCTCCACAGGGCCTTCATTAAAGGAAAATGGAAACATTATGTGTGTGTGTGTGTGTGTGTCTCTTGTCTCAATATTTCTCCCTTTCCCCCAATTTGCTCTCAAAGCTATTTCGCTACCACTGAAATAGAAGAATGCCTTCTGGAGCAGAAAGCACAAAAGAATGTGACTTCCATTCAATTCTATGCCTGGCTATTAAAGTGGACTTGGGACTGAGAGAGCAGAGGAAATCTCTAGGGGCTCCCTGCCTTTCCAGGGCATAGAGAGCAAGTAGGAGGAAGTACACTCATGGGGTAGCAGAACACATTGAAACTTTTCTTGTAACAAAACTAAACTGGGCCTCCTGGAATTCAGATTCTCTTATTCTTAACCCACACATTCACTGTGTGGACAGGTGAATTAGAAAACAAAAATCTGCAGAGATGCTAAAACCCACTCCCCACTGTGGCACCAAACTGAAATGAGTTGCATTACCAGAACCCATCAAAGCCAGGCATTAACCAAAACAGATGGCTAGAGTTAGGGCAAAATACTGCATTTGTGAACCTTCACTCTGCTCTCCATGCGTGTGCAGGTCTCATTTGGGTCCGTCTACACTGCATTAAAGAACGCTACAGAACTGAGTCTCAGAGCTTGGGTCAACTGACTCTGGCTACAGGCCTAAAAATTGCAGCATAGAGCTATTTAGGTTCAGCCTGTGGCCTGGGCCCTAAAACCCACCCCCGGTGTAGGGTTTCAGAGCCTGAGCTTCAGCCCAAGCCTGAACATCTCCACTGCAATTTGTAGCCCCATGAGCCCAAGCTACAGCAATGTCATGGGTCTAGTGTAGGCATACCCTTTTGCCTTTTGATGTACCCATCTGTGCAGTATCTAGATGCCAGGACATCAGTGAGCGTTCCTTGCACAGAAGGCGAACAGAATGTCCAGGTGCACCTAAGAGGAAAATTTTGCTCGTAGACACAGTAGACAACAGGCTCTGGAGCTAGCCCTACAGGAGGCTTCTGTCTTTGCATTTTAAGAAGGTCTGTTAGCCTTAGCCCTACCCTATCAGCCCATCCTCCTTAACCTACCAGAAGCAGTGAGGACACCCAGACATGCATAAAGTCCTAGCACCCAAAACCCCAGGTGATAGGTGCTGGCACTACGGGTTCACTTCAAGCCAGGGGCTGCAGCAGGTTTCCATTATATACAGAGTTTAAAGTGTGGTTCAATGGCTCTCAGCAGCCCCATATACAAATCATTCCAGCACCCATGAGTGACCCACGCTTCATCTCTCTTTTGTTGTTTCCCTTCCCTTGTCTAGCTGGACTGCAAACTGCTGAGGGCAAGGCCTTGTAAAGCCCCGAACACACCGCTGGCTTCACAGAAATAAAAGCGTTTGGTACCTGGCACCAGGCCCTATGCACTCCAGGGTCTCTTCACACCAACCAGCACAGGACAGGGATAGGGGCCAGGCTTTGCCTAAACTGTAGGCTGAGCTTCCCTTCCAAAAGAGAAAGTCTGCGCTCCTTGCCCAGCAGCCCCCTAGGCGCGTTCGTGGGCGGGAGCAGGGGGGTGAGAAGAGGCCGGACCCGGCTCAGCAGCTCCCAGGGCCAGCGCACATTCCGGGGGCATGGCGGGCAGGCGGTCCCTGGGGTCAATAGGGGGACACGCAGCCGCCCTGCTCTGGCCACGGGGAGGGACGCGGACCCTGGACTCCTGAGCGTCCTCGTGCGTTGCGGGACCGGGGCAGCACGGCAGACCCCAGAGCACAGCGCAGCCCGGGGGCAACAGGCAGCATGGCCCCGCTCTCCAAGGATGGGGGGGGGCAGAGCCCACGACGCTTCCCCATGACCCCGGCCGGTGCAGGTTCCGGGCCGGGCTCTGCAGCTAGCCTGTTCCTCTCCCGGGTCCCGGCCGGGCCAGTCCTAGCGGCTACCCCCGGGAGGGAGCCCAGGGCTTCCCGACCCTCCACGTCTCGATCCCTGTTCTGCCCAGTGCTAAAACTCCCCAGATCCCGCTCCCGGCCCCGCACCGAGCTGCCCCCCCCCGCACCGAGCTTTCCCCCCCTCTCCCCGCTCCACCCAGACCCACCGTGCAGAGGGAGAAGGCGGCCGAGGTGCCCCCGGGGCCTGGCTGCAGGAGCCGGAGACAGGCTGCACGCTCAGCCCCTCCGCTGCCGCCTGGCTCCGGCGCTCTGCCCCTGTCCCCAGGCCCGTCCTGCCGAGTCTGGTCCCGGGAGGAGCCGGAGCAGCTGCCGCCCCCGGGGCGCCTGGCCAGCAGCCACCGCCACCACAGCCGCCGCCCCCCGTCGCTGCCCCGGTGCGTCCCTCCCACAAGCTGTGGCGGGCGGCTGGGTGGGTTGCATCAGCCCCGGTTATATAGCGGCCCCTGGGCTGCGGGGAGGGGTCGGGAATGCGGAACCGGCCGGGCTGCCAGCTCCAGACGTCAGGGAGGGTGGAGAAGAGGAGAGCGCAGGCCGGGGGTGGGAGCAGCTCTACAGAGACAGTGACCTTCCCCCCGCGCCCCCGGGAGCGAGCGCGTGCTGCACCCCCCCCCCCGCGGCCCTCCTTCGCCCTGCACACCCGGGAAGGGCGGATCAGCTACACATAAACGCCTCTTCTCCGCTCCCTACATCCGGGAGGTGGGGGGCAGTGGCTACACGGTATGACACATACCTCCTCCTCCTCCTCACTCTGTGCATCCCAGCGAGGCAGCTGGGGGGAATGGAGGAGCCGGCTGCATCCTGCATACACGCCGCCGCGCGCTGTAGATCAGAGGGGGTCTGGGGAGTCAGCTACACAGCGTGAGACACGCGCACACGGCTCTCCCCGTGCATCGCCCTCTTCTCCGCCCAGAGAGAACGGGAGGCGAAGAGGGTGGAATTGCCAGGCTCCCTGCCTCACCCCCTCTTCTGCATTATCCACATCTCCGCCAGGGCAGGAAGGAGTTGCATCGTGTTCCAGCCTCTCCACCACATCAGCGCTCCGTTTTGGGGGGCGGCGGGACTTGGAGGCGAGACCTTAAGGGTGGCTGTTCCAGATCTCCCACTTCTCATTCCTACTGGTTGAAAACGGGGAAGGAGGGGGAGGGAAGAGTTGAGAAACACATGGAACTGCTGAAGAGACTATATCGCACCTACGTGTGAGAGCCAGACAATGAGCAGAGAAAGGAGGCTGCAATGAGTCCTCACACACATCTAGGCACCCACTGAGCTTCATCTTGCTCTTTATCTTCACCGTCACGCACATCTAGGAGGTGCGGCCGGGGCTGGCTCCTTCGCCAAACACATACAAAGGGTCATCAACCTTCTTGTGCTCTCAGTTTTGTGTCCTTCACTCCTTCACCCAGAACTCTGAGAAGGGTGCAGAGAGGCAAACAGAAAGCAGGACTTTTAAGGCAACCTCCATACAACTGCAGTTATCATAGAATCACAGAAATGTAGGACAGGAAGGGACATCAGTAGGTCACCTCCCCTTTTCTATCATCTGGATCTAATGGGAGACTAGGCTGTCTTCAAATCCTCCCTATGTACATATCTACACTTCTCCTACTCCTCTTACACTACAATATCGGGAGCAGGCAGAAAAGAAGACCGAGGCCTTCCAGACAATTTATACACAATGATTTGACTCACTTTCTTCTTTCCCTAAGACATTTGTCACCTCTCTCACCCACATTTGCCAGATCATACAGGGTTTTCAAGACCACAATGCCCAGCCTCCGGGAGCATGGTGGACTTGTCATTGATTCTAGATACTCAAACAGTTCTACTTGCCAAAAGTACCATTTTCCACCTTAGAGTGGTAAGAATACTCTGCACCTTTTTCTCTGATGAGGATCTCCTGGCTCCAGTGGTTAATGAGTTCATCCCTTCAGACTGCAGTATGTAATTCCCCTGCACCCGAGACTAAAGATAGAGATCATCAGGAAGGTGCAGGTAATACATCACACCTGTCCTCTAAGCAGGACAAACTGCAGAGATCATATTACACCAGTGCTCCACAAACTGGACTGGATGAGCATTCACTTCCACTTTCTGGTACTGATCTCAAAGCTTTTATTGAGACACATTAGGATTCTCAGAATTTTTCATAACTGGGTACACTGTCTCAGGTGAAAGATTGTCTCATGCACACACTCCCACATTAACTATCCTCCAGCCCACATCCCCTCTCATTCACAATCACACAGATGATTTCCTGTCCTTGATCACATAACAGCCTTGGGACAACTACAGCAATTGCTCTCTTGGAAAAGTCACATTAAGTATGTTTAGTTCTCTTTAATGTGTTTTAACAGCAGGAAACTGTAATAAGGAGCCAGCACTATGCAGGTTCTCCTTAGACTTCCAGCAGGTGGTCCATGGATCACATTTTCAGAACTGCTGAGGAAGGCCTATGCTATCTCAAGAATCAATACTCCTTAAATCTGTCATAGCAGCTGCAATCCTTTGGCACACTGTAACTCACTGAGTCTGGGGAGGGAACTAGAGGCAAAGCCTTCTGAAAAGCAGGTACAAGTCGCTAGACTCCTTCCCAAAGAAGATTGACATATGTCCAACTCTTGCCCCACTCATAGTGTGCTGCTAAACTCACTTCTTCACCAAATTATTTGCCAGATACTCAGAGCAGAAGAAAACCCTGATATCTGCTCAGGAACCTAATGGCTAACTCAAAGAGTAGGATGGAGAATTAGTAGCCCCATATGGACAGAGCTCACTGTAACTAATAATCCATGTCCAGAGACCAGATACTACAGTAATAAATACTAATTAGATAGCTAGATAGTTACTTTCATCCTCATTCTTCTTTTCCTTTTGATTCCGTATCATTCACTTCTTTTCATCATCCATAAATGGGAAGCAAAAGTCTAAACTCTTCTTCTTCACAAGCATCTTCATTCCCATCCTCCTCTTCTTCATCTAGAGCTCCATGAGAGACAACAGTGGCTGGGACATTTAACACAATTCAATCCTCAGGAACTCTTGTATTCATTATGGGCTTCATTCTTCCAGTCTCTGCAAATCATCCTATTGAAACTGATGGCAGAATCTGACTCTGTGATAAGGTTTTCTCCCATCACCTATTAGAGAAGACAGGGGAGGGAAACCCAATTAGAGACAAGTTCCACACCTGTGGGGTAACTGAATGTCTGTCTTCTGGACAGAGGTGATGGAGTTAGTGGAGAATGATGAATCCATTAGTCACCTGAGCCTTATAAGTAGGCTCAGGACACTCACTAGAGGGTAATCTATGATGAAGGCAGGTCTCTCCTTTAGAGAGGACGTAAAGCAGATTCTTGTCAGAGGATATCCTGGGATGGGGCTTAGGGAAAACAAGGGGATGGCTAGGAGCAGTTTCTGGGGTCCCTGTGCAGAGAATGCAGTAAGGGCACCCTGTGAAGAAACTGTAGGAATGGTCAGATTAACCCAAGAGCAGAAGCAGTATTTGTTTGGGGATATCTTGGTTTGATTATATCATTGGACTTTTGTAACCATCTCCAGCCGCGTCACTCTTACCTTCATCCCTACCTTCCTCCTCATCTCAGTCCTTTAGTCTACTAGTCTCCGAAGCAGAGAGCCTAAAAAATAAGCTGCAACTTCTTCCTATGCATACAACCACATTTTTCTATGCAATTGCAAGGGGAACACTTACATGGACAAAGAAAACTGAACATTTGCCAAAGTGTGTGATAGCTGCATGGGAACAACCAAAAATACTGTAACACACAATATAACAAACAGATGATACCTCAACACTGTACGTTATTTGTGTAAACATAAGTTCATGTATTTTTGTGCAATGCAGAGTATATGGAAGGATAAAGGAAGTGGGTATGAAAATGAGGCAATACAATAGACACAGGTGGGAAAAAGATATGAAGTACATATGGAAAGCTCTATAAACAGATAGAACCTACAATCAACAAAGCAGTTTTAACTAAAGTTGATTTGATCCCAGTACTGTAGAAAGATAAAGCAGCTAAGAAGGAGTTAATTCACCTTGTCTGCAAGGCCTTCAATAAGGGAATCAATTATTTTCACTTTTTTCATCTTCCTTATAAGTACATTTACAGAACCACGAAGCTGAGCATGTGACAAGAATAAGCGATGGTACGATTGAATTGCTGTAAGCTTTATCCTTTCTCACCCGGTTCCTTTTGACTGTCACCTTTACTTGTGTCACATCTCATATTTAGATTGTAAGCTCCCTAGGGCAGGGCCTGTGCTCTTCTAGTGGGGGTGTTTACACTAGCCTTTTTTGCCAAAAAATTCTCAACATTGCTCCTGCTGTTCCAGCTCCACAAATGGTAGCAATGGTGGGACAAAATAGACCGTGCTCCTAATGGCCACTAGCATTTTAAGCACCATCTCATCTAATCCTGCTCAGAGCAGATCCACAGTGCTTAAAATGCTGCCTATGCCAGCACTCTCCATTCCGTAGGGAGATGAACTGATGGAGGTGAACTGGGGGTGTGGGCACCAGTGGAAAACATTTGGCAAAAGTCGAGAGTAGACTAGACATAGGTCTATTTGCAACATCCAGCACAATTCTGAGTAGTTAATTATTAGTAGTACAACAAGGGTCTTGTGCACTATGTCACCCCTCTTCTTTATTACAGCTGGGTAGCACAGTGATATGTATGTAGAAATGCCTAGACAGACATGCATGCACACACATCCTGTATGTGGCTTTTCATTGCTGCTCTGCACAGAGCTGATGGGGTTAATGATTTTCTCTCTGCCCACTTGGGATCAGCAGGCAGTGTGATTGCTCCATTTAGCTCAGATTCCCCAGATTGTCTCCTAGCTTCC
Organism: Lepidochelys olivacea; assembly: GCF_965140295.1. Lineage (NCBI taxonomy): Eukaryota > Metazoa > Chordata > Testudines > Cheloniidae > Lepidochelys > Lepidochelys olivacea. Next base: position 86,725,544 of record NC_140416.1, on the reverse strand, counting down.
AGACTAATTATCTAATATCTTTCTACATTAAATGGTATTTGCCATCTGTTACCCAATCACTAAACCACCCAAATCCTCTGGAATCCAGTTCAAATGCTCCTCCTCATTTGCTTTGCCTCCAGCATTTGAAAACCTGGAGATCTTATTTCCAAAACCCTCGTCCAAATAACTTATGTTTATTATGAGCAACACTGTCACTAACACTGACCCCTAAGGTTTGTCAATAGTTACCCCTTTCCAACAGAAATGTTTCTGTCACTTCCCTTTGCTTCTCACTTAAGCCAATTTTCTATTCAGTATCCTAGCCTCTTAACATTAAGCCTATTCCATGAGCTAAGGCACAGGAATGGGACTCAGGACTTCCAAAGTCTATTCCCTCCTCTGCCACTGACTTGCTATGTGACCTTGGTCAAGTCATTTAGGTCAAAAATTTCAAATTGATTTTGCAAGGTACTGAACACCCATAGCTTTCAATGACTTACACACAAGAGAGGGAGTGACTGAAGCCCAGACCACTTATTTATGAACATAGGAATAATAAGATGATAGACCAGACCACTAGTTCACCTAGTCAGGTATCCTGTCTCTGAGAGCACACAGAATGAGATGCTTTAGAGGAAAGTGCAAGAAACTGTATAATTGACAGTCAGTTATGGAACACAGAGCGAGCTCGCCCTCACCAACGGAACTTGCTTCAATAATGGGTCCTCACCCATCTTGTCTCTCTAATATACTGGGACTGACATGGCTACAACACCACTGCATTCATACTTTTAATCATTTTCATTGTGTCTGTATCTCCTATTTTTTTCGGATAGGGTGACCTGCACTGAACACAGTGTTCCGGGTGAGGGCAAACCACTGATTTATACAGTGGCATTATAATTTTTGTATTATTTTCCATCCTACTTCTTATGCATCCTAACCTTGTGTTTGCTCTTTGGCTGCTTCTGCATACAGAACACATTCTGGGCTGCTCCACCTTGCATTGAGACAGTGATCCAGCATAGAGTGGCTGGTTTGAGGAAGCACAAAAATAACTTTGCTTGAACCTCCATACGCACAAACACACAAGTGAATTGCTCTGAATGTTTGAGACCTATGTTTTCTGTCTCTTAGCCAGTATTTAATCAATGACAGTACTTTACTGCTCACCTCATGGCTACTTAGTTTCCTTAATAGACACTTGTGATGGACTCTGTCCAAGGCTTTTTGAAACCCCAAATCAATTTGGTTTCCATCTCTCTCTTCATTCACTGTTCTACTGACACACTCAAATAATTCTAACGGATTAGAAAGGTGCAATTTTCCTTTACATCTGTCAGGGATGGTCAAAGTATATTTGGTTCTGCCTTAGCACAAGGGGCTGGATTAGATGACCTCTCAAGGTCCCTTTCATCCTTATGTTTCTAGGATAGTATGGTCATGTAGCTGTTTTATAATCCTGGGTTTAATTATACTTTCAATCAATCTAACTGGGACTGAAGTAAGACTCACTGGCTTGTGATTTCTTGGATCACCCCTAGCACTTTTTTTTCCCAAAGAAATATAACGTTTGCTACCTGCCTTTCACTAGTATAGTAACTTATTTTAATGAGATTGTGTATTTTCATTAGTAGCTCAAACACTTCTTTCTTAATCTCTTGCAGTATGCTAGCATGAATATTGTCTGGTCCTGGGGATTTCTTGTTCTATAATAAATCAGTTCATTCAGCGCCTCCTCTTGTGACACCTCACTGTCCGACAGTGCTTCATCTCTGTTACCTGAAAAGAGTAATTCTGGGGCATGTATCTCCCCAACATCCTCTGCTAACAAAATCATTTAGCGTCTCTGCACTGTCCTTATCCTCCTTAATGTTCCCCTTTAGCCTGGTAGCCTGGCAGATCCACTAAATCTCTTGCAGGGTTCCTGCTTCCACTATACTTAAAGAATGTCTTGTATGCAGTGTTGTTGGAGCTGGGTTGGTCCCAGCATATTAGAGATAGAAGGTGGGTGAGGTAATGTCTTTTATTGGACCAGCTTCTGTTGGTGAGAAAGACAAGCTTTCGATCTTACACAGAGCTCTTCTTGGGGTATGCTCTTCTCTCTCACCAACACAAGATGGTCCAATAAAATATATTACCTCACCACCTTGTCTCTCTAAAGAACGTCTTGTTATTTGTGTCTGTTTGCTCTTAAAATTCCCTCTCAGGCTTCCTGCATCTCCTCTTATGTTTTACCCATTGTAGTTTATTCTCTTAGTAGCTTCGCTAGGGTTGGATTTTCATTTTCTAATGATACCTCTTTGGTTTGAATAACCTCTTGCACTTGCATTTATCCAGACTGGGTTTTTTGCCTTCCTTTGTGCTCTTTAGTAGAATGCTATTAATGAAAGCGTAAGAAAAAAAGTTTTCCTTTCTTGTTCAAAACCTCTTCCCACATAAAGCTCTTCCCACCCCCAACACCTCACTGTCACACCCTTGCCCCCAATACTCTTAGAGTAAAAAAAGTGAGAAAACTTTGTCCCTCCCCTTTACTCCCCCTCCTCCCTGGCTTGGAATTTGAAATCCCTGCCCATAGCACGAAAGGAAAAAACAGGAACACAACACTCCAGCCTGAAGGAGGCCAGAGCTTGAGATTCCTTCCGAGAAAACTCAAAAGTCAGGGGAAAGGAACAAAGCAAAAAGGGAGGCGGGAAGAAAGCAAGGATGTTTCAAGGGGGGAAATGAGTTAATATCTCGAGGAAACCTGCTAGGGTCAGAGACAAAACAAAGAGAAGTGATGGAGGCTCCCACCCAAACATATCAGTGACTGTTCTGCTCCCTTAGAAAAAGACTTTTCCAACGAGTAAGCCTAACAGCACCCAAAACTTTTATACATGATAGGGTGACCATATGTCCCATTTTGGCAGGGACAGTCACTTTTTTAAGCCCTGTCCCGGCCATCCTGACTTTTTTGGCAAAAGTGGACATTTGTCCAGTTTGCTCTTGCCAACTGATCGAGTTGGTAAGAGCAAATGGAACAAAAGCCCACTTTTGTCAAAAAAGTGGGGTACGGGGGGAGGGGGAGCAGTGATACCAGCCCTGCGCAGTGCGGGAGACAGGGCTTGGGTAGGGGGTAGGCAGGGCTTGAGTGAGCAGCGATGCCAGTCCCAGCCTTTGGGAAATATGGTCACCCTATCTAGTATAGGAGTCCCTACCCGCCCAAGCCCTGCCTGCCCCCCATGCAAGGAGGGGGCTCTGGTGAGTGGCTCGGGCCAGCTCTGTGGGGGCAGGGGAGGGTGAGGGCTTGGGTCAGCCCCACACTGTGCCCCATTTTCCCTTTGGGAAATATGGTCACCCTAATACATGACGATGTAAAGAGAGGGGATCTCTGTATAGATAGTGAGAAAAAGCTGAGCTCTCAGGGAAATACACGGGGCAATTGCTATATTAGAGCGGGGAGGAAGGGTCAATAGCCCAGGGGAGCACACAAAGGAATCTCCCTGCCTGAGGGTGAAGGGTTAATATCCCAGGGGAGGGCACTGGGGAATCCCACTGTAAATAGATGTGGTTTTCTTTTCAACTCTTGTAAGTAAAGATATTTTCTCTCTGAACCAGTCTGGATAGGTGAGAAATCGAAAGAAGCTGGAGCCTGCACTTCCCATTGACACAAAGGGGGGTTGTTAGTACAGGTTTTGTATGTGAACTCTCCAGCCCCGATCACTTAACTTCATAGTGCCTGGTGTCAGGAATCCCTCCTGCTCAGCATGGGGGTTCCTGGAGTGCCAGTGTATAGGTCCCTGTTAATGTAAAGCCACAGGTTAACGGGGCAGCAGGAAACAACTTAGCAAGTTACCCATTACAAAATGGGTAACTTCAGTATGCTTGAAAATGAGGGAGTACAACACCAGAGCTAGATATAGGGTGTGTCTGCAGTACAGCCACACAGTTACAGCACTGGGACTGTAGCCGTGCTGCTGTAGTGTAGATGGTTCCTACATCAGCAGAAGGGGTTTTTCTATCAGGGTAGTTAATCCACCTCTCCAAGAGGTGGTAGCTAGGTTGATGGAAGAATTTCCTCAGTTGACCTAGCTGCATTTACGGCGGGAGTTAGATCCAGGGCTTTGGAGCTGTGCTCTGGCTCCCCTCCAGCTCCAGGCAAAAAGCTGCAGCTCCACCGCTCCGGAGCTGCTCCGTGGGCTCTGCTCCACAGCCCTGATTAGATCAGCCTAACTACTTTGCACAAGGCATGAGATTTTTCACAGTCTTGAACAATGTAGGTAGATCAACTCAAGTTTTAGATGTAAACAGCGGTTCTCAACCATGAGTCCCGAGGTCCCTGTGTGGGCCATGAGCAGGATTCAGGGGATCTGCCAAAATAAACCAGAGAACAGGGCTAGCATTAGACTCACTGGGGCCCAGGGCAGAAAGCCGAACCCTGAGCCCCATCGCCCGGGGCTGAAGCCGAAGCCTGAACAACTCAGCTTTGCAGGGCTCCCTGTGGCATGGGGCCCTAGGGCAACTGCCCTACTGGCTACCCCCTAACGCCAGCCCTGGCTTTTAATCTACTGGATATGCAGAAAAACCGTTGTTGTGACCCAGGTAGAACATGGAATTTTTTATATCATGTTGGGGGGGGGGGGGAGGCTCAGAAAGACAAAGGCTGAGAAGCCCTGAAACTAGGCCATAGTGTGAGCAGCACAGTGCATCCTTCCTGCCACAGTTCAGTTCAGGCACCTCAAGCCCACCTCTGTCTCCAACTACAGATCCACCCATGCACCTCAATCCCAACCTCCCCTCACCCAGCTCCATTCTTTCACCTCAATCCCAATTTACAGGAGTTTTACCCCTTTCCATAATCCAATGTTACCATTTTCCTATGAACTCACAGCAAACTATTGCCATAGATGAACTAAAGGGAACCCACTTTTAATCCATTTTTCCATTTCCGAGTTTTAATCATAAAGAAGAATTGACCAGTTTACTGGCCGTGCTTGTGAAGGCCTCTCACACTCTGTTCAAAGGCATTTCTCGGTTTGTCTGGCTGCATGTAACGCAAAAACCTTTGAATGCTTCATACAATCAATTCCAAAATTTCAGGAAATTTCAGTGAGTAGAACTCTATTGATTTGGGGGAAAATGGGAAAACCGAATGGTGGGAAACAGGGGACACATGCAGCTTCTACCAGCTCTTAAGCAAAACCACAGCCACAAGCACCTCTGCCATTGTCTATAGACTTATGGATGGCACCCATTAATGCCTTCCAGCATAACCAACCCCATTTCATCTCTGTTCATCCTCCCAATACATTAGCATGTTGACACCGTGAATGACTTATCACTCAGAAAGAATAGTAGTAGGGAGTGGGTGTCCACACAGGCCCTAACATGGGGGGAGAATGTGGGACCCTGGTGGGGGGGGGGAGGGGAAAAGGGAGGCACATACAGCCTCTAGCATGGGGGTAAAGGTGGGAATGGCGGTCAGACAGAGTCCCTACCATGGGGGGAGCCCTGGTGGGAGGCTGGTTGGGGGAACCTACTGGGGGACAAGGGGAGAATAGAAGGCACACAGAAACCCTGGCAGGGGATAGGAGGGTAGCCCACAGGGAGCTTGTGTGGGGAATGGAGGGATATGAGGTGAGGGGTCCTTGCTGTATGCAGAGAGCTCAGCCTAAACAAGCTACAAAGTGGCAATCCCCCAGGAAAAGCAAATTTCAAAACTCATTTTTAAATGTAGTTTTCCGGCTAGTTAAGGCACTCAGATGTCCCAGTGATGGGTACAGTATACAAACCTGAATGGAACAGAATAGACTAGCATAGAGCAGAGCAGCCTGTAGAAACCAAAAACTGAAATCTGTAGGCAAATCAGATCTTTATTCTCCCAAGAGCCTACTAGTCCCTGTGTGCTTACCAAGCCCTCTCCACCACCAGTCCTTCTGAACACAAATTTTAGGGAAAGCTCATCTGAAGGAAGGGGCAGATTCCATCTGGTTCCCTAACGGCCTAGCGTGTACATGGCATAACTGCAGCCGAACTGGCCCCGACTAGCAGGGTTCCAGTCTATGAGATTTGTAGGCCAGGGACCACATGGTGGCTGCATGGAGCAGGGGAAACATATTGCCACAGGTTCAACGTGTGAAACAATAAAATAACCCAGCAGAAGCCTGAGGGTTTTTGAAGAGACGCTATAAGGCGGGGGAGACACAGGCAACAGGGATTGAGGAGTAAAGCCTCCCCATCCCCTCAGCACTCAAATATACCAATGAGGACAGCAAAAAATGGTACTGGTAGGGGGGAGAGGGAGTAGGGCCATGTAATTTGGTAACCTGTGATTCTTCTAGTTTTGATTGATTTCAGTGTATAAGCCACCAAAGTCGTGACACCAGCCATATCCTAACCCAACAGACATGTATTTTAAATCATAGAAAGATACAGGCCAGAGATATTTGTGCTGAATCATGGATCCCTGTTCTCCAACGAGATAGTAGGATAAGGGAAATGCAATATAATAGATGGATAGAACCATCTGCTCCTCCTGCCTCATCCTGCAGTGAAGTCATAGGCTACACTTGGGATATAACATCCACTATTTCCAGGACAACAGATCACAATGTCATAAACAACACAGGACAAGGAGATGCCCGTGAGCTGGAGGCTGGGAAGGAGAAAGTCAAGCACACAATCAGCTACAGTAACAACAAAGAGGATCCCAAAGACACCTGGTGGAGAGGACTGGTTTCCTATGCCACCATCCTAAGGCTTTCCCTCACACCTCCCTCCATGGGAGAGCCCGTTTGAAAGCTGCTTCCTGAGGATGCTGCAGCCATTGGATGTGCTGCTGGCCAGAGTGATGTCATTCCCAGTTGTGTGGGTAGCCATGGTAACAGTGGGAAGGGAGGCGGCAGTAGGTACCACACTCTCTTCCAACCTAATGGATGTATTTATTCAGGCTCAAGGTGAAGGGGTCAGGTTACACCAGCCATAGCAACAGGGGTTTTAAGATAAGGAAAGGGACACTGTAAAAATGGGCCCTTGCTACCACCTTCACGTGCTCCCTACAACCCCCTCCACTCAGACCCAGCAAGGCTTTTCTACCCTGCAGAGCCCTTCTAACTGCAGAAAACCCATCCTGGATTCCACTCTGCCTCATGCCTCAGCAACAAAAGGGCCAGCTCACTTCCTGTTGCGGGATCTATATGGAGTCTGAGGACCTATGGGGCTGAGAAGGCTCAGCCGGAAGGGTTTCACGATGGCAGCACGGGGGCCACTAGGGCTAGGTCTTGAGCTAGAAAATGAGCATGTTTCGGTTTATAAACCTCCCTATTTAATCATCTTGAATATCAAAGATAACAATTGCCAGCCATTCACTATCCTTCCACCCAGACCTTCCAGAGATTCCACTCGAGATTCAGGGATAACTACTGCTTTGACTGTATTTTTAAAAAGACAAAGGCAAATGTAACTTACCACACATAATCCATTGTATGAAGACCCCTGTGTGTGAGCCACGTGAAGAATTATGTTCCCTGAAGCACTGAGCACCTTGAACCACTAGGTGAAATGATAGGAGAGACCAGCCAGGGAGCTGAGGTTTCATCCACACAGATCCATCCCACATGAGATAAGTGGGAGATAAAAACCAGATGAGGCCATTATCCAGTAAACAAACATAACTTCAGAGGGGTAGCCCTGTTCGTCTGGATCTGCATCCGACGAAGTGGGCATTCACCCATGAAAGCTCATGCTCCAATACGTCTGTTAGTCTATAACGTGCCACAGGACTCTTTGCCATTTTGTACATAAAGATCAGCAAGACTTGGCCTTACCAGAAACCTAACACAGCATACCCCTGCAGCCAGCCAGAGAACTCCACTCAGACACTTCTTAGCAAGGCACCATCTATTTTCCTGGTCTTAGCCTTCCTTTGTTGGTGATCTATTCAGAGGCCTTGCAGTTTAAAGGTGACTTACTAGAGAAAGATCCTTCAGGAAGTGTTCCGCTAGAGGAGACCGTGGGTTTGGGTTAACAGAGCCTTCACATTCATTTGGGGGTGCATGGGGGAGAAAGGCCTGTGCAGATTAGAACCAATTTTGTAGGTACCAGGCTAGGAGGGCTTTAAACTAGGGAAACCGAGCTGGGACACAGTTGAAGGACAGAAACCAGAAAGATATGAGCGGAGTATCAGGAAAGTCGTTATTAATGGGAGGATTGATGCAGCATAGGCACAACTACTGCAGGGGAGAACAGTGGGGTGGGGGTGTTCATGTCCTCTACAACTATTTAGCATCTTAGCCATGTCCTTTTCGGTATAGCTGTGGGACTCCAGCTCCCACCCATTGTTGTTGTTGTTTTTTTTTAAATGTAGTTGCACATCTGGAATACAAGGCTCCAAACTGACACATAAGGGTCAAATTCCAGATTGAAATGGGGGATATGGAGGTGGACAAAGGAGAAAGAACAAAATTGCAGAAGCACGTAATGTAAAACAAAACTGTAGCCATCTTTATGGCATGAATAGGAGTTGACAAGAGGAACTGAGGGTTTCATGCATGAACAACACTGATTTGGGTGCATCACAGAGACCTAGTGAGATGATAAACTACAGAAGGGCATGAGCAGGTCAGGAGTGAGAGATAAAGGGCAATGGAGCTGGGTTAGTTATCAGGGCTATAACACATGCTCAGAGGGGCAGATGGGCATGAGAGATACGCATGCGGAATACCTCTGGGTTAAAACCAAAGGAGAAAAGAAGAGAGGGGAAGTCAGCAGCAGGGGACAGTGGATACTATAGACCCAAAGCAGGAAGAGGAGATAGAAGAGAGGTTCCTAAACCGTTGGTAAGTGTTGCAACCACAGGAAATGGGAGTCACATGGACTGTTACTACCCAGGTATCTGTTTAAGGGTGTAGCACTGGGTCTCAGAAGATCTAGGATCACAAGATTTGCTGTGTGATCTTGGGCAAGTCTCTCTCTGTGCCTCAGTTCCCCATGTGTAAAATAGGGTAATCATACTGTCATCCTCCCAGGAGCAGTGTGAGGATAGGTCTGTTTTTTCATGTAAGACAATGAGGAGTCCTTTGGCACCTTAGAGACTAACACATTTATTTGGGCGTAAGCTTTTCATAAGTCCACGAAAGCTTATGCCCAAATAAATGCGTTAGTCTCTAAGGTAAAGGACTCCTCGTTGTTTTTGCTGATACAAACTAACACGGATACCACTCTGAAACCTGTCTTATATGGTCACTGTTATTGTAGCAGCTGAGCACCTCACAATCTTTAATGTGTTTATCCTCCCAACCCCGCAGTGAAGTCTGATAGTATTATTAGCCGCATAATTATTCCTCAGTCACAGGGAGGCTAAGTGGCTTGCCCAGCATCACACATGAAATCTGTGGCAGAGATATGACTTGTACCCAGGTCTCCCACATCCTAAGTTAGTGTCCTAACCATTGGGCCATCCTTCCTCTTCATCTTACCTCACTACATTAATATATGTGAGGTGCCTAGATACTACCCTGCATGCCAAGGGGCAGAATAGCACAGAGGGCAGAAAACCATCCCAATGCAAAGGGTAAGTAGAAGTAACAAAGGGATAAAGAGGTGGCACCAGGAGATTTTTAAAGACCTGAAAGTGAAATGGGGATCAAATTAAAAAATAGGCAAAGGAGACACACCAGGAGCCACATACAGGAGGATGGTGTAAACTAACAGGCAAAGGCTCCAACCATCCTGCTGAGCCTGCTGCAGAAGGGAACAAAAGAAACAGGAGAAGAAGCCACAGGAAGACAAAGGAAAGTGAGGGGCTGCTACTGCCCAGGGAGGGGAGAAGGCAGTAGGACAGAGGGAAAGTGGAATTGCTCATTGGCTATTTTGCTTCATGCTTCATTAAAAAAAAAAAAAAAAAAAAAAACTTTAGTAACAAAAGTTTCAATGCAAGAATAGTTAATGAGGTCAGGGAGAGATCCCAAGGCAGAAGCAAGACGGGAGAGGTGAAAGATCCCATAATGTGTGTTCACACCAGCAATTCTTGCTAGTCAATGAGGAGAGCACAGGATGAGCCTGTAGCAAAGCGAGCCTAAGTTAAACGGTAGGGAAGACTTTATCCCTGTCAGAACAGTTTGACAATGAAACAAGGTGGTAGGTAAGGAAGAGAATCACCATCACTAAAGAGAATTGAAAGGTCTGTCTAGAGCGTATTAACGCCAGTTAACTGACTGCCAGTTAAACTGAGTTAGCCAACACGTCTGTACAAGCTAATCTGGACAGTCCAAATATTTGTGCCCTGGAACAGATGTTTGTGGAGTATCCAGACTAGCATGTACAAATGTGTTGGCTCACTCTATTTAATTGGCAACAAATTCCAGTTAAAAGACTCAAGTGCACACATATCCAAAGTGAGACTGGATGCTCCATTAAATCAAAGCTAGCTCAGTACTGGGAGATGGACTAGTTGACCCACTAAAGGTTCCTTCAAAGACAAATTTTATGGTCCCACCACCATGAAATGCTGCAAGATTCTGCCCTCCTCATTGCTAGCTTCAGTCTTTTAGGCAAACAACACCCAATCCTATATCTCCCTCAACGCACCCTCTAACTCCTCAATTGTCCACATATGCTGCCTGTCCTGACCTTGCCAGCTCCTGACTACACCAAAACTTCCTACTAATGAACACTTCAAAGATGGAAGGCTTTCTTTTGGGTGGCAAGTCAGCTGTCTCATTTTTTATTTGTATTACAATAGTGACTAATAAACCCAATCAAGGATCAGGGGCTTATTGTGCTAAATGCTGTACAGACAAGTAACAAAGATGACAGTCCCTGCCGCAGACAGCTCACAGTCTACATAGGATCATTGAATCATAGAAATGTAGGGCTGGAAGGGACCTCCAGATATCACCCAAGTCCAGCCCTCTGTTCTGAGTCAACCTAGACGAGCAAGTCAACCTAGACCATCCCTGACAGGTGTTGGTCCAACCTGTTCTTAAAAACCTCCAGTGATGGGGATTCTACAACCTCGTTTGGAAGCCTGTTCCAGAGTATAACTACCCTTGTAGTTAGAACGTTTTTCCTAATGTTTAGCCTAACTCTCCCTTGCTGCAGATTAAGACCATTACTTCTTGTCCTACATTCTGTGGAAATGGAGAACAATTGATCACTGTCTTTTTTATAACACCCCTTAACATATTTGCAGAGACTGTCATCAGCTCCCCCATCAGTCTTCTTTTCTCAAGACTAAACTTGCCCAGTTTTTTTAAACCTTTCCTCGTAGGTCAGGTTTTCTAAACCTTTTATCATTTCTGTTGCTCTCCTCTGGACTCCTCCAATTTGTCCACATCTTTCTTAAAGTGTGGCACCCAGAACTGGACACAGTACTCCAGCTGAGGCCTCACCAGTGCCGAATAGAGTGGGACAGTTACCTTCCATGTCTTACATGACACTCCAGAATGCTATTAGCCTTTTTTGAAACTGCATCACATTGTTGTCTCATATTCAATTTGTGATACACCATAGCCCCCAGATCCTTTTCAGCAGTACTACCAGCTAGCCAGTTATTGCCCATTTTGTAGTTGTGGAGTACTTAAGTGAAGTATTTTGCATTTACATTGAATTGAATTACACTTACTTTGCACTTATGTTGAATTTCATCTTTTGATTTTGGACCAATTCTCCAATTTGTCAGTCATTTTGAATTTTAATTCTGTCCTCCAAAGTGCTTGCAACCCCTCCCAACTTGGTGTCATCTGCAAATTTTTTAAGCATACTCTCCGATTCCATCATCCAAGTCATTAATGAAAATATTGACTAGTACTGGACTCAGGACTGATCCCTGTGGGACCCCCAATAGATACCTCCTCCCAGTTTGACAAACCATTGAAAACTAGTCTTTGAGTACGGTCTCTCAACTAGTTGTGCACCCACCTTATAGTAAATTAATCTAGACCACATTTCCCTAATTTGATTAAGAGACTGTCATGTGGGACTGTACCAAAAGTCTTACTATAATCAAGATATATCACATCTACTGCTTCTCCCCTATCCTCTAGGCAGTAACCCTGTCGAAGAAGGAAATTGGATTGGTGTGGCATAATTTGACTTTTTAAATTCCTGCTGGTTAGTCCTTATAACCCTATTAACCTCCAGGTGCTTATACACTGATTGTTTAATAATTTGTTCCAATATCTTTCCAGGTATCAAAGTGAGGCTGATAGGTCTATAATTATCTGGGTCCTCTTTGTTCCCCTTTTTAAAGACATGTACTATGTTTGCCTTTCGCCAGTCGTCTAAGGCCGCCCCCATCCTCCATGACTTCTCAAAGAGTCTAACTGTTCTGAGATTTCTTCAGCTAGTTCCTTAAGTACCGTAGGATGAAATTCATAAAGCCCTGCCAACTTGAATACTTCTAATTTATCTAAATATTCTTTAACCTGTTCTTTCCCTATTTTGGCTTCTGTTACTTTCCCCTTGTTGTTGATATTAATTGTGTTAAGTACCTCGTCACCATTAACCTTTTTAGTGAAGACTGAAGCAAAATAAGCATTAAACACCTCAGCCATCTTGATGTAATCAGTTATTAGTTCTTCTTCCCCACTAAACAGGGGATCAACACGTTCCTTTGTCTTTCTCTTTGCTCCTACTGTATTTCTAGAATCTTTTATGTCTCTTGCTAGATGTAACTTATTTTATCCCTTAGCCTTTCTGATTTTGTCTCTACATGCTTGTGTTCTTCTTTTAAACTCCTAAGCAATTCATGCATGTTTTCACTTTTTGTAGGATTCCTTTTTGATTTTCACAGAGTTAAAGAGCTCCTGATGCAGCCATCTTTACTATTCTTTCCATCTTTCCTTTGCATCAGATAGTTTGCAATTGTGCCTTTAATACGGTCTCGTTGAGAAACTGCCAGCTCTCCAGAACCTCTTTTCTCCTTAGATATTCTGACCTTACCTACTAGTTCTCAGAGTCTGTTAAAGGCTCAGAGAACGTGTCAGACAGGTGGGCGAAACAGATAAATGGGGCAGGGATGTGCTGGGAGGATGAGCTTATTAAACAGTGTAGCAGAGAAGCAGAACTCTACTAATTCCAAGACTGATACACAAAGCAGCTGTAATATGTCCCAAACTGCATTAACTCTCGTGCTTTCAATTAAGGGGTCAGATGTTCTCACTGATGCACAGTGTGGGCAAGTCCACAGAGCCCCGGATCTTTGGATATATACCCAGTGTGCCCTCAGGCACCTGAGGAGTTAACACCCTCAAGGAAATGCTTCTATCACATGAACCAAAACACCTCTTCTTCTTCCCCACATTTATTGTTGAGCAGTTAATGAAAGGGGGGGCGGGGAGGAACCCTGCTATTTGTATTGCCCCTGCCAGAGCTGTGAAGGGAGCTCTTCGCGCTGGACAGTGCAGTCACTGTGGCATCTCAGCAGTGAGGGAGGTGAACTGGGAACTGAGAGGTGAAGGTCCCTGTTTACCAGCTTTCCGTTTGTTTACCGAAAAAATATTGTTCCATCATAAAAATTCCCCAAATAGTTCCCTTCTTGACAGACGGACTGGCAGTTGCCCAGCTCTGCAGGATCCAGGTAAATGAAAGGAAATAAAAAAATGCTAATCTGGTACCAGGGCCCAGTGCCTTCAACTCAGGAATCTGCAGCTTCTCAGGTTTTAGCCGTCAGATGAGATGCTGCGGGGGTTAAGAACAGCCCCAGAGCCAGGGGCGAGACAAAACGATCACAACATGATTTTTGCCTGGGGTGCTGCCCACACTCACAAGGAAGGCAGCAACTGCATGGTCATGGGTGACCAGCCTTTGACTTATTTTTAGACAAAGATTTTTCCCTCTGGCTGGCAGAAGAGGGGCTTCCTATGCGCCTTGCGGACCTCCAAGAGCCTTTTAGAAGACAACAAAATATAGTTTCCTGAGAGGCATTCTGCATCTGTCTTCATCGTTAATACAGACATGAAGCCTGTACAGTCTTTATTTCCCAGCCAGCAGTGTTTAATGTTGAGGTGATCAATCACACCCCAGTGGCTGCTGCATCATGCAGCCTTCACTGCCAGATTAGAGATGAAGGTGGTGGCAACTGGCTCTGCTTTAGGGGAATTAGTCAACCTGGCATACTGCCTGTGTGGCTTTTGGCTGGGCAACATGTGGGCGCCCTGGATTACAGTCACTGCTACCAACCCTGAGAATGTTTTACCATGACAAGTACCATTTCACAGATCACATATTTTACAGGCTCTTTATTAAGAGTAAGTGGAAATGTATTAACCACCACAAAGTCATGAAAATCGGTCACTCTCTGCTGAGCAAAATGTCATCACAAAGCACAATGGACTGCCCACAGAAAACAAGGGATGCAATGCCTGGTGATTCACAGCGCAAGGAATCATTGCACCCAGAGCAGAGAGTGCAGAAATAGCAGCCTCTGTAGAAAGAACCTAAACCCACCAAATCACAGATATCTCCACAGTTGCGGTGTGAGATTCTCTTTCACCAGCGTTCTTCCCAGGGCCAGTCTTCTCTCGGGAAAATCTGCACTCCAGCCCTGGCCTCATCGGACTCCCCATTCATTCAACAGTCATTTTATTATTATATAAAGACACCAGGAGGGGAAGCTGCTTTACTAAACTGCAATGACGGTAAAGAAATGGGGGAGGAACATAAAGGATGATGCCATTTTCCAGTGTGGGCACATTAAAAGGAGGTCCATATCCTGCAGTGGGTTACTCAGACTGGCTCTCAAGTGCCCAATGAGCCTCTGAATGTTGCAGAGCAGGATTTCGGTAACCTAAAAAGGTGCGCACTGTGTCAAATTGCATTTGAAGTGTCATCAGTTCATTCAAGTTCCAGAGATTCTTGACAAAAACGTCCCAGGAACTGATCCCATCACAGCACGGTAGAAGCTGCACATATCTAGAGAAAGCTGATGGGCACAGGCTGCTACTGCCCCCTGGTGAAAAAGGCCAAGGAGGGCTTGTAACCAGAAGAAGCCAAAGTCAGGAGAACGCAAGCGGCGAAGTGGAGCAGCAGACACCTGTAGGAGCGGATTAGGTCCTCCATTAACTTGCTCTGGCTGACATCACAGATCTCATCTTGCTGTATTATCACTTCCCCATTGATTTCAAGGCCCAATATCATGCAACCCCTAAATCTTAGACTGAGGTTCCTTTTGTGTTCCCCGTGCTCTCTCTGCTCCACCAATGATGCCAGCCTCCATACTTATCTCACAGGTTTCTCCATGCCTCCTTCTATGCTACCCCTTATACTTGCAACATTCTTCAGACATGTTCACCAAGATACTTCCTTCACCTTATTAAAACCCCTTCCTCAAGCTCCCTCCTGCTATGAAACCAAAGAAACATGAAGAGGGAGAAAAAGGTAACAAAAAGCCAAAAATAGTTAGCAGATCCACCAAGATGTGCACATGCTGCCTTGAGCTGGGTCACAAGGGGACCTCTCTCATTCCCTCCAGTCCTTCCTCTCCCTTCCCCCTATGTTTCCCGATCTTTGTCCCACTCTGTGTCAAATAGAATTTAGAATGAAGGTTCTGTGGGGCAGAGACCAAACAACAGAAGGGGATTCCACATATGCTGCTGAAAATCCTACCCTCATCCTTACAATCTCCCTTGGGTTTCCCTTGTGCCGTGGCCAATTGCCCATGAGTGGAGCTCAGTGGCTCTGGGTCGGGAACCTGCAAAACAGCTGCAGTTGTTCTCTCTGTGCTGCTCTCCCCAGATCCTAAATCATCAGTTCCCTCTTTCCCTGATCAGACAAGTTGCATTCAGGGCACACTCAGTCCTCCGTCACCCTCTCATTCACATTTTCCCTCTGATCTTATGACTTCCCATTAGAATGAGATCATCATCAGCTGAACTAGTGGGCCAGGCCAGGACATTCCCAGGATGTGTCATGCTGGGATAGCTGTCGATCAGTGCTCAGGTAGAGATTCTCACTCAGAACCTAACTCTGGTGCTGGGGTTGGGGACTTTTGTGAAGCTCTCTGGCTTCTTTTTAAAAACCTCACAGAGACAGGACAGGAATTAAACATACATGATCACTGCACTTAGGATGGAAGAATCCTATGCACTGCTACAGGCTGGGGACTGATTGGCTAAGCAGCAGTTCTCCAGAAAAGGACCTGGGGATTACAGTGGATGAGAAGCTGGATATGAGCCAGCACTGTGCCCTTGTTGCCAAGAAGGCTAACAGAATATTGGGCAGCATTAGTAGGAGCAGATCGGGGGACGTGATTATTCCCCTCTATTCAGCACTGGTGAGGCCACATCAGGAGTACTGCGTCCAGTTTTGGGCCCCCCACTACAGAATTGGACAAATTGGAGAAAGTCTAGCAGAGGGCAATGAAAATGATCACAGGGCTGCGGTACATGACTTATGAGGCAAGGCTGAGGGAACTGGGCTTGTTTAGTCTGCAGAAGAGAAGAGTGAGGGGGGATTTGTTAGCAGCCTTCAACTACCTGAAGGGGAGTTCCAAAGAGGATGGATCTAGACTGTTCTCAGTGGTAGCAGATGACAGAACAAGGAGCAACAGTCTGAAGTTGCAGTGGGGGATGTCTAGGTTGGATATTAGGAAACACTATTTCACTAGGAGGGTGGTGAAGCACTGGAATGGGTTACCTAGGGAGATGGTGGAATCTCCATCCTTAGAGGTTTTTAAGGCCCGGCTTGACAAAGCCCTTGCTGGGATGATTTAGTTGGGATTGGTCCTGCTTTGAGCAGGGGGTTGGACTGGATGGCCTCCTGAGGTCTCTTCCAACCCTAATCTTCTATGATTCTAAGAGACAGTGATGATTCACATCAACACTATGAGATGTGAAGGTTGGTTGGAGAAGGCTGGTGTCAAGCTGTTCCCCTGGGTCACAGACTCCAATTGTTTGTGTCCTTTATATCCTCCCCTGCCTGCCTCATGGCCTAGAAGTCTAACCCGCTGCAGGCTGAGATCTCAGATGGGCTTGGGACTCAAACATAAAGCAGACAGTTCCTGTTTTACTCTGAGCAATCCCCGCCGGCTGGTGTGATGCCACCATGGGGCTGGAGCCTGTGGGGACAGGAAGCAAGGAGAGCCAGGTTTTACTTCCCACAGTCTGGCATATCACTGACACACTCCTGCTCAGAGAGCTCACTCTCCAGTCCAGATTAGTCAGGGACCATTCCACAAGAAGTGCTAATTCAGTCCTGGGCTTCAGTGGATTTGAGCCCTGCCCCGGAGGGAGGCCTCTTCTGGGCACCTGGAGGAGCTGCCGCTCACATGCTCTGCATTAGTGGGAAATCTATTTATTCTTAATGCTCTCTCATGCATTTTTATACAGCCCCTATCACAGTGGTACCAAAGGGCTGAGGAAAATAAAGTCAGGTTGAAGTTTGTTAGTACCTTGCTTGGTTGCTACAACAGGAAGAGAGAGGATGGCAACTATGGTATGATTGTGAAATAAATCAGCTCAAGGATCTTGGAGATCCGCTCCCATCAAATACAGTCAAAATTGACACCATAAGACACTCACCTCCTGCAACTGAGCAGCCTCAGCCAAGAGGCCTGGGAGGCAAATTCATCTCCCGGCCCAAAGGGCTTCACTGACTCAGCCTAGATTTCATTACAGCAGGGAGGTAATGAGACCTCACTTGCATGTTGCAGCTTCTCCAGTCCAACCCCCTGAGGTCCAATCCTCAGTTAGAGTCAGAAAAAACCATTAGCTCCCATCTGGTCCATTGCTCTCGTTTGTACTTGTTCTCTCTATTATATAGCCCTGGCACTTTGTCAAGTCTAGTTTTACATGGTTGGTTATTATTAATTATAATTATTAATTATTGCTATTAACATCTTGACAGATATTGGGCTCCCATCCCCTACGAGATAATCCCACAGTCCCACACCTTTTATTTGCAGAAAGCTTGTTCTTCTTCACTTTAAATTCTCTCTTTTATTTATGTCATTTCATTACTCAAACTCACACCTCATGCTCCACCCTAAATAACCCCTAAGCCCCCCTTGCAGTTATTTGCAGGTTTCCACCTTGGTTATCATTTAGCCAAGCCTGAGATCTAATCTCTCTCCATTACAGAACACAATATTCTATGTGAGACTGCACCAGAGCTGTATAGACAGGGATTATCACTTCCCTTCTCTGGACTACTCTTCAAAATCCTAGTGGCCTTTTCTGAAGCCGCAACACAGTGCAGACTCCTGTCTAGTTTGCTGTCCACCATACTGAGATGTTTAAAGAAAGTAGTGAGGGATTTTGGAAGGTTAATTTCAATTGGCTACTTTTTGATCTCCTCAGAGACAGTGTTATACTAACTAGCACAGTGCTGCTAATAGGCTGGAGTATAAACATCACATCTGCTCTCCTCTCCCACCTCCAGCTGGTATCTACATCTATGTGTCTACATCAGACAAGCTGAGCCCAGGATCTATGGAGGGCTGAAGACTGTATGTGAAGCTCTGTGGTCTGTCTTGCTGACGTCTGTGAGGCCTGGAGGACAGCATGCCATGGAACATCCAGGAAAGTGGCTTGTAGTCATCATAGGTGCTGGAACTAGGGGTGCTGCCCCACCCCCTGGCTTGAAGTGGTTTCCATCATAGACCATGTTTACAGTTTGGTTCAATGGCTCTCAGCACCCCCACTATACAAAATGTTCCGTGGTAGTCATTATATCCATTGGTTCCCAGATTGCCTTAGTGAGGCTATGGGACATTCCCCATCTAACAGGCATGAGAATGGGAGGGGCTAACAGGGTTGCTGCCTCCAGAGACCCCTCTGGTGGCATGGGGTGGGCCTGCAGTTTTCCCTCAGCAACTTGGCCCTCCTGGCTAAGTTGTTAGCAAAAACCCACCCCTTCCAAGTTATACAAATCCAAAACCAAACACAAAACAGAGTCTTTGACCAAGCCTTAAAGTGGGCCCAGCTCCTCCTTCCTAGAGTTACCACCTTTGAAATGCAAAAAAATTAGCATGCCCCACACACAAGGCAACCCCAACACTCAACCACAAGGCAGCCCGCTCCCCCTTCAACAGCCACTTATCAGATCGAGAGAGAGAACACATACTGATAAGATTGATGACCACAACAAGAAAATGTTGTTATGTTTCTCCAAACTGCTTTGTTTGTGTCCATCTTCACTGAGATTAGTTTTTCCCAAACAGCATTGATTCTATAATTTAAACTACATAATTGAATGTGAATGTTTTGGAACTTTATACATAAAGGAAATCCATTGAGTCAATTTCTTGAATTTGTATTTGCCATTTGATTTTGCCAATTCCAGCAATTTCCTGTTTTTAACAGCCACACAGTAGCATCTTTAGCTGGACACAGAAACATTTAACATTAGATATCCCAGTGTGTTGTGATAATAATGCAAACCTTTAGATCCACATAAAAAAATGGCAAATTTAATTATTTTTCTGGCAACTGGCAAATCCACAAAAAAACCAGCCAGGCTGGTCAAATACCAGCCAGGTGGTAACACTATTCCTTCCTCAGGGATCGGTCTTCACTCCTCTAACTCAAGCACTTCTCTTCTTACCCTGTGCACTCATCTTTTGCCCTTCCTGGGCTCCTTTCCACATCTCCCCTCAGCCTCATTCCCAGGCCTTCCTGCCTGGAGTCTTCCACTGGCCTCTGTGTCCCTTGTGCTCTCCTCTAGCTCTTCATAGCCTTCTACTTTGCTCTCCAGCCAGCCCTCCACTGCTGGCCTTCCAAGTTCCTTCCTCTTAAATCCAACCCTGCACATGTGTAGCAGGGCACAGCTGA
This sequence comes from Lepidochelys olivacea, assembly GCF_965140295.1. Lineage (NCBI taxonomy): Eukaryota > Metazoa > Chordata > Testudines > Cheloniidae > Lepidochelys > Lepidochelys olivacea. The sequence continues at coordinate 86,705,814 of NC_140416.1, read as the reverse complement.
TTGAACAGGACTGACTGGCCCAAGGCCTCTTGGCCTTTAAAGGGGCAGGTCGCGCTGTTACAGGAACCATGCCAAACTCAGAATAATATCCCACCCCATCACAGATGTTGGCAGGGGGGGAAGAGGATCAGCCAGCATTCCCAAGCACAGTCTGGGGAGCGAATAGGAATTCTAGGCACAGCCGGCAACCTGTTAAAAGAGAATGCGCACCTCTCCAAAGCAAACTAAAGTGCATTGTTTTTACTTGTTCTCAGCAAGGCACACCAGCCCTCGGTTACAGCAGCAGAAAGAGCTAAGGGAAAAATATTTTATGCTCATGTTCTCCACATTCTAGCTGAGAAAAATCAAGGCAATAATCACTTGGTTCAAATGTTCACTGGTGATGTCACTGTTTACACTGCTAGTGCCATGAAGTATTGAACATTTATTCCAGATTAACTGTTTCCTATTTTGAACATGTTCATCTCTTCCCTAGGATCCTGTGACAGAAGATGGACCATGTCAGCAAATGCACACTGAAGATTAACAATCAGTGTTTAGCCTGACTTCATTTCCATAAAGGCTCTTCATTAAGCAACAGAACCATGTGTTGTCCTGGTTTGATGCACCATGCGTGTGAAAGGACTTGCAATTAAAAAGTCTATTTTTAATTACTTGGGAAGAGCTCAGATACTGTGGCATGGCCTCTGTCACAAGTACAAGTAAGGATAGATAGAGAGAAGTGGTAGGGATAGGGGGAAAGATGAAGGATTGCTCTATTGGGTGGATGGCTTGCTGTGAAAAGTTTTCAAGCTCAGTTGTGGGGTGGGAGGAGTGGGTGTTAATTTCCCTCATTTGCAGTGTTTGGAGAGGACTTCATTTCCTTTCTTGCATTTTGCCTCTTAACAGTTCCACAGGGTGATATCAGCGGGGCTCTTTCCAAACTCAGACGGACTCAGACATTACAACACCGGGTTTTGGCTGCCTGCAGATTTTACCAGTTACACCCTCTCCTCCCTCCTCCCTGTCCCAGAAACACCCCCCGGGATTAGTGAACCTCCCACTGCTGAACTCACCAAAGTGCTGCTTAATATCTAGGAAGCCATGAACCCACAGTGACTTAATCCCTGGACGCAGTACCTGCGCCAGCTCAACCGCCTTCAAAAGCAGCTCTGCTAAAAATAGAGACGAGCTGTTCCGAAGGTTTTAAAGCTCTGAGCGTTCCATTGTCTTTCAGCTCAAGGGAGCAGAGACTCAGGACCCAGGCACCGGAACGTATGGGGGGGGAGGAAGGTTACCTAGCTCTGAAGAAATTCTCCTGAAGGATAATGCTCAAACCAAAGACCATTTTCCTGGGACTGCAGAGCAGTTGCTGGGGGAGTCACATGCCCCTGTGGAAACCTGCCTTTCAGTGAAGCTGCTTACAGGCCTGAGCAAGGACCACTGTTTGCACAACTATCTGCCTGCTACATGCTCAGTTTCTGCGCTCCACCAAGCTCATCTCTATTGCCTGGATCTTGTTATTTGGCGCAGGAGGAAAGAAAAAGCTATGCTGTATATGTACTGTAGGATCAGAATCGGGCCCCTATTTTATACCAGGGTAAACAAGGAACAGCTCCACTGGTATCAATCAGGTTTCATATGGGTATAAAGCCAGGGTGAGCAAGACCAGACTCAGGGTGCTTAGATATAGCAAAGGTCTGCAACCACAAAGCAGCACCCTAGCACAACGGACAAAACAAGGTCATGGAGAATGAGATTTTAGCTTCAGTTTGTCAAAGAATGATGAGAGACAATTATTTTTAAAACATGCCTGAGCTGGGTTCCTTAGAATAGTCAGGGTTTTATGTGTCTCTTAGCCTACAATGTGTGTTAGTGACAGACTCAGCCACTCTTCTATGAAGAGTGAAGGCTCCAAAAGCAGAAGAAAAATAAAGCCAAACTCCTGAGTTGCTCTGCTGCCTAGGGCCAGACGGCAGATTTGTTGCTAATACTGCTGATGTTTTGGTCTGCTTCCCTGCCTGCAGGGGTCTCCAGGAAGATGCTACGAACCTCTGGAGATCGTTAGAGCGCAGGAGCAGAGGGGGGCTCAGAGCTGGGGATTATGACACAGACTGGCAGCTCAGGCTACAGATGCACTCAGAACGCCCTCAGTCAGCATAAAACCCCACAAGGTTCTCTGCACTCCCACCCAACAGTCTTTTCAACACCCTCCAGTACTTAAGAATTAGAGAACTGTAACACTTTTGTTCTTTTTACCGTAAGGAGATGTTGCCTGGATCTTTCTTGGATGGAAACTCCCTGGTATTTGCTCTCTAGAAACCTTGGTCAAGGTGCCCCCAGTGTTGTTTTCCATCCAGAGGATATTGTAGCTGTTCCAAAACAGGACTGGTTTTGGTTTGAGTCCAGCATTTCAATGAACAGCTCAGTCACGTTCCTGCTAGAATATTGGTCTAAGCACCACCTCTCTGCCTGCTCCCTGGGGCTGATGGTCCCATTCAGTGGACAGAACATTAATGAGAAAGACAAAGTACATGCCAGTGGTTGCTGATTCCACCAAAGCAGATTAACCACAAAACTCCATGGCTGGCAGCCCTTTGTCCTGCGGAGCCTTCTTCCTAGATGGCTCTGCTTTGCCATTGTTCTGACAGCTTTTTGCTGCTCCTGATTCCTTCTTTTTTATGAGTGACTCAGAGGAGTGCTTAGAGAGACACTCACCAAGGGATACTTCTAGGGCCTCTCTCTTTCTGTCTTGGCCACAGACCCTGTTCTCCTGCGGGGACTGACTCCTTGTTGACTCCTTTCTTTAAAGGCCTGATCTAAAAGGGAAAGTTGTTTTGGCATTGGAGGGGTTTGTTTGTTTGGGGGTTTTGGAGGGGAGGCAGTTGGTTTTCTATAATTTTCCTAAATCATGCATTCATACATCTTTATCTATAATGTCTCAAGCTATTTCCCTTGGGAATCACAGCATCCACACAGCACTGGACTTTTCCAAAATCAGTGTATAACATCGGGCAAAAATCTGGTTGGGGTCCTCATAGCGTACATGTGGACTGGGAGCCTTACTCGAGATACTGGGAGCATTCCTGGAACTCTTGTTTTTGTCTTTGGCATTTTCATACTTCTGCCACAGCTCCTTGGCTTTGGCCTGACACATGTCCCAGGAGAACCTCTTCTTCTGCCTCTGCTCTGCTAGCTGCTTGTAGGACTTTGCATTCCAGGGTCTAGTAGAAAGGTAAGACTGAACTTGCCTCCCCCTGGCAAGGAAACCTAGGATCTCCTGTCACAATCACAGGGAAACCTGCGGCACGGTGGCTGTAATGGACTAGAGGTCTATGAACTTGACATCAGCTGGAGCCACAAATAGATGCACTTGACGTATTTTAAAAAGAGAGTGGGACATGCTGTGAAGATGACCCTGGAGCAGCAGAGAGTGTGCAGGTAACCCAACAGGCCAATTCAGATGTGAAACAATGGAGTGGGATAGAAGTCACAGGACTAGCTGAAGAGGTATAGTTATTTCATCGTGGGGATGTGTCCACACAAACATTGTAGCAGAGTGAATCAGTCCGAAATAGAGCTATGGCACTTCCTAGGTGGATTCATTACAGTGAGATAAAGATGCAACATACAGAAAAAAGAATGTGTGTGTGACTGGAAGCTGTTTATCCTGAAAAACCTAAAGGTGCTCACAAGCCATGTCCCTGTGTCGACAAATTCTAAGGAAATCTTTCATTCCACGGGAGGGGGGGGATGGGAAAGGTCTGGCACTGGGCCAGCACATTTCTGCTCACCCATTGCACAGCCCCACATGGTCCTTTGATCCCACAGCATCTCCATCATTTCTGTATTATTCCCATGAGAGACTTAGGGATGGCCCAGCACGTGACCCAGGTATTTAAACATTGAAGCCCACATCCATCCTTACCTTTAATACGGAAACGTGGCCCCTACAGAGCCTCCAGGCCACTCAGATCAAGCTGACACATTGCACATTGGGACTGTGAAGGTCAAATTCACTGCTTGAGCTCAACCAGCAGTAGACAGTCTGCTTTCAGAGCAGCACAGAGGTGCAAACCACTTGCAAATCCCTGTTCTGCCAGGGTCCCAAAGCTGAGCAGTTCAGCTTCCCAAGTGCACCAGGATCATCAGAGAGGACACCGCCAGGGTATGTGAAGATGCATTGACTCAGTGCATCTCCCAAGCAGTCACTGTTAGCCCTGGTTAGGGCTTAAAGCTACCTGGCAGAGAGCAAAATGGTATCACCTACTGCACTCCCCCACAGGTGAATTGCCCTGAGAACAGGCTGCCCCCGCAGGCTCCGTGGGTGCAGACTGCATACTTCAGCTGTGTGTGCCACAGCTCTGCATGCGCCAGCTCTGGAGAACTACAAAAGACGGCTTCATTCTGTTTGACCTTAATGACATTAGGTGCAGCCCTTGGGCTCCTCACCTGTTGCCAATGTGGCCCTCAGTTTGGCGGCTGTGCGGCTGTTGCAGCCAGGAGGGCCCTGCAGCTGCAATCGGTCTTCCCTGCACTGTAGGGCCCGTTAGCTGGGATATCATCCATGTGATTGATCAGATATGCCTGGTGCTAACAGCTACTGTATGTTGCAGTGTGAGGAGGGCTCTGCAAGGTGACAGCCCTTAATCCAGTTGGGTGCTGGAAGAATGTATTAGGCTGGGGATGTTGGTGTTTTTTAAAAGCTCTATTTTACTATTGACCAGAATAACAAAGATGGAGTTTGATAACACCAGCCAGTGGAGACAGGGCAGTGGGACATAGGGGAGCATCATCATGTCTATCACTTTCCTAGGATGTGTTGGGGTCAGATCTGATCATGGGGCTGGGTGGCGATGTAAGCAGTGTTTGTCCACGTAGCCAAGAATGGAGCCCACTGCTCCTCAAAGCCACCAGGATCCTGTCTCAGACAGTATGTCACTTGCTGCATTAGTGCTAATTGTCGGGTTAGTTTGATCCAGTCCTTTAGTCTGGGGCCTAGGTCCCAGTTCACAAGCAGAAACTGTCCAGCTTTCTTTCCAGCACGAACAAGATACAGTCAAATTGCTTCCTGTTTTAACTCTGGTATCCACGAGAATCCTAGACCAGAGAAACGTCTGATGGGCAGATTCCACATTTGTACAGCACTTCAAGAGTTGTATGCGCCTTGTTCCAGAAGGACAAAAGGCGGGGACATACTCGTATGGGCTGTGCAAAGGAAGTTGCCTGGCATGGTCATGTTTCCCCATTTTCAGTTTGGCTGTGACTGCAGTGCATTTTGTATCTTCCCAGTGAAAGAAATGATATATTAAGAACCTAGCACCATGATTGTCTGGCTTGGTTACTCAGTCCTCATCGAGATTATTCATGGTTTGACACTATTTTTTTGCTCACTTTCTGTCTCACACCAGAGCCGCTTCTATCCTGGGCTGTCAGCCAAGATGCAAGGCGAGCTTCTTTCAGTTGTTTATAGCAGGGTTGGTGGATGTTTAAACGAAAGTGGTGGTGAGAATCTTGAGAATTCCACAACAGACATAACTGCAGCTAGAATTCTCTCTGCAGCCGGAGAGCTTTGTAGAAGCAAGAGTATAAAATGCATAATCTACAGACAAATCCATTGACCAGCTGCCTCTGAAAATGGAGGAAGGTAGGTCTCAGTGATCACACTAACAGGGAACTTGAAAGTGAATCAAAAAACCTTAATTATCCAGGGCCTGATTTTCAAAAGGCAGGAGTCCAGAGCTGCATGATAAAACATGCACGCAACTGCATGCCTATTTAGCACACACAATTATCATGACTACTTGCACAAAAAAGGTATTTGTGCATACAAAGGGCCAATAAGATAACTGCATGTGTGTGGCCTTAGGCTTCTGTCCTTTGGAAAACCAGGTTTTCATGGAATAGATGTGCAGACTTAAGGGGATGGTGTCAGGACAAAGTCATATATATTAAAAACAAACTATTCCCCCTTCCTCCTTATGTTACTAAGAGCTCTTTAGATTACTAAAGCTGAAGGAATTTGTTTAAATCCAATCTGCTTTTCACCCTTAATGTTTATTTTCTTTCAGCACTTCATTCAGCTTGGACAATGACAGCACACTAATTAGTTTCACATTTGTCTTTAGTCAATTTCTAGTCAATTTCCCTTTCTGGTCTCATGTGCTGGCACAATGCTGGAATGTTGGGGTTACATATGCAGCAGGGGAAGGTGTTCTTACTTTTAAAAAACTGTGTCTATTTGATTTTTTTTAAATACATGCATTTGGCCTCAAATCCGACCTGATAGTATCTCTATTAGAAAAGCTACAACCATGTGCTCAGCCTGGAAGACTGAAAGTTCATAAGTAGGGAAGTTCTTCTCAGCAGGAATAAACTGACATGTTTCAAAATTAACATTTTTAATTACTATTATTATATGTATTATTCCTACATAGCCAAGAGTGCTGAAGGCCAGGGCCCTGCCCCAATCTAATTAATTGGTACAACTGGTGTCTCTGAACCTCTTGCTGCTAACGACCCTATTGCGGAAAGCGTAAAAGCATTTCTGACACTGAAGGACAAGTTTTCAAACACTGGAGACTGGGCTGCACATGTGTACAGGTGCGAGCAATGCATTTGTGCACAAGAGGGGTAGAGACACTTGTCCATGTAACTCCCATTTGGATTTGCAGTCTCCTGTTGGTGCATTCATGTGCAGGCTTTGTGGGTACAATTTAGGGGTGTGTATGTGAAAATTTGGTCCTCATGAGAATGGAGTGAGCAGCCCCATATCAAAGTGTGTAGAGAAGTCACCACACTACTGCACATAATCAGCACCCCTTGAACATCCCAAGGAAAATGTTAATGCTTAGAGGTGATAGAGTACTTTGAATGAGGAGCTTTAGTACAATAGGGAGCAAGTTTGTACTGGCCCAGGGAGACAGACCAGTGATCTAACTGGGCTTTTCAAGTACTAATTTCTATTAATCTCAGATCATAACTGGTTCGCAGTCTCCACATTCTGGTTGTCAGAGTCACAGATAACATAGATATCACTGGGAAAAAAATCAATGTCAGATACACAGAAACACCTATGGTGATATTTAAAATAAAAAGAGACCCTGGATTTTTCAATGCATTCCCTCATCTATGTCCAGTGGGAAACACTTCCAGGCTTTCCTCTTTATTTAAGGCAGCAGGGCTAACATTTGTGAAGTACTCTGAGGCCAAAACCGCCCATAACAGGCTAAATATCATCCTCATAACTAACGTATGGCCCCCAGGACTTCACCGCTGTCCCAGCGCTACGATCTGGCCACACGGCAGCAGGGACAGAACTCAGAGCCTCCTGCTCTAAAAACTCCAGGGTCTACCATTTACTTAGATGTAAGCTCTTTGGGACAGGGTCTGTCTTGTCATTATGTGTGAGTACAACACCTAGCACAGTGGGGCCCTGATCCCTGACTGGGGCCCGCTAGGCGTTATCCCAGTACACAAATAACAACAACAACAACAAAATGAGCTGAAGGAGGATCTGTTAGTGTAGTGCCTATGTTACCATTGAGCAGTGTGGATTCTAGCCAGTAGAGCACACCAGGGCAGACATTATCTAGTTCTGTTACACAGGATTACTGACTTTTGTTGTTTATCTTGAATCCTTAGCGCTGAACAGGACTAGGTTTATCCTCGGTAACTCCAACAGAAGATACGAGTTCTCAGCATCTTGTCCCTCACTATCCCCTTGAAAGCACTCCAGTGTTCTCCAGCAATGCCAATCCCACCACCCCACCTCTCTTACTCTCCCACAAATACCCTGCTTTTCATTCTCTTACTCTCACTTCCTGCGGCCCTGCTGTCTCCCAGCTGTTCTTTCTCGGGTGACTTCCCAGCTGCCCCACCTCCACCATGCCAGTTACTGACCTAAGGACTCATATCAGGGAGATGGGCTGTGTAAGGAATACATGCTAAAGGATCAGTGGGAGTTTGTGGCAACTAAGAGGGTCGGTTGGGACTTTTACCTGGAGCAAATTCTAACCCAATTTATTCTCTCACTGCTGGAAACCTGCCCAAAGTCCCAGACTAGGGTCCCCTGCTTGACTTGTTTGCATATCCATAGAACCAGCCATATTCTAAGGGTTAAAATAAGAGGAACAGGAAAGTGGGTTTCCTGTGGCTAACTCCAGACAGCAAGAGGCAAAATCCCCCTGGAGAAGGAGTAGCGTTTTCCATCCTGATAGCTGTGTCATCAGGGAACGATGCCTCAGACACATAATTAGTCATGGGCTGCAACTAAGTGTCTTCAAAGATGTCCCCAATGTGCCAGCGACAGAAAATATCAAAAGAAGAGGAATCTCAGCATCTCCTTGCAAACGCCATGGAAGTTAACATCAGAAGCACTTTGAGCATCTGGCAAAGAGAATCCATTTATTCACTAAGGGCCAAATTCTACCCACTGATGTGTGTGCATGCTGCCAGCTGTAGCCAACTACAATCAACTGCAGAAATGTTGGGTGGTCCTAAAATAGTTTCTAAACTATATTAAGACCTAGCTTTCTCAATAGGATGTCTAAATCACACATTTGGGAACTCAGATCAGTTTGGCATTGGAGCCTCCTGCGACAAGTGGGGATTTTCCCTTGTTATGTGAGTCTTACTGTTCTGCATGAATGTTGTGTGTGCCTCAGTTTCCCTGTGTATTGCACCAATGTCTAGGTGGTGGGAATAAGGGTGTGTGACTTTTGCAGGGGATGCTGCAGCTGCCTGCACAGATGCTATGGCCACCCCTTCGTAACCTGAGCCCCAGGATGAAGCTACGACCAGGTTACTCTTGGCCCTGGAAACAAGACAAAGGCCGGAGGAGGAGCAACGGGCATGCAGGGGCCAGGCAGCTGGAAGCTAGTCATTCTCAGCTGGCTTGGGGCACAGGGGGAGGGCCAGAGCCCTGGCTCTGGGCTCCACTTCCCCCAAGATGGACTTGGCTGAAAGTCACTGATTTCTGTGCTAACAAGTTCTGTCCTACGCTGTGTTCCTGTCGACTAATAAACCTTCTGTTATACCGTCTGGCTGTGAGTCACCTCTGACTGTGGAGTTGGGGTTCAGGGCCCTCTGGCTTCCCCAGGAGCCTTGCCTGGGCGGACTCGCTGCAGGAAGTGCACGGTGTGGAAGGGGATTCTGAATGCTCTGAGGTCAGACCCAGGCAGGTCGAAGCTGTGTAAGCTTCTTGCCCTGGAGACAGTATGTTCAGGGAGAGGAGGCTCCCGCAGAGTCCTGGCTGGCTTCGTATGGAGTAGCTCCAGAGCATTGCCCTGGTGACTCTGCGACACCTCCCAATGCAGATTAGAAGATGATCTGTTAAGAAACCCATGTTTGAAAATTGGGCGGCATATGGATTTATTCACAAGCAAGAACAAAAATTACATGCAACAGCTACCACCCTCCCTGTCACATCCACCACTATTCACCCACCCACCCCAAAACACAGAACAAATGCATATGTTAGATAACCAATAAAAACCAAAGTGAGATGCTGAGAGATCTTTCTACTCACACAACAAAAGGTTAAAACTCATGATGGTTGTGTCTCTCAAGCTAAAAGAAAAGGAGTACTTGTGGCACCTTAGAGAATAACCAATTTATTTGAGCATAAGCTTTTATGAGCTACAGCTCCAATGAAGTGAGATGTAGCTCACGAAAGCTTATGCTCAAATAAATTGGTTAGTCTCTAAGGTGCCACAAGTACTCCTTTTCTTTTTGTGAATACAGACTAACACGCCTGCTACTCTGAAACCTCTCTCAAGCTAATCAGTGACCCTGACAGCCTATTGTTTTCTGCTGTCACATACTCACTTTTATAAATCAGGGCTGTAAGGTTTAAATCAGCCATGTCTTCCCAATTACACAGAATGAACCTTGGGGCACATTGTCTATCAACGTTGTATTCAAGACAGCTGTCTTGAAGGGAGGTCTCTGGAGTCCCCAGGGGCTAATGGAATCTGAATAGCCAGGGATCATAGAAGCTGAGTATCTATCCATTTGTAACTTACGTCCCAGACTTTTACAGAAGATTGTTGATCACTTTACAGCCATGATAAGTGTAAGTACAAAAACCAACTCTTGCTCAGGGCAGCAGCAAGCCTAAAGGGCAAGATGTCAGCATGGTACCACCTGACAGGAGACCCTGTTTTCTAACATGGATAGGGCTGGAGTCTAGAACACCTGATGAAGAAGAAAGCAAGACACTGGTTTCTGAAATGTGCTTGTCTACACTTGAACTTAAACTCTGATCAGCACCAGCTCTGATGCCCCTCTTGCTGACATGCTTTGTCAACAACCGGTAATTCTCCAAGTGCAGAGCAGGCTTCACAGCCCAGGGCATAATTGTAGAGCTAACAGAGAAAACATTGTTACCTGTAAACTGAGCACATTTGATCTGAAGCCATTGGCTAGTCCATACTGGGAATTGTGGGCAATGCTCCAAGGATGCCAGTAACTCCGATGCAGCCCCACTACAGCTAGCAATGGTGGAAATGCTTGTGTGGATCAACGATGGGCACTTTAATTGCTGTGTCATCCAAATTTGGCATGATCAGATTAGACAATATCATGACTAAAAATACCTGAGCCCTGCCTACACTAGGCTCTCAACAATATTATCACAGGAGGAGCTGCATTGGTGGGAGCAGCAGTGGGAAATTTGAAAAACAAAGTCTAACACAGTGTCTGTGCTCAATATTGAACCCTGCTGTCAGGAGTTCAGATTCGACCCATTGCGCCCTCTACTGGCCATTTCCAGACACTGCACCATCTGTGGACTACTGCTGTACTAAAAACATTTCCAAAGAAACACAGGATAATACCCCAGCCCCTTGTGTAGCTGGGGTTTTTTTTTGTTTAATTTTAAAAAGTCTGTTATCCAGTCAAGATGTAACACAAATTGGCCCTTTGACTAGGCTGCAAAGGCAGCTAATTTTGCCAGTCTCATGTATTGCCTTATTTAACCAGTGTAGCCCTTCTACCTGGTGGAGTTGGCAGCAACAAGGGTCAGGGTCAACATCTAGGGGTTCCTCTTAACAATACAAAACAGAACTGGCTCAAGCCCTCACTCAGTAATCTGGGGAAACTAAGCACCATCTTTGATTGCCTCTAAGGGTATGGCTGCACACTGCAATTAAAAACTCACAGCTGTTCCCTGGCAGCTGGTGTGGGCTTGGGCTAAGGAGCTGTTTAATTGTGGTGTAGATGCTCAGGCTGGAGCCCAGTCTCTAGGACTTTGTGAGGGTCCCAGATCGCAGGCTGCAGCCTGAGCCCAATTATCCACACCACAATTCATCAGTCCCCTTAGCAGGTTTTTAATTGCTGTGTAGACATACCTTAAGAGGTGGTATTTCCCCACTCACAAGCACTGAGCCTATATAACAAAAGAAAACTTTCATTAAAAGGGAAAGGGAACCCAGCACTGGTCTGGGAGAACTCCACAACCACCATTCAAAAGCATGTAACCTTAAGCAAACACCCACCCCACAGTGCATTGGGCAGTGTCCTTTGCCTGAGTTTACCACCTTGTGCTGTGAAAGTCTGACAAATAATTGTCCCTTTAACACATCACGCCCCACTCCCTCTGATGCACACCACTCACAGGTGGTTGTCCTTAGTCAGTGAAGACCAGAGTTCAGAGGTGCATTTGCATGGTCCCCCTTGCACTCCTGAAAAGGGGGGGGGGGCATCAAGCAATGCCTCTGCTACTGTCTCTGCAATTAGCTCACTATTGCTACCACTGCTGCTGCTCTCTCTGCCACTGTTATCACAGCCGCGTCAGAGATGCCACATTCTGAGGTTCCCCGTACCCATTTAACCCAGCTCTTAGTGATTTCACTGGGTAGCAAGGAACCTCTGTACTACTGTATTTTTATATAAAAAATGAAGGAGTCCTTGTGGCACCTTAGAGACTAACAAATTAATTTGGGCATAAGATTTCGTGGGCTAGAGCCCACTTCATCAGATGTGGGTTCTAGCCCACGAAAGCTTATGCCCAAATAAATCTGTTAGTCTCTAAGGTGCCACAAGGACTCCTCGTTGTTTTTGCTGATACAGACTAACACGGCTACCACTCTGATGCCTGTATTTTTATTGTCTTTCACAGCAACATTGTCCCCATACTAGAACTAAGGTTTAGGATCTATACCTGCTTGTCTCTGATTTCAGCTCCAGTAATCACTGAACAGAAACAAGGAATCTGAATTGAGTTCAACCAGCTCTGTCTTTAAACTCTGGAGTGGGTAGGGCAGGGCCAAATCGTGTCTATGCCTCTTTAAGAGGAATCCACACTACCAAATAAAAACACCCATGCCTGCCCTTCCCCTCATCTTCTGTGGGATTTGGCATCCCTGCCTCTGCTTAGCAGGTGAGTTTTCAGTGGGTAACCCCCTCTATCAGGGCATGCTAAATGCAGTTCTGCTGCCCTTTACTCATACAATAAGGATAACATTTCATTATCCCTGCATTAAAGGGAAACGTAAAACAAAACAACCAAAATTGGTCACTTTGGCAAAGCAGGTCTGTCTGCTGAACACCTAAGGGAGTGTAGGTGTGTCTATGCAAATACTGTCTGTTCCTGAAGGCTTTTTCCCCAGTGCTGTCACTAGATGTCAGGGGAGAGCTCATTCAGACTGTACTCACACCAGGGCCACTTTGGAGGGCAAAATCTGCTAGTGGACCAACAGCCATGTGTTATAGTTGAGATACAAGGGTTCCCACAATGTAGAAGGTTACTTATCTATTTATGTGCAACAGCGTGCTCAGTGCTGCATAGACACAAAATAAAGACAGTCCCTTCCCCCAGAGAGTTTTCCATCATGGAGAAGAGAGAACACACCAAGAAGCCCAGAGACGAGGAGAACTTAGAGGAGGAGGGAGTTAATTATATAAACTCAATTCTTGTGAGATAAAGCCTATTACCTATTTTATCAACTTGGCCTTTTCATGGAGGCTCAGCACAGCTACACCACTGTGCTGTGCCTGCCAAATGACTGAAGAATCAGACTCATTGGGGCACAGTATAGAACAATAATGCTTAACTACTGCTATAATAATGTACCGCTGTCTTGATTTGCCCCTCCCCACAAGGCAGCAGATCTCAGCTAAAAGGAGAAAGTCTAGGTACCTGGAAATGATGGACTGTGGTTTCTGGATTTTGGCAGATGGAGTTGTCTCTCTTCCCCTCCCTTACTGGAAAAAATGCAGCATTACTTTTCTGCCCACCCCTCTCCCGTCCCTTTAGATTACTCCTTTGGAGAACTGGCTGCACAGCTGGACTGTAAAATAATCCAGCTGTTCCTATGACAACACACTGGCAGCAGGCAGAGATGACGCCAGCACATGGAACCTTGGCCTATTCACTACCAACACCCAAGTCTATTTGTTTTGGCTTAGGCTGTGTTTGTTTCTGGAAGCAGGCAGCATTTTGCTGAGTACATTTCTGAAGGCTGGAGAGGCAGGAGTTGCAATCCCAGAGACACCAGGGAAGCTGATGTCTCTGTCCCTTGTCCTTTACTTTCAGCCTCCAGTTCAGTCTGATGCCAGGAGAAAATACCTCCTGGGATCCTGCAGCTGGTCTTTGCAGGATTCTAGCTGGAGTCTGTGCTGTAGGAGGCTTAGGGCAGTGATCTCTTCAGTATTGTGAGAAACTGTGTTCCCTGCTCCATGGAAAATGCTTTGGAGTGGAATTGATAGGTGGATATTAAACCATTTTTAACCAATTCCCTTTCCACAGTGGGGCTTAAATGTACTGGAGAGCAAAGGAAATCCATTTCCTCATTAAGCTGTGGCCAAATGAGTGGAACTAGTTCAGCCTATGCACGTACTTAGGAAGTGGCTAGTAAATATCAAGGCCTACATGGCACTAATACTTGAGAAACACATGGAGCTCAACGGCATTGTGGTCCACTGGAGATGGCATAGGACCGGGAATCAGGAGAGCAAACTATCCCTGGCTCTGCCACTGACCAGATGCCTACCCGCAGGCAAATCACTTCCTTTGTTTTGCCTCCCACCCTTTGTCTGTCTTGCCTGTTTAGAGCACAAGTTCTTCAGGGCAGGGAATCTTTCTTAGTACATGTATGTACAGCACCTAGCTCGGTGGGGCCCCCATCTTGGGGGGAGCCTCTAGGTGCTACTGAAATACCATTGCTACTAATACCTTTGCCTTGGATCTCTAGATAAGTCTCTGCTTCGCCAGCTTCCCAGAGCCGCCCCAGCGATCAGAAAAGGCTATTGGGGGGCAGGGGAGGTTGTGGTAGTTGGCTGAGAAGCCAGATGCATATCTTCTCGCTCCCCCTCATGCAGAATCAGGAAGTGCCCTGTCCCTCAGGGAGCTCTGACAGGAGAAGGAAATAGGGTGAATGCATGAGAATCCAGGGTGCCAAGGGCATTAGCGGGTGCTTGGCTAGGCCACCAAGAAGCAGAGCAGCACACTGACAGGCAGCAACCCAAGTCCAGCTGGCTGACTTGGTTGCTCGCTCCCCCAGCAGCTAGGGGTAGTGTGCACTGCAGAAATAGTAAATAGACCCTCGAGGCTCCTTGACTCACTATCCCAGAGGCCCCATCACCACCTCTGCTCACCTGCCAGAGCAGCTTTGATGGACTCCAAAGGCAGCTGTACACAGTGCTCCTTGCAGAGGGCCTTTGGGAGGAATGATAAGTGAGGGCTCCCAGGAGACTGCCCCGAAAGTGCTAGGTCTCCTTCCCTTTCACCTATGTCCATCCCCCTCTAATTCTCTCTGCTCCTGTCCCCATTACCCAAGCCATTCACAGCAAAAATTGCCCCAGTGGGAATTAAGCAGCTTTTAATTATTAAAACTGAAAATACTTGAAGGGCACAGTGTGCCCAATAATGAACTAGCCCTTTATCTCTCCTGTGCCACGTGCCCCCTCATCGCTGCCTCTGAGCCACATTCCTCTCTCTCTGCTGTACTGTCCCCTCATCACTGCCTATGAGCATCCCATCATCACTACACAGAGCTACGCTGCTCTTTCTGATGTGTAACAGGACAGCCAGTGCTGCTGGAAATCAGCCCTAGCACAGTTCTAACTCAGTAGCCAAGGCCACAGGAGAGCCTCCATGATGTGATCCCATTTACATGGCTAGGGTCACCAAAGATGACTCATCACTATGCCTACCATCACTTCATAAGTGACTCCCTGTCACTGTGACCTTAACAGCAACCTTATGCCAGAAAGCAAAGGGCTCCCTGGCATCTAGCAGTGAGCGTCAACAAGCCTGACCATCTCCGTGTGCCCCAACTTGCTGTTATAATCTGTACCTAAGTTGTCCAGTGTAATTGGAAAACTAATAACTCGATTAATATTCTTGCGTGACATATGTATGGTCAACCCACGAAGGATCCCACAGCTGTACTGAAATTATAACTAAAATGTGTTTAAACCAAGCATCTCAGCAGCTCTTGACAAACAGGTTTGTTTCTGGGATGTGGTTGCATTCAAGCAGGGGCATCTCCCCTGTGAATTGGGCAAGGTGTGTCCAAAGACCAAGAACAACACAGTCGCATGCCAAGCACACAAAGCTACCAGCACAGCACGGGGGGAGAAAAGTGGTCACTTCATTTCAAGGGTGGATGGAGACTGCAGCCCCAGAAAGCCTTCCTGCCACTTAAAGCGGGGCCATGAACTTTGGGAGAGAGACTTTGCAAAGGTTTACTGTACGATAAAGGGAGGGACAGAGAACCCCTGGTTATCCTTCACTTGAGGTGACAAGGAAAACTGGGATCTTGGACTCCGCGGGGCTCCTGACTAAGAGCTACTTGGGGCATCTTAGAGACTAACCCATTTATCTGAGCATGAGCTTCCCTGAGCTACAGCTCACTGCATCGGCTGTGATGCTCAGATAAATGGGTTAGTCTCTAAGATGCCCCAAGTCCTCCTTTTCTTTTTGCGCATACAGACTAACCCGGCTGCTACTCTGACACCTGACTAAGAGCTAGTTAGCCATTCCTGCTGGAGGAAGATTGGTGAGGAAACTAGCTTGAACAATGACCATAGCATGTTAAATTAGATCTTAGCTATATCATCAGGGGCATAGCACCCAGCGCCGCCCCCCCCCCACCCAATTCATCTAAAAAAAAATTAATATTTCTGCAGATTATTTCACTGACTTTTGTGTTTTCTATCACTGGCATTCACAAACTGAAGTAAATGTATTTCTTCAGAACATGCAGTTATGAGTGCATGCAAACTCAGCTAGGTCATACACGTACCCTCTCATACATACATCACACAAGAATACGGATGGGTGCTTCAACTAGTAGAGTAAGCGAGAGAACCATGACATTAATTACAGGAGCTGAGGGCTTCTCTAAAAGTGAGTACTCTAGTAATTCTCATCATGGGCTGCCCTATATAAGGGAATAGAACTCTTATGCACTGTAAAGCAAGGGCCACATCCACCTGTTCTGAATAGGTATCCCCAACAAGTGTCTGGAAATAAATTACACTTGTTTAATGCAGCATGGTATAAAATACCAGCAGCAACGTCTTGGCTTGAATATTCAAAAGGAAAAAAAAGACAGAATATTTTGTTTCACATGTAGATTGTTTTCATGCAATCTAACAAGCAAAACTGAGCCAGCTGGGATACCAGCTGGCTGTTGCAATTGGAAAAAAGGACCTGAAAAAATTAAAAAGCATGCAAAAACTAGTCGGCACTGAAGGGCAGTTGAACATACTGGCCATTTTAAACATGAAAAGTTACATATGGATTTGATGTTAAGCAAAGCAATGCAAGCACAGTACCAAAAAAGGGAAGCTTGTCTTACCACTTCAGCTACATGATGAGCATGCAACTTCAGAGAATTGGGGCTTTTCTTACAGATTGTTGATTATCTTAATAGCGAAGATCCCTTCATGCAAGCAAGAATGACTTGTGTGCAGAAAAATGCCACTTACTTATCAAACCAGTCTCAAAATGACGTTATCTCCTTTAACTACATTATACAGAATAAGATCAGAAATGAATTAGCCACTGCCAGGTATTTCAGTGTGAAACTAGACAAAACTCTTGATTTTGCATATAGAGAACAAGTAGCAGCTGCATTTCAACATGTAAGCGATAATGACTATGAAATTATTGAGGATTATTAATCTGCAAGGTACAGCAAGTACAACAGCTGAAGAACTTTTTCATATTTTAAAGAATACGCTTATTAAAATGAACCTGTCTTTTAACAAGTTAGAAGACAATGCTACAATGGGGCAAAAAATATAAGCGGTCATGCATCAGGGTTACAAACTCTTGTTCAGAAAAAACAACCAAGTGCTGTTTATATCCATTGCTAAGCACATTGTTTACATTTAGTCATGGTTGATGCTGTGAGCTCTAATACCCTTTCAAATAATTTTATTGGACTTGTTCAGAACCTGTATACATTCATCCACATATCAGTCATTGCAGCATCACCTTGAAAAAAATACAAAAGGACACCATGACACAGACAGAAGGGACTTCAAGTGTCAATTGCAATGAATGTGGTGGTTGAGAGAGATCTTGTCAGGCTCTTCATGAAGCATGCTGTTATTCACACTGCCAAGCTTTGCAGGTCATAAATGCCCAGTTTTCTATTTTTAGAGAAACTTTAGTCAATATTCCGCAGAATGCCACCAAACCATGTGTGTCAGCAGAAGCAAAGGGGCTTATGATACAGATAGATTTCAAATTCACAATCTGCCTTTTGGTATTTTTGGATGCGTCAAACTGCATGCATTATGCTATCACTTTCTTGCAGTAGAAAAACTTTGACTTTGCCTGTGCAGTAAATGTAAGAGAGAGTTGTTTAAAAGTCTTGTGCAACCTGAGAATGGATGAAAAGTTCCATGAATACTTCATAAAAGCTGAAAATTGGGCTACTGAACTGAATCTGAAAATGCCAACTTACAGGAAAAGGCGACCGGCAAAAACTCTGGATCATTTCTATGGGAGTCACACAGAATGTTACCATTTTTAATCTTTACAAAAGAAATATAAATAGATTTATTTTTCCCTGCACTTGATCCTGCAGTAAGTGAAATTGACAGACGATTTAATCAGAAAAGTACAATAATACTCAAAACCCCGTACTATCTCACTGCAAAAAAAAAAAACCAAAAACAAAAAACCCTGAAAACTGTTAATATACCAAAAGGAAATGAAGCATGTGTGCAACCAAATGAAGAATTTCAGTGCAGAGTTCCTGAAATGCAGTACGATTTATTTGTGCACCACCTTGCACCTATTTTAAACGCTCAGGGACCGGAGAGTGCAGTATCTTTTCCCGAACTCATAAAGGTCTGTAAAGAACATGACCTGGAACTTTTGTATCCTGATGTATTTGACCTATTGGTACTTTTGGCAACATTACCTGCTACAGTTGCAACCTGAGAAAAATGTTTTAGTGCTAAAAAGCGTGTCCTTAGTAGACGTTGCAGCAGTCTGACAGAAGCTCATCTTCAGCAACTGTTAATTCTTGCAGTAGAGACTAACTTATCCAACAGCGTGAACACAAGACAGGCTTTGGATACATGTATTCAGATGGCTCCATGGTGTATGGATTTTCATACATATGATGTAGGTGCACATGTTGATATGGTTTAAAGTGTACAATGTGTGTGTTTAACGTGCCCCTCCAAAAGTAGTCAGATTTGAATTCCTGTGCATGCCCTCATCTATCAGAAAGCATATTCTTACAACAAAGATAACTCTGTCTATCTTTAGCCCTTATACTTGAACTCACTTAAAACCTCTCTCTTATTGACTGAATAAACTTGTTTTATTTTTAATCTATACCAACCCAGTGCTTTGATTGAACTGAAGTTATAATCTCCAGTCAAGATAACAAGCTGCTGTTTTTGTCTCTTTAAAGGAGCAGCGAACTTCACTTCTGCATGGAAGAGAGGGTTGGACATTTCAGAGAGACAGTTTTGGAGAAAATCAGGACTGGGAGGGTATTGGAGTCACTCTGCAAACAGTAACTGGGCAATGAAAGCCAGGTCATGACTTGTCAGCTGGTTGTGGGGGTCAGGGCTACAAGCTATGGCTGCATTGCATTTAAGGCACACAGAGCGGCAAGGCAGGAGGTGACAATCCTTTAGTGGTCAGGTTTGAACCCCAAAACCTCACACTGGCCTTGTCAGACAGGATTTATACACAGCTTCCTACTTTGACTGAGGTTTACATTTCAAACACTAGTAAAATAGTTTTAAGTGATAAGGCTGGGAACAGTCAAAGAAAGACTTGTTTTATTGTTTTCTGTTTATTTTGAGGAAGGGAAATAGAGCAAAGGAAGTTTAAAATGAATGACAGTGAAACAATGGCTAAGTTAGAGCTAGCTAAATTGGAAAAGGAGCAAAAATGGGAAGCAGAATGCGAGAAAGATCATGAATACCAAAAACGGGAAGTGCCAGAAGAGCCAAGGAGCAAGAAGCAGCAGACAGGCAGGCCCTGGAAGCAGAAGCAGCTGCCCACCAAAGAATCAGAGTGGAAAGACCCAGAAAAAGAGACGGAGAGGCTGTATAACCTGGACATAATGGAAGGACATGCATAGATCTCACAACCCACAGCTACTCTCTCGCCCAAGGGCCACCCAGCTGGGACAATCTGTGTCCCATGTACAGAGAATTGGACTTCATCAAAGAATATTTCACCACTTTTCAAAAGATCTGTGAATTGCATAAAGTCCCACACTGATTGCAAAGCTGTCTGGTAAAGATTGAATGTAATATGAATTTTGAAAAGATTGTATTGCAAAGGTTTCAAATTACCTTTAACATGTACATGTTGAAATTCAGAAACCTCATGAAAACTGCTAATGAGTCATGGAGAATATGTTTATAAAACATGTGACCTGAAGAGGAAATGGGTAAAGGGGGAAAAGGCTGAGAATTATGATGAATTATTTGATCTCTTTGCTCAAGAACATTTCCTGAGCACATGCTCTGAGGAGATCAGAGATGCCATCCAGGATAAATCTTTGGGTTCTGTGCAGGAAGTAGCAGATCTAGCTGATTCCTTTGTGCAGGCCACAGTGTCTAATGAGTGCAAGATACAGAAAGAGGGGCAGAAGCACAGGGTAAAGGGAGAAGCCATTTCATCCCTAGGAAAAAGGAGGGTAGTTGGCAGCACAGGCATATACCTAACCAGAATCAATCCCTTCTTAGAACACATTCACAGACCTCCCCTCCCCAAAAGACAACAGTGCAACTGTGTGACTCCACTGAGCACATAAGAAATAATTGCCCTAAACCAGTGGTTCTCAACCAGGGGCGGGTACCCTTGTGGGACTCAGAGGTCTTCCAGGGGGTACATCAACTCATCTAGACATTTACCTACTTTTCCAACAGGCTACATAAAAAGCACTAGCTAAGTCAGTACAAACTACAATTTCATACAGACAATGACTTGTTTATACTGCTCTATATACACTCTCTCTCTCTATATATATATATACACACACACACACACACAGAGAAATGTCACTACAATATTTATATTCCAATCAATTTATTGTATAATTATATTGTAAAAATGAGAAAGTCAGCGATTTTTCAGTAAGTGTGCTGTGACACTTCTGTATTCTTATGTCTGATTTTGTAAGGAAGTAGTTTTTAAGTGAGGTGAAACTTGGAGTATAGAAGGTACACTTGCGGTGCACAAGACAAAATAGAAAGTACTCCTGAAAGGGGTGCAGTAGTCTGTAAAGGTTGAGAGACACTGTCTTAAACTAAAACAATATAAATCCTCATCCCATCCAACCCAGTTTAACACACCTTTTCATTAACCTTGAAGTGCCTGCAGGGTCCCTGATTTTGTGAGATCTGACCCAGAGGAAGTGGATGTGGAAGTCGCCACAGTGAATGGCAAAGAATGCATAGAAAGGAGGGACACTGATGCCCAAATTTCTCTGGTCAGGGAAAGCATAGCCAAAGAAACAGAGATGTTACCTGGACAGGAAGTAGAACTCCTGGCACTGGGAAGATATAAAATTCCTGTGCCTTTGGTGAAGTGCATTTGGAGTGGAAAGGTTCAGAGGTACCTTAAAAGTAGGGGTGCTGGTTGTATTCCAACAGAAATGCTGTTGGAAAATGACATCTTAACTATGTCTAACGCCATTAATATTGTAACCTGTAGTAAAAAGAAATATAGTTCTTTAATCCCCGAAGGGCATGGCAAAGACATAGAAAATGTGGGACAGAATACACCTGTGTTCACACCCTACACACTATTGTAATAATCTTTGTACAAGGTATGCCTTATAAGCAGTGTTCCCTCTAATTTTTTCCACACATGTGCGGAATGAATTTTGTTATGTGCATCAATATGGTGGTCGTGTGTGACACATCACCTTCATATTGGTGTACATAACAAAATTCATATGGTGGGTGTAGGGCCGAGGGGTTTGGAGTGTAGGATTGGGCTGAGGCAGAGGGTTGGGGTGCAGGGGTGTGAGGGCTCCAGATGGCAGTGCAGGCTCTGGGGTGGAGCCGGGGATGAGGGGCTCAAGGCTGGGGTGAGAGCTCCGGTTGGGGTTGCAGGCTCTGGGGTGGAGCTGAGGGGCTCAGAGGTGGAGCAGAGGGTTGGGGTGTGGGCTCTGAGGTGGAGCCAGGAATGAGAGGCTCAGGGCTGGGGCAGAGGGTTGGGGTGGGAGGTGAGGGCTTCAGCTGGGGACTCTAGGGTGGGGGCATGAGCTCTGGGGTGGGGCACCTCTTCCCTGGATGTGGCAGGTCAGGGGCCAGGCTGGGTTGGGGCCAGAGCGCCTGTTCCCCTGGCCACAACAGGTCCAGGCCAGGCCTGGACTCCGGACAGGGGAGGGACACCTGTCCATGGCCATGGCAGGTCAGGGGCTAGGCTAGGCGGGGGAGGGGCACCTGTCTACTAGGGCTGGGTTCCCTGAGCACCTGCATGGCGCTTAATAGGCTGCTGCGCAGCCACGCAACTTGCAGGGAGCTTAGCTTGCGGTATAATTTGAAAACTCAACTTGCTGATCGGTCATATCATGGAAGAGGGTGTATAGCAACATTATATATAAACGTATGAACATAAGCTGAAATAATGACTTAAGTGTGTTTCCCACATAAACCTGGGGAGTGGTTAAACCAGTTTCTCAAAGACAAGGGGGAAGCTGATGACCCATCAGCTTTGCTGACACCTGGCTGGGGTATCACGTGGCCATTCTTTGGCAAGAAAAGGGGATAAAGAACTATATCTTAGCAAAAAAACAGCATGAGGTCTCCTTCCTCCACCAGATCCTCTGTCTCTTGGTTCTCAGCAGGAAATGCTTTTCAAAGAGGGGCTGAAATTATAAAAGAAGGGCAAACACATTTTCCATGTCTTATGACCCTAAAGTCCACTCCCTACAGTGGGGAGTTACAGCACATGACTGGCCCTCAGTCCATCTCAGGCCAAAATAAACAGAGCTCCTGCAAATTTACCAACCCCTAATGGTGTGAATCTCACCCATGTGCAGGTTGCATTTGGAATCCTTCAGGTCTACGTCAGAGTCTCATTAAGGTTTCATCTTCTTGCATTCAAAACCACATCTCAGCCTGTCTTTCTGACATCGCCTCAGGGATATCCAGTGGTCAACTTAAACATGGCCCAAACTGAGTTTGCAATGACTGTTATCACCCTCACTCACTCACTTGCACCCCAGCTCCCTGGGCCAGCCCAGTGAAAGAGGGAGTGAGGATTCCAGCTGGGGGTGCAGGCTCCAGGGTAGCGCTAGGGATGAAGGGTGCAGGAGGGGGTTTGTGGTTGGGGGGGTTAAGAATGCAGAAGATGGGTGGGGGCTCTGAGCTGGGAAGTGAGGGCTCCAGCTGGGGATGCAGGAGGGTGCTCCAGGCTGAAATCAATGGGGTTGGAGGGCAGGAGGATCAAGGCCGGGGGTGGGAGGGGGTCAGGGTGCAGGCTCCGGGCAGTGCTTACCTCAAGCAGCGGCTTGTCCCTCCTCCGGCTCCTATGCAGAGGCATGGCCAGGCGGTTCTGAGCACCGCTCCCACAGCTCCCATTAGCTGCTGTTCCTGGCCAATGGGAGCTGGGGGGGCAGCACTTGGGGTTGAGCCGTGTGCTGAGCCCCCTGGCTGTCCCTACACATAGGACCCAGAGGGGGGACATGCTGGCTGCTTCCCAGGAGCTGCACAGCACAGAGGTTAGCAGGGAGCCTGCCAGCCCCGCTGCGTGGCGCCAACTGGACAGTCAACGGCCCGGTCAGCAATGCTGACCATAGCTACCAGGATCCCTTTTCAACTGGGTGTTCTGGTTGAAAACTGGATGCCTGGTCATCCTAGCTTGGACTGTCAGAGGGGAAAGGAGCTACTTTGGGCAGCTGGCTGGGGATTGTCTGGTAGGGTGGCAGGAAGAGGCTGTCTGTGGGAAACAGCTGAAAGTTGTTTGGTGAGGTGATAGGAAGAGGCTACCTGGAACAGCTGGCTGAGGGTGGAGTGGTAGGAAGAGACTGCCTGGAGGTTGTTTGGTGATGTGGTAGGAAGGTGTCTGCGGCAGCTGCCTGAGGGTTATTTTGTGGTGTGGTAGGAAGGTGCCTGCGGCAGCTGGCTCAGCATTGTTTGGTGGTGTGGTAGCAAGAGGGTGGCTGGGGCTTGTTTGGTGGTATGGTAGGCTAGCTGGGCTAGTGGCATCGGGGTGCCCAAGACAGATAGCTAGGGTCAAGGTAAGTTTAGCTCCATCAAGACCAGGTACCAATGCTCTCTTCCCACCTGTTGCTTCCATTATCTCCTCCAAGCTCCCCCCAACTGCCCTAGTGCCCTACTCTGGGAGCCCTCGAGGGAAGCAAGGAGCAGTCAGAGGCAGCAAGGCAACCTGCAGTGCAGATGCTACGGAGCCCCTGGTGGACAAGAGGAATTGCTGATCAGGTGAGAGCTATAGAAGAGCTGTGAAGCTCAGACTCTTGTTTATCTCACTAACTGACCTTGGTCCAGTAAAAGACACGCCCTCACCCCCCTTGTCTGTCTGGTGAGTGATATTCCTGGGGAGCAGGAGGGACACAATGAGGCTGTGAAAACGTGTGTTATACTTGGCTGCCCTACCAAGAGAGCAGGGTAAGGCCCTAAATCAGTAGCTGGCCAATAAAGGGCACTGTGGTATCCACTGTTATCAGTCCCAGTACTTAACAGAAGGCACTGAGCAGCAGACAGGATGTGGCACACAAAAAATATTTGAGGGAGCAGGGCCTGATGTGTGGCCACAGGAGAACACAGAAGCACTGGAGTCAGAAGCAACCCCAAAGAGCTGTGGGAAGTGGCCAACAGCTGTCTCAGAGCAAGACTGAGAAAAGGGAAGCACAACCGCAGAAAGGCAGTATAAACAGTCAGATAATACTGATTGAAACTCAAGAAGGATTTACTGTGATTAGTAGGGCTAGTGCTGGGGAAAAACTGGCTATAACAGTTGAGTGGGGAGCTGACCAATCAGCAAATGATGGTGAGTAGGAAATAAAGTGATAGGAGGAGAATCAAACACACTGGGCAAGGAGACAGAAATAGAGTCTGCTACCAACAGTAGCAATGATGGACCATGTCTCCAACCAGGGCTGGTCTTACCATGAGGCAAACTCAGGTGCCAGACTAGAGAGGGGCAAGCCCCTAGACCCAGAGTGTAGAAAATGGTGTCTGCTACTGGTGCATATATATTCTCTCTGCTCTAGGTACACAGAGATGGTGGAGTGCTGTGCTGGAGGACAGCAAGAGACAGCTGCTGTTGTGTTTAGTTCCTTAAGTCTAGATGATCCAGGACTGTGGACCCATTTGAGCAGTAACCTGAGAGACTTCTGTGTACTGCATGGGCCACAGCAAGTGAAAAACTTCATGTTCCCCAAAGACAATGAAAATAGAAGTTTCCATCCAACACATTACTGGTGTGAAATCCTCAAAGGTGACAAAGTGGAGAGGCCATGGCTTATGTACTCAAAAACACAGAACGTTGCATACTGTTCTTGTTGCAAACTCATCCAGTCTAATGGTCCAGCCACATTGGGTTCTACAGGAACAAAGGACTGGGAAAATCTGGCATGTCATGAGAAGGCAGCAAATCACTAGAGAGCATTCCATAGATGGAAAGAGCTTGAGATGAAACTAAGGTTAAAGGCCACCATAGATAATCAGCATCAAGAGAAGATTGCATCAGAGTCTCTTTACTGGCAAAATGTTCTGAACAGCGTCACTGCCGTTGTGAGAATGCTTGCTACCCAAAACCTAGCACTGCATGGCACTTCAGATCAGCTGTACGTGCCAAACAATGGAAACATCCTTAAAATTGTGGAGCCAATAGCTGAGTTTGATGCTGTACTCCAGGAGCATCTAAGAAGAGTCACCCCTCAAGAAATACACACACACCACCACCTTGGAAAAACAATTCAAAATGAGATCATACAATTACTGGCAACAAAAGTCAAACAGAAGATTATGGCAGATCTGAAGTCAGCAAGATATTACTCTGTTATTCTGGACTGCACACCTGACATCAGCCATATGGAACAAATGACTTGAATGGTGTGTTTTGTAACAGAACCTAGTGAAAACATCCTTGTAATAGTGACGGTCAGAGAGCATTTTCTAGAATTTATTGACATTGATGCTACAGGAGCTGGTATGACAAATGTGCTTCCTAAAAAGCTGGAAGATATGGCAATTGCAATAGCTGACATGAGAGGTCAGGGCTACAATAATGGTGCCAACATGAAAGGAAAGAACAGAGGAGTTGAGGAGTGCAGACATGGATCCAAGAGTTAAACCCTCGAGCTTTTTTTGTCCCATGCAGTTCTCATTCATTGAGCTTGGTGGTCAGTGATGCAGCATCAGCTTTTAGTGAGGCTGAATTTCTTAATGTAATTCAAAGCATCTATGTATTTTTCTCTGCATCAACTCATCGATGGCAAATTTTGAAGCAACATCTGGGAACATCCTCTCTGACACTGAAACCACTGAGTGCCACACGATGGGAAAGGCGAGTAGGGGCGATAAAGCCTATCAAACACCAAATTGGGAAGATAGATGATGCCACAGTTCCCATTATGGAGAATAATGCTATGACAGGAACTGTTCATGGGAGAACAGTGGCAGAGGGAAATGGAATCACCAAAAATATACATAACTTCAAATGTCTGTGTGGCTTAGTGTTGTGGTATGACACTGTTTGAAATAAATGTTGTAAGCAAGAGACTCCAAGGTGCTGACCTTGATATATCTGGAGCAATGGAACAACCGGACAAAGCAAAGTCATACCTACAGTCTTAGAGGTCAGATGAGGGATTTCAAAACGTTCTGAAGAGTGCACAGAAGTTGGCAGAGAAACTTCACACTGAAGCTATTTTCCCACCCATTCAAGAATACAAGTCACCGAAGATGACGACATTTTGATTACGAGGCATGGGATAATCCCGTAAGAGACCCCAAACAATTCAAAGTTGAATTCTTTAACCAGATGCTAGATTGTGCAATACAGTCAGTTGAACATTTCATGCAGCTCCGGGAACACAGCAGTATATTTGGGATGTTGTAGGATATTCCAAAACTGCTCACTATACCTGAAGATGACCTACACCAGCAATGCAGGGCACTAGAGACAGTGTTGACACATGACAACATGTGCAATATTGATGCGAGTGATTTAGGTGATGAACTGAAAGCCCTTTCAAGATACATTTCAGCAGGATCAACTCCAAAGGCTGTTCTGGAATATATGTGCACAAATAAGAGGACCACCCTCTTTCCAAATGCTTTTGTTGCTCTGCACATACTTCTAACACTTCCTGTAAGAGCTGCCAGTGGAGAATGCAGCTTCTCCAAGCTGAAGTTAATAAAAACACATCTATACTCCACAATGACACAGGAGAGGCTGGTCGGCCTTGCAACCATCTCAATAGTGCATAAGCTGGCCCAGACTGTGGACCTTCAGCAGGAAGCAGTTCAAATCTTTGCAACCAAGGCACAGAAAGCACCACTTTGATTATTCAAACAGATAAAAATGCCAGTGTTTACTATGCAGACAAGAAAAGTTACATTTGCTGTTCAGGCATTTGAAAGTTAAGTGTTCCTTAAAAGTTCTCCTTTATTGGGGTAAGTAGCAGAGCAGTACCATGACAGGAATAGAACAGGAAGGAAGAATTGAGACCTTTCAAACTTTTGGCCCAAGTGAGAGGACATGGGGGCGTCATTTGAGCTCCCCGCCTCAGGTGCTAAAATGTTGTGGGCCGGCCCTGTCTCCCACACAGCTGTGGAGGCAGGGAGACAACACACAAAGGCTCCTACACTGACCACCAAGTGACACCCAGAACACCAGAGGCAGTATTACCAACACCATGTATTCAAAAATCATGGACAACCCCTCCCCCACATCATGACCAGTTTAAAAAGAAAATCACAAAATTAAAATAAGCAATAAGTAGTGAAATTTACCTTCTGGTCATATTTCCCTGCTTTTCCCCATAATCATGAGGGCTAAAAACTTACTTTACAAAAAAATAAAATTGAGATTCTCATGTAGTCACATGACCCCAGAAACTGGAGTTTTAAGAAAAATACCAAATATCATAAGACTTGATAAAAATCGTAAGAGTTGGTGCCACCTAGAGGTTGCTAAGCCCAGCCCTGAGAGTCTGAGAGACTAAGATTGTCTCCTTGCCCAAGAGATTTAGACTTGAGGGGCATACTGGGTACTATATCTGATGAACTCTGGGAAGCAAAGATACCCTTGTGCTCTCTTGCTGGACTGCTCTCCTAGGGGCTTAGGCTTATTCTGTACTTTTATTTTGTAACTAACCACTAAGACTTGTACCTAGGGTATTTCCACACTTTTCTCCCTGCCAGTTCTAGTAAAGATTATTAGGAAGTAGCTAAAGATACAGAACTTATACATCACGGAGATAAGTGCCTGCTTTAAAACAGAAAGATTCCTCAATTAGTAGATGTGTATATTTTGGAAACGCAACTAGGACTTGAGCCTAGAGGACCTAGTGTTTGGACCATCCACAGCACTGGTTTTCAAAGTCAGGATACACCACAGCGCACAAATATCTGAAAGGCCTTAGTTATCACAACCTAGATATTTCACTAATGCGTTGTTTATCTCCCCCCTCCCCACTTTATTCTGCAACTTTTACCCACGACCACACATTGATCTCAGGGAGCATGTCCTAAACACAGGGCCGTCCTTACCCATATGCAAACTATGCAGCTGCATAGGCCAAATTGCTCCAAATTTCCTGGTGTCCTACACAGCTGCGTGCTGCTCCAGCAGCGAGCTAGATCCTTCGGCCAGCTGAGCTGGCCAGGAAAGCTGCCCCTGCTCCCACACCACCCCTTCCCCATAGCTCTTGCCCCACCCCAACCCAAGCCCCACCCCTTCCCGAGCTACATCCTAAGGGACCACAGCAGGGGTCGGGCACACCCTGCACTCACTGGGCAGCAGGAAGTGGACCGACCTGGCCCCAGCCCGCTCTGCGGCTCCTAGCCATGCCGCTGGTGAGCGGTTGTCCCCTGCCCCCAAGTCTGGGAGCCAGGGGAGCAGAGCAGATTGGGGCCGGGTCACCCCACTTCCCGCTGCCCCGTAAGTGCAAGGTTGGGCCTGCGCTGCAATCACCAGGTGGCAGGAAGTGGAGGGACCCAGCCCCAACCCGCTCCGCAGGCTTGTGCTGGGGGGCAGTTTCTCCCCTCCCCCCAAGCCTGCTCCTGCCCCCCACAGATCTTGGGTGCAGCTCTCTCCCACCCCTGCAGGGGGGCTCTGCAGGGCACCATAAATATCTCGGGATAGCCTTGCCTAAACATTAGAATGCGACACTGGAGTCGGACTTTCTAAGGTGTATTCCCAGCTCTGCCACATGCTTATAATAGGATCTTAGAAAACTCATTTCTCCTCTCTGTACCTTAGTGTCCCCTCTGTTGAAAGGTGATCAGAATCGTCACCTACTTCATGGGGCTGTAGGGAGGCCTATCAACTCAAGTACAAAGTGTTGATGCTTATCTTTAAGGTGCTTACTGGCCTAGGACCAGCATATCTAAAAGATGCCCCTAAAATTCTGAGCTAAAACCATGGCCAACAACTCCACTCCTCTGACACAGTGGAGCTCTCCACAATAAGGGTGAAGCTTGTCTGTGCAGGAGACAGAGCTTTCCCAGGGGCCAGGCCAAGATTGTGGAATGAACTCCCACAGAAAGTAAGGACCATCACAGACCTCATCACCTTCTACTTCACATGCAAAGCACATGTCTTTGACCTACCTTCTCTAACAAAGACGTTGCAACATTTATTTAAAAAACAAAAACAACCCTACTGAAAACACTCCACTGCACATCCGGGGCAGGGGATGAAAGAACAAACCACATAATTGGTGTTAGTCAGATTGCTTAACGCAGTGTTTCCTAAATGGTGGGCTCTGGACCTAGTGCAGGGAGGGGGCTGGTGGGAGAGCAAGCCCTCCCTGCACTCATGGTGCAGCAGTGACTCCTGCCATATGGGGGTAGGCCAGTTCCCTGCTTCAAGTATTGCCAGAGATGGATTAAGGTTTCGGGGGGCCTGGGCCAGAGCAAGTGCGGGGGCCCTCTCCAGCCCTTCTGCCCGCAATCCTGCCCACATTCCACCCCTTCCAACAAAGGCCTCACCCCGTTCCATCCACAGTCCCGCAACCTGTTTGCTCCTTTCTCCCCACCCCTGCAGCCCCAAGACCAGAGAAGCTCTGTCCCCCTCACCATGCCCCAGGGCCGCATCTGGGACTGAGAGCTCCCCCAGCTGGGAACGAGTACTCCTCCAGTCCCAGGGCTGCAGCTAGGGTCCGGATGCTGGGACTTTCCCCTGCCACCCAACTCTTCTGCCAGGGCTTTGGGCTTCCGCTGCCCACGATGGAGGTCTGCTGGGGTGCCCATTTTTCTGGAGCCCCTGGGCATGGACCCCGTTGGCCCATTGGCTAATACGCCACTGGGTGTTGTGACCTGGCACACTTGTTGGCAGCATCAGAGGGCAGCTGGGCCAAACTTGAGTGGCCCTGCAGCCCCATATATCAGGGTACAATGCCAAATCACTCAAATTTGGCCCAGCCACCCTTCTCAGAATTCCATGAATTTGGACCTTAGGTGGGTTGCAAGACAAAATGCAGTTGGTAGACCACCTTAGTAAAACTACTGAAAGATGCTCAGATTGTTTGTCCTTAGAGTTTGAATAGGACTATAACATCACTGGTTGGTTTGGTTTGGTTTCTGTGAACATGCAAGTGGCTGATCAGGCCAATTTGAGCTCTGAATGGTCTGTGGGACACTTAACAAAAGAGGTCTCTAAGGGTCACCTGATTAATAGTGACATGCTGCTGTTGCGAGATTCACACTGCTTGCGCTTCTGCTCTGCCTCAGCAGGTCTCCTCCACTCACAGACTAGCTCCAGTATAGATGAGGCTTTGCCAGGTAGAACAATCATGAGCAAGATCTTCCCAAAGCTCTGGATCAGTGTTGAAATGCCCCAAGGGTAACTTGCAGGAGTCCCTGAAATGTTTCTTCTAGCCTCCTGGAAAGTGGTTTCCCTCCTTTAGCTTGCTGTAAAAGATCTTCTTTGGCAGTCGCTCATCTGACATTCTGGTGACATGACCTGCCCATCTCATCTTTGATTTCATCAGACTATGGATGCTTGGAATGTCTGCCCACATAAGAACCTCAGTATCTAGAGCCTTGGTCT
Organism: Lepidochelys olivacea; assembly: GCF_965140295.1. Classification (NCBI taxonomy): domain Eukaryota; kingdom Metazoa; phylum Chordata; order Testudines; family Cheloniidae; genus Lepidochelys; species Lepidochelys olivacea. Next base: position 86,675,144 of record NC_140416.1, on the reverse strand, counting down.
TGCCATCTTATCCTCAGTTTCTTCGAACAGACCATGTGAAAGTGATTCAGCTTCACAAACTGGTGTTGGTACACAATCCAAGTTTTACATCAGAATTGGCAACGCAATGTCTTTGTAAACTTTCAGATTTGTTTGTTGACTGTTGCCTCTACGCTCCCACACAATTGCACGTAGTCTGCCAAAGGCCATACTTGCTTTGGCAATTCTGGCACTGGTTTCATCATTGTTGTGAACTGCAAGTGAGCGTACTGCTGAGGTAGGTGAACTTGTCCACTGCCTGGAGGGTTTGGCCATTCACCGTGATAGTAGGCTCTACCTAAGGCTTTCCTGGTGCAGGCTAATACATCACTTCTGGCTTCCTGATAATTGTGAAACCAAAGTTGTCATACACCACTGCAGGTCAGACTCAGATCTGGTATTCAGGGAACAGTCATCAGCCAACAGAAGATCACAAAACAGTCACTTCCTGTACATTCGTCTTTGCTTGTAGACTCCTCAAATTGAATTGCTTGCCATCAGTCCGGTATCTGATTCCAATCCCGGTGTCACATTCATGAAAGGCATCTGTAAGCATGGCAGAAAATATCAAACTGAGAACAGTTGAGGCCAACACACAGCCCTACTTGACTGCATTGGCGAGTAGGAATGGTTCAGATGACTCACCGTCCCCCACAATGCGAGTGAGAATACAGTCATGGAATTGCTAAACCATTGCGATGAATTTCTCTGGGCAACCAAATTTTGCCATGATCTTCCAAAGGCCCTCCTGACTGTATCAAATGCTTTTATCAGGTCAATGAACGTACAAATTGGAATTCTGTTCCTGGCATTTCTCCTGAAGTTGACGAGCTGCACATACCATATCTATAGTCCTGCATCCTTTCCTGAAGCCACGCTGACTCTTAGGCAGGAGCACTTGTTCCATGTATTGCATGAAGCAATTCAGCAGAATTCTGATGAGAATTTTGCTGGCTACTGACAACAAGGAGATGCCCCAATAGTTTTTGTAGGATTGTCTGTGGCCTCTCCGCTTATACAGGTGGATGATGGCTGCATCCCTGTACTCCTGGGATAGAGTTCCTTTAGTCCACACTGATTGGAAAATTTCAGTCGGTTTCAGAGCCATGTGTGAGCCTCTGGCCTTTTAGATCTCTGCTGGTATGGCATCTGCTCCAGGTGCTTTACCATTTGACATCAGGTCAATTGCTTTCATAGTTTCAGTCACCACTGGGAGATCAGCAAGAGATATGTTGATCTTGATCTGGGGCAGTCAATCAATTGCCTCCTCACTAATAGAGGATTCTTGATTGAGAATGTGGTTAAAGTGTTCTGCCCACCTTTGTAGTATCTTTTATCAGTGACCAGTGTGGTGCCATCAACACTCAGTATTGGAGATGTTCCTGATGACAGTGGCCCGTAGATTGTCCTCAGACCATTATAGAAGCACTTCATATCATTCCTGTCTGTGCAGGATTGAATCTCATCTACCTTGTTGCTCAGCCGTGAGTTTTGCATCTCTAAGTTTACGTTGGACAGTCCTGCTTGATGTTGTTGAAGGCTACCTTCTTAGATGCTGAAGTACCGTCTCCTAAACAGGCCTTATGGAGCCAAATGTTTCTCATTCAACAATCTCTCTACATCAGTATCATTTTCATCAAACCAATTTTGATGTTTACATGTGATGGAACCGAGGATATCGGCTGCAGCCAAGTACACAGAAATATAAAGGATGCCCAATTTTCCTTGATGTTATTAGAGTTTGCATCAATTGTTACAAGTTAGTTGCACAGTTCAAGAAAACCGTTTCACATTACCCAATTCAGTGTGGAGGAGACTTTAAGCTTTTCGGATGCCTTTTTACCTTGCGGCTGCTTACTAGGATGTAGCTGGATATTATGCTCGGAGACTATATGCCTGGGATCAGTCCACCATGGCCTTTGTCATTGGCCTTTCTCATGGCCTTTGTCATTCAAACATCCTGTCTGTCTCTTCTCCTAATGACAGTGTAGACAATGAGATGCCAGAGCTTGGAGCACAGATGCCCTCAAGATGTCTTGTTACAGGGTATTCAGACGCAATAGTGATGAACACAGCGTAAGAACCTGTATAGAACAGAAGCTTAATTCATTACTGTCTGTGAAGTACTCAGCATCAAACAGCAAGCATGAGATGAGGGAAAAGTATTTATTTTAAATTCATGTGATTTCAATCTATGATATGGTTTTAAAAAGCAAATACAAACCTGTTAATAGTCAGAGCTGATCATTACCACATTTCTGAGGACATGTAAGATTGCTTAAAGAGCACCATTTGTAATTAAACTAACCAGTAATTATGCCATATTTATGACAACATTGAAGGCTACAAAGGTTCTCCTTGTGCAACCACGTGCACCACAGGGGACTAAAATTAGCTGTTAATTGTTTGCACATGCATGTTACAGTTCAGGCCTCTAGCAACAGGGAATGTCTGGCATTATAGCAACAAGTGAGAATGTAGACTGGATGACAGCAGAACATGGAATCTGGTGACATGGGAGGAAGGCAGATCAGAAACAATTTTCTTGGGTTTGACTGACTGAGTGGTTGTGCTGGGCTGCAACCTTGTGAGAGTCTTAGGTTGAAAGTGTTGTCTCTAGCAATGCAGGATTGGCTGTTGTATCCCTATTCCCTTCCATTCCCAATCTGTTTCTCAGGTTTTGTGCACAACTCTTACATTGTGAGTCAGTGGTGACTGACATCAGCTCATCTTCATTAGATTCTTTTGCAGTGATACACGTGAGCACAAGATCATTAGGTTACATTTCTTAACTGACGCACCAAGGCACATGCCTCACCTGTGTAATTACATGATCTTTTTGCTTTTCCTCCCTTACCCCAAGGTCTTCCTACTATTTGATACATCCAGTGATTGTATCACTATTCTTAGGAGCAAGGACTAGGGCTGCTTGTACAGCAAAGTACCCACTACATTTTGCGGCACGATGAAAATGATTATGATCAAACTTTTATTTAAAAATTCCCCACATTGTAGCCCAGTATATTTTAGATTATACTATTCAGCCCAGGCACCGTCTTTATTTTTGTCCTGTAAAGTGCTGAGTATGTTGCTAATTTAAAACAAATAATCAGTGCAAATAAAGTATATATTTTGTAAGTAAATACTATGTTGTGAGAATGTAACATTTCCCCTGAAATAAGGGAAAGGGAAAACAGTCCTTAACTGGAAAATAAGTTGTAGTGAGAATTAAAATGACTCTTAGCGCTGCAGTTGCTTCTCTCTGCCCAGTGAAAATGGCAGCTACCAGAGGCTGTACTCAAAAGGGTTTGTATAAAAGCAGAGTTCTCAGCTGGTCAGGCAACGAGAAAGCAGGGAGCTCTTAACAAAAAGAGGACCAAATGTCCACGTCTCTGAGGGCCAGGGATGAAAAAGGAAAAAACAGCTTGAAATCTCCAGAATTGGAAACAGTAAAGGTCCCATATACATTAGTTAGTTTAATCCTTTTGTTTTACTATGAATCATAGAATATCAGGGTTGGAAGGGACCCCAGAAGGTCATCTAGTCCAACCCCCTGCTCGAAGCAGGACCAATTCCCAGTTAAATCATCCCAGCCAGGGCTTTGTCAAGCCTGACCTTAAAAACCTCTAAGGAAGGAGATTCTACCACCTTCCTAGGTAACGCATTCCAGTGTTTCACCACCCTCTTAGTGAAAAAGTTTTTCCTAGTATCCAATCTAAACCTCCCCCACTGCAACTTGAGACCCTTACTCCTCGTTCTGTCATCTGCTACCATTGAAAACAGTCTAGAGCCATCCTCTTTGGAACCCCCTTTCAGGTAGTTGAAAGCAGCTATCAAATCCCCCCTCACTCTTCTCTTCTGCAGGCTAAACAATCCCAGCTCCCTCAGCCTCTCCTCATAAGTCATGTGTTCTAGACCCCTAATCATTTTTGTTGCCCTTTGCTGGGCTCTCTCCAATTTATCCACATCCTTCTTGTAGTGTGGGGCCCAAAACTGGACACAGTACTCCAGATGAGGCCTCACCAATGTCGAATAGAGGGGAACAATCACGTCCCTCGATCTTGCTCGCTATGCCCCTACTTATACATCCCAAAATGCCATTGGCCTTCTTGGCAACAAGGGCACACTGCTGACTCATATCCAGCTTCTCGTCCACTGTCACCCCTAGGTCCTTCTCCGCAGAACTGCTGCCTAGCCATTCGGTCCCTAGTCTGTAGCGGTGCATTGGATTCTTCCATCCTAAGTGCAGGACCCTGCACTTATCCTTATTGAACCTCATCAGATTTCTTTTGGCCCAATCCTCCAATTTGTCTAGGTCCTTCTGTATCCTATCCCTCCCCTCCAGCGTATCTACCACTCCTCCCAGTTTAGTATCATCCACAAATTTGCTGAGAGTGCAATCCACACCATCCTCCAGATCATTTATGAAGATACTGAACAAAACCAGCCCCAGGGGCACTCCACTTGATACCGGCTGCCAACTAGACATGGAGCCATTGATCACTACCTGTTGAGCCCGACAATCTAGCCAGCTTTCTACTCACCTTATAGTGCATTCATCCAGCCCATACTTCCTTAACTTGCTGACAAGAATACTGTGGGAGACCGTGTCAAAAGCTTTGCTAAAGTCAAGAAACAATACATCCACTGCTTTCCCTTCATCCACAGAACCAGTAATCTCATCATAAAAGGCGATTAGATTAGTCAGGCATGACCTTTCCTTGGTGAATCCATGCTGGCTGTTCCTGATCACTTTCCTCTCATGCAAGTGCATCAGGATTGATTCTTTGAGGACCTGCTCCATGATTTTTCCAGGGACCGAGGTGAGGCTGACTGGCCTGTAATTCCCAGGATCCTCCTTCTTCCCTTTTTTAAAGATTGGCACTACATTAGCCTTTTTCCAGTCATCCGGGACTTCCCCGGTATGACATTGTTAATATAATATCTAGATCCCTTTGGACTCATTCATTGTTCTCTTGCGTTGGAAGCACTAGTGGTGATGAAGAAAACTGGTAATTCTAGAAAATCTGCCCCTTAACAATTGCTCACGAACAAGAGGACTACCTAAGGGAAAGCCCAAAAGGATGAGGAGCTAGCAGTCCATCTTAAGGTGCCAATCATAGCAGTGATGGAGAACAAATACAGTGCTATTGGTGGCCTACTAATAAAGTTGGCCCAAACTCCATATGCAGTGAGTATGATGGAGTTGATGCATGCTAACCAAGACAAAGAGATTCCAAAGAAGGCAGGCACTCTAGAAAGAGGAGAGAGAAGAAACTTAGAGCATAGGAGGAAGCTGAGACACACCACAAGTAATAAATGGGGGCAGCAGATGAAAAGTCAATGGAGCTTCTTAAGAATGAGACCCTCCCCTAGACCACATCATGTTTAAGGACAAGAGCTCATCATAAGCATCGATATGTCCCCTGCACATCTCATCGGTCAATCAGACTGGTATGCTATTTGACAGAGATCCAACAGGGCACACAGGGCAACTGAAGAATCTGACCACCACCATATGGCAAAGGCAATAATTCTTTGGCATTTCCTATCGACTCCACTTCTCTGAGAATCAATATAAAGCAGATAATACATGAAGTTGTATTGTTCTGCCTTATAAGCAAGAGGCCTGAAGGGAAGATCAGTGTAGAAACAGCAGATCACATCTTAAATCAGTATATATACTTTTTCAGAGCCAAAAAGAGAATTGCAGAGTAAGCACAGGGCAGACACTTTAGCCAAAAGCTTCACTGTGACAGAAAAAGGGAAAGAAGTCAGGTTACCAATGAGGCAGCCACAGATGGAATGAGTGGAACCATGCAACAGAGTAAGAGGTTTAGATTCACAATCATGTTTCTTGTGGCAAGCTAGAAATAAAATCTGCAAAAAAGGACCCCTGCTTTCTAATACACTCTGAAGTTGCAGAGATAAATTAGAAAATTGATGGTTTTCATTCTCATAGATGACAATTAATATAATCAGTACCCTGATTTTCTTTTAATTAATTAAACTCACCTTATTTTTGGTGCAAATTTTCACTGTGCCACAAAATTTTGTTCTTCAAATGAATAATTGCATTGTACAAGTTTCTAGGGGGAACCTGGAGGTTTGGGACAGGACATTTGGAGTTTTAGGCTGCCACAAAGGAGCAGAAAATGATTTGGGGTTTTTACACCCAAGATAATTGAGTATTTTTGGACTGGGGAATGGATTCATCTTTATTAATCTAGGTTCATATCACACCCTCTATGGATAGATACGGCATAAACTCTGCAGCTGCAGAATACCCAGGCTGCACTTAATAGATGCTGCAAAGTTTAACATATATGGTTTTAGTGCCCTGAGAGTTAGAACCTGGCCAGAGATTCTCAGCTACAAGGAACTACTTTCTTATAAAATACAGTAGAATCTCAGAGTTATGAGCACCTTGGAAATAGAGGTTGTTTGTAACTCTGAACAAAACATTATGGTTGTTCTTTCGAAAGTTTGCAACTGAACATTGACTTAATACAGCTTTGAAACTTTACTATGCAGTAGGGCTGTCGATTAACTGCAGTTAACTCATGCAATTAACTCAAAAATGAATCGCATTTAATTGTAGTTTTAAATCACACTGTTAAACAATAGAATACCAACTGAAGTTTATTAAATATTTTGGATGTTCTTCTACATTTTCATATATATTGTATTCTGTGTTGTAACTGAAATCAAATACTTTCACTGTAAAAATGGAACAAAAGAAATAGTATTTTTCAATTCATCTCATACAAGTACTGTCCTACAATCTGTGGTGAAAGTGCAACTTATTAATGTGATGGGGTTTTTTGTTGCCGTTTTGTTTCTTTTAACATAACTGCACACAAAAACAATATAAAAAACTTCAGAGCCTGCAAGTCCACTCAGTCCTACTTCTTGTTCAGCCAATTGCTAAGACAAACAAGTTTGTTTACATTTACAAGAGATAATGCTGCCCTCTTGTTATTTACAAGGTCACCAGAAAGTAACAGGCATTTGCATAACACTTTTGTAGATGGCACTGCAAGGTATTTACATGCCAGATATGCTAAACATTTGTTTGCTCCTTCATGCTTCGGCCACCATTCCAGAGGACATGCTTCCATGCTGAGGATGCTTGTTAAAAAAAATAATAGAATTAAATTTGTGACTGAACTCCTTGGGGGACAATTGTATGTCCCCTGCTGTTTTACCTGCATTCTGCCATATATATCATATTATGGCAGTCTCAGATAATGACTTAGCGCATGTTGTTCATTTTAAGAACACTTTCACTGCAGATTTCACAAAACACACAGAAGGTACCAATATGAGATTTCTAAAGATAGCTACAGCACTCAACCCAAGATTTAAGAATCTGAAGTGCATTCCAAAATCTGAGAGGGAGGAGGTGTGGGTCATGCCTTCAGAAGTCTTAAAAGAGCAACACTCTGATGCAGAAACTACAGAACCCAAACCACCAAAAAAGAAAATCTGCTGATAGCATCTGACTCAGATAATGAAAATGAACATGCATCAGTTCGCATTGCTTTGGACTGTTATCAAGCAGAACCAGTCATCAGCATGAACACATGTCCCCTGCAATGGTGGCCGAAGCATGAAGGGACATATGAATCTTTAGCGCATCTGGCATGTAAATATCTTGCAATGCGAGCTACAACAGTGCCATGAGAAAGCCTGTTCTCACTTTCAGGTGACATTGTGAACAAGAAGCAGGTAGCATTATCTTCTGCAAATGTAAACAAACTTGTTTGTCTGAGAGATTAGCTGAACAAGAAGTAGAACTCAGTGGACTTGCGGGCTCTAAAACTTTAGATTGTTTTATTTTTGAATGCAGGGGTTTTTGTACATAATTCTACATTTGAAAGTTCAATTTTCATGAAAAAGAGACTGCACTACAGTACTTGTATTAGGTGAATTGAAAAATACTATTTACTTTGTTTTTACAGTGCAAATACTTCTAATTAAAAATATAAAGTGAGAACTGTATACTTTGTATTCTGTGTTGTAACTGAAATCAATATATTTGAAAAAGTAGAAAACATCAACAAATATTTAACTAGACTGTACTGTATTTGCCCCCCCCCTTTTTTTTTTTGGTGACAGTGGGGGGCTCTGCTGCTGCCTGGCTGCATACTTCAGCTTCCAAATAAGGTGTGTGGTTGACCAGACAGTTTGTGACCCGGAGGTTCTGCCGTACACAATTCACCCTCACACAGTAATGACTAAAACAAACAGAAAACCAAGCCCCGGAAGTTTCAAAAGGAACAAGGCACCAGCCTGATTAAATCACAGCTCTGATTTAATCAGACAAATTCCTGTGCCAGCTAACATGGGCTAGTGGGCCCCAAGCTAAAACGCTGTCTAATTTTGGGCGTAGACCCTGGAGCTCTGGCTCCAGCCAGAGCATCTACACCACAATTCAAGAGCCCCTTACCCCCAGCCTGCTGGCACAGGCCAGCCGCAGGCGCTTAACTGCTGCACAGACCCACCCGCGGGGGGGGGAGGGGAGAGGGGTGTTCACTGCACCCACTCCCCCTGCGGCGCCCCCACAGAGCCCGCCACTGCTCCGCAACGCGCACGCCGGGCTGTGGGGCAGCAACGCCGGGGACCGCGGAAAAAGGCTCGAGGACGTCTCCGCGCGCCGAAGGGGAGCGCAGCGCCGCGGGCGTCCTGAGCCCAAGCACACGCCGCTCGGCGCTCTCCCGTCTGCCGACACGCGGGGGCTAGCCGCCGGGGCCGCGAGCTGCATGGCGGCGAGCCCGCTGGCGCCCCGCTGGGAGGGGGAGCAGGGGTTCTCCCCGTGGAACAGGCAAGCCCCGTTGCGGAGGGCATCCTCCGGCCAGGGAGGGGCAGAGCGGCTTGCCGGGTAGGACAGCGGGTGTTCCATTCTCAGGGGTGCGGCCTGGTGGTGGTGGCGCCGCGTCACGCGCCCAGTACGTGCGCCACTCCGTTCTGGAACCTTCCCCCAGCTAAAGAAGGGGAGGAAGAACAAGAAAGGTGCCAGAACCTCCCATATATGGGCAGCGTCGGAAGCATTTACGTCATGGCGTCGCGTCGTAGCGTGTCTGCGGGCCGCGAGCGGAACGTGACAGCGTTGTGCCCTGCACAGCGCCCTGGAAACCAAACAGTAAACAGCTCGCGGGGGAGGGGCGGCTCAGTACGCAGGCGCCCGGGCAGCTTGTCGCCGAGGGTGGGCTGCGAAGCCCTCTGGTGAGGAGTCGGGTGCTAGTTGGGAGGGGTTCAGGAGCCAGCTGCCCGGCGCGGCACGTGAGGCGGGGCAGGGCTGGGTGAGCTGCGGGTCTCTGGTCAGCGGCGTCCCCAGCAGCGCGGGGCAGGCCTGGCCTCTGCGAACAATCCTCCGTCCCAGGGAGCAGCGCCCAGGTTTAAACCCCTTTGCGGGCCGCCCCTCCGCGCTGTGACCAGAGGCCAGTGCCAGGGAGCGATCCCTCCGGGCCTAGCGCCCTGTGCCTGGGGTCTGTACCCGCGGGCCCCCGCTAATCCGCTGCTGCCTGTGCCGGCCGCCACGCACGGAATAAAGGGCAGGCCGCAGCAGCCAGAGGCCGGAGCGGGCAGAGCAGCTCCCCGGCGGCTGCAGCAGCGCACGCCCCCTGCGTTTGCTTGGAAAAGAGAGGGGCGCTTCTCCCGGCGGGGACAGCGGCGCTGCCTGATTACCCTGTGAAGAGCGGTTCCTTGGGAGAAGGAGTGGGGCGGGCTCGAACCTTCCCTCCTCTGGCAGAGTTATTGTGTGTCCATGAACCATCTAGTGTGATCAATGACCCGGTTGCCACTGGGAAAGCTCCCAGTCTCAGGCTGTTATTTGGGAGTTTACCTTTGGGCAGTACTAACTTCTTGTCATGGCCATAAAGCTGCTGACACTGAAAAGTGCCTTCTCCTGTTGGTTTCTTCTGTAAGGTAAAGCCGGACGCAGAGGAAGATTAAATCTGTCAAATCCTTCTGTTTTTCACAAGCACAAAAGTCACGTGAATTTATTGATGAATAGACGATTGCTACCTTTTCCCAAAGTTTGGAATTGACTAATACTGGAAACCTCTGTGATTACCTCAAGCTGCTCAGGAATTACACAAAATAAAAATAGACTTATGGATAATGAATTTTCAAAACTGTATTTAGAAATATCTATCACTCCTCTTTGATGGTGAATGATGCAGATGTCTCTACCATCAGACTCTGCCATTGTACCCATACTCTAGCAGTAGGTCTAGTCTGATGATGTAGGATAGGGCTAAGGAATGGATCTCATTTAAATGCAAGACTCAAAATTGTAATTTCTCCTAAATTCAAATAGAATCTGCATCTGTGCAGTCCTAATCTAGATGCCAGATTGTTAGGATAACTAATTCATATTTGACTGTTAATTCTGATTTAAATATATTTAAAACTCTTTGAACTGTTTTTTTGTGATTTACTGTTTGTAATTAGATATAGTGATTAGACTTTTTCTTATACTGCTATGCAGTTTCCCCCTAAGAATTAACTAGAAGTACTGCAGTCTATAGCATCAATAATTCAAGAGCAAAGAAAGATTCACAATAGGCAAATAATACTCAGTTTTTCAATAATATTCTGTTTTATTTTTACCAATATCTGTGTAACGTACCAAAATATGATTGATAATTGAAGAATATGTATATATTCCAAGTGTAGATTTGCATGCTACATAACACCCTCCCATGGAAATATTCAAACAGAAATAGTTCTTCCTCATGCAGTTAATCACATATGCCCATGTAGTCCCATGGAATGGAACAGTCAATAAGATCAGACTATGGCTGTGATCCTGCTGTTGGATCTTTGTGGGCATACTCTTGTTCCCACATAGACCCCCACTGTAGTTCAAGGATCTGCTTGCGGATCCAGTTGCAAGACAGGCACCTACGTCTATACTATAGACCAGAGAATCAGGACAAACAGATTGCTAGGGATCACTGTCTGGCTTACCTGAATTAGCTACTCATCCTGGGTGAAATCCTGGCTCTACTGAAGTCAATGACAAACCCTTCTCCCCATTTTGCAGGTAGTACATGGCAAATAAATCAGACCCAGGATGTGGCACTATCGCCCCGCCACCTCCAGGTGAGGGATGGGGGTGGGGGGGAACCTGAGCCTGGGCTTCCTTCCAGTGAAGGATTGGGGGATGGGGGAAGGAAAGCCCAAACCCAGGTAGGGGTCTGGCTGTCCCCTTTATTCCTGCCAGGTGTGCATGGCCCTGCTGCCTGAGCCCCAGCCACCCAGAGCTAGCAGCCGGAGCTCTTTTAAAAAACAACCCACACAGCTCCTGCCTCGCTTGGGAGGCCCGCCGTAGAGTTTGAGAACCTTTGATCTATGCTTTGTTAGGTACTTCACCAAAATCCAGCACCTCACCTTTGAGGAGAGTTTAGATTGTAAACTCGGATCCATGGACCTCACCTTGATACTTGCATGTCAAACACCTTGCACAGTATTAGAGCTATATCTATGTGTCACCTCATGGTTTGGTATTGCTACCCATTACCGTAGTGTTGGGGGCATTTTTCATGTAAAATGGCTTGGCAATATGAAAGTACCAGTTTCTAAGTTTTTAATGTCTGAGAGTAGGACCTAGGATCAATGCTTGAGATCTGTGTCATATTCTGATAATGGTAGATTCCTGTTTAATGTTGTAAAGCAGGAAGTTACATAAATATCTTCACACAGTGTGGGGCCTTCCTGTTGAGAGGCTGTGAAGCTGCAGTATGGATACAAAGTATGGTGCACTCTGTATAGGCCTGCCCTTGTATATCAGTTTGGGGGAAGAGGCAGAGCATACTGTGGAAGCCAGAAAAATGAGAGTTAAATTAACTAAACCCAGAATGGCTGTAGTAGCTTCCAACATTTAAAGCATTCCTGCAGGTGCTGCATTCAGTGCATACTGAAAGAACTCCAGCATTTTCAGTACAGGTAACCAAATGCTACTGGGGCCAGCAAGACATTCCTGCCTCAGGAGCTTTCCTAGTGCTCTCTAGAAGAATCACCAGTCACCTTGGGTTGGAAGCTACAGATGATTTAGTTGGTTTCACGCATCACTGCCCAGGACAAATGCAGCAGCTGGGAAGCATGTCAGGCTTCTTTCTCTGCAGAATTTCTAGTTACCTAAGGGACATGGGTGGCCCGATTGGGCTTTACACTCAGTTAGAAATAGCAATGGTTTCTTATGTGAAAGTAACTGCTGGCCTGAGGAATTGATTCCTTGAAAAAAACCTTTTACAGGTGACCCTTCTAGCTAAATCTGGGCCTCTTAAGACATTGACATGGCTTCTGAGCCTTCTTTTTTGCCCTTGCTCATTCATCACTGCCATCAGGTTTTTAACTATCTCATCACTAGATTTTAGGGAGACAGTAGAACAGCCCTCCTGCATCTAAGCCCTCTCAGTGCTGAAATCTGCTTAATTCCAAATTACTTTTAATAGGTTGGATATTCCCCCTCAGAAGAGCTGAGTTTCTGTGCCCAAGCATAGAGGGGGGTGGGGGAAGAGAGAGAGAAAGACACCTTAAGAAGAGGGGGAAGTCTATTTTAAAAACAGGCTCAAGGGGAGGGAAATGAATCCACAAAGCAGTTGGGCTCTTCCACCTCATAGAAAATATATAACCATCTCCATCTTAGCAGGTATATAAATAAGGCTAATGGAAAGCGAGGGAGGGAAGAAAGTAAAAGGGAAGTGTTGAAATTGCTTTAATATACAAACATTTACTGCCATTAGAACTATGGTATAGGAGACACTTATGTTTATGCATTCTAAAAACATGTGATAGGGAGATGCTCAGATTTTGCTACACCAGTATTTGTTACAGAAGAGGGGCATCAGACAGGAGTTAATGGTTTCCTGTAGTATTTAGGTTCTGCAGAAACTAGACTGCCTTGTAAGTTTCCAGCACTCCTGGTTAAAGGAAATATGGCAAGTGTTTACTGAACACAAACCAGGGGGTGTTGTTTCTGACAGCATGTTGTTTCAAAATACTGACTCAAGTGTCAGCTTCCTGCCTCAATCTGTTTGGAATATTTACTCTGATGCAGTGATGAGGCCACTGTTAAATACATACTGGTATTGCTGATCATTTTTGATAGAGGGAATGGGAAAAGGCCATACTTGGCGAGAAAGATGAGGAAAACAGGAAGGAGAAGAAGTTACTGTAGAGAATAAAACATGCTGCAGAGGGAAGAACAATGTCCTTCCAGACAAGATAAGAATCAGTGCAAAAAAAGTCCTAGAAAGTGAGGATACATTCCCCTCTCCACCCCCAAAATGTTGAATCTTGTATAATTTAAGTTCAGCTACCCCCTAAGTCACTCTAGCCTTGACTTTGCTTCTGTCTGAAATTGGTAGGTGTCTACTAGGCATCTTAGATTTTCACTGACCTAGACCACAGTTGAAGGCCAGCAGAATTTATGCCTGTCTGCAAAATGAGGGGACAGGCAGCATATGAAAGGGAGATTAGAGTGTTTGTATGTGGAAGTTAGGAAATAGCACATTTGAGCCCAAGGGTACTTTGTATCTTCCCTATTAAGTAGGGAGTGTAACATTTTACAGCACTTGGCTGTTATAGAAGTTCCATTAAAGATCCTGAAGCGGGTATAGCATTCAACTTAAATGCTTTTATTGACAATGTCTCTGAACAATAATAAGCAAACAATGCTTAAGTGTCATCCAAATTCACTTTCCACATGTCAAAAAGACCTCAAGGTAGAAAAAAATAAAATAAAAATATAAATATCTGAGAATCCATCTTAATAAATAAAAAGACACAATAAAAACGTTTTCATGGAAAACTTATGTCAGAACATTCAGACCACCTCAATGACGCATGATCAGTACAGTTACAATGAACATTGATGTAGGAGAACTACAGTACATGGATATAGCTATTTATCTCTATCTACTAGAAAATAAGATATAGTCTCTTTTCCCCAATTAAGATGGGTCATTGCTAAAGTCATCAGAACACGATATTGCCAGGAACACAGTAGTTATTGTTAAGTCAGCTGCACTAGATACGAGTTGGAGATACCCAGCACCAGGTTAAATTCCAATCATTAAACCAAGAGATTAATTAATGCTAGTGAATACTAAATAGGGAAGGGGCGTCACCAACCCAGCCATGTTGGACATGCTACAGACTACCAGCTCTCATGGATGGGTCACTGGGGGACAAGACGACAAACTCCATGCGATTTGCTACATCTCTGGAAGAGGTCTCAGGCCTGGCTGCGGATCGCTCCGCAGGGTCCTTTAGCGCCGGACCGGCCTACGCACGCCCAGGGGGAGAAGGACTCTTTGCCCTCCCCAGGTCTGGGGTGTCGGGCTCCGGGAACCCCCCCAGGAAGAAGGTGGATCTTTTGCGGTGAAAGGCCCCTCACACATAGCAGCAGATGGGAGGCTCAGGATCCGCCGTGTTCGCCCTCGCCCTGCAGTCAGTGCCCTGGGGCTGCGGCCCCTCACAAGGCCAGCAGGGTCGGGGAGCTGAGCGAGTCGGAGGAGGGCTCGTTGCTGCTACTGCCCTTCCTGTGCGCGGCTGCACAGCTGGGGAAGGAGTCGGCCTCAGGGTAGGTGAAGACGAAAGTAGAGGTGTAAGTGCTGGGGCAGGGGGTGCAGGTCACCACTGGGGTGCAGAGCGGCTCGAGCTCCCCGCAAGCCCCGGCCGCCAGGGGCTCCCAGTCCGCCGCGTAGAAGGATGAGGAGCCGGCCAGGTCCATGTCGGGCACGGAGCGGGCAGTCTCCCGGGACGAGTGCGGGAAGAGAAATTCATCCAAGGGCTCGGGCTTCAGCTCCAGGCTGCTGCTCGCTTTGGAAGGCTCCGGGAGGGGCTCGGGCTGAGCTGCCTCCTGCAACATGGGCAGGGCGAAGGCGGCCTCCTCGGACTCCGGGGGGCTGGGCACAGGTGCCTCGCCCAGGCCGCTGAGGTCCAGCGAGGAGACAGCGAGCTCCTCGGAGAACTGCAGCTCCTCGGGGATCTTGCAGGCTGGCCGGTGCGCAGCCAGGATGAACTCGAGCTTCTCCTTCTCCTTAAGCAGGTTAGCGATCTCGGTCTGCAGCGTGGACTTCTCCTCCTCCAGCTGATCGGTCTCCTGCGGGCACAGCGAGAGGGGAGTGAGACACGGAGCATCAGCCGTGCCAGGGGCGGACAGGTACTTCGTGCCCGGCTTGAGATAGGGATGGGGTCGGGGTCTGAGGGGGGCAGGGTAAGAGAGGTGGAGGAGAACTTACCGCTTGCAGCGTGTCTGTCAGTTCTCGCCTCCGGTTGCGGCACTTAGCTGCTGCCATCTTGTTCCTTTCCCTTCTGATCCGTCTTTTTTCCTCTTCCTCCGGGGACAGCTGAGGAGAGAGAACGAGCACCGTTAATATCCACTGCCACCCCTCGCCGGTGAGCCCTGGCAGCCCCGCCAGCCCCAGACCGAGCTCCCTCTCTGGGTCTCCGCCGCCGGAGCCATATTGAACTTGCTCACAGACTGCGTGTGACTTGCATGTCAAGTTAGGTCCTGGGCAGGAGAACAAAGCGAACTCCGGTCCCTCGGACAGTCCTACTGGAGCTGAGCCGGGTTATCCCTGGCTGTCGCTCTCCTCCCTCAATTCAATGCAACTGCAGGGGCAGTGTCTCCTGACAGCTCTCCGAGAGCCACTAAGCAGAACTAGCCCCTCCCCTCTCCCGCCCCCCCGGCCTTTGGGGTGATCGCAGAAAGCTGTGTATTCACCTGTTCGATTTTGCCCCTTCTGCCAATGCTTTGCCCTCTGCCTCCTGTATTTTTGACAATTCCAGCCCTCGAATAGGCGCTGGCTGGAGGAGTAGGGACCCCATAGGGATGGGCCCGGTTCTGGGATGGTGCCACTGAAGAGCTTAAGGTGGGCTGCACCAGCCACTGCAGATCTGGACTTGTGGAGATGGCAGTCACTGTCGGTACGAAGTTGGCACTAGAGACAGCTAGGTCCGTGCAGAAATCCTGAAAACACAAGGGAACTGATATTAGGGAGAGAAGTATGGAACTAGATGAGAGGGAACCCCCTGCCCTGAACCCCCTCAGCAGGCTGTATCCGACATAGTGCCCCAGAGGCTTAGTTCTGTGCTATTTTAAGGCAGGCCTGCAGCCCCCGGAGCCAGGCTGGCTCAGGCGCTGCGCTACCATCATCAGACTCCACATGAAAAGGGGGTTTGTTATAAATATCCCTGACGTCTGCACTGACGCAGGCGCCGCTCCGGAGTCTCCTCAATGAACTCTCGTTTTATCAATGAAACTGCTTTACACACCCGCTGCAGAGCTGAGCCTAGGCCACAATCCCCTTCCCTGGGCAGGGCCCGGCGCCCCACTGCGGCCTCCCCCACATCACGGGGTAGCTCCCTCCCCCCCCCACCCCCAACTCCCCAGGGCAGGGGCCTAGATTGCTGTCTCCTCCCCCATCCCCATGCACAGACAGCCGGGAGAAAAGGTGCACCCCGTGCAGGACAGACCCTTCCTGACGTGTGTGGGGGGGAAGATTATCTCTGCACCTGAGCTGCCCCGTCTACCCCTGTGCGATGGTTGGAAGCGCAGACAACTTCCCTCTGCAACTCCCCCACCCCTCAGGCGTCAGGGGCCCGTAAGCAATCACCAGCCAGTGTCCCGGGCCCTCACCTGCTGGTTGACAGGCGAGCCCATGCTGGAAAAGGAGTCCGCCGGGGAAGCGTAGTAGGTGAGGCTGTCCCCGGCCGGAGACGCACTGCTGCAGCGGGAGGAAGACGCGTCATAGTCGGTGGTGAAGCCCTGGTACATCATATCGGCTAGGCTAGGGTTGTCCAAGCCCCGTCTGGGCGGTGAGGCTGTCCCGGTTGATTGTCTGTGTGTCTATCCGTGCAGACGGGTTGTCTCTGTCCCCAGCCGTATCGCTCGTCTCTTTCCCAGCTCAGTCACACAGATGCTAGCTCTGCTGCTGGAGTAGAGTGCGGCGCCCCAGCCTTTTAACGGCTCCTTGCCTGAATGGATCCTTTGTCGTCACTGGCAGACCCAAAGCCTGTGGGGGGGGCGGCGGGGATACGCCGCCTCTAACCTTTTCCCACAACTTCCGCCTCCCTTCCCCGCCTTTTACGTACTCCACTGCCCCCAACACCATGTCAAGGTGGTTACACTGAGGGTCTCCGGGGGGGCTGGGTCGTTCAGGGGCGAGGAAGGCTGCTGCTGTCCCCCCTTCCACAATGGTACAGTCCCAGCTCGGGAACCCACTGACGCAGATATCCTTATATGGGATACATCCTGTGCAAGGGGGTGTGACTGACGGGAACCGCTCCAGGCTGCAGCCAAGTGCGGCGCGCGCGCGCGCCTGTGTGTGTGTGTGTGAGAGAGAGAGAGAGAGAGAGAGAGAGAGAGCAGACTGTACAAGGAGAATCGTGTTAGGTTAGTTACAGAAGTCTCCGCAAAGTTCATTCACCTTTCCAGAGGTGACTTTTTCAGCCCAGCTCCTGCCATATGCACCTGCTTCCTCCCACCCCTCATTCACATAGCTCTAAACAAGTTCGGCTGTGGCTATGACCACATGGTATTAAATCCCCCTGCCCCGGGGGACTCAGCTGTCTTAATAGACAAAATACAAAGGAAGGCTGGGAAAGGGGAAATGCGGCATGAAAGCAATGTGAGTGAGCAGGGATATAAAGCCAGTCTTGTTAGTCCCATTGTCTTTATTTTAATATCACAAGGTAAGCTAGTTGCACCCGACGAAGTGAGCTGTAGCTCACCAAAGCTTATGCTCAAACAAATTGGTTAGTCTCTAAGGTGCCACAAGTCCTCCTTTTCTTTTTGCGAATACAGACTAACACGGCTGTTACTCTGAAAGGTAAGCTAGGTAGCTTTCTTGATGCTTTTTGAAGGTGGATGGAAAACAACAATTGTCTTTACTATTATTTGGGGAAGAAGGTTTGTTGTGTTTTGTTGCTTGTTAGGGGACCTTTTAAATTATAGTTTAGAGGTTAAAGAGTTGTTGATCATAAAGAAAAGAACAGTTGAGTTGGGAGAGTTGTTTTGTTTTTGAGGTGACAAGCCCATATTTTGTGTTGTATTTTTATCCAGCATAGTTAAGGGTCGGTGTTGTTTTAGTTACAATTTATCTAACATTTCTATTTTGGAGTCCATGTTTGACTTTCTAAATTAATATGTGCATTCCATATAATAAGTCTGTTAATGGTATACAAAGTGTCATAAACTAAGTACATTTCTTCACATCTGTATAACAGTTTTCTTTGTTGTGTGATACTGCCATTGCAGGGAGCCTGATACTGTGCCTTTCACTTCTATGACATTTTAAAGTATTTGGAAAAAAGTTACCACAGTTTTTGTTAATCTTTAATGCTTTTATATAACAAAACTTGGAACTAGAGGAACTATGTTTAATAAATATCACACTCATTTTCTGCATTTAGTTTTATGAGCACTGTAAAAAGAGTTGTGTTATCTAGTGATTATCTGTGCAGTGGGCCTTATCCAAAACCCATTGAAGTCAACTGTAAGACTCCCATTGACTTTAATGGGCTTTGGATACAACTCATAGCATGGTCCAGGTTTCCAATCCATCCACGAAAATATCATATCTCTTGCAAAGATTTGAATAGCAATTATACATCTCTTTGTATCCAAGCAGACAGTGGTGCAAGTTATACCTGCTGTATGAACATAGAATAACTTAGATCATATCCCTATCGAATTCTTTCTTTAAAACAGTATTTATTATACAACAAAACCCAACAAACTTAACTAAAAAGAAAATCAAAGCTATGATCTGTATCCCAGTTGGTGTTATGGAGCAGTTACTCACTGAAAGAACACCTACATTTCATTGTAAATAAATCCCGATCCTTGGCACAGAATTATTTCTGTCTATACTTTGGGATTGGAATATTACAGAATGTACATGTGGAAAATATAACCTCCTCCACTTCCTGCAGTGAGGAAAATGTTACACTCCTGCAATTATTATTCATGTTGTTATTAAATATGCAGAATGAAAACAGAGTATAGGGTTAATAATAGGCACCGGGAGGAGTAGTTAGTTAAAGTCTGTCCAGTGGTGTGAAGGAGTAAAGTGCTACCCGGGAGGTTATTGTTATTTATTGTACATTGAACTTCCCAGAAAAGCTGCATACAAACAGAAGTGCGAGGGAGTTGCTGAGATGTGCCATGGTGTGCAGACAGGAGGCTGCTGGCCTGGGGCACTGCCAAACAGCGGCAGTGTTAGGCAGGGGAGGTTTCTCCTTTCCCAGAGTTTGAGTCTGATATAATCTTTGTGGCAGTGAAGTTCAGAGACACCCACCCACGGCGGGGATATCAGGCAGCCCTGGCTCAGGTCAGGCCAAGCCAGGAGCCAGACCGCAGACTCGCCGAGCACAAGAGCCAAGAGATCGCGGCTATACATAGTAACAGGGAAGCTCTGAGTCTGTTTACAGCAACAAACAGAGCCTCGGGCGCAGTCTCCAAGCAGGGAACGTCACAGAGCCAGGCTGGGATGATCCTGCTGGCAGCAGCTCCTGCTGCCTGAGCTCATGGGCTAAAAGCAGCGTCTGATGCTGCGGCGCGGTCACCTCCATTCTTAGAGATCTGGGCCACGGAGGCGGGGGAACCGGGCCAGCGGCGATGTCAGAGCAGCAGTACTGGCGGCCCCATTACATCGATTCTTCCCGAGGGTGGAGGGGAGCTGCTCTGACCTCTTCTGCAACCCCTGCCCTGGATAATCTTGCTCTGTCCCTGGGGGCTGGGCTCCTCCAATCGTGCCCCAGCGATAGGGTAGCCAGAGACTTGCGGCAACTCTGGATTACTACCCCGGCAGTGTTCGCAGCAGACCTGGCTTCTTTCAGGCAGAGGGAAGAGCTGGAAAAGCCCCTTAGTTTTAGTCCCACTCCCATCTAGTGTATGACAGGGGCTCTGGGCAGAACTGGGCCCAGCAAAGTGGGCTGAACGTCGTTGCAGACTGGTCTCTGCTGTGCAAGGAGCTTGATCTTCATTCTTGTCCGTAAAACAGCTGTAGCAGCAACAGGCCAGTGAAAGATCATCAAACCCAAACCTTGGCCTCATTAGCACAAAACTGAGCAGCCAATGTAAATATTTGCTGCTGGGTCCTTCCTCTATTGGGCTCCCAGCCTGACTCCCCATCTATTGCCAAAGAGAAGTCTATTCTATTCTGATGTTTATATCAGACCAATCCCCATGGTATCTGAATGCCTCTAATGTAGATACTTTGAAATCCAAGTTCAGCTTCTGTGTATTTAGAAGAGTCTTTCTATCAGCCCTAGTACTTTCTGAGATGTATCTTTGCTGTAAAGTATCAAGAGATGCTCACTAGACAAAACAAACCATCAAGGAAGGGCCTGGAAGGGGAGGAGGGTTCACTTAGCTGAGATCACAAAATATTTGTTGACAAGACATGTTTGGTACCTGCAGATGGAAGCTGGTTCTTCCCATCTCGAACAGCTACCGTGTGTACTCTGTTTGTATCAAATGGAAAGTACTCAGAAGCCGCACATATCTAGCATGTGCCTGTGAAGACAAGGAAACAGGGAAACCGAAAACACATGACGTGGGTTTGTTGTTTCCTCCTAGTGTGGTGCACGTACATTTATACCACAGCATGTGAGAGACAAAGGAGAAAGGCGACTCCTGTCAACAAGCACCACCATGGAGACAAAATACAGTCATAGCATAAAACCACACGGCTGGGGCTGAGCTCCCTGCCTGCATGGCCAAGATTGTTGTTTCTGCTATGACAGCCTCAGCTCACCACCACACAATCTGCATTAGCATAGCAGTGTCTAGAGGCTCCCCAAATGAGATGGGGCCACAACTGTGCTAGGTGCTGTACATACATATAGCAGGAGACAGTCCTTGCCCTAAAGAGCTTACATGGCCACACAGACGGTTGATGGTAGAACCAACCAGGAGTAGAACACAGATATCCTGAGGGCCAGTCCAGTGCCCTGTCCTCTGAACCAAACTGCCTCTTTACACAGCTGGAACAACAAACACTTTTTTGCCATCTCTGTGGATGGGACAACACAGCACCAGGCTGTCCATGTGGCCAGTCATCTTTAGCTTGGCCATCATTTACATCTACATTTATACAAGATAAAGACCTAGAGGCTATAAAAGGTGGAAGCAGCCCCCAATGGGAGCCTGTACCATGCACACCCAAAGTGAAGGGCGGAAGGAGTGAGGAGAGTAGTGGTTCAAAGGGTCTGCAGGGGAGGATAAGACCAGATCCTAATTTAAACTGCCGCAGCTGAATCCCATCTCCTCAGACTACGAAGTGCAGCATTTAGCACTGGAACTTTTATTGTGTGGTCTGTTTTCAATCCTTTTCTTATTTTTAATTCATATGTGACTTTGTTAAGGCCTTAAAGGCCACAGCACAAAAGCACATGAAGAATGTAGTACAATGTAATGCACAGTGTAAGTCAGCCTCTGGGGCTGGAGACAGTTAAACCTAGTTTTTGCTGCTCACTGGGGGAAAGTTCACCCCAGTATGTAGTGTTTCTCCTGGCACCTGACGGGAACAGCCCTGGTGCTATTCCTCTGTCAACTAAAACTAACCACACAGAATGGAACCATGTTTCACTTTCCACATCAGTATGGTGACACTAATGCGCCTGTAGCTAAACATGAGCTGTTGATTTTGGGGGTGTTCCAGGCTGTCACTGTGTGACAAGAGGACACTTTGCTTGCTGGAACTAAAAAAGACTGCCAGATTTAAAATACTCTGCAGGACTGAAACATGCAGACTGAGAAACCAGTTACTGAATTACCAAGCTCCCTCCCTATCTGATTGGAAGATCCTATGGTGCTACAGATTGTAACAGTGGTAACCTACATGGAAAGCTTATCAGGGCTGGGACCATGTCTTTTATTTTTCTTTCAAATACAGGGCACACCTATGGCACTGTCTAAATAATAATTAATAATAATAGCAGCTGCATATGATTGATTCTCTAGGGAGTAAAATGCTGCACGTGGACACAGCTTGGCATCTTTTGATTAAACATCGAAATGGTACTAGTCAATTACCCACAATTACACTGTGTAAACCTACCTCCCATTCCCACCCTCCCCTTTGCCTGTTGTCATCCTCCTCTGTGCCATACTGTATCTTAACTAACTTAGAATTTAAGCTCCTGAGGCAAGCATCCTGGACCCAATTCTCCATTCTTGTAAAGCTGTGCTTGGCAGAAGAATGTCAGGAAGCAAGTCCTATTGGGTGCTGGGAAGTGGGTGGGCTGTTTAACCTACCCTGGAGTTTCCTGTATTCTCTATCCTGCTGTGGGCTAGCCTTAGACCTCTAACCTACACTTAGCTACCATGACCCCTGGGTGCTGTTCTACAGCCAATGGTGGCTGGAACACAGTGTGCTCTAGTCATACCTCCTTCTTCCCCTAACACATCGCTTGCCATGGGGGCTGCAAGGGGAGGTAGTGTAGAGACATTCTGATGGCTCTATGCCATCTGGTTAGCTCTTTATGCAGCGGACTTCCACAGGGGTTCTTTCTGCTAGATCTTTGGCCCTTTTATGCCACCAGTGGTGATGCAAGGCAGCTGGAGCAGAATGGACAATCTGGCCTCATATCTTTTATTTGTCTCTAGTGTGACATGCACGCTTATGGTGCTGCAGATAATAATCACGCCCTAAGGAATTAGAATCAACCCAGCAGTGAGACAGGTCTAAAATATCCAAAATAAAATGCTCCCAAAACTTATAGAATCAGCACCAGAGAGATTAGACAGAGAGAGAAAGAAGGTGCTCATGTAGTCCAGTGACAGGCAGCAGTATAAAACCCTAAAATACATAGATAACTTTCTTTTCAGCTAAACAAACAAGGTAGTGATCCAAAGGTGGGAAACTACAGCTGCACCCTCTTCTCTGGAACCACAAGAGGAACATAGAACAAAATCTTGTGGACTCAAATAGCAAGACTTAGCCGTTATTTCATTCAAGGGTCTCAAAGCACTTTATGGCACTGGCTGTGAGGTGATGGGACTGGACGTTCCCACTGCATGTGCTTGCCAGAAGATCTTCAACACCGTGAGCTTTTATTTAAACCCCCAATCAAGAGATCTTACAAGACCAGCCAAAGCACAGCCTATGCACTTCTATAATGAAGTCCCATCGCTGCCGTGATCTTTAGGCAGCAGTAGGGTACTTATGCAGTAGGGCCAGGCTACTAGAATAATGCTACATTGTATGCTGAACTCTGTACTCTCAGAAAGCCATCCATTTATATTAGATGTGAGGGAAGCAACACCCTGGTTTATTTGTTGCCAATTAGGTGTGGCTCTCTAGCAACAATATGGCAAAATGTTCTTAAGCTATAAAGGTAAGAAATCTTGAAATCAAGAAGAGACTGAGGCAGCTCAGCTTGGTTGAGGGGAACTTCCTGCAAGAGGGGAACAAAGTGGCAGAAGCCAAAGAAAGGGACAGGATGTCAAAGATTTTTGACACTTGTTTGGCAATTTTGTTGGGTTGTGGGGTTTTTTTTGGGGGGGGGGGGAACTTTTGTTTTGCCTCATCCAAAACTAGCTCTTCAGCAATATCAAAATCTAGAAAAGCAATTTACTGATACAAAGGGGAAACTGGAACTCAATTGACCTAACCCTAGACTATGGCTACTGATCCTCCCCAGCCTTAAATTGCCCAGCGGGGTTGAGGCTCTTATCCTTCCAATGAAACATGAAAAAAGAAATCCTGAATGCTGAGACTACAAAGTGCCCTGGAGAACTGCTCCAGAGAAGAATCACAGTCCTTTCAGGAGGCACAAAGGGCCACAAAGCTGAAGATCTCCTGGGGGAAAATAATTCCAAGGTTTTGGCCCTGACTAGGGAAACAACCCTACTACACTTGAACAAGCCCCAACCCCTTTTCGCACCTCCTTTCTATTTAGATACCAAGTTACTGAACTGGCTCACAGGAGGAAGAATTTAGTGTTTAATCCAGACAAAAACCTCTTTTTTGAATTCTGCCATCACTCAGCTCACATGGTAGTGACCAAGCCATAAGGACTTGGAGAGATTCAGTCTCATTCATTCCAGATTACAGTATGGACCTTCAGTGGGGATTACACAAATTTGTTGGAGCTAAAAAGAAATGGGGAGATTTGGTGTTTGCTGCTTGTTCCAGATGAACTGCAGATCACACTGGACAGCAAGACTGAATATTACAGACCCAAAGGCAGTCATCAGCTGTGTGGAAAGATGCTGCCACTGCAGTAATAACAGCCTCAGCAAAGCAACGAGAGAATAAAGGATGAGACAGAGCTGCAGCTAGAGTGAATATCCCTCCTCTAGGAACGAACAGTGGAAAATCACCATGAGAAAACTGAAATTTGTTAAAAAGTATTTATGAACTGAAATAAATATGGATGAAACTTTTTAAATAGTTTATGGCTAACTGTATTGTGAGGAAATATACTTACGCAAGAGACTGTGTGATGCAGCCATCCCAGCCCCTTGTCTTTGGTATTCACTGGACAATGCAGGGTGCTGACCCTGGCACTTTTGTTTTGTTTGGGGGTGGGGGCATCTTTTGTTTTGCCTCATCCAAAATTAGCTCTTCAGCGATATCAAAATCTAGAAAAGCCATTTACTGATATGAAGGGGCAACTGGAACCCAACTGACCTAACCCTAGACTGTGGCTACTGACCCTCCCCAATCTTAAATTTTCCAGAGGAGTTGAGGCTTTTATCCTCCCAATGAAACATGTAGAATTTGATAGTCAAATGGCCAACCAGCTGCTCCCAGTCCTGGTCTGCCATCACTCTGCAGTGCAAAGCATGTGCTCACACAGGAAATACCCCAGAATACCAATACAGCATCTCTGATTGCAAACCCCAAACCAGGGGAAGCTCAAAGCAGCCAGCCTTGGGTACACTACTTCATAGAATTGTAAGAAGGGAAGGGACTTTGAGAGGTCTAATAGTCCAGTCCCCTCCATTCAAGGCAGGACTACGTATTAGATCATCCCTGACAGGTGTTCATCTCATCTTCCCCACTGTAAACAAGATATAGAACAGAGTCTCAAACTGCCCTAAAGGTTACTTATCTCCATTGGTCCTTAGCTTCTTCAATGACAACAAAGCAGGCAACACATGCCTCACAAATTAGATAGGAGGCCCATAGGATCACCCAAGGATGAACAGTCTTTTCCTACTCAGTTAACTTAAAAGAGAAGAACATCCACACAATAAAAGAACCAAAGAGCACAGACCTAGAAACTCAAGATATTGCACAACCTGCCCCCCAACCCAGACACAGAGGCTAATCTCCTGACAGTAAACCAAGGATTACACTTATTTGACATCATGGGCCATACAAAAATCTGTCTTCAGTGATCCCACAGCCTTCGTGATGGGGAGGAGAGGGAATTAACAGGGGTGTAAAACATGGCCTCAAATCCGCAAACTACCAAACTACCAATACAATGATAAAAACAAGCAGATCTGTGTGCCTTCTCCACTGCAAGGAATCACCCAAAGTACAAGCCTCTACAAGACTGCATCAGATCTAGACCCCACCACCATTGTAGAGCTAAGGACAGATGCAACTCTAAGGACTTTTCTGACACAAAGGACCAATTTCTTCTGTGTTCCTGATACCCAAGCTGCATCCAGTCCTGCCTGTGTTCAGCCCCATGCCTGCAATGTCTCTATGAACCCATTCACCTTTGCAGTTAGTATAGCAAAGAATAAAAATGTATTGAAAAAAGAAAGAAAATCCTAACATAAGAGTCTTGGATGGCACCAGACACCAGGACAGGGACAACAGAGCCTTTCTCGTCTACTTCATCATTTCCAAGCCAGTCTCTTGTTGGGTATACAGAATGGCTGGACTAGTTGGTAGCGATTTAAATTCTTTACTGCTTCATGGCTACTTTGTAGCTCATCTGAATGTGAAATGATTGGGGGTCTGATTCCTGTTTCTACCTGACCGCTGTTCATCTCACCCACAAACTTACCCCACATTACTGACACTAACTGGCCCCTTTTTGGAAAGTCTCAGTAGAGGGCCAAGGACTGAATGGGCATGTACCCTAGAGACTGAACTCCTCTCTCACTTTTGGGGTGACCCCTCCACAGCCAAGGTGAGGCACAGTGGTACGGCAACGTGTAGGAAAGCTTGCTTTTTCACTGCTGCAGGGCTGCCAGCGCTCCAGATTCTTTTGCGAGTAACAGGTTTTTGGCTGGGCAGGACCCTACTCTTGCAATGACAGAAGATCCAGCTCCCTAGTGAATGGGATCCCAAGTGAATCTGAGTTGTCTGCCCGCATCCTGAGGGCTGAACAACTAAGCTGAACTGCTGCAGGGAGAGTTCTTTGTCTTCTCCTCAGCAACCCCAAGCCATTCTCATGGGAGGGGAGGAGAGAGTTGAAGAGCCCAGTAGCTCAGGGGGACTCTGCTTGCTCCTCCTCTGTGAGCAATGGGGACAGGACAATTCCTCTGCTCCTCCCACTCCCTGCAGTACCTGGCCTAAGAAGGGGCAGAGGGCAGCTGAAGAGCCCCTGAAGCTGCCTCCTCTCCAGCCTGGGAGGGTGTGAGGGGACCCCCACTGCAGCCTTCCCCTAGGCCTGGAAGAGGGGACTGAAGAGCCCCAGGAGGAGCAGAGGTGAGACTGGGGAGCAGAACTGTGATGGGACTGAACAGCTGAGAGTTTGGGGGGCTGTATTGATGGCAGACTGGGCAAGTGTGAGAACAGGGATGGGCAGAACAAATGTGGGGTCAGAACTCATGACAGGCTGGAGGGGCTGAGGGGGTAGAACTGATGTGGGGCATGGAGGGCAGGATTTATTTGAAGGTTGGGGGGCAGAATAAATTACTAGATGGGGGAACAGGTGTGGGGGGTGACAGCTCCTTCAGCAGGTGCCAAAATCACCTTACCCAATATGATTTGGAGAATAGGTGACACTAATTTTCAACCTACATTGGGGATGGGGAGGGGGAGTTCAAAAACCAAAAGACAGACCAAAACCACAATATAATCTTTAAAAAAAAAAAAATCAGGATTTCTGGGGTCTGAGTCAAAATGTTTGGTCTCCTCAGGTTGGTAATACTGCTGCCTGGTTTGGAGATAAACAGCCCATCAGATTCCAGGGTTGTGAATCTGGTACCTAATACACTGGCATGAAGTACACCATCATCCTGCTAACTTCTGTGGGGAGACAAAAGCCTAAACTTTCTGCATTTTGTGACTAAACAGGCACTGGCAAGGAGCAACTAGGAAAACTGGAGGGCTCCCCACAGCTACCTACTGTTACGCAGACATACCCTGGCAGTTTTGTTACCCTTGTGTCTGAGCATCTTCTTACTATTTCACCGAAGGGTGTCGTATGTAGTTTCTACTGAAAACTAGGATCATCATGGTTATTGCAAGATGTTTGAATAGAAACTAGTTTAAGAGGGCTGTAAAATGTAGAACACAGCATTATGTTGCAAAACTGTTAAAGCGAGACTTGTCACCAGAAGTGAGATGGGGTCATAGGCCTAACTCAATAAGCGCTGAAAACAATGGACATTTGTGGAGATGGCACTTTATAATGTCTGGCCAGGTGGAGGCTTGAGCATTTGCAAAGATAAATGAACCCCAGGAGAGCTCTCCAAAGAGTGGGGCCCACTGGGCTGAGACAACAGTCTGAACCTATAAAAGCAGAAGAAATGGCACGAGTTGTTATCCATTATTCGGCAAGACTCTGACAACAAGGGTTTCTCATGAAAGGTGGATCCCAGTCTTCTGAACTGGACAAGCACAGTAAGAATTGGCCATTTTGTGAGAAATACCTTATTAGATGGGAAAGTAATTGGTTAATAAATATAAACTATAGATCATGTTTTATGTTTTTCTTTTACCTGTAACCTTATGTTTCCATATCCTGTTACTTGCTTTTGTTTGAATCTTGGTCTCAAACTCTGTTAAATAAACTTCACTTTGGTTTTACCATAGACACATCTAACTGCCTTGTGCTCAGGAAAGTGTTAAACTGAAGTGAAAGAAGTGAACTGGGGCATACTACTTCCATGGAGATAGCAGAATGGTGTATATTACAGGTATCCAGAAGATAAGGGACTGGGCACTCAAGTCTAACAAAGTAGGGCGAAAAATGCTAGCCTGATGAAAGAATGAGCGGGGCTTACAGAGCCCAGAGCAGAGCCTGTGTTGCCAGTAGCCGGTAGCAGTGAGCGTTTCCCCTTCTGAGCTCAGACAGGGCTCCCTCCTGCAGCAAGGTAGTGATTCACCCCAGACACCTCAGGTAACCCCCAAAAGTGTCACACCTACCCACACCTAAACTGTTTGCTGTGGTGATTTTTTGTAAATAAAGATTCTGCAATTCTTTTCAGTAGAAAAATCCTGCTTCTACCAGATATCCTACAGCCAGTGCTGTGGAGTGTCCTATGCAGGTTGAGAGTGGAGGCAGAGGGATATGAACTGGGGATTGGAATCAAGAGACTGGAGCTAACTGGAAAATAAGCCAAGAGGGAAGAAGGGGGTCCTCACCCAACGGGGTGGCAAAACCAACTTCCTGTGTGTGTTCATTGTCTAACTATACATCCCCTGCCTGCTGACTGCACTCTGAGGTGGGAGCTACTAGGATTCACATGCATGTTGTTTTCTAGCTCTCCCATGTGCTGGGTGTTCCTAGTGATTTAATTTCAGGTGAAGGACATTTGCATATAAAAATCAAGGCCAAGTCTTATGCATGGTGTGCCAAATTAAACCTGCTCTGCCACTCCACCCTCTAGTTGAGAGCTCACCCAGTGGAGCAGATGCCAGCCTACTCCTTCCCACTTTTGCTGGCTGCCTTCCAAGCTGCATCAAACACAGGTCAGTGCCCATCCCTGGGCTTGGCTGGAAATATTTAGGCTCCCCCTTTCTACAGAGTGGGAGACACAGGGGCAGGGCACAGGAAACACAACCCCCCCCAAAAAAACTGACCTGCCCCAATAAATGGTATTAGTCCCTCTAGACTGGGGTATTATCTGCACGTGTCTCCCACTGAAGTCAATACTGATTATTGTTATTACACAAGGGGCAAAGGAAATAATGAAAGGCTGCTGCTGAGAGGAAGTATGCACTAAGTCAGAAAAAAAAAAGGAGCGGTGAATGGCAACGAGGTTAGGAGTAGGCAACTAGGAGAAAGACAAAAGCCTTTGCTGTACTAGACAGCTCCAGTGCCTACAATTCATGAGGAAAATGGTATTGCTTCCTCACTAGGGAATGAGCATGTGCACGGTCACACATTAACCCATTGGTCACGCACACACACAAGGCACATGTACAGGAGCATGAACATTCACATGCATGGATACACACACACATACAGGTACATTGACAACCACTTAGCACACAGGTGCACAGCCAACCACACTCAGTGCACAAGCACACACACGGGTACATGGCCAACCCCCCCCCCCACACACACACACACAAGTGCATGGCCAACCACAATCAAAGCACATGAGCCCACATACACACACAGACAGGTGCATGGCCAGCAACGCTCAGTGCACAGGCACACACACCTGTATACATGCACACCCCCAGGGGGTTTGGGGCACAGGCGCGTATGAACAGGAGACGGTGGAGTCTCCAGGGGACCCCTTGAGGCCCACAGCTGACAGAGGCCAGGGCTGGGGAGTAAGGGGGGGGCTGTCCCGTTCTTTGCTCCTAGAAGAGGAAAGACCGATGCGGGGCGGGGCCCAGCGCCCTCTCCCTCCGGGACCCCAGTCAGGTCCGGGTAAGGCATCCCCGGAGTCCGCCACCCTCTGCACACACGGCCCGGACACTTGTGGTTCTCGGAGCAAACCCCACCGCACGCGGCCGGTCTGCTAGGACCCCGACCTTCCAGAGGGAGGACCCCGCGCAGGCCCGGCCCCTCCCGGCCAATCCTCGCGCTGTTGCTGGGGCCAGCCGGCCGCCTGACGTTGCCCTGGAGACGACGAAACGTTGAAAACATACAAAGATGTTGACGTAGGTGCGTGGTTCTCATGGCAACTGGCCAGGCGACGTCATCGCCCTTTACCTCCTCCTTCAGCGCTCGCGGGCGACGCAGACACGGCGTCAACTGTGGCGGGGAGGGGAGGAGATAAAGCCCAGTCCCTAAAGGAACAGGAGTGGGTGGAGCCTAGTTACCATAGCAGCGTGAGGAGGGTAGGGCCTAGTCACTATGGCAGCGGGAGTGGCTGTTGTTTGTTTGTAGCTGTGATTAGATGGGTGGGGAGTCAGGGGTGTGTCTGTTCCACAGCCCTGGACTCTGTCTGATGTGGGCTGTAGGGTGACCAGACATCAAGTGTGAAAAATCGGGATGGGGGGGTGGTAATAGGAGCCTATATAAGAAAAAGACCCCAAAATCAGGACTGTCTCTATAAAATCAGGACACCTGGTCACCCTAATCGGGCCCTTGCTACAGTGTCAAATCTGCTCCCCCCACCTCCCGCCTCCCTTCCCCAGGGGTGGGAGAGCTCCTGGCTGAACGCCCGCAAAACCAGGAGAGACCCACTCCAGGCCAATGCCAAAGCAGGGGAACCCTGATCCTGAGGTGTCTAAAAAGACTCAAGTACTGGAAAAAGTAACTGGAAAATTCCAGACCTTTCTGGGCTTTTTCTTCACCGAGAAGAAGCCAAAAGGCCCATCTCTCTCTTGGCTTTTAAGTCCCTTGAGAAGGTCCTGACCCTTGAAGAATGTCTAGGGCAGGGCCTGTCCCCTGTGATAACTCCTGATAGCCCTCTATCCCCCAACCGGGGAGACAGCACCGAAGTTGGGCCAGAGCTGGCTAGCTGGATCCTCAAGTACCTGAGCCTATTCCTGCACAGCTTTTGTCCATCAGCCACCCCTACCCACAACATGCTTCCTGTTTGCAGGGTTCTGTGTGCTGGGGGTGTTTATTTTTTCTTCTCACATCAGCTTCCTGCTGTGCAATATGCAATAGATAAATCCCTTGTGTGTGACATACAGGGCAGGGAGATTTCCCCATCTGATAAGGCTGGGGAGACCCACCTACAAGTAGTTCCCCGTATGATGCCATCAGGTGGGTGGGTCACACAGGCCAGGAGGTTTCCTAAAAATGAAAATAGCGTATCGGCATGACAAGCTGTGCAAGTACAGCTGATAGATGAGAAAGGACAAAACCTAGGAACTCTGTCCAGAGGCATATATGTTACATCAGACACCTGCAGGGTGACAATACCCAGCACCTCATCCTGCTGAGGCCAGCAAACTAGAAGTCAGCTTCTTTCCCACCCCCTCCAACAGACAGGCTGTTATTATCATTAGTTGTTTTATGTCAGCAGTGTTTGACTTGGCAGGCAAAGGGCAGCAGGTTCAGTTCACATTGGTTTTTAAGAGCTGGTTCTGCACCACACCCATGAACAGAGCTTACGTCTGGGGATACCCTCACCCCAGAGCCCTGGGCAGGCAAAGGGCGGGATGGGAATTACCATTTACTTTTCATGGACAAGCCACAAGCTGTCTGCATGTCATAGGTAATAAATGAATGTATGCCAGAAAGCATTCTGCAGCTCCCTGTGTGTCTCAGGGATAGCAACACGTGGGAAGGTGTGCAGTCACCATGGTATATGACTACCTTCAAGTGAGGAAGGTGCTGAGAGGAGGCTAGAGTGCCAGAAGCAGGAATCTCACTCTTGACTCTGACCCGTTGAACTACAGAGAACATTTGAAGTCCTCTGCCAGGAGTGTGATGAAGGCAAAGATATTTTCCTCTTCTCCCCACAGTGCCCCCAATGTCCTGGCTTTTCCAGTTACTTTGCTGATAAATCTGCACTCAGATTCAAAATCATTTGGCTGCATCTGCAGCATCAAATCTATGTCAGAAGAGGATGAGGAGTGGGTTGTGGAATATATTTCCCCTAATGCACACTGGAAAACATAATCCCAACTATACATATAATATGATGGGGTCTAAATTAGCTGTTACCACTTGAGAGAGAGAGCATGGAGTCATTGTGGATAGTTCTCTGAAAACATTCATTCAATGTGCAGCAGCAGTCAAAAAAGCTAACAGAATGGTGGGAATCATTAAGAAAGGGATAGATAATAAAACAGAAAATATATTGCCTCTATACAAATCCATGGTACGCTTACATCTTGAATACTGTGTGCAGATGTGGTCGCCCCATCTCACAATGACACAATGATCACAATGAGCTGACTGGGGCTCAGTCCTCACAAGATGCTACTGGTTGGTTCAGGAGTGATGTCTGCTTAGCCTCAAGATGCTAATGGTTTTTTTTCTAAATGAAGTTGTTTGTCCAAACCCACACAAGGGTTGTGGACCTTTGAAAAGTCCCAAGATTAATTGTTTTTTTATGTGCAAAGGGGCAGCCTCTGACAGAGGAGGAAGGGGTGAACTGAGGTCAGTCGGAGTTGGCCAAGTAGAAGGAGTGAGTTGGGGGTGTAAGAAGAGACAGTGGGGGCAAGGTGCGGTTTCCAGATGGAAGAATTATTGTTATGGAGTTTAGAGAACAGAGGGTACACTGGGCATTCAGACCATGAGGAGAAGCAGGAAGTGGGAGGGAGGCTCTGAGAATGCATGTGCCCAGAGGAGGCATGTGCCCAGAGGAGGCTCTGAGAATGCATGTGTCTTTCTTGGAGCTGAACCACAGACTGTGTGCCAGCTCTTTCAGAAGGGGTGTGTCTTCTTCTGCACCGAGGAACCCAAGTGCTATATGTGGCTGTTGAAGGTCAGGAGGCGGGAGCCCTGGCAAGAATTGGGGTGTATGGGTGTATGAGAGAGGAAATGTGATTGTGTTTGTGTGTGGTGGAGGGAGAAGATGATCTGAGCAGACTGGGATTGGGATGTGCGCCTCCTAGGGAGCTACGCAGTAGGAAGCTACAGTGGTGAAGCAGCAGATTCAGGGCATAGGGCTCAAGGAAGACTTGGCGAGGAGAAAGGGAGCTCAGAAATGAGAGAAGAGAGACACACGACTCAGAGCTTTGCTCCTGCCAAGGAGGCGGCTACCCATCCTGGGGATGAAGGAAAGTGCTGGAGCATTTGAGATGAGAGATGGCATCAGGGTAGGGTGCAGGGCTGGATTTAATGTGGGGAAGGGAAAGGGGAGAGTACATAAGAATGGCCATACTGGGTCAGACCAAAGGTCCATCCAGTCCAGTATCCTGTCTACCAACAGTGGCCAATGCCAGGTGCCCCAGAGGGAGTGAACCTAACAGGTAATGATCTAGCGATCTCTCTCCTGCCATCCATCTCCACCCTCTGACAAACAGATGCTAGGGATACCATTCCTTACCCATCCTGGCTAATAGCCATTAATGGACTTAACCTCCATGAATTCATCCAGTTCTCTTTTAAACCGTGTTATAGTCCTAGCCTTCACAAGCTCCTCAGGCAAGGATTTCCACAGGTTGACTGTGCGCTGAGTGAAGAAGAACTTCCTTTTGTTTTAAACCTGCTACTCATTAATTTCATTTGGTGGCCCCTAGTTCTTATATTATGGGAACAAGTAAATAACTTTTCCTTATTCATTTTCTCCACACCACTCATGATTTTATATACTTCTATCATATCCCCCCTTAGTCTCCTCTTTTCTGAAAAGCTGAAAAGTCCTAGCCTCTTTAATCTCTCCTCATATGGGACCAGTTCCAAACCCCTAAACGTTTTAATTGCCCTTTTCTGAACCTTTTCTAATGCCAGTATATCTTTTTTGAGATGAAGGGACCACATCTGTACTCAGTATTCAAGATGTGAGTGTACTGTGGATTTATATAAGGGCAATAAGATATTCTCCGTCTTATTCTCTATCCCTTTTTTAATGATTCCTAACATTCCTTTTGCTTTTTTGACTGCTGCTGCACACTGCGTGGACGTCTTCAGAAAACTATCCATGATGACTCCAAGATCTTTCTCCTGATTAGTTGTAGCTAAATTAGCCCCCATCATATTGTATGTACAGTTGGGGTTATTTTTTCTAATGTGCATTACTTTACATTTATCCACATTAAATTTCATTTGCCATTTTGTTGCCCAATCACTTAGTTTTGTGAGATCTTTTTGAAGCTCTTCACAGTCTGCTTTGGTCTTAACTATCTTGAGCAGTTTAGTATCATCTGCAAACTTTGCCACCTCACTGTTTACCCCTTTCTACAGATCATTTATGAATAAGTTGAATAGCATTGGTCCTAGGACTGACCCTTGGGGAACACCACTAGTTACCCCTCTCCATTCTGAAAATTTACCATTTATTCCTACCCTTTGTTCTCTGTCTTTTAACCAGTTCTCAATCCATGAAAGGATCTTCCCTCTTATCCCATGACAACTTAATTTACATAAGAGCCTTTGGTAAGGGACCTTGTCAAAGGCTTTCTGGAAATCTAAGTACAGTGTCTACTGGATGCCCTTTGTCCGCATGTTTGTTGACCTCCTCAAAGAACTCTAATAGATTAGTAAGACATGATCTCTCTTTACAGAAGCCATGTTGACTTTTGCGCAACCATTTATGCTCTTCTATGTGTCTGACAATTTTATTCTTTACTATTGTTTCAACTAATTTGCCCAGTACTGATGTTAGACTTACTGGTCTGTAATTGCCAGGATCACCTCTAGAGCCCTTCTTAAATATTAGCGTTACATTAGCTATCTTCCAGTCATTGGGTACAGTAGCTGATTTAAAGGACAGGTTACAAACCATAGTTAATAGTTCCGCAATTTCACATTTGAGTTCTTTCAGAACTCTTGGGTGAATGCCATCTGGTCCCGGTGACTTGATACTGTTAAGTTTCTCAATTCATTCCAAAACCTCCTCTAGTGACATTTCAATATGTGACAATTCCTCAGATTTGTCACCTACAAAAGACAGCTCAGGTTTGGGAATCTCCCTAACATCCTCAGCCGTGAAGACTGAAGATAAGCTTAGGAGGTTTTCATGCAGGTCTCCACATCTGTACCCTAGCGTTCAGAGTTGGGGAGGAACCTTGACATGGTGGCAGAGTGGTGGGATTAACCTGAAATCATTTTGAGATCCAGTTGAGATTTTTTGAACTAGAAATACAGATTTTAAAAAGGAAACTTTTTTTTCCTTTGGAAAGGAAGTCCAGAAAGCAGCTGAAACTGAAAGCAGCTTGTTTTTTCTCTGCTTTGTGGCCAAGAAGAGACAAAAGGGGATTATCTTTGTGAATTGCAGGTTTTCTTTGCCTGGAGGCAGGGTACTTAACTCCTGGAAGGAAATTCACAGTCTTCCAACCCAGAGTTTTTTTTTCCCCTAAAAGTAAACAGGGGGAGGGTGTTCTACCCATTTGCCTGGAGACAAAAGTGGCAGGGGTTTTTTTTGTTTGTTTTTGTTTTTTTAGGATTTTGATTTCTTTACAAGGAGCACAAGTTTGAAAAGGAATTTTTTTTTCCTTTAGGCTGCTGGTAAGCAGGTTTCCAAGTAGTTGGAGGTTTTTTGCTTTGATTTGGGCCCAGAGCAGAGACAAGGGAATTGTCTTTTTCTGTAGGCTGACAATCACCATCAGAGAATAGGTATTCTATTCCAGTACAGCAAAATTTTACAGCCAAGTTTTGTTTGTTTATTTCTAAACCTCGGGTGTAAAGTTAGTTAAAAACAGAGAGGTTAGAATGACAAAATCCATGGCTCGACAAAAGCTGGAATTAGCCAGATTTCAGGCTGAGGAAAGACAAAGGGAACATGAAAGACAGATAGAACTCATGCGGCTGAAGAAGGAGGAGAAGGAACAAGAAAGGAAGGCAGCGAAAGAGGCAGAACAACACCAAGCAGCTGCTCACAGGAGAGCTATGGAAGCAAGGGACAAAGAAATGGAGGCAAGGGCCAAAGAACTGGAGGAGAGGGAAAAAGAGAGGAAGCATGTGGAGGAGATGGAGAAGATAAAGGCTCAGCAGAGTATCCCAACAAACCCTAGCAATCCTTCTCCAAGTACCACTTCCCATCCCAGAAAGTTCCCCACCTACAAGGCAGGCAATGATACTGAGGCCTTCCTAGAAAACTTCGAAAGGGCCTGCCTTGGGTACAACATCTTTACTGACCAGTACATGGTAGAGCTGAGGCCGCAGCTCAGTGGACCCTTAGCTGAGGTGGCAGCTGAAATGCCTAAAGAACACATGAACAAGTATGAACTGTTTAAATCCAAGGCGAGAGTCAGAATGGGGATAACACCCGAGCATTCTCGTCGGAGGTTCAGAGCCCTAAGGTGGAAACCAGACGTGTCATTTACCCGACATGCCTACCGCATTGTGAAACATTGGGATGCCTGGATATCAGGAGCAAGTGTTGAATCTCCAGTAAATTTGCCCTTCCTAATGCAAAGGGAACAATTCTTAGAGAGGGTTCTTGAGGAAATAGAAAGATACATCCTAGATGGGAAGCCCAAAACTGTAATCGAGGCAGGAGAGATTGGAGCCAGATGGGTGGTGGCAGAGAAGAAGAAAACTGGTCGCAGTTGGAGCGGAGACCAGAAGGGACAACCCCAGACCACACCCTATTACCGGGGGCTGCCCAAGGCCCCACCTACCTCCTAAAGAACCCTCCAGACACCTTATTGTCCCACCACCCCGTTCTCCAGCAACCCATCTCGCCCCAGTGACCCGTCAGCTGGACGATGTTTTAAATATAACGAGCTGGGGCATGTAAAGGCCAACTGCCCCAAGAACCCCAACAGATTACAGTTCATTGCACCGGGATCACACCAGAGGTCCGCAGGCCCAGATACCGCCCAGATACCCTTGGAGCGGAGGGAAACTGTGAGTGTGGGCGGGAAGAAGGTCACCGCGTGGAGGGACACTGGAGCACAAGTGTCAGCTATCCATGCTTCCTTAGTGGACCCCAATTTAATCAACCCAGAGATCCAAGTGACGATTCAACCCTTCAAGTCCAACGCATTCAATTTGCCTACAGCCAAGTTGCCTGTCCAGTACCAGGGCTGGTCAGGAACGTGGACTTTTGCAGTCTATGATGATTATCTCATCCCCATGCTGTTGGGGAAAGACTTGGCCAATCATATGAAGCGGGCCAAGAGGGTGGGAATAGTCACCCGTAGCCAGGCTAAACAAGCCGTAAGGCCTAGCTCTGTTCCGGAAATTTCTATCAGGACCTGGTCAGAGGTGATGGACCCGAACCCCAGGCCAATGTCTGCAACAGCAGTAGTGGATCCAGTCCCAGAGACCCAGAACCGGAACCAGCCGAACAACCAACACCAGACCCATTGCCAGCACTGAATCCAGTACTTGCAACCTCAACACCAGAGGGCCCCACCGAACCTGAACCGGCAGCAGCCAATAACCCTACACAAGAGGCTCAGCTGGAGCCTGAATCCCAACATAGTGCACCAGCGGAAAGCGGTTCACAGTCAACGGAAACAGCCCCATCCCCTACATCGCTTCCAGAGGGACCAAGCATAGGTCCACAATTCAATGAGGAACTGATGTCTCCAGCATCAAGGGAACAGTTCCAGACCGAACAGGAAGCAGATGAAAGCCTCCAGAGAACTTGGAAGGCGGCACGGAGCAACCCACCGCCTCTCAGCTCTTCTAATCAATCCAGGTTTGTTGTAGAAAGAGGACTTTTATACAAGGAAACTCTTTCTGGTGGACACCAGGAAGACTGGCATCCTCAGAGACAGTTGGTAGTTCCAACTAAAAACGGGGTCAAACTTTTTAACTTAGCCCACGATCACCCTAGTGGCCATGCTGGGGTGAACAGGACCAAAGACCATTTGGGGGGGTCCTTCCACTGGGAGGGAATGGGCAAGGATGTTTCTATCTATGTCCGGTCTTGTGAGGTATGCCAACGAGTGGGGAAACCCCAAGACCAGGTCAAAGCCCCTCTCCAGCCACTCCCCATCATTGAGGTTCCATTTCAGCAAGTAGCTGTGGATATTCTGGGTCCTTTTCCGAAAAAGACACCCAGAGGAAAGCAGTACACACTGACTTTCATGGATTTTGCCACCCGATGGCCGGAAGCAGTAGCTCTAAGCAACACCAGGGCTAAAAGTGTGTGCCAGGCACTAGCAGACATTTTTGCCAGGGTAGGTTGGCCCTCCGACATCCTCACAGATGCAGGGACTAATTTCCTGGCAGGAACTATGGAAAACCTTTGGGAAGCTCATGGGGTAAATCACTTGGTTGCCACTCCTTACCACCATCAAACAAATGGCATTGTGGAGAAGTTTAATGGAACTTTGGGGGCCATGATACGTAAATTCATAAATGAGCACTCCAGTGATTGGGACCTAGTGTTGCAGCAGTTGCTCTTTGCCTACAGAGCTGTACCACACCCCAGTTTAGGGTTTTCCCCATTTGAACTTGTATATGGCCATGAGGTTAAGGGGCCATTACAGTTGGTGAAGCAGCAATGGGAGGGATTTACACCTTCTCAGGAACTAACATTCTGGACTTTGTAACCAACCTAGAAAACACCCTCCGAACCTCTTTAGCCCTTGCTAGAGAAAACTTACAGGATGCTCAAAAAGAGCAAAAAGCCTGTTATGATAAACATGCCAGAGAGCGTTCCTTCAAAGTAGGAGACCAGGTCATTGTCTTAAAGGCGCTCCAGGCCCATAAAATGGAAGCATAGTGGGAAGGGCCATTCACAGTCCAGGAGCGCCTGGGAGCTGTTAATTATCTCATAGCATTCCCCACCTCCAACCAAAAGCCTAAGGTGTACCATATTAATTCTCTAAAGCCCTTTTATTCCAGAGAATTAAAGGTTTGTCAGTTTACAGCCCAGGGAGGAGACGACGCTGAGTGCCCTGAAGGTGTCTACTACGAAGGGAAAAGTGCTGGTGGTGTGGAAGAGGTGAACCTCTCCATGACCCTTGGGCGTATGCAGCGACAGCAGATCAAGGAGCTGTGCACTAGGTACGCGCCAATGTTCTCAGCCACCCCAGGACTGACTGAACGGGCATACCACTCCATTGACACAGGTAATGCTCGCCCAATTAGGGTCCAACCTTACCGGGTGTCTTCTCAAGCTAAAACTGCTATAGAACGGGAGATCCAGGATATGTTACAGATCGGTGTAATCCGCCCCTCTGGAAGTGCTTGGGCATCTCCAGTGGTTTTAGTTCCCAAACCAGATGGGGAAATACGTTTTTGCGTGGACTACCGTAAGCTAAATGCTGTAACTCACCCAGACAACTATCCAATGCCACGCACAGATGAACTATTAGAGAAACTGGGACGGGCCCAGTTCATCTCTACCTTGGACTTAACCAAGGGGTACTGGCAGGTACCGCTAGATGAATCTGCCAAGGAAAGGTCAGCCTTCACCACACATCTCGGGCTGTATGAATTTAATGTACTCCCTTTCGGGCTGTGAAATGCACCCACCACCTTCCAAAGACTTGTAGATGGTCTCCTAGCGGGATTAGGAGAATATGCAGTCGCCTACCTTGACGATGTGGCCATATTTTCGGATTCCTGGGCAGACCACCTGGAACATCTACAAAAAGTCCTTGAGCGCATAAGGGAGGCAGGACTAACTGTTAAGGCTAAGAAGTGTCAAATAGGCCTAAACAGAGTGACTTACCTTGGACACCAGGTGGGTCAAGGAACTATCAGCCCCCTACAGGCCAAAGTGGATGCTATCCAAAAGGGGCCTGTCCCAAAGTCAAAGAAACAGGTTCAATCCTTCTTAGGCTTGGCCGGTTATTACAGACGATTTGTACCGCAATACAGCCAAATCGCCGCCCCACTGACAGACCTAACCAAACAGAAACAGCCAAATGCTGTTCAGTGGACCGAAAAGTGTCAGAAGGCCTTTAACAAGCTTAAAGCGACACTCATGTCTGACCCTGTACTAAGGGCCCCAGACTTTGACAAACCATTCCTAGTAACCACAGATGCGTCCGAGCATGGTGTGGGAGCAGTTTTAATGCAGAAAGGACCTGATCAAGAATTCCACCCTGTAGTGTTTCTCGGCAAAAAACTGTCTGAGAGGGAAAGCAACTGGTCAGTCACTGAAAAAGAATGTTACGCCATTGTCTACGCTCTGGAAAAGCTACGCCCATATGTTTGGGGGACGGCGTTTCCACCTGCAAACCGACCATGCTGCACTAAAGTAGCTTCACACTGTCAAAGAAACTAACAAAAAACTTCTTCGGTGGAGTTTAGCTCTCCAAGATTTTGATTTCAGCATCCAACACATCTTAGGAGCTTCTAACAAAGTGGCTGATGCACTCTCCCTAAAGTTTCCCAGAATCAACTTGTTAAAATCGTCCTTGAGATGTGGAAAATATTGTTAGTCTTTATGTACTTGGTAGTATATTTAGAGATGCACGTGTCTTATTAACTCTGTTTTTCCTAGAGCTCCAGGAAGAAATCCCAGCCAGTGTTTCACCCTAGCTGAGATTTGGGAGGCGTGTCATAAATATAAAGGGAAGGGTAAACCTCTTAAAAATCCCTCCTGGCCAGAGAAAAACTCCTCTCACCTGTAAAGGGTTAAGAAACTAAAGGTAACCTCGCTGGCACCTGACCAAAATGACCAATGAGGAGCCAAGATACTTTCAAAAGCTGGGAGGAGGGAGAGAAACAAAGGGTCTGTCTTTATGCTGCCTTTGCCGGGGATAGACCAGGAATGGAGTCTTAGAACTTTTAGTAAGTAATCTAGCTAGGTATGTGTTAGATTATGATTTCTTTAAATGGCTGAAAAAAGAATTGTGCTGAATAGAATAACTATTTCTGTCTGTGTATCTTTTTTGTAACTTAAGTTTATGCCTAGAGGGATTCTCTATGTTTTGAATCTAATTACCTTGTAAGGTATCTACTATCCTGATTTTACAGAGGGGATTTCTTTACTTCTATTTACTCCTATTTCTATTAAAAGTCTTCTTGTAAGAAAACTGAATGCTTTTTCATTGTTCTCAGATCCAAGGGTTTGGGTCTGTGGTCACCTATGCAAATTGGTGAGGCTTTTTATCCAACATTTCCCAGGAAAGGGGGGTGTGTGCAAGTGTTGGGAGGATTGTTCATTGTTCTTAAGATCCAAGGGTCTGGGTCTGTAGTCACCTAGGCAAATTGGTGAGGCTTTTTACCAAACCTTGTCCAGGAAGTGGGGTGCAAGGTTTTGGGAAGTATTTGGGGGGAAAGACGTTTCCAAACAGCTCTTCCCCAGTAACCAGTATTTGTTTGGTGGTGGTAGCAGCCAACCCAAGGACAAAGGGTGGAATATTTTGTACCTTGGGGAACTTTTTGACCTAAGCTGGTAAAGATAAGCTTAGGACGTTTTCATGCAGGTCCCCACATCTGTACCCTAGCATTCAGAGTGGGGGAGGAACCTTGACAATCTCCCTTTACAGAAGCCACGTTGACTTTTGCGCAACCATTTATGTTCTTCTATGTGTCTGACAATTTTATTCTTTACTATTGTTTCAACTAATTTGCCCAGTACTGATGTTAGACTTACCGGTCTGTAATTGCCAGGATCACCTCTAGAGCCCTTCTTAAATATTGGCATTACATTAGCTATCTTCCAGTCATTGGGTACAGTAGCTGATTTAAAGGACAGGTTACAAACCATAGTTAATAGTTCCGCAATTTCACATTTGAGTTCTTTCAGAACTCTTGGGTGAATGCCATCTGGTCCCGGTGACTTGTTACTGTTAAGTTTCTCAGTTCATTCCAAAACCTCCTCTAGTGACATTTCAATCTGTGACAATTCCTCAGATTTGTCACCTACAAAAGACAGCTCAGGTTTGGGAATCTCCCTAACATCCTCAGCCGTGAAGACTGAAGCAAAGAATTCATTTAGTTTCTCTGTGATTACTTTATGGTCTTTAAGTGTTCCTTTTGTACTCGATTGTCCAGGGGCCCCACTGGTTGTTTAGCAGGCTTCCTGCTTCTGATGTACTTAAAAAACATTTTGTTATTACCTTTTGAGTTTTTGGCTAGCTATTCTTCAGATTCCTTTTTGGCTTTTCTTATTACATTTTTACGTTTTATTTGGCAGTGTTTACGCTCCTTTCTATTTACCTCACTAGGATTTGACTTACACTTTTTAAAAGATGCCTTTTTATCTCTCACTGCTTCTTTCACATGATTTTTAAGCCACGGTGGCTCTTTTTTAGTTCTTTTACTGTGTTTTTTAATTTGCGGTATACATTTAAGTTGGGCCTCTATTATGGTGTCTTTGAAAAGTGTCCATGCAGCTTGCAGGGATTTCACTCTAATCACTGTACCTTTTAACTTCTGTTTAACTAACCTCCTCATTTTTGCATAGTTCCCCTTTCTGAAATTAAATGCCACAGTGTTGGGCTGTTAAGGTGTTCTTCCCTAGTTGGTTGTGCCCCACTGTTTGAAAACCGTTGCCTCCTGCCAGGAGCCAGCAGATCAGAAGCTGGTGGGAGCCACCTGGCCCACTCAGGCCCATGGCTCTCCGCGTCATGGGAGCCAGGTAGGGTGACCAGATGTCCTGATTTTATGGGGACAGTCCCGATTTTTGGATCTTTTTCTTATATAGGCTCCTATTACCCCCCACGCTCATCCTGATTATTCACATTTGATGTCTGGCTGGCTGCCCAGCAGCCCTCCTTGCCCTGTTCCCTGAGCTGAACTGCCTCTGCATGGCTGAGCACTCTCCAGGCAGGCTGGGGGGCACAGCACTGTGCCCCTAACACGGTCTTGCCCCTTCCCCAAAGGAGCCCCATACCCTGGGGTTGGCCCCTGACCGTACAGCCCGGCTGCCATGAGGCACTTCCCAAAGCGCTCACTCACGACTGCCCTGGAGCTCTTGGCTGGGGAGCAGCTGGCTGTGCAGACGCAGTCCGGCTCAGGGAGCAGGGCAGGGAGGGCTGCTGGGCAGTCAGCCAGCACCCCAGCTCCCACAGTGGGGAGAGCCAGGGGCCTGAGCAGGCCAGGTGGCTCCCATCAGTTTCCAATCCACTGGCTCCTGGCAAGAGGCGATGGTTTTCAAACAACATGGCATGTCCCGGCATGCTGCACAGTTTGAAAACCTCTGTGCTAAATGGAAGGCAGAAAGCTGGAAGGAAATGTGACCCTGAATGACCCACACTGTGTTGCCGCTGCTCCTCGGGGCACATGACCCCCCAAACCCCTCTACATCACCTCTGGGGGGCATGTGACCCCCACCTGCCCCCACATGCATTGCCTCTGCCCCTCCAAATATAGAAGTCAAACTACATCTAGGGTTGCCAACCCTCCAGGATTGGCCTGGAGTCTCAAGGAATTAAAGATTAATCTAATTAAAGATTATGTCATGTGATGAAATCTCCAGGAATACATCCAACTCATATTGGTAACCTTAACTACACCTATGCTAATGGGATGTATTAGGGGCTTCCAACCCAGCCTGAGAGCACCCTGCCCTGCTCCCATGTCTCTGCTCTTCCTCCCTTCTCTTTACTCTGATCCCCATCTTCCTTTCCCCATTCCCTGGTCTGCTGCCATCATTTTTTCCTTCATCTCTCCTTCCTGCTCCCCTCATTTCATCTCTTCTCTCTCCACCTGCCATTTTTTCTTATATAATTTTGGTCTCCAATATTTCTCTTTCCTCTGTCTCTCATAAAGGGGTGATAATCTAAGTGTCTTCTCTCTTCAAAATTTCCCTTTGAGTTATAGGAGAGAGGGGAAGGTGATGCTGTGGGTGCTGTCCCTTTAAGAATAGTCAGGCCATATTGTGTTGCCTCATGCACCTTTAAATATCTTGTGAAGGAACAGATGGTTCTTCCAGAGAACTTACTGGAACCCTTGCTAGGACAGGATTGGACTGTCCTAGGGGTGAAACCTGAGCAGCACCCATGTTCATATATAGTTGATGAACGGGATCCAAGCTTCATGAGCATATGCATACAGATGCACTTGTAAAGTATATGTCTCATTTCCATATAGCAGCTAGTCCACATAGAGGATAACGGCTTGCTACTGCTGCCAGTTAATGGAGTTACTTCTTTAGCTTAAGTGGTAGTGTAGAGGTCTGTTCTTTGGTGCTTCAGGTCCTGGATTCAGTCCCTGCTGACAATCTGTGGGTGGTGCTGTTATACATGCACTCATTTATGCCTGGCACATGGCCACACCCTCCCATATGGTGGTGTTAAAAGATCGAAAGCTCCACAAACACATGCTACACACACACACACAAAATGCACATGCAAGAAACGGACAGGACTTAGAGTCCCTCTGCAAATGCTCACGTGCTTTCTACATAACACACTGATGACATCCAAGCCCCATATACACATACATAGTTACAACGCACCTGCATGACACAGGCTGCATGAATG
Source organism: Lepidochelys olivacea (assembly GCF_965140295.1). Classification (NCBI taxonomy): domain Eukaryota; kingdom Metazoa; phylum Chordata; order Testudines; family Cheloniidae; genus Lepidochelys; species Lepidochelys olivacea. Next base: position 86,630,874 of record NC_140416.1, on the reverse strand, counting down.
CACACACACCTTAGCCTCCAGGAGCTAAGGGTGTAAAAATCTGAGCTGATGACATGCTGTGTCTGAGGGAGAGATCTCCAAAGCAATGCAGGTCATGGCAGAATGCTTTATATAACCCAAAGCCATAGAGAAAACCAAAATAGCTGCCTCCCTGCTGCTCAGTTAGTCTCCTCCATCAAACATGGATAAAATTAGAGCAGGCAGTGACGTTCACTTACGTCTACACAGGGACTCCAGGGAGACAGAGGGAGACAGGCTCAGGGCTCTGCCATCAGCTGCACAGGCTGCCAGAGCTTTCAAACAGAATCTGTCACTAGGGATAGTGTGTGAGCTGAGGGGCCGGGATGGAGAAGAGTGAGGGGAGGGGGCTGGGAGCACGGTTGTTAGATGCTCATAGAGAATGTTCCAAACCAAGCCCCTGCCTTTTGGAAAAGAAGCCTGCATATTCACGCACAAGCTGGCATTTCCCAGCTAATCCCCCACGGCTCTGAACTCCAGCAAGCCTGCTTCAGGGACACCTGGTGAGCCTTGGAGCAGGTGAAGCTCAGACGGTGTGCCTCCAGGGGTGATCCCTTGAGCAGATGAGCCTCAGAGCAGGCGTGCTTCAGCGGGGCGACCTGTAGAGCAGCTGTGCTGCAGGGGTGATTCTCGCAGTAGTTGTGTCTTGGAGGGGTGCCCCACAGAGCTGGTGGTGACACCCCACCTCCACCCCCCAGATCCGTGCAACTTTGTGGGAACACAAATTACATGTTTCTTTGAAAGTGGCAGAAAAACAGAATCAGAAAATGCTGTATGTGGAGGCTGAACGCCCTCAAACAGAGCTGAGGCCAATGGTCACACTTACAGTCCCACGGTAGGCACCTACACCCATACTGAGGCACCTCGGTGAGCTTTGGCTCAGTTTTCAGAGGTGCTGAACACAACTCTCATTGCTTGCAATGGGAGCTGGAAACGCTCGATACATCTAAAAATCAGGTCAAATCTTATTTTAGGTGTCTAAACCTGATGTAGGTGTCTAACCTCAGGCTCCAAGTCTGAACATTTTGGCCTCAGCTTTAGTTGTCAGGTCTAGTGGTCTGAGCACAGGGGATAGGAAGCCAGGCAATAAGTTATAACCCCAGCTCTGATGCTTACTTGCTCTGTGACCCTGGGCAAGTCCTTTCCCCTGTGTGTGTCTTAGTTTTCCTTTCCTTACCTGAGGATAATGCTCTTCACCCATGTTCTGGTGCTGCGATGGGAGTTTGTGAAGACTGATGGAGTTAATATTTGTAAAGCACTTTGAAAAGGACAAAAGCCCTAGGGAAAATCTAAGTGCTAATTATTAGTTACAGAGACACAAAAAAGAGATGTAAGGTTTAAAAATGCTTTTCTGGTCTGAGACACGTGTATCCATTAATGAAAATAATTTATGCCTCCATCCCCGGGGGTTCTGCCATCCACCCCCACTTTGTGACAGTGCTGGAAGCCTCTGGCCTTGGAGAGATGGCTCAGAACTCAGCTGGTTGCTCTAGGCAAGAATCAGAGGAATATAGCAGCACAGCAAGAATAAAGCCAGACAATCACAGCAGCAGCTTCTCACTCTGGACTTGAAAAGTCAAAGAGAAGGAAAGAAATCTCTGTTCATCTCCCCATGAGTCCCCGAGGCTTAGTGGCCCAGAAAAGGAAAGGTGAGAAATAGCCAAGTGAGGCTTGACTGGTGAGTGCTCCACATCCATCAGAGCTCAACCCTGTCCTGAAGCCACCCTGGCTGCCTGGAAATGGGAGAGAAGGAAAATGTTTCCACTTTGCCAAAGGCAGAGGGAGTCACACACTTCTTCTGGGGGCCATTCACTAGTGAGGCAAAGGCAGAGGGAGTCACACACTTCTTCTGGGGGCCATTCATCACCTCTCCCTATCATGTCCTTAACTAACCTATGTATGGTATTTTAAGGCACCATCCCCTTGGAAACCATGATGAAGATTAATCATTTTGCAAATAATGAGAGTTCAAAAGAGTTCAATTTGCAAATAAGCACCTTCATGCTTTCCCCCATGCTGCCCCTCACACTTCGGAGGAGTTCCCTGTAAACACCCACAAAGAAACCTCATTATCCACTTTCAAATCCCTCCTTATAACTCCCCTTTGCTGTGATATCTACAAAATATTTGACAATGGTTAGGGCGCTGGTGTACTGACACCACTGCCGGCCATGCTGATCAATATTGTCTCATTGTTTCCTTGTACTCCCCTGTTGGTATCCATCTGTTGTCTCTTGTCTCATACTTAAACTGTGAGCTCTCTGGGGCAGGGACGGTCTTTCTGTTATGAGTTTGTAAAGTGCCTAGCTCAGTGGGGTCCTGATTCATGACTAGGACTCCTACGCTCTATGGCAGTTGTGGGCAACCTGTGGACAGCATGCAGCAGGTCAGGGTAATCCGCTGGCGGACCACCAGACAGTCTGTTTACATTTGCATGGCTGTCCACAGCTCCCAGTGGCCAGGGTTCACTGTTCCCGGCCAATGGAAGCTGCAGGAAGCAGCACGGGCCGCAGAGACATGCTGACCATAGCTTCTCACAGCTCCCATCAGCCAGGAACGGTGAACCGCGGCCACTGGGAGCTGCAGGCGGCTGTGCAAATGTAAACAAACTGTCTGGTGGCCCGCCAGTGGATTATTCTGATGGGTCGCATGCGGCCTGCAGGTTACCTATCACTACTCTATGGTAATACAAATAATAAATAATAGTAATAGTAATAATAAGCATGAAAGAGTATCAGCTGTTACTTCTCTCTGTTCTTTCCTGTGTACAGGTTGGCTGTTCATCAGTAGGTATTTGAAGTTAAATATGTTGTTGTTATGTGTTCCCAGGAAGCTTTCTCCAAAAGTTGTGTCTGGGAATTAAAGGACTTTAAATAATTTCACTCTGAGGTCCAGATCTTTCTGTTGTTGTAGGAAACTGTGTGATGCCCTGAGGCAACATAACTGCTGCCACCTACAGTAACTAGACGTGCTGCAGCCTAACATAATGTGATTCCATTAACAATGAGCCCAGTGCAGGGCATCTGCCTGAATGCTACCTGCACTATCTGCATTTGAATAAGGCTGAGTTACAGGAGCCAGCAGACTGGGGAGGGAAGGTTCTGAACCATCCAGTTACCCAGGTTATTCAGGTTACCATGCTGTTAGGGACTTGTATACTGCATTTCCCCATTTTATTAAAATCCCCACTTCCATTACAGGGGGGAAATCCTTTCAGAAGGACGGTAACGGCTCCTCACATCCCAGCTGTGCACCATCTCCATCACGCCTCTTGTGTCCTATCCACACTGCCTGGTTATACTGCTTCCTCACCATGCAGCGCCATCATTGCTTTATATGAAGGGACCTAGTCAAGGGAAGCTGAAAGCAGGTAAGAGGCTTTGAACTACCTGCTGCAACTGAGGTGAGGGTAGCACAGCTCCAAAGACCTGTAACCTTTGTGCCTCCAGCAGCAAGCTTGAGAGGACCAGAAAACACCCTGGACTCCCAGAACCTCTGCTCCTTGGTCCATCTCCTGGGGGATTAACTGCACAACAACGGTTAGTGCTGGAAGAAGTAATGACTGAATGGAGACTATTATGAACACTTATTATGGAGAGCAGCATAATTACTATCTATTCCTAGTGGGAACTAAATTTCAGGCTGGGATTCCTCTGGGATTGTCCAAGGGGGTTGTGCACGCCAATGGTATCTGCGCTGGTCAGATGGACAGGGGGCAGAGTTAATCTGCAACCACTGCTACAGTTTAGTGGCTGGGAGTCTCCCGAGAATGCCCTTGGGGAGCAGGGTACACATATGAGCTTTGCACTGGGGCCAGGCTCCCTCAGGACATTTAATTCATTAGGAAGATCTTGGGAATGAATACTCTTCCCTTGAACAGGGGAAAGGAGCCCTGGCACTCCTGTGGTCTAATGGGGATTTTGGCAACAGGAGTGCCTCAAACGTTGCTCATTCACAATTGTCCCTACACCCAGAAATAACCTGCACTGACAGCTGGAGCTCCCTGCACAAAGAGGAAGCAGAGGCTTCCAGTGAGGTCAGAGGGAAGAGCACCCTGTCTAGTCTGACATCCAAGGGGATTTCAGCCTTAACAGCTCCCTAGAATTCCCCCAGCCCCAAAGCTGCCTTGCTGACTCAGAGCTCACTCAGGTACAAAGCTGGCCCCGAAATGAACTTCATCACCCTCCCTGTACGCAGGCAACAGGCACCTGTTCCCCATGCCCAGCTGACATTAAGGAGGGTCTCTGGAACCTTTCCATTTCCACTGCAGGGCAAAACTACCTTCCATGCTGCTCCTATTTCTTCATACTTAATCAGCTCCTCTTAGTCCCCCGGCAGGGCAAATGTGCCTCCACTGCTTCACCTGCTTATCCATGCCTACACCCTTGTTTCCATCCTTACTGCAGCTACAAGGCTACTGCTGCTTTCGTCTCTGCATCCATATCAGACATTAATGAGTGTGAACTGTTAACTGCATTCTTCTCAACGCTGCTTTAGACCTTGCCAGGGCCATTTGTCTTTGATGGCTACAATTAGGGATGCCATTTTGCCACTTACTGACATGAATAAAATCAGTGTCTCTGAGACTTCTATTTCTCTCTTCCAGGTCCTAAACCCAGCCCAGTTGCTGAGTCTGTCCTTGCCTAGGGAACTCCAGAATGCAGAAGTTGCACATTTGCACAGTCGCAACATCTGCTGTGGTCTGGATGAGACATCAAGCCCAGGAGAAGTCTTTCTTTAGAAAGGTTATTAATACTCCCTCTCTCCACGTGCCATGCTGACTTTCTGCCAGGGACAAGTGCACCCCTCATGTGCCTATGGAGAAAAGGGACTTCCCAGTGCTCATTCACTGCTTCCCATTCCTGCTTTCTTGCACATTGATCTCTGCAGAGGGTATGAATGTGTCCTGCTGATTCAGTCCACACTAGGCCAACTTCCCCTTTTCCTAAGGGGGAATATTGATAATCTAACACTCAAGTCACCACAGAATGCAGCTTGCAGATGACATCCAACATGCCATTTAATTTCCTCCTCTACCGCCAAGCATCCTACAGCTGGGTAGTATGCAACTGCCCTGCTGTTAAATGTACTGGGTATTTCTGCAGCCAACCAGTTAGATGCTGCCCACTCTTAGGAGGTTGTTAGAGAGCTGTTCCTAATATAGGTCTGCAAATAACCAGCAAGGCTTTTTTGGGTAGCACAGATGTGGCTGCAATCTGGATAGATCCATTCAGCGTGGCCTTCTATGTAAAGCTCAGCTTGGTACTATTTACTGCATCTGTGTTTGTCCCTGGCATGCAGATTCCTTTGAATACACAGTGTCCTTGCACTCCATATACAGTAAGTTTAATACATCTTGTTCCCAGAGTGATATGGGGATATTATTTTGAAGGCATAAGTAGTGACTTCATATTTACAAAGTTTTGTATTTAAAGTAGAGATTCAACTTCTTTATTATATATGAAAAATGGCATGTACCCTCCCCAAAATTACAGTGTTCACTCTTTGGGTACAGAATGAAGTTTCTGAGAATTAATAAAGTGCCTCTGTTAATTAGCAGAGGAAATAAAATTAATTAAAAATAGGTCCTTTAAGAAATATGGACAATAAAGTGACACACCTGTTCCAAGCTAAAGAATTGGGCACTCTGGACATTTTGTTTAGTATTCTGGAATTTGGTGGATTTTTCCTCTACCTCCTGTGCATATTCCTGCAATCAGTGCCTTTCTCTGCATCATTCTAGGAGCATGGCAATACTGCACAAAAATAGGGTAGGAGATGCCCTGAGAAATGATGAAAGCCAACAGTCTGGGTGTTACTGGGCTAGTCAAAAGCAAGGATTGTTCCAACACAATGGCATTAAATGCACTTGCTGTAGTCTTTCAGGCTGTGATCCTAAAAAACAAAACTGAAGGGGTTTCCTGCCTCCTTGGTCAACTCCTGTGAAAAAAAATTAAAAATCTAATGTGCTTTTAAAAATCAGTTTAGTCTAATCTGGCTCCACAAACACTGTCATATCTTAATCAGAATTGCATGATATCATATCATTACATAGCATAAGGTTTCCGCTGAAGAAGAACAAGGAGTTTGGTGGCACCTTAAAGACTAACAGATTTATTTGGGCATAAGCTTTCATGGGTAAAACACGACTTCTTCAGATGCAAGTGATGTTTTACCCACAAAAGCTTATGCCCAAATAAATCTGTTAGTCTTTAAGGTGCCACCAGACTCCTTGTTGTTTTTGTGGATACAGACTAACATGGCTACCCGCTGATGCTGAAGAAGAAACTTTCAGCTGTGTATAATAATGGAAAAAAATATTAATCCTAAAAAATTTTTTTTTAAAAAGACTATCCAGTGTAATCCATCCACAAGATTTCAGTAATTTTTAACTATAAAGGAAGTTGGAAGAGCCTGTGACAAGGCAAAGTTAAGGTTGTATTGACCTATCTGCAATCCTATAGTGAACAAACTGTGTTTTACAATATGGTGTTACATTGTTACTTAATATGGTATGCAACAGATAATTTTAAAAAAATTAATAGCCCACTAATAAGAACTAATCTTTCCTGCTTAATTTAAGTAGGCCTACTCCAACCTCAGACTAAAGGCAATCGAGGAATCTCATACAGTTCTTTTGCAACGGTATCTGTTTTTATTGTTGTAGATCTCATTTGCAGATACCTTATCTTAGATTGTTGCATTCATGCGGCCAGAATACAACACCTCAGGCTTCGTTTTTACATTTCTCATTTTGGGTTATGTTTAGTGTTCTCATCCCCCATGCTGTGCGGTATTATAACATAATGTCCTTTGTACAGAATCTCATCATATGCAGCAATTACATCTCTATAGTTCCAAAAGGACTCTGAGATTGGAGGTGCCTGGACTTTTTCTATTGGCCATCCATCTAGAATTACTTGTCTCAGACTTTTACAATATTGGATGATTTTGTGTTTCTTGTTTGAGCTTGTCAAATTTAGTCTAAAAAATGGATAGTACTTGAGTCATGGTTACTTCAAACTCTTCTTCCTAGAGCACCTTGCTTTCAGTATTTATACACTCTCTTGAAAGCAGATCCACTATAATTAGATTTGGAAGAATTAGATTTTTATTGGTAAATGTCAGTAAACATCAGTTTCAGCATACACATATAAAACCATGGAAAAATGTTTCCATCAATAACAACAGAAATGTACAGAGAGGCAAAGTAAGAAAAAAGCTACTTGAGAACATAGAGTTTGATTTATGGATATTTACTTGGTATATTTTGATGTGATGTTGGCAATTTGTGTTTTAATAGTTATAAGCTTCAACTTTTTGAATCTCAACATTTACTGTCATTAAATAATTATTGTCTGCACCTCCCCATAATTTCCTGGACATATGAAAATTTAAAAAGACATTGAAAAAATGCTAAAACCCCATAATTTTGTGCAACTGTGAATGTTTAAATCCATAATAAAAAAGCTTAAAAAGAAACATTGATATTATTCATCAAAATTATAAAAAAATATAAATCTAATTCTGCCAAGCTCAACTATTGTGCCCTCAGCAAGCCTGAATTCCACATTTAATGATTACTTTTGCAATTTCATTATCATTTTCTGAAGGCTAGGCAATGGGTTACACTGCAATGGTTTATGTTCTCTTTCTGTCTCAGCTGTAAACCCTTCTAACTACCAGAAATAATTGCTAGAATGTATTCGTCAGCCTGAACATAGATCTGTTGTGTTTTAGTCAATGTTTTAGAAACATCTGTCACTGAACAATTGTGTTGCAGGACAGCATCCAACCCACATGTGTGTGCATCAATTTCAGTCTTAGGTCCTTTGCTAATCTCAAAATATCTCACTACAGGTGTTTTGGTGACAACTTTTTTGAACTCCTAAAAGCTCTTGACAATCATCCTAGTGCCATGCTGTAATGTCCTCAAGCAGCATTTTGAGTGGACCACTCATTTGTGACCTCTGTAAGGTCTCCTTGTGGGGAAATTCTTTGTCACTGACCATATGTGCTACAGAACAAATCTCATTCAGTCCAATCTAGCACTTCATCTTGTTCAATTTTCTTTTCATATTTCTGTTTAAGGGCCTGTCATAAATATAAAGGGAAGGGTAAACCCCTTTAAAATCCCTCCTGGCCAGGGGAAAGCTCCTCTCACCTGTAAAGGGTTAAGAAGCTAAAGGTAACCTCGCTGGCACCTGACCAAAATGACCAATGAGGAGACAAGATACTTTCAAAAGCTGGGAGGAGGGAGAGAAACAAAGGGTCTGTGGGTCTGTCTTTATGCTGCCTTTGCCGGGGATAGACCAGGAATGGAGTCTTAGAACTTTTAGTAAGTAATCTAGCTAGGTACGTGTTAGATTATGATTTCTTTAAATGGCTGAGAGAAGAACTGTGCTGAATAGAATAACTATTTCTGTCTGTGTATCTTTTTTGTAACTTAAGTTTATGCCTAGAGGGGTTCTCTATGTTTTGAATCTAATTACTCTGTAAGGTATCTACCATCCTGATTTTACAGGGGGGATTTCTTTATTTCTATTTACTTCTATTTTTATTAAAAGTCTTCTTGTAAGAAAACTGAATGCTTTTTCATTGTTCTCAGATCCAAGGGTTTGGGTCTGTGGTCACCTATGCAAATTGGTGAGGCTTTTTATCCAACATTTCCCAGGAAAGGGGGGCGGGTGCAAGTGTTGGGAGGATTGTTCATTGTTCTTAAGATCCAAGGGTCTGGGTCTGTAGTCACCTAGGCAAATTGGTGAGGCTTTTTACCAAACCTTGTCCAGGAAGTGGGATGCAAGGTTTTGGGAAGTATTTGGGGGGAAAGACGTTTCCAAACAGCTCTTCCCCAGTAACCAGTATTAGTTTGGTGGTGGTAGCGGCCAATCCAAGGACAAAGGGTGGAATATTTTGTACCTTGGGGAAATTTTGACCTAAACTGGTAAAGATAAGCTTAGGAGGTTTTTCATGCAGGTCCCCACATCTGTACCCTAGAGTTCAGAGTGGGGGAGGAACCTTGACAGGCCTTTCTTTGGCAGACTGCATAAAACTATGCAGTTTCACATTGTGATGTTGATCATTTTCATCCCATAGTAGATTAAAATTACTTAATTCCATTCCATACAGCTCCTCCAAGACATGGGATGTAATGCTTCGGCACACCTCCTATGCTGACACAGTCTCAAAAGGAAGTCACTTAAACATGCAGCTAACAAAAGGGAAGGTGGAGGTACAAAATTGTGCACTTTCTGAAGACCTGCCAAAACCCTTAATTTGCATCTGAAAATGTTCTTGCAGTTGTTCTCATGGGATAGCTCCTGCTTTTGATAGCCTACTTCAAATCTTTTGGATCTTTAATCTGTTTGGTTATGTAACAGTGATCATACTGTTAACATTCAATGAGGCAGAACAAAGTAGGCAAATATTGCCAAAGTTTAAGAAAACCTCAAACTCTCAGGAATCTGTCAGAGCTAGGTAAAATCAGCTCAGAACTGGGATATACACATTGTTCAGGATTTCATGGCCCTGTGCCCATTTGCCAGCAATGGTGGTTCCTGATTCAGCAGCAGGCAGCTACACAGCACAATGCCATTTCTGCCATCTTGGTGGAATAGGTCTCATAACTGGAATATAGGTATGCGGGGGAACAGCTTGGTCAGGAAGGACTGCCAGGATAAAAAGGAAGGAAGTGGTACACTATACATCAAGAATGTATACACTTGTTCTGAGGTCCAGAAGGATGTGAGAGGCAGACCAGTTGAAAGTCTCTGGGTAATGATAAAGGGGAAAAAAATAGGGATGACAACATGGTAGAGGTCTACTACAGCTCACCAAATCAGGAAGAGGACGTGGATGAGGCATTTCTAGAACAAATAACAGAAATATCCAAAACACAAGAGCTAATAGTAATGGAGAACTTTAACTATCCACATATCCATTGAAAAAGTAATATGGCAAAACACAAAATTTCCAGTAAGTTCTTTGAATGTCTTGGGGACAATTTTTTGTTTCAGAAAGTGGAAGAAGTAACCAGAGGGACAGCCATTCTAGACTTGTTTTTTACCAAAAAGGAGGAATTGGTAGCTAATCTGAAGGTGAAGGCAATTTGGGTGAAAGTGATCATAAAATGATAGATTTCATGATGGTAAAGAAAGGAAGAAGAGAGAGCAGCAGCAGAATAAGGACAATGGAATTCAAAATAGCAGATTTTAACAAACTGAGAGAGCTGGTAGTTAAGGTCCCATGGGAAGAAAATCTAAGGGATAAAGAAGTTCAGAAGAGCTGGCAGTTTCTCAAGGAGACAATATTAAAGGCAAAACTGCAAATTATCCTGATGCAAAGGAAAAATAGGAAGACTAGCAAAAGGTCAATATGGATGCATCAGCTCTTTAATGACCTGAAAAACAAAAAGGGAATCCTTCAACAACATGATGAATTACTTAGGAGGAATACAAAAGAATAGTACAAACATGCAGGGACAAAATCAGAAAGGCTAAGTAAAATGAGTTTCACCTAGCAAGGGACAAAAGGAAATAAGAAGAGGTTCTTTAAATACATTTGGAGCAATAGAAAGATGAAGGAAAGTGTAGGCCCTCTATGTAGGTGGGAAGGAGAGCTAATAACTGATGACTTGAAGAAGGCTGAGGGGTTTAATGCCTATTTGGTTTCAGTTTTCACTGAAAAGGTTAATGGTGACCAGTTGTGCAGCACAATTAATATTAACAACAGGAAAAGGACAGGTTAAAGAATATTTAGATAAGTTAGATATAGCTTTAACAGGAGTGTCATATGTAAGGTCTGAGCTACACTAGAAAATTAGATTGACCAAGCTATGTTACTCAGGAGTGTAAAAAATTCACACCCCCGAGGGACATAGTTAAGCTGATTTAAGTCCCCGTGTAGACAGTGCTAGGTCAACAGATGAATTCTTCCGTCAGCCTAGCTACTGCCTCTCGGTGAGGTGAATTTACTACAATGATGAAAGAACCCCTCCCATTGGTGTAGTATCTACACTGGTGGTGGGCAAACTTTTGGGCCTGAGGGCCACATCTGGGTACAGAAATTGTATGGCGGGCCATGAATGCTCATGAAATTGGGGGGTGGGTGCGGGAGGGGGTGTGGGCTCCGGGGTGGGGCTGGGGATGAGGGTTTGGGGTGCAGGAGGGTGCTCCGGGCTGGGACCAAGGGGTTTGGAGGGAAGGAGGGGGGATCAGGGCTGGGGCAGGGAGTTCGGGCATGGGAGGGGGTCAGGGATGCAGCCTCTGGGTGGTGCTTAGCTCAAGCAGCTCCCAGAAACAGCAGCATGTCCCTCCTCAGGCTCCTACGCAGAGATGCAGCCAGGCAGCTCTGCACGCTGCCCCATCCGCAGGCGCTGCCCCTGCAGCTCCCATTGGCCGTGGTTCCTGGCCAATAGGAGCTGCGGGGGTGGCGCCTGTGGCGGGGGCAGTGTGTGGAGCCCCTTGGCTGCCCCTATGTGTAGGAGCTGGAGGTGGGGCATGCCGCTGCTTCTGGGAGCCACTCAGAGCGGGGCAAGTCCCCGACCCCACTCCCCGGCTGGAGCGGGGAAAGCCCCAGATCCTGCTCCACAGCTGGAGCTTGAGATTCAAATGTCTGAAGGGCCGGATGTGGTCCCCGGCCTGTAGTTTGCCCATCCCTGGTCTACACTGAAGTGCTACAGGTGATCTAAATGTACATATAGCCTGAGACACAGGAGGTAATTGTCCTGCTCTACTTGGCATTGGTGCAGTGCTTAATTTGTGTCAGAGCTTGCCAGGTCTGAGCACTGGCACCTCTGAGCTTGGCAGTTCATAGCCCTGGTACCTCTGGGCTTGCTGCATCAGTTATGAGTGTAAAAAAATTGCTTGAGCCCTGGCACCTCTCTCATTAAAATTAAGCACTGTGTTGGTGAGGCCTCAGCTGGAGTACTGTCCAGTTCTGGGTGCCACATGTTAGGAAAGATAAGGACAAATTGTTGAGAGTCCATAGGACAGAAACCTAAAAGATAAATTTGAGAGTAACAGCCGTGTTAGTCTGTATTCGCAAAAAGAAAAGGAGTACTTGTGGCACCTTAGAGACTAACCAATTTATTTGAGCATAAGCTTTCGTGAGCTACAGCTCACTTCATCGGATGCATACTGTGGAAAGTATAGAAGATGTTTTTATACACACAAAGCATGAAAAAATGGGTGTTTACCTCTACAAAAGGTTTTCTCTCCCCCCACCCCACTCTCCTGCTGGTAATAGCTTATCTAAAGTGATCACTCTCCTTACAATTACCAGCAGGAGAGTGGGGTGGGGGGAGAGAAAACCTTTTGTAGAGGTAAACACCCATTTTTTCATGCTTTGTGTGGATAAAAACATCTTCTATACTTTCCACAGTATGCATCCGATGAAGTGAGCTGTAGCTCACGAAAGCTTATGCTCAAATAAATTGGTTAGTCTCTAAGGTGCCACAAGTACTCCTTTTCTTTTTTCTAAAAGATAAAAGGTTTAAAAAACCTGACCTATGAGGAAAGGTTAAAAAAAATAGGGATGTTTAGTCTTAAGAAAAGATGACAAGGGGGAAGACCTGATAGTCTTCAAATATGTTAAGGACTGTTATAAAGAGGGCTGTGATCAACTGGGTTCTCAACAGCCATGATACATGGGAGAAGTAATGAGCTTCATCTGCAGCAAGGAAAATTTAGATTAAATATTAGGAAAAACTTTCTAACTACAAGGGCAGTTTAAAAGCTCTGAAACAGGTTTCCAAGGGAGGTTGCTGAACCCCCATCACTGGAGGTTTTTTAGAACAGGTTGCCCAGACACCTGTCAGGGATGGTCTAGATTTGACTTGGTCCTGCCACAGTGCAGGGGCGGTACTTGCTGAGCGCTCCAGGGCTCTTCCAGCCCCACATTTCTCTCTTTCTCCCCTAGGCGCAGTCAGTTGTTGTTTGGGGGCTCATTGCTCTCTTTTAGCACCTGGTCAGCTTCAACTTTTAACATTACCACACAGCTAATGCCGCCCTCCACCACAAAGTCTCCAGTCCCGTCCTCCCCAGAGGCTCTCCCTAATGCCCTGCTTCCTTCCCCCTGCTTTCTCCCATACCCACCCCTGCTCTCCTCCGCCAAGCCCTCAGCCTCATGGCTTTGTCCTCCCGCCGGCTCCCCCTGAACCATTATCCCCTCACCCCTCCATTCCCCCTATGCCATGGTGGCCCCGGCCCCCTCCCCCTCACGCAGGCGGGCCGGCGGAGGGTCACATGGTGCGCGGGGGCGGGGAGCGCGGCCTGTGGGACCCGGATCCGCCGCCATGCCGCTACCTGTTCCCGGCTGCCCTCGGCTCGGCCCGGCCCTGGCCCTGGCCCTACTCCTGCTGGGCCCGGCGCGGCCCATCTCCTTCCAGCTGCCGGGCAAGGCCCGCAAGTGCCTGCGCGAGGAGATCCACCGCGACACGCTGGTCACCGGCGAGTACGAAATCGGGGCCCCGCCGGGGGCGGCCAGCGGCCCGTCCGCCAATCTCAAGGTGCGGGGGGCGGCCGGGGCCCAGTCGGACCGAGGGCGGGGGGCGAGGTCCTCGGTCCCCATGGGTAGAGTCCCGGAGGGGGAGCGGTTCCCCGGTTCAGGCCGGGCCTGCTCGGGTCGGGGAGCGGCGTGACTCGGCCCTGAGCTGGGCTCTGCGGGACCCACGGAAGGAAGTGCTCCCCACCCCCACCCCATTGCCACGGCCACAGGGCCCACTGCGGTTCACTCTGTGCACATGGCACGCCGGGGGGTGGGTCACAGCCATAGGGCCACGTTGGGGTTCACTCTGTGCACATGGCACGCCGGGGGGTGGGTCACAGCCATAGGGCCACATCGGGGTTCACTCTGTGCTCATGTCATGTTGGGGGGGGTCACAGCCATAGGGCCACGTTGGGGTTCGCTCTGTGCACATGGCACGCCGGGGGGTGGGTCACAGCCATAGGGCCACATTGGGGTTCACTCTGTGCACATGGCACGCCGGGGGGTAGGTCACAGCCATAGGGCCACATTGGGGTTCACTCTGTGCACATGGCACGCCGGGGGGTGGGTCACAGCCATAGGGCCACGTTGGGGTTCACTCTGTGCACATGGCACGCCGGGGGGTGGGTCACAGCCATAGGGCCACATCGGGGTTCACTCTGTGCTCATGTCATGTTGGGGGGGGTCACAGCCATAGGGCCACGTTGGGGTTCGCTCTGTGCACATGGCACGCCGGGGGGTGGGTCACAGCCATAGGGCCACATTGGGGTTCACTCTGTGCACATGGCACGCCGGGGGGTAGGTCACAGCCATAGGGCCACATTGGGGTTCACTCTGTGCACATGGCACGCCGGGGGGTGGGTCACAGCCATAGGGCCACATCGGGGTTCACTCTGTGCACATGGCACGCCGGGGGGTGGGTCACAGCCATAGGGCCACATTGGGGTTCACTCTGTGCACATGGCATGCCGGGGGGTAGGTCACAGCCATAGGGCCACGTTGGGGTTCACTCTGTGCACATGGCACGCCGGGGGGTAGGTCACAGCCATAGGGCCACATTGGGGTTCACTCTGTGCACATGGCACGCCGGGGGGTGGGTCACAGCCATAGGGCCACATCGGGGTTCACTCTGTGCACATGGCACGCCGGGGGGTGGGTCACAGCCATAGGGCCACATCGGGGTTCACTCTGTGCACATGGCACGCCGGGGGGTGGGTCACAGCCATAGGGCCACGTTGGGGTTCACTCTGTGCACATGGCACGCCGGGGGGTGGGTCACAGCCATAGGGCCACGTTGGGGTTCACTCTGTGCACATGGCACGCCGGGGGGTAGGTCACAGCCATAGGGCCACGTTGGGGTTCACTCTGTGCACATGGCACGCCGGGGGGTGGGTCACAGCCATAGGGCCACGTTGGGGTTCACTCTGTGCACATGGCACGCTGGGGGGTAGGTCACAGCCATAGGGCCACGTTGGGGTTCACTCTGTGCACATGGCACGCCGGGGGGTGGGTCACAGCCATAGGGCCACATCGGGGTTCACTCTGTGCTCATGTCATGTTGGGGGGGGTCACAGCCATAGGGCCACGTTGGGGTTCGCTCTGTGCACATGGCACGCCGGGGGGTAGGTCACAGCTTTAGAGCCACGTTGGGGTTCGCTCTGTGCACATGGCACGCCGGGGGGTAGGTCACAGCCATAGGGCCACGTTGGGGTTCACTCTGTGCACATGGCACGCCGGGGGGTAGGTCACAGCTTTAGAGCCACGTTGGGGTTCGCTCTGTGTACATGGCACGCCGGGGGGTGGGTCACAGCCATAGGGCCACGTTGGGGTTCACTCTGTGCACATGGCATGCCGGGGGGTGGGTCACAGCCATAGGGCCACATTGGGGTTCACTCTGTGCTCATGTCATGTTGGGGGGGGTCACAGCCATAGGGCCACGTTGGGGTTCACTCTGTGCACATGGCACGCCGGGGGGTGGGTCACAGCCATAGGGCCACATCGGGGTTCACTCTGTGCACATGGCACGCCGGGGGGTGGGTCACAGCCATAGGGCCACATTGGGGTTCACTCTGTGCACATGGCATGCCGGGGGGTAGGTCACAGCCATAGGGCCACGTTGGGGTTCACTCTGTGCACATGGCACGCCGGGGGGTAGGTCACAGCCATAGGGCCACATTGGGGTTCACTCTGTGCACATGGCACGCCGGGGGGTGGGTCACAGCCATAGGGCCACATCGGGGTTCACTCTGTGCACATGGCACGCCGGGGGGTGGGTCACAGCCATAGGGCCACATCGGGGTTCACTCTGTGCACATGGCACGCCGGGGGGTGGGTCACAGCCATAGGGCCACGTTGGGGTTCACTCTGTGCACATGGCACGCCGGGGGGTGGGTCACAGCCATAGGGCCACGTTGGGGTTCACTCTGTGCACATGGCACGCCGGGGGGTAGGTCACAGCCATAGGGCCACGTTGGGGTTCACTCTGTGCACATGGCACGCCGGGGGGTGGGTCACAGCCATAGGGCCACGTTGGGGTTCACTCTGTGCACATGGCACGCTGGGGGGTAGGTCACAGCCATAGGGCCACGTTGGGGTTCACTCTGTGCACATGGCACGCCGGGGGGTGGGTCACAGCCATAGGGCCACATCGGGGTTCACTCTGTGCTCATGTCATGTTGGGGGGGGTCACAGCCATAGGGCCACGTTGGGGTTCGCTCTGTGCACATGGCACGCCGGGGGGTAGGTCACAGCTTTAGAGCCACGTTGGGGTTCGCTCTGTGCACATGGCACGCCGGGGGGTAGGTCACAGCCATAGGGCCACGTTGGGGTTCACTCTGTGCACATGGCACGCCGGGGGGTAGGTCACAGCTTTAGAGCCACGTTGGGGTTCGCTCTGTGTACATGGCACGCCGGGGGGTGGGTCACAGCCATAGGGCCACGTTGGGGTTCACTCTGTGCACATGGCATGCCGGGGGGTGGGTCACAGCCATAGGGCCACATTGGGGTTCACTCTGTGCTCATGTCATGTTGGGGGGGGTCACAGCCATAGGGCCACGTTGGGGTTCACTCTGTGCACATGGCACGCCGGGGGGTAGGTCACAGCCATAGGGCCACGTTGGGGTTCACTCTGTGCACATGGCACGCCGGGGGGTGGGTCACAGCCATAGGGCCGCGTTGGGGTTCACTCTGTGCACATGGCACGCCGGGGGGTGGGTCACAGCCATAGGGCCACGTTGGGGTTCACTCTGTGCACATGGCACGCCGGGGGGTAGGTCACAGCCATAGGGCCACGTTGGGGTTCACTCTGTGCACATGGCACGCCGGGGGGTGGGTCACAGCCATAGGGCCACATCGGGGTTCACTCTGTGCTCATGTCATGTTGGGGGGGGTCACAGCCATAGGGCCACGTTGGGGTTCGCTCTGTGCACATGGCACGCCGGGGGGTAGGTCACAGCTTTAGAGCCACGTTGGGGTTCGCTCTGTGCACATGGCACGCCGGGGGGTAGGTCACAGCCATAGGGCCACGTTGGGGTTCACTCTGTGCACATGGCACGCCGGGGGGTAGGTCACAGCTTTAGAGCCACGTTGGGGTTCGCTCTGTGTACATGGCACGCCGGGGGGTGGGTCACAGCCATAGGGCCACGTTGGGGTTCACTCTGTGCACATGGCATGCCGGGGGGTGGGTCACAGCCATAGGGCCACATTGGGGTTCACTCTGTGCACATGGCACGCCGGGGGGTGGGTCACAGCCATAGGGCCACATCGGGGTTCACTCTGTGCTCATGTCATGTTGGGGGGGGTCACAGCCATAGGGCCACGTTGGGGTTCACTCTGTGCACATGGCACGCCGGGGGGTAGGTCACAGCCATAGGGCCACGTTGGGGTTCACTCTGTGCACATGGCACGCCGGGGGGTGGGTCACAGCCATAGGGCCGCGTTGGGGTTCACTCTGTGCACATGGCACGCCGGGGGTAGGTCACAGCCATAGGGCCACGTTGGGGTTCACTCTGTGCACATGGCACGCCGGGGGGTAGGTCACAGACATAGGGCCACATTGGGGTCCACTCTGTGCTCATCGCATGCTTAGGGGGAGGGGTCACAGCCATAGAGCCCCCAGTCTGCCATGTGCTCTCCAATGTGAAGTCCAATGTGGATGTGTCACAGCCATAGAGCCACGTCGAGATTCACTCTGTGCACATGGCATGCTGGGGGGATGTGTCACAGCCATAGAGCCACATTGGGGTTCACTCTGTGCATGTGGCATGCTGGGGGATGGGTGACAGCCATGGGGCATATCGAGGTTCACTCTGTGCATATGGCACACTGGGAGGATGGTCACAGCCACAAGGCCACGTCCAGCTTGATCTGCGTGCACCGGGAGGAGAGTGACAGCAGAAGTGATGCTGGGGTTCGCTCTTCACATTGCACAGTAGGACTACAGATTGGGACAGGGTTACAGTAACAGGGCCACACCAGGGCTCGCTCTCTACATGTGACACAGTGTGGCGGGATTGAGGAGATGGTCATGGAGATAGCATTATGTGGAGACTCTATTCCTTTCTTGCTGTTGCCGGGTCTGTTAGTGGCAGGTTTACTGAGGGGAGGGTGGCAGTTTGGTCCACTGGTGCTTAGAGGGCATTTTATGCAAGGAAGAAAGCACAGAAGTGGGAGCACAAGAAGGACATGAGAGGACGTGAAAGGGTTGTTGGAGCTGAGGTTAAGGTCAAGCAGTGTGTGCATGAATAATACACCATCCATGTGACAAACTGCCATTCTAATGCAGTTTTGACAGCCTTGCTTGCATCCCACCCAATAACATGTCCTCTCTGGTGGCCACTTCTAACTTCACTATCACCGCCCACCCACACGAGCAGTGGTGTCACCTTTTGAATCAGTTTGCCAGAGACACGCTTCTTCTTTCTTCTTAAATGTGGAATTTTCCCCCTAATTGTCCCTGCCTGAGGTCCAGAAGGCTTGAGAATTTGTGATAATCTTAAGTCTAATATCTTATGAATCCTCAGGGCCAGAATAAGAAGTATTATCCTACTGGAAAGGGAAGATTCCCAGCTTCACAGTGAGAGAGACAACATCTGCCTCGAACCCAGGACGGTCCCAGGATATCAGCCCTTATGCTACTTTTATGTCTAGAAAGGCTCTTTTAGATATTTTTTAAATTTATTAAATGTTAGGCTATGTCTACATTTAAACTGCTACAAACTTCAGCACTTCAGTGTAGATCCTCACTACAGTGGTGGGAGGTTCTCAAGTCGCTTTAATTAATCCACCTCCCCAGGAGGCGGTAGTAAGGTCCACACTTTTCACACTCCTGAGTGACGAAGCTGGATCAACCTAACTTTTTAGTGTAGATCTGGCCTAAGCTCGCTCGCTCTCTCTGTCTCAGCTCTGTACATTCATTGCATTCTGGATTCATTGTAAGAAGGATGGATACACAGTGGTTTAAGAACTCAAATATTTCTGCAGTTGTTTTTCTGATAACACATGGCACATATAAAGCTCATGGTGGTGTGGTGGATTATAGAGCCCTGTACGAGCAGAGTTTGTGCTTTGCAGTCTTTTCAGAACTGTGCTCTCCCCTCTGTTCTCACTCAATGATCCAGTGTCTCCTGGTTCTTTGCTTGCCCATCCTTTGTACATCTGATTCCACTTCCTCTTCTGAGACTTCTGTCTGCCACAGAAAGCCAGGTCCCTGATGCAGGATTACTCTTGTGCCAGGGTTGCAGTCTGGCTTTGCTACTTTATGGGGCACTGAGGTTAGTATCACTGGCAGAGGGAAATGTGATTTAGTTTATTAGAATGTTAAGCAAGCTTGAATTGAAAGTCATCCCCACCTCCTTGCAGCACTTCAGCCATTTCTTGCCCCCTTCCCTTGTCATGCATGGGTGCTGTGGCCAACACTTGTGTTCTCAGGATGTTAGGTTTGGGCTCCTTTTCTATTGGGTGTGTTTGTGCAGTGGGGGTAGGGGGGTTTGTTTAGGACAGGATGTCTCCAGGTGGCACCTTCCCCACAGCCCGGAAGGTCAGGTTGTCAGAGCAGGCTCCCAACACTAGGTCACCAGGGTATAGGAGGTTGGTAGTTACTGTGTGTTGTATTGAAGATGGTTCCTGTCACTGAGCTGGGCCCTGTGTGTTTGTGAAATCCCAACACTAACAGAAGTACCCTCTGTTCCTGAGGGATCTGCACAATGTGCCAGCTGGCTGCAGAGTGGATGCTCTTGGGTGGATGACGTCCCGCTTGGGCCTGGTCACATGGGGCTATCTCATTGTTTAAGTCTGCAGTGTGGGGAATTGATGGGCTGTTTGTCAAGACAGAGAACAATGCTTTGTCTGTAGGGGATGGCATTACTGTAAATAACGTTTGAACATTAAGAAGAATTCCTTTCAGGTTAGCCTGTCCTTCCGCAAGAGTGTTGGCTGGGCTATAAGCTGCTTCCCCCCCACACGCCCAGCTTGATGGGTAATGTGTCTGATTGAGTCTGAATAACGGGTATCCAATACTGATGGAAGCAGACAGCAGAGCTGCCACTGTCTGAAATGCTACTTCTGGGGACTCTACTTCTTCTTAGCGTATGCGCAACGTGCCTCAGGTGGCACATGATCAGGATTCATCACCGAATTTGGTCCGCTGGTCGGATCATTAGGTTCCCTGGCCCTGGCTTGGGACTGATGCAGGGAGTGCAATTTGAACGCTTATCTATCCCCCATCCCTGGCATTCTGCTGCTAGTGTTAGAGACAAGGCAAAAACGGATCAGGCCTGCATACCGCACAACCGTTTTTGTGGAAAGATAGCACTCAGAGCTTCCCCCAGAGCACAACAGTGAGAATCCCAGTCAACTTTAAAAGGCAGTACTCCAAATACAAGATACCCTTTAAAGTAGGTCCTTTTCTTTGTTTCCTTCATGGGACTCCAATGTGCAAACTCAATACAGTATCATCCTGAATAATTTGAATATGGTTAATCATAGTTGCTCTGTGAATGATATGCAGGGTAGGCTAACCAAGAAGCTGATCGAGTGTACCTTGTAGTCTCTCTGCTGCTTGGATTAAGATGAAGCTCTGCATCGGAACTGCAGTACCAAAGCAGTGAGTCGCTTAGTCCAGCCTCCTGTCTCTGACACTGAAAAGTACCACATAGTTCCAAGGAAGGTGCAAGAAAAACCCCATAATAGACAATTATGGGATCACCTGCCCACAGAGGAAGTTTCCTCCGAACCTCCTGCCAGCTATGGCTTATACTCTTTAGCATGAGAGTTTGTCCCTTATTATTTTTAACTTGTCTAAGGAACCTGGTTGTTCTCATTATCCATATAAATATCTCAACCTTTTTTGAATCCTACTAAGTTCTTGGCCTCAATTATATCCTCTGGCAGGAAGTTAATTAGGTGTTGTGTTAATAGAAAAAGTATTTCCTTTCCATTGTAAATATGTTGCCTTTCCATTTCACTGACTGTTTTGTTGTCTCTGTTGTGTTTTCGTATCTCCTCTGTAAGTAGTCCTGAAGGTCTCAATGTCTTCATTTGGAATACTTTCTAGGCCTCTAATCATCTCAGCACCCCTTTATTTCTGCTATGTCTTTTGAGATGGGAGAATCATACGGGCATACCATTGATTTATACAGTGGCATTAAAACCTTCACTATATCAGTTGGCATATTTGTTTGCTGGGTTTTTTTTAACACTGCTGCACACTGAGAAGAGGTTTTAATTAAGCTATACACGGTGATGTGTTTCCTGAGTGGCACCTGCCATGGTGCTGTCAATTAATGTAATTTTGTTAGAACAGTCTCTAGATTTGATTAATCTAAATAATTTTGTGATATCAGCACAAAATAGCAGTTACTCCTTCTGCATATATAGTCTGTCTGATCTGCAGTCCTGCCTCTGAGCTGTGCTGTGAGGTGTCACTTCTACAAACCTTGGCACCCAAACATTGCCCAGCTCAGGGCATATTGGCATTTGGAGCTAATGCTGCACATATGCCCTTTCTGCAGTTCTGCTGCTGGGGAGTCTGTTCTGTTTGTCCCTCGATACCTCTCGCTGTAGGAACCAGAGTATCTCTGTGTTTTGCGGAGCGTTGCTTTGGGAATTTACAATCCTAAGGAGAAGCTAAGGAGGCAATGAACAAGGATTCAGGGAATTAGACAACTTAAATTAGTCTGTGTCCAGGACGTTTTAACTAAAAATCCAGTGACATCAGATCCTAGAAGCCTGCTGTTTTTGCCAGCGTGGGGGAGAAGAGGAATTGAAATGGGGCAGGTGGAAGCAAAATGCAGCAAATCCTAAAGAGGGCCCAGAAGAGCCTGTTAAGTTTGTCCATGTGTCATCGAGGGACTGTGCTCCTGCCTGTGACTGTTCTTGAGCCACTCTTGCTGTCTGTCTCTCCTACAGATAACTGACTCAGCTGGACACATCCTCTACTCCAAGGAGGATGCCACGAAAGGCAAGTTCGCCTTCACCACTGAAGACTATGATATGTTCGAGGCTTGCTTCGAGAGCAAGCTCCCTGTGGGTGAGTGCAGAAAGCTGCTCCCAGCCCTCCCTCTTCCTTGCTCTTGGTGCAATATGTTGGGGTGAGGGGTCAGGATGAAGCAATTTCAATGTCCAGTTTGCAAAGCACTTTGGGATTCTTCATGCTGAGAGGAATGGGATCCTCTGAGGTGAAGAGTTTCGTGTTACTGGTGCAGAACAGCTGTCGCTTGCATTAGGGGGTGAAAAGATCCTTGCAGCTCACCTGCATGATCACTATGGGATCCTTCAGGTCTGGGCACAAGAGGAATGGGGTCACCGACAGGGAATTGTGATGGTGACTGTAGGAGCAGGTGGGCATCCCAGAAGTGCTGTTCCCATGCTGCCTCTCCTCGCATCCCAATTCTGGCAGCATAGAGTAGGCTGATACCCTTTTGTCCTCCCTATTTGTCCACTTCTTCCTCCTCCTCTTTGGTGGTAGAGTGTGGTCTCTTTCTTGGGTGCACCATGTTGCAGCAGCCCTGTGCTGGGCTTGAAGCCCTTTCCCAGTGGGGTTGCAGCACCCTGCGATAGTTGCCTCTGGTTGCATAGGGTGTCTCTTCCTTTGAGTGATACTTTGACAGAGGGAAGAGGAAGTGAGCCGGACGTCAGTCCTTGTCGTTGTGCTGCAGGGACAGTTGCCTAACGAGCACTGGGGCTGCCATTTCCTGTGGGTGACGCATTTGCTACTCTCTCTGCTGCGATCAAGTTAAGAACAAACACCCTGAAATCCGCAGGCATGTGGGTTCCATCCCCCGTCTGGGGAGGGCTGGGCTGATCCCTGCTGTAGCCTTACTTTGACTTGGCGTGCTCACCTCTTCTCACAGTCACTGCAATGGTTCCTCTTTTGTGATCCCATTCCTCTTATGCCTTATCCTACAGGATTCCAGAGCGCTTTGCGGACTGGCCGTAGAGATTGCTTCACTCCCACCCCCAACCTAAATGGAGGCACTTTGGTGTGGGATGGCGGAGCTATTCTGCGCCGGATTTAGGACTAGCTGAAATGGAAGACAATAACCTGGCTTGGGATTTGGTCAGGCTGTAGATTGTAATACTCTGATTCTTGTGCAATGCTGAAGATCCTGTGCCACGTTGCATAAGAATCAGGGTGTTATAACCAACATCCTGACCAAATTAGGGCTTTGATTTTATTTCTCATTTGAAAGATGGCTCCTCCAGGAGCAAAGTCCTGCCTAGGGGTATTGGGGGCAATACTGACTCAACTGGGAGACTGCCCCCAATGAGTCACCCACACCATTGGCTTTTCCTGAGAAGTCTCCCAGCGGAATCACATACCCATTCTTCGCTTTCATAATCACAGTCTGGGGTGGCATGGCTTCTTGCTCATGCAGCAGCTAGCAAGCGTTCCTAGCATGGTCCCAGCCCCTCACAGCTCTTCTTCTATGGTCTTAAATAGCTGCTTCCAGACTCCCTTATGTCACTGTGGGTTTCTTTTAGAGATTTCCGTAGTGATGGGTGCAGAGTATAGCCAGATGCAGCCTCCACTCAGAAACTTATCAGTGAGTGAGGTGACTCCAGAGTTGGGTGGCCAGGAGCCACTCAACTGAGCTTGTTGTCCTGGAGTCCTCTCTGGGGGGCTTGTACTTGAGGGTGCCTGGCTCTGCATGAGAATTGGAAATCCCTGTTCTCTGTGCCCCCAGAGTCTGGTGCCTGAGACCTTACAAACAGTGCATGTTGCAAGTTGGGCAACCACCTGCGTCTTCCCCACGCCTGGGTACAAGGGAGTGTTAAAACTAGTTGGCTGCACTGTGGTGACTGGTGGGGGGGGCCTGATCCAGGGCTTTGGGGGTTGAGTCTCTTGGAGAGGAAGGTCCTGGCTCCTCTGGAATGTTAGCTCTGGGGAAATTTAATTTTGCTGAGCTAATTCAGTTGGATAATTCGCCTGGCAGCCCTGTTAAGGGGTTTCCTACTGGACCCCTTTGGCGTCTGTGAGCAGAGCAGCCCCAGCTGGGCCTGTAGCCAGGGAGGAACTCATCACTAGCAGAGCTCTGGCTTCCCTGGGAGGGCAAGCTGGGCAGCAGGAACTGTTGGTGGAGAAAACGCAGAGCCGTTGGGCCAGGTGGGTTCTGAACAACTAGGATTTCTCAACCCCCAGCCACAGGAATGGGGAAGAGGAAGTGAAAGGTGGCTGATCAGTTCCTTGTACAGGGCCCCAGGATCTGGAACAGGGCAGCTTGCCAGACATGGGGATCTCTCCTAGCATCTCCTCTGAGTGTGGGTGGTGTACATCAGGCTGTTTCCCTCCTCCTTTATCCATTTGCCCTGGTCTGACAATTGCTGCGTTACAAGGCTCAGGTCAGAATTGCTGTTAAGGCCAGTGTGGAGAACTGGCCACATTCTCCACCCCCGGCAATGGAATAGCAGGAGCTGGATTCTCGGGGGGACTGGAGCATCACTTTACCGCCAAAGCCTGGGGCAGCACCTTCCCTCTCTGCCTGGCACCCCGCCTTAGGAGCACAGAGACCCTGTCTGTCTGGAGCAGCCTGTTCTCTTCCTACCTTCCTTTTGGGGAGAACAGACCTTTAACAGTTTCGTCTGAGGACACAGGTTAACTTGCATGTTTCCCCTCTGAGCTGGCACATTAGTAGTCGTGTGGACCCCAGTGAAGTTGCCCCAGGCCCACCTACTCTCTCCCCACTTGGGGGTAGCTCCAGCAGCTCTTCTGAAGTGGCCCGTGAAAGGCCCCATCTTCACAAAGGGCTTTGCAGGAGCTGGGCAGAGTGAATCAGGACTCCCAGTCGCTAAAACCCCAGGATCACTGATTTTGCTTCACGTCTTGACACCACCAATTCCTCAGCTACAAGAGGGAGCAGGGAGTTTATTGAAGATCATTGGGACCCAAAGGAAACCACCCTGTGCCCTAGGCCCAGCAGCCTCCCAGGGGATCACCATCTGGAAGCCCCTGAAAATATTAACCGCTCACAAAGTGCCTGCTCTCCACCCCTAGTGCAGTCACTAGCTCTCACTCTCTTCCTGCTACTTGGGTGGCTCTCCCCTTATCTCATGCTTCAGGGTTTGTTGTCCTGTCCACCAGGCTTCTTGTTCTCCTCACCTCAGCCTGAGGGTCCCAAAACCCCACCCAAACTTCTGTAATTTACATAATATGTAAAAAATCCCCCGCTGATCTGTGTGCGTTGAAGGCCCTTGTGTGACTGTTGGCTGTAGCTGCCCACCCTCCCTCTCAGCCTCCTAATTTGTCTGCATGACATAAACAAAACGTGTGGCAAATTGCTGAAATGTGAAACCACCAGGGTTTGCTGCGTATCATGGTGTCACTGGCAGATTGTAATGGTTTTTAATTCTGTTTTAAGGATTTTTCCTCTCTCTGTGAATTATATTGACCAGTTTTTTAAACAACAACTAGACAAAAAAAATTCCATCCTGTGCAACCATAAGGACCTTCCTCCCTCCCCAAGTCTGAATCCCGGGCCTTCAGATCCACAGCAGAGACATCTCTTGCTTGAGCTAAAGGAATACCTTATACTCAGTGTGGAACAGCCTCTAGAAGAGGGTGCAAGACACACACGTTGCCAGTGGGTTATACAACTTTTTGGTAGACAGCAGTAGAATGTTGGAGAGTAGGAATCTTGGATTTTGTTCTCGGCTTTCGGAGGGAAGTGTTATCTAATGGTTAGAGAAGTGGTTGGTTAGAGACAGGATAGCCAAACACATCGCTTTGACACATTCATTCTGAAAGCTTGTGTAGCTGAGGGGAATAAAACTTGTGCCTGTTATATTAGAAATCAGGGATATTTTCCCAGCTCTGCTTGAAGTGACCTTGTGTAACTCTGCATTTAACTTATTTGTAAATTGAGGGAATGATATGTGAGTATCTCCTAGGGAACCCTTGACTGTGCTTCATGATAAGGATTCTGAAGTGCACAATCAGTAGAGGTGAGATTAGAACTGGTGGTGTCCAGGCACTTTCATTTAGGCTACAGGGTATTTGGACAGGGAGGGTCTCTCATCTGCGAACACTTCCTAGTTGGGTGATGTGGTGGAACAGGCAGCTTGATGTGGCTGAAATATGAGATGCTCTGGAAAATCCTATATACTTGTGATCTTTTTCCCCTGTCCTCTCCCAGATGTGGTAGTTGGCTGTAGCCCCTGTTGGCTTTAGGCTCCCCTAGCTTATTTTTTGGCTGTCCCCCTTCATATTTGCAATGCCCTGCACCCTGGGGTGACTGTTGTCTGTAGCTCTTGCTCTACTCGTGTGTGTCTCTAGCCCGTCTGCTGAATGGAGGTGGCTGTGTCTCCTCTGCCTTGGGAAGCCCAATTCAAAGTCTGGGCACATTTTAACAGTTTTGGTTCCTGGCAGCGGCTTGTGTCCTGCGCGCTTAGTGCTCTTAGCTACAGCTTGTTCTCATTGTCTCTGGGAGCCCTGCCATCAGCCCGGGTTCATTCAGAAGGTCCTGTGATTTTAAGCAGGACTGTGCTGCCTCTGCAGCTGGCTGGAGATTCCCCGGGGGAGGAGTGTTGTTAATCTCTCTCCAATGAGGGGGTTGGTTAGTTCCTGGCAGCCTGAGAGCTGCACACAATGAATCCTTTCAATGCGCTTCCAGGAACGGGGCGGATGCTGGACCAGCTCGTGATCCTGGACATGAAGCATGGAGTGGAAGCAAAGAACTATGAGGAGGTATGTCCCTTGTCTACTGCCGGTACCTCCGAGCTCCTTCCTAGCAATCACATGATGCTGTGTTTGGATCTGGGGCTTGCGATAGGAAACTGCTTTCCCAGCTGTGATGACAGCCTATCTGCAGCTGGGAGCTTCCATTAGCTTCTCATGCGGTAGAGATCTAAAAAAACCCTGCTGCTCTAATTCTGGGTGGGCTAAGGCCCAAGAGGTAAGTTTCTCAGCCAGCCAGCATGACTTGGTTTTTGGGTTTAGGTACTGGACTCAATAACAGGCTGACATCAGTAGTTTCCACTGCCCCAACAGCAGAGGGCAATGCAAGGAAAAGGCAAATCCTCCTAAATGTGAAGCTTTATAATTTCCATTCATAGCCACAAGAGGTGCTGATCCGCAGCCTCCCCGGAGGGGGCAGCTGCCTTTCCAGGGACAATTGCAGTGTTTCTCACAGTCAGAAGAGCTTCCAATACAAGTCTGCAGGTTGGCTTGAAGTGCTGAGGCATGCTGAGCAGTACGTGGGGAGGATTGTGCCTTGCTGTTCGTGCCGCAGGTGGGGCCCCTGTTGTTTGGCCTGGACATGGGATACCAATTACCTGGGACAGTCACTAGCTGGTTTGGGGAGGGAGAGGGAAGTGAAGTATGGTAGCTCTCTTGTAAACTGTTACCCAGGTTTTTTCTAAGCTTGTATTTTCTGGCTTTTGACCCCTGCAGGGCTGGTGCTTGGGAAGATCAGTTGTAAACTGGGGAAAGCTCTTGTATGTGTTCAGTGAGAATAATAACTGAAAGCCACATGAAAGGATATACCTGGGAAGCAGGAATGGTTCAGGGAGTAGAGTGGGCAGCAAATTAGGCAGGAGTTTGCAGTGTTAGATGGCAGCAAAAAGGGTTCGTGCCGTTCTGAGGTAGGTAGGTAAAGACCTCACTTCCTGGAGCAGGGAGGGGACAGGCCCTCTCTGTGCTTTGGGCTGACTGCACTTGGGACACTACAGCCAGTTCTGGGCTTCTACCATCTGGATATTAACAAATTGTACTGAGCTCAGAGAACAGCAAAATGGGGATTGGTGCTAAATGTGTTTAGGTGGGAATATAACAGGACTATAATTGTGTGTATTTGAAAGATTAAGTATTATTCCCATTTTACAGATGAAGAGTGGAGGCGCAGAGAGGGGAAGGGACTTTCCAAAGGTCATTTAGGAAGCCTGTAGCTGAGCTAAGAAAAGAATTTTGATCTCCAAAGTCTCAGCCCAGTACCTCAAGCACAAGACCATTGTTTTCCCTGCTAGGAATTGAGTTAGGCCGTGAACCTGATGCGCACAGCTGGGCCGAGGCCGCACCCACAGAGAAAGCCAAGGAAGTTGTTCTCCAAGAAGCTTTTTGTCAAGTTACCCTGCAGGCTCCCCTTCTCCCACAAGCAGAAGTCACTGCCTCTCCTTTCTATCCACGCTGAGGTGGACAGTGCTCATTCGTTTTATCTACCTACACATCAGGTTCTGCTCCCAGAGATTAGGCAACGAGAAATAGACTCAGGCTAAGAGTCTGCCCCAGTGTTTCCACCCCATGGTGTATGCCAGGCAGAGTGTTGGTGGGCAGGCATTCCTAATCATCCCTACTGGCAAAGCTTAGCATTAGGGCGAGAGGGAGCCGTGCAACTGTGTGGTGTTTACTCAGTGTACAGAATCCTCGTGCCACTCTGTGTCCCTTACTTATTTTAGGAGAGTAATCAAAGGAAAAGAGACAAGGAGAGGTGCTAGCAGCTGGAGTGGCAGAGGAGAAGGCTCTTGCTCAGTCCCACACAGTGAGGCTGAAAGAGAACATGAGGCAGCATTCCCATAATATTAGCAGGAGTGTTGTAAGCAAGACATGAGAAAAAATTTTTCCACTCGACTTAGCATTGCTGTGGCCTCAGCTGGAGTATTGGGCGCAGTTCTGTGCACCACACTTCAGGAAAGATGTGGACAAATTGGAGAAGTCCAGAGAAGAGCAACAAAAATTATTAAAGATCTAAAAAACATGACCTAAGAGGAAAGATTGAAAAATAAATGTTTTTGTTTAGTCTGGAGAAGAAAAGACTGAGGGGGAACATAAGTTTTCAAGTACATCAAAGGTTGTTATAAAGAGGAGGGTGAGAAATTGTTCTCCTTATCCACTGAGAACAAGAGAAGAAATAATGAGTTTAAATTGCAGCAAGGGAGATTTAGGTTAGACATTAGGAAAACTCTATAACTGTAAGGGTAGCTAAACATTGAAACAAATTACTTAGTGATGCTGTGGAATCCCCATCATTGGTGGCCTTTAAGAATAGGTTCGACAAACACCTATCACAGATGGTCTAGGTAGCACTTAGTCCTGCCATGAGTGCAGGGAACTGGACTAGAAGACCTCTTGAGGTCCCTTCCAGTCCTATGATTCTAATATGTGAAAACAGGGCCTCCAGACATGGGAAACCCCCTGATTCAGCAGCTCCTATGCCCTAAGGACTTTCCTTGGCCTAGAGAAAGGTCCAATGAAGATGCTGGGTGTCCAATACCCACACACATTTTTGGGGCCCCTTCTGCAGAAGAGGTCTGTCCTTTCTTGGTACTGCACATTACCTCCAAGTAGTCACAACACAGAGAGGAAGAGCTTGGTCATAGCTGGCAGAGGAAGGATTGCCCCCTAGTGCACGGTCTATGAATTACATAGAGCTGGATTCAAAGGACTGTGCTATTGCCCCTCATGTTGAAATATGGTGCCAGTTGAGGCCTGCTGCAAAATTCAGCTTTCAGTATCCCTCTAACTGTGAATCAAATTAAATTCTTACCCCAAAGACAAGTGGCTGATTAAGTCTTAGTGGAGAGAGAGAAGGATGGATGGGTAGGGTTGGGGGTGGGGGTCGTTCACACAGATGCAAGTTCCTATTATAGATGGGTTGCACCAGTGTAAAAAATGATTGGCACTTGTGTGGCTTACCCCAATTTCAAACTAGGTAAGCTGCACCTGTACAAGTCATTTTCATACTAGTGCAGCACAACTAGGTAGGAGTTTGCACCAGTGTAACTGTGCCACTGCAAAAATCCCACTGTAGACAAGCCCTCAGAACGTCCATGCTTGTTAATCATGGAATAGTGGCATCGTGGCGGACAGGTGGGTACCCTGGAAGCCCTGGGTATATTTGTAGGGGATTAACCCCCTTCAGTCCTGCAAGTATGCAAAGGGGTGTTGAGGGCTTGGTCCAGTGAGAAGCTTATGCTTTTCCCAGTAGAGCCTTTCCATTCACCATCCTTCAGTTCTGGATGTGGAGAACATCATCATAGAGGAAGTCATCTGAGTCTCACTTCCAGACTTGTTTCATCAGGTGCCTGACCAGAGATTTAGTAACTGAGGGTATGTCTACACTGCAGTAAAAAGCCTGTGGCACCCAGTCTCAAAGCCTGGGTCAGTTGTCTCAGGGCTCAGGCTGTGGGGCTAAAAATTGCAGTGGAGAGGTTCATGCTTGGACTAGAGCTGGGGCTCTGAGACCCACCTTCCTTGTGGGGTTTTAGACCCCAGGCTCTAACCCGAGCCTGAAACTCTCCATTGCAATTTTTAGCCCCGCAACCCATGCCAGAGTCACCAGGGCTCTTGACACCTGGTGCTGCGGGATTTTTATTGCAGTGTAAACGTACCCAAAGCTACTGGGAAAGGTTGTGTGCTGCGGGCCCCTGTATGGGAAGGGGGGTTAATTGAGGTGGCGGCATGGTATGCGAAAAGCCCTTTACTGAAATGATCAATTCGCTGCTAATCGGTCTGATTCTAAATATCTTTTTAAATCCACTCTCTCTTGCTGCTACTTTTTTTTAAAAGGCACTGTTTTTGAATCCCTAGCTTTGAGCTCCCCCTGTTGGCTGCACAAAAAGCAGCTTGAGCAGAATACTCTGTGCTGTCTATTTTACTCCTGGGAGAATTCTGCACCTCTGCACAAGCACAGAATGATTGTTCCCTGCAGATTTTACCTTTTTGTCTGCAGAGTATTTGATTCATGCACCGGTCCCAGGCAGCGTGGTACCATCTGGTTTGGGCATCGGGAGCAGCCGGGGGGAGACACAAAACACCACGTCAGGGGGCTGGGTGGGAGTGCAAGATTCTGTCCCTCTTGCTCATTATCATGGTGTGCCCAGAGCGAGGGAGCAGTAGGGCTGGGGATGCCCCGGCCAGTGACTCCTACCATGTGCTGGGCTCCAGCTGGGCTGGGAGGGGAGAGAAAGGACTTCCTTTTCCCTTGCACAAGCCTTCCTGGGGCCAGGGTTGGGTCAGACCCACATCCAGACCCCCCCCCCCCACACACACACACCGCCACCCCCCCATCCAGACCCCCCTTGCACCAAGCCCCACCTTTCGTCCAGACTCCCACCCCCATACCCAGACCATCCCCTGCTGAGCCCCTCACACTTGAACCCCCACCCTGCCGAGCCCTCTGCATCCGGACCTCCACCCTACTGAGCCCCAACCAACTACACCCAGACCCCCACCCCACCAAGTCCCACTCCCCCAGCACTCAGACCTCCCTGCTGAGCTCCCTGCACCTAGTCCCCCTCTTGCCAAGACCCATGCTTCCTCCCCCAGACATTCCTTGCTGAGCCCCAACCACCTTCTCCCCCCCCGAGTCCTATTCTCCCTGCACCTGGAACCCCCCCTCAAGCCTCTGTGTATCGAGATCGCACCTGGACCTCCCCACCCCTTGAGCCGGCCACACTCAGATTGCTCCCCACAGAACACACTCACCCACACCTGGCTCCCCCACACTAACCCTTCCACACTTGGATCCTGGCAGGCTGAGCCTGCTTGTCCCACACCTGGATTAGGGGGGCAGGTTGGGTGTGTGTGAGAGAGTGTCCCTCTCGCTTTCTAATGCATGCACGTGGCCCAGAGGGATGGGGCCCTGGGGTGGGGCAGGCCTGGCCCTTGTGCTGTGTAAGGGTTGGGTGCAGCCCCACTGCCAAGTCCATGTCCGGGGGGGGGGGGGGCAGGGCGATCCCCCACCTCCGCAGCCAGTGGCGTGCACTCCCTGCTGCCATGCTGGAGCCTCCACTCCCATTGCATTTCTAATCTATTGTCTGCAACAATTTCAATTCTAGTCCAGTGATTGTACAGTGACATGCTGAGTACTACATGAGATATTAGCTATGCCATTCACTAACGCCCCAGTCTGGCAAAGCATTTGTTTCAATGGGGATACTCACTCTGTGCAGTGTTCCTCACACAGTGACTCAATTACTTGCAGAAACAAATAGTATTCATGAGGGAATTCTGTGCCAAAAATCAAAAATTCTGCAAATTTTATTTGTCAAAATAACACACTATAATCACGCCATTTTCAATTATTTTGGTAATGTATTTCAAAATACCTGTCAGCAAGTATGTCTGTAACAATACAGAAAACAAAAAAGATTCAGGAACATTTTTTTGACAAATAGATTCCTTACTAGGTATATTAGCACATCTATATGGCTCCACAGAGCAGATGGCAATACTAATAATGGTGAATTCAGAGCAGGAACCTGTGTTACTGCTACACTAAGGTGGAGAATTTAGATGTAGCAATGGCAAGAAATGTAATCTGCTTTCAAGCCAGAGCTGATTGATTTTAATCATTATTTAAATTAGCAGGAAACCTTGATTTAAATAATCAATTTTAATCATGTTTTTCATTTTTTACTTTTTAGTTATTTTCCTAAAGAAAGGTTGATTCTCATTGATTGATAACCATTAAAACATGTTGGTTTTCCAATATAGATTTTACACTAAATTTGGTACTTCTTTTTGCTAACCAGGAAGGATACATTGTATCTATACCTGTGTTTAAGCAATTATTATGTAGCTGAACTTCTGTTTATTTGGATTCTTGATTTTTATATTTTTATTGTGTCAGAAAATGAATGATGCATTTCTTATTTCCTAGATGATAATTTTTTATTTCTAGTTTCTGTCTAGCTCTATTTGTATACAAATTCAAATTCAGTGAAAAATGTACACACGGTATTTTATTTATTTATTTAACGAAAATTATTTTAAATGTGCTGAATACATAAGAAAAAAGTTTATCAAAATATGTTTTGCATTTAAATCTAATTAATTTGTTAAACAAAGGAAATATTATCCATAGTTAATGAATTGAGGTAATTTTTTCTGGTCACCGCGTCCTTCAGGATTTTAGAACTAGTAGATCTCATCCTCTCATCCCTATAGATGAAAGAGGGGAAACTAGTTTTTCTGCTCTTTTGACTCCTATTGCTTTCTTAACTTTTAATGAGTTAGTCATTAACTTGAACTAGGTGAATGAACTGAAATGAAGAAAATATTCTCTCTGCACCTGCAGAAGAGGCTACTGCAGTCAAAAGCTGACTCAATGTGCTTAGCCAGTAACTTCAATAAGTTCAGTGGTTTGATTTTTTTAAAAAAGTTGGCACCAGACATATTATTTATTTAATTTAAATTATTTGAATAGATTATAATAACTTAATTTCAAATTTAACTTTAAGTGTATTTTTAAAAATAAACCTGTATTTACATTTTTTAAAAAATCATATTTAAATTTTAAAAATCTAAAACATTTTATTTAAAAAAAAATAAACAATTTTTTATCCACTCTGTTCCCAGCAGCCCCCATCTACATCGTGTTCCCATATTGTGTGTGCTTATGTTTATGCCTTAGATTTAAGTGCAATGTAGTCAAGTTACCATGCTTCTGGGTAGGGGAACTTAGAACTTTCTGACTTGTTGTGTTTAAATTTTCAATCCTGAAGTTGTTGCAATACCAGAGTGGGCTTTGTATTTGAATTTCCTGTGTCTTTTTTTTTTTCTGTACCCTTCCTGTGGCATGTGGGGAGGGCCTGAGTGCAGGCCTTTGGCATGGAGTTACCACACCACCCACACAAGAACATGTAACTTTCAGCCACATGGCAGACTCCACCAGCCCAAGCCCCGGAAACCAATTCTGAATGAATGAGAACTAGGGAGAGTCAGAAGGGAATGTGTTTAAATACGTGCACACATGCTATGTTCCTGCTGTGAGCAGGAGCAGGTGTCTTGCTAGGAGTGGATGGGGTAGATGGAGTAACAGTGTGCAGAACCTCGCTGTTTTGGGGTTACCTGTGGTTTTCTGGTCTGCAGAGGACACTGTCATAAGGGAGAGATGCCCCAGATCTGGGCCATGTGGGGATGAAGAATGGGCTCGGGCTAATTGCCTCGGCCCATGTAAGAGCTGCTGCTTCTAGCTCAGTGACTCACTGATTCTCCCCTTAACAGATTGCTAAGGTGGAGAAGTTGAAGCCCCTGGAAGTGGAACTGCGGCGCCTGGAGGACCTCTCTGAGTCCATTGTCAATGACTTTGCTTACATGAAGAAACGAGAGGAGGAGATGCGGGACACCAATGGTAAGAGTCCATGTACTCCCAGGGACGACTGCAGCTGTAAGATCTATACACTCACGATGTCTGGGTTAATGGGACAGAATTTGGAGATTAGGCAATTACAGCTGTCACCTTTAAACTTCTGGGAGGGGAACGCTCAACCAGTCCTTTCTAGAAGTCAATTCCTTTCCTCCCACACAATGCTCACGATTCTGCCATGGGAAAATAGCCTCATGTTGGTGCTGCATCTGCTCAGCCCCCAGTTCCCTCCTCCTCACCACCAAATTTCCTGAAATTTCACCGTTGAAGCTCTGTAGGAGTGAGGGAAGATGAATTCTGGGAGACCTTCCCCTCAAGAGGATCCTCTATCCTGACTCTGGGCATCTGAGCTTCTCTGTATTGGTTTGTCTGTTTCAGAGTCAACCAACATCCGGGTCCTGTACTTCAGCATCTTCTCCATGTTCTGTCTCATTGGACTGGCCACCTGGCAGGTCTTCTATCTGCGTCGCTTCTTCAAGGCCAAGAAGCTGATTGAGTAAAGGGGCAATTCCCCTTCCCCTCCTCCCAGGCCCAGCTGGACACCGCTGGGACCCAGCCATGGCCCTCCAGAGCCATCTTGCACATGATACATGCTGACTGGAGGTTTTCTGCAGGAACTGTCCCCAAAGAGGGGAGGGGAGTATAAGCACTGGAGACTACAAAGGGGCTTCTGACCTCCTGTTGGATGGTGGGGGCGGGGGAGGTTGTGGTGGGATTGGGGACTCCTAAGGCAGTGATGAAATAAAACTTGTTTCTATGACAGCTGCAGTTGGTTTTGCACGCTGTCTTTTCTCCTTTTATATTCGAAGCTTGGTGTCTCCCATCTGTCTGTGACCATCGCGTTACTCTGAGTCACTTGAACTGGCTAAGCTCATTAGGTACCATGCAGCTAGAATTTGGGGAGGGGGGAAACTCCGAACTCTGATATTCTGGAACCCAGCCCTATGCAAACAGAGCTTGGTGCAAAGTGACAGGTTACAGTGCTAGCAGGGAGCGGGCACTGAATTTTAGCCTCTGTCATAGACCTTGGTGTTTCTCCCTGTGGGAGCTGGAATCTTTGCAATGATGGGTCAATGCATTCAGGCAGATAAGGGATGGGTTTGGAGGAAGGGGAGCTAACAGGCTCAGCAAGATGTTGCTGAGCCTGAAGAGAAGCCTGCCTGACTCAAACAATCTGTTGAGAGTCAGCCCCACCCTTTCCCCATGTGTTTGTGTTGGATTTGCTTCTCTTTCTGAAACGATGCAGCAGTTTCCTGAAAGCGCCTTGGTCACTGAGGGACCTTTGCGTGGAGGCAGAAGGCCTTGCTCAAATACAGATTGCAGTGCAGGCTTGGACCCATCTTTGGAATGGGAGCATGGTAGGTTGGGAACTTTGTGAGGCCCTCTTCTCATCTGACACTGCTAGAGTTAATGCCGAGTGTAGCTGGCTGGACCTTCATTCCCTGTATGTGACATGCCCTGCTTTGTGTTCTGGGGATGTGTGGGACGCTGGCATTCAGAGGAGCCGAGGGAGTGCAGATGAACTGGAGTACAGTACACAATGGGAACATGGATGTGCCCCTTCTGAGGGTCTCTGAGTTGACGAGAGCAAGTGATAATGGCAGAAATGTCTTGGAGACTCCCCTAAACTGGTGAGAACAGCTGTGCTGCATGTAGTGAGAGGCCCTTTGTAGTCTTACTGCGTCCAGCATGGTGTTGGATTAAAGCGGTCAGGCTGGAGAAAACTAGGTAGGTCTGTTTCCTGGACTTACCCCACAGGGGTTTCTGGGCAGAATGATGAAAATTCTTTCATCTTCTCTGCATTCCCTTTGAGCAAAGAGACCATCAGGGCCTAGCCCCTGGTCACACACCCCTTGTCCTTCCAGCCCAGAGGTCTCTCTGCCATTCAGAAAAAGCAGTGTCTGTGTTTTCTGAAGTTATTTTGTGAAATGTTTTTCTAGTCTGAATTTATCCTTCTGCTATTAAAAAAAAGCCCAGAGGCAGCCAGGAAGGAAGAGGAGAAAATTGGAAGTAAGACCTTCCATTGTCTTCTAAATCCATTAGACATGTCGGAGTTTTGTATCATTTGTCCTGAAATCTTGTATTTTTTTAGGCTTTTTGCTCTTTCCTCACTAGCCCCTCTTCTCCACCTACAAGATCCTGACCTTGTTAGTTCTACCTGCAAGTGCCCAAACTGCTTTTTTAACAGCTCTGTTCAGAACCCAAGGCCCACCTGCTTTATCCCTTAAGCACTGGGAAGCTGTTACAACACCACAGCAGTGATGTCTCAGGAAGGGACTGAGCTAGAAGAGATAGTTATGGGTAGTTTAGCTTCCCACAGTCTGAAGTCTGTAGCAGATCTGCTAAGGCTTAAAAAAGGTGAGAATGAAAAGAATGTTTGGAGGCGCTTCTCCTGTCTCTGCTTTTGCTCACCCGTTCGCTAAGTTGGCACAGTGAGATCTCTTACGTAAATGAGGTTGTGAGGCTAGGATTACACCCGGGTGACTGTTGCTCTGTAGTCACATTGATGTTGCTCAGCCTCTGTCTCTGCTCTTAGCTCTTGTGGTAACTGGGGAACAGAATTGCCTGTAATTACTGGTCTGGGGATTTTGTCATTTTTCTCAAATAAAGTTTCCTCTGGAAAAATAACCCTCCTGAATTGTGTGACTCTTGTCCTCTTCATGCCACATTCTCA
Organism: Lepidochelys olivacea; assembly: GCF_965140295.1. Lineage (NCBI taxonomy): Eukaryota > Metazoa > Chordata > Testudines > Cheloniidae > Lepidochelys > Lepidochelys olivacea. Next base: position 86,594,118 of record NC_140416.1, on the reverse strand, counting down.
CTAACTGCTTCTCCTTGCACTCCTGTCTGCTGGCATGCTAACCTGGGAACCCAGGAAGCCTCAGCGCTTCAAGGAGATTTGTAATTTCCTCCCCTTTAACCTCAGTAACTTTGTAAATTAAATTTGTCTAAAGAATGTAAGTGAATTCTGCGCTGCTGAAAGGGATCAGGTTGGTAGGCCTGGAGATTGCGGGCCTTCAGTTTGCAGAACCAGTACAGCACAGGCATCAGCAGGATAAACAGCACTCACGCTGACCTAGAAGGACCACCTCTAACAGGGAGAGTGTCTCTGGTTCATTAAATCCTTGCCCTTTCTACTAACTATGCCATCTGATCATGTGGGGCCCATCTTCTGTGAAGCAACTGGACTGAGACCATCAAATGGTTTCACCAAATAACTCTCAGCTGGTAACTGACATGGGCTGGTGCTCTGGAGGTAAAAGGCTCCGTATCTCATTGTCGGTTCTCTGTGACATACAGTCCAAGTTAACCCCATTTCTCTTAATGAATAGGAATTAGCTTCAGGTCTATTCTACAGAGGGAACTTTAAATCCCAAATATGAGTTTGCCCAATGTGAGTGACAAATATGCACTGAATGGAGTGACTACTAGGCAATTTTCTTATTGTATGCAGGCAGTGTCCCTGCTGTGCTCCTGTACCTCTTGCTGGGAGACGCGGGAACTGTAGTACTGGAAGTGTGCACCCCTTCCTGCACCATTTCCCCAGGTGCCCCATATGGTGAGATGGGTAATTGCTAACTCCCCCCATGACCAGTGCTGCTGCATCATTCTCTAGAACACCCCTGGCTTTGCAGTAGAGGAAAGGATTTTGGACTAGTGTTTTCAGGAGAGCTTCCATTCTCTCCAGTGAAGTGTTGTTGCAGCCAAAAAAATCTGGCTTGCTTTCTGGTGTGCATGCCAGATATCTCCAGAGGAGTTAGCTCTAGGTGCACTAGTCTAGGCCCTCTCATCCTGTACTCTTGCGACCACATTTGTGTTATGTTTATACAGTTCCTGGCACAATGGAGCTCAGGTCTGTGGCTGCTATTGGAATAACAACTCTCAATAGACAGCACTGCATTCAACATTTCAGGAAGAGAAATTCTCAGCCCTGTCAGATAAGGTGTAGTCTCTCTGCATACATTTAAGTATATAATCACTAGATATAGCTGTTCTCTCATCTGGGTAGTCTGGAATTGGGTCTGGATCTCCTCAAAGTTTTTAGGGTGTTGATGTGGTATGTTAGTTCTGTTCCAAGTCTGAGCAATGGGCTGAAGCTGAGCTATTCAGATAATTGGGTCTTGGCCCATCTCTACTTGTGACAAACACATCACCAGTAGATGTAATTATTGAAGCAAATTGCATCATACAGACACTGCCAGACCTCTTCCACCTACCCATTCTAATTGAACATGACTAACAATTCCTACATTATTTAGACAGTACGTAAACATTTTATCTAGAATTGCTTTAACTCCGATATATCCTCATATATTCCATCTCTCTTCCTATGTCAGGACAAATTCTATGCTCCGTACAGAATACCTACTGCATCTGCTCTATTTGTTGTTATGAAATTAACTTCCTACACCATATCACACATCTCCCAGAAGGCATCAAAATGTGTAACAAATAACCACAATGTGGAACACCTGTGTTTTGTTGTGTGCTGTGTCATAACTGATGGTAGATAATGTTTTTAAACTAAAACAGGTTAAAGACATTTTCTTGCTGTGTGAATCAAATAAACCAATCTGTTAGAGACAAGGGTCGTGGGTCCCTATCTGGGCGTCTCATGGAAAGATAACGGTTTGGAGGAAGAAGGATGGTCCCTGCCAAGGTTCCCCAAATTCACTTAATGTTGGTGGATCCCCTCCCTTCCCAATTCACTTGGTTTAGGCTGGCCCTACCTTTGGTTTCCTTTGTTACTGCCTCCACCACACTTGCCTTCCTCAGGCCCACAAGGCCCTTAGGCTCTGCTCTTCTCTCCCTCTACCCTTAATGAGCAGAGAGAAGCCTCTGAGAGTGGGAACTTAACTGCCCTGGAGCTGATAGTTGCTGTTGGGGAAGGAGGGCATGCAAACTTGAGGCCGATGCACCTTTCACAGGAGGAGAGCAGGGAGTAAAAAGGAGAGAATGGCACCTATTAGCCTGTGAAGAGCACAGCAGTTCAGGGCCCGCTTTGCTCTCTGCCTGTTCTCCTCCGCCTCCCTCTGTAAAAATGTATCATCATACCCACCTGCCCTCCCTCTTCTGCCTACCCAAAAACAACCATTGGCATCTTTTTGGGCTCATTTCCTTAGAGACCTCTCTCCGCTCCTTAGAGGGGAGGTGGAAAGGGGAGAAGAGGGGCAGAAAGCAAAATGCACTGTAGAATACATGGGACACTCAAGTTCCCTGCCATACCAAAAATATTAAACTGGTAATCGTCACCTAGCACAGAAAGAACAACCAATGAGAAAAAAGGATCAATGTATGTATATTTGATGGTTTAATGTGAATTTTCATATTATAACTGGACATTATAGTGAGAGGCAAATTAGAAATACCTAAAGATTACATCCTGTATCTGCACTACGGTGACCGATTATCTCCATACTTTGTTTTATTAACTAACATACCTGGCATGTAGCTTAAGCAATACTTAGGTTATCTATCTTATATATATCTTAACATTGAGCTAAAGTTTTTAGCTGAAAATTTCCTTTTGGAGGACCGGCGGGGAAGGAAGAAAGAAGCAGAAGATACTTTAGTAGCTTAAGCTGATTTCAGTTATAAAGTTATATGTGGATCAAACTGTGTCAGAAAGAGACTTCAGATGAATTATTTTCAGTGCGTAAAGGGGTATGTGTCTAAGTCTTTATGTATGGAAGAGAATACAGTGTATAAATGTTGATGCAATTATAAACTCTTCAGGGCATGGATGATGTCCTCCTGTGTGCTTGCAGAATGGTAGAGTGATTCCAGTTGGGGCCGTTGGGTGCTACCACTATACAAATAATAAATAAAAAGAATAAATGTGAATAAAACCTCATGCTGAAAAGGCTTCTTGGATTTCTGTGCTGTTTGGTAATTCCACACAGATGTTAAAAGTGCCTATATTTTCCTGTAAAAGCGGCAGAGAGTCCTGTGGCACCTTATAGACTAACAGATGTATTGGAGCATGAGCTTTCATGGGTGAATACCCACTTCGTCGGATGCATGTAGTGGAAATTTCCAGAGGTAGGTATAAATATACAAGCAAGAATCAGGCTAGGGATAACGAGGTTAGTTCAATCAGGGAGGATGAGGCCCTCTTCTAGCAGTTGAGGTGTGAACACCAAGGGAGGAGAAACTGCTTTCATAGTTGGCTAGCCATTCACAGTCTTTGTTTAATCCTGAGCTGATGGTGTCAAATTTGCAAATGAACTGAAGCTCAGCAGTTTCTCTTTGAAGTCTGGTCCTGAAGTTTTTATGCTGCAGGATGGCTACCTTTTAAATCTGCTATTGTGTGCCCAGGGAGGTTGAAGTGTTCTCCTACAGATTTTTGTATATTGCCATTCCTAATATCTGATTTGTGTCCATTTATCCTTTTACGTAGGGACTGTCCAGTTTGGCATATACATGTACATAGCAGAGGGGCATTGCTGGCACATGATGGTGTATATTACATTGGTGGACGTGCAGGTGAATGAACCAGTGATGGTGTGGCTGATCTGGTTAGGTCCTGTGATGGGGTCGCTGGTGTAGATATGTGGGCAGAGTTGGCATCGAGGTTTGTTGCATAGATTGGTTCATGAGTTAGAGTTACTATGGTGTGGCGTGTAGTTGCTGGTGAGAATATGCTTCAGGTTGGCGGGTTGTCTGTGGGCGAGGACTGGCCTGCCTCCCAAGGCCTGTGAAAGTGAGGGATCGTTGTCCAGGATGGGTTGTAGATCACTGACGATGAGTTGGAGAGGTTTTAGCTGAGGATGGTATGTGATGGCCAGTGGAGTTCTGTTGGTTTCTTTCTTGGGCTGGTCTTGCAGCAGGAGGCTTCTGGGTACACATCTGGCTTTGCTGATCTGTTTCCTTATTTCCTCGTGTGGGTATTGTAGTTTTGAGAATGCTAGGTGAAGATCTTGTAGGTGTTTGGTCTCTGTCTGAGGGGTTGGAGCAACTTCTCCTCCCTTGGTGTTCACACTGTTAAGGAAAAGTTAGTACATGTGACTCCATTTTGGTTTGGAGCCCAACACCTCAACTGCTAGAAGAGGGCCTCATCCTCCCTGATTGAACTAATCTCGTCATCCCTAGCCTGATTCTTGCTTGCATATTTATACCTGCCTCTGGAAATTTCCACTACATGCATCCGACGATGTGGCTATTCACTCTTTGCCGCTTTTACAGATCCAGACTAACACAGCTACCCCTCTAATATATTTTCCTGCTGGGTTTACAATTTCTACTTGGATTCCTGTGAATGCTAGATATACTTTAGCCAAACATAAGTTGTGGTGCTCAATACAGGGATAACTGGGTGAAATGTAATGGCCTGTGTTATACAGGTGGTCAGACTAGATGATGTAATAGTCCTTTGTGGACTTAACCTCTATGACCCTATGAAATGCTGGACCTAATCCTTTTTGTTGGAGGGTCTTAGCTTTTCCCTCATTTTTAAGTGGACACTCCTTTCTTCAGGTACAAAGCAATCCTCCTAGTGGATTCAGTACCTGCAGTAGTTTCTGTACTGAAGTGAAAGGCATGGAGCTTTAACCTGCACCAGACTCAAATCTTGGTAGATAGTGAGGACTCAACATTTCAAATTCGATTTTGGCTGAGGATGTTTGTGGCAGCTTATGGGGAGGAAGACCAATCATCTTGCAGTTGATTGTCTTTTGCACAAAATAGTCTGTGTGTGAGTCTTCATACACAAGTATTTTTATTGCATAAGGATAGAGGTTTGTCTGTATAATGTATGTGATTAAAGATGTCATTACATAACTTACACATTAAGCCATTCTGATCATCATGCAGCCTGCCTGGTTTCCCACCTTTACTATCTGAAATAACGTCTGAGGTCTTTGCTCTTTACATCAGCTCTGCTGAGAGCAGCGCTGCTAAGCTAACCACAGACAGATACAGAACAAAAATGCTCCGCATAGACTAGGAATGCATAGACTGGGAGAACCAGAGTTATGGGTCACAGGAGAAGAGTGGCAATGAGGAGCAGGGGGCTTACTCAGTGCATGCAGTTTTATGTCCAATGTTTGCCAGAGTCCATTTGATTAACAGCTTTCTCTGTGTAGCTAAGGATAAAAGATACCAGTATATTTAGTACATAGAGGTGAAATATAAGAATTAATGTTGTAACATAGGCCTGAGGCCTGTAAAACAACCGCTTAGCTAAACTAACTATGACCTAAGACCTAAATATTTGACACAAGCCTCTAACTAGTAAGTGACCCTAAATCACAAGTTGTCACAACATAGCAATGACCCTATATCACAAGATGTCACAAACGTGAACGACTCACACAGAAAACTTAAAACTCAGGAGGAGCCTTATGGACATGTTAGAGTGTTTCCCATCAAACCCTTCCCACAGCTACACTTTTAAACAATGGAGTGCCACCATGTCGAAAATTTTATGTTGGCCTTCGTGAGGAGAAACTGGTTTGTTTATGACAGTAATGCCCAGAGGCGCCAGGTAGGATTGGAGTGCCATTTTGCTTGTAATTGCACAAACATATCTGTCCTTGCTCTGAATCACTTCCTGTCTAAATTGGAACAAGATGTAGTGGGAGGGTGTGGAACAAACCACATGGTGAGGGGAAGATAAAGTTGCCAATGATAGGAACACAGGTTGCATAACTTACTTAAGTTTACAATTTGGAGTGTGTATGTAGATAGATATAGATATCAAGGATCATTAAAGGCCTGTTGGTGATTCTTTAGTTTCACTTGTTCACTTCTCTCTTTTTTAAATTGTACTGACTAAGGATGCTAATAAACTTGTTTTTAATATTTTCTTATTAAAAGTAGCCTATTTTTGTTTTTATAGATAGATAGAAATATATAGGCACCAACTCTGGGGCTGGAGCTACAGGAGCCTAATTTCCAATGTGCCGGGGGTGCTCACTGCTCTGCCACAGGCCCTGCCCCCACTCCACCCCTTCCTGCCCTCTCCCCTGAGCCTGCTAAGCCCAGTCCTCCCTCTCCGAGCCTCCTGTACACCACAAAACAGCTGTTTGGGAGGGAGGGAGGGAGTGGGAGAAGCTGATCGGCTGCTGGTGGACAGGAAGCACTGGGAGCGGGTGGGGGAGCTGATGGGGGGGGGATACTTACGTATTACTGTAGCTCTTTGGCAAAACACAACTTAGGCAGCCAAACACCTATCTTCCCCTGGTTCATGGATCAGAGAGCACTTCCCTACATCCTGTACTTAAGCACCTGTCTCTGAGAGAGGGTCAGGGCTTAACATACTCTCCTCTTGTCAGTATCTCCCATTGGCTAGCTTAGGCAGCTCCCTGCCTACTGTGGTGGCTTTGTGGATCACATTCTAAGGCACGTATCTCCCCATTCATTGTACAGAAACCTAGGTGCCTAATTCAGGCTTCGTGGATCACAGTAGCGTGCCTGTGATTTTCTAGGCACCTGAAAGTTAGGCACCATGATGCTCATCCATTGACATAGCCCTCTCAATGTAACATCCTAGTGAAGATAAAGCACTGTAGTTTTTGCCTTGATGTAACTAATGGCGATCAAGCCCAAGCAGGGAGAGGGGCATGGGGTTAACGTACACTAGCTATATCAAGGTATAACTCAACTTGCCTTCACTAGGCTTTTACATCACAACAGCTATTCTCAATACAAAACCACACCTTTTTGTAGTGAAGACATAGCCTCTGAGGACTGCATAGTAGCTGGGGTTATCTGACTCTAGAGAATATTAAAGAGACAAGGTGGGTGAAGTAATATCTTTTATTGGACCAACTTCTGTCGGTGAGAGAGACAAGCTCTTGAGTCACACAGAGGGTATGTCCACAATACAACTGCTAAAGCAGCACAGCTATGGTGCTGCAGCTGTGCTGCGTAGTGTAGACACTTCCTACATTGACAGAAGGGGTTTTTCTGTCAAAGTAATTAATCCACCTCTCTGAGAGGCAGTAGCTAGGTTGACAGAAGAATTCTCACATTGACCTATCCACATCTACTGGAGAAAATGGGTTAACTTAACTACAACAGACAGGGCACAACACTTTTCACAGAACTCAGTGACATAGCTTGTTTGTTCTAATTTTTAAGTGTAGACCAGACCTAAGGCTTGCACAGCTATTTGCTTATCTTTTGGTGCATCTCCTTTTACCAGCTGAGGTGGATAGATGTCTGTTACATTTTGTCATTTGAAACACTTAAGTGTTTTACAGGATTATGAAAGTTTGCATCCGAGTGAATTATTACATTGTGCAGAATGTTTTTAATTCAGTTTATAACAAATGAGCTGTGTGGGTCTCAAATGACAAATGAGTGATGTTTTGTCTTATGCTCTCTGTTGGCTCGTTCCATGACCTTTGAAACAGCTGATCCTGAGGTTTTGTTGCAACAATAAAATGGTTGTATTCATCTGTGTTGCAAGTGGTCAACATTGTCTGTCATCTTTCATCTTAAACTGTTCATTGGCTTACCCCTGTATTTTCAATGTTGCCCAAACAGTCTCTGTCATGGGACTGATGGTAGTTGGGTAGCATTCCCAATGCTCATGGCAGCTAGGGTCAAACACACAGCTGATGCCCGCGAGAGCTGTTGTTTTCTTGAGGCCTTATTTGATTTGTATTATTTCATTTTCTGATCCTAGTGATTTAGATGTTGAATAACTTCCTCCTGGGAATTGTTACACAGAAAGAGATGCTACTGAACAGTTCTCACAAAATGTATTCTCTTCTTTCTATAGTTCATCACCTTGAGGTATCTTTGCCCTTGAGCTGTTGAATCATGTACAAATTAACCTGTGTGATTCTGTATAAAAAGCATCACGGGGTTCCATGTTGCATTACAGCTTTATAGAGAGGAACTAATCTCTCCCTGCTTTGGGATGTGGTGCCTCAATAGGTGCAGTACAAAACCTTTGCAGCCATATCACATTGCAACTCCTGTCTACTTTTCTGTAAACCCTCACCACCTTGGTCTCTTTCACCCATTCATGCTTCTCAGATTTCTTCTTCCCATTCAGTGTCTTGTTTTAGGATAATTTTCCTCCAGGTGTATCATATTAGCTACATTTTCCCAAGTTGAATTTCATTCTGTTTCTATATTTCTAGATACTTTTTATTTCTCTGCCATTGGTACTGTCTGCAGATCTCTCAATTTAGTAACATTTACAAACTTCATTAACATGGTGTCTTGTCCCTTTTGAAGATCATCAGTGATATGGATCCATCCATATGAGTCTTCCTATCCAAGTCAATTTGAATTAATATTTCAATTAAGATTTCGTGGAACATAGCATGGAATACTAATGTAAATAATTTGTTATTTGCTATTTTTTTTTAAAGCTAACAGATCTGTCTGACAAGACTTATTCTGTATTCACTGCCAATGCTTCCTATTAATCATAGTTCCATTCTCTCCAGAGGCCAGACTCTGCCATTCTTACTTGCATTGAGTAATATCTTACTATGAAAGTGGTCCCACTGATTTGAGTAGGACTACTTGTGGAGTAGGGCAATGCTCAATGTAAGGGTGGTAGATGTTTTGTGATTTTCTTCTCTATTTGTTCATCATTTTATGGACAGAAGTTAAATTTGACATGGATATTGGATCAAGTGGCACTAAATAGTGTAACACATTGTTTATTATTAAATCATGTTTGATCTGTTTAAATGACATTAAGCCCATCACAAATCACCTAATCAGAAATAATGTTATGCCCCCTCCTCTCAGATACAGACCATGCCTTGATCCTCCCTTCTTCCATTCTATGCTTGATTAAGGCAACCAGTTTTAATTTTCACTAACCAGGAAAGTGACACAGAAGCTCTAGATCAGGGGTTGGCAACCTTTCGGAAGTGGTGTGCCCAGTCTTCATTTATTCACTCTAATTTAAGGTTTTGCGTGCCAGTAATACATTTTAACATTTCTAGAAGGTCTTTTTCTATAAGTCTATAATATATAACTAAAGTATTGTTGTATGTAAAATAAATAAGGTTTTTAAAATGTTTAAGAAGCTTCATTTAAAATTAAATTAAAATGCAGAGCCCCCTGGACCAGCGGCCAGGACCTGGGCAGTGTGAGTGCCACTGAAAATCAGCTTGCACGCCACCTTTGACACGCATGCCATAGGTTGCCTACCCTGCTCTAGCTTACCCAGAATGCAGCCATGTATTTCTGATTGGAATGGTCTGGCAGAAGCATATTGAACTGGGTTGTGCTTCTGCATTGGCTCCCTCTTCTGGTGGCTATTTGCAAAGCTATGAATACCTTTGATCCAAGTTACCTTTAAAGGCTGCCTCTTCATCTGGGCTTCACTGCAGCCTGTCTGATCACTGGCCCTCTCTCCAGCAAGAGCTTGAAGCTGGTTGTTTCTGGCATTAGGGCCACTACTGACATTCAGGCCTGGTGGAGGCTTATTTAACCACGTGGCAGAAGATTTGTGGAGAAGCAGATGCCTGGCCAGGCAGTGGTGCTGTGGGGAGGCCTGGCCAGGATCCCTCGGAAGAAGTCACCTACTCAGTGAGATGGGCGAACAGAGCCAATGAGAACCCCTGGGGCCTAGGAACAAGCAATGATGGGAGAAGGAACAGCCCCAACTAGCGGGGCTAATGGAGCCAGACTATAGCACCCCTCCGACCCCAAACTACTCAAGGGCTCCCCTCCCCCACCGCAGCTGTCTTCACTTCCCAATCACAGAGCCCCCCAGTGCTCCCCCAGCCCAGCCCCACAGAGCCCCCCCCTCTGAGCGCTCCCCCACAACTCCTCCTCCCTCAGAGCCCCCCCTCTGAGCGCTCCCCCACAACTCCTCCTCCCTCACAGAGCCCCCCCCCTCTGAGCGCTCCCCCACAACTCCTCCTCCCTCACAGAGCCCCCCCCTCTGAGCGCTCCCCCACAACTCCTCCTCCCTCAGAGCCCCCCCTCTGAGCGCTCCCCCACAACTCCTCCTCCCTCACAGAGCCCCCCCTCTGAGCGCTCCCCCACAACTCCTCCTCCCTCACAGAGCCCCCCCCCCTCTGAGCGCTCCCCCACAACTCCTCCTCCCTCACAGAGCCCCCCCCTCTGAGCGCTCCCCCACAACTCCTCCTCCCTCACAGAGCCCCCCCCTCTGAGCGCTCCCCCACACAGCCCCCTTCGGAGCCCTTCCCAGCCCCTCGTCCTTAGATCCCTGCCCGGGGCGGCCAGCTCCCCCTCGTGCGGGTGCCCGCCGGGTGGCGGGAGCGCGCAGGTCACGGCGGCGGCCGGAAGCGGTTCCGGGACTTGCGGGAGCCAACATGGAGCCTGCCGGGGCTGTGGGGCCTGGGGGAGGCCGGTGAGGGAGGGGCCCGACGCAGAGCGGGCGCGGAGCCGAGCCGGGGACGCTCCAGGTCTCTCCTGCGAGCGCCCGGCCCTGCGGCGGGCAGAGCCGCCGGGACCATGTCCCTGGGCGAGTACGAGCGGCACTGCGACTCCATCAACTCCGACTTCGGCAGCGAGTCTTCGGGCCGGGGCGGGCCCCGCGCGGGCCCCAGCCTGGGCGCCGAGCAGGAGGAGCTGCACTACGCCCCCATCCGCATCCTGGGCCGCGGCGCCTTCGGGGAGGCCACTCTCTACCGCCGGACCGAGGTACCGCCCGCGGCTGCGCCCAGACCGGGCTCCCCGGCACCAGGATCCCAGGCCTGAGGGCGTAACCGGCCCGCGCCTGGGTTCTCCAGCTGTGCGGCCCGGAGCCCGCGGGCAGCCGCCTTCTCCGCCCGCCAGGGCCGCGCTGCAGAGAAAGCGGCGCCCACGCCAGCCCATTGGGCTGTGGAGCCGAGGCGGGCATGGCTGGCTTGGCACAGGCTCCTACTGCGGGGGGGAGGTTCCGGCCTCTCCACCAGCCGTGGATGGAAATAGGGACCCTGCGCGCCCTGCATCCGCTGATAAAGCCCCGCTACTGCAAACCGTCTTGCCCAAGCCACGGCTTGCCTCCTAGACAGGGGACCAGCATGGGCCCCGGACACACCCCTTCTAAGCGCTTCTGCTGACTGGCATGGCAGTGAGCCTCGGCCAGTTCACTTCCAATCTCTGTAGGGCACTGGGAAGGCAGAGAAACTGTGGCCTGATGTATGCTGAAATAGCCATCGAGCTGAGCATTTTCAGCATCATGTGTGATATTACTGCCCAAAACGTCCAACACCTGCAGAAGTCTCCTATAGGCATTGAACAGGAGAAGCTGCAGGATAGGGCACTGTGGTACTGCAGAGAGAGGCCTTGGGAAAGAAGAGTAGTTCTTCAACAATGGCCTCTGAGTTATCGCTCAGAGAGAGGAGCTAAATCACTGCAAAATTGTGCCATATGCCTCTGCAGGGGCCTGCATGCACATCAGCCATATCACCTGGTCAGTGGTATCATAGATCGAATTCTTATGGATGCGTACCATTGTAAGGTAGATATCTTCTGTCATAGATATCAGTACAATTTCTCTGCCATACCCAGGCTGGAAAGCTGATTGTATGGAACAGGAAGGCTGAGGAATTGAGGTGCTGGCAGCATGCCCTATAATAACCTTCAATTTTCTTCCCAAAAATAGGAGGCTAGGACCCAAGTAGTGACTGTTAATGTCAAGCGATGGTTTTTTTTGAGCTGCAGTCTGGCTAGTGCTGCTTACAGGATTTTGGCCTCTCAGATTTTCAAAGTGAGGCATTAAGAATCCCTGCCACTAATGTACCTCAAACTTCTTTGCTGCTTTCACCAGTTATGACTGATATGAGGCTATCTTGCAGAGCTGACTGAAGCTCTCTTAGTACGTTCACAATCTCAGTAAAAACAGAGGAAACTCAGCCACCAGAAACTCAGAAGCCAGAGCTCTCTCTTCTCCCCTTTCAATTAAATCCTCCAGATTCCATTTATTTTTTGTTGCTGGCAGAGAGAAACACTTGACTCCAGTTACCAAATTGTCTTTAGGATTTATTACCCCTTCTGGAAGAAGGGGACAACTAGGTATTATAGCCTGGATGGCTGGGGACAAACAATGATGTTTCACCAAGGCACTGACAGAATGACCCAATGAATGGGCAGTATAATTCTACAATTGGGTGGGTCTATAAGGGCAGACTGTTAAAATTTGCTGTAGCTCCTCAAGTCTGTTTGGATAAACTGGCTCTGGAGTAGCGAGGAGCTTCTGAGGGCCAATGCTATTTCACCATAGCCTACATTAATGCTTGTTGGGAAAATAATGGATTATAGCAGAATTGTCGTTTTACTGGGGAATGCACAATGTGTTTGAGTTTGTGCAAGAAAAAACAACAAAAACCTCCCATTCCCCTATAACACTTTCCTTGATCAGTTCCTAATTTATTTTAAAACAAGAGAGTGCTAGCTAGCTAGAAAAACAGCTAGGTATAGTGATTTCTAACCTCAGAAATAGAGAAACTTTAAATTAATTCTGTGGAAAAACTTTCACTGAAGTCTGTAAGAGGGAGAAAATGTGTTTACCTTTCATAGAGGTTTAATTTCCTGACTCAAAGGTATATGTTGTTCTTTCCCCTTCCCAGCAGTATGTTTTAATTCAGAGTCTTTGTGTTTCAGGATGACTCGCTTGTGGTGTGGAAGGAGGTGGATCTGACCCGACTATCAGAAAAAGAGCGTCGTGATGCTTTGAATGAAATAGTTATCCTTGCTCTGTTGCAGCATGACAACATCATTGCTTACTACAATCATTTCATGGATAACACCACACTGCTGATTGAGCTGGAATACTGTAATGGTGAGATCCCCAGTCCCACCTGCAAAAGGGAAGGTGCCGTGCAGCTCTGGAGCAGAATCTGCTGGAGCATTAACTGTATTTCTTGAGTGTCTTCTAGAGAGAAGAGGCATAAAGCCAAATCTTGTAGTGCAGCTAGAGAAGGGAATATTGTGGGTCTGTTGTAGGGTGCCAAAGAGAGAAACTAAGTGATCAATCTAGGTAGTTCCAGAGATGGACCAGTTTCTGGAGAATTGTGAGCAGATGGAGCATTGAAAGAAGTGGAGGTATTGTTAATACAGAGCTCTAAATATATCTCCCACGTTTGAGCATGTACATAGGTCTTTCCCCACTGCCCTCCTATCAGGTCTTCCTGCCAGTACAGGGCATGTCTCTGTTTTAGGGTTATGGCCAGAAGAGACAACACCTTTTTAAATGAGTCCTGTCTTTAGCTAGAGTTACAACCAGGGCTTGAAAATCCTTCTGTCCAGGGTAAGCAGGAATCTTACCTCAACAAGTGCCATCAGCTTTTGTAGAATCTGCATCTTCCATTGGAAAAAAACTTTTCTAGCCATTATGGTTGTGAAGAGAACCTTTGACACATGAGCCAAGTTTAAACCAATGCAATGATAACTTCCAAAGTCTGAAGAGAGAGTGGTCCCATTTTTGGGGGTGGGGTGGTCAGCAGATACCACTGTTGGAAGGGGTGAGGGGCCAGGCTATCACTGCTGTTAAGGAAGCTGGGAGAAGAGAGAATGTGCAGCTGCTACTGTTAAGAGCAGAGAGCTCTGGATGGAGCTACTACCCCCTGGAATAGGGGACACTGTGGTGGGGGAGTCCAGTCACCCCAGCAGATGACTTTGTGTGTTTGGGGCCTTCCACCAATGCTACGAGCCACTCAAGCAGAAGATTATTCTGTATGGGAGCAAGGTCCCTCATGCTGCCACCATCACCACAGGAAGGGTGAGGACTCCACATATGCACAGCTTTTTGGAGGTGCCTCACACACACGGCTCTCTGCTTGTGGGGATATTGGCAGGAGGAGGCACTTGTACAAGAGCCCTTTGGTAGAGGGCCTATAATCACTGGCTTTCATGCTAGCCAGGGCCTCGCTGCTCCTCAGGTCCACTGCCGTTGTTTTTAGGTGAGATGAGGTGTCGGTCTAGGACAAGGGTTCTCAAACTGGGAGTTGAGACCCCTCAGGGGGTCGTGAGGTTATTATGTGGGGGGTCGTAAGCTGTCAGCCTCCACCCCAAAGCCCACTTTGCCTCCAGTATTGATAATGGTGTTAAATATATTTAAAAAGTGTTTTTAATTTAGGAGGGGGGTTGCACTCAAAGGCTTGCTGTGTGAAAGGGGTCACCAGTACAAACGTTTGAGAATCACTGGTCTAGGAGGAGGGAAACAGCCCTTTGACACCACTGTGTGTGAATCCTCTTGCCACTCTGACAGAGGCTCTGGTTTGGGGCCAGTATAAATTGATTTGAGGGGGCAGAGAAGGGCTGGCTAGTATTAATAGTTACATCCCCCCATGTACATGCATGTGTGCGCGCACACACATTCTCTAAATTGTTTGAGGGCAGACCAGCATTAATTGATTTATTTGGTGTAGGAAGGGGCAGTATGAGTTGAGAGCTCAGAATTCAACCTGCAGTAGACAGGAGTATTAGGAACCAACTAGGGGTGACCAGGAGGAGGGTATGTGGCTTAAGACACAGCTGTATTTTGGCCTAACAAATGGGCTTAGTGTTTGGGCTAGTCAGTGTTGGGGAAATATTATAAGCCCTGAAGACGGCAATAGTGGAAAATGAAATGCACCAGATGTTGCTCATTTCTCTAGGCCCCTGTGTTTTATTTCTGGTGTTGGCAGTGGGTTCCAGTTTAGTATAAACTGTGAATTTCAGTAATTAGATGTTTATGCATTGCCTTCTTCCAGGTAATTAATGAATATGTTAGATAAGACCATGCCTGCTTCAGTTACTCACAACCCTACTAGACATCTCCTGAAAATGGGATGCTTTTGAAGTTTATTGTTGCTCTGTGTTTGCAGTTCTTCAGCCAGGTTTCAGTCCAAAATAATTTATATTCATTTTTCCATCAAGACTTCATTAGACGCTATCAGATATACTATGGAGATCCAAAACCACAATATGGACAGAAAAAAAAAATATATAACCCCTTTCTTCCAGGGATCCTGAAGGGATTTACAAATGTAGTTAAGTATTATCCCCATTTTACAGATGAGGATGCTGACACACAGGAAAGTTGTGACTTACATAAGGTCACACATCAATAGTGGCAAAGCTGGAACTAGACCCAGATTCATCATGGAAGAATGCCAGTTAATACATTTGTTGAAAATAACCTGAACCATAATTGATGGGAGGGGAAAAAACCTGGGAATTAAGAATGAACAAGAAAGACCCCAGTGTGTTAGTTGGCAGCAAGTTAGGCATGAGTTTGCAATGATTTGATATGAAAAGAGAAAAGCTAATGTGATTTTTGGCTCGCATACATACAGAGGCATCACAAAACCAAGTAGGGAGGTAAAGTGTCTCCCTACATATGACCATGGAGATATTGTACCTGAGATACAGCATTCATACCTGGGCAGTTCTGTGCCAAAAAGATGCAGGTATGCTAGAAGGAGTTCAGAGAAAACCAACAAAAATGATTAAGGGGCTTGGGGCAGACAGGATGGAGCGAAAGAGAGTTTGATTTGTGAAGAAAGAAAAGAGCTAAATATAAAAGCTTGGCTTTTAAATTATTAAAGGGGACGATACATTTGTTTTAAAATATTTTAGAAGGTGTGAATGCAAAGTGAGGAAAGATTTGCGTGCAGCCTGCTTATGACTATGAAGAATGGGAAGAAATTAAGCAAAGGGAAATTTAAATTGAATATCAGGAAAATCTTCCTTATAGGGAGATCTGTTGAACACGCTCAAGGAATATAAAGGAATTCCATCACCAGCACTTGGAACACCTAAGGCTTGACAAAGCCTTGGAGAATGTACTGCAGGATGTGCTGTGCTGTCCCCATGGGAATGAAAAAGAGGGCCTAATGGGTCCCTTCATCCCTTACATCTATGATAATCACCACTGGAACATGAGTAGATGATTGTCAAGGACTAAAATGGTGCAGGATGTAATCAGAGGAGACTTGGAACTTGCCAGTAAGATGCTGACTTGGTAGGGAGTCTTTTCTTGCTCACTGCTTGCTGCAGTCCATTTGTACATCATTCCTTTTAGCTTTCCTTGATCTTCAGCTCACCCTCCTGGAATTGATAGGCAGCCTGAAGAGAGAGACTGTGATTACTGATTAAGGCTTCTGCTCTTGTTGGGTTGTCAGTGCTACATAGTATATCTTTCATCAGGGCATTTGATGATCACGAACCTAGATAATTGGG
Organism: Lepidochelys olivacea; assembly: GCF_965140295.1. NCBI lineage: Eukaryota > Metazoa > Chordata > Testudines > Cheloniidae > Lepidochelys > Lepidochelys olivacea. The sequence goes on along the minus strand of NC_140416.1, from coordinate 86,577,844 downwards.
CTTGCATGGACAAAGAAGATGGGGATGTAATCACTGCTGCTCTTGGGGACTTTTCTGCAATGGTTGTAATTATTTTTATTTTGTGTTGATTTTTTGCTGTGCTCTGCAAGGCAGTCTAGTCTGATTTTCTGTATAGAGTATAAAGGTCTGCCCATTCTAGGAAACACTGTTATGTAAGGAGCACTGGCTGTTCTTTCATATACATTTTTTTAAAAAATTGAAGGTGGTGCTCAGAGAGATTAATCCCTTTCTAGCCTTAGATGTGCCAGTTTCCCTGTGAGAGGAAAGGGGTGTGCGTTCTGAAGAAAAACTTGTTTGTGTGAGACACTGCAGCGTCTAAGTGAAGAGCACAGAGGGAGAGCTACTTCTGAAGAGGCTGCAACAGTCCAGCAGATTCCTAACTGGATTCCTGATGATACATCAGCAAAACATTTACCATCACTAAGATATGCTTCTCTCTCTTACTTTAATTGCAGGGGGGAACCTCTACGATAAGATCCTGCGGCAGAAAGACAAGTTGTTTGAGGAAGAGGTAATTTGGGCTGTTTGAGGATAGCAGTGGTGCTGGTTTCAGCGCTACTTGAACGTATATAGTTATCTAGGTATTTATACTATGCTCCTTCCCATAGTATTAGCTCACCTCTATTCTTGTCAGGGGTCTCTTCTCATATCCTTTGGGCTGTAGTCCCGCCTCTCCTTTTGGACATCATAGGCAGTTATGAGGCATCAGGAAGCCTTTTCCTTTCAACCTTTGAATATCTTTAGGCAGTTATATCACACGTGGAATAATGGAGGGAGAATCAGTGGCTGTGGCTGCTTTACAGTCTCAGCTGAGATTTTGCTCTAAGATCTCCCTTTCTGCATTCCCATTTGACTATCACTCTGCTCATTTCTCTGTTTTGGCCTTCCATGGGATCTATTCCAAATCTGGCTTGTTCACAGACTACTTAATGAACCTGTCTGACAATGGACTTTTTCCTGGGCCATACTTGTTAATGTGTACTGTTCTTTTCTCATTAGCTCCTACATTCTCACTGCTTCCTTCTCCCATCTTGAATTAAGATTCTCACATTTGCACCGCTCATAAAATAAACTTGGAGAATTTGTGAGTCTTGTGAAGATAAAATGGTCCAAGTTGGGGTTGCAAAGACCCACCCCAACCCAAATTCCCTCAGAAGATCATTAGCTGCCACTCCTAATTATTTTTACTGTAAGTTACCAATTTCTATAGCACATGTCACAGTGCACTTTGAAGAACACTGACACAAAATTATCTTATGGAGGTTCCCTCTTATAAGGATCCCTAAATTGGGATATTCCCA